>NC_090406.1:43377367-44772367 GCF_036365525.1 Heterodontus francisci
CTCTTGGGACTTTCAGAGGAGGAGCTTCTGACATTTCTCCCTAGTGTAGGCATAGGACTCATCTGCGCCAAGTACATTTCATTCCATCTGCTTACGTCCAGTTGTTTTTTTATTAATATCGAACATTTAGTGCACAGCTGAGCACCAGAATGGAGTCGCTCAATTAGTTGTTGGTGCCACTGTGTTTTCCTATCCTTTCAGTCACCATTTGAAGGTACAGGAAATGGAAACTGGAATGACTGGCATGCAGTACAGTTGGGACCCTTTTTAATCCATTCTGCATATTATTCTACTATGAACTTCCATATCCTTTCCCATCATAAATGAAACATTATGAGACCACTGCCAGGTTATGTGCTAGATGCCCTGTAATTTATACATTTATTATACTTAAGTAAAAGGATTGTTTAATAAGCTAATCAGAGTTGGGCATTTGAAGTGGATGCCAAAGTAGGTTCAAGGCACAATTTGATGTACTTTGGCAGAGAGAATGGACCACGGGATATGTTGATATCGAAAAGGAATCGGGCTTGTTAAGCCTGGAGGCTTAATCCCAGTGTTAGAAATTCATTTACTTTCTCATAAAAAGATTGGAAGCAGTGGGTTCAGGGCAATGGAAGCACTCAACTTTTTTTTTTAAAAACAGAGCATTTTTCACAAAGACAGACTTTGGCATTGTTTTCAAAGGACGAGCCAGATTAGTTATGTATCAGTTTTCTCCTGACACTAGATTCAGTTTGTTTCCTATTGGTGTTTTTAGATTGCTGCAGTTGCATTGTTTGCCCAAGCTGGACAAAAACACATTCCACAAAGACTCTGCCTTTTCAAACTTTTTGTTGTTGTCAGATTTAAAAAAAAGTTAGCATTGATTCACACCCTAAACCAGTTTCTGCTGACTTATGTCATTCCAAGTTCTGATCCCACCCCACCCACCACCGCTCAACAAGAACAGCTCCAGTATACAAAAGAACAAGTTTATTTAATGGGAGTGGGGAAACGGCAGGAGGGAACAAATGACCCTCAATAAAATGTTACTGGAGTCCAGTTGGCTGAGAGAGAACCTGTCAGAAATGCACTGCAATTTCACAAAATATCTCCTGGTATCTATTAACCAGGATCCTCAAACATAAGGCTCAATCCAGTAACAAATATGCATTTTAAGGAATTATTCCCATTACATGAGAACGCAGGGAGCAAGAGCAGCGAAATTAAGTCTGGGGCTTGTGAAATGTTTCTGCTTACCAGATCCCTGGTGAAATCTTAGAAAAAGTTTACAACAACCTAAACAGATCCTGATTTCTGCTCACATTGTCGATACCGTGATAGGCCAGAGTCGTCTGCACTTCAGGTCTTCAGAATATACAAGAAATAGCGAACTAACGCTTTTATATACTGCCTTTTACAACCTCAGATCATGCCAAAGCACTTTACAGCCAGTTAAGTACTTATGAAGAGTAGTCACTGTTGTAATGTAGGAAACGCAGCAATTTGCACACATCAAGGTCCCACAAACAGCAATGAGATAATAACCAGATAATCTGTTTTTAGTTGCTAGTTGAGCGATAGATACTGGCCAGAGCACTGGGATAACTCCATCTTTTTTGAAATAGCGCCATGGGTTCTTTTAGATCCACCTGTGTAGGCAGACAGAACCTCGGTTTAAAACCTCTTCTGGATAAGACATTACAGTCATAGGGATATGTAGTCAAGCCCTCCTGTAAAAAAAAATGTAAATGTCTTTTGTGACATCTTTCTGGAACAGATCAGATGTCTTTGTGAAAGCGAGAATAAACAGCCCGTCAAGTATATAAGCACCTATTTCAAAAAGGGAGATTTCTCATCTCTTTCTACAGATTGCTCAAAAGATAGTATGGAAATAGTCCCCTTTAGAAGAACTAGTTTCGCCATCTACTCTGACATATAAAATCATCGAATGCTTAGAGCACAGGAGGCCGCATTCGGCCAGTCATGTCGTGCTGGCTCTCTGCAAGAGCATCTCAGCTAGTCCCACTCCCCCTGCAGCCCTGTGATTTCTTTTCTCTTCAGATAATTATCCAATTCCCTTTTGAAGCCATGATTGAATCCGCCTCCACCATACTCAGGCAGTGCATTCCTGATCCTAACCACACGCTGTGTAAAAAAGCTTTTTCTCAGGTCACCTTTGGTTCTTTTGCCAATCACCTTAAATTGGTGCCTTCTGGTTCTTGACCCTTCCACCAATGGGAACAGTTTCTCTCTATTTACTCTGTCCAGACCCCTCATGATTTTGAAAACCTCCATCAATCTCCTCTCAACCTTCTCTTCTCCAAGGAGAACAGCACCAGCTTCTCCAGTCTACGTACATAACTGAAGTCCCTCATCCCTGGGAGCATTCTGACAAATCTTTTCTGCACCCTCTCTAATGCCTTCACATCCTTCCTAAGACATGGTACGAGTTGGCTACTGCAAGAAAGAGTCGGAACCATTATATGTAATGATTGTCTCACCCTGGGAAGGTGGCAGATGCACTTGATTAACCTGCTTATTAAAATGGAATCTGAGGTTCTTTGGAAGAAAGTTGCTTGAATGAGGGGGAGATTTTTGTTCTAAGATGTGAACAGGCCACTTGGACTAGGGATGTCAATTTGGCAGACTCATGAAGGACTGACAAACCATCAGTGGAGTTAGAATGTAGCTCAAGATTCTGGTTAGCGATTATCAATGTTACAAGTTTAGGGTCTTGCCTTTGATTGTTGCTTGGGTATAGTAGTGCTATTTACTTCCATAAGCAGTCTAAGCATCTTTCATTTAGAGGTGAGAGAATCATTTAGCATAAAGGAGGCCACTCAGCCCATTGTGCTTGTGCCAGCTCTTTGAAAGAGCGATTCAATTAGTCCCTTCCCCATACAAAAGCATAAGTCATGGGATTATTATCCCCTGGTGATTGGAACTGGATAATTATTTTTTTGCAGGGGTCTTTCTTCCATCCCTAGCCGGGCAAACTGAGAACACTTGGTGAGAAAAGGCCAATTAAGAATTGTTAAGTTGCTTTATTTCAGAGCACATGAATATACACAGCAAAGGTAACGATTGGATTCACTTACTTCAAATCAATACAGCTAGTCTTCATGGAATGATACAAAATAAATAACGTTACACTTTCCCCACATCAGTAGATTTTCTTAGGTGACTTAAGCAGAATAATGCTCAACTGTTCAATACCAAAGTTTGCCCTTGCAACTTTATGTTCAAAGGCCTAACTGGTTTTTTTTTTAATATCTTCTGCTATTTGCAGTCAGAAACAGACTTCCCAACACAATGGGTGTGATAGGTTTGTCGATTGTCAAGACAGGCTGACAAATTGAAAGTTAACATGCTGCAGGGAAACAGTCACAGTTTATTTAGTTCATTAACATATTAACCAGTCACCTTTTAAAAATGAGAATATATTTTCAAGCCCCAACATTTAAAAGTAGCTCTGTTTCAAAATTGTCTGGAAAAATGGGTCAAAATCCCCCAAAAATACTCATGTTGTGAACACTACTAATAATCTACCTACTGGTCTGTTCGATAAGTTTAAAAAGGAGCCCACTCAGAGCCTGGGTAGTCTAGAGAATATGGTTCAAGGTAATGACATTTATTTTCAAAGTTAAATACTTAAATGGCAGGGGAGAGACCATGATCGTGGGCTTTGACCCTACAGGTGGCATTTTTGTGGGTCGTGTCTGTTTTTTGGGGGGTTTCAGCGCCATTTTTACAGCATTTCGCCCTTTGGGATTGGAGATCTACTCTGGTTGTTGTTTTCCTGTTGGTTAGGGTTTTAGTGCCTGTCAAGCAAAAAATGGCTGCAACAGAACTCCAGGCCAGGGGGAGCGTAACACCATTAGGGTGGCGATGAAAGATAGAGAAGGAGGGGCATCCATCGACTGCGCCTTAATGAAGAAAATCTGATCGAATGCTGTGGATTCCAAGCTGTGGTCGTCTTCTGCCTGCAGGACTTCCCCAGCAGTGGATATTTCGAGGTGACATTCAAGAACGTGGTGGGATGCATCAAGTTCCTGAAGGTCTCGAAGGAGAAGAAAAAACCAGGTGCCCGTGTTGACCCTCACAGCAGAGCCACTCTTCACACTGCCGTCGCAACAGAGCCGGATGGTGACAATTCACCTCTACAACCCCCATGTTCCTCACCAGGTACATCGAGGTGGCCGGGAGCAGCACCGAGGTCAAGGACCCGTTTAGGATTTAGGCCAGCAAGCGGCAAGTCAAGGTGACCTTGAAGCTGGATGCCAACGGAGGCATCATCCATCCTCCCTCCAGCTTTTCTATCCGGGAAAGTCGAGGCATCTTGGTCTATGTGGGGCAGCCCAGAGTTGTTGTACCTGTGGCAAATCTGGTCATGTGGCAGCCAACTGCAGCACAGTTGCCTGCAAGAACTACAAGCAGGAAGGCCATCACACAAAGGACAATAAGCAGAGTAAGTGCTGCAACCTGTGTGGTGGGGCAGGCCACCACAAGACCTGCCCCAAGCGCTGCCTCAGTTAACCACAGGGAGCAAGGTCCAAAAAAGGTTGGAGGAAGGAATGGTGAACAAGCCTTCTGCTGCAAAGGAGACCAGCAACCCTCCCCCCAGCAACGAAAATTCATTTGAGAAGAAAGGGGACACAGCTGCAACAAGTGACCCAACACCTACCCCGTGCCCAGAAACTCAACAGACAGAATCAAATGGAGGAGGAGGCAGCAGAGGGACAAATGGATGAGTGGCAAATGGTCAAAAGGAAAAACCACAAAAGAAGAAGCCACAAAAGAAGAAGCCCCAAAAGGAATAGGTCACCACCCAAACTAGTGGCAAGAGGTGGCTACCGTCTGAGACGGACTACAGCAGCTGCTCCTCATTGGAGAGGAAGAGCCGGAAAGATGGCATCTGCCAAAGAAGCGCCAGAATACAATGGAGCTGGAAAAGAAAGCCTCCTAGCTCCATGGCACTGGAAGCAGCGTTGGGCCCAGCACGCCCCAACCCCAAGGCGCTAAACCCAGCGAAATGCCCAGCGCACCCCAGCTCCAGGAGACAGAGCATCGAAGCGTCCAGCGCACTCCAATTCCGGGAAGCCAGGAGCAGAAATCTCCTAGAGAAGGAAGAGAGGGGAATGACGCCACCAGCAGAAGACAATCCAAACCTTGCTGCCTACGAGATCCCTCCCAATGTCACCACAGCAGAACAAACCCCCCCCATGAGTGACAGTTTTTCCTGAGCCCAATGAAAATGTACACAAGCTGTTGCACAATGTGTATGCAGGAAAATACCCAAGGACTGGGATTAGTAAAGACACCTGGTGTGGTGAGCAACATCCAGCTTTAAATGGGTATAAAGATTGCTTCCATTAACACGCATAGCATTAAATCTATTACGCGATGTGTTTCGATCTTGGACTACCTCAACAGTGCATTCACTGTTTCTGCAGGAGTGTGGGATACCATACCTCAGCACTTACAAGCAATGGTTGCGATGGTGGTCCCGCGGGCCATCAATCTGGTCTGGGGAAATGATTCCCATTCCTCTGGCCTGCGTGTTCTGCTGTGGGGAGGCAACTTCATCTCCGAAGATAAAGTGGTGATGGGCGGTCACCTCCTCGTAGCAGACGTAATGTACAACAATGCTCCACTCCAGTTAATCAATGTGTACACCCTGGCCCAATACAGTGAATGTCTGACTGTCCTCCAGCAGCTCCCATTGCTGCTGGCGACATCCAGGCTGGTCATTCTAAGCGGTGACTTCAACTGCATCATCAATGCAGCTGAACGATCTGGCAGTGACATCAGCAAACTGGACACTAAGTCCAGATTCCTAACGTAAAAACAGTAAAAGATGCCAAGCTGCACAACGACTTCAGCAAATTTGCAGATGGAGCACAGCGTAGATACACCAGGTCAAGACCGGTCGGGTCTGCCCATTCTAGGACTAACTTTCTTTGTGTCCAGTGCATTCATGGTCAGATCCACCCAAGTCAAGCTGGTGTTCTTCCCTGACCACTGCCTCCTACCGGCCGACTGTCACTTACAGGACGACCAGTGGGTTGGCAGAGGGATATTAAAGCTGCTGACCCCAGAGAACTTTGAGGAATTCAAAAGGGATTACAAAAGGTTGGAGAACCGTGAAACCCCTCTGAGTCTCCGGTGCACTGGTGGGAAGCAATCAAGGAGAACATCAAGAGGTTCCTCATCCTCAAAAAGGTGTTCAAAGGTGAAAGAGAGAGACACAGAGGAAAATGTCCCGACTCCAGAAAAGAATGCAGAATCCGGCTGCACTCGATGGGGGTCACGGTCAAGGAGGACCTCCATGAGGTGAACAGCTAGCAGGCCTCGCTCTTTGCCACGGAAGCCTCCAAGATCATCTTCCAGTCCAGAGTCCGCTCTGTTGAGCAGGACAAGACGTGCTTGCGTTTCTTCTTCCAAAATGTACACACAGAGAGCTCAGTGATCAGCAGCCTGAAAGACGACGATGGCTCGGTAACGATATCGAAGTCTGACATATTAAGGATTAGCAAATCCTTTTATGCTGGGCTGTACGACATGAAGCCCACAGACAGCACGGCCTCCCAGTCCTTCCTGTCATCTATCACTGAGGTCTTAGATGACAGAACGTGAGAGAGTCCGGAAAGACCGCTAACTCTGGTCGAGCTGACAAAGGTCGTCAGGTCCTTTGAGACGAGTAAAACTCCCGGGAGACAACTTACTGGTGGAGTTGTAATCGACTCAGACTGGATTGGCCCAGACCTGCTGGAAGTGTACGAGAGTATGGTTCTGGATGGCAGCATGTCAGAATCCATGAGGAAAGACATAATCACTCTCATCTACAAGTGGAAGGGAGAGAGGGCGGAAATCTGAAATCGGCGGCCCATTTCCTGCTTAATGTAGACTACAAGATTCTGTCTAAGGTCATTGCCAGTCGGGTCAAGTCTGCTCTGGAGTTGATGATTCACTCTGACCAGATCTGTACTGTATCCGTGGCAGGAAGATCTCTGTTGGCGTTGCACTACTCAGGGTACGATCGCCTATGTACGGGACAGGGTGGTGGACACCTGCCTCATCAGCTTGGACCAGGAGAAGGCTTTTGACAGGATATCAAACACATATATGATGGACGTGCTTTCCAAAATAGGGTTTGGGGAGGGAATCTGCAATTGGATCCAACTGCTCTAGACAAACATCAGTAGCGCAGTCTCAATCAATGGTGGGAATCAGAAAGCTTCCTGATCAATCTGGAGTCAGACAGGGCTGTCCTCTCTCCCCTGTCTTGTTTGTTTGCTGTATCGACCCTTTTGCTGAGTCCGTAAGAAAGAATGCGAGCATAAGAGGGATGACAATCCTGGACAGCGGAGGGAATCAGGTCAAAGCCTCCCTGTACATGGACGATGTTGCCGTCTTCTGCTCGGATCCACGGTCCGTTCGCAGGCTGATGAGCATCTGCAACCAGTTCAAACTGGCCTTGGGAGCCAAAGTAAATCGCGGCGAGTGAAGCCATATTCTTTGGGAACTGGGCCGACTGATCCTTTGTTCCCTTCACCGTCAGGTCAGACTACCTGAAGATGCAGGGGATATGGTGAGGTCCTATCTGTCCCCAGTGTTGCGAAGGATGGATCTGGCCACATTGCCGCGGAATGCTCCATTCAGTTGGACCATGCTGTACCACCTATCCTTCGTGGAAAAGTTTGTGCAAAAAAATACCTTTGACCACCAATCCATCAGGCCTGCACGGAATATCCTCAGGCCCTACGGGAGAAGGAAATGGTGGATCATTCAAACAAACACCAAGACATAGCTTGGCTAGTGGAAAGAAGGGCACTCCCCGGCAGATCCTTCCTGCATGCCCAGAATCTCACCACCTCCACATGCTGCCCTCAAGGTGGCTGTGGTGGGGGAAAGGGACTGTTGTCCACCTCCCTCTGGAATGTGCCTTTGCATAGCAGGTATGGAAAGAGATGCTGTGGTTTTTGTCAAGGTTCATTCAGAACAGCTAAGTAACACAGGACTCTGTTCTACGGGCTGTTCCCAGGGACGCACACTGAGATATACATCAAGTGCTGCTGGAGAACCATGAACTCGGTGAAGGTACACTTTGGTCTGCCCAAAACCTGCTGGTCTTCCAGAGAAAAGAGTTGTCCACAACTAAGTGTTGCAGACTGGCACATTCCAAGGTCCAGGACGATATGCTGACGGAAGACGCACAAAAGCTTGGGGCAGCCACCGCAAAGGCGCACTGGGGAAAGACCACTGTGTAAGGTGCTCCCGCCATAGTGAGCTGAGGGGCTGGAACCTGGGTAAAACCCTTCGGGCTATAGGCACCAAAATGTTTTTTACTCTGTAATGCCAATGTACATTGCATTTAAAATGGAATGGCAAGAATTGTGCGGCACTTCATGTTTATCGGTATCGAAGAAATCTGATCTCTGCTGTACTTTGCGAAATGTGAAGTCTGAACTGTTTTGTTATGTATTTTTGCACATTAAGAATAAAGTATATTTTTGGAAAAAAGTTAAATGCATTTGTTTTTAAAGTTGCAGAAACTTAATTGGTGGTCATGATCTCTTGCTTCCCTCCCTCGTATATTTTTTTTTTAAATGGAGTTTACCAATTCCTTACGCAGTCTCTTATAATTTAATTTTAGATTACATTTTAATATTTCACCCAGGTTACAGTATGTTAAGTTTCTGAACACAACTTGAAATATAACTTGTTAACCAGCAATCTCAATTACATTCCAGCAGCAGGATTTCTTCCAAGTATTACCCAGGACAATGTTATAATTCAGTAAAAGATAGGATTACTTGTCCCACCTCCCACCAATTTTCTCGCCTCCCTTGCTGAAGGCATTGATTTACATTGATATATACTTCCATTGCCAAATGGACATACTGCAGCGTGAGCTTAAAATAACAAGTGACGACATGTGTCCACGAGAGGCAGCGCAGCCAAGCTAGATTGCATTCTTAGCCAAACATACACGCATGCACACTTTCCATCACTGAGCAGCAATGAAGAGAGGGTGAACCCTAGCTGGTTGTTCCCTGCCTAGTTCAGTAATGCAGAGGCTAACGTCAGTGGTCTAAATGCTGATCTAGCTAAGAGCAATCAATTCAGCAGTGAGGATTAAACTTGCAATTTTCCCAAGATATATGGCTTAGAAAGTGAACACTTTTCCTCCAAGGCCACTAACAAATTTGCATTAATCTAGTGCCTTTTATGAACTCAGGATATCCCAAAGCATAGTAACTGTTGTAAGCTAGGAAACGTAGAAACCAATCTGCATACAGCAAGCTCCTATAAACAGCAGTACTATTACGATAACCCTTGTCCATAAAGAATTCCTCCCATCTATGCTTTGTTCAGAAAGGTTGCTCCATTGTTGAGACACTGTCAGCAATCCTTAATCCCAAGAATCTAAAAGGAAGTACAACTGTTTGATACTCAAAACCAAACAAGCATGTGTTGGAATTAATAGTAAGCTTGAAGTGTAGTTCAAATGTAGGACAATTTCAGGCTCAAGATAAATTATAAACCAGTCAAGCTCTGTTATGTCTGTGAACCCCTCAAATTGGGTCAAAGCACACTGCAATTCCTTTTATAATAAATCCTTAATAAACTAATGCCCCAAAATTTATAATACCCTTCCCTTCCTTGACATATCTCCATTTCTGGCAATAGGCTATCAACTATTCACTATAACCAACTGACTCACAACTACCTAGACTACACTTCCTTACACCCAGTTTCCTGTTAAGGACTCAATCACAGAATTATTACAGCACAGAAGGAGGCCATTTGTCCAGTTGTGTTTGTACTGGCTCTCAAAGAGCAATTTACCTAATGACACTTCCCCACCTTCTCCCCATAGCCCTGTACATTCTTCCTTTTCAGATAACAAGCCAATTGCCTCTTGAATGCCTCAATTAAACCTGCCTCCACTACACTCTCAGGTTGCGCATTCCAGACTCTAACCACTCACTGTGAGAAAGTCTTTCATGTCACCTTCTTTTGCCAATTACCTTAAATCTGTGCCCTCTTGTTCTCGATCCTTCCACCAATGGGAATGGTTTTTCTCTATCTACTCTGTCCAGACCCCTCATGATTTTGAATACCTCTATTAAATCTCCTCTCAACCTTCTCCTCTCTAAGGAAAACAGTCCCAATTTCTGTCATCTATCCTCATAACTGAATCCACTCCATTCTCCCAGTTTCTCCATCGCATCTATTCTGATGATGCAGCCTTCCATACTAGCACTTCTGCTACATCTTCCTCAGTTGACAAAAAAAGGATTACCTGCCTCCCCCCCATGGTCGACAGGACCCTCAACTGTGTCCAGATTTCCCGTATTTCTGCTCTCACCCCTTCCCCTCCCTCCCAGAACCATGGTATGATTTCCCTTGTCCTCATCTTCCACCCCACCAGCCTCCATATTCAACAGATCATCCTCCACCTCATATGTGATGTCACCATCAAAACACATCTTTCAAGTATTCATTATTAAATGTTTTCTTCACTCTGGTCACTCAGGCAAATGGGAAGGAAAAAAAAAGTTTGATTGTTGTTATCATTCATCATTCTGAGAGACTGTTCCCTCTGCAACCCCTGATCCACTCTTCAATCCCCACCCCAGGCACACGTCCATGGAAGCACAAGAAATGCAATACTTGCCCTGTTAACCTCCTCCCCACTCACTGGCTCCAAGGCCCCAAACACTCCTTCCAAATAAAACAGTGACTTACGTTTACTTCTTTCAATTTAATATACTGTATTCACTGCTCACAAAATGGTCTGCTCTACACTGAGGAAACCAAACATAGATTTACTGACCACTTTGCGGAATACCTGCATTCAGTCTGCAAGTGGGTCCACAAGCAGGATCTTTAGCTTCCTGTCGCCAATCATTTTAATACTCCACCTTGTCCCCACTCTGACCTCTGCCTCCTACAGTGTTTCAATGAAGCTTAACACAAGCTCAGGGAACATCACCTCATCTTTCGATTAGACACTTTAAAACCTTCCAGACTCAATGAGTTCAACAATTTCAGATGATAACCTCTGCCCCCATTTTGTTTCCTTTCTTTGCTGGTTTTGGTTTTATCTCTGTTTTTGCTTTTGTTTTGTTTCTTCACTTGTCTTATTACCACTCCCTTTGCACCATGAAACCTTTTGTCATTTAATTTCTTCTGTACTCCACCCTATTATATACCTTCCCTTTTGTTCTTCTCTCACTTCACCCTTTCACAAAACCTACTATACCTCCAACTTTTCCCAGTTCTGATGAAACGTCAACTCTGTTTCTCTCTCCACAGAGATGACCTGAACTGCTAAGTATATCCAACATTTTTGGTTTTTATTCCAGATTTCCAGCATCTGCAGTATTTTGTTCCTGTTTTGTCCAAAAATCTATACCCCTTTCACATTAGTCCTTTCCTCAGCCATAGACATAAAAAGGAAAAACTTGCAAATGAAATAAAAAATAATGCTGGAAATACACAGCAGTTTCATCAACACTGCCTTCTCCCGAAGTCCCCAGCATCACAGATACCAGTCAAATAAATGCTTATTCAAGAATCCAGCTGACCGAGCAGACTTGAAACTACTTATGGTGAGTGAAAGTCCTTCAGCATCGGCCTTCAGTTAGCGATTTACATCTACTCTGCGAAGTAGAGAGTGGTGGCATTCTTTCCAACCTTTGGGGCGGCACAGTGGCGCAGTGGTTAGCATCGCAGCCTCACAGCTCCAGCAACCCGGGTTCGATTCTGAGTAATGCCTGTGTGGAGTTTGCAAGTTCTCCCTGTGACCGCGTGGGATTTCGCCGGGTGCTCCGGTTTCCTCCCACAGCCAAAGACTTGCAGGTTGATAGGTAAATTGGCCATTGTAAATTGCCCCTAGTATAGGTAGGTGGTAGGGAAATTGAGGGAAGGTGGGGATGTGAGAGGCTAATGGGATTAATGTAGGATTAGTATAAAATGGGTGGTTGATGGTCAGCACAGACTCGGTGGGCCGAAGGGCCTGTTTCAATGCTGTATCTCTAAATAAAATAAAATCGATTCATTCCACGTGAGATCACGAAACGACTAAAGGCACTGGATACTGTAACGGCGACGGGTCCTGACAATTTTCCGGCAATAGTACTGAAGACCTGTGCTCCAGAACTTGCCGCACCCCTAGTGAAGCTGTTCCAGTGCAGCTGGCATCTACCCTGCAATGTGGAAAATTGCTCAGGTATGTCCCGTACACAAAAAGCAGGTCAAGTCCAACCCAGCCAATTACCGCCCCATCAGTCTATTCTCAAATCATCAGTAAAATGATGGAAGGTGTCGTCAACAGTGCCATCAAGCAGCACTTGCTTAGCAATAACCTTCTCAGTGACGCTCAGTTTGGGTTCCGCCACGGCCACTCAGCTACTGACCTCATTACAGCCTTGGTTCAAAACTGGACAAAACAAAAAGAGCTGAAGTCAAGACATGAGGTGAGAGTGACAACCCTCGACATCAAGGCAGCATTTGACAAGAGTATGGCATCAAGGAGCCCGAGCAAAACTTGAGTCAATGGGAATCAGGAGAAAAACTCTCCAATGGTTGGAGTCATGCCTAGCACAAAGGGAGATGGTTGTGGTTGTTGGAGGTCAATCATCTCAGCTCCAGGACATCACTGCAGGAGTTCCTCAGGGTAGTGTCCTAGGCCCAGCCATCTTCGGCTGCTTCATCAATGACCTTTCTTCAATCATAAGGTTAGAAGTGGGGATGCTCGCTAATGATTGCACAATGTTCAGGATCATTCGCAACTCCTCAGATGCAGTCCATGTAGAAATGCAGCAAGACCTGGACAACATCCAGGCTTGGGCTGATAAGTGGCAAGTAACGTTCACGCCACACAAGTGCCAAGCCATGACCATCTCCAACAGAGAGAATCTAACCATCTCCACTTGACATTCAATGGCATTACCATCGCTGACTCCCCCACTATCAACATCCTGGGGGTTACCATTGACCAGAAATTGAACTGGAGTAGCCATATAAATACCGTGGTGACAAGAGCAGGTCAGTAGCTAGGAATCCTGTGGCGAGTAACTCATCTCCAGACTCCCCAAAGCCTGTCCACCATCTACAAGGCACAAGTCAGGAGTGTGATGGAATACTCTCCACTTGTCTGGATGGGTGCAGCTCCAACAACACAAGAAGCTCGACAGCATCCATGACAAAGGACCCCGCTCGATTGGCACCCCATCCACTAACATTCACTCCCTCCACCAACGCACAGTGGCAGCCGTGTGTACCATCTGCAAGATGCACTGCAACAATGCACCAAGGCTGTTCAGGCATCACCTTCCAAACCTGCGACCTCTACCACCTACAAGAACAAGAGCAGCATGGAAACACCACCACCTGCAAGTTCCCCTCTAAGCCGCACACCATCCTGACTTGGAACTATATTGCCGTTCCTTCACTGTCGCTGGGTCAAAATCCCGGAACACCCTTCCTGACAGCACTGTGGGTGTACCTGCCTCACATGGACTGCAGCGGTTCAAGAAGGCAGTTCACCACCACCTTCTCCAGGACAATTAGGGATAGACAATAAATGCTGGCCTAGCCAGTGACGCCCACATCTCATGAATGAATTTTTAAAAATAAACAAAAGGAACAGCTAATTTTTGGATGCATGTCCTTCTTCACAACAAAGTTAGTTTGGCTCATTTAGAAGCATTTGCGCCTCGGAGTAAAACATTTCAAGTCCCATTCATTGACTTGAGCACATAATCTAGGCCGACACCACAATTCATTACGGAGGGAAAATGCTGCACCCGTGCTCCTATCCTAATCAGATTTCTCCATGGCCTCGTCCCTCCCTATCTTTGTAGCCATCTCAGCCCTACAACTCTCCAAGAACTCTGCAATTTCCCCAACTCTGCATTCTTGGGCATTCCCCCCCCCCCACTCTCTTTGGCCCACAGTATTCAGCTACTTAGCATTCTTGTAAATGCTGACATTTAGCTCGGTGCTAATAGGTTACAATTAATGGGAGTGGTCTGCTAAATATGCTATGCTTACAAAATAATTCATTGTCTGTCAAGCACTTTTGGGATATTCTGACAGATGTGATACAACACTACATAAATGCAGGCTCTTTCTTAAATAGAATGGTCCCCTTTCAACCAAGGCAATACAATTAATATGCATTCAACTGAACAGGTCAGTTTTAAAACTGCCTGTTTTGTACTGGGCCTGTAATCATGTAATCTTAATCCCTGATTTACTTCACCCAACCATTGGCAGCAGTGTTTTCAGTTGCCAAGGCCCTAAACTAGAATTCCATTCCTAAATTTCTCTGCTAATCTCTTCTCCTTTAAAATGCTCCTTAAAACCTACCTGGCCAAGAGTTTAGTCTCCAGTCCCAATATTTTCTTCTTTGCCTCAGTTGTCAAAGCTGTCAGATTGCGCTCCTACGAAAAATTATTAAAAGGCACGTATATAAATGCAAGATGTTGTTTTGACTAGCTGTTATGTTGTTGGGGTTTTTATTTAAGACTTTTTTCCCCACTGGTTCAAGATCTCAGATTACACAGTGGTGCGCAGTGGTTAGCACCGCAGCCTCACAGCTCCAGGGACCCGGGTTCGATTCTGGGTACTGCCTGTGTGGAGTTTGCAAGTTCTCCCTGTGTCTGCGTGGGTTTTCTCCGGGTGCTCCGGTTTCCTCCCACAAGCCAAAAGACTTGCAGGTTGATAGGTAAATTGGCCATTATAAATTGTCACTAGTATAGGTAGGTGGTAGGGAAATATAGGGACAGGTGGGGATGTTTGGTAGGAATATGGGATTAGTGTAGGATTAGTATAAATGGGTGGTTGATGTTCGGCACAGACTCGGTGGGCCGAAGGGCCTGTTTCAGTGCTGTATCTCTAATCTAATCTAATTACTCTGTTAGACAAGCCTTCTTTTCCCCATGACCTGGAGGGTGAAATATCTATATAATGTATAGCGAGTCCAGGGATCGAATAGAATACCTTTGTACTGTTCTTGTCTACTGGTTCTATCATGTTCGCAGGTGGTCGTCCTCAACTTGGAAGCTGATAAAGTAAACACTCCACTAACCCATGATTTAGGCTATAAAACAGTCAGATTTATTAACTAGTAAATAGAAGTAAATGACATACCACAGACTTACAATAAATACAGGTTAACTATCCATCCTTGGAAGATAGAGGAACAGTTATGTCTGTTGTGGTAAACTGCATCAGACACAAGGTTCCGTAATATTAACCATTACATGATGGTTTGGTACTGACCATACTCAGTGTCTCTGGTTGCTTCAGATGAACTATTTAGTTTGAACACGACAGCCTGAGAAATACTTACACAAATTTAAATGTGTCGCAAACCCAAAATGTGCTATGAAATTAATATATGTGCAAGTAAAACCCATAAGACGCTGGAGTTGAATTAAAAGACTCAGCCCCTTCCTTGAATACTTGATCAGACACACATCCAAACAAGAATGCCGGATAATAAATAAGCTGCAACAAAAACAAGAAATGCTGGATTCACTCAGCAGGTCTGGCAGCATCTGTAGAAAGAGAAGCAGAGTTAACGTTTCGGGTCAGTGACCCTTCTTCGGAACTGACAAATATTAGAAAAGTCACAGATTATAAACAAGTGAGGTGGGGGTTGGGCAAGAGATAACAAAGGAGAAGGTGCAGATTGGACCAGGCCACATAGCTGACCAAAACGTCACAGAGCAAAGGCAAACAATATGTTAATGGTGTTTTGAAAGACAAAGCATTAGTACAGATTAGGTGTGAATACACTGAATATTGAACATCAGCAAGTGCAAACCTGAAGAAAAACAACCTGAAAAAAACAGTGGGTAAGCAAACTGAACAAACTAAGATGAAATGAAATAAATGCAAAAAATGTAAAAAGGAATGCAAAAAAAAAGAAAAAATAACTAAAAATGACTAAAAATGAAAGTAAAGTGGGGGGCTGTCATGCTCTGAAATTATTGAACTCAATGTTCAGTCCGGCAGGCTGTAGTGTGCCTAATCGGTAGATGAGATGCTGTTCCTCGGGCTTGCGTTGATGTTCACTGGAACACTGCAGCAATCCCAGGACAGAGATGTGAGCATGAGAGCAGGGGGGAGTGTTGAAATGGCAAGCAACCGGAATCTCAGGGTCCTGCTTGCGGACTGAGCGGAGATGTTCCGCAAAGCGGTCACCCAGTCTGCGCTTGGTCTCCCCAATGTAGAGGAGACCACACTGTGAGCAGCGAATACAGTATACTACATTGAAAGAAGTACAAGTAAATCGCTGCTTCACCTGAAAGGAGTGTTTGGGGCCTGGGATAGTGAGGAGAGAGGAGGTAAATGGGCAGGTATTACACCTCCTGCGATTGCAAGGGAAGGTGCCCTGGGACGGGGACGAGGTGGTGGGGGTAATGGAGGAGTGGACCAGGGTGTCGCGGAGGGAACGATCCCTTCGGAATGCTGACAGGGGAAGGGAGGGGAAGATGCGACTGGTAGTGGCATCACGCTGGAGGTGGCGAAAATGGCGGAGGATGATCCTTTGGATATGGAGGCTGGTGGGATGAAAAGTGAGGACAAGGGGAACCCTGTCACGGTTCTGGGAGGGAGGGGAAGGGGTGAGGGTAGAGGTGCGGGGAATGGGTCGGACACGGTTGAGGGCCCTGTCAACCACAGTGGGGGGAAATCCTCGGTTGAGGAAAAAGGAGGTCCCTGTCAACCACAGTGGGGGGAAATCCTCGGTTGAGGATTTCCCCCCACTGTGGTTGACAGGGACCTCCTTTTTCCGTGTCCGACCCATTCCCCGCACCTCTACCCTCACCCCTTCCCCTCCCTCCCAGAACCGTGACAGGGTTCCCCTTGTCCTCACTTTTCATCCCACCAGCCTCCATATCCAAAGGATCATCCTCCGCCATTTTCGCCACCTCCAGCGTGATGCCACTACCAGTCGCATCTTCCCCTCCCTTCCCCTGTCAGCATTCCGAAGGGATCGTTCCCTCCGCGTCACCCTGGTCCACTCCTCCATTACCCCCACCACCTCGTCCCCGTCCCAGGGCACCTTCCCTTGCAATCGCAGGAGGTGTAATACCTGCCCATTTACCTCCTCTCTCCTCACTATCCCAGGCCCCAAACACTCCTTTCAGGTGAAGCAGCGATTTACTTGTACTTCTTTCAATGTAGTATACTGTATTCGCTGCTCACAGTGTGGTCTCCTCTACATTGGGGAGACCAAGCGCAGACTGGGTGACCGCTTTGCGGAACATCTCCGCTCAGTCCGCAAGCAGGACCCTGAGCTTCCGGTTGCTTGCCATTTCAACACTCCCACCTGCTCTCATGCTCACATCTCTGTCCTGGGATTGCTGCAGTGTTCCAGTGAACATCAACGCAAGCTCGAGGAACAGCATCTCATCTACCAATTAGGCACACTACAGCCTGCCGGACTGAACATTGAGTTCAATAATTTCAGAGCATGACAGCCCCCCACTTTACTTTCATTTTTAGTCATTTTTTCTTCCTTTTTTTTGCATTCCTTTTTACATTTTTTGCATTTATTTCATTTCATCTTAGTTTGTTCAGTTTGCTTACCCACTGTTTTTTTCAGGTTGTTTTTCTTCAGGTTTGCACTTGCTGATGTTCTATATTCAGTATATTCACACCTAATCTGTACTAATGCTTTGTCTTTCAAAACACCATTAACATATTGTTTGCCTTTGCTCTGTGACCTTTTGGTCAGCTATGTGGCCTGGTCCAATCTGCACCTTCTCCTTTGTTATCTCTTGCCCAACCCCCACCTCACTTGTTTATAATCTGTGACTTTTCTAATATTTATCAGTTCCGAAGAAGGGTCACTGACCCGAAACGTTAACTCTGCTTCTCTTTCTACAGATGCTGCCAGACCTGCCGAGTGAATCCAGCATTTCTTGTTTTTGTTTCAGATTTCCAGCATCCGCAGTATTTTGCTTTTATAATAAATAAGCTGCGTTGTGGTCTGTGACTGATTCTTTTTAATAAAGCGCCAAGTACTATGACAGGAACAAGCCAATACCACAATATGATAGACAACAGTCCTTGTTCTGGACTTTCTACTAGAGAGTGAAGGATAATTCTCTCTATATTTGGACTATTCCCTTTATTATTCTAAACACTTGGAATCAGATCACCCTTCAACTTCCTCACCTTCAAGGAAGACAAGAAAAAGTTTATCCAGTTTTCCATAATTTCCAACTCCCTTCATCCCAAATACCTTCCTGGGGAAAGGTTGCTGGACTTTCGCCAAGCTTAAAAATGGAGGGGTCCAAAATGGAACTAAAAAAACTTTTCAAACACTTATGACTGTAAGAGCATTTCCGTGCTTGTATTATCTATATTTTATGATCAAATCCATATCCATTAATCTTTTTGAACACTTTTATACCTGCAGCTAGCTTTTATTGACTTATCCATCTGTTCATTTATCCCTTACCACCCAGACTGTCTAAATAATGCAGGAAGACCTTATTCATAGTATTGCACCTCCCTCTACGTTGAGATTAATTGGCATCACACGGCAAATACATGCCTAAACATAACCAATTTTCCTGCAGTCCTATGTAGAATTTTTAAAACAAAAGTTGGTGCTCTCCACAATTACATAATAAGCAGTTGTTAGCTGAAGACACAAGGGTGCCATTGTTTGACATTTTTCAGTGTTGGTCTCAAAGCTGGACTGGCAAAGTTTCTAATGGACACAACAACTTGCATTTACTATAGAAAATATCCTAAGGCACTTTTGTTTAGGGGAAAACAGATATCAAGCACTAGTGGGAGAGTCAGCAGAAGTGACCAAACGCATTGGTTGAACAGATAGGCTTTAAGAAGGCTTTTAAAGAGGGAGTGAGGTAGTGATGCAAGAAAGTTTAAGGAAGGGCGCTGCAGGGAGTGGAGAAGAGATAGTTGAAGGTACCAACACCAATGCTGGAACAAATGGAAGGAAATGGGTAGGGAATCAATCAGTCAAAAGAGGAGGATTGAAGGGCACAGGATGGGACATAATTCTGAAGATTATGAAGCTGGGTGGAGAAAGACCACACAGAAGGGATTTGTAGATGATAATCGTAAGTTCAATGGAAAGGTTGGCGAGGATTGAGGTGATGGACAAGGATTGGGTTTTGAACAAGTTGGAGTTTGTAGAGGGTAGAGTTCAGAAAGCTGACAAAGCGGGCAATGGAAAAGTCATGTTTAGACAGCAGAAGTGGATGCATGGGTTTCAGTAGGAATGAAGTGGAGGTAAAAGCCAGCAATGTTCTGGAAGTGAAAATAAGCAGTCTTGGTGACAGATCAATATGGGGTTTGAGACGCAATTCTGCTTAGAACGGGATGAGGTTTGTGCACCATCAGATTCAACCAACCAGAAGGGAATGAAGATATTGGCCAGGATATGGATTTTTAGACAGAAGCTGAAAAAGATGACTTTGATCTACCCAAATGTTCAATGGAAATTCTGGCTCAACTGTGACTTAAAGCCAAGCAAGCAGTGCGATAGCTGTTATGACCAAGTGAGAAAGTTGTCTCGGGGTCTGTCACCATCTCCACCTGGTCTTATTGTAACAGGGTATTATTTTTAAACAAACAGTGTTTTGAGCTCCCCCTTTGTGAATCCTTGTTCACAGCTTTCCAATTATAAGGCAAAGAAATGAGCATAAACAGGCTTTCTTCAGCTTAAAGAAAAGTGAAATTTATTAAACCTTAAACTCTAATACGATTAAAGCCTACGGATATACAATGCGCCCACGCTAGCATGCACACACGATACACACATGAAAATAGAGACAGAAAAGAAAAATAAGATGGAGAGATTTGAGGCTGTCTCTAAAAGGGGACTTCTTGTTACTGTTTGTGTTTCCAGCTCGCCCTAGAGTCCTTGATTGTAGACAGCTCTTACTTTTCATTGGGGCCCAGAATTCTTCTTAAATCTTGTTTACTGTAGGAGACATTGAGGTTTGTGCGTCTTCAACGGCTTCCGAAGTTGGCGAGAGTGAGATGAGAGCAGACAGGAGAGAGAGTTCTCAGTCCAGGAGAAAAGTGCTTTCTGACTTCAAACACGGTTTCCTCCAATTTAAAACTCAGTTCAAAACTCTGCAACAACCAGTTAGTCATGTGACTAAACACTGGTCTGACCACGTCTGTGTTTGTGGATTCTACTTTCTTAGCTGTCAACCTGGAATGCTAGCTCCCCCACCTTGATCGTCTGGTAATCAAAAGTCCATTGTTGGTGGAATGTGTCAGGGCATGTTGCTTTGTCCCTTGTTCCAACATTGTCTGTTACCATGCAAATGTTTTTCCAGTCAAGGGCTTGCAATTTTAAGTTTTAATGTTCATGTGGCAAAATAATGTGTGCCTCAGTTTTGGCAGGTGGAGGGCTTGCCTGACACCTCCACACCCAGGGGAATGAAATGAGATTTGAGGAAAAACAACAAATTTCATTACAGGGTTTGAGCGAAATATAAGATACAGACAGAAAAAAAACAAGCATTTCTCTCATTCATTTCCATTCATTCACCAATCTTTTAAAAAAATCTATTAAAAATGGTCTTTACAGGGTGCTAGGGCTGTTTTAATTTCCCCTTTATTTTCCTCAGGAGAATTGGTAGTGGGCGGGACTATCCTGAAATCAGAATCACACAAAGACTTTTGACTTCAGGGGATGGGTGGTTCCCTTTTCCTCTGACTGTGGGGGAGGAGTCTTTGTTACTCTCCCCTTTGTTCTCTGGGACACTCCTACCTGCAGGTATTTGTGCAGATATAACTGCACTCTCCTGTGACACTTCAACTAGGTGAGGGATCACCCTCAGTTTCTGTACCCCCTAGAAGTCTCTCTTTGTCTCTGCAGGTTGAATAGAATAGAACATTACAGCGCAGTACAGGCTCTTCGGCCCTCGATGTTGCGCCGACCTGTGAAACCATCTGACCTACACTATTCCATTTTCATCCATATGTCTATCCAATGACCACTTAAATGCCCTTAAAGTTGGCGAGTCTACTACTGTTGCAGGCAGGGCGTTCCACGCCCCTACTACTCTCTGAGTAAAGAAACTACCTCTGACATCTGTCCTATATCTATCACCCCTCAACTTAAAGCTATGTCCCCTCGTGTTTGCCATCACCATCCGAGGAAAAAGACTCTCACTATCCACCCTATCTAACCCTCTGATTATCTTATATGTCTCTATTAAGTCACCTCTCCTCCTCTCCAACGAAAACAACCTCAAGTCCCTCAGCCTTTCCTCGCAAGACTTTCCCTCCATACCAGGCAACATCCGAGTAAATCTCCTCTGCACCCTTTCCAAAGCTTCCACATCCTTCCTATAATGCGGTGACCAGAACTGCACGCAATACTCCAGGTGCGGCCTCACCAGAGTTTTGTACAGCTGCAGCATGACCTCGTGGCTCCGAAACTCGATCCCCCTACTAATAAAAGCTAACACACCATATGACTTCTTAACAGCCCTATTAACCTGGGTAGCAACAAGGTTCTTGTAAATGCTGTTAGCAACTCTGGTGAGGTGCTTCTAGAGTCTGCAATTGCATAAGAGGATGTGGGGTCTAACTTTTCACATTTTTCTGGGGTTGGTTGACCGGACAGTAGGGGGTTTTCATCTGGGATTCTTCCCAGACTTCCTTTAACCTGCCCTCTGGGTCACTTTTTCCCCTTCCCTTTCTAAGCTCTTGCCAGCCGTGTGCTAGCCTGTCCCCTTTTGGTCTCGGCAGGGGTCCCTACAGATCACCAGCGCTGTGCTCAAGGGTTCTCTTAACACTGGTGTTAACACTTAGGGGTGCAGGTTTCACTGTAGGTTGGCCTTCCCCTCAACCTGGCACATGTGGTAGTACTCCACCACACCTTTGGGGAGTTTTGGCCAGTCAAACTGCTGTCTTATGCGGGCTTTGGTCTTTCGTATACTGGTATGTGCAGCCACTGTAGTCTCGTGGGCCCTTAATACTTCTCCCCAGTACCTCTGTGGCACCACTAACTGGTGTACTCCTGTCCACTCCTTGCCCTCAGGTCTGAGAGGAGAACTCCATTTCCTTATCAGTACCTCATTCTTTAAATAGTAGCACTCAGGGACTCCCTCTGCTTCACTTTCAGACTGGGCAGCTTGTGCTAACTCTCACAATACTTGGTTGGCTCGCTGAGCCTCACCTAGGGAAAATCCATTTAATTCATTCCCTAGGTTTCCTAACTTTTCAGAGAAAGACTCGGACAGGCAGACCTCATGGCCATTTGCCTGCAGTGCCAATGCAGCCTCCTCTGGGGGAGCTGGTTTGATCATGGCCTGACCCACTATACATTCAGGGACATTGCAAAGCACCGTCTCCTGCCACTGCCCTGTCTCTTTGACCTCCTGCGGTCTCTCGTTCTCTAATGGGGGGCTACCACCTTCACTCCTGCCAGATCATTACCTAGGAGCCGGTCAGCCCCGTCCATAGGCAAACTCGGGACAATCCCCACAGTCACCAGTCCCGAAACTAGATTGTGGTACAGGTACAGGCATACACTGCCCTCCAATACCTTTCACCACTATTCTGGTGTTCACTGCACTCTCTGGGGAAAGGTCAGGCCTTTTCCCAGCAAAAGGGATCTAGTCACCCCTGTGTCCCTGAGAATTATTATGGGCTTGCTTGCCCCACTCGAGGGATATGGGGTTACTTTCCCTTCAAATAAAAAACCCTGATAACCTTCAGGAATCCTATTAACTTTTCCTGCACTGGCCGTAGTAAGCTTCCTGGGTTGCACTCTTACTACAGTTAAAGCCACAGCTTGTTCTGTGTTTTGCATCAGGCCATCGTCATCACGGAGCAGGTGTGCCCTGATTAACCCTACCAGTTTCCCCTTTAGTTTCCAGCAATCTGCTTTTAAATGCCCTGACTTATTATAATAGAAGCACACAGGTCTCCCTCTTGCTCACAGCACCTTCCTTTTTGGCTACAGGAGGGCCCAGTGTCTCCCGCTTTCCTTTCTCTCCCAGGACTGCTTGGGCTCCTACCAGCTATTGTCCTTTTTGCACTCGTGGGGGTGATTAGGAAAGGTTCTCCCCTGGGAAACCGGCTTATAAATTAAAAGCAACTTCATCAGCCAGAACAGAAAGCTCCCTGAACCTACATGGGTCTTTATCGAGAATGGGAGAGAGTTTATAAATTCCTCTAACAGGATTACTTCTCAGAGTCCCATAGCTGAACTGTATTTTTAAAGTCCTCAGCCACTGGTCAAAAGCCAGCTGTTTACTTCTTTCAAACTCCAGATTAGTTTGATCGACTTGCTTTTTGAGGGTTCTAAACTTTTGGTGATAGGCTTCGGGTACTAATTCACGTACCCCTAGGATAGCATTTTGGTCAGTTCATAATTTGATGAACTCTTATCTGGCAACAATAAACCTCATGGGCTTTTCCAGTTAGTTTGCTTTGCAATAAGAGACCAGGTTTCAGCTGGCCATTTTAGTTGCCTTGCCAGTTTCTCGAAAAACAAAAAACGCTTCCACATCTTCCTCATTGAATTTTGAAAATAACTGAGCGAGTTTTAGCAATCTTGTACCCTGCCCTAAATTATGCTTCGCCACATTGGCCATGCTTTCACTGGGGTTACTCGGTCACCCCCCCGGTTAACTCAAGCCGCTTCAACTCTCTTTGCATTCTTTCTCTCTCTCCTCCCACCTACCCACCTTTCATTTTCTTCACGTTCCTTTAGGAAGGCTCTCCCTCCCTCTCCTTCCTCTAATTCAAGATTCCTTTGTTTGCAGTACCCTCTCTGGGTCTGATTCTAACCCTGATCCTCCTTCTTCAGATTCAAGGGAAATATGGTTGGCCACTGGCCTAGGAGTTCAAACTTCCTAACCTTGCCACGTACAGTGACCCCACACTGCTCAGCCATTTTTCTCAGCTCCTCCACAGACAGTGCTTTTAACTTATCCCAAGTTACTTCACCCTGGCTTGGAGAGCTACTCGCTTCAGTTACAGACATGCAATCACACACAACCACAAGAAAATCTGTATTGAAATCTTGCTCTTTTTGATCGGGAACAATTTGGCTTCCCACTTCCAATTTCACTCATTTGTCTGTGGGTAAAATTCCGGATGCTAGCACCCAAATTTCTGTTACAACCAGGTGAGAAAGGTGTCTATGGGTTTTTTTTTTACTGTCGTCACCTGGTCTTATTGTAACAGGTATTATTTTTTAAACACATTGTGAATTGAGCTCTCCCTTTGTGAATCCTTGTTCACAGCTTTCCAATTATAAGGCAAAGAAAGGAACATAAATAGGCTTTCTTCAGTTTAAAAGGAGAAAAGTGAAATTTATTAACCGTATTAGAATTTAAGTTTAACGCCCAAGGATATATGACGTGCCCATACTAGCATGCACACGCAATACACATGCAAACAGGGACAGAAAAAATAAGATGGAGAGGTTTGAGGCTGTCTCTAAAAGGGGACTTCTTGTTACTGTTTCTGTGTTTCCAGCTTGCCAAAGAGTCCTTGATTGTAGACAGCTCTTACTATTCGTTGGGGCCCAGTATTCTTCTTAAATCTTGTTCACTGTAGGAGACTTTTCTCTGAGGTTCATGTGTCTTCAATGGTTTCCAAAGCTGGTGAGAGCGAGATGAGAGCAGACAGGAGAGAGAGAAGTTCTCAGTCCAGGAGAAAAGTGCTTTCTGACTTCAAACACTGTTTCTTCCAATTTAAGACTCAGTTCAAAACTCTGCAACAGCCAATTAGTCATGTGACTAAACACTGGTCTGACCACGTCGTGTTTGTGGATTCTGCTATCTTAGTAGTCAACCTGGAATGTTAGCTCTCCCGCCTTGAACATCTGGTAATCAAAAGTCCACTGTTGGTGGAATGTGTCAGGGCATGATCCTTTATCCCTTGTTCCAACACTGTCTGTTACTATGCAAATGTCTTCCAGTCAGGGGCTTGCAATTTTAAGTTTTAATGCTCATGTGGTGAAATAATGTGCGCCTCAGTCTTGGCAGGTGGAGGGCTTGCCGAACACGGCAGAATACTTGAGAGGTACAGCTGGATATTATCCACATACATATGGAAACTGACTCCATGCCTACTAGCAAGGGAGAGAAAAGGAACCTTTTGATAGTGGCACTTAAGTAGATCAATCTCCGACAGGTCAGGAGTTCTGACCTGAAGTTTTCTGAAGAATGACTTGGCTGTGCTTAAATAATGCTGAGCTCTCCATTAAAGTTACAAGGTTAGATTGTACTAAAATGATCAAGGTTTGTAACTCAGGCTGGCATATCAGCATACTATACCATGGATTGCCAGGGCATGAGGTTTAATGATTTTACACATACTGTGTGCACTCAGTCTTATTACGCTGCTTGAGGTAGAAAAGCAATGAGAAACAGCAGCTCAAAAAGAAAATTTAAATCAAGTTACTGTAAATATGAACCATCACCTACCCATTCTGTGACTTCAAGCTACCTGTATTACCCCCTCCTCCACTCTTACAAAAATAAACTGAATAAATAATTAGACACATTGCGACCCAGGGCTAAAAAAAAAAAGTTAAATTAAGAGGACGGGCAGTGCAGACTGGGCTTGTATTTCCTGAGAATAGAAGATGAAGAAATAATCTAATAGAAATTTTCAAGGTGATTAAAGGATGCGATAGAGAAAGAAATTATTTCCTCTGGTGGGAGAATCCACAAGAAGGGGGCATAACCTTAAAATTAGAGCTAGGCCAATCAAGGGGTGCTATCAGGAAGTGCTTCTGCACACAAAGGGTGGTGGAAATCTGGAACGCTCTTCCAAAAAGCTGTTGAGGCTAGGTCAATTGAAAAAAATCTATCAATCTGTTTTGACATCGTCAGGCAAGGGTATTAATGGTTACAGAACAAAGGTATGTAATGGAGTTAAAATACAGCGTGATCTAATTAAATGGAACAGGATCGAGGGGCTGAATGATTTACTTCTGTTCCGATGTTCCCACCTTTCCTTGGCTTGAATGGAAGGCTCTTAATTACATTTTTATGATCAAATTGTCAAACACCAACGAACTGGAGAAATCCCATGTGTTTTTACTCCAAATGTGTTGCCCTTTGTGGGGGGGGGGGGGTTGGGGAAGTCATCATACAAATGCTGTGCAGCATAAACGCTTTGCACCAAATCTTACCAGGTTGTTCCCCAGCCCCCACTCATCTTTGATGTCTAGTATGACTTTTTGTTGCCTCAGGTGGTTACATCTCCTGTATACATGGGGAAGAAAGTCAATAAAAAGTGACAGGAATGCAAACACAGGATTACATAGGATATAGGGCACAGAAACAGGTCATTCAGCCCAACTAGTCTATGCCTGCATTTATGTTCTACTCAAGCCTTCTCCCGTCTTTCCTCATCTAAATCTGTCAGCGCAACCCTCAATTCTCTTGCATATGCTTGTCTAGCCTCCCCCTAAAAGCAGCTTATACTTTCAACTACTCCCTGTGATAGCGAGTTCCACCTTCTCACAACCCTTTGGGTCAAGAAGTTTCTTCTGAATTCCCTTTTTGGATTTCTTGGTGACTATCTCATTGATAGCCTCTAGTTATGGTCTTCCCAAGTGGAAACATTCTCTGAACGTTCGCACTGAACTAGAAGGTGGGGAAAAACAAAAAGAATCAATTGATGAAACAATGTAAAAATAACAAGGAGGGCAGGAGGTGATTTCACTAATATGAGTTTGTAACTGGTAGCTAGAAGACAGAGGGCCCAAGAGATCCTTTCAATTTTTCTTTTCCCTCTCGTTGTACCCCACTAATAAATGAGGGCATACAGTGATGGAAATGAGAAACTAGATGTCAAAACTCATTCCCTACCAGTCCATGGACAGCACACTGGGGCTCCAGCCTGGGATACTAACTATCCATAATGCATAACCAAATAATATTTAAGCACCACCAGTCATTCTTCAGAATGTAAACGCTTTGGAAAACAAGAGTGTCTCTGGCAGCATTGCTCATAGGTCAGAGGCAGGGACCAGGCTGCATTCCCTCCCTGTGCTCTAACAGGCTCCATCTCCATCCACCCAAGACTATTGCTGTGCCTCTACTGTCACCACTTTGACTTGCTCTGTTGCGTGCACAAACCAAACCTTGGAAAATGAGATCATAACAGGAGGGCAAGTGAAGTCACAGCAGGACCAGTAATGATACAGATGCAAGTTATTTCCTTGGAAACGTGCAAGAGGCAGGGAGGCTTCAAATGGTTGGGTCCCCTGATGAACGGGAGGGATTACAACATTAACAAAGATGCTCTCTACAGATTGAAGTCCAACAGTACTGCATTTTGACTTAATGATGAGTATTTCTCAGGTTATCAAGCCTTTTACTGAATCTATATCCTAGACAAACACACCTATTAGAACAACCAAAATTACTATTCGCCAATGAGATTTGTAGAAAGATACCATGGTCATGTGATTAATATTGACTATTAAGCTGGCTCAAAAACAGCAACTTTGTTTTAAGAGCAATGCCAGCTGATCTCCCATCACATTTTTCATGATCAGAAGTTAAGGCTGGTGCTCAGGTGCTCACTACAATGGGAAAGTGTCTAAATTGGTCATGAAGCCAATTACAGATTAATTATCAAAAGGTTTCTCTAGATTGGTAAATGCTTGGTTCCTCTACTTGTTTTCTCAATGTCCTCAGGTTAACTCAAGGTCAGAATTAAAATGACAGGAAACATTAGTTTATTTCTAATTTAAAAAAAAATAGATTTAAAACAAATCACAACTGACCAATGTGCTATGGACCCGTTTTACATTCAATATTTACGATCTCTAGGACACTGCTCATTACAAAGACAGACAATGTACTGTTTTACAAGGACCGGAGTGTTATACTGTGTAACACACAACGTATTATTCTGTTGCTAAATTGGAAGTGTCCCTTTAAGGGCATATGTTTAATTGTCAAGTATGCAGACCCTTGGTGAAATCAGAATTAAATCATTTGGTGAGCAAAGTGTGCAGATTGTAAGTTTCAGACTGCAGATCAGAAACATCCAACATTACAGCCTGGCTTGCATACTTTTTCGAGTATAAAACTAAATGTGATCTCTTGGAACAAAACAACTATTATGTTAAAGGTGTTATATAAATACAACATCCCAAGGTGCTTCACAAGAGCACTGTATAACAAATTTTCAGACGGAGACACAGGGCAATGACCAAACGCTTGCCTGTCAATGAGATAGGTTTGAGGGAGGGGGGAAATTTAGGGAGGGAATTCCAGAGCTTATCCAGGCACCTGAAGTCACAGCCATCAATGGTGGACCAAGTCAAATCAAGGAGGGGTGCTCAAAGAAGCCAGAATTGGAGAAGCACCGATATCTTGGAGGGTTGTGGGGTTGGAGGAGATAGTGAGGGGTGAGATCATGGAGGAATTTGTAAACAAGGAAGAGAATTTTAAAATTAAGACTGGATGGGACTGCTCTCATCTGGTTCCATTCTTATCTATCTAATGGTTGCCGAAGAATCACTTGCAATGGCTTCTCTTCCTGCTCCCACACTGTTACCCCAAGGGGCCCCCTCCTATTTCTCATCTACATGCTATCCCTCAATGACATCGTCAGTTTTCACATGTATGCTGACGTCACCCAGCTCGACGTCATCACTTCTCTGGACTCCTCCACTGTTGCTAAATTATCAGACTGCTTATCCAACATCCAGTAATGGATGAGCAGCAATTTCCTCCAATTAAATATGGGAAGACTGAAGCCATTGTCTTTGGTCCCGCTGCAAACGCCATTCCCCAGCTACCGACTCCATTCCTCTGCCTGGTAACAGTCTGAGAGTAAGCCGTCTGTTCACAACCTTGATATCACATTTGACAGAGATGAGCTTCCGACCTCATATTCATGCCATCACTAAGACCACCCATTACCACCTCTAACATCATCCACTTCACCCAGTCTCAACTCATCTGCTGCTGAAACCCTCATTCATGCCTTTGTTACCTCCAGACTTAACTATTCCAATGCAGTTCTGGCTGGTCTCCCACATTCTACCCTCAATAAACCGGAGGTCATCCAAAACTCTGCTCCCGTAACTTAACCCACACCAAGTCCCGCTCCCCTATTACCTGGTGCTCGCTGACCTACACTGGCTCCTGGTCAAGCAAGTCTTGATTTCAAAATTCTCATCCTTGAGGTCACAGACCTCAAACATTAACGCTGTTTCTCTCTCCACAGATGCTGCCCGACCTGCTGAGTATTTACAGCATTTTCTGTATTTGTTTCAGATTTCCAGCATTTGCAGTATTTTAATTTTGAGACAACTATTATAATGCTCTGCTGGCTGACTTCCCATCCTTCATAATCTTCAGCTGATCCAAAACTCTGCAGCTTGTATGCAGCCTGCACCAAGTCCCACTGACTCACCATCCCTATTCTTGGTGTACATTGGCAACTAGACCACCAATGCCTCCAACTGAAAATTCTCATCACATTTAAATCCTTTAATTGGCTCACCCCTCTCTGTCTCTGTAAACTCTTCTGAGAAACACTCCCAGTTTCTCTGGCTCTGGGCCTCTTGTGCATCTCTTTCCCACCCCCTCACTCCTCACTATACAATTAGTAGCCATGTCTTCAGCTGTCGATACCCTATACTGTAGAATCCCCTCTCCACCACCCTTATCTCCTTAAAACTCACCTCTTTGACCAAGCTTTTGGTTACCCCTCCCAACATCTCTAGCTTGGCATCCATTTTTGTCTGATTCAGCTTTTGAAACACATTGGGATGTTTTTCCAGTGTTAAAAGCACTATACTTAGCACCGCAACTTGCATTTTTAAAGATGTGCAGGCTGTGGATGTCACAAACATTTTAAAAACATATGGTTTTTGACATCCTAGTCTTAAAAAAAGTGATGAGCCAAAAACATAATTGCATGCATCTGGCAGTCTCCCAAAATGCCCAACAAGCAAATACAGGCCTACAAAATGAAGTATAGATTAAAGACAAGAGGTATGGCTAGTAGATGCTTGCTTGGAACTTCTAATCAGTGCATCCTGTTTGTGTTTTTTTCTGGCGTTGTGGAGGGGGGGGGGGGGCAAGAAAAACAAAAAAAAAATTCCCTTTCAGAATTTTCCCCCACACCTCAAAATATTTCTGGCCTGAAAGCAGCTTAATTCAGACTGCTGCTAATGATGCCTCTGAGCCAGTACTAGGAGAAGCTGATAGTAGTACTGTATTTTTATTTAATTTGTTCGTGGGTTGTGGGCATAGCTGGCTAGGCCTGCATTTATTGCCCTTCCCTACTCGCCCTTGAGAAGGTAGTGGCGAGCTGCCTTCTTGAACCGCTGCAGTTCTTGTATCTTAGTGATTTCTTTTTTGGAGAGTGAGAGGGAGCAGGTGAGAATTAAGGTGCTGTGAACCCAGACTGATTCTGGAACCCTTGTGGGTCCATATGGTTCAGTTACCCATTCAGGCATCTTTCAAAGATTTAGAGCCGAGGCCTGATGGGCAGAGAAATAATACAAACATCTAGTCAGTAGCTTTCTTTATTTCCAAGTTGAAGACAAAAGCCAAATCAGAACATCTATGGACTAGTGGCATTTTCTGGATTTAACCATTCAAGACATAATGCCAGTTACTGGGGGTATTCAGCAATTTGGCACTCTGTGTTAAATGTAACTAAATATGCTATGCCTACAGAATATTAATTGAATATGAAGCAGGGCAATACAACACACTTTCAATTGAATTAGGTCTAATTACGAAACAGCCTGTAATCTTGTGCAACCCTGATTTCCTTCACCCACCATTGGTAGCTGTGCCTTCAGTTATCTAGGCCCCAAGTTCTGAAATTCCCTCCCTAATCTCTCTCCCTCTCCTTTAAGACATTGCTTAAAACTCACCTCTTTGACCAACTTTTTGGTCACCTGTCCTGATATTTATGTTGTCCTATTATGCTCCTGTGAAGTGCCTTGGGGTGTTTTACTACATTAAAAAGCACTATATAAATGCAAGTTGCTGTTGAGGGTTCACTACTGTGCCTACGGAAGCCTATGGTGAGCTTTGTAATTGTAAATGGTTTGAGTCATTGACTTATTTCTCTAAATGCAAGTTGCTGTTGCAGTAAAAAAAAAAAATTGCTGGTAAAGCAAGGATTTCAGCCATATCATTGGCATTTGACAGCAGTAAATCTTTGTCCTCAAGACCGTCAGTATTTGCCAAGCAGTTTCCAGGGTTTTAAAAAAATAAAACTTGATTTAACTTAAAGAGATTTACAGTAGCGATAGCTTTACCCATAACCTAAGATCGGTTACTAAAAATATCTACTAGTTGCATGATACAAGATACCACAGTTTTGGGATAGTCTGGTTTAAAAAAAGCATGTTATGCTGCTAAAACCAAATATCATGAATCCTGCGACTGCAACCCACGTCCAGATACAAGGGCTTTGCTGCAAACCTCTTTAAAAGATGCTGTGCGGTCCAGACGGATGTTTGATACAATATGTGTTCAACAATCTAGACTGTATTTTTGAAGAAAAATCACTCTCCTGCGCAAGACAGCACAGATCCTTTGAAGTTACTTTCATGTGGACCACACCAAAGTAATGTTAAAGTCTTTTTACAGAAAGTATCAAATAATGTAACTCTGTGGGCGGGTTTGCTCGTGTCGTTAAACAGACAAGTTCTCAGCTAGTCAAAGGGCCGTCAAACGGTTTGCACTCCTCAAACTTGGTGGAACATTTACGAGAAGAAAAATCTACTTGCCATTTATCAGAGTTTAACTTCATTAAAGATTGACAGAGGCTGAGGTGGTTGACCCGGGAGAACAGTTTCATTCTGTACCACACGGCTTCTGGTCAGTGTTTCACGTCGCTGTTACACCGTTAGCAGCACGTTGGAGCCAGTATCCAAGCTCAGTAACAACGGAAAATTTATCAACAGACGGTGCCTAGTTATCAACAGAAATGCAGCAGGAAACCACGTGTGTCAACGAGTCAAAGCCAAAGGTTACACAGCAATCGCATACAAACAGGATGCTGCCAGCTTCTCCCATTTGAACCATGGTTCTGCTCGAGATACTCAGCTCTAAATTGACGGCAGCAGTAATGACAATTGCAGCTTAAATGTTGAGGTGGGATGTACTGCGGAGATCCTGAAGGATATTCTTGGGGGAGGGAGAAAATAGAGGGGAAGGAAGTGACATGCAAAAGACTGAGAATTACATGTATTAAAAAAAAAGATTAGCTGATCACGAGCAGTGACTGTTCAGGAAACTAGGAGCAAGTGCATCACGAGTCTATTGTGGGATTCACTTTCTTTCTCTGGCTTTCAACTCTGTATATATGTATGTAAAAAAAAAATAAACAAGGCACAGTCTATGGCACGATTGGAAAAGGGGCATGACAGTAGGAGTAGGATGCATGACACCATCCTGACTTGGAAATATATTGGCTGTTCCTGCATCATCGTTGGATGAAAAATCCTAGAATTCCTTCTGACAACACTGTGGCAGTACCTTCACCACACGGACTGGCAGCAGTTCAAGGCAGCGGCTCACCTCCACCTTCTCAAAAGCAGTTAAGGGTGGGCAATAAATGCTGGCCTGGCCAGTAACACCTGAATGAATAAATAAATACAATCCAGGTTTTACACCCAAGAAATATAGGGCACAGTACTTCTCAGATTGAGTTTTTGAAACTCAACAAAAATCACCTCAATTGTGAAAATTAGTCTTGGTTGCTCTTTGCCATACAAGATAGCATAAGTATCCAAAGAGTTGACATCAATTACAACAGTTCAGTTTACTCATAGGAGATAGAACTGTGTTAAATTGTCTGCGGGACATAGGAAATGCCAAGTGGATCATGACTGAGCCAATAATCAGAATACTAAATAAAAGTTCTATTAAATGGATAAACAGCATTTTTCTTACTCTCCCAGATTTCTTTTTTCACACAGCTAGATTTATTTTTCAACACAATCACTCTACTCCCACCCATAATAAACTGCCCCACATTTGGCTGCACTTGAAATGCTGCAGGATTAAAAACTACAAATACTTTTCATCTGAATCGACTTCCTTCTCCTTCATCTACAACTTGTCTAGTCCTTTCTTAACAGAGCAGGGGTAACCTGTTCCAAAAGATCAACAACACAGGAAAAGAAACTCTTCCTGGCATCTAACCTGCCCACTTGTTTTACAGGCAAGCTATCCAGTCTTACACTGCAAACATCATTCAAATCTTCTAGATCCAGTCCTTTCATAATCCCCAAACATCATATCCCCAAAATCCTTCAATTCTCCAACATGAGGATCCCCGACAATTTCTGTCATCCTTGGAACAAAGATCCAAATTTACACATCATTCTTGTTGTCCACCTCTGCATCCCTGCTCGATTCTATACAGGTTCAATATCTCCAGGTACGGAGTAGAGGAGGAGGCAGTGAGGAGATCAAAACTGGACACAATGTCCGTGCAAATTATTTAACAAGTACAGTATGTTTTTTTTTACATTATAGTCCAGCAACACTTGCAAGAAATGCATAGTCTTTCACACAGTTTTTGAATCTTTAGCAGCTGGTGAGTGAAAATCCCCAAATACTGTCTCCTTACATCCTTGCTTGCATTACATACCCTAGTACATTTATCAGTAAAAATTGGATTAGATCAGCTCGAAACAAAGCCTGTATGCACACAGTTCACTTTCAAAATTCCTTTCCTGTGTCCTCCTCCTTCCCCACCTCCTTCCCAAATGAGTAGAGCTCAGCATATTTTTAAACAACTCAAACAATGGAAAATGTTTGTCCCGACAAAATTGTTTAGTGCAGCTTGTGACAATTTATCACACATAAATCATACTTCAAAATAAAATGCATTAAGACAGGAATACACAAATAATGCAACTCACTCACTGGCACCATTTATAAATGCAACAAATTTGATGACTTTTACAAATTGGCAAAATGCTCAGCTTTCAGTTTTACCCAAGTCCATCCTTATTTAAAGTCTAAGAATTTTCAAAGAACAAGTCTGTTCCGCCACACAAACTTAAGGTGCATGCAGATGCATCTCTTCGCAAATGTGCCTATATTAAAACATTGAACAGTCTGCAAAATGCACCACCTCACTTTCAGCAAACCAGGAAGCCCAGTGTTCAACACAAGGCTCTGGTTAGGTCTGCAGCCTGGTGATCATGCACCAACCTGTACTGTATTAATTATACATCCAAATAATATTGCACAATACTCTAGTTTTGCGACTTGACAGCTCCAACACACATACACACAAATATATTTGACATAACAAGCTCCAGACATAGGAATTGTTTAACAAATCCGATATACACCTCTTGTGATGAAGCTGTGGTATCACCTTGTCCGATATGGCCAGGGCCCAGCATTTATAAATTTTAAAGAAAATGTTATATATTGCAAAGTGGAATAAATTAAAGATTAGATTACACCATGGTCCTGAACAGGGACATGAGGCCCGGCCTCAGTGGAAGGCAGTGTGAGGGCGGCTGAGAAAACCCCAGAAGCTTCCTCTTTGAACTTTCACTATAGTGCTGCCTAACTGCAGGCAGGTAGACATCATTTAGCCAAGTGTGTTGGTAGAGGGTGACCCAATAGCTGACCAATTACCCACTACTTTGATGACATTATAAAGCAAAATTTATGCCAATCAACCTCTAAAAGCACAGGCAGTCGCACTACTGAGCGATTGTTAGTGCGCACTGGAGGCCATTCCCATCTTCCCTTTAAGATTAGGATCGGTTTAAGAAGCTCTCCCTCTTGCGGACTCAACCTAACTTCATTACTGACATGCCCCGCCCCCTTCCGCTACCCATCCCACAACTTGCGTCACAAATCAGGCCCAATCGCCCACCCGCCATTGGTCGGCGGTGTTGTCAACCAGTCCAACAGCGCGCGCGCACCCTTGACGGTTGCGAGGTTCGGTTGCAGTGTACCGAGCCCCAGCTTCCCCTCCCCCTCCACGCGCGGTGGATTCTGGGAGCAGTAGTCCACCTCTTCCCCGCGGCCGCGGCAACCCAGTCGACTACAGATCCCAGCAGGCAGGGCGCCGCGCCTGCGCGCTTCCCCCTCCTCGGTCAGTCGGGGGGCGAAACGTAAGCAAATGTACAGTAAAGAGTACAGTAGGGAGAGAGAAGCCGGCCGGCGCGTCGATTTCCGCATAACAAGACGCTGCAAACGTCAATTTTACCTCAGGTCTGAGGTGTTGAGGCGGTTTTGTGAAGGTAGAAGCGAAGGTTGAGCAGGTACCTGGTGGTCTGGAGTCTGCTTGGGTTCAGGCCCAGGTTAGATGTGTCACCCACACTCACTCCCTCTCACTCTTACTATATGCCAATGGCCCGTATGTAACTCACTCCCTTCCTGGTTCCACCAGGCCCTCCCCTCTCTTAAAGCGGTCTTGTGCCCTCCCTGTGAGTGTCAGGGTCCTACCCTCTCAGCTTCATCTTCCTCTTTTAAAAATAATCATGCAAACCAGTAAACCGAAGGCTCTTGCCTCCTAAAGGACAATTCTCTCCTTCCTACTACCGTGAGGGTCTCCTCTAGTGTCCCCACAACCCCCTACGCCCCCCTTAAAGCTGTAAAATACACCCCTCCCCACTACCGAGCTCCTGCTCTCTTCCTTCAACAAAATAAATAAGCAAGATATCTTATCAAAACCAAATCTATCCTTACTGCTACTGTGAGTGAACTGAAAGGGTCTCCCTGTCCTTCTCCCACAGCCCTCCCTATATTTAAAGCTGTAATGACCCCTCTTGGGACGTTTCTTAAAGGGGCACTGCCTATATGTTTTAAAATAGCAGCTTAAACAATGGGCTAACCAGTGCTATCTGCATGGCTTAATGTAGCGGTGTCCAGCTCAAGGGTGGATCTCACAGGTTTTGCATGGAAGCTTCAAAATGGTACATCAGTTGTTGAGGCACATTAATACCTGGGAGTTCTGGTGATTGTCAAGTTGTTGTTGATGATATCTGTCCTCAAGTTACCTTTTAATAGTTTTGAACCTATGTCCCTTTGTAATTCAACATAAGATTCTGGATTAACCTTTTCTATACCATTAACTATCCAAATACCTCTTTCGTTACCTCTGAGATGCTTCCTTTCCAGGTTGAAAAGCCCAAACCTCTTCGGTTTGTCCTCATAACTCCAGATCTCCGACACTAGTGACCTGCCTCCGGCACTTGAATATTTCTGTTGTATCTCAGTGACGAGAACTGGACACAGCAAAGTGCTGTTTGACCAAAGCACTTTACAGTTTGATCGCATCTTTCTCTGACTTGTTTTGGCGAAGCAGTTCAACACAGTTAGCTTTGTTGGTCCTATTTTGCATTGGTTGGATTTGCTGAGTATCGTGTTTTGACAGACAACATACTTCAGATTATATTTTTGTCATGTGAGACATGTATCATTTGCCAACACTCCGTGTCTGGATGAATGCGGTAGCTGAGTGTGCCTGGCTCCCACTGAACTGTCGAATCACAGAAATGTTACAGCACAGAAGGAGGCCATTTGGCCCATCGTGTCTGCACCGGCTCTCCGAACAAGCAGTTCACAGTGCCATTCCCCTGCCTTCTCCCCGTAACCCTGCACATTCTTCCTTTTCATATAGCAGTCTAATTCCCTTTTGATTGCTTCAATTGAACCTGCCTCCACCACACTCTCAGGCAGCGCATTCCAGACCTTAACCACTCGTTGCATGAAAAAGTTTTTCCTCATGTCACTTTTGCTTCTCTCACCCATTACTTTAAATCTATGCCCTCTCATTCTCGATCCTTTCACGAGTGGGAACAGTTTCTCCCTGTCTACTCTGTCCAGACTCTTCATGCTTTTGAATACCTCTATTAAATCACCTCTCAGCCTTCTCTTCTCCAAGGAAAACAGTCCCAACTTCTCCAATCTATCTTCATAACTGAAGTTCTTCCTCCCTCAAACCATTCTCGTGAATCTTTTCTGCACTCTCTCCAATGCCCTCACATCTTTCCTAAAGTGCGGTGCCCAGAACTGGACACAGTACTCTAGCTGAGGCCGAACTAGTATCTGACATAAGTTTAACATAACTTCCTTGCTCTTGTACTCTGCCACTATTAATAAAGCCCAAGATAGTGTATGATTTGTTAACTGCTATCTCAGTCTATCCTGCCACCTTCAATGACTTATGCAGATATACACCCAGGTCCCTCTGCTCCTGCAACCCCTTCAGAATTGTATCCTTTATTTTATATAAAACCCAACATGGCTACAGCCTATAGAGGAGGAGCACAGAAAAAGCAAGCCATGCATCAGATATTTTGGTACTTATGATTTTAATGCTGCAGGTGATGATAGCTTTGTTCATTAACCACAGCTTGCCCCCTTGGATTAACCTGACACATACACACTTGGTAAAGTGGCCTTGGGGCAATTTTCGATTGACGTTCAAGGTTGAAGTTTAGCTTTCCTTGATGGCTAGTTTTGTTAATGAACAGTTCAGGTATAAACCCAAGCAGGTCCTAGGTCTGCTCCTCAATCCAAGCTAAATTAGCTGATCTCAGCTTGATGGTTACAGAGGCGATACAAATGGTCTTGGTGCCTCTGGGTTTGGGGAAGGATATACAAATCGGCCAGAACACATTTTCCTGATTAGTGTCTCTTGACCTTCCAGTACTGGTGGACACTGCAGGAAATAAAGTATGCAATAGACGCTTATAAAAACATTATGATTTAGTTGTATAAGTTCCCTTTGGGTTTTTTGAAATGGGACTGTGTTGCTTTCTTTATTCTGCACCTTTCTGTTTGATTGGGCCACATGTTAGGTTATTGTATTAGTACTGCCTTTAAAGTGAGCCATTAGCAGTGCTGATTTCTGTTAGGTGTTACTGGAGCAACTCAGTGTCACTCCCAATGGCCCAATTAAAAAACAAACAGTGATCCTGAATCACCTCTGAGTCAGAAGGTTGTGGGTTCAAGTCCCACTCCAGGGACTTGAACACCAAATCTAGGCTGACACTTCAGTGCAGCACTGAAGGGGTGCTGCATTGTCAGAGCTGCTGTCTTTTTTTTTTTTATTTAGAGATACAGCACTGAAACAGGCCCTTCGGCCCACCGAGTCTGTGACGACCATCAACCATCCATTTTATGCTAATCCTACACTAATTCCATATTCCTACCACATCCCCACCTGTCCCTATATTTCCCTACCACCTACCTCTCTTTGGCCTCCTTATCTCGAGAGACAATGGGTAAGTGCCTGGAGGTGCTCAGTGGTGTGTGGAGCAGCGCCTGGAGTGGCTATAAAGGCCAATTCTAGAGTGACAGGCTCTTCCACAGGTGCTGCAGAAAAATTTATTTGTCGGGGCTGTTACACAGTTGGCTCTTCCCTTGCGCCTCTGTCTTTTTTCCTGCCAACTGCTAAGTCTCTTCGACTCGCCACACTTTAGCCCCGCCTTTATGGCTGTCTGCCAGCTCTGGCGAACGCTGGCAACTGACTCCCACGACTTGTGATCAATGTCACAGGATTTCATGTCGCGTTTGCAGACGTCTTTAAAGCGGAGACATGGACGGCCGATGGGTCTGATACCAGTGGCGAGCTTGCTGTACAATGTGTCTTTGGGGATCCTGCCATCTTCCATGCGGCTCACATGGCCAAGCCACCTACCTATACTAAATATACTATACTAGGGGCAATTTATAATGGCCAATTTACCTATCAACCTGCAAGTCTTTTTGGCATGTGGGAGGAAACCGGAGCACCCGGAGAAAACCCACACAGACACAAGGAGAACTTGCAAACTCCACACAGGCAGTACCCAGAATTGAACCCGGGCCGCTGGAGCTGTGAGGCTGCGATGCTAACCACTGCGCCACTGTGCTCCCCCGGATGGGACATTAAACCGAGGCCCCATCTGACCTCTCAGGTGGATGTGAAAGATCCCATGGCACAATTTTGAAGAAGAGTGGGGGAGTTCTGCTGAGTGTCCTGGCTAATATTTATTCTTCAACCAACAACTAAAAACAGATTACCTGGTCATTTATCCCATTGTTGTTTGTGGGATCTTGCTGTGCATAAATGAATGCCACATTTCCTACATTGTAACAGTGACTACCTTTCAAAAAAACAGTACTGCATTGTTTGAAAAGTGTTTTGGGATGGCCTGAGGTCATGATAGATGCTATATAAATGCATGTCTTTCATTTCCTTTTTCACAAGAGGAAATGGAGAAAATAAACACATGTAGCAATGGGCTACCTGGTGTGGTTTGATTCATATAGATTAGGAAGGCCCCAAATTCAATCTGCAATCTGTGTTCAGTTAGTTTGTCTAGCTCAGCTGGGGTGGTTGTGGGAAGTACAAATGGCCTCAAAACTGAAGAAAAATGAAGCTTAGAGATATTTTAAATGGCTAATTATAGTTTCAGATTTCGAAAAGGACAATTTATATATTTTGAAGCTTTGATGAATGATGTGTTGGCAGATCACTTGTCACTTACTAAATTGTCAGCCAGAAAAAATAATTTTTGCTATGCAGTAGTTAGTTTGTAAAAGATATACGGTAACATGTTATTAATCCCTGGTATAAGGCAGCCTCTTACCTATCATGTGTGGGACATCCTCATTTCCACAGCTATACTGCCCTGTATAGCAAATATAACACTCTTTAGAGCCTCTTAACTGTCTAAGCAGCCAACATTTTCACACTGGATTTCTCTCTGCATTATCATGGTGGTGATTATGAGTATAAGCCTGTGTCCATTACCAGTGCAGGACTCACTGCACCAGAAATGCATTGCATTGAACCATTGTAGTCCCTTTCTTTTCCACTTATTTTAGACTGGCTGATTTCCTGACTGCAGACGGAACCGGATATAATATAAAATTAAAACAAGAAATGCTGGAACCACTCAGCAGGTCTGGCAGCATCTGTGGAAAGAGAAGCAGAGTTAACATTTTGGGTCAGTGACCCTTCTTCTGTATAAGATATAATGTTGGATTGGGTGTTAGCATGGAAAAGGAGGATAAGGCAAACGAATGCGTGGCTGAAGAGCTGGAGTAGGCAGGAGGGCTTCAGCTACTAGGACCATTGGGATCGCTTCTGGTGCAGAGGTGACCTGTACAAGAGGGACGGGTTGCATCTGAACTGGAAGGGGACCAATATCCTTGAGGGGAGGTTTGCTAGTACTACTCGGGAGGGTTTAAACTAGTCTGGCAGGGGGGTGGAACCCAAAGTAGTAGTCTCGCCGATGAAATAGTTGAGGCAAATGTAGAAGTTAAAGCAAGTAAGTCCAGTAGGCAGGCCGGATAGGGAGCGTGGAAGGTCTGGTAGGCTAAACTGCATTTACTTTAATGCAAGAAGCCTTACAGGTAAGGCAGATGAACTCAGAGCATGGATCGGTACATGGGCTTGTGATATTGTAGCTATGACGGAAACGTGGTTGAGGGATGGGCAGGATTGACAGCTCAATGTTCCAGGGTACCGATGCTTCCGGCATGACAGAGGTGGAGGTAAGAGAGGAGGGGGAGTTGCACTATTGATTAGGGAGGACATCACGGCAGTACTGAGAGAGGATATCCTGGGGGGAACGTTCAGCGAGGCCATATGGGTAGAACTTAGAAATAAGAAAGGGGTGATCACTTTGATGGGATTATATTATAGGCCCCCCAATAGTCAGGGGGAAGTGGAGGAGCATATATGTAGGGAAATCACAGATAGGTGTAGGAATTATAGGGTTGTAATAGTAGGTGATTTTAACTTCCCTAATATTGACTGGGACTGCCTTAGTGCTAAGGGATCAGATGGGGAAGAATTTGTTAAGTGTATCCAGGATAGTTTTCTGAAGCAGTATGTGGATGGCCCAACTAGAGAAGGGGCTACACTCAACCTCCTCTTAGGAAGTGAGGCTGGGCAGGTGGTTGATGTGTCAGTGGGGGAGCACTTTGGGACCAGTGACCATAACTCTCTTAGCTTCAAGATAGTTGTGGAAAAGGGTAGGACTGGTCCTCAAGTTGAAGTCCTAAATTGGGGGAAGGCTAATTTCGATGGCATGAGACAGGAACTCTCAAAAGTTGATTGGGAGAGGCTGTTTACAGGTAAAGGGACGTCTAGCATGTGGGAGGCTTTTTAAAAGTGAGATAGGAAGAGTTCAGGGCTGGCATATTCCTGTTTGATTGAAGGGCAAGGCTGGCCAGTTTAGGGAACCTTGGTTGACGAGGGATATTGAGGGTCTGGTCAGGACAAAGAAGGAGGCAAATGTCAGGTATAGGCAGCTGGGATCAAGCGAGTCCCTCGAGGATTATAAGGGATGTAGGAGTACACTTAAGAAAGAAATTAGGAGGGTGAAAAGGGGCCATGAGATTTCCCTGGCAGATAAGATTTTGGAGAATCCTAAAAGATTTGATAAGTATATTAACAGTAAAAAGGTAGCTAGGGAGAGAGTAGATCCCCTTAAGGATCGGTGTGGTAATCTATGTGTGGAGCCAAGGGAAATGAACAAGGTCTTAAATGAATACTTCTCGTCTGTATTTACCTTGGAGAAGGTCATGGAAGCTAGTGAGTTCAAGGGAGGGAACACCGATATCCTGGAGCATATCAACATTACAAAGGAGGAGGTGTTGGAGGTTTTGAAGCGCATTAAAGTGGATAAATCCCTAGGGCCTGACCAGGCGTATCCTAGGATGCTATGGGAAGCAAGGGAGGAGATTGCTGGGGCCCTGGCAGAGATTTTTGTATCATTGTTAGCCACGGGTGAGGTACCGGAAGACTGGAGGATAGCTAATGTTGTACCTTTATTTAAGAAGGGTAGCAGGGATAAGCCAGGGAACTACAGGCTGGTGAGCCTTACATCAGTGGTGGGAAAGTTATTGGAAGGGATTCTGAGAGACAGGATTTATATGCATTTGGAAAGGCAAGGTCTAATTAAGGATAGTCAGCATGGCTTTGTGCGTGGGAAATCATGTCTCACGAATTTGATTGAGTTTTTTGAGGAGGTGACCAAAAAGATTGATGAGGGCAGGGCGGTGGACATTGTCTACATGGACTTTAGCAAGACCTTTGACAAAGTCCTGCATGGTAGGTTGGTCCGGAAGGTTCGAACATATGGATCCAGGGTGAGCTAGCCAACTGGATACTAAATTGGCTTGGTGATAGGAGGCAAAGGGTCGTGGTGGAGGGTTGTTTTTCAGATTGGAGGCCGGTGGCCAGTGGTGTGCCGCAGGGATCAGTGCTGGGCCCTCTGTTGTTTGTCATATATATTAATGACTTGGATGAGAATATAGGGGGCATGATTAGTAAGTTTGCAAATGACACCAAAATTGGTGGTATAGTGGACGGTGACGAAGGTTGTCTAAGGTTACAACAGGATATAGACCAACTGGGAAAGTGGGCAAGGGATTGGCAAATGGCATTTAACGCAGACAAGTGCAAAGTGATGCATTTGGGAAGTTAAACCAGGGCAGGGCACATACAGCGAATGGCAGGGCCCTGGGGAGTGTTGTTGAGCCGAGAGACCTTGGGGTGCAAATACATAGTTCTCTGAAAGTGGCAACACAGGTAGACAGGGTGGTGAAGAAGGCGTATGGCATGCTAGCCTTCATCGGCCGACGCATTGAGTACAAGAGTTGGGACGTCATGTTACAGTTGTACATAACGTTGGTTAGGCCGCACTTGGAGTACTATGTGCAGTTTTGGTCGCTGCACTACAGGAAAGATGTGATTAAGCTAGGGAGGGTGCAGAAAAGATTCACAAGGATGTTGCCTGGTTTGGAGGGCTTGAGTTATAAAGAGAGATTGGATAGGCTGGGTCTGTTTTGCCTGGAGCGAAGGAGGCTGAGAGGAGACATGATAGAGGTATATAAAATTATGAGAGGCATAGATAGGGTAGGTGGCCAGAGTCTCTTTCCCATGGTAGGGGTGACTAAAGCTAGAGGGCATAGATTTAAGGTGCGAGGGAGGAGGTTTAAAGGGGATCAAAGGGGTAAATTTTTCACACAAAGAATAGTGGGTATCTGGAATGAGCTGCCTGAGGAGGTGGTGGAGGCAGCAACAGTAGCGACATTTAAGAGGCATCTGGACAGGTACTTGAATGAGCAAGGCATAGAGGGATATGGAATTAATGCAGGCAGGTGGGATTAGTATCGATAGGCATTATGGTCGGCATGGACGTGGTGGGCTGAAGGGATGTTTCTATGCTGTACGACACTATGACTCTATGATGGCTGCGAAGAAAAAGTGCAAATCAATGAAATGCGACAATGGCAAGAGAAGGGTAAGCAGGTCTAGCTGTTATTGGTGAACTATCAGTACAATTTTTAAGTCAAATGCAGGAGAGTGGGGAATGGTCCAGTAAGCTATCGAGGCAATTCATGAGACATTGAGAGAGAGGAGAGTCTGTATGTCATATATCTTGAAGAATCGCGATATAATTATAGAGAAATCCTGTGCCTTTATCATTATATTTTAGAGAAACACTAGTGACCCTGAAATTCCACGGAACGCGATCCTGGAAGTTATGCCAGGATTGGGATTTGGCAGTGCCCTTCAGCATAGACCAGTGGCAGTTTGTGGGGTCATTGTCATGAAATGTAATCAAAATGAAGCAGGCTGGTGCAAGTGCCATTACAGGCACATCTCCGGTGTCACCTACCCCTTACATCCAGAAGCTATGGCATCCACCAACCATTGCAAAAAGTTTTTAAAGGAATTATCCCTTTCTTCAGAGGCCGAGGGCCATTTTTTGGCCTGGACTCTGTCAGTGGGGCCCATCTGGAGACCGGTACGCTTCAACTCACTTGGCGTAACATCCTCCAGAGAGACATAAAGGGTTAACAGTGGCATACAGAAATTAATTTGTGAAATGATTGTAATGTTTTGCTCATATAAATTGAATAAAATCTTTCCTGTTTCCTCATGTAGTTGTGTATATTTTGTCAAGAACAAAAGTATTGATCTATTTACCAGTATAAAAAAATTACCAAAAGCACATTTTGTATTGTTATAGAACCTCACAGCTCAGTCAGAAAGACATGCATTTCTGTATCACCTTTTACGACCTCAGGATGTCTTCAAGCGCTTTACAGCCAACACGGCAGCCAATTTGCGCACAAGTTCCCATAAGCAGCAATGTGATAATGACCAGTTAATCTGATTTTTAGTGATGTTTTATGAGGGATAGATAATGGCCATTACACTGTGGAGAAATCCTCCACTCTTCTTCAAAATAGTGCCATGGGATCTTTTACGTCCACCTGAAAGGCCTTGGTTTAACATCTCATCCAAAAGACAGCACCTTTGACAGTGCAGCACACGCTCAGTATTGCACTGAAGCATCAGCCTAGATTTTATGCTCAAGTACAAAAGCAAAATAGAACAGTTCTGATGAAAGGTCATCACTGAAAAGTTAACTCTGTTTCTCTCTCCATATACTACTGACCTGCTGAGTATTTCCAGCATTTTCAGTTTTTGTTTTATGCTCAAGTCTCTGGTGTGGGACTCAAACTCACAATCTTCTGATACACAGTTGAGAGTGCTGCCATGAGCCACCTGGAAGCTATCTGGCCCAAATTATTTTGAAGAAGTTTATTCTTCTGTAAGCTTCAATGACAATATTAGTTGCTAATTATATAAGTATACTCCTGTTTTCGAGAAACCTCAATCACAGTACCTATATATACCATATTAACATGTTACTATTTGAACCAATAATATTAAAAAGGTTCCGATGAAGGGTCACTGACCCGAAACGTTAACTCTGCTCTTTCCACAGATGCTGCCAGACCTGCTGAGTGATTCCAGCATTTCTTGTTTTTATTTCAGATTTCCAGCATCCGCAGTATTTTGCTTTTATATTATATTATATTAAAAAGAAACTGCTTTAAATCTAATCAAATGCAAAATATTAATATAATGAAAAAACATGTTTTTAAACTCCAGTGCTGGGCTTTTTCTTGCACGTCATTAACTTAAAGCCACACAAAAGAAGAAAACTGAGAATTGTAGAGATTTTGAGGAAGCTGGTGTTTAAGAAGCTGAGGCCCATGGGGAAACAGAGCACTGGGGTGTGTGGGAAGGCAACAGGACAGCCCATTTTTTAAAATTAGAAACTTGTAATAGATAGGAATGAAAGCTTTACAAAGTATTTTAAAAGTAAAAAAAGGTCAGAAACATCACATGGTAATATTTTGAAGAGGAACAGGGGAGTTTCCCTAGTGACGTGCCCAATAATTATACCTCAACCAATAGCACTAAAAGACAGATTATCTGGTGATTATCACTTTGCTATTTACGGGACCTTGCTGCCTGCAAATTGGCTGTGGTGTTTCCTACATTATAACAGTGATTACAATTCAAAAGTTCTTGATTGGCTGTAAAATGCTTAGAGACATCCTGAGGTCATGAAAGGCGCTATGGAAATGCAAGTCTTTCTCTCTGTGCTGTAAGATTCTATGATAATATAAAATGTGTTTTTGGTAACTTTAACATAAACTTGATAATCTTCCGCAACCAAGATGGAAGTTTCAAGAGAGCGTTGCTTGAGTATGTTCACAGACTGGACACAAAGCTGCCCATTGGCCATATTGTGTAATTACAGCATGGCAAGTTCACATAGACAATGGGCTGAATCGGCGGCGAGATTCAAATATGGCTGTCTGCCCGCACGGACTGCATGTCGTGGAACCGCCACGAGATTCAGCACAGCGGCTCATTTAAATGGCCGGAGCGAACCGCCCACCCCGATGACATGGAGGGGGTGGGCTGTCTGTCCCCGGCAATGGCATCAGGCGCCGCGCCATTTTTAAGGGGCTTCGAGCCCTACATTGCCATTTATAATTTAAAGAGAAATTTTTAATTAAAAAATCAAATAACTTGATCCTGACCCTCTCCCACCCCCCCCCCCACCCAATAACCATAGAATTAAGTACCTGCCCGCTCCGCCCCTCCCACCCCACCCCCAAAACACTTACCTAGTGCACCTGACCTTCCCCCCGCCAAAGTTCATAAACTCTAAACCTTACCCCTTCCCATCATCCCCTAGACCAATTAAATTACTCTGACAGCACTTCACCCGCCACCCCCCCCCCCCCCAACCTGCACAGAGAAACTTACCCGCTTCCCCCCTCCCCACCACCGTTCCGCCTCGGATCTCCAGACAGAGATCCAAAGGCGCGGGGGGTGCCAGCCACTGGCACCAATATCAGAGCGGAACAGATGGCGAGAGTGGGTAAGTAATTAATTCCTTCATTTGCATTTTTAAAAATCTGTAAATTTGGCTCCCGTCACTGAGTGGCGTGGAGGCAGACACGAGGCTTTGCCGCTGCCGGCAATATCGGGCCGGGCCTTCCCAGTGTCAAGGCTCGTGGCGGGCCTCTGCTGGAAGCATTTTCCCGCCCCAGCCCCGACATGACCCCCACATCGGGGGGCTGTAAAATCTGGCCCGATATATATACTATGTGATTTTGTTAGTGATAGATAGTGGTTAAAATGTGGAACTTGGTACCACATCGACTGGTTAGGGCAAATACTCACATTTTAAGGGGAAGCTAGATAAGTACGAGGGAAAAAGGAATAGAAAGTTATGTTGATAGGGTGAGATGAAACAGGGTGGGAGAAGCTAGAGTGGAGCAGAAACACCAGCATGGACAATTGGTCCGAATGGCCTGTTTCTGTTAGTTAATGCCAAGTAATTCATATTGAATGTGGCCGTAGGAAATTATAATGGGGAAAAGTTGACAGAAAAAGAGTGACCAAAAAGTGACATCGCAAAGTCAAGTGACATAGATAGGAAGTAGGAACATAGTAACATGAGTAGCCCATTTAGTAGCCTGTTCCGCCATTCAATTAGGTCATGACTGATCTGTAACCTGACTCCATAAACCCCTTTTTGCCCCATATCCCTTAATAGGTTTGGATACCAAAATTCTGTCAAGTTCACATTTAAAATTAACAACTGATCTAGCATCAATTGCCATTTGTGGAAGAAACATACTTATGTATACTTTAGGATGTAATATTTATTAATATACTGTTGTTACGGACAGGTGGTAAGGGATGTGGGTAGTTCCCACTGTTCACACCCCAACTGACCGCAATCGCATTTTGTTTAAAATGATGAGTTAGCCCTTGAGTGTTTTTCTTGCCAAATAAACAGACAGTGACAGGTTTCCTTGTAGGTTTAAAACAGAAGATTAACTATTTATTGAACAATATTCATTCCCCGCAATATTTGCAACACCACACACGCATGCATTCACTTTCACATGTACTCTCAAGAGAAGATAGATAGAAGATAAAGGGCAAGAGTTCAAGGTGTGGTAGGTGTTCATGGTTTGCAGTAAACCTGTTGAATCTTCCAGGTAGGACAGTTTTTTAAAGATGCAGGCCTGGATGTTTGTAGTCTTGAACTTGTTGAGGTATTGTAGATTCCTGGTGGTTAAGATTTCAGACTGAAGTTGGCAGTCACTTTCAATTCTCTGCTACACCAAGTTGAAGTGTAGAATTAGCAGCAGGCCTTCTTGTTTATGCTGGATCTTTCCACAGCCTCTGACTGGACTAACTTCTGTGATATTGCTGCGATCTCTCCCTCTCTCAGAGGGTTACCTTTTAAGGTCACAATTCATCATATTAGCATTTCTGGTACCTGACACATGGCCTTCTTTCCTGGTGTGACCACACAATGGACCAACATGTGGAATCCATGGCCATCCATCAGTGTCTGGATGAGCGTCATTCTTTTATGATGTGTCTACTTCATACCTTCTTTGTCTCGGAAGAAATCCATTCAATTCAGCAATGTCCGGAATGTATCCTTTTGTCCTTTTGAGACAGTGAGACAGTTTTTGAATACAAAGGCCAGGTCATCTGACCTTCAGTGGCAACTTTGCAGCACATGGTCCACTTTTTTAAAGGAAAAGTCAATTTCAAAGCGTCTACATTGAATAAAGTTCGTATCTTAAAAATACAAATATATGTCTTCACTGGGCATGACACTGTAGATAAATAGATTAATTTCGGAATGCTATCTGAAACACATCAAGGTATACTTAATTATCATAAACATAGAGGCAAAAAAATCAGATGAACATCATTTTAAAATTGTATAATTCCACGCTGCTGATGGGGAGTTGCATTTATAGGTCAGAATTTTGGAGTTCTTGATTTTGAGCCCCCGTTGGAGCTGGGAATGGAGGCAAGTGGAGGCGGAATTTCACACTGTCGGCCTGCATGCCGGTTCTCTGGCTCCATCCAACTCCCAGGCAATTTTCCCGGAGGCGGGATGGGGGTGAGGTGTGGGGATGGTAGGGTACCTGCCAGCATGCGACATGCAGCCAGTTGTCCTAATTAAAGGCCTATTAAGACCTGTTAATGGAGGCCGACTGGGATTTTCCAGTCCACCTCCAGGTATCCAGAGGCAGTAGGGGCCATTAGCTGCCTGGAGGCGACCTCCTGGCAGCAGACCAGGGGGCCAGCACTCCAGGCAGGCTTAGAAGGCCCTCCCTGCCTGCCTGGGTGCAGCACTAGCAGGCCACCCAGTAGAGTAGTGGCCCAGCTGCAAAGGCCATTTTTTACTTAAAGTTTGAAAGTTGGAGAGAGGGCCCCTCCATTCTCCCTCACTTACCTACAATGGCATCCTCCTGCTGCTTTCAAGCTGGAAGGCCCCTGATTGGCCCTCCAGCTTCGAGAGCCGACCCGCCATCTTTAATTGGCCACTCCGGGGAAAATTACGTTGACTGACTGTTTCCCACACAGTGCAGGCTTCTGACCCCCATTTGAGCCTGACGGCGGGATTCAGAAGCCCACATGGGAAATCCTGCTTCTGGTGTTGTAGCTGTATCTTCAACACATGCTCCTATCAAGAATGGCTTCCCAGTTGGTAGTGTAGGATTACGGAATTAGTTTTGACATGAAACTAAATGTGCAAGTGTGCAGGAGTGTGTCAATTACAATGATGCAAATGATTGTACTACAGTAAATAGCCTGAACACATGGTCTGTAAAGTGCAAGGATTTCACAGCTAACTGTTATCAACCTGAGTGCTCATACACTAAAACTAAAGTTTCTGTTGTGATAATGTTTTTAGGAAGAATATTGGGCTGTACTTTTCTGTTGAATGGTTCTAGAGAGCAAATATTAGAAGATAGTTCATTTCTTTACAACCCAGTAAGGAAGTGGGAAAAAATATCAATTTTAGTAATGAGGCAGTCCTGGCAAGTTCAGACACAAACTACACCGGCAAATTTATTTCAAGTAAAAACCTCTGTCTGTAATTTAATGCCAATTGTGCCTGCAGTTTTCAGGCCCATTTTCGGCCTTTTGTCAAATGTTCCCTCTGCCCCCATAAACCTGAAAGTCTGATTCGAAGTATTGTGGTCACCGACTTCTCTTAAATTTATTCAAAATATTTTACTTGAATTATAAATCCAATGACTGTGAAAAGTAAAATTAACTGCTATGAATTAGTAGAAGGGTGGGATAGGGTGGAGTGCAGGCAGCATTTCAAAAGCACATTCAACTGTGCCAGTTACACCCCTGAACTCAAAATAACCTGTAGAATCCAAAGCCACCTATTTTGAGCCTCTTGAATCTGGGTCAAATGTGAAGTTGGAAAATTTGTTTGCTTTCCTTTACATTCCCTTTTTTCCTTTCCTGACTCTCACCATGGATGGTTTCGTGGACACCTTCCCTAAATTGGTCTTCAAGTTAGCATGGATGTTGGTTGTCAGTGGGCATCGCAGTGGGGGACATCATAGCTGAGTCAATCCGGTCCTTGCCCAGTATCAAGGACTGCTGGATAGTCATCAGAAATGGGAACCATGGATGAGTTTCCCCTCCCTTGTCTCGGAGCACTAAGGTCAATTATAGTGACCTCCTCATCCCCAGAAAACACACCAACTGAACTCAGCTAACTGAGTACATACCTGTGATTGAATCTGGCATCTGCCAGGTCCGTGTGGCTCATTACCATACCAGCCTGTGTCTTTATCCTTAAATATTGGTAGTGTCAGGCAAACCCCCACATCTGCCAAGACTGAGGCACACATGATTTCGCCACATGAACATTAAAACTTAAAATTGCAAGCCCCTGACTGGAAAGATATTTCCATGGTAACCGATAATGTTGGAACAAGGGACAAAGGGCCATGCTCTGACTCATTCAACCAACAATGAACTTTTGATTACCGGACGTTGAAGGTGGGGGGGAAGCTAGCATTCCAGAGACTGCTAAGGTACAATCCACAAACCTTGCAGGAGAAACTGTTCCATATAAGGAGCTAGTCACATGACTAACCTGCTGAGTTTTTAAAAATTTGAACTCCCAACAAAGGAATTGGAAAAGAGAACGCCATGTGCTCTTGGACTGAGAACATCTCTCCTGTCTGCCTGCTTCCATCTCCTTCCCACAGAGCTGAATCTTGTGAAAACACATGAAACTCAAAGAGAGAAAGGTTTCCGAACAAGGTTTTAAGACGCCTACTGGGCCCCAACGAAACGCAAGACCGTACTTTCAATCAAGGACTACAGTGAGCTCGAGAAACAGTAACAAGATATTGCCTCAAACTGTTCTACTTATTTTTTCTTCTGCTCTTTTCTGTTCCTATTTGCATGTGTGTATCGCGTGTGCATGCTAGCGTGGGCGGGTCGTATATCCGTAGGTGTTAACTGTATTAGAATTTAAGTTTAAGGTTTAATAAATTTCATCTTTAAACCACAGAAAGCCTGTTTATGCTCATTTCTTTGCCTTATAATTGGAAAGTTGTGAACAAGGATTCAGAAAGGGGTGCTCAAAACATAGTGTGTTTCAAATTAAACCCTGTTACAATAAGACCAGGTGAAAATAGTAACAGATCCCGAGACACCTTTTGCACCTGGTCGTAACCATAGCAATTGCTTTTCCTCTTCTCCTTTTGGCTTTCTATGTGACAAATCATTTCTCAACAAAATGGGGGAGATTTGGGGTGGTAGCAGATGACCTGCCAGGTAACTACTGATCGATGCCTGCACTTGATTTGGCCGCTGGCATGAAGTGCCCAGGAAAATGTCAAGAATTGCTGTAGTCCTGACGTGTAACAATGCTGCGAGTACATTCAGAAAGAATGTGTTTAGGATTTTTGCTATTGCAAACACGAGAAGCTCTCCCCCCACCCAGGACATTCTTTGCGGACTGAACATTGAGTTCAATAACTTCAGAGCATGACTGGCCTTTTTTAATATTTTATTTTTTAACCACGTGCCTGCTTTTCATGTAGTCATGAATGCTGCCTCTACAGCTTCTAACCTCATAGACCCGCAACCCTGGACAGCCCGCTTCTACCTCCTTCTGAAAATCCACAAACAGCTCTGTTCTGGTAGAACCATCGTTTCAGCCTGTTCCTGCTCCACTGAACTTATTTCTTCCTATCTTGCCTCTATCTTTTCTCCGCTGGTCCAGTCTCTTCCCACCTACATCCGTGACTCTTCTGACGCCCTAACTAATTTTGACAATTTCCAGTTTCCTGGCCCTAACCGCCTCCTCTTCACTATGGACGTCCAATCTCTCGACACCTCTATCCCCCACCAGGACGATTTGAGGGCTCTCCACTTCTTCCTTGAACAGAGGCCCAACCAGCCCCCATCCACCACCACCCTCCTCCGCCTGGCTGAACTTGTTCTCAAATGAACAACTTCTCTTTCAACTCCACTCATTTCCTTCAAGTAAAAGGTGGTCCTAGTTATGCCTGTCTTTTTGTGGGATATGTCGAACATTTCTTGTTAAGTTCTACTCAGTCCCCCTCCCTCACCTCTTTTTCCAGTGCATTGATGACTGTATTGGTGCACTTTCCTGCTCCCGCCCAGAACTGGAAAACCTCATCAACTTTGCTTCCAATTTCCACCCTTCTCTCACCTTTACATGGTCTATCTCCAACACTCCCCTTCCCTTCCTCGACTTCTCTGTCTCCATCTCTGGGGATAGGCTGTCCACTAAAAGTTATTACAAGCCTACTGATTCCCACAGCTACCTTGACTACACTTCTTCAGAACCTGCCTCCTGTAAGAACTCCATTTCATTCTCCCAGTTTCTCCGTCTCCGACTCATCTGCTCTGATGAAGCAACCTTCCCCAACAGCGCCTCTGATATGTCTTCCTTTTTCCACAACCAAGGATTTCCCCCCATTGTGGTTGACAGGGCCTTCAACCGTGTCCGGCCCATTTCCCGCACTTCTACTCTCATGCCTTCCCCTCCCTCCCAGAACCGCAACAGGGTTCCCCTTGTCCTCACTTTCCACCCCATCAGCCTCCACATCCAGAGGATCATCCTCTGCCATTTCTGCCACCTACAGCGTGATGCCACTACTCAACACATCTTCCCCTCCCCTCCCCTGTCAGCATTCAGAAGGGATCGTTTCCTTCGTGACACCCTGGTCCACTTTTCCATTACCCCCGACACCTCGTCCCCTTCCCATGGCACCTTCCCATGCAACTGCAGGAGGTGTAATACCTGCCCTTTTACCTCTTCTCTCATTATCCAAGGCCCCTAACACTCCTTTCAGGTGAAGCAGCGATTTACTTGTACTTCTTTCAATTTAGTATGCTGTAGTCGCTGCTCACAATGCGGTCTCCTCTACATTGGGGAGACCAAATGCAAATTGGGTGACCCCGAGCTTCCGGTTGCTTGTCATTTCAACACACCCCCTGCTCTCATGCCCACATTTCTGTCTTTGGCCTGTTCCAGTGAACATCAACGCAAGCTCGAGGAGCAGCACCTGATCTTTCGATTAGGCACTCTACAGCCTGCCAGACTGAACATTGAGTTCAATAACTTCAGAGCATGACTGGCCTTTTTTTAATATTTTATTTTTTAACGATGTGCCTGCTTTTCATGTAGTCATGTAGCTGCTCATTATTCTGCTATTAACAGTTTCTCTGGATTAATGCTTTGTCTTTTACCACAAGCATTACCCACACTTTGCCTTTGTCCCAGGACAGCTTTGTTATTTAATCACCCTCTGCCCTGTCAAACATCTTTCCTTTTGTTTTCCCCCCCACCCGCCTCCCCTTCACTTGCTTAAAACCTAATTCTTTTCTAACGTTTGCCAGTTCTGATGAAAGGTCACAGACCTGAAACGTTAACTTTGCTTCTCTCTGCACAGATGCTGCCAGACCTGCTGAGTATTTCAAGCACTTTTTGTTTTTGTTTCAGGACATTCTTTGCCCAGCTGCTCCTCTTGGCTGCAGGGCTCTGATGAGGGGCTCCCTACCCAGTTAAGTGTTGGTGCCACATTGCCAAAACATTGAATCAGCTCACTGCCTGCACAGGAAGGTTATTTGCTCACATGCTTCAATAAAACAAATCTTACTTACTTGCTGCTGCAGAAGACGGCAGTTCCTAAAAATACCTACAAATAGAGTCATAAGAGTCGTACAGCATAGAAACAGGCCCTTCAGCCCACCACGTCCATGCCGAACATAATGTCTATCTATACTAATCCCACCTGCCTGCATTAATTCCATATCCCTCTATGCCTTGCTCATTCAAGTACCTATCCAGATGCCTCTTAAATGTTGCTACTGTTCCTGCCTCCACCACCTCCTCAGGCAGCTCATTCCAGATACCCACTATTCTTTGTGTGAAAAATTTACCCCTTTGATCCCCTTTAAACCTCCTCCCTCTCACCTTAAATCTATGCCCTCTAGTTTTAGTCACCCCTACCATGGGAAAGAGACTCTGGCTATCTACCCTATCTATGCCTCTCATAAATTTATATACCTCTATCATGTCCCCTCTCAGCCTCCTTTGCTCCAGGCAAAACAGACCCAGCCTATCCAATCTCTCTTTATAACTCAAGCCCTCCAAACCAGGCAACATCCTTGTGAATCTTTTCTGCACCCTCTCTAGCTTAATCACATCTTTCCTGTAGTGCGGTGACCAGAACGGCACATAGTACTCCAAGTGCGGCCTAACCAACGTTATGTACAACTGTAACATGACGTCCCAACTCTCGTACGCTATGCGTCGGCCGATGAAGGCAAGCATGCCATACGCCTTCTTCACCACCCTGTCTACCTGTGTTGTCACTTTCAGGGAACTATGTATTTGCACCCCAAGGTCTCTCTATTCAACAACACTCCCCAGGGTCCTGCCATTCACTGTATATGTCCTGCCCTGGTTTAACTTCCCAAAATGCATCAGTTCGCACTTGTCTGCGTTAAATTCCATTTGCCAATTCCTTGCCCACTTTCCCAGTTGGTCTATATCCTGTTGTAACCTTAGACAACCTTCCTCACTGTCCCACTATACCACCAATTTTGGTGTCATTTGCAAACTTACTAATCATGCCCCCTACATTCTCATCCAATATATCACATATAATTTCAAAACTTTCCCTTTACATGGTCATCCCTCTAATATCTTGTTCAAGTTCTTCCCTTTTTCTTTTAAGGTGATACAAGGGCAGAGTTGCTGATGGACATTTTTAGGAGCCAATCTTGACACAGTTATCTTGCAGGGACTGGGACTTCTATATGTGGAAGATCTTGGCAACCACAGCTTTGGAGGAATCTCGCCCCGTAAGAGAAACAAGTGTTCTCCTCACTTAAAAAAAAAAGTAAATCAAAAGGCAATTAAAAACCATTATTTTGCAAAGTGTAAACTATAACAGTCCAAGGTCAAACAAAAATTAAAGTCTCCTTCCACCATGAACTGCCCCACCTTTCCCTCTCTATTCTTATCCCACCTTATACTCTTGGGAAGGCAATGACCCATTCCGGGTTACTGTTCTGTGGGCCCTGGCATCTCGCCAGCACTTTGCCCAACTGGGCATTCTTCATGTCCAGGACTAAAGGGTGAGGATTGGCAGGCTGTTCAATCATGGAGGTGGGGATCAGGTACTATGATCAGAAGCAGGACCTCTAGTTAAATTTCCACCTTTGTAATCCAGAGGATACTCAGGCCAAATATAGCACTTCCTTCACCGTCGTCGAGCGCAGAAAATCAACACAGAGTATTGTTATGGGATCTACTTGTGCAGTATTGCTCAGTGCCACACCACACAGTTCCACCTAGCCAGGAATGCCAGGTAACAACTAGGAGGGTCAAGAGAGGGCTGGAGAGGGGCGGTGAGGGAGACTATATCTAGCCATCTTGGAGCAATGAGGCCTAAGCTAACCAGGGGAGCTATGGCCATCTGAGGGACTGATAACAACCAGGAGAGCTATGGCCATCCCAAGGACTAGGTAAAAACCAAGAGATCTGGAGAGAGAAACAGAGTTAACGGGCTGCATTTTACCCTCGTCGGACGGGAGCCGTCCACCGACTGAAAAGTTGGTCGCGATCCTGCCTCCGCCTGGCCTGGGGATCCAGTCTGGAATTTACGGTTCTAGGCCTGTAATAGGTCTGAAACGGGACTTCCACCTCATTGAGGCAGGGAGTCCCACCTAATGGAGCTGCCGGCTATTGGGAGTGGTGGCCACTGCTGGGACTGCACCCAGCTTCACGAAGAAGAGGAAGGATGGCCCAGGGAAAAGTTACGTTTTAGGGGCCTCGACAGGGTTGATCGGTCGGGCCCCGGCGAGGCACTGTGCTTGATTGGGGTGCAAGGGGTGTGCTGGACATTGGGGGTGGTAGGGGCACTGGGGGTGGCCCTCCGTCGGGCACAGGGTGTCTGACCAGGAGGGCCCTCCCACCAGGCCATCAGAGAGCCCCTGCTTTTGTCAGGTGGCTTTTCTTAGGCCTAGGACACCTGACCAGCCAAGGATAAAATCCCTGTGGCGGCGGGTAAAGACCCTTAAGTGGCCGTCCATTGACCACCCTGCATAAAATGGCGGCAAAGACAGGGGCGAATCGGGAAGGGCCGCCTGAACCTGCCACTCCATTTTACGCCCCCCAACACCCCACCACCACCACCACCACCATCTCGCTCTTTAGGGGGGCGTAAAATTCCGGCCAACGTTTCAGGTCAATGACCTATTGTTGGAGGATTTCTGACTCTGTTTCTGTCTCCATAGATGCTGCCAGAACTGCTGAGTATTTCCAGTATTTTCTGTTTTTATTTCAGATTTCCAGCATTTGCAGTATTTTGCTTTTTTAAAACAAGAGGATTACTGCTACGCAGTCAAACTAGTTTGATAGCCTTGAATCAGATGAATCATTCTCATTTAGTTATGCAAACAGTAGCAAGTCATATCTGAAAAAGTTTCAAATCCAGTGTGTGGGTTTGACTTTGTAACTCACTGTGTATGCAATTCCATGACTATTTGACTGAGCAATGCCCAAAATACGACATGCATCTAGATATAAAGGGGGTCCTCACCTACAATGATAGCACAGAACTTGTTACTCAGGGTTGAAATCCTGATCCCAACTGACATTCTCCTTCAGCTTTCCTTAAGGGCAGGTTTCACCAGTAATAACTAGCTCATCAGAAGGAGGGAGACAAGCCCTGGAAAGAAAATTCTTATCCTATCCCCCTTGGAAGATTAACTAAGCAATGATTAAAAAATATAAATGGAGTGGTTTGCCAAAATGGACAAGCATGGGCATGAGGGTTACAAAGGTACAAACTGAAAGATACAACTCATATGAGTTTCATCATCTTACAATGCATTTTATAACAGCTAGTAATTGAAATAAAGTTATAAAAAGCAAACTAATATACTTTGTGGATTTTATTGGTAGTCTAACTGCCCACAGCTCATGAGCTGACTGATTTACTTTTTGTATGCTGCTATGTAACCCCTCTGATGTCATTTCTGTAGTGCTGTCATAGAATTATAGAATCTTGCAGCACAGAAGGAGGCCATTCAGCCCATCATGCCCATGCTAGCTCTACCCTTTTCCCCATAACCCTGCCAAATAGTCCTTTTTGAGAACATGGCCAGTTGCCTTTTGAAAGTTCCTATGGAGTCTGATTTCACCACCATTTCAGGTAAGGTGTTCCAGATCGTAACAACCTGCTGCATGAAAAAAGATCCTAATTTCCCCTCTAGTTCTTTTGCCAATTATTTTAAATCTATGACCTCTGATTACCAACCCACATGTCAGAGGAAATAGTTTCTCCCTCCTTCCTCATTATTTGAATACCTCTATTAGGTCGCCCTAACATTCTCTGCTGTAAGGAGAACAGTTTCAGCTTCTCCAATCTCTTCACATAACTGAAGTCCATCATCCTGGTAAATTTTGTCAGTAATTCTCCAAGGCCTTGACATCCTTCCTAAGGTGTGGTGCCCAGAATTGTACACAGTACTCCACCTGATGCCTTCTTTTCCCCAAAATATGCTTTATTCATAAAAATTTGCAAAAATACATTACAGAACAGTTCAAATTTCACATTTCAGAAAGTACAATAGAGATCAGATTTCTTCGATACAGAAAAACATGAATTGCCTCTCAATTCTTGCCATTCCATTTTAAATGCAATGTACATTGGCATTACATGGTTAAAAAACATTTTGTTGCATACAGCCCGAGGGGTTTTACACAGGTTCCAGCCCCTCGGTTCACTATGGTGGGAGGACCTTACACAGTGGCCTTTCCCCATTGAGCCTTTGTGGCGGCTGCCCCAAGCTTTAGTGCGTCCCTCAGCACTTAGTCCTGGAACTTGGAATGTGCCAGTCTGCAACACTTGGTCATGGACAACTCTTTGCTCTGAAAGACCTGCAAGTTTTGGGCAGACCAAAGTGTGTCTTCCACTGAGTTGATGGTCCTCCAGCAGCTGTTGATGTTTATCTCGGTGTGCCTGGGAACAGCCCGTAAAGCACAGAGTCCTGCGTGATGGAGCTGCTCGGAATGAATCTCGACAAAAACCACTGCATCTCTTTCCTCACCTGCTTTTCAAAGGCACATTCCAGAAGGAGGTGGGTAACAGTCTCTTCCCCACCACAGCCACCTAAAGAGCAGCGTGCGGAGGTGGTGAGATTCCAAGCATGTAGGGAGGATCTGACGGGGAGGGTCCTTCTCACTATCAGCCAAGCTACATCTTGGTGCTTGTTTGAAAGTTCTGGTGATGAGGCATTCAGCCAAATTACTTTGGCAGTCTGCTCGGGGAACCATCCGACAGGATCCACCATCTGCTTTTCTCACAGGGCCTTGAGGACATTGCCAACTGAAGCCAATGTAATGTTTGTAAAGATTTAGCTGACTTCCTTGATTTTTCAAAGCCAAATATTTGATATACTTTCTTAACCAACCAATTAACTAGCCCTGCCACCATCAAAGATCTGTGAATGTACACCCCCAAGTCCCTCTGCTCTTGCATTCCTTCAAAATAGTATAATTTAGATTATACTGTCTCTTCATGTTGTTCCTCCCAAAGTCATCACTTCACATTTGTATGCATTAAATTGCATCTATATAAGAACATAAGAAATAGGAGCAGATAGCCCCTTGAGCCTGCTCCGCCATTCAACATGATCATGGCTGATCTTCTGCCTCAATTTCAATTTCCCACCTGCTTTCCATATCCCATGATTCCCTGAGAGACCAAAGATCTCTCTCTCTCTCAGCCTTAAATATACTCAATGATGGAGCATCCACAACCTTCTGGGGTAGACAATTCCAAAGATTCACAACCCTTTGAGTGAAAAAGTTTCTCCTCATCTCAGTCCTAAATGATCAACCTCTTATCCTGAGACTGTGCCCCCATGTTCTGGATTCCCGCCCTGCCACCAATTCAGGCCGTTAACGAGGCACCCGGCATCAGGAAGGAGGGAGCCCACTGAGGGCTACCCCCATGCCCTTGCTGCCATGCCCCCTCCCCCGCGACACCCACCCCGCAAGACCCGCCTGCCCTGACCTACCTTGAGCCTGGTTCCAGCGCCACTCCTCAGCGTCTGAGCGCTGCAGCTATAGCAGCAGCCAGTGCCTCCACAGTGGTGCTGCAGCTGCCGGTCTCTGATTGGCCGGCAGCTCTGCAAGGCCGGGACTTCCGACAGCGGGGTCCTAAAGCCTATGGAAGGCCCGTCGCTGTCCAGTTAATTGCCTGATTGGCACTAAATTCAGCGGGCCTTCCATACAAGAGCTGACGTGGGGATCTCGCCGTTGGTTTCTCCCGACGTCGAGACCCCCGCCACCAGCACAAAATTCCACCCCCGGTGTCTACCCTGTCAAGCCCCTTCAGATCTTGTATGTTTCAATGAGATCAGCTCTAATTCTTCTAAGCTTTGGAGAGTATAGGCCCAATTTACTCAGCCTCATCATAGGACAACCCTCTTATCCCAGGAAGGTTGCTGTACCATCAGTGTGGTCTCACCAAAGCCCTGTGCAATTGTAGCAAGGTTTCCTTATTCTTGTATTTCAATCCTCTTGCAATAAAGGCCAACATGCCATTTGCCTTCCTAATTGCTTGTTGTGCCTGCATGCTAACTTTCTATGTTCCTTGTACAAGTTTTTTTTATTCATTCAAGGGATGTGGGCATTGCTGGCTGGGACAGCATTTATTGCTCATCCTTAATTGCCCTTGAGAAGGTGGTGGTGAGCCGCCTTCTTGAACCGCTGCAGTTCTTGGGGTGTACATACACCAACAGTGCTGTTAGGAAGGGAGTTCCAGGATTTTGACCCAGCGACAGTGAAGGAACGGCGATATAGTTCCAAATCAGGATGGTGTGTGACTTGGAGGGGAGTTTGCAGATGGTGGTATTCCCATGCATCTTCTGCCCTTGTCCTTCTAAGAGTACACCCAAGTCTCTCTGAACATCAACATTTAGACGTTTCATGCCTTTTAAAAAATATTCTGCTTTTCTGTTCTTACTACCAAAGTGAATAACTTCACACTTCCCCACATTCCCCATCTGCCACCCTGTTGCCCGCTCACTTAACCGGTCTATATCTCTTTGCAATCTTTGTGTCAGCCTCACAGCTTTCCCACCTAGCTTTGTATCATCAGCAAACTTGGATACATTACTCCGTCTCTTTATCTAATTCATTAATATAGATTATAAATAGCTGAGGGCTCAGCACTGATCCTTTCAGCACTCCACTAGTTACAGCCTGCCAACTTGAAAATGCCCCGCTTATCCCTACTCTCTGTTTCCTGTGCATTAACCAATCCTCTATCCATGCTAATATATTACCCTAAATTCCATGCACCCTTATCTTGCATATTTAGCCTTTTGTGTGACACCTTTTCGATGCCTTTTGGAAATCCAAGTATACCACATCTACTGGTTCACCTTTTATCTACCCTACTAGTTACATCCTCAAAAAACTCTAATAAATTTGTCTTAAGTGATTTCCCTTTCATAAATTCCCTTTCATATTGACTTTGCCTGATCGTACTATGATTTTCTAGGTGCATTGTTAAGACTTCCTTAATAAGGGATTCCAGCATTTTCCTGATGACTGATGTCCCTCCTTTCCTGAATAGCAGTGTTAAATTTACTAACTTCCAATCCACTGGGACCATTCTAGAATCTAGGAAATTTTGGCAAAACAGAGCCAGTGCATTTACTATCTCTGCAGTTACCTCTTTTAGAACCCTAGGATGTAGGCCATCAGGTTCTGGGCATTTGCCAGTTTTTAGTCCCTTAAGTTTCTATAATACTTTTTCTTTTGCTAATATTAATTACCTTAAGTTCCTCACTCTTATTAGCCCTTAGGTTACCCTCCATTTCCAGTATGTGATTTGTTTCTTCTACTGTGAAGACAAACACAAAATATTTGTTCAACGTCTCTGCCATTTTCTCATTTCCCATGATAATTTCTCCTGTCTCTGCCTCTAAGGGACCAATGTTTATTTTAGCTACTCTCCTTTTTAAATTCTTGTAAAAGCTCTTACAATCTGTTTTTATATTCCTGGCTAGTTTACTCTCATCCTATTTAATTCCCTTTTTATCAACTATTTGGTTGTCATTTGCTGGTTTCTGAAACACTCCCAATCTTCACGCTTACTACTATTCTTTGCAACATTATTACCCTCTTCTTTTAATCTAATATTACCCTTAAATTCCCTTGTGAGCCACGGATAGATCTTTCTCACTGAGTTTTGTTTTTTAATGGAACGTACTTTTTTGAACATTTTGAAATTTAAAAAAGTGTTTCCCACTGTTTATTTAAAACCATACCTTTTAGTCGATGTACTCAATCAACCTTAGTGTCAGGACCAGGTGAGAAAGGGGTCTAGGGTTCCCTCTCAGCCTTCACCTGGTCTTACCATAACAGGGTTTAATTTTAAACACACTTTTTAGCTCCCTCTTAGTGAATCCTTGTTCACTAACCTCCAATTATAAGGCAAAGAAACTAGCCAAACAGGTTTTCTTAGGTTTAAAATAAAAAGGTTGAACTTTATTAAACTTAATCTCTAATTTGGTTAATGCCTACGGATACGCGATGCGCCTATGCTAGCATGCATACGCGATACACACATGCAGATAGAGACAGAAAAGATCAGAAGAAATAAAGTGGAAAAGTTTGAGGCAATATCTGAAGATGGTTTTGGTTACTGTCCTTCGAGCTTACTGTCAAGTCCTTGATTGTAGGTAGGTCTTGCTTTTTGTTGGAGCCCAGTATTCTTCTTAAACCTTGTTCGATGCAGGAAACTTTTCTCTCTTGAAGTTCATGTGTCCTCAGTGGGTCCAAAGGCTTGTGAGAAAGAGATAGGTGCAGACAGGAGAGGTCTTCTCACTCTAGGAGCAAACAGTCTTTCTGAGTTCAAAAACACTGTGGCTAGTTCACAAAACCCTGGACCAGCCAGTTAGTCATGTGACCAGCTGGTTTAACCAGTTCTGGCTTTTGTGGATTGTATCACCTTAGCAGTCTCTGGAATGCTCTTCCTCACACCTTCAATGTCTGGTGATCAAAATCCATTGTGGGTTGAATATGTCAGGGAATGGTCCTTTTGTCTCCACAAGCACTGTCTGTTAGTATGCAAATGTTTTTCAGCTAAGTGTCTGGCAGTTCTTGCAACAGGCCTTCTCTTCTTCCCAGCAAGTTTAAAAATCAATGTTCATATGAACAAAATTAATATGTTTCATTCTTGGCAGGTGGGGGCCTGCATGACATCTCCACACCCAGCGGAATGAAATGCGATTTGAGAAAAGCGTATTTCAGTAAAAGGGGTCGAGAGAGAAAATATAAGATACAGGAAAAGGCATGCATCTCTCTCTCCCTCTCATTCATTCATATCCATTCAGAAATCTTAAAACTTTTTACAGCCTGTCTTTTTTTGGTGCCAGTGCTGCTTTAACTACCCCTTTTTTGGCATCCCAATAAACATGTGGTTCTTTGGGGAGGTTTTTCTTCAGTTTGCCCATTTCCATGACTGCCTAGGCTCTTTGTTCCTGTTGAGGTCTGCAAAACAGCTGGGGGAGGGGGGATTTAATTAGCCCTAAGTTGTAACTTTTTTTGCTCAGGAGAGTCAATAGTGGTTGGGTTTATCCTGAACTCGCTCAACGCTTGATTTTTATTTTTATGTGCAAAATTAAAGCACATGGGATTGGGGGTAAGGTACTGGCATGGATAGAGAACTGGTTGGCAGACAGGAAACAAAAGAGTAGCAATAAACGGGTATTTTTCCGAGTGGCAGGCAGTGACTAATGGGGTGCCGCAGGGATCAGTGCTAGGACCCCAGCTATTCACAATATATATTAATGATGTAGATGAGGGAATTAAATGTAATATATCCAAGTTTGCAGATGACACAAAGCTGAGTGGGTGTGTGAGCTGTGAGGAGGATGCAGAGAAGCTCCAGTGTGATTTGGGCAGGTTGAGTGAGTGGGTAAATACATGGCAGAGGCAGTATAATATGGATAAATGTGAGTTTATCCACTTTGGTGGCAAAAACAGAAAGGCAGATTATCTGAACGGCGATAGATTGGGAAAGGGGGAGGTGCAGCGAGACCTGGGTGTCCTTGTGCACCAGTCGCTGAAAGTAAGCATGCAGGTGCAGCAGGCAGTTAAGAAGGCAAATGGTATGTTGGCCTTCATAGCGAGAGGATTCGAGTACAGGAGCAAGGATGTCTTGCTGCAATTATACAAAGCCTTGGTGAGACCCCGTCTGGAGTATTCTGTGCAGTTTTGGTCTCCTGATCTGAGGAAGGATGTTCTTGCTATGGAGGGAGTGCAACGAAGGTTCACCAGACTGATTCCTGGGATGGCAGGACTGACGTATGAAGAGAGATTGGGTCGATTAGGCTTGTGTTTGCTAGAGTTTAGAAGAATGAGAGGGGATCTCAAAGAAACCTACAAAATTCTAACAGGACTAGACAGACTAGATGCAGGAAGGATGTTCCTGATGGCGGGGCAGTCCAGGACCAGGGATCATAGTCTAAGGATAAGGGGTAAGCCATTTAGGACTGAGATGAGGAGGGATTTATTTACCTAGAGAGTGGTGAACCTGTGGAATTCTCTACCACAGAAAGCAGTTGAGGCCAAATCATTAAATATATTCAAGAAAGATTTAGATATAGTTCTTGGGGCTAAAGGGATCAAGGGATACGGGAGAAAGCGGGAACAGGGTACTATGTTTGGATGATCAGCCATGATCGTATTGAATGGCAGTGCAGGCTTGAAGGGCTGAATGGCCTACTCCTCCTATTTTTCTATGTTTCTATGCTTTACTGAGTCATGCAAAGGCTTTTGACGTTGGTATGGGTGGTTCTCTTTCTTTCTGACTGTGGGAAAGAATTTTTTGCTAATCTCCCTTTTGTCCTCGGGACACTCCCGCATGCAGGTATTTGTGCAGATTCTACTGCACTCCTCTGTGGCACTTTGACTAGGTGAGGCGTCACCCTCACGGTTTCTCTGCCCACCCTAGGGGTCTTTCTTTGTCTCTGCAGGTTCCTGTAAATGCTGTTAACAACTCTGGTGGAGTTCTTCTAGTGTCTGCATTTACATAGGAGGATGTCGGGTCTAACGTTTTAAATATTTTGGGTTTGGCTGACCGGACAGTAGGGGTTTTCATCCAGGATTCCTCCCGGACTTTCTTTAACCTGCCCTCTTGGCCGCTTTTTCCCTTCCCTTTCTAACCTGTTGCCAGCCTTGTGCTTGCCTGTACCCTTTTGTTGTCGGCAGGGGCGCCTTACAGTTTACCAGCCCTCTGCTGGAGGGTCCTCCTAACACCGGTACAGGACCTGGGGTGCAGGTTTCACTGTAGGTTGGGGTTTCCCCTCAACCTGGCACATGCGGCAACTCCTGCAGTACTCCACCACATCTTTGTGGAGTTTTGGCCAGTCAAACTGAGTATAATGCGGGCTTTGGTCTTTCATATACCGGCATGTACAGCCACTGTAGTCTCATGGGCCCTTCTTAATACTTCTCTCCGGTACCTCTGCAGCACCACTAACTGGTGAACTACTGTCCACTACTTGCTCTCAGGTCTGTGATGAGGACTCCATTTCCTCATCAGTAACTCATTCTTTAAACAGTAGCAATCATGGACTCCCTCTGCTTCACTTTCAGACTGGACAGCCTGTGCTATCTCCTGCAATACTGGGTCGGCTCGCTGAGCCTCAGCTAGGGAAAATTTATTTAATTCACTCTCTGGGTTTTCAAACTTCCCAAAGAAAGTCTCGGTACAGATAGACCTCATGGTCATTTGCCTGCAGTGCCAATGCAGTCTCCTCTGTGGGAGCAGAATTGATCATGGCCTGATTCATTACATATTTATGGAAACTGCAGGGGACCGTTTCCTGTCACTGCCCTGTCTCTGACCTCCTGCAGTCTTTCTTTCACTACTTGGGAGGCTACCGCCTTCACCCCCGCCAGATCATTACCTAGGAGCAGTCAACCTCGTCCATGGGCAAAGTGGGTATAAACCCTAAGGTCACTGGTCCCAAAAATAGGTTGCACTCCAGGTGCACCAGGGGTACAGGTACAGGCATACACTGCCCTGCAATACCATTCACCACCATTTTGGTGTTCACTGCACTCTCTGGGGGAAAAGTCAGGCCTTTTCCCAGTAAAAGGGATCTAGTGGCTCCTGTGTCCCTGAGAATTACTACAGGCTTGCTGGCCCCACTCGAGGGTTATGGGGTTACTTTCCCTTCAAACACAAAACCCTGATAGTCTTCAAGAATCCTATTAACTTTTCCTGCACTTGCAGTAGGAAGCTTCCTGGATTGCACTCTTACTGCAGTTAAAGCTACAGCTTGCTCTGTTGTGCTCTCCTCCAGGATTCCTTCTTCACTGAGCGGATGTGCCCGGATTAACCCTACAGCTTTTCCCTTTAGTTTCCAGCAGTCAGCTTTTAGATGACCTGCCTTATTACAATGGAAGAACGTAGGTCTCTGGGTCTCACTCCTGCTCACAGCATCTTACCTTTTGGCTAGAGGAAGGCCCCCGTGTCTCCTGCTTTTCTTTCTCTCCCAGGGCTTCTTGGGCTCCTATCACCTTCCCACCCTCTGTCCTTTTTGGATTTGTGGGGGTGACTAGGAAAGGTTCTCCCCGCAAAGCCAACTTAAAAATTAAAGCAAACTCATCGGCCAGAACAGCAGCTTGCCGGGCTCTCTGAACCTGCTGCTGCTCTACATGGGTCTTTATGGAGAGTGGGAGAGAGTGATTAAATTCTTCTAACAGAATTACTTCTCTGAGATTCTCATAGCTGAGCTGTACTTTCAGAGTCCTCAACCACTGGTCAAAAGCCAGCTGCTTACTTCTTTCAAACTTCAGATAAGTTTGATTAGCTTGCTTCTTGAGGGGTCTGAACTTTTGGCGATAGTCTTTGGGTACTAATTCATATGCCCCGAGGATAGCATTTTTTGTCAGTTCATAATCTGATGAACTCTCATCTGGCAACAGGGAATAAACCTCATGGGCTTGCTTTGTTATAAAAGAGGCCAGGTCTCAGCTGGCCATTTTCGCTGCCTTGCCAGTTTCTCAAAAGACACAAAACATGCTTCCACATCTTCCTCATTGAATTTTGGGATTAGTTGAGATAATTTTAACAAGTCTGTACCCAGCCCTGAATTACGCTCCTCCATATTGGTCATGCTTTCACTGGGGTTACTCTGTCGCCCCCGAGTTAACTCAAGCCACTTCAGCTCTCTCTCACTTCACAGTCTTTTATAAAAAAAATTTTTTATATTTTATATTTTCTGGAAGATTCTTTTTTTCTCTCCTGTCTCTCTTTTTCTTCACGTTCCTTTTGGAAGGCTTTTCCTTTCTCTCTCTCTCTCTTTCCTCAAATTCAAGTTTCCTCTGTTCCAGTTGTATCTTTGCTAGCAATGCCTGTCAGAGTCTATTTCTAACCCTGTTTCTGCTTCTTCAGATTCAAGGGAAAAATGGTTAGCCACTAGCCTTAGGAGTTCAGACTTCCTACCTTTGCCACGTTCAGTGATCCAACACTGCTTAGCCATTTTCCTCAACTCCTCCATAGACAGTGCTTTTAACTTATCCCAAGTTACTTCACCCTGGTTTGGGGAGCTGCTAGCTTCAGTTGCAGATATGTTAGTATTCAAGCACACACAACCACAAGATTGAAGTATGTCACTTTCAGACTTAATATGGAATTCAATTGTATTATGATAACTTTTTCTGAGAGTATCTTTTACTGTGAAATTACTAATTAAACCTGCCTCATTGCACAATACTAGATCTAAAATAGCTTTATCCCTAGTTGATTCTACAACATAGTGTTCCAGAAAACTGTCACAAAAGGATTCCACAAACTTATCTTCCAGAATACCTTTGCCAATTTGATTTGTCCAGTCTCTATGAAGTTTAAATTCCCCCATAATTATTATGTTGCCTTTATTACAATCTGCAATTATTTCTTGCTTAATGCTCTATCTAATATAACTAATATTAGGGGGCCTATAAACTACTCCCACCAGCATTTTCTGACCCTTTTTATTCCTAATCTCCACCCATACTGATTCTATTTTGTGATCTTCTGAACCAAGATCCTTTCTCACTACTGCCCTTCTGTCATCCTTGACAATGAGGGCTATCCCTCCTCCTTTTCCATTCTGTCTGTCTGTCTCTTCAAAATGTTGTGTAGTTTGTTCCGCTCATGTAAAGTGCAGCAATCGAAGATACAAGAACTCAACCTGAAGAGTTATAAAAATTGACTTTTCTTTCAAAAGAGTGGAGAATGTGCTTCAGAATGGCTGCCGAAGATCAAAATGGTCACCGAAGATCTAAAGACCTGGCTTTGTGTATTCAAACTGAATGCTGTCTGGCAAGGACAGAAGGATACATTCCAAAGCTAAGAGATGTCAATTACACCCATCCTGAACCCATCAGGAGACATTTTGGAAGATCTGTGTCTCCCAACAGAGGTGAGATGTGAGAAATGTTTAGCTTAAAAAGGTAGCTCTCTGGAGAGAGAGACTGACCCAGGAAAAAGGATCATCAAAGCCTGTCCAGCTGACAGCTGGGAGAAACTCCAGCAAGCCAAGAGGAAGGCAGCCTGCTGTGAATTCTACATTTCAACTTGTACAGCAGAGAACTGGAAGTGATCCCCTGTCTTCAGACTGAAATTTCAACCAACATAGAAATCTACAAATGCCCCAGACCTGCAACTAAAGAGAAACTGACCTCCGAGAAAATTCAACAGGTTTACCACGAACCCCGAAACTCTACCTCACTTCAAACCACTTACCCCTTTTCCTCTCTATCTGTCTCTTTTCTTGTGTGTGTGTGTGTGTGTGTGTGTGTGTGGAGTGAATGTATGAGTGGGTGTGGTTGCGACAATTTTGGGATAAGGCATATTGCTCAATAAATAATTAATCTTCTGTTTTAAATCTACAAGAAAACCTGTTGCTGTCTGGTTATTTTACAAATAAAACACAAAGGGGTTAAACCCTAACAACAAAAACACGCTGCAGTCAGGTGGGAGTTGAACAGCAGGAACTACCCACATGCCTCACCATGTGGCCGTAACAAATTGGAATATTGATTTCCGAACCTTGGTCACCCTGGACTGCATTTTCGGGGCCCCATGAAGTCAATGACACGAGAAATAATCACCAGGGTGAGGAGAGGGTGGGGCAGGAATCCTGCTCTCCTCCCAATTGAGGTCAATTCAACTTGTTCCGAAGAAGGGTCACTGACCCGAAACGTTAACTCTGCTTCTCTTTCCACAGATGCTGCCAGACCTGCTGAGTGATTCCAGCATTTCTTGTTTTTGTTAAAAAGCTTGTTTAGAACTCGAAGGGGGAGAGTGTAATATTTAAAGAGGCACATGGGTTTCAGAAGCAGCAGTTTCTGAACATCTGAGGGGAGTTGGGTACATGGTGGGGAGCCAGTCATGGCTGCCCCAGGGCATCACCCCAGCCTCATAAGAGGTTTAGTAGGGCAAAGGGGGACTAAGCACTTGGTAAGAGGGTGCCCTTGGTGCAGGGAGATTGGGTACTCAGCGCCTGAGCTTTGAATGGGGTCAGTACCCCTCTTGCATTGCTGGGGCAGAAGAGTAGGTGGCAATGCTGCTAAGGAGAATTGGGCAGCCACCTGCCCAGAAGGCAGAGGGGGCGTGACTGTCATATTTTGGTCCCAGTGACAATGAGAGGCAAGGGCAGAATCCCAGGCATCTGGAGGGCATGGGAGAGGAAAGAAGGGCAGGGAGGCAACAGAGGCCTAACCTTCAACAAAGGATCGACCGCCAAAGACGGAGCCACCTGGAGATGACTGAGAACCAGTGCTGCAGGAGACTGACTCTCCAGACAGATTGTCACAGACATCTGGGACCTCGTTGCCAAAGACCTCGCATCTCACACGCTGGTTGCCATGCTCAGCCAGTGGCCTTGAACTTCTTCACTTCTGGCTCTTTCCAAGGATTAGCTGAGGCTCTTAGTGACATCTCAAAAATGACTGCACACCACTGCATCTCCCTGGTCGCTGATATCCTCTTTGCCAGATCGAGGCAGCACATTAATTTAATGATAGACACGGCCTCGCAGGAACAGAGGGCATTGGGTTTCATCTTCATCGGTGGATTCCCAGGTGCAGGGTTTTGTGGCCATCAAAGCACCCAATGACCAGCCAGTGAGATCCATCAACAGGAAGGGCTTCCACTCCCTCAACGTCCAACTGGCCTGCGACCACAACAACAGCTTCCTCCATAGGTACGCTCACATTCCTGGCAGATGCCATGCCTCCTTCATCCTCTGCCAGTCCAAGCTGCCTCAGATCTTCACTCCAACCCATGTGGATGGATCCAGGAGGACAAGGGAAATCCCTTGAAGAGATGGTTACTGGCTCTTCTATGGGAGCCCTAGACAGAGGCACAGAGGCAATACAACCAATGCCACCTCCTCAGCAGGGCAACTATTGAGCTGGTTTCTGCAGATGCGATTCTGGTGCCTGGACTAGTTGGGTGATGCCCTTCAATACCCTACTGCAAGAGTCTTGGTAATTATGGTGGTCTTGTGCGTTGTCCATAAAATGGCCCTCCATAAAGGTGTGGACCTCGAGGAAAGTGAGGCCCTCGAAGGAGACAGCTCATCGGGAGAGGAGCAGGAGGTAAGAGAGAAGGAGGCATTGGAGTTGGAAGGATATGATGCTGAAAAGAGAGGTGCCTCTGTTGCACGATGAGGTGGCCTCCTCCTGCCACCTTCTAGGAAGAGGACCTCCCTCTCCCTCATGACCTCCAGCATTAGATCCAGGTCGGCATTGATGAAGCGAGGGTCTGCCCTGCCCTGGGTACCAGGCCTCCGCCCCACCCCCCCCTTGTGACATCTCATTTCCCTCTGATGCTTTGGCAGAAACCACAGATCTCTCCCTTAGGGCAACCGGCAGCCGCAGTGTTGGCTGCCGTAGGGTGTCTAAATGAGTCCCACACTTCATTCTCACCCACCTCCATTCCTGCTCCCACTGGCTCCAAGTGGACGGGAAACGTGTCTCCATATCAATTAAGGGATCACTCCTGTGAAAATCTGAATTTCCATCAGTTTCCCACCAGAGGCAGGTTTCTGATCCAAAACCAGACCCGACTTCTGTTTCCCTCCTCTGTGGCGAAAATTCAGCCCCATGTCTCTGTAATGGTGATTAGATCTAAAGGATTTATCTCTATTTGAGTCGCTAGTTCATCCATCTGTTTGCGAATGCTTCATGCATTCAGATAAAGAGCCTTTAATTTTATTTTTTTTATTGCTGGTCTTTGCTTGGACCTTACTCACTGATGTACTATTATTGTTAAACTCTCTGTCCCTTCCAGCCCCACTCTACTTGTCTTTACCCAAATCGCTATGCTGCTCTACTGCCTCAACTTTTGTCTTTAAATTTATGAATCTCCTTTCACCTGTCCTCTCCCTACACTTCTAGTTTTATCATGTGTTACCTATTTCACCAGTCTGTCTATGTCCTTCTGAAGTCTACAACTATCCTGCTCACTATTTACTAGGTTGCCAAGATTTGTATCATCCGCAAACTTCAAAATTGTACTCACTATACTGAAGTTCAGGTCATTTATATATAACAAGAAAAGCAATGATCCTAATACCGACCCTTGAGAACCCCAGTGCATACTTCTTTCCATAGGGAAACATTCTTTCACCACTATACTCTACCTCCTATCTCTTAGCCAATTACCTTAATTATGGTAACATATTTCTGTTTTCCTAACATCTGCTTTGTGGTACTTTATCAAGTGCCTTTTCAAAATCCATATACACAACATCTACTGCACTACTTTCATCAACCCTCTGTTACTTCATTGAAGAACTCAGTTAGCTCAGTCCATGGGTCTGTGATTCAAGGTTTATCACCAGATAACCCTTTAATAGTAATATAAAAGCAAAATACTGCAGATGCTGGAAATCTGAAACAAAAACAAGAAATGCTGGATTCACTCAGCAGGTCTGGCAGCATCTGTGGAAAGAGAAGCAGAGTTAACGTTTCAGGTCAGTGACCCTTTAATAGTAGCAGCTTACTGCTGGTCTCTCTTTTACCATCCCCTATTAGAGAAACTTCCATGCCTGTTTGTGAAGAAGACACTGAGACTAGGATGCTTTGGTGGAGATCGTTTATTGCTTGCCAACAAGCTTACTTCTGCTCTCCAAACAACACCCCCAGCCAGTGCTACCTGGCTCTTCTTTATATATACACACTTGAATGCAATTAACTAATTGACACCCAACACCTGTTCATCCTAATATCTTGAACTACCGGGTATTTATCATCCATTAACAGAAATTCAGACCCTAACAGATTCCCCCTTTTTTCTTTAAATTAAATACATATATGTATATATGAAAAAGAAATTAAAAGAAACAAAATAATGATACATTTTTCTGTGTCTTACATTATTTATCATTAAGTTTCAACAGCACCAGCCATTAACATGCTGTATATTCCCCCCTTTAAAAAAAACTTGTTTAAAGAAAAAGCGATCTTATAAAAAATTTCCACGTTTTCCTAACTTATTGTAACACAAGACGGCCCTCTGCGAGGACATCCAACAATTTTTTCGAACAAGCACCTCTCTTTGTAAAACAATCCAACAACTGATGACTTGTGTCAACCCATTTTATTTTGGAAATTTCTTTTCTTTCCAACATTTCTTTTAAACTCGTGAGATCAATCCTCAACCTCTTTTCCATGACACTTTTTGTCGAATGGACATTATCCCAGAGAGAATGGTTATCTGTATTGCATTCTATAGGAAAAACTCTTCTCCAATTGCCCCTTATACAAGAGTTCCTTTAAAATGCTTGATAAGTAAATACCCTTATCTATTGCTTCTATCATGTGCAAGTGTCTCAGCAGCTAAGGTGCTTTTAATTATCCTCTTTATTTTCCTCGATTCCCAGGCTAACGGAAAACCTTTATAATTTCTTCCCACCAAAAATATAATGAACCCTGCTGCACTCGAATAACCATCGGGAAGATTAGCGTGTGAGATGTCACTAAAAATGACTAATTTTATTTCCTCTGGGTCACCCAATGCTGGAAACTTGAGTGTACATTTGTCAAAACTCTTCAATGTCTTATTTGCTTTCAGCACTTCCCCAACAGTAGCATGTTTCAGCATGGTGCTCAATTCTAATACATCATAGCAAATATCCGGCCTAGTTTGTGTGCACAACCAGTTCAACTGCCCAATTAAGTTCTTCCTTTTGTGAGGATCTGTTCCGATTTATTGGGATCCTATTAACATTCTCTAGGCAAGACTGTTGATTTAGGGTTACCCCCAACTTTGCCTAATCTTCAATCCTATATATTTAAAAGCTCTGGAAGCCTGACTTCCAATTTTAAATTCCTGCAAAACTTTATCGACCACAAATTTCTCAAATGCCTCAGATCCTCCCCACAGAAAATCGTCCACATGTATCAAGAAAATGCTTGCTAGTTTTTCTTCATTGTACCAATAAAACATCGCCGGATCCACCTTTAGTTGAATACAACCAGCTTTTAGTACGACAGACCTAACTGAAAAATACCACACCCTGGATGCATCATTTAGCCCATAAACACACTTGTATAGCTTCTATAATTTCCCTTCTATATCTCCAGCTTCTTTTGGTGGCTTTAAAAATACTTCCCTATGAAATTTCACCCCTTGCAAAAATGCTGCTTTGATGTCAATGGACTTACATTCCCATGAGTGTGTCACTAAAAGGGCTAGGAAAATCTTCAAACGCTTTTCCTGCTGTTGGGGAGTCCACTCTAAGCTCCTCAAATCCGAGCTACAAGTCTGGCCTTCACTTTATTCGTACCATCGGGAAGTACTTTCTCTGTACAGATCCATCTATGGGACAATGCTGGTTGTCCTCTATCTGGCACCACTTTGTATACGCCAAACTCTCTCCAATTGTCAAGCTCTTTTTGCTTGGCATCTTTTATCAATTTACCATCTAACTTGTTAGTAGTCACGAGAGCTTCTCTATCATAAGGGCTCCTACTTCCTACACCAGGGACTGGTGGTCTGAAGTGCATTTGTTTCAATGCGAGAAGTATAACAGGTAAGGCAGATGAACTTAGAGCTTGGATTAGTACTTGGAACTATGATGTTGTTGCTATTACAGAGACTTGGTTGAGGGAAGGACAGGATTGGCAGCTAAATGTTCCAGGATTTAGAAGCTTCAGGCGGGATAGAGGGGAATGTAAAAGGGGTGGGGGAGTTGCATTACTTGTTAAGGAGAATATCATAGCTGTACTGCGGGAGGACACCTCGGAGGGGTCGTGCAGCGAGGCAATATGGGTGGAGTTCAGGAATAGGAAGGGTGCAGTCACGATGTTGGGAATTTACTACAGGCCTCCCAACAGCCAGCAGGAGGTAAAGGAGCAGATATGTAGACAGATTTTGGAAAGATGTAAAGGTAACAGGCTTGTAGTGGTGGGTGATTTTAACTTCCCCTATATTGACTGGGACTCACTTAGTGCTAGGGGCTTAGATGGGGCAGAATTTGTAAGGAGCATCCAGGAGGGCTTCTTGAAACAATATGTAGATAGTCTAACTAGGGATGGGGCCGTACTGGACCTGGTATTGGGGAATGAGCCCGGCCAGGTGGTCGAAGTTTCAGTAGGGGAGCATTTCGGGAACAGTGACCATAATTCCATAAGTTTTAAGGTACTTGTGGATAAGGATAAGAGTAGTCCTTGGGTGAAGGTGCTAAATTGGGGGAAGGCTAATTATAACAATATTAGGCAGGAACTGAAGAATTTAGATTGGGGGCGGCTGTTTGAGGGTAAATCAACATCTGACATGTGGGAGTCTTTCAAATGTCAGTCGATTAGAATCCAGGACCAGCATGTTCCTGTGAGGAAGAAGCATAAGTTTGGCAAGTTTCAGGAACCTTGGATAACGCGGGATATTGTGAGCCTAGTCAAAAAGAAAAAGGAAGCATTCGTAAGTGCTAGAAGGCTGGGAACAGACGAAGCCCTTGAGGAATATAAAGACAGTAGAAAGGAACTTAAGCAAGGAGTCAGGAGGGCTAAAAGGGGTCATGAAAAGTCATTGGCAAACAGGATTAAGGATAATCCCAAGGCTTTTTATACATATATAAAGAGCAGGAGGGTAACTAGGGAAAGGGTTGGCCCGCTCAAGGACAGAGGAGGGAATCTATGTGTGGAGCCAGAGGAAATGGGCGAGGTACTAAATGAGTACTTTGCATCAGTATTCACCAAAGAGAAGGACTCGGTGGATGATGAGCCTCGAGAAGGGAGTGTAGATAGTCTCAGTCATCTCATTATCAAAAAGGAGGAGGTGTTGGTGTCTTGCAAAGCATTAAGGTAGATAAGTCCCCAGGGCCTGATGGGATCTACCCCAGAATACTAAGGGAGGCAAGGGAAGAATTTGCTGGGGCCTTGACAGAAATCTTTGCATCCTCATTGGCTACAGGTGAGGTCCCAGAGGACTGGAGAATAGCCAATGTTGTTCCTTTGTTTAAGAAGGGTAGCAAGGATAATCCAGGAAATTATAGGCCGGTGAGCCTTACATCAGGGGTAGGGAAATTATTAGAGAGGATTCTTCGGGACAGGATTTACTCCCATTTGGAAACAAAGGAACTTATTAACGAGAGGCAGCATGGTTTTGTGAAGGGGAGGTCGTGTCTCACTTATTTGATTGAGTTTTTTGAGGAAGTGACGAAGATGATCGATGAAGGAAGGGCAGTGGATGTTATCTATATGGACTTCAGTAAAGCCTTTGACAAGGTCCCTCATGGCAGACTGGTACAAAAGGTGAAGTCACACGGGATCAGAGGTGAGCTGGCAAGATGGATACAGAACTGGCTCTGTCATAGAAGACAGTGGGTAGCAGTGGAAGGGTGCTTTTCTGAATGGAGGGATGTGACTAGTGGTGTTCCACAGGGATCAGTGCTGGGACCTTTGCTCTTTGTAGTATATATAAATGATTTGGAGGAAAATGTAGCTGGTCTGATTAGTAAGTTTGCGGACGACACAAAGGTTGGTGGAGTTGCGGATAGTAATGAGGATTGTCAGAGGATACAGCAGGATATAGATCGGTTGGAGACTTGGGCGGAGAAATGGCAGATGGAGTTTAATGCGGACAAATGTGAGGTAATGCATTTTGGAAGATATAATGCAGGTGGGAAGTATACAGTAAATGGCAGAACCCTTAGGAGTATTGACAGGCAGAGAGATATGGGCGTATAGGTCCACAGGTCACTGAAAGTGGCAACGCAGGTGGATAAGGTAGTCAAGAAGGCATACGGCATGCCTGCCTTCATCGGTCGGGGCATAGAGTATAAAAATTGGCAAGTCATGCTGCAGCTGGACAGAACTTTAGTTAGGCCACACTTAGAATATTGCATGCAATTTTGGTTGCCACACTACCAGAAGGATGTGGAGGCTTTGGAGAGGGTACCGAAGAGGTTTACCAGGATGTTGGCTGGTCTGGAGGGCATTAGCTATGAGGAGAGGTTGGATAAACTCGGATTGTTTTCATTGGAATGACAGAGGTGGAGGGGTGACATGATAAGAGTTTTACAAAGTTATGAGCGGCATGGACAGAGTGGATAGTCAAAAGCTTTTTCCCAGGGTGGAAGAGTCAGTTACTAGGGGACATAGGTTTAAGGTGAGAGGGGCAAAGTTTAGAGGGGATGTGCGAGGCAAGTTCTTTACACAGAGGGTGGTGAGTGCCTGGAACTTGCTGCTGGGGGAGGTGGTGGAAGCAGGTGCGATAATGACGTTTAAGAGGCATCTTGACAAATACATGAATAGGATGGGAATAGAGGGATACGGTCCCTAGAAGTGCAGAAGGTTTTAGTTTTGGCAGGCATCATGATCGACGCAGGCTTGGAGGGCCGAATGGCCTGTTCCTGTGCTGTACTGTTCTTTGTTCTTTGTTCCTGTGGCACCCCTCGCCTGCTCTCTGTTCCTTGCTCTAGCGAAACCCCGTCCCCTACTAGAGTTTCTATCCCTTTCTGGACTGCTACTACTTGACCTGTCCCTCCTGCAACCAGACTTCTTTTCAAAAGTTTGTGACCTTTTCCTTGGATTATGATCATCTTCAGGTCCACTGTCTGAACTTACAGTATGTTTTCTGGCCTTCCACATTTTCACTTCCTTCTGCCAATCTATAGGTCTGATATCCTGTCCCTTGTCTTGCACATTTAGCCAATGTTTTTATTTCCCTGTGGCCTTTTCTGTCCTTCCTATAATGGTGGCTTCCCTCCATTCACTATCCCCTTCTGGCATATATGTCACTCTCGTCCCAACTTTCAGTAGTTGACCTTTGGGATTAATGACCTTGTCTGGATCTTCACTATCACTCAGTTCACTCTCAGTCAGCTTCATTACCTGCCACATTCTTTTGCTCGCAAAGGTCCGACATATGTGCATGTGTAGTACATGGTGTATCAGTGTCCATCATTTGTTCAGATTCTGTCAATGTATAATCAGTGCCAATAAGCTGTGAGGTTGCCATATTGCAAAATCACTGTTTTGCCATCAGTGCCTATAACTTTTCCTGGGCCTGTCCATTCTTTCTGCTCTTCTCTTTGTAATACACCATATCCCCGGTAATAAAATTATTTTCTGATGGCCTGATCTGATACCTCAAAGCTCTCCTGATTTTTTGTGAAGCCTTAATAAATGCTCTTCTCACTGCATGCATGGCATTCAAATGTCCTGCAAAAAGTGAACTAATTTTAGTCCCCTCTAAAGCCCGGGGATGATCCCACTAGAGGCCTGCTACCCGACCCGAACCCAACGGGACCCGAAGACATGTGTCGGGTCAGGGTTGGGTTGGGCCCAGTCCAGATCGAGTCGGGTCAGATCGGGCTGGACACACACGGTAAGTTCTCTGCTGGTAAGTATTAAAAATAAAAAAAAACTTACCTGAGCTGGGTGTCCGGGTTGAAACTGAGTCTGCGCAGTGAACGAGTGACGTCACTATAACGTCTCGTGCATGCGCTGCAGTTTCTTACAGGTTCGATGTCAGGAACGTAAGTAAAGGGATGGTCGGGTTGGGCTTGGGTCGGGCCGACTAGTGGCGGGTTCAGGTTGGGTCGGGCTGAGGGCAAAATCGGAGGGACTCGGGCCAGGTCGGGTCGGGCCCGCTGTGGTTCAGTCGGGTTCTTTTTCCTGATCTAAAGCAGGCCTCTAGATCCCACATTACTGAAGGTATTTTCAGATTCCTGCCACAAACTAATTGATAGTGGCTGTAGCCCCCAACCATCTGAAGCGTGTTTTTCACATGTAATGCCCACGCCAGAGCAGTAGTCAATTTACAATTTGGCTGGTTGGCTAAAATTTTTCGAAGCATTTCATCAATCACGGCATGATTTTTCTCACAAATCCCATTACTAAAAGGACTTTCTGCTGCCGTGTGCATTGCTACAATATTCATATTTTCACACATATTCCTGAACTCATCATTGGCAAATTCTCCTCCATTGTCAGTTAGAAACCTAGCCGGTGCTCCCAGTCCTGTTCTTCTCCACCTTTCCATTATCTTGTCCACTATTACTTTTTTGTCTTTACTATAAATTACCGTCGACAGACTGAATCTAATCGCTATGTCTATGAAGTGTAGAAGAAAAATGTTTTTGTCTTTATCCCATACCTTCAAGTCCATCGCTACAGTTTCATTAAAGTCCCTTGCTAATGGGAGGCTCACTGTGGGTCGCGATGGCGTCCTCCTATATTTTATTTTACAGATATCTAATTTTTCACTGATATCTTCGAGAAGTTTAGTGTAGTCATCATCTATTACCCCTGCATCTTTTAACAGAATCTTCAAACTATGACGAAATGGATGTGCAAACAGTCGATGTAGTTTTGAAATTCCTACACCCGGATGCCATTAATACTTCTTTAACATCCTGCTTAGAGATGTTAGGTCTCGCTAAAGGAATAACATAATGACCCGACTATGTAAACTGCAAAGCGACAGATTTCCCAAAGACAATGGCCTTATCATGTTCCATATCCAATTTAATTTAAGCCTTTTTCACAGAATCGCTACTGTGGAGAAGGAGGTAATTCGGCCCATCATGTCTGCACTGGCTCTCTGAAAGAGCAACTCCCTCCGTTCCATTCCCCTGCCTTCTCCTCATAACCCTGCACGTTCTTCCTTTTCATATAACTGTCTAATTACCTTAACAGCAAAGGTATATCACTGGATACTATATCCGTACTAATAAAATGGTTTACTTCTGCTATTTTACACGGAATTACCACTCTTCTTAGTGATTTCAACGTGTTGTCATCCCCAAACCTGAAACAGGTGGAACTGTTGTATTCTTTGACCTTATTTCAGTCTTCCTTACTTAAAGAATTGATGTAACACCTTAACCAGTCCACTGCATGTACTGTGCAGTTGAACGAATCTGCGACTAGGACACTCATTGCCAGACTGAAGCTTCTCGTGTCCAGTACAATTCCTTCTGATTGATCTGTAGCGTCATCCTCGTGTTCCAAACCTTCCAAGTCATGTGTCATCTCAAAAACCCTGTTATTCCGTTTTGTACAATGCAACGTATAGTGATACTATAAGTTACATTGGGAACACCTGTTGACCACCCTTTGGTTATTCCTGGGGTTCATTCTTCTGCCATAATTGCCCATTTCCTGCCGTCTGTTATAGCTGCCAAAAGGGTCTCTATCCTCATTCGTTTTGTGTATGTTTCTCCTATTGGACTGACGTTTGGGCCCCATACTTGAACGGCCTCGAAATGCTGCTAACATTGTATCCTCCACCTTCGGCTGAAGAGCCCATCTGCACCATGAAAGCGGCCGGAAAGGAATGTTTTCCCAAAATTTTTTTTAGGTCGTCAGACATCTGATTAAACAGCATATCCATTTCATTAACACCAAGAACCTATCCATGTTCGATATCCCAGCACAATCCAACAATTAGAAGGCAAGTACTGATCTAGGAATTTCCAAGCAGAATTGCTGCAACCTTGCATATAGTTGGTTAAACTCCATAATATATTCTTCTATGGAAGAACCATCCATTTTTCTCAACTTATCAAAGCTCAACCATGCCTCCTAGGTACTCAATAAGTCATCTTTCATATAAATGTTATCCATAAATTTCAAGAGTTTGTCTAAACCTTACTCATTGTCCAAATGATGAGCCTCTGGCTCCGAGAACACTTTGCCCCTGATCTTGCTTCCGTTTTGGTAAAGACATAACCTGTGTCCATAGATCAACTTCATTCTTCCATTGATCGTAAGGTTCGGCTTCACAAAACAGTGGTGGAAAATCATATCTCGACACCTCACACTTGGTTTCAGTCACCTTTCTTTAAAAAAAACTCCAAATACAGCCTTCTCAAAAACACCTCCAATTCTAATCTCCTGTCTGAAAACAAATCTTAGTCTCCAATCTTTACTTTCAGGCAACCATTCTCTGCCACCATGTTAGAGAAATCTCCATGCCTGTTTGTGAAGGAGACACTGAGACTAGGATGCTTTGGTGGAGATTGTTTATTGACTGCCACAGAGCTTACTTCTGTTTTCCAAACAACACCCATAGCCAGTGCTGGCTGCATCTTTATATATACAGACTTGAATACAATTACCTAATTGACACCCAACTCCTGTTCACCCTATTATCTTGAACTACCAGGTATTTATCATCCATTAACAGAGCTTCAGCCCCTAACATCCCCCAGGCATAGGAAGGACTTAAAGTCACCTTCCACTGCTTCCCAGACATGGGGAAAGGATAGTAATCATTGCACGACCTGTTGTAAAAGCTACTTTAAGCTTTTGCCACAGAGGCCAGTCTGGAGAACGTATGGATGGTGTCCCCACAACACTGGCTTTCGCTATTCATTCCAGGAACTGGCTCTCTGAGTGAACATTCCAACTCGCAGTATGGGTGCCACTGGTAAGATTTGGGCATGAAGGGTCTGGCAAATTAGCTACTGATCTCTCCTCTTCAGTCTACTGGAATCACCCTATGCAATCTTCCAGGCAGGCTGTATGCCTACATTATTTAGGTTAGCTATCATGAGCAAGTGAATCTTATGATGCTTGAATTAAAGTCTTGCTTATTGTTACCTCTGCCCATTCTGAATATGCATTAAAAGGATCTGGGAGACCAGGATAACAACCAGGAGAGCATAGCCACCCGTGGGACCCAGATTACAGTCTGAATAAGCAATAAAGGAAATCTGCTTCGTAAAGTTCCAATTTAAAGAAGCATAGGGTGGGAAATTCATAGTCATAGCATCTTCTAGTAGTGCTGTGAAGGACTACCTGACTTTCCCAGGGGGGGATAAGGGGTGTGCGCAGTGCTGCCCATTGCTACCTGCACAGCCTGCACAGTGTTCTCCAAGGAGACGGGTACATGAGGGTTGTCCCCTGTGAGCACCAGAGCAAGTTGATTTGCGCATTCAAAGACAAGTACGGGGATAGCATTGGCAGTGCTTTTGGGTCTGCAGAACATAGAGTCATAGAGTCGTATAGCATAGAAACAGGCCCTTCGGCCCACCTCGTCCATGCCGACCATAATGCCTATCTATACTAATCCCACCTGCCTGCATTAATTCCATATCCCTCTATGCCTTGCTCATTCAAGTACCAGTCCAGATACCTCTTAAATGTCGTTACTGTTCCTGCCTCCACCACCTCCTCAGGCAGCTCATTCCCGATACCCACTATTCTTTGTGTGAAAAATTTACCCCTTTGATCCCCAGGACTCCTGGCCCCCTCAGAGGGACCGTGACACCTCTTTCCTTTTGGATCTTCAGACTGCCCTGGTATTCAGTTTCCACAAATTTACATTGCAGGAATCGTTTTGTGCAGCTTCCCTTTAAGAGAACTCCTCCCTCTCACCTTAAATCTATGCCCTCTAGTTTTAGTCACCCCTACCATGGGAAGATAACAGGAAGATAAAGCAGAGGCTGTGGAGAGCCTAAGTTCTGTGCTATGCCTTCTGGTAAGTTGGAGATGGACTCTCCCATGCTGCTTGACAGTGACAGAGATTGTCTGGCAGGCCAATCAATGCACCCAGCATCTCAGTGTGCATGTCCATTCAGTGGTCCCCTGTATGCCACCCCATTGAGGTCCTGCAGCAGTAGTTTTCTACCACCTCGCCTTCCAATGATCTGGCAAACAAACCATCCTTTAACCCTGGCCTGGTTGCAGCCCACTCGGGCCAGGTGTCACCATGTGCTGATTTCAACTCTATACTAGCCTCCAAGGTACTTGCAGAGCCAGTGTCTGAGCTGGTGGCTGTGAGTGTCAGCTCAAGTGATGGGGCCTCTTCATTAGTGCTGTGCTGTTGCTCTCTTTCCTCCCCTTGTGGCTCCTGTGGCTGGGCAGGTAGCAGTTCTTGAGTGTCTGAAAGCAGGAATTCAGAAAGGGGAAGTTGGGGTGAAGGATGGTGGGGCTTGGGTGGGAAGCAAGAGGTCCATGGTCATACCATAAGCAACTTGCACATCATGCCAGAAAGCAGGATGAGGATGAGTTGGGAATTGAGAAGGGGCATAAAACAGGAAGGTGCCACCATTCTCACTGTTTTCGGCGATGTTAGATGTTCCGTTGCAGCTGGCACCATTCTCTGAGAGCCAACTCCTCTGTAGGGCTCAAGAGATGCAGGTGTCCTTGTCCCTGACAGGCCCTGCTCTGTTCCTTTCTATTGTGTGCCACCTTGTCCTGCAAGAGAGAGGGCAGAATGTCAATGGTTTTGTAGCACCCCGTTTGGGTGATGTGCCTGCCATAGCTGAACATTTGGAGATATATGGAAGTAGTTCTCACTACTTGTGAGGCTGTGAGGCTGGCAGCATTGGTAGATGTATGAGGGTGAGAACGAGAGGAGGAGTATCTTGATGTGATGTGTGAGTCCTGAGTGCCAGGGAGTGCTGCTGGATGAATGATATGAGTGGGGTGCATTGAGCAGCATGAGAGGCTGTGGTGGGTTGGAGATGTCATGTGAAGATGCATTAACTTATGTTGGTCACCTGCGTAAGATCATTAGACCTGTTGTGGTACTGCTCCTTGGGCCCAGACTCTGGGAATTATCTTCCTGGCTACCTGCTCCTACTCCCTTCTGAAGGTGATACTTGAAGGACTCCTGGCCCCCTCAGAGGGACCATGGCACCTCTTTCCTTATAGATCCTCAGGCTGCCCTGGTATTCAGTTTCCACAAATTTACATTGCAGGAATCGTTTTTTGCAGCTTCCCTTTAAGAGACAGCCTGCTTTTAAGAAGAGCAGGCTGCATGTATCATGTGATCAGCAAACAACACTGCCAGGGCCTTCTGCTGTGTGCAGATCTCTCTAGCAGGGTCATGGAGCAGAGAGCAATGTTGGAGGCGCACCACCTCGCACTAACGTATCCACTTTTATTTGTAGTGCCAGGGTGATTTTTTAAATCTCAGAAAACCTGTGTGAATTGGTTTCTTTGTCTTATCATTGGAAAGCTGTGAACAAGGATTCACAAAGGGGGAGCTCAAAACACAGTGTGTTTAAAAGTAAACCCTGTTACAATAAGACCAGGTGAAGATAGTAACAGATCCCTAGACACATTTCCCACCTGGCCATAACAGAAAGCAAATGATATGTTGGCCTTCATTGCAAGAGGATTTGAGTATAGGAGTTCAAAAGTCTTGCTGCAATTATATGGAGCAGGCTTGTCCAACCTTTTCGGCCGTAGGGCCGCATTACGATTTTTGCTCGGCCCGGGGGGTTGGTGAGTAAATTTCAAAAGATAAAGGCACTAAAAATTTATCTCTCTAATAAAAACAACAACAAATGTGCATTTTTGTGAAGACGCTTTAAATGAGAAGTCTAATTTATTGACTTACTTTCTCGTCACTATATTGAAAACTGATTTAGTGACAGACCTGGCATTGTTTTTGCTTGCATAAATAGTCAATCTCTGCCCGCACACTTGATGTAGCGATGCAGAGTATTCTGGATAGATATCCATCTGTCAGGAGTGATCTTGATCTCTCTCTCTCTCTATCACTGTCTCTCCCTCTGTTCTTCCCTCTCTATATTGTCCCCCCCCTCTCTGTGTCATCCCTGCTCTCTCTGTTTCCCCCCGACCCCCTTCTCTCTGCCCCCTCCAAATTCTCTGCCCTTCTCTGTTTTCCCTCATGCTCTCTGTTTTCCCTTTCTCTCTCTGTTTCCCCTCTCTGTCTGTTTCCCCTCTCTGTCTGTTCCCCTCTCTCTTTCTTTGTTTCCTCTCTCTCTCGCTCAGCATAACAGCTTTGTGGTTGGTCAGTTTGTTTAAAAACAGTTTCACAGCTCAACAAAGGGAGTCAGCTCCTGTTCCATATAAGGCCCAGCATTGGAAAGTGTTCTGCAAAATCCAATGGCTGGCAGATTAAATGTGGAGGCAGGCACCGAAGTCTGGAGGCCGGTGATGGAGTGGCATTACATTCAAACACCCTCTTGATGCCTGCCAAAATGGAGGTGTGTGTGAGGAGGGTGGCCTAATTGTCGCTCCAGGCAGCCTCCTCAAAAGACAGCAAAACAGTTAAGCCTATCAGCAAGTGATGGTTAAACTCAATAATACACGCACTACCACTTGCCCATCTTCATTTCCTAAAACTAAGTCTAAAACTGCACCCTCTCTTGTGGACTTGCTACATACTGGGCAAAAAAGTTCTCCTGAATGCAACTCAAGAATTCTGCTCCCTCAATTCCTTTCACACGAAACTATCCCAGTTAATATTGGGGTAGTTAAAATCCCCTTCTATTACTGCCCTATTGTTCTTGCACTTCTCAGAGATTTCCCTACATTGGCTAGACTGCAGTTAGAATATTGTATCCTGTGCTTGGAGCCTATATGCAGGAAGCATTTCAAGGCTATGGAGAGGGTATACCAGACATTAATTAAGATGAAAGCAGCAAAAAGAAGCTATAGTAATGAAGAAGGACTGTGAAATTGGAGATCTTTTCACTCGAACAGAGGTTCAGAGACAGTCTGAATGCATTCAAATTATGAGGGTTATTTTGGCAAAGTAAATAGGAAAAAATATATTTCCGTTGGTTGTTGAGTTAGTAACTAGAGAGCATCAATTTAAAACCATTATCAAAAGAACTAAAGCAAAATTAGAAGATTTTTTTTCACACAGAGAGTTGCTAGGATAGGGAATGTCCTGCTAGAAACAATGGTAGAAGTAAAATCCTTGCTAGCTTTAAAAAGAGATGTGCAAACATGGCAACAGCCAATGTTTCACAAGAAAAATCGCCTCCTTCAATGGAACTGGAGATTTTCAATAGGAACCAATCAGATCAGTGAGGAGACATCACCGAAGACTGTCAGAACCATACCCACCTATGTTAGAGCAATCATCATCCATGGAGAAATAGGAGCAGTGATGTTAACAATCAAGAACAAAGTGCATTTCTGACAGTGTCTCTAACACCACAAGTCTTTTCAGAGAAGTGTATGGAAAACAGGCAGTGAGCCAAAAAAGGAGAGATTAGAAGGTGTGCCAAAATGTTGAGCAGGTTAAGCAAGAGGTTTAGGAAGGAAATTCCCAGGAGTAGGAATGAGGTAGCTAAAGCACAGGTGCCAATTTTAGGATGAAGGGGTAAGAGGGGGCAGCGGGAATGCATGAGGCCAGATTCAGAGAAATGGAGTGTTAAGGGGAGGATTACAGAGCTGGAGGGTGGGGCAAGTTAATAGAGATATTTACAGATGAGACAAAGATTTTAAATTTGAGGTGGTGGGGGCCAATGTAGATCAGCAAGAACAGGGCAATAAAAAAGTGGGACAGTGCGCATCAGGATATGCGTAGCAGAGTTTTGAACAAACTGGAGCTAATAGGAACATAGGAAGTAGGAGCAGGAATAGGCCATTCAGCCCCTCGAGTCATTCAACTAGATCTTGGCTGATCTTCTACCTCAACACCATTTTCCCGCACAATCCCCATATCCTTTGCTATCTTTAATATTTAGAAATCTCTCAATCTGTTTTGAATATATTCAATAACTGAGCCTTCACAGCCCTCTGGGGTAGAAAATTCCTAAGATTCACCACCGTCTGAGTGAAGAAATTCTTCTTTCATCTGAGTCCTAAATGGCCTGCCCCTTATTCTGAGACTGTGGGTTGGATTTTGTTGTCCTGCCGCAGAAAATGGCAGCCGCCCGCACGGGAGCTGTGCGCCGCTCTGCCTCGATTACGTAGTGGGCAGACACTTAACATATTGACGGCAGCCGCACTCCCCCCCCTCCCCCCCCAAATCATGTGGAAGGGCGGCATTAGCGACACCGTTCACGGCATCACCTGATGCCGGAGCAGGTACTGGCGCCATTTTTAAAAGGCTTCCAGCCCAGCAAACAGTTCAAAATAATGCAGAGTTGATCCCTTCCCCACCTCATTGGCACCAGCTTCTCCTGGACTGGAACGTGAAAGTGCATGACTGCCACACAACGTGCTCAAGATTGGGAACTGAAGGTAAGATCGCGGGGAACTAAATTTAAATTTATGCAGAGAGGTATTTTAAATATGTAAAGTAGGGTTCCTTTGCATGGCGGTGGAGGTACTGCCACAGAGCTTCGCCACCACTGCAAAGATCGGGCCTGGCAATCCTGGCGTCGGACTTCATGGCGGCCGCTGCCTCTCCGATTCTCTGGTTCCCCCCACCACGAAACCTGATGTTGGGCTGGGGACAAAATCCAGCTGTGTCCCCTGGTTCTAGAGCACCCAGCCAGGGAAAACATCCTTCCTGCATCTACCGGTTTGAGCCCTGTAAGGATTCAATGAGATTACCTCTCATTCTTCTAAACTATAGAGAATACAGGCCCGGTCTCCTCAATCTCTGCACATAGGACAATCCCACCATGCCAGGGATCAGTCTGGTGAACCTTCATTGCTCTCCCTTTGTGGTAAGTATATCCTTCCTTAGGTAAGGAGACCAAAACTGTACACAATACTCCAAGTGCAGTCTCACCAAGGCGGTATAATAGGGTGTCCAACAAATGGCCTGTGGGCCAGGACCCGGCCCGCCAAAGGTTTCCATCTGGCCCGCGGGTGTAAACTGTACCCGGGGCCTTTCCTCATCCTCGCAGGGCTCCATGACTGGCGATGGGAAATTTCCCTTTGTCTTCTTGCAGAGCAGCCTTTTTAAAAACATCACACTGAGTATCACAGCTGACAGCTGCTGAACGGGACGTGCTTCCCAGCTTTGACAGATTTGGGGTTTTCCGACATTTTTTGAAAAGCTGGCCGGAAAACCCCGAATCTGTCCGATCTTGGGAAGCGCGTTCCTGCTTCAGCAGCTGTCAGCTGTGAAACTCAGTATGATGTTTTTAAACAAACTGACCAACCACAAAGCTGCTGTGCTGAGTGATCCCACTAAGTGCAACTGTCGGGGGGGGAACAGAGAGAGAGAGGGGGAACAACACAGAGGGGGGAACACAGAGAGACGGAGACAGAGAGAGAGATCAAGATCACTCCTAACAGATGGATATCTATCCAGAATACTCTGCATCGCTACATCAAGTGTGCGGGCAGAGATTGACTATTTATGCAAGCAAAAACAATGCCAGGTATGTCACTAAATCAGTTTTCAATATAGTGACGAGAAAGTAAGTCAATAAATTAGACTTCTCATTTAAGCTTCTTCACAAAAATGCACATTTGTTGTTGTTTTTATTAGAGAGATGAATTTTTAGTGCCTTTATCTTTTGAAATTTACTCACCAACCCCCCAGGCCGAGCAAAAATCATAATGCAGCCGAAAAGTTTGGACAAGCCTGCTCCATACAATTACAGCAAGACTTTTTAACTCATATACTCAAATCCTCTTGCAATGAAGGCCAACATACCATTTGCCTTCTGTTATGACCAGGTGAGAAATGTGTCTAGGGGTCTGTTACTATCTTCACCTAGTCTTATCATAACAGGGTTTAATTTTAAACACACTGTGTTTTGAGCTCCCCTTTGTGAATCCTTGTTCACAGCTTTCCAATTATAAGACAAAGAAACCAATTCACACAGGTTTACTGAGATTTAAAGAAGAAAGATTAAATTTTATTAAAACTTAAACTTAAACTCTAATAGTTAATGCCTACAGATATACGAAACGCCCACGCTAGCATGCACGTGCAAATAGGGACAGAAAAGAGGAGAAGAAAATATAGTAGAGGGGGTTTGAGGCAATATCAGAAGAGTTTCTTGTTTACTGTGCTTCGAGCTCACTTGATTGTAGGTAGTCTTGCTGTTCGTCAGGCCCAGTGTTCTTCTTAAACTTTGTTCACGTAGGAGACTTTTCTCTCTTTGAGGTTAATGTGTCTTCACAAGATTCAGTTCCATGGGAAAGAAATGGAGACAGGCAGGACTAGAAAGGAGGTTCTGTTCCAACCGGGAGCACACGGCTTTTCTGAGTTCAAAATCCTGTTGGAAGTTCAAATTCAAAACCTCCAACAGTCAGTCAGTCATGTGACCAAAACTGTTCTGACCACTTCTTCTGTGTATTGGGGAAGCAACAACTGGGTCCCCATTGTTCCAACACAGTCGGTTACTATGCAAATGTCTTTCCAGTCAGGTGCTTGCAATTTTAAGTTTTAATGTTCATGTGGTGAAATAATGTGTGCCTCAATCTTGGCAGGTGGGAGGCTTGTCTGACACTTACTAATTGCTTGCTACACCTGCATGGTAGCTTTCACTGACTTATGAGCAAGAACACTCAGGTCCCTTTGGACATCGACATTTCTCTCACCGTCTAAGAAATACTCTGCATTTCTGTTTTTCCTACCAAAGTGGATAACTTCACATTTTTCCACATTATATTTCTTCTGCCATGTTCCGGCCCACTCACTTAGCCTGTCTAAATCCTTAGAGCCTCTTTGCATCCTCCTTACAACCCACATTCGCACCTAGTTTTGTGTCATCAGCAAACTTGGGAAATATTACAATTGGTCCCCACATGCAGTTCATCAGTATAGATTGTGAATAGCTGGGGCCCAAGCACTGATCCTTGCGGTACCCCACCAGTCACAGCCTGCAAACCTGTGAATGACCTGTTTATTCCTACTCTGTTTTCTGTTCATTAACCAATTCTCTATCCATGCCAGAGGGGTGGTGGAGAGTTATAGTTGGATGTTATCAGCATACATGTGGAAGCTGGCTCCATTTCTACGGATTATGCCACCAAGTGAAACTTTATGGATGAAGAAAAGGTGTCCAAAGACAGGTCCTGGAAGGGTGATTCAGGGTTGTTCTTGAGATTTCACCTTTTCCTGGGCTGTATCAGCTTTGGGAAACTGTTGAACAGCTTTTGCTAGTTTTCTTGGTTGGTGTGTAGAGAAATGGATAAATATTTTGAAAGGAACAAATTAAAAAGAATATAAAGATAGGGCATGGGAATGGAACTAAGGGGACAGCTCTTTTAAAGAGTTGGCATAGACACAATGGACTAATTAGCCTCCTTCTGTACTATACAATTCTATGGTAACCACAAAGCTGGAGGTGGAGCTTCACAATGAAACTCACTCTGACCAGTGCTGTGATGTCTGGCTCACTTCAGGCTCCTTTGAAGTCTGGGAGTCTGATTATTCTCACTGTTGATGTTTTTTGTGACCTTTAACAAAAACCCTCATCGAGAGTTCAAGCAGTTCCAGTTTCTTCATAATCCTACATTGGACACTGTTACAGCCAGTTGAGGAAGGGGTCTCAGGCTCCCCTCTTGCCCTTCCTTTTGTTTGACCCCAACAGGGTTTATTCCTTTTTAACAGTGGTTGTGCTTACCACCTCGGTGAGTGTTTTACCTTTTTCTTTTAATGTGATCATGAAATAAAGGCCTGCTTGGGTATAAAATGAATACCCAACCCAGCCCTGACCCGACCACAGTCAAACCGAACCCGACTGGAGCCCAAGTCCTTTAATTTTTTTCATGCCCGACCCAACCCGACTATCGAAATGAATTTAATAATATCAATCATGTTATTTAATGCATTTATTTATAAAACACGGAGCCAGTCCAGTCCAGCCCAACTCGACTTGAGCCCGAATGCTGGGCACAGAATATAGACCCGACCCCACCCGCACCCGACACATGTAGTCGGGTGTAGTCGGGCTCGGGTCGGGTAGCCAGGCTTTATCGTGAAAGATCCAATCGGACAGGTTTTCTTGAGTTTAAACAAGAAAGAGGTAAGTTTATTATACTCAACAAGCTAAACCTGATTTAAAATAATAATAAAAATATGCTGCACATTCATGCATACATTCACACAAGGATCGCACACACACAAATAGATTACAAAGTGGAAAGTTGCTTTTTGGTTGAATTTAAGTCCTGAATAAATAAAAGTTAAATACACCATCAGTGGGATTGGATGATTCTGTGGTCTTCTGACTAAAGTTGTAGTCTTGAAGTCTTGGGTTGGTCAAAGTGCACTTTGTGGCTGGCCTGCTTTGCTCAGGGTTTTCTTGTAGGCAGACGAGTAGGTGGCTCTTTTCCCCTGGTTTCTGGCTGTAGCAGTCTGTAGGCTTGGAGGGTCCACAATCGCAGATGGTTTTCAAACTTGATGTTTTCTGCTGCACATTCAGTTACTGCTTGTCTCTTGTCTGTGTGTCAAAACTCCCAGTTTTTTCAGAGATGGACAGACAGTCACATGGTTCTCTCAATCCCCTTTGTTTTTAATGAAGTCCAAAGTCTAAAATGCAAAACGACTCTCTCAGGTGTTGTTGTCAGTGTTTATCTCCTGGAGGGACGTCTCCACTTATGAATACCTCAAGATAGTTTTGACTGTCCCGCTAATGAGGATGATCTGGATAATCTATTCAGTCAGCCAAAGCATTGTTCTGGCTTGGCTTCTTGTTAGACTTTTGTCTCCAGTTCGATCTCTTGGTATTTCAGATGTAAATTGTGGTGGCCATCTTGGCTGCCAGTTTTATAAAAATTAACTGTCGGATTTTTTTTCCATTAAGAGTCTAATGTAAGTTTCCAACCGATGAATTCATAATTCTCATTTGGCATATAGTGTTTTCTTGACAGCCACATTTTCCGAAAGGCAAGCATTGCACACAGTAATGTTACCGGCATTGAGGCATTACATACCTTCACAGAGACTGGTGCAACCCATAAAGGTGTGCAGAAGAATTGTTTTGGGCTAAATCCATGGGCTGGATTTAGTGATCACATCACAGCTTCCGGCAGCGGACCCGAAAGTGGGCGCCATCCCCACTTAGCATGTGTGTAGCCGGTCCACTGAAATCACACAGCAGCCAATTATAATAATGGAGATGACGGACCCGGCCAATTACTCAACAAGGATGGGATTCTAGGTGCCGAATGTGGATTCGGATGTCTCCGGAGCAGGTGCTGGCACCATACTTAAAGCCCTGCCAGCCTTGCTTTCATTGCCATCTTGAGTCCTTCATTATTTGCTGCTGAGACTGGTGCTACAGTGACTCCTGGAACACCCATGCCTCTGACAAGGAACCCACTGTATGGCTCAGACAAGACACTGGGTGGCCCCACAGTTTAGTGATACTTCCCTGGAGATTCTCTGCCAGGCTGAAAGGGAAAAGTGGGAGGTCCTCTTCCCCAATGATGGCAAGAAGAGGTCCTCCTGCCGAATCAAACAAGCCTGGATGGAGATCGCAGAGGAGGTCAGCAGCCATGGGGTCACAGCCCGAACACGGGTCCAGTGCAGGAAGAGAGTCAATGACCTTGTTAGGTCTGCCAAGGTGAGTGCTCCATACCAGTGTCCTTTTTGGGGATTGCATGTGTCTACATGGAAGGGTGGGCGACATGGGGAGGGAGACACCACAAAGGCATTGGCAAATGGGGGTAGGCATCAACACATCCTGCCAGATGCATAATGGCATCTTGGCCACAGGCCACCTTCTTTCACAGCTCACCCTCATTAACTCCCCTGAGAGCTGACATGCGGCTCAGCCACATAGGAAAGCCCCACAGCGGACGAGGGGCTGCCCCTGGCACACCTGTCCTGCAGCTTTTCCTTTGAAGTATGACTATCTCCCTCTTTCCACTTGCAGCACAAGGGGACCCATAATAACAGGGAGATCTTGCAGACTCAAGAACACAAGAAATAGGAGCAGGTGCAAACCATATGGCCCATCGAGCCTACTACACCATTCAATATGATCATGACTGATCTTAGGCTTCAACTCCACTCTCCTGCCACTTGCCATAGCCCTTGATTCCCTGAGAGACCAAAAATCTGCCTATCACAGTTTAAATGCATTCAATGATGGAGCATCCACAACCCTCTGGGGTAGAGAATTCCAAAGATTCACAACCTTTGAGTGAAGTAATTTCTCCTAATCTCAGTCCTAAATGATCGGCCCCTTACCCTGAGACTGTGCCCCTGTGTTTTAGATTCCCCGACCAGCAGAAACAATCTCTCAGTGTCTACCCTGTCCAGGCCCTTCAGAATCTTGTATATTTCAACAGTGGCACAGTGGTTAGCACCGCAGCCCCACAGCTCCAGCGACCCGGGTTCAATTCTGGGTACTGCCTGTGTGGAGTTTGCAAGTTCTCCCTGTGTCTGCATGGGTTTTCTCCGGGTGCTCCGGTTTCTTCCCACAGCCAAAAGACTTGCAGGTTGATAGGTAAATTGGCCATTATAAATTCCCCCTAGTATAGGTAGGTGGTAGGGGAATATAGGGACAGGTAAGGATGTGGTAGGAATATGGGATTAGTGTAGGATTAGTATAAATGGGTGATTAGTATAAATGGGTGGTTAATGGTCGGCAGACTCGGTGGGCCGAAGGGCCTGTTTCAGTGCTGTATCGCTAAATGAAATCAAATCAAGATCACCTCTAATTCTTCTAAACTCCAGAGAGTATAGGCCCAATTCACTCAACCTTTCATCATAGGACAACCCCCTCATCCCAGGACCAAATTACTAGAACCTTCACTGTACCGCTTCCAATGCAAGTATATCCTTTCTTAAATGTGGAGGCTAAAACTGCACACTGTACTTCAGATGTGGTCTCACCAAAAACCTGTACAACTGTAGCAAGACTTCTTTATTCCTGTACTCCAATTCCCTTGCAATAAAAGCCAACATGCCATTTCCCTTCCTAATTGCTTGCTGTATCTGCTTGCTAACTTTCTGCATCCCTTGTATGAGCATACTCAAGTTTCTTTGAACATCAGCACTAACAAGTTTCACGCTTTAAAAAAATATTCTGCTTTTCTATTCTTACGACCAAAGTGAATAACTTCACACTTCCCTACATCTGCCATCTTGTTGCCCACTCACTTAACCTGTCTATATCTCTTTGCAGCCTCTTTGTATCCTCCCCACAGCTTACACTTCCACCTACCTTTGTATCATTAGCAAAATTAGATACCTTACTCTCTGTCTCTTCATCTAAGTCATTAATATTGTGAAGAAACCATACCTGCCAAATGGAAACATATCAATTTCGTCATAAGGAACACCATTTTAACTTTTACTGGACATTGAACATAACTTGTTTAAAAAGACCACAGAGCTGAATAGCTGAAAACATGGTTGCACATTTGCATTCTGAGAGACAGTTGAATAGAGACACAATGAAAGTGCAGCCTGATTCAGGTTGCAAGATAGGGCCGGGCAACAGTGATGATCAAAAAACATTGAGAGCCATTGTCTGTGTAAGAGTAGCACTACAGCCACCACCCCACCAACCACCCCCCCCCCCCCCACCCCCCACCAAGGGTGTCTAGTAAAGTTTGAGGAATCAACAACCCTCGCAGGCGATGCTGCTTCAAACAAATAGCTGGTCACATGACTAACCTGCTGGCCAACCTGGGAACTGATTGAATTGTGCCTCACAGAAAGATTTGGAGAGACTGCAATTGAACTTCAAGAAGGAAGCATCCCTCTCTCTCTCTCTCTCCAGCAAAGTTCCAGGGACCCATGGAAGCAACTTAAGCCTCAAGGCAGATGACTTCTGCAGCCTTCTGGTACCAGCAAAACAAGTGTGAAAGTGTGCACTGGGCTCCAACAAGAATTGCAAGACTTAAGTTCAATCAAGGACTTTACATCCAAACTAAAAACAGTAACTGAATTCCATTTACTACTCCAACCCCCCCTCCCCTTTATTCCTTCTCTCCCTCTGTATCTATTTGTGTGTGTGTTTATCGCGTATACATGCTTGCGTGGTTGCGTCAAGTATCTTTTAGTAATTTTAACTGAGTTAGAGTGTTAAGGTTAATAAACTTACATCTTTCCTGTTTAAACCTAAGAAAGCCTGTCTGATTGGTTCATTTACAATTACAATTAGAGAGCAGTGAGCAAGGGCTCACTGAGGTGCTAAAAACACTATGTTTTAAAAGTTAAACCCTGTTACGGCCAAACCAGGAAAGGGGCCAGAGGGGAGTCTGAGACCCCTTCCTTACCCAGTCGTAACAGAAATTTGGGGGCTAGTGTCCGGATTAAACCCACAGACAAACGAGAAATTGGAAGTGGGAAATCAAATTGATCCCAATCAAAAAGAGAAAAGATTTCGATACAGGTTTTCTTGTGGTTGTGTGTGCTAGAATACTAACATGTCCGTGACTGAAGCCAGTAACTACCCAAGCTAGGGTGAAGTAACTTGGGATAAGTTAAAGGCACTGTCCATGAAAGAGTTGAGAAATATGGCTGAGCAGTGTGGGATCACTTTCCGTACCAAGGCTAGGAAATCAGAACTCCTAAGACTAGTGGCCAAACACTTTTCCCTCGAAACTAAAGAATCAGAGACAGGGTTAGAAATAGACTCCGACGGGGTATTGCTAGCAAAGATACAATTGGAACGGAGGAAACTTGAATTAGAAGACAGGGAAAGAGAGAGAGAGAGAAAGAGAGAGAGAGAAGAGAGAGAAAAAGAAAGAAAGACAGGAGAGAGAAAGAGAAAGAAATTTCCAGAAGGAATGGGAGGAAAGAGAGTTGAGGCAGCTTGAGTTAACTAGAGAACAAAAGAGTAACCCCAGCGAAAGAATGGTCAATATGGAGAATAGTAATTCGGGGCTGTGTACTGAGTTTTTAAAATTTTCCCAATTGATTCCAAAATTCAATGAGGGAGATGTGGAAGCATTTTTTGTATCTTTTGAGAAATTTGCAAGGCAATTAAAGTGGCCGGATGAGAGCTGAACTCTTCTGCTGCAAAGTAAGCTCACAGGAAAAGTCCATGAGGTTTATTCCCTGTTTCCAGATGAGAGGTCTTCAAATTATGAACTGACAAAAAATGCTATCCTCGGGGCATATGAGCTTGTACTGGAAGCCTACCGCTAGAAGTTCTGAACCCTCAGGAAGCAAGCTGATCAAACTTACTTGGAGTTTGAGAGAAGTAAGCAGCTGGCTTTTGACCAGTGGTTGAGGGCTCTTAAAGTGCAGCCCAGCTATAAAAACTTCAGAGAAGTGATTTTGCTAGAGGAATTTAAAAACTCTCTCCCCCTCTCCATAAAGACCTATGTGGAGGAACAAAAAGTACATAGAGTGAGGCAAGCTGCAGTTCTGGCTGATGAGTTTGCTCTGATACACAAGGCGGTTCCCCAGGGGAAAACCTTTCCGAGTCACCCCCACAAATCCAAAAAGGACAAAGAGTGGGTAGGTGATAGGAGCCCAAGCAGTCCTGGGAGAGAAAGAAAAGGAGACACAGGGGGCACTCCTCCAGCCAAAAAGGACAGTGCTATAAGTAGGAGTGAGACCCAGAGACCTGTGTGCTTCCATTGTAATAAGGCAGGTAATCTAAGAGCTGACTGTTGGAAACTAAAGGGAAAGCTTGTAGGGTGAATCAGGGCACATCCGCTCAGTGAAGGAGAAAGGATGCTGATGGAAAGCACAGCAGAACAACCTGTGGCTTTAACTGCAGCAGTAGTAAGGCCCAGAAAACAGACTGCTGTGGAAGGGAGAGTAACCCCATACCCCTCCGGTGGGGCAAGCAAGCCCATAGTAATCCTCATGGACACAGGGGCCACGAGATCCCTTTTGCTGGGAAAAGGCCTGACCTTTCCCCCAGAGAGTGCAGTAAATACCACAATGGTGGTGAATGGTATTGGTGGGCAGTGTACGGCTGTACCTTTACACCAGGTGCACTTGGAGTGCGGCCTTTATAGCCATTCCAGGCACTGCTTCACAAACCACTGGCCACCTCCAGGCGCTTACCCATTGTCTCTCGAGACAAGGAGGCCAAAGAAAGACTTGGAGTGTGACCTAGTTTTGGGACCAGTGATCATAGCGATTGCCCCTAGTTTGCCTCTGGATGGGGTTGACCTGCTCCTAGGTAATGATTTGGCAGGGCTGAAGGTGGTAGCTTGCCCAGTAGTGAAAGAAAGACCGAAGAGGGTCAGAGAGACAGGGCAGTGGCAGGAGACGGTCCCCTGTAGAGTTCTTGAATGTGTAGTGAATCGGGCCATGACCAAACCAGCTCCCCCAGAGGAGACTACATTGGCACTGCAGGCAGATGACCATGTGGTCTGTCTGTCTGAAACTTTCTTTGGAAAGTTAGAGGAACCAGGGAATGGATTAAATGGATCTTCCCTTGCTGAGGCTCAGCGAGCTGACCCAGTACTGAGAGAGTGAGCACAGGCTGCTCAGACTGAAATTGAAGCAGAGGGAGTCCCTGATTGCTATTATTTGAACAATGAGGTACTGAAGAGGAAATGGAGTTCTCCTCACAGACCTGAGGACAAAGAGTGGTTCACCAGTTAGTAGTGCCGCAGAGGTACTGGAGAGAAATATTAAGAATGGCCCATGAGACACAGTGGCTGTACTTGTCGGTATATGAAAAACCAAAGCCCATATAAGACAGCAGTTTGACTGGCCAAAACTCCACAAGGATGTGGTGGAGTACTGTAGGAGTTGCCACATGTGCCAAGTCGAGGGGAAACCCCAACCTGCAGTGAAATCTGCATCCCTAAGTCCTGTACTGGTGTTAGGAGAAACCCCCCAGCAGTGGGCTGGTGAACTGTAAGGGACCCCTGCCGAGAACAAAAGGGTACAGACAGGCACATGGCTGGCCAAAACGTTAGAGAGGAATAGGGAAAAAGGGGCAAAGAGGATAGGTTAAAGGAGGTCCGGGAGGATCCCCTACTGTCCAGTCAACCAACCTCAAAATGTTGGAAAAATTAGAACACACTATGTAAATGCAGACACCAGAATCACCCCACCAGGGTTGCTAACAGCATTTACAGAAACTTGCAGGGACAAAGGAAGTCCTCCGAGGGCCGAGAAACCGTGAGGGTGATGCCTCACCTAGTCGAAGTGCCACAGGGACGTGCAGTAGAATCTGGACAAATACCTGAAAACAGGAATGACCCAGAGGACAAAGGGAAGATTAGAAAAGACTTCTCCCCCACAGTTAGGAGGAAAGGGAACCAACCATCCCCTGAAGTAAGTAGCACTTGGATGACTCACCAGAGCACTGAAAGCGAGGTCAGAGTGGATCCACCAACTGCCAACACCCATAATCAGAGCTCCAGCCCCGAGCTAATTAAATCTAACTATCCCCTGCAGACCCCAACAGGAACAAAGGCACCTAGACAATCATGGAAATGTGCAAACTTCAAATCTCCCCTAAAATCACACGTTTATTGGGATGCCCATTCCCAACATATTGCAGGCCGATAATGAAGAAACTTTAAACCCCTTGGGAACACATACCTATTTCAGATCCACCTCCAGGACAAAGGGGCAGTCCAAAGCAGCACTGCTACAAAGGAAAGACAGGCTGTAACAATTTTAAGATTTCTAAAGAAATGAGAATGAATGAGAGAAATGCATGTGTGTTTTCCTGTAATTTCTCTTCCTTCTAATTATAATGAAATGCTCCCCCTAATGTCACATTTCATTTGTTGAGAGGTGGAAGTGTGACGAAACTACACCTGCCAAATGGAAACATATCAATTTCATCATATGGAACACTATTTGAACTTTTACTAGACATTAAACATAATTTGTTTAAAAAGACCACAGAGCTGAATGGCTGAAAACATGACTGCACATTTGCATTTTGAGAGACAGTTGAACAGCGAGACAATGAAAGTGCTCCCTGATTCAATTAGCAAGATTGGGTCGGGCAACAATGATGATCAGAAAACATTGAGAGCCATTGTCTCTGTAAGAGCCAGCAGTCCACCTCCACCCCCCACTCCCCCGCCCCCACCGAGGGCGTCTAGTAAGTTTTGAGGAATCAACAGCCCTCGCATGCGATGCTGTTTCAAACTAAGAGCTGGTCACATGACTAACCTGCTGGCCAACCTGGGAATTGATTGAATTGTGCTTCACAGAAAGGTTTGAAGAGACTGCAATTGAACTTCAAGAAGAAAGCTCCCCTCTCTCTCTCTCTGCAACAAAGTTCCAGGGACCCATGGAAGCAACTTAAACCTCAAGACAGAGGACTTATGCAGCCTTCTGGTACCAGCAAAACAAGTGTGAAAGTGTGCACTGGGCCCCAATGAAAACTGCAAGACTTAACTTCAATCAAGGATTTTACATCCAAACTAAAAATAGTAACTGACTTCCATTTACTACTCCACCCTCAACTTTATTCTTTCTCCTCCTCTGTATCTATTTGTGTGTGTGTTTATCACGTATGCATGTTAGCATGGTTGTGTCGCACATTTTTAGTAATTTTAACTGTTAGAGATCTAAGGTTAATAAACTTACATCTTTCCTGTTTAAAGCTAAGAAAGCCTGTCTGATTGGCTCATTTACAATCACAATCAGAGAGCAGTGAGCAAGGTGTCATGCAGGCCCTCCACCTGCCAAGAATGAGACACACATTATTTCGCCACATGAACATTAAAACTTAAAATTGCTGCTGGGAAGAAAAGAGGGCCTATCACAAGGAATTGCCAGGCCCTTCACTGGAAATACCTTTTTTTTTAGAGATACAACACTGAATCAGGCCCTTCGGCCCACCGAGTCTGTGCCGACTATCAACCACCCATTTATACTAATCCTACACTCATTCCATATTCCTACCACATCCCTACCTGTCCCTATATTTCCCTACCATCTACCTACACTAGGGGCAATTTATAATGGCCAACTTACCTATCAACCTGCAAGTCTTTGGCATGTGGGAGGAAACTGGAGCACCCGGAGGAAACCCACACAATCACAGGGAGAACTTGCAAACTCCGCACAGGCCGTACCCAGAATTGAACCCAGGTCGCTGGAGCTGTGAGGCTGCGGTGCTAACCACTGCGCCACTGTGCCGCCCCTAGTATACTAGTAGACAGTGTTGGAACAAAGGAACCTGTCCCTGCCTCCCCAATACACAGAAGACCTGGTCAGACCAGTTTAGTCACATGACTAACTGGCTGTTGGGTTTCTTTTGACTTTGACCTTGTCACAGTGAATTTGAAATTGAGAAAGCTGTTTGCTCCTGCACTGTAAAGATCTCTCGCCTGTCTGCTCCCATCTCTTTCTGATAGAACTGAAGACCCATTGAAGACTCATGAACCCCAAGAGTGAAAAGTCACCTACAGTGAACAAGGTTTAAGAAGAATACAGGGCCTCAACGAAAAGCAAGACTACCTACAAGAGGACTACAGTGAGCTTGAAGTACAGTAACAAGAAACTCTTCTGATATTGCCTCAAACCCCTCTACTTTATTTTTTCTTCTGCTTTTTTCCGTCTCTATTTGCATGTGCGTATTGCATATGCATGCTAGCGTGGGGCGTGGCGTGTATCTGTAGGCATTAACCAAGTTAGAGTTTAGGTTTTAAGAAATGTCACTTTACTTCTTTAAACCTAAGAAGGCCTGTTTATGCTCATTTCTTTGCCTTATAATTGGAAAGTGGCAAACAAGGATTCAACAAGGAGGAGCTCAAAACACTGTGTGTTTAAAACATAAACCCTGTTACAATAAGACCAGGTGAAGGCTAAAAAGGACCCCTAGACACCTTTTTCACCTGGTCGTAACAAAGGACTCAATGAGGTGAAGCTAAAAACATTGTGTTTTAAAAGTTAAACCCGGTTACAGCCAAACCAGGAAAGGGACCAGAGGGTAGCCTGAGACCCCTTCCTCACCAGGCCGTAACAATATAGATTGTAAATAGCTTAGACCTCAGCACTACTTGAAAATGTGTCGTTTATGCCCACACTTTGCTGCCTGACAATTAACCAATCTTCTGTCCACGCTAATATATTATCCCCAGCTCCATGAGGCCTTATCTTGCCTATTAACCTTTTGTGTGGCACCTTATTGAATGCCTTTGAGAAATCCAGGTATACTACATCTACTGGTTCCCCTTTATTTACCCTACTAGTTACATCCTCAAAATCTCCAATAAATTTGTCAAATAGGATTTCCCTTTAGTAAAACCATGTTGACTTGTTCTAATCATACTGTGCTTTTCTAAGTGCATTGTTAAGACCTCCTTAATAATAGATTCCAGCATTTTCCCAATGACTGACGTTAGGCTAACTGGCCTGTAGTTCCCTGTTTTCTCTCTCCCTCCTTTCGTGAAAAGCAGTGTAACATTTGCCAACTTCCAATCTGATGGGACCATTCCCAAATCTAAGGAATTTTGGAAAATCATAGCTAGCACATCCACTATCTCTGCAGCTATCTCTTTTAGAACCCTAGGATGTAGGCCATCTGGTCGTGGGGATTTGTTGGATTTTAGTCCCTTAAGTTTCTCCAATACCTCTTCCTGCTGATATTAATGTCCTTAATTTCCTCACTCTTTTTATCCCCTAGGTTACTGCCTATTTCTGGTTTGAAACTTATATCTTCTACTGTAAAAACAGACAGAAAATATTTGCTCAATACCTCTGCCATTTTCTCATTTGCTATGATAATTTCTCCTGTCTTTGCTTCTAAGGGATCAATTTACTTTTGCTACCCTCTTCCTTTTCGTAAAAATATAAAAGCTCATAATCTGTTTTTATATTAGTGTCTAGTTTACTTTCATATGCCACTTTTTCCTTTTATCAACTTTTTGGTGACCCTTTGCTTGTTTCTAAAATACTCCCAATTCTCAGACTTACTACTCTTTTTTGCAACATTGTAAACAACTTCTTTTAATCTAATGCTATCCTTAACTTCCTGAGTGAGCCACGGATGAGTCTTTCTTGCTGAGTTTTTGTTTTTCAATCAAATGTATTTTTGCTGTACATTTTGAATAGTTTCTTTAAAGCTTTCCCACTGTTCACTTACCGCTATACTTTTTAGTCTATTTACCCAATTTATCTTAGCCAGTTCTCCCCTCAGACCTATGTAATTGGCTTTGTTTAAGATTCTTGTTTGTGATTGGAGAATGTCACTTTTAAATTTAACATGGAATTCAATGGTATTATGATCACTATTCCCCAGTGGATCCTTTACTGTGACACCACTAATTAACCCTGTTTCATTACCCAATACTAGATCTAAGATAGCTTTATCCCTAGTCAGTTCCACAACGTATTGCTCCAAGAAACTGTCCCAAAAACGTTCTACAAACTCATCTTCCAGACCACTTTTGCCAATTTAATTGTCCCTGTGTATATGAAGATGAAAGCCCCCCAGAATTATTACATTGCCTTTGTTACAAGCTCCAATAATTTCTTGTTTAATGCTCTGTCCAATGGTATGACTACTGTTAGGGGGCCTATAAACTACTCCCACCAGTGTTTTCTCATTCTTGCTATTCCTAATTTCCATCCATCCTGATTCTACTTCATGATATTTTGAGGCCAGATCCTTTCTCACTAATGTCCTTATGCCATCTTTTATTATCAAGGATACCCCTCCTCCTTTGCCATTCTGTCTGTCTTTTCGAAATATTGTGTACCCTGGAATATTTATTTCCCAACTTTGATCACTTTGTAACCATGTCTCTTTCTTGGCAATTAGATCTAAATCATTTACCTCTATTTATGCCATTAGTTCATCTATCTTATTGCAGATGCTTCGTGCATTCAGATAAAGTACATTTATTTTTTTTACTACTATTCTCTGCAATGATCTTATTCGCTGATGTACAATTTTTGTTAAACTCTCTGTCCCTTCCTGTCCCATTCAGCTTGTCTTTACCCACAACACTATACTGTTCTGATGCCTCGACCTTTCTCTTTGGATTTCTAAATCTCCCTTCACCTGAACCCTCCCCCCTTCTGTTAGTTCACAACCTCTAGCCTTATCTGCTGGCGAACTCTTAAGCTCTCCTTTTCGGCCACATTTTGATTATCATTACCTTTATTGCTATCTTTCTCCCTTGCCTTCTCCTCTCTCTTTAAATTATCATATCTTTCCTCACTTGATCCCTTGCCCCCACTATTTAGTTTAAAGCCCTCTCTACCACCCTAGCTATACAACTCACCAGAACACTGGTCCCAGCATGGTTCAGGTGAAAACCATCCCAAAGGTACAGCTCTCACTTTCCCCAGTACTGGTGCCAGTGCCCTATGAATTGAAACCCATTTTTCCCACACCAATCTTTGAGCCATGCATTTAACTCTCTAATCTTATTTACCCCATGCCAATTTGCTCAAGGTTCTGCTTTTTAATTTAGCCCCTAGCTGCTCATACTCCCTATGCAAGAACCTATTTCGTAGTCCTAGCTATGTAGGTACCCAGGTGGACCACAATAACTGGATCCTCCCCCTCCCACTGCAAGTTCCTGAGCCAAAGTCCCGAACCCTGGCAGTGGGCAGGCAACACAGCCTTCTGGACTCTTGCTCTCGGCTGTAGCGAACTGTGTCTATCCCCCTGACTATACTATCTCTTACTACCCCTATATTCCTACTTCCCCCACCACCCCACCGCCACCCCCCCCCCCCCCAACCACAGTGCCATGGTCAGTTTGCTCATCCGCCCTGCAACCCTTGCTCTCATTCATACAAGCTGAAAGAACCTCAAAGCTGTTGGACAATTGCAAGGGCTGAGACTCCTTCACTTCTGCCTTCTCGATCCCCTTACCTGCCTTATTCACAGTCATATCCTCCTATCCCTGACCAAATAAGAAGCCCCTATCCAATGGGGTGTGACTGCCTTCTGGAACAAAGTGTCCAGATAACTTTCCCCCTCCCTGATCCATCGCAATGTCTGTAGCTTGGCCTCCAGCTCACTGACTCTGAGCCGAAGCTCCTCGAGCCATAGACACTTACTGCAGATGTGCTTGCCGTGGATCACATTGGTGTACACAGGCTCCCACATACTGAAACTGCAACACATCACCTGCCCTGCTTTAGACTGGCAGAGATATTGCTGAGATACAGCCTCTCTCAGAAGCTGAGAATGAAGCACTGGAGTTAGTGGGGACCCAGGGCAGATGCTCAACTGTGGATGGTGAGGCTATAGTCTCCACATAAGAGAGGAGGATTGTCTTCAATCAACATCCACCACATTTCTGGAGATCCTCATAAAGCATGGATATCCTGACAAGATCTGCACTGCCTAACCTACACATGTTTGTGTTCTCTCATGCAGGTTGACCTCTGCAGGAGACTCAATCCAAAGGCAGACAGCAGTCAACCTCTGAGGATGAGCAGTCAGAGGATACATCGTCTCATGGCTTTCCTGCACCTTTCACCAGCGCAGATGCATTCACCTCAGTGTGTTTGCGCACAGCTTTAGAATCAGGGTCACAAGCTGATGCGAGCACCCTAGCAGCTGGCTGAGGCTGAGATAGCCAAGGGCTCTGATAGTTGGAGGACTGTGGGTGGGCAGGCCCATGCTGAGCCCCAGGCTGATGATGAGACTCTGGTATTGGCAGCAAAGGGCATGCTGGAATTGCAGAGAGAGGCAAGGCAACATCTGGTGGAGATGCCAGAGGCCATGTAGGAACTAAAGGGTTAAACTCTACCATGTTTTACCTGTTGGATGAATCTATAAGTTATAGTCTGATAAAACTCACATGAGATGCTATGTTTTAAATTAGAATGATTTCAAATGATGTTGCGGTTATGCTCGGGAATAGTTATACTTTGTATATATCTATCAATGTATTAGATTGGAACTAAGTTGTGGACTTTGTGTTTAGAATCATGTTGTTAAATGTGAAATGTATGTTGGTATACTGTGGTGGGGAGATGGTGTTCATTATAACAACCATAGCAGAAGTAGTGTTGCTATGAGACTGGACGCCCAATCTGCACTTCAACTAAGACAGACTCAGTAACAATAAGGGATAGACTTGTAGGCCTCACAAAGGATGATAATGCAAATAAAGATATTCAGAGACCCTTCAAGACGGAATGGTCTTGATGGGGACAGCAAACATTCCCCATTGTCTGACAATGACTTCGGCCATCAAGCTGTCTGCAGAGACAATGTACAGAGGATAGGGTCATATCTGCTGTAATCTGATTACTATAAACTAATCAAGAAGGGACCATGTACAGAAGGTGAGGTCATACCTGACTAATCAAAGGGTTAAGGTGGACTATAACCTAATATGGAAGGAAGGAACCCTCAGAGGGGACCAAAAATGGCAGGTGCTGGGACAACTCGGGGTGCACCGATTCAAGAAAAAAACCAACCTATAGTTAACAGAACACCTCAAGAAAGAAGACAGCACCACAGCAGCTAGGAAGTTAAGGATCGAGGACACCCTATATCCTGCTGCATAACAACTGCCATTGGTTGTATATTCTTGCTGTACTTAATAACCTCTCTATTTTGATTAAGAAACCAGAGTTTGTACCTTGTGGGTCAAAAGCTAGTCAACATCCCACATAAACACACAAAAATCTTACAGCCATGCGCAGACAACGGAGAAGTCCATCTATGCCATGAGTGCTGTGATATCTCAGGCAAGTGAGCGCATGGCTTCTTCCATCGAGAAGTTGGTGAATGTCATGGGAGAGCCAGATCCCAGATTGCACGCAGATCTGCATACCATCGCCTTGGCCATGAACTCAGGGGCAGCAGCCTTCTCCAGGTGCTCGTCCTTCTCTGGTCAGCAGGTAGATTCAAGTGAGCCTTGAAAGTGAGAAGGAGAGGCTGACCTCCACAGCTGGGGTCTCACCTCAGGGAGCTCTGAGTGTGGACAGTGGCTCTTCAGCCCCTCCACCAGTGTGCCCAGCTCCAGCAGCTGCAATGCCCGAGGAGGGTCCTGCACCTGTATAGGAAACCCTCAGGCAGCCGGGGCCATCCAGGCCTCAGGCACCCAGAGGTCGGCTGCCGAAGTCATCACAGGCTTCGATGATTTGACCTCCTGGGAGGTCAGCCAGATCAGCAGCCTGCGTCCAGCACAGTTGCTAGTGCAGGGGTCACACTGTGTAAAAGCACTCAAAAATGTGTTAAAAAATCACCTAGACACATTTAGATTTTCATGGGTGCTTGCAATTTGCTATTTGTTTTCTGCTATAAAGTTTATTCGCTTTTTAAGTTAACAGTCATTGTGGAAAATGTTTATCCCTTCATGCCTTAATTGTGAGACGCTGACCTCACCCTTATCCCATAGCGGGCTGCTAGTCTAGACTCAGCCCTCCTTTGGCAAGCGCCTCTGTTCTGCCATAGCACTTGTGATCTGGACGCTAGGCACGGTACCCTAACAGAAAGGAGACAGCAGTTAGAATGCTTTAGGTAAGTCTTTATTGCTTTCACTCCGAGAGGCAAGCATGGTGGCTCTCTCTCAGTTGGTGGTGTTGCATCACATCACAGGGGTCCACACAGAGACAGGGTGTATGAGATCTATGCCAGGTGATCATTAGGTCTCCAGAGCGCTGTCCTTGCAGAGATAAAGTTTCCCTGGCATCTTTGCCTTTGCTCCTCCTCTCGGCTTATACACTGATGGTCCTCAGTGCCCACCCTTACAGATAGCCAAAACTCTTAAAGCGCGATAAATTACATGCAAATATATTTAAACTGTTCAGCAATTCAAATGGCAGTCACATCACGTCAGGGATGCAATGCCACCTTGGTGCTTTCCCACTGCTGCCTAAATCTGGAACCAACATCGGATTTTCTGGCAGACGCACCCATCGCTATTCTCCCTCCCCTCATGCCTCTGTTCCCGCTGCAAACAACCTCACTAAATTCCGTCCCATGTGTGTGAGCTGGAATACAAAAGGGCGGAAGTTATGCTTGAATAGTTCAGAGCTTTGGTCAGACCCCATATTGAATACTGCATTCAGTTTTGGGCACCATACTTCAAGAACAAAATATTGAGAGGGGGTGCAGCACAGATTCCCCAGAATAACACAACGCTTAGAGGGATAAATTGGGAGGGCAGGTTGCATAAACTTTGTTAGTATTCCCTTCAGTGGATGAGGTTGAGGGGTGATCTGTTCAAGGAGTTGAAATTGTTAAATGGATTTGATAGGGTAGATAGAGAGGAACTATTTCCTCTGGTGGGAGCATTAAGAACAAGAAGGCATTGACTTAAAATTAGAGCTAGGCCGTTCAGGGGTGAATTTGGGAAGCAAATCTTCACACAAAGAGTTGTAGAAATCTGGAACTCTCTCCCCCAAAAAGCTGTTTGAAGGTGTGGGTCAATTGAAAATTGAGATTGTCAGACTTATGTTAGGTAAGGGTGTAAAGGGATATGGAACCAAGGTGGGTAGATGAAGTTGAGGTACAGAGTGACCATAATTTAATTGAATGGCAGAAAAGGCCTGAGGGGATGAAAGGCCTTCTCCTGCTCCTAGTTATCCTAACATCAGCAGACACATCATCTTAAGGTGCACTCAGTTAGCAACTGATTACACAGTAACACCAGCAAATACTTCCTAGGAGGTCACTCCTCCACCCTCCTGGTATCAACCTTTGCTCAGTGGTAACACTTTAGCCTCTTAATTGGAAGGCTTAGGCCCCACTGCAAGGGTTTGAGCACATAATCTAGACTGACACTCAGATGCAGTACTGTGAGAGATGCTGTCTTTTAGATTAAATGATAAACTGAGACCCTGCCTGTCAATGTAAAGATTCTATGGTACTATTTGAAAAAGAACAGGGGACTTCTCCTGGCCAATATTTATTCCTCAACCAACATCGCTAAAACAGATTATCAGGTCATTATCACAATGCTGTTTGTGGGAGCCTGCTGTGTGCAAATTGGCTGCTGTGTTTCCTACATTATATCAGTGACGACCCTTCAAAAAGACATCATTGGCTGTAAAGCGTTTCTGGATGTCCTGAGGATGTGGAAGGTGCACAAAAATGTAAGTGCATTCTTCCTCTTGGCTGAAGAATGGCATGTGGCAAATGAAGATGTAAATCAGGGAGAAACCATTGCCAGTACAAGGTGATTATGTCATCACGCAACCTTTCCTTGTAATATAACCCTCTAAGAGCCAGTGTCATTCTGGTGAGTCGGCGCTATTTGTTTTTGTTCATATCTGGCAGTCTAGTGGGGCCTCAGAACCCTGGTAGTTTAGCGGCAGGACTCTGCCCAATCTGTGATGGTACAGATCTGTTTTCTTGGCAATGCAACTGGTAGAGTTACATGCATTTTCTGCTACGCTGTAGTGACAAGCATGCTCCATGCTGTCTGTGTGTGGCTCTACCTCATTAAATGATTTGTACAGAGGTTCTCTGATGGTTTATTGAGTGATGCTATACAGGAAATTGCTAAGAAGTGAAGAATGATGACTTGGGTGAGATAGCAGAGTGCTGTAGGTGCCCATGGAACGTCAATTCATCTGCAGTTAGCATTTCCCCTTTCAGGAGCAGAGGGAAGAAACTTGTGGGGAAAGATGCAGTTTTACTGGAGTTTAATATTAGAGAAATTAATCACAGCATTACACGATTATATCATCATGAAACCCACATGTGAAATTCCTGTTACATCTCTCAGTACCTCCACCCAGTTATTTTTCTTCACGTGAGTGTGATCAGATCATTACAGACACCACAGCCAAGCCTAGTCCTAGCCTTGCCCAACAACGTGTGCATCCTTCCAGGAGCCCTAGTTGGGTGTTTTTGTTTTTTGCTTCCCAAACCCCTCAACCAAGGCAGGCTTTGCTGATCTTTTTCTCACCCAATATCTCCACTCTTGTTTTTCTTTTATTAGTTGCTTGTGCCATGTGAGCAGCATTGGTGAGGTTGCATTTAGTGCCCATCCTTAGTTGCCTTCTTAGCAAATGGTTAAACATGTGGGGCTGGAGTGGCAGACTTCCTTTTCAATCCAGCATCTTTCATGTTCATTTTGTTTCCAGCATTAGCTCACAGTTTATCAGATTACCAGCACTAGGAGCAGCTTCACTGTATAGACTGCAGTGGTTCAAGAAGAAGACCCACCACCACCTTCTGAAAGCCAACTAGTGATGGGCAATAAATGCTGGCCTTGCTAGCAATGCCCACATCCCCTGAATGGATAAAATGTCTTCTTTTAAAATCAAATTTGGTTTGCATGAGGGGATTGGAACTCATGACCTCTGGGTTACTAGACAAGTATTGTAACGAGTACATTACATACCCCATAGCCCTCACAAGGGTTATTAGACTGGGATTACCAGGCTGACATTTTGCTCTGCCTTCTCCATCCTAGGGATGCTGTGGCTCATTGCAACAAAGCTCGTGCCACCATTGTTGAAACTGAGTATGGACAGGATTGTACACTATAACGTCCTGAGCCTGGATGTTGTAGTGCAACACCACATGGTGTAAGCTATCCTCTGAACCACAAATTTCTACAGACCATAAACTGGAAGACTTCTCAAATTTAAACAAAGCGCAGTAAACGCAAAATTAATTGGGCCTAATTAAGTTTAAGCTTAATTTATACTCTTTGCTCAGGAATGTATTGCTTAAAATGCCTCTTTCAATGCTTCAGTAACATTCACACATCTAGAGAGAAACAAAATCACTTCCGAAAGTGACTCATCTCCCAGAGTAGAGTTAGTGTATTTCACTGTCTGAAACCTATAGTTTTTCTTGGCAGCAGTATTATAATTGTGCTTATACCTTGTGAAAGGGTGCTTGTGTTCATCTGAGATGCCACATGTTCCTGCATATTCTAAAAAAGGGCTATGTGTTCATGTATTGCCATCTCTCAGTCATTCTTTGCTTCTGTCTTCTTAGTTTTGAGACTGGTGGTCAGGGGCAGATTGAGGATGTCGGATGTCGGAGAGCACTCTCCAGGCATGAAATAATTGAAAGGGGACTTCTACACACAAATAGCTGTTCTCATTCTGTATCAGATCAGCAGTGTTAAACAACAATAAAACTCCTGTGCTGTATAATAGAACACTTGCAAATACAATGATTTCCCTCAGAATTCTAAGGCTGACTGTTGATATTCAGCAATACCTTCACAACTATAAATCAAAGGGCTTTTGCTCCCTAAATCTGCAAGTGTTTATCGTAGAATCATAGCATCATACAGCCACAGAAGGAGGTCATTCAGCCTAAAATGCCTGTGTCAGCTTTCTGAAAGAGCTAACCAATCACCGAAGCCGTCCGTGCCTACATGCAGCAAGACCTGGTCAAAATTCAGGCTGAGGCTGATTAGTGGCAAGTAACACTCAAGTCACACAAGTGCCAGGCAATGACCATCTCTAACAAGAGAGAATCTAATCATCTCTCCTTGACGTTCAACAGCATTACCATCACTGAATACCTCACTGTCAACATCCTGAGAGTTACCAGTATATGGTGGCTACAAGAGCAGGTCATACACTGGGAATTCTGTGGCGAGTAACTCACCTCCTGACTCCCCAAAGCCTCTCCTCCATCTACAACACACAAGTCAGGAGCGTGTTGAAATACTTGTCAGTTGCCTGGATGAGTGCAGCTCCAATAACGCTCAAGAAGCTCAACACATTCCAGGACAAAGCAGACCACTTAATTGGCACCCCATTCACCACCTTAAACACACAATCCTGAGTTGGAACTATATCGCCGTTCCTTCACTGTCACTGGGTCAAAATCCTGGAACTCGCTCCCTAATGGCACTGTGGGTGTACCTACACCAGATGGACTGCAGTGGTTCAAGAAGGCAGCTCACCACCAACTTCTCAAGGGCAATTAGGGAAGGGCATTAAATGCTGGCCTTGCCAGTAACATTCACATCCCATGAATGAATAAAAGAAATTTGTCCCATTCCCCTGCTCTTTCCCCATAGCCCAGTAAGTGCTTGCTTTTAAGTATATTTCCTTTTTAAGTATTTATCAATTCCCTTTTGAAAGTTACTATCCAGTCTGTTCCACCATCCTTTCTGCCAGTGCATTCCAGATCACACCAACTTGCTGCATAAAAACATTTCTCCTCATCTTTTCTCTAGCTTTTTTGCCAATGATCTTAAATCTGTGTTCTCTGGTTACCGAACTTCCTGCCAGTGGAGACAGTTTCTCCCCATCCACTCAACCAAAATCCTTTATAATTTTGAACACCTCTGTCAAATCTACCATTTGCCTTCTTTGCTGTAAGGAAAACAAACCCAGTTTCACTAGTCTTATCGGACCAAACCCCTTCCCCAGCTCCAATCTATGTCAATGTATTATTGCTGAGCTTTTCTTAGGGGAGACAGAGCTGGATGGCAGGCTACTGGTTATCCACATCATCCATAGCTTCCAATGCCTCTGCAAAGCCCACACACTGAACTCCATTCCAATAAGAGAAGAGAAATAAGAAGAGGGGCCACAACATCTGTCTCCTGAGGCAGAAGGATTACTGGAAGCATAAGAATGGTAGTTGATTGATGACTTCATTCCCCCAGCTTCTCCATTTGCCTTATGCTGCTTGCAATGAGGTCTCTCCGCACTGCTTACTCACCGTTGCCCTGCATTTCATCAGCAGCTCACCCACACAAGCATCTGCTGATATCCCTTGGCGTTTACAGAACAAGTGTAGGCAGAGCAGATCTTAATTAATGGTAACATTTACTTTAATTAATGGTAACATTTGCTGTAATGTGCATTAAGGTGTGATCCATGTGCGTGTCTTTGTGCCTATAGCAGACTACGTGCTCGGAATTGGGATGCAGAAATGATGGATTGGTATGCAGAGTTTTATGGATGACCAAGATCACTGATTTGCTGTTCTTGTGTGAAATGGAAGGTATCATGAAGATAATCCCAAGTCACCAGCAAAAATCCGGCAAGCCAAAGTCACTAAAATGGAATCTCATCTAGTCAATCACCAAAAGCACTGGGGCCTAATTATAAACAGAGGGAGCAATGGAACGTGATTTGAAAAGGCTAGTAAAAATCTAAGGATCCATTGTATAAAAGCTGATTTTGACTTACTGTAAAATGATTGCTCTGTATGCAAACTATTGGATGTAAATGAATGGCTATCCAAAGGTTGAAGTGAATGAATTTCTATGTGTGTATTTACGTGTGCACACGTGTGAGTACAAGACTGCAGTGCACTGGGGATGTGAGTCATTGTACAGCTACATCCTCCCACCAGAGAATAAACACACCCACGTGTGGAGAATCCCATTTGCTGAAAATCATTCAGTGAGGTTCACCTGTTGTAGGATCATGCTTCTACTCAACATCCTCCAAATCCTCAAAGAAGTCTCAAACCGATTGGAGCATGATATTCTAGAGGGACTCTGACCTACATATAAATACACAAGGATTTCCTGCAAATACAGATCATGTTTCAGCATTTTAAAATTGTTTTTCCATAGAAAGAATTTTGGGGCCAATAAACCTTTACATTGAAGGGTACTTCAAAGCAAAGTGTATTCACACAAATTGAAAAAGGGGACAGACAAAAAAAAGGAAAGATGCTAATGAGTGAGGTTTTGATGTCTTTAACCCGAAGACTACAATCAGTAAACAAGTCTTAGCCTGTCTGAACAATTCATTATCACCTCACATCTATTGTGTTGGGAGGTTTGTGGTCCTAAAACCTCAACAGGTTCTGAACACAAAAAGATTTTTAAAAATGAGATACAGACATAAGCAGTCACTCAAGACATCAAACAGAAGGTTGTGAGGGCAAGTGCAAGCTTTCACCAGGCCCAGAAAGAGAATTCAGGATAGCAGTTAAAAGTTAGCATTAAAACTTTAAGTTAAGCAAGATGGTGCACTGATCTGGGGAAGTGTAGCGTGTTTGTTATTTTTGTATTATAATGGACAGACAAGTTATACTGATAAAATTAAGTGTGTCGGATCATAACTGTTGCTCTATGTTAATTTAATATGAAGTAGAGCAGCTTAACAATTCATAGCTGCCCTCGTCTTACCAGGTGCTTTCCTGGTTTGTTTTTGAAAAGATTGGAGAGGAATCTGGGAGCTTGCAAAAGTTATGAATATCCAGTCCAGATTACAAGAGGTACCACTGTTACCACTTTGGACTCTCACAAAAGTTAAAATTGGGCAGTGTGAGTTATTTCTGGTGCTTGATGGCTGTGGGATCTATTGATGGGGGCAACTAACACCAGCAAATCACAGAAGATATCTAGGACAGACCTGAATTTATAACAACAGATTTTATGATTAATATATTTCAAAATAGGTAGCCACAGTTATTATTTTTAGAATGTGTTCTTGCGACATGAGCTATATTGGTAAGACAGTATTTGTTACCTAACCCTAGTTGCTGAGAAAGTATTTGGCGTTAACCATGTTGCGTACAGGCAGTTGTAGGCCAGACCGGCTCAGGGTGGCAGGTTCCCCTCCCTGAAGGACATTAGTGAACCAGTTGGGCTTTTACAACAATCCAACAGCTTTCATGCTCATTTGTTGGCAGTGGCGTAGTGGTAACATCACAGGACTAGCAATCCAGAAGCCCAGGCTAATGCTCTGGGGACACGGGTTCAAATGGCAGCTGGTGGAATTTAAATTCAATTCATAAATACGGAATTAAAAAAGCTAGTCTCATTAACAGTGACCGTGAAACCACTGTCAATTGTCGTAAAAACCCATCTGGTTCACTAACGTCCTTTAGGGAAGGAAATCTGCTGGCCTACATGTGACTCCAGACCCACAGCAACGTGGTTGACTCTTAAATGGCCTAGCAATCCACTCAGTTGTACCAAACCGCTGGAGAAAAGTCTAAAAGGAATGAAACTGGACAGATCACCCGACATCGACCGAGGAACCGGAATCGACAATGGCAAACCCAGCCCTGTCCTCCTTACTAACATCTGGGGGTGTGTGACAACATTGGGAGAGCTGTCCCACAGACTAGTCAAGGAACGGCCTGACATAATCATAATCAATGAATCATACCTTACAGACAATGTCCCAGACACCACCATCATCATCCCCGGGTATGTCCTGTCTCACCGGCAGGACAGACCCACCAGAGGTGGCGGCACTGTGGTATATAGTCAGGAGGGAGTTTCCCTGTAAGTCCTCAACATTGACTCTGGACCTCATGAAGTCTCATGGCATCAGGTCAAACATGGGTAAGGAAACCTCCTGCTGATTACCACCTACCGCCCTCCCTCAGCTGATGAATCAGTGCTTTTCCATGTTGAACGGCAATTGGAAGAAGCTCTGAGGGCATAGAATATACTCTGGGGAGGGGACTTCAATGTCCATCACAAAGAGTGACTCGGTAGCACCGCTACTGACTGAGTCTCCTAAAGGACATCGTTGCTAGACTGTGTCTGCGGCAGGTGGTGAGGGAGCGAACAAGAGGGACAAATCTACTTGACCTCATCCTCACCAATCTACCTGTTGCAGGTGCATCTGTCCATGACAGTATTGGTAGGAGTGACTACCGCACAGTCCTTGTGGAGACAAAGTCCCACCTTCACACTGAGGATACCCTCTTTTGGTTGTGTGGCACTACCACTGTGCTAAATGGGATAGATTTCGAACAGATCTAGCAGCCCAAAAGTGGGCATCTATGAGGCACTGTGGGCCATCAGCAGCAGCAGAATTGTATTCAACCACAATCTGTAACCTCATGGCCCGGCATATCCCTCACTCTACCATTACCATCAAGCCAGGGGATCAACCCTGGTTCAATGAAGAGTGCAGGAGGGCATGCCAGGAGCAGCACCAGGCATACCTCAAAATGAAGTAAACCTGGTGAGAATACAACACAGGACTATCTGCGTGCCAAACTGTGTAAGTAGCATGCGATAGACAGAGATAAGCGACCCCACAACCAACGGATCAGATCTAAGCTTTGCAGTCCTGCCACATCCAGTCGTGAATGGTGGTGGACAATTAAACAACTAACTGGAGGAGGTGGCTCCACAAATATTCCCATCCTCAATGATGGGGGAGCCCAGCACATCAGTGTGAAAGACAAGGCTGAAGCATTTGCATCCATCTTCAGCCAGAAGTGCTGAGGGGATGATCCATCCCAGCCTCCTCCTGAAGTCCCCAGCTTTACAGATGCCAATCTTCATCTAATTCGATTCACTCCACGCGAATCAAGAAACAGCTGAAGGCATCGGATACTGCAAAGACTATGGGCCCTGACAACATTCTGGCAATAGTACTGGACTTCTGCTCTAAAACCAGTGCTTCTAGCCAAGCTGTTCCAGTATAGCTACAACACTGGCATCCACCCTACAATGTGGAAAATTGTCCAGGTATGTCCTATCCACAAAAAGTAGGACAAATCCAACCCAGCCAATTACTGCCCCATCAGTCTACTCTCGATCATCAGCAAAGTGATGGAAGGTGTCATTGACAATGTTATGAAGTGGCATTTACTCACCAATAACCTGCTCATTGACGCTCAGGTTGGTTTCTGCAGGCCCACTCTGCTCCTGACCTCATTACAGACTTGGTACAAACATGGACAAAAGAGCTGAACTCAAGAGGTGAGGTGAGAGTGACTGCCCTTGACATCAGGCATTTGTCTGAGTATGGCATCAAGGAGCCCTAGAAAAACTGGAGTCAATGGGAATCAGGGGTAAAATTCTTCACTGGTTGGAGTCATTACTAGCACAAAGGCAGATGGTTGTGGTTGTTGGAGGTCAATCATCTCAGTCCCAGGACATCACTGCAGGATTTACTCAGGGTAGTGTCCTAGACTCAGCCATCTTCAGCTGCTTCATCAATGACCTTCCCTCCATCATAAGGTCAGAAGTGGGGATGTTCGCTGATAATTGCACAACGTTCAGCACGATTCACGATTCCTCAGATACTGAAGCAGTCTGTGTCCATACATAGCACCACTTGGACAATATTCAGGCTTGGGCTGTTAAGTGGCAAGTTATATTCATGCCACCCAAGTGCTAGGCAATGACCATCTCCAACAAGAGAGAATCCAACCATCTCCCCTTGATATTCAATGGCATTACCATTGCTGAATCCCCCACTATCAACAACCTGGGGGTTACCATTTACCAGAAACTGAACTGGAGCAGCCACTTAAATACTGTGGCTACAAGAGCAGGTCAGAGGCTGGAAATTCTATGGCAAGTAATTCACCTCCTGACTCCCCAAAGCCTGTCCACCATCTACAAGACACAAGTCAGGAGTGTGATGGAATACTCTCTATTTGCCTGGATGGGTGCAGCTCCAACAACACTCAAGAAGCTCGACACCATCCAGGACAAAGCAGCCTGCTTGATTGGCACCCCATCCACTAACATTCACTCCTTCTACCACTGACGCACAGTGGCAGCAGTGTGTACCATCTACAAGATGCACTGCAGCAACTCACCAAGGTTCCTTAGACAGCATCTTCCAAACCCGCGACCTTTACCACCTAGAAGGACAAGGGCAGCAAATGCATGGGAACAGCACCACCTGCAAGTTCTCTTCCAAGCCACACACCATCCTGACTTGGAACTGTATCGCTGTTCCTTCACTGCCACTCGGTCAAAATCCTGGAGCTCCCTTCCTAACAGCACTGTGGGTGTACCTACACCACATGGAATGCAGCGGTTCAAGAAGGCGGCAGACCGCCACCTTCTCAAGGGAAATTAGGGATGGGAAACAAATGCTGGCATAGCCAGTGACGCCCACCTCTCTTGAAAGAGTAAAAAAAAAACAAATTTATTAAATTCAATTTCAATATTAGGGAAAATGTCTGATCCTTTTTTTTTCCAGTACCTGTGCTGGGAGTTACTTGGGGGTGAGGACATAGAAAGACTAAATGAAACTGCTGTGAAGTAATGGGACTTGAAGAATGAGAAAGAAAACGAACAAGGGGAAAAATGGAGACTGCAAAGAAAAAAAATGGAGAAGACATTACTTCAGTTACATGGAGAGACTGGAGAAGCTGGGGTTGTTGTCCTTAAAACAGGGAAGGTTAAGGGAGATTTAATAGATGTGTTCAAAATTATGTAGCGTTTTTGATAAAGTAAGGAGAAACTGTTTCCATTAACAGATGGTTGGTAATCAGAGGTCACAGATTTAAGATAATTGGCAAAAGGACCAGAGGGGGACTGAGGACAATTTTTTAATGCAGTGAGTTGTTATGATCTGGAATACACTGCCTAAAAGAATGATGGAAGCAGATACAATAATTTTCAAAAGGGAATTGGATAAATACTTAAAAATGGAAAATTTGCAGGGTTATGGGGTAAGAGTAGGGGAGTGAGACTAATTGGTTAGCTCTCTCAGCACAATGGCCTGAATGGTCTCCCTCTCAGCTCTATGATCCGATAAGACAGGAGGGAAAAGGGGAAGTCGAAAGCAAAGTTAGAAAGGTTTCTGCATAATATAGCTAAAAAAGTAGATTTTTTACACCAGTAACCCTGTTTCCCCCTCTTCCCCCTCCTCTGGCCCTGCTTCTTCAGTCTCTCCATGTAACTGAATAATGTCTTTTGACCCTGCCTTGTAACATTTACTGTTCCCTAATCACACAATTTGTCATTCGCATTTTCTTAATAATGTTCATCATTATGCGATTTTTTTCCTGAAAATTAAGAATAAATTCGGTAAACTTCCTCATGGTTTTCCTTTGTTGCGCTGAAATTGAGCAAGTTTCCTGTGAGAGGTAACCAAGAAAAGAAGGGAAATCCACTCTGAGAAATGTCACTGATGAAACTTCAAAAGAACTTCATTAGCTGTAAAGTGTTTTGGGAAGTTCTGAGGTTGTGAAAGGCACTGTATAATTCCTTCTTTATTTACAATTAAAAATATTTTTAAAAATTGGTGTTCGTTCCATAGTGGACCTTTTGCCTGGCCAGTTTCTCAGCTGATTTCCTGTCTTTATATTTTGTGAAGTCACTAGTTTTGTCACTTGGTACTTCAGGAGCTTGTTAATATGTTGTGCACATGTTAGGAACAGCACACCATTTGAGGGTCAGAATTATTTGACATCCCCTGGGATATGGCCTTGTTGGGGTGTATGAAAGAACTTACCGATATGGTAGCGACCCTTGTGAAGGATTGGGGAAACCTTCCTGCCATTAATGTTATATTTTGAATTCAATCCAAACCCCCTTCATTATTCTCAGCACAAAGGTAGCTTCAGTAAGTAGACCTGTGCCTCTTCTGATCATAGAAATCTATAGCATGGAAGGAGGCCATTCAGCCCATTGTGTCTGTGCTGGACGACAAGTGGTCACCCAGCCCACTCCCACTTTCTAGTTTTTGGTCTGTAGCCTTGTGGGTTACAACACTTCAAATGCATTATCCAAGCACTTTTTAAATGTTATGAGGGTTCCTGCCTCGGCCACCCCTTCAGGTAGTGCGTTCCAAATCCCCACCACCATCTGGGTGAAAAAATTTCCATTCGATTCTCTCTAAACCTCCTACTTCTTATCCTAAATCTATGCTCCTTGTTACAGACCCCTCAACCAAGAGGAATTGGGCCTTTCTATCCACTCTATCTAGACTGCTCAAAGTTTTATACACTTCAATTAGTTCGCCCCTCAGCCTCCTCTGTTCCAAAGAAAACAACCCTAGCCTATCCAATCTTTCCTCATAACTAACATTCTCCAGTCCAGGCAATATCCTCATAAATCTCTTCTGTACCCTCTCTAGAGCAATCACATCTTTCCTATAGCGTGGTGACCAGAACTGCATACAGTATTCCAGCTGTGGCCTAACTAGTGTTTTATATGGTTCCAGCATAAACTCCCTGCTGTTATATTCTATGTCTCGGCTAATAAAGGCAAGTATCTCATGTGCCTTCTTGACCACCTTATCTACCTGTTCTACAACCTTCAGGGCTGTGTGGACCTGCACTCCAAGGTCCTTCTGTTCCTCAACACTTCTCAGTATCCTACCATTTATTGTGTTTTCCTTGCTTTGTTAGTTTTCTTCAAATGGATTACCTCACATTTCTCCAGATTGAATTCCATTTGCCACTGTTCCATCCACCTGACTAGTTCATTGATATCTTCCTGCATTCTACAGCTTTCTGCTTCATTATCAACCATACAGCCAATTTTTGTATCATCTGCAAACTTCTTAATCATACCCCCTACATTCAAGTCCAAATCATTGATATATACGAAAAGCAAAGGGCCTAGTATTGAGCCCTGCAGAACCCCACTGAAACAGCCTTCCACTCACAAAAACACCCATTGACCATTACCATTTGCTTCCTGCCCCTAAGCCAATTTTGGCTCTTACTTGCCACTTTGTCTTGGATCCCATGGGCTTTTACTTTTGCCACCAGATGACATTTTTCCAATAATTTTCCCACCACCAAGGTAAGGCCTGTAATTACTCAGTCTATCTCTTTCTCCCTTTTTAAACTATGATACAATGTTAGCTGTCCGACAGTCCTCTGGCATCACGCCTGTAGTCAAAGAGGATTAGAAAATGATGATCAGGTCTGATACCTAGAGTTTTATATGTGCCATGTATGGGCACAGGGCTTATAATTGCTCTTTTACAACAGTGTTGAGCTTTGGAGACTGTTGTGAGTTGCCCCCCATTACTCCTATTCGCTCCAAAAAGCAGAAATCGCTAAAGACTAGAAGTCTGGATAGCCTGTTTTTTGGGCATAGGGGTTGTGATTTGCGACCTGCACATGCCCGTTCAGATCAAGGTGGACTATATGCAAATTTGATGTACCCACATCATCTCAATGATTGTGATGTTAGCCCGATCTGCTCTCCTTTCCTAAGCGCTTCCTGTGGCCTCTGTGCTCAGCAAGCGAGATAGTGGTGGAGCAGGGCAGAACGGCAGATGCCATGGTTCTGCAAGGAACCAGGAGGCCTTCAAGGACTACCATCAGAAGGGAGTGGGAGCAAGTGGCCAGGGAGGTCAATTCCCAGATTCTGGACCCTAGGACCTGGCAGCAGAGCCACAAGAAGTCTAATAAGCTCATACCGGTGGTCAACATGACATCTCCTACCTGCCACACCACCAACCTCTCCCGCTGCTCAATGCACCACACCCGTCACTCATCCAGCAGCACTCCCAGGCACTCAGGATTTATGCCTAACATTCATCTACTCAACATCACCCTCACGCTCCTACCAATGCTGCCAGCGTCACACACACCTCTAGCTGCCTCCATATACCTCCAGCTATTCAGCTATGGTATACATATCACCCAAACACAGCACCACACATTCTGCCCTCTCTCTTGCAGGACAAGGTGGCACACAAAAGGGAACAGAGGTGGGCTGGTGGGGGCAAGGATGCCTGCATCTCCTGAGTCCTACAGAAGAGCTGGTTCTCAGAATCATGGGCCCGGTTGTGAAGGAGCCTGTGGCATCCGATGTCAGTGAAAACATTGAGGATGACGGTCTGTTCCTGCCTTATGCTGCTTCTCAACTCCCAGCTCATCCTTGTCCTGCTATCCAGCATGAACAAGCTGAAGATGGTGTGGGCTCATTTTTTTATTCATTCACAAGATGTGAGCATCACTGGCTAGGCTAGCATTTATTTCCTATTCCAAATTCCTCTTGAGAAGGTGGTGGTGAGCTGCCTTCTTGAACCGCTGCAGTCCATGTGGGGTAGGTACACCCACAGTGCTGTTAGGAAGGGAGTTCCAGGATTTTGACCCAGCGACAGTGAAGGAACAGCGATATTGTTCCAAGTCAGGATGGTGTGTGACTTGGAGGGGAACTTGCAGGTGGTGGTGTTCCCATGTGTCTGCTGCCCTTGTCCTTCTAGGTGGTAAAGGTCATGGGTTTGGAAGGTGCTGCCGAAGGAGCCTCGGCAAGTTGCTGCAGTGCACCTTGTAGATGGCACACAATGCTGCCACTGTGCGTCAGGGCTGGAAGGAGTGAATGTTTAAGGTGGTGAATGGGTGCTGATCAAGTGGGCTGCTTTGTCCTGGATACTGTCGAGTTTCTTGAGTGTTATTGGAGTTGCACCCATCCAGGCAAGTGGAGAGTATTCCATCACACTCCTGACTTGTGCCTTGTAGATGGTGGACAGTCCTTAGGGAGTCAGGAGATGAGTCACTCACCACAGAATCCCTAGCCTCTGACCTGCTCTTGTAGCCACAGTATTTATATGTCTGGTCGAGTAAAGTTTCTGTTCAATGGTACCCTGAGAATATCAATGGTGGGGGATTCAGCGATGGCAATACTGTTGAGTGTTGCCTGGCGTTTGTGTGGTGAAAATGTTACTTGCCAGTTCTCAGCCGAAGTCTGAATGTTGCCCAGGTCTTGCTGCAGATGGGCACGGACTGCTTCAATATCTGAACAGTTATGAAGGGAACTGAACGTTGTGCAATCATCAGTGAGCATCCCCACTCTGATGGTCAGGCCTTGGACACTGGCCTGACCTCCTGCATTGATGTCCGAGGGCTGACCTCCAACATGCACAATCATCTTCCTTTGTGTGAGGTATGTCTTCAGCCAGCGGAGAGTTTCCCCTCAATTCCCATTGACTTCAATTTTACTCGGGCTCCTTGATGGCCACACTGCCAAACACTGTCTTGATGTCAATGGTAGTCATTCTCACTTCTCTTGAATTCAGCTCTTCTGTCCATATTTGGACCAAGGATGTAATGAAGTCTGGAGCCAGGTGGTCCTGACAGAACCCAAACTGAGCATTAGTGAGTAGGTTATTGCTGAGTAAGTGCTGCTTGATAGCACTGTCAATGAGACCTTCCTTCACTCTGCTGATGATTGAAAGTAGACTGAGGGGGCAATAATTTGCCAAATTGGATTTTTGTGGACAGGGCATACCTGGAAAATTTTCCATATTGTTGGGTACAATCCAATGTTGCAGCTGTATCAGAACAGCTTGGCAGGGAGCATAATTAGCTCTGGAGCACAAGTGTTGGCAGGGCCCATAGTCTTTGCTGTATCCAATGCACTCAGCCGTTTCTTGATATGATGTGGAGTGAATCGGATTGACTGAAGACTGGCATCTCTGATCTTGGGGACCTCAGGAGGAAGCCAAGATGATCATCCACTTGGCACATCTGGCAGAAGGTGCTTTATACCCCAACCCCCCCCCCACCCTTCCCTCACACCAACCTTCCCCTTCTGAGTTCCTGCTTTCAGACACCCAAAATTAGCCTCCTGCGCAGTAGTACAGCACTGATGAAGAGGCCCAGTCACTTGATCTGACACTCGAAGCCACCAACTCAGATACGGCACTGCACGAACATTGGAGGCAAGTAAAGAGTTGGGATCAGCATGTAGTGAGTCATCTGATCACAAATGAGCTGCAGCCATGCCTGGGGTAAAGGGTGGTTTGTTTGCCAGCTCCCCGGAGGGTGAGGTCACAGACAGATTCTGCTGCAGAGGACTCAGATGATGACCTTGATAGGGCAGCATACAGGAGAGCACTGATGGACATACACAACGAGTTGCTGGGTGCATTGGCTGGCCTGATAGCCTCTTGCTACTGTCAAGGAACTTGACAGAAGACATGGCAAAGAGCTTGCCCTCTTTGCAGCCTCTGCTCCATCTCCCTGTTGTGCTGCAGACCTAGAAGCCACTGCTGCCTCCTTACCTGTTGTAGCCTTTATGTGGGCAGGTCACCTGGCCTCCCTATGAAGGTGCAGCACCACTCTGTAGCAAATTCAAGAGCTCAACACCAACAACTTCCAGACACTTTGCAACAGAAAACGTTGCCAAAAATGACCTTAGCCCCTACTTAGGTGGCTGGCCCTTTAACTAAGAACATAAGAAACAGGAGCAGGAATAAGTCACTCAGCCCCTCGAGCCTGCTCCACCATTCAATAAGATTATGGCTGATCTGATTGTGGCCTTAACTCTATTTTCCTGCCTTCCCCCCATAACTCTCGACTTGCTTGTAGATCAAAAATTTGTCTAACCCAGCCTTAAATATATTCAATGACCCAGCCTCCACTACTCTCTGGGCTAGAGAATTCCAAAGATTAATGACCCTCTGAGAGAAGAAATTCCTCCTCATCTCCGTCTTAAATGGGAAATAACGCCAGTATAGGACCCTTCTTGCAACCTCACGCTGGATCTTTGGAGAATGATGAACGAATATGTACACAGAACCTGTGTGGTCCAAATTTGGAATCCTGGCATCATATCAGCTGGTTGGCTGTGTGACCGCAGGAGGTGCTGATTCAAAGGATACCAGCGTATGCAGGGGAGATATCTGCGTGTGCTCTTCTTCTGCTTCAATGCCCCACGGGCTGTTCAGGAAGTCGGTGGCTGTAGATCTCCATAGTGCTGCTCAAGGCAGCTACATGACTGAATTTCTAGGCCTAAGACTATCATACCTTATATTCTGGTTAACACAGTTGTCAAGTTTATTGACAAGAATTATAATTACAAAGAAGCAAAATATTGTAGTAAGTAGACAAAAATGAAAAACATGATTTACACAATATTTTAAATGGTCCCAAACTGAGGTCCAAAATCTTACATAAAATAAAAACAGAAAATGCTGGAAATACTCAGCAGCTCAGGCAGCCTCAGCGGAGAGAGAAACAGAGTTGACGTTTCAGGTCGATGACCTTTCATCTTAGCATCTTTTGCACAGCATTTTAACTGAAGCTTTGATAAGTGTAACAAAGGCACTTCAGCTCCACAGAGCCTCATCCTATTGCTGCAGTGTGAAAACAGGAAAATGGGGAACTGAATATCCTAGAATTGTCCAAATAAGCTTTTGCATTTATCTGAAATGGACATAGGCTTCTTTGAAGGACACCTTGGATTGAAGCAGTCCTTTCCCACTAGACGTACAATCATGTTATTAATCATCTTTACTAGTAAGGTAAATAGAATGTGAACAGCAACTGCTTGGCTGTCTGGTGAGTGTTTACTTGGCCAAGATCTGGAAGAAAGCCTATGGGAATTCCATCTGACAGAACACTCCTTCAATTGTTGCAGCAACCATAGATAATGAGCATTGTGTTCTCCCATTTAAACAAAGTTCTATGCATTATTTTATCAATAATCTCAGGCACCAGCTAAACAAACTCGATCTGATTAGGTTCTGAGTTTCATAGAATCATAAAGCACAAAAGGAGGCCATTCAGCCCATCATTGAAAGAGCTATCCAATTAGTCCCACTCCTCTGCTCCTTCCCCATAGGTCAGCAAATTTTTCCTTTTAATGTTTTTATCCAATTCCCTTTTGAAAGTTACTAATGGGCTGAATTTTGTTTTGACAATAGGAGGCCCGGGCCAGAAGGTGGGGTAGACCCAGCCCCAGCCCTCTGTCAATTAACTGTGCGCTGGCCAGGACTCCATCGATTTAAGGGACAAGCTCCCGCCTCCAAGAGGTGCTGGCCATTCGGAAGGCTGGCAGCTCTGCGGTACTGGCAGCTCCACTGGGAGCAGTGGCCATGGCCTGTACTGCAGGAGGACCTGCAGTACTGAGGATGTTGGAGACCCGGGGAGAGGTAAGTGGGGTTGGGGGTTGTTGAGGCTATTTATGCAGGCCCAGTGAAGGTGTGGGGTGGGGTGTCAGTGAGGGTGGAGGTTGTCTTCCCCTGTGGGGGGTGGGGCCCTCTGGGGTGCCTGGATTGCCCCCAAAGGAGGGACCCCGACCCCACTAGGAGGCCGCCAGGTTTTACCTGGCAGCATCTCCCCATGTTAGTGGGCCCCTCCCCCTTCTAGTAAATTGAGGTGGAGGCGGGAAGATGCTCCTAAGTGGTCATTATTTGGCCACTTAAAGGCCTCAGTTGCCCTGTGACAGGAAGGCTGTCCTCGGTCTTCCCCATCTTGGACTAAATTGGAAGGCGTCAGGAAGGCGACGCACAATCCACCCCGCCTTCTGACGCAATTTAATGGGCTCCCCCACCTCAGTTCCCATCCCAAGGGTACCCATAAAATTCAGCTTGAATCTGCTTCCATCACCCTTTCAGGCAGCGTATTCCAAATCGTAACAACTCACTGCACAATAAAAAAAAACCTCTTATCTTCTACACCCTCTCGTTTCCAACCGTCCTACTTTTGAACACCTCTATCAAATCTCCCTTTAACCTGCTCCGCTCTAAGGAGAGCAATCCCAGCTTCTCTAGTCTCATAGCTAAAGACCCTTGCCCTGGTGTCATTCGCTTGTGCATCCTCAACAAGGTCTTCACATCCTTTCAAAAGTGCTGTGCCCAGAATTGGACACAATATTCCAGCTGAATATAGGCAGTGACCCCACCAAAGGCTGACCTTCTCCCCAAAACTAATAGCTATATCAGGTAGATCTGTGTATTGTCTTTCTTCTCCAACACAGACAAAGATTCATGAATTGAAATGCTGATCGGAATCACCTTTTTGAATTCACAGTAACTTGCTTTATTTAATGTTTCATGTGACAAGACTTTGAGGTAAGAGTGAGTCTCGTTACTATCATAGTTAGTTTCCCCCTTCATTCTAATTTTCTTCAAGAGGTGGTGTGGGTTTCTGCAGTAAGTGCCTGGGTTGTGTGGGCTTCCAGGAGTGGGTTTCAGACTACCTGATGGTTCCCAGGTTTCAGGTGGACTTGACTGACACGTTTCACAGACGTATCACTCACGTATTTATTGTGAGGAGACAAGGTGAGATAAAAAATGAAGATGCGTCTTCCCAGACTCTACTGAGAAATGGAAGTAGAGTTCCATGGTGGCCAGCTCTCAGAGTATTTGGAGTGTGGCACAATCCTGGAGGTGGTGGTGTAATTTATCTGAGTTTACCATGAATAGTAAAAGGTTAGTCAAAGGAAGGGTGGGGTTGAATAGGAAAGGAAGTATTCTTGTGCAGGCAGAGGGTGTGGCTGAGATACTAAATGAATAATTTGCATCTGTCATCACTGGAAAAAAGAGTGCTCCCAAATGAGCAGAAAGCAATAGCGATATTGGACAAGATAGAAAAGTTAACAGTCTTCAAGGTAGAAAAGTCATTTGGCCCGGATGGGATGCATCCTAAGTTGCTGAGGGAAATTTGGGTGGAAATTGCAGGGGCTCTGGCCACAATCTTCCAATCTTCCTTAGATATTGGGGGTGCTTCCTGAGGACCGGAGGATTGCAAAGGTTATAACTCTGTTTAAAAAAGGGGAGAGGATAAACCCTGGAAAATACAGGCCAGACAGCCTAATGTTAGTGTTGGGGAAACTTTTAGAGATAATAATCTGAGACAAAATTAACTGGCATTTGGAAAACTATGGGCTATTAAATAAAAGTCAGCACAGATTTGTTAAAGACAAATTGCGTTTGATTAACTTGATCCAGTTCTTTGAGGAAACAAGAGGGTTGATGAGGGTACTATGATCGATGTTGTTTACATATGTATATCAAAAGATCTTTGACAAAATACCACATAATAGATTTGTAAGCAAAATTAAAGCTAATAGTATTAAAGGAACATTGGCACTATGGATACACAATTGGCTAAGGAACAGAAAGCAGAGAATAGTGGTGAACAGTTGGTCACAAAATTGGCTTTGTAGTGCCTGTAGTTTTGGCACTACAGGTGGCGGTTTGCCACAATCTTGGCACAGCACACGCCGGTCGTCATCTCGGTGAGGTTTTAACGTGTGCGTTAGGAGCGTGTGTTGGAAGTATGCAGAGTAGGCAGATCATGATGCCAGTCAGCATGTAATGCCGATTTGATACCAGCGCTGCCATTTTTGACCTCGCCATTCCAGCTAACGCCCTCTCTTTAACACGTCTTTCTGAACATGTGATCAGCAGCAGGAAGGATCCCCACATCAGTGCTATTTAAAGGACTGTGTTTGAGTTTCTAGAAGTGTTTATGACAAATGCCTGCTACCCTGGCAGCAATCATGATGCATTCATCCTGTGCCAGTCTGCTGTTCCCTCAGTATTTGAGCTACCATGTTAAACCAGAAGGTGGCGGTTGGGCAACAAGGGTTATCCACTTTACACGTGGCTCATGGCTCCATTCTGCAACCAAACACTCGTGGCCAATGAGAGCCATGCTGCCACATGAAACATCACAGAGCAGACCATTGAGATGCTGCCTGGACTATTCTGGAGGAGCCCTGCAGTACTCACTGGAGCGTGTGTCCCAATTCATGGTGGTCTGCTGTATCCTCAACAACCTGACCATCTTACGGCCACAGCCCTTTCCATCAGGGATAGGGCAAGTAGCTCAGGAGGAGAAGGAGGATGAAGCGAAGATGGAGGAGGAGAGGAGGCATCTGGCACATCCACCATCCGACCAGGCTGTCTGTGATCGTCTCATTTGACTAAGGTTCCTGTGAACACAACCCCAAATCCCTATTGTACAACAGGCCACAACATGAGTACTGTGTGCAGTTCTGATCACCTCATTGCAGAAAGGATGTAATTGCATTAGAGAGGGTGCAGAGGAGATTTACCAGGATGTTGCCAGGACTGGAAAAATGTAGCTATGGGGAAAGATTGGATAGGCTGGGGTTGTTCTCCTTGGAACAGAGAAGGCTGAGGGGAGATTTGATTGAAATGTACAAAATTTTGAGGGGCCTGGATAGAGTGGAGGTGAAGAGTCTCTTCACCTTAGCAGAGAGGTCAGTGACGAGGGGGCATAGATTTAAAGTGATTGGTAGAAAAATTAGAGGGGAGATGAGGAAAATCTTTTTCACCCAGACGGTGGTGATGGTCTGGAGCTCACTGCCTGAAAGAGTAGTTGAGGCAGAAACCCTCAACTCATTCAAAAGGAGTTTGGATATGCACCTCAAGTGCTGTAAGTTGCAACGATACGGACCAAATGCTGGAAGGTGGGATTAGAATAGGTGGATTGTTTCTCGGCCGGCATAGACATAATGGGCCAAGTGGCCTCTTTCTGTGCTTTAAACTTTCTATGATTTTAAGAGTCCCTCACCTTACCATCCCTCTGTTACTGACCATCATAGGGTCCTCTGGGCCACAATGCTGAAATTAAAGCGGCCACAAAACAACCATTCCATACCAGCTTTATCCAGCAAACCATCCGATATTTGGGCATTTCCTTAGTGCCTGTCTTTCGGGTGCCTTTTTCTGGCCTAGTGCTCAGACTCACTGCTGCTCTAGTGGCCAGAAGAAGGCTGCTGACCTTCAATGAGGGAGACTGTAGATGGTCTTGCAGGATACTCTGCAGCAGCGTTTACCCGAGAAGGCCCAGCTTTGGACTGGACAACTTTGGCATGAGTAGCAGCAGTTTGGGCTGGCTGGCAACAGGAGAGGCAACAGTAAGGGCACTGGCGGAGTGGCAGTGGTGGGAGGGTGAAGGCTATCATCCTGAGAGAGGACTGCAGGTTTGTGCTCCATGGTGCCACTCCTACTCCCAAGGTGCAGTACCACAGCAATCCTAGCAATGTGTTGGAGGACAGATTGTTGGACTGCTGTGAGACCCTGAGAGCCCAGTGCGGACATGATGGGCTGAATGGCCTCCTTCTGTGCCGTAAATCTTTCTATGTAACCCTTTTGAGCACTGGTATCCGCAGCCATGATGGCAACAGTCTGAGCCTGCATGGGAACAAACTGAAATTTCATGACTTCAGTCTGAGCTTCCACTGCAGCACTCAGATGTTGGGTGGCTTCTGCTTGTTCTGCAATGAAAGCTGAGACATCAGCCACCAGACACTGCATCATGGTCAGGTCCACAAGTGTTCTCATGGAGTTGCCCACCACTTCCATGCTGGAAAGGATGGACTCCATGCTTGGTATGCCGTTGGAGCTGGACTCCTCCATGCCCCTTGACGGTGACAGCAGGCTTTCTGGAAGGCCTGACAATGCACCAGGCATCTCAGTGTGCATACCCATCAGCCTTTTCCTGTACACTGCCTTATCAAAGTCCTCATCTGAATCCTCTGCAGCAGAACTTATGTGCACCCTTGCTATCCTTTCCCCCTATCCTGGCTGCAGCTAATACATGCTCTGTGACTCCCCATTTGCAGATTCTGCCGCTAAACTACCTCCTAAAGTTCACTTAGTGCCAGTATCTGAGCTTCAGCCTATGAGTGTGAGATTTGAATGACGCTGTTTCTTCATCATCTGCCTCTTGTTCCTCTTGTATTTCAGTCTTCCTCATCAGTTCCCGACCAGCCGGTAGTTCTTGGGTATCTGAAAGGAGAAAGGCACAAGCGTGGGGTTGGGTTGAGGGGAGTGGGAGAAGCAAGCGGGGGGTGGGGGGGGGGGGGGTGGGTGCGGTAAAAGCAAGAGGTGCATACTTACACCATCCGCAGCTTGTAAATCAGAAGAGATTATGGAATGAGGGGGAAGTGAGAAGGTGGATTAGGTAGGAACGTATCATCATCCTGTATGATTTCAGCCCCATTGCTGGCCACGGCCTCAGTTGTGGCTGCAACAATAATTGCCAGCACCGTCCCTTCCTTGAAGGTGAGGACATGCAGCTGTGCCAGTCTGCCACCTTTTAGGAGCTGCTGCCTCTGATTATGTGCCACCTTGTCCTGGAAAAAAGACGGAAGTGTGTCAGTGAGTATGGTGCATTGTACTTGAGCGATGTGCCTGCCACAGCTGAATAGCTGGCAGTGTGTGTGAGTGTGAGACTTACAGCAGTGCTAAATGTGTGAGAGTGAGGTGAAGCTATGAATACTAGGAATGAGTCATGCTTGACAGAGATTGTTGGAGGTTAGTGGTTTATTTGTAAGGATATGGCATTTTATGCATTACTAACCTTGACTACGCATGTGATGTGATTGGACATTTAGCGGCACTGCATTCAGGTCTTCGAAGCTAGACTACTGGCATTGACCGCGATGGATACCTGCTCCATGTCTGTCTGCGGGGGCCTCACTCCTCCTGCACCAAGGCCTCCAGGGCTATATCTAAGAGGGTTGAGCTGTCTGGCCTGTTGTGCCATTTCCACTCTTCTTTAATCAGTTCCAGCAGCTCTAGACGGAGTGTCTTGTGTGTTGTTGCCGCAGTAGTAGAATAGTTAGGGCGTTCTTGATGAAGTATCGGAGTCTGGATAAGGTCAACTAATAAACTCTTATTATTTACACATCTCTATTTACACTCTCCACAAGCCTCTCTAGCTAGCATCCATCATGCTGCTACTCTCTTCTTCCAAAGCCCATTACCATGTGATTGTTACAATATCATCACTACAGTGGGAGGGGTTGCTCGCACTGTCTCCAACATTAACCCCTTCAGGACCTTATACTACAGAGTTCACCTCGTCTTTAAGAGGTGCCATCTGGCTTTAAGTAGTGCAGGCTTCATGGAACTTGGGGTCCTTGCTGAGGCATGCAGCCACTCAATGGTGTGCAGCCCAGTGCTAAGCACATTGCTATCATTTAAATTAGCAGGTTAATCGCACACCATGATCCCCTCGCCTGATTACCAGCCTAATCAATTTTCCCCCTGTTTCTTTTCAGATGGAGGGAGGTATACAGTGGTGTTCCCCAGTGGTTTGTATTAGGATCACTGCACATTTTGACATATATTAATGACCTGGACTCAAGTATACAGGGTATAATTTCAAAGTATGCAGATGACACGAAATTCAGAGATATAGTAAACAATGAGGATAGTAACAGACTTCAGAACAGCCTGCTGAAATGGGCTGACATGTTGCAGATGAAATTTAATACAGAGAAATATGAAGTGATATGTTTTGGTGGGAAGAATGAGGAAAGGCAATATAAACTAAATGGTACAATTTTAAAGGGGTGTAGGAACAGAGAGACTTAGGAGTTTATATACATAAATCTTTGAAGGTGATAGGTCAAATTGAGAAGACTGTTAAAATGGCGTATGGGATCAAAGAACAAAGAACAGTACAGCACAGGAACAGGCCATTCGGCCTTCCAAGCCTGCGCCGATCATGATGCCTGTCTAAACTAAAACCTTCTGCATTTCCGGGGACCGTATCCCTCTATTCCCATCCTTTTCATGTATTTGTCAAGATGCCTCTTAAACGTCGCTATCGTACCTGCTTCCACCACCTCCCCCGACAGCAAGTTCCAGGCACTCACCACCCTCTGTGTAAAAAACTTGCCTCGCACATCCCCTCTAAACTTTGCCCCTCGCACCTTAAACCTATGTCCCCTAGTAGCTGACTCTTGCAACCTGGGAAAAAGCTTCTGACTATCCACTCTGTCCATGCTACTCATAACTTTCTAAACCTCTATCATGTCGCCCCCTCAACCTCCGTCGTTCCAGTGAAAACAATCCGGGTTTATCCAACCTCTCCTCATAGCTAATACCCTCCAGACCAGGCAATATCCTGGTAAACCTCTTCTGTACCCTCTCCAAAGCCTCCACATCCTTCTGGTAGTGTGGCGACCAGAATTGTACACAATATTCCAAGTGTGGCCTAACTAAGGTTCTGTACAGCTGCAGCTTTATTAATAGAGGAATAGAGTGCAAAGCGAGGAAGTTATGCTAAACCTTTATAAAACAATAGTTAGGCCTCAGCTGGAGTATTTTGTCCAATTCTAGGCACCACACTTTAGGACATAGGGTGGATGCAGACGTGATTTACTAGAATGGTATGTGGGAAGAGGGATTTCAGTATTTTTTAAAGAGATACAGCACTGAAACAGGCCCTTCTGTAATTGCCTCCAGGGTCTGTGCTGACCAACAACTAACCATTTTTTTTAACACTAATCCTACATTAATCCCATATTGCCTACCACATCCCCACTATTCTCCTACCACCTACCTACACTAGGGGCAATTTACAACAGCCAATTTACCTATCAACCTGCAAGTCTTTGGCTGTGGGAGGAAACCGGAAACCCACGCAGTCACAGGGAGAACTTGCAAACTCCACACTGGCAGTATCCAGAACTGAACCTGGGTCGCTGGAGCTGTGAGGCTGCGGTGCTAACCGCTGCGCCACTGTGCTGCCCATATGTGGAGAGACTGGAGAAGCTGGGGTTGTTCTCCCTGGAGTAGTGAAACTTAAGAGGAGATTTGATAAAGGTCTTCAAAATCATGAATGGTTTTGACAGAATTAATAAGGAGAAACTGTTTTCAGTGGCAGTAACTTGAGGACACAGATTTAAGACGATCGGTAAAAGAACCAGAGATGACACAAAGAAACATTTTTTAGTACCACGTTATGATGATCTGGAATGCACTGCCTGAAAAGGTGGTAGAAGCAGTTTCAATAGTAACTTTTAAAAGAGAATTGGATGAATACTAGAAGGGAAAAAAATTACAGCGCTATTGGGAAAGAACAAGGGAGTGGGAATAATTGGCTATCTCTACCAAAGAGTTAGCATTGGCTGAATGGCCTTTTGCTGAGCTGGTGATGACTTTCTCCTGCCAAGTTTGCATCTGGGTGTTCCACAGTGCCCTTGGTTAGAGAGCCCATCAATAGGCAAAGAAGTGCCAAAGAGAAACAGAACTCTTTGCAGACAAATAGTGTAGTCGTTATTGGGCTTTTCTGGATCCCATCAGCCTTTTCTGGGGGTCAATTAGGATAAATAGTATGGAGACTCTGGTCAGCATGTCCATTCATGAGCTCTGGAGGCAATTACAGATTGTAATTGAATGGAGTGGGCTGCCTAATAGTAGTATCTGAGGCTGAGGAGACAGCCCTTATTGTGGTTGGAAGATCTGAAGCATATTTGCGGTTTCTTCCCTGCCCATAGACACCAGCAGATGGTAATATAAAAGTCTTGGAATTGTTGGAACACAACTGGTAGCTTCTGAAACACCTACAGAAGGTAGACAAGTAGGTTCATTTTTGTGAGCATGCTCTTCCCAGGATATGGCAGGTTGTCCCATTTGTCCAGATCAGTGCACACAGCAACCAAGATTGGGGGAGAGAGAAATCTTTTTTTGTGTAGATCAGGACTTGAAGCCAAACTGTAATAATGCAAGGAACAGGTCTCACAACTGCACTGGAGAATGTTTACATGAGGGATAGGCCCTCTGGTTTGGAGAAATTAAACTTCCATCTTGGAAGTTGCCATACACCTTGATTTTGTTTTGTAAGATATTGGGAGTGAGGTGAAGTGGATTAAATTACATAAAATAGGATATCAGCACAGTGATATTTTATGCCCAACTGATCAGCGCATGTCCAGCTCACTGTGGATATTACAGCCAAAACAAAGAGGGGTAATGCAGGATAACTGAGGCTGCTGGTGAAGGTGATGGACGTGGGCTGGACTCTAGAATTTTAATTCATCTTCACAATGCGTCATTGAATGTTATTTGTCTGAGTACTGCAAGAAGGAATTCCCTTTCCACGCAAATACCTTCGCTGCATGCAGAGGCGTTGGTGCTGTTGCAGTAGTGTGCAATATTGAAAAGGTGCTTGTTGCTGTACCCCAAATGACAGCTCTATAATGAAACCTGTGTACTCAGTACGGACCAGGCCTGGGTGAGCAGCTCCAGGCTGGTGCCGAGGATCTCGGCCAATAATTTGCGATATGGCCCAAGAGGATGACCAGAGTGGGAGACTTGCCTTTTATGTGAATTAAAGACTTGCCTTTCTATAGCATCTTCATGACCTCAGCATGTCCCAAAGCACTTTATAGCCAATGAAGTACCTTTGAATTATCGTCACCGCTATAACAGAGGAAATGGAGCAGCAAGGTCCGGCAAATGGCAATGAGATATCAACTAGGTATCAGTTTTTAGTGATATTGTTTGAGGAATAAATATTGGCCAGGGCATGAGGGAAACCTCCTGGTTCTTCAAATCATGCCATGGGATCTTCTACATCGAACTGAGAAGGCAGAAGAAGCTCAATTTAACATCTCATCTGAAAAATGGCTCTTCCCACAGTGCAGCACTCCCTCAATACTGCAGTGAAGAGTCAGCCTAGATTTTGAGCTCAAGTCTATGGAGTGGGACTCAAACACACAACCTTCGGACTCAGAGGCAACCGTGTTATCACTGAGCCTCGGCTGATTTTGAAAGTATATCGGACAATGCAAACCTCTTTAAAATAATGGAAGAGTTTCAATAACGGAGCAGGTGTTGGTTTGAGTAGTTGCGCCTTCTGGAATTTGGCTGGGGGGCTGGTGGGGATGGAAGTCGGGGCTTTTCTGGATAGGAGGGTGCTTACAAAAAGAACTTACACCTTTCATGTCCTCAGGCCTTCTTAAAATGTTTCACAACCAATTAATTACTTTTGCTTCAAAAGTAAAATACTGCAGGTGCTGGAAATCTGAAATAAAAACAGAAAATGCTGGAAACACTCAGCAGCATCTCTGCAGACAGGAAGAGAGTTAACGTTTCAGGTTGATGACCTTTCATCAGAACTTCTGAAGTGTAGCCACTGTTGAATATGCAAGCGAGCACATCAGTCAACTTGCACTAGTGAGCTGTTTGCGGTATTGGTTAAAGGATGAATATTGACCCGTTGAACAGAACAGCATCCAAAAATAATACCTTGACATTCTTTCTATCCACTTATATGGGTTTATCTTAACATTTCATTCAAAAGATGTTTCACCTCTGACAAGGCAAAATTTTTTCAGTATTATGGAGAAGTTGATTTGATGCTCGAGTCCTGGTGTCAGGTTTAAACACATAGTCTCACCGCTGAGGCTGAAGTTTATCAACTGGCCTAACAGCTACTTGTGACTGTGCCTCTTCACTGATGAGTTAGAGAGGGGGAGCTTTGCAAGATGCTGGAATAAGGTGGCCTAGGATTCTATATAGCGAGGCATAGCACTCAACCTTTTAAATGAAAGTAATTTATTTTGATGCAAATGAGAGGGACAGCAGCATAATGTGGATTAGAGCAAGAGAGGGAGCAACACAGCATTAGAGACGCAGAGCAGGAGTGAGGGCAACACGACCTCAGGGACCCAGAGCAGGAGATGACAACATGAGATTGAGAGTTGGAACTGAACATCCCGACTGTAGTGCCTGGAGAATAAGATGGCACACCATGGCATAAGTCTGTGCACGACCATGGTTCAAAATGTCTGCTGCACACATTGGGAAGATCAGAACTTCCATATTTCTCAGCATGTTTTCAGCGTCTGCCTATTGGAACGTGACCTCACAAATAAAAAGAAAACAGGGAATGCATGTTGACTGTAGGAAATGGCTGAGAATTTGGGAGCACTTAAGTTTGCTGTGCACTTGACATTATTCCAGATTCTGCCACAGGCAGTGCTGGGGTGGGGGAGAAGGCTCCCAGACCCACCCAGGCAAGATAATACTTGTTTTAATGTTGAAATACACTCTGGTGTATAATTGTAGTTGTCTGTCACAGCCCGTTCTGACATCAGAGCCAGCACAAACAGATCACAATTCACATTTAAAGCATGAATGCCGAAAAGAATGCAGCAAAAATGGACATTCAGCCACTGAATGGTTAAGTCTTTTTATAGCCGGATTAGGTCTCTGGTAGATTGACAGTGGGAAATGTATTCCCTTCCGGTTTTCGCTTGGCTGCAGTGTCCACTCCACCCATAAAGCAATAGCAGCTCCAGGAAACTGGGTCAAATTTAATGATCACAATTACAGCCCTGAACCTTTAAATAATTACAGTAGGTTGCTGATTTAAAACACCCTGATCCTTCTTATGAAGATGCTGGCCTGCATGTAAAACTCTATCACTGACAAGAAGCCCATGGAATTCTAACCATTGCTTACAGGAAACCTATTTTAAATGCAATTAATGAGTTTGGTATGATTGGAGGATCTTTAACAACACGTATTTAAATGAACATTATTTTATGTTGCACAACTTAAAAGTATGTTTTAATTTCAGGGTTCTAAGTTCAGTTTCTCCCCTGCAGTCAGAAGGTTGTGGCTTCAAGCCCCATTCCAGCAGTTGAGTAAATAATCTAAACCTACACTTGGTGAGTTCTGCATTGTTGAAGATGCCGTCCTTGTGATTAACTTTTAAACTTAAATACTAAAAAAGGAAATCTGAAGCACACAATTTCAGTAAGATTTGACTGACATTTATTTGGGAAAAGGAGAAATAAACTGTCAATAACTTCCAATTTCAGAGCCTGAATATTTGTTCACTATTTTAATATAACTACATGCTTTAATAATTTTGCCACAAACTACAAGAAGTGCGGAGAGTAGTTTGGAAGAGGAAAGGTGAACAGGCAGATTAGATTTCATCACTGCACACAGAGGGCATCAAGTGTGCGACTGCTGGAAGAGACTATGGAGGGGCATAGATATTGCTGGAGGGAAGCAACAATGTAAGGAGCACAAGCAATAATGAAGTATATCTGCTGGAAATTTGGAGAGATTTGATGGCCATAATGGTCCATCTTGGTTCTATAAATTGCGAGGACTTCTAATATTAAAAAAAAACATCAAGGATGATAGCAGAACTGAGAGGCTGTAACTAATAGGAAAACTGAATAGGCTGGGGTTCCTTTCTCCATGAAAGAAAAGGCTGAGGTGACCTGATAAAGGTCTTGAAAATTATGAAGGGGTTTAATAGGGTAGATGGAGAGATGTTTCCACTTATCAGAGACTTTAAAACTAGGGGCTACGAATGCAAGATCACCACTGATAAATCAAATAAGGAATTTAGGAGAAACATCTTTACCCAGAAGGTGATGAGAATATGGAGCTGGCTACCGCAGGATTATAGTTAAGGTGAATAGCAGATGTATTTACCAGAAAGGAACAGAAGGATATGCTGCCTCAGCTCATCTGCTGCTGAAACCCTCATTCATGCCTTTGTTGCCTCTAGACTTGACTATTCCAACACACACCTGGCAGGTCTCCCACATTATACTCTACATAAACATGAGGTCATCCAAAATTCCCATTCCTCAATCATTCATATGCTCACTGGTCAAGCTACATCTTGATTTTAAAATTCTCATCCTTGTTCTCAACTCCCTCCATGGCATTTCCCCTCCCTATCTCTGTAATCTCCTCCAGCCCTACAACCTTCCAAGATATCTGAACTCCTCTTGCCTATCCCTGACTTTAATCACTCCACCATTGGTGGCCATGCCTTCAGCTGCCTAGGCCCCAAGTTCAGGAATTCTCTCCCTATACCTCTCTGCCTTTCTACCTCACTTTCCTCCTTTAAGTCTGCATCTTTGACCAAGCTTTTGGTCATCTGACCTAATATCCCCCTTTGTGCCTTGGTGTTATACTTTGTTTCATAATACTTCTGTAAAGTGCCTTGGAACGTTTTGTGTTACAGGTGCGATATAGATATAAGTTTGAGTGCTGGAAGGGGTCGTCGACAGCGCAATCAAACGGCACTTGCTCAGCAAAACCTGCTCACTGATGCTTAGTTTGGGTTTCACGAGGGCCACTCAGCTCCTGCCCTCATTACATCCTTGGTTCAAACATGGACAAAGGAATTGAACTCCAGAGGTGAGAGTGGGACCGAGGGGGGGGGGAAAGAGAGAGAGAACGAAGGGGGGGGGGGGGGGAAAAGAGAGAGAGAACGAAGGGGGGGGGGGGGGGAAAGAGAGAGAGAACGAACGAGGGGGGGGGAAAGAGAGAACGAACGAAGTGGGGGGGGGAAAGAGAGCATGAACGAAGGGGGGGAAAAAGAGAGAGAGAACGAAGGGGGGGGGAGAGAAGAGAGAGAGAACGAAGGGGGGGGGGGAGAGAGAAGAGAGAGAGAACGAAGGGGGGGAGGGAAGAGAGAGAACGAAGGGGGGGGAGAGAGAAGAGAGAGAGAACGAAGGGGGGGGGAGGGAAGAGAGAGAACGAAGGGGGGGGGAGAGAAGAGAGAGAACGAAGGGGGGGGGGAGAGAAGAGAGAGAACGAAGGGGGGGGGGAGAGAAGAGAGAGAGAACGAAGGGGGGGGAGAGAAGAGAGAGAGAACGAAGGGGGGGGAGAGAAGAGAGAGAGAACGAAGGGGGGGGGGAGAGAAGAGAGAGAGAACGAAGGGGGGGAGAGAAGAGAGAGAACACGAAGGGGGGGGAGAGGAGAGAGAACGAAGGGGGGGGGGAGAGGAGAGAGAACGAAGGGGGGGGAGAGAAGAGAGAGAGAACAAAGGGGTTGGGGAGAGGAGAGAGAGAGAACGAAGGGGGGGGAGAGGAGAGAGAGATCTCGAAGGGGGGGGGAGAAAGAGAGAGAGAACGAAGGGGGGGGGGGGAAGAGAGAACGAACGAAGGGGGGGAAAAGAGAGAGAGAACGAAGGGAGGGAAAAGAGAGAGAGAACGAAGGGGGGGGGAGAAGAGAGAGAGAACGAAGGGGGGGAAGAGAGAGAGAACGAAGGGGGGGGAAGAGAGAGAGAACGAAGGGGGGGGGGAAGAGAGAGAGAACGAAGGGGGGGGGAGAGAAGAGAGAGAGAACGAAGGGGGGGGGAGAGAAGAGAGAGAGAACGAAGGGGGGGGGAAGAGAAGAGAGAGAGAACGAAGGGGGAGGGAGAGAAGAGAGAGAGAACGAAGGGGGGGGGGAGAGGAGAGAGAGAGAACGAAGGGGGGGAAAGAGAGAGAGAACGAAGGGGGGGAAAGAGAGAGAGAACGAAGGGGGGGGGGAAGAGAAGAGAGAGAGAACAAAGGGGGGGAGAGAAGAGAGAGAGAACGAAGGGGGGGGAGAGAAGAGAGAGAGAACGAAGGGGTTGGGGGAGAGAAGAGAGAGAGAACGAAGGGGGGGAGAGGAGAGAGAGAGAACGAAGGGAGGGGAGGAGAGCGGGCGCGAAAGGGGAGGAGAGCGGGCGCGAAAGGGGAGGAGAGAGAGAGTGGACAACACGGGGGAGGGGAACAGAGGGGGGAAAACACAGGGAGAGAGTCAGAGAGATAGACTGACAGAGAGAGAGAGAGAGAGAAAGGGAGAGAGAGTGATCAAGATCACTCCTGACAGATGGACATCTATCTGGAATACTCTGCCTCGCTCCAAGTGTGTGGGCAAACATTGACTACTTGTGCAAGTAAAACAATGCCAGGTACCTCATGAAATCAGTGCCCAACACAGTGATGAGAAAGTATGTCAATAAATTTATCTTCTCATTTAAAGCTTCTTCACAAAAATGCACATTTGTTGTTGTTTTCATAGTAAAATAAATTTTTAATTAATGCCTTTATGTTTCCGAAATAGTCACACTGTCCCCACATGTAAGACAAAAATTGTAATGTGGCCCCCCAAGCAAAATGGTTGGACAACGCTGGTCAACACCATCCAGGAGAAAGTAGCCTGCTTGATTGGCAGCCCATCCACCACCTTCAATATTCACTCCCTTCACTATCGATGCACAGTGGCAGCAGCGTGTACCATCTACAAGATGCACTGCAGCAACTCACCAAGGCTCCTCTAACTGCACCTTCCAAACCAGTGACCTCAACCACCTGGAACAAGGGCAGCAGATACATGGGAATACCACCACCAGCAAGTTCCCCTCCAAGCCACACACCATCCTGACTTGGGACTATATTGCTGTTCCTTCACTCTTGCTGGGTCAAAATCCTGGAACTCTCTTCCTAACAGCACTGTGGGTGTATCTACCCCATACAGATTGCAGCGGTTCAAGGCAGCAGCTCACCACCACCTTCTCAAGGACGATTATGGATGGGCAATAAATGCTAGCCTAGCCAGTGATGCCCACACCCCATGAATGAATATAAAAACAACCCCGACATGGTCATCAAACCTGCAGACAAGGGTGGTACTGTTGTCATATGGCGTACCGACCTCTACCTTGCAGAAGCTCAACGCCAACTCACAGACACCTCTTCCTACCTCCCTCTGGACCATGACCCCATCACCGAACATCAAGCCACTGTCCAAAGGACTGTCACTGACCTCATCTCCTCTGGAGATCTTCCCTCTACGGCTTCCAACCTCATAGTCCCACAACCCCATAGTCCCACAACCCCGGACAGCCCGCTTCTACCTCCTTCCCAAAATCCACAAACGGGACTGTCCCGGCAGACCCATTGTGTCAGCCTGCTCCTGCCCCACTGAACTTATTTCTTCCTATCTAGACTCTATCTTTTCTCCGCTGGTCCAGTCTCTTCCCACCTACATCCGTGACTCTTCTGACGCCCTACGTCATTTTGACAATTTCCAGTTTCCTGGTCCCAACTGCCTCTTCTTCACTATACACCTCCATCCCCCACCAGGATGGTTTGAGGGCTCTCCGCTTCTTCCTGGAACGGAGGCCCAACCAGTCCCCATCCACCACCACCCTCCTCCGCCTGGCTGAACTTGTTCTCACATTGAACAACTTCTCCTTCAACTCCATGCACTTCCTTCAAGTAAAAGATGTCACTATGGGTACCCGCATGGGTCCTAGTTATGCCTGTCTTTTTGTGGGATATGTCGAGCATTCTTTGTTCCAGTCCTACTCAGGCCCCCTCCCCAACTCTTTTTCCGGTACATTGATGACTGTATCGGTGCCGTTTCCTGCTCCCGCCCCGAACTAGAAAACTTTATCAACTTTGCTTCCAATTTCCACCCTTCTCTCACCTTTACATGGTCCATCTCTGACACTTCCCTTCCCTTCCTCGACTTCTCTGTCTCCATCTCTGGGGATAGGTTGTCTACCAATATCCATTATAAGCCCACCGACTCCCACAGCTACCTCGACTACACTTCTTCACACCCTACCTCCTGTAAGGACTCCATTCCATTCTCCCAGTTTCTCCGTCTCCGACGCATCTGCTCTGATGAAGCTACCTTCCATGACGGTGCTTCTGATATGACCTCTTTTTCCTCAACCGAGGATTTCCCCCCACTGTGGTTGACAGGGCCCTCAACCGTGTCCGACCCATTCCCCGCACCTCTACCCTCACCCCTTCCCCTCCCTCCCAGAACCGTGACAGGGTTCCCCTTGTCCTCACTTTTCATCCCACCAGCCTCCATATCCAAAGGATCATCCTCCGCCACCTCCAGCGTGATGCCACTACCAGTCGCATCTTCCCCTCCCTTCCCCTGTCAGCATTCCGAAGGGATCGTTACCTCCGCGTCACCCTGGGCCACTCCTCCATTACCCCCACCACCTCGTCCCCGTCCCAGGGCACCTTCCCCTGCAATCGCATATGTAATACCTGCCCATTTACCTCCTCTCTCCTCACTATCCCAGGCCCCAAACACTCCTTTCAGGTGAAGCAGCGATTTACTTGTACTTCTTTCAATGTAGTATACTGTATTCGCTGCTCACAGTGTGGTCTCCTCTACATTGGGGAGACCAAGCGCAGACTGGGTGACCGCTTTGCGGAACATCTCCGCTCAGTCCGCAAGCAGGACCCTGAGCTTCCGGTTGCTTGCCATTTCAACACTCCCCCCTGCTCTCATCTCTGTCCTGGGATTGCTGCAGTGTTCCAGTGAACATCAACGCAAGCTCGAGGAACAGCATCGCATCTACCGATTAGGCACACTACAGCCTGCCGGACTGAACATTGAGTTCAATAATTTCAGAGCATGACAGCCCCCCATTTTACTTTCATTTTTAGTTATTTTTTCTTCCTTTTTTTTTTACATTCCTTTTTACATTTTTTACAATCTTTTTTTGCATTTATTTCATTTCATCTTAGTTTGTTCAGTTTGCTTACCCACTGTTTTTTTCAGGTTGTTTTTCTTCAGGTTTGCACTTGCTGCTGTTCAATATTCAGTGTATTCACACCTAATCTGTACTAATGCTTTGTCTTTCAACACACCATTAACATATTGTTTGCCTTTGCTCCGTGACCTTTTGGTCAGCTATGCGGCCTGGTCCAATCTGCACCTTCTCCTTTGTTATCTCTTGCCCCACCCCCACCTCACTTGTTTATAATCTGTGACTTTTCTAATATTTGTCAGTTCCGAAGAAGGGTCACTGACCCGAAACGTTAACTCTGCTTCTCTTTCCACAGATGCTGCCAGACCTGCTGAGTGACTCCAGCATTTCTTGTTTTTGTTTCAGATTTCCAGCATCCGCAGTATTTTGCTTTTATAAAAACAAGTTGTTGTTTTGCTGATAGGGATAGATGAAGAAAGGTGGGCGGAGGTTCATGTGAAGAATAAACACCAGCACAAACTATCTGGGCTGAAAGTATTTAACGCATAGTGGTAGGCCTCTGTAATTTTGTTATATGTAATAACTAAAATTTGCATAATTCTTTAACAGCTGTGGCTCAGTAGTAACACACACTCATCTGGGTCAGGAGGTTTTGGGTTCAGGTCCCACTCCAGACACTTGAGCACATAATCTAGACTAATACTTCAGTTTGGTACTTAACGAGTACTGCACTGTTGGAAGCGCTGTCTTTCAGATGAGAGGTTAAATTGAGGCCCCACCTGGCCTCTAAAGAGAAAGTAAAAGATCCCATGCCTCTATTTTAAGAGCAAGGAGATCGCCCTGATGTCCTGACATATTTATCCTTCAACCAAAATCACTAAAACTGATTAACTGCGCATTATCTCTCAGCCATTTGTGGGAGCTTGCTGTGCATTTCCCATATTACAACAATGACAATACTTCAGAACTAGTTCATTGCCTGCAAAGCACTGTAGGACATCCTGAGGTTGTGAAAGGTGCTGTAAAAATTCAAATTATTTTTTTCTTTTCTGATCCATGGATTCACAGCCATAATGCGAGTTCCTGATCTTAATCAAAGGGAAGATTTCGGATGGAAGCACGAGAGCTATTGCAACCAAATTTCCCCTTTTGCATTCACCTCCTCTGTGGGGATCAGCACAGTGGGAAACCTCCTCTGACGTGATATAGCAGTTTGCAAACTTTGTTGTGCGGGGAAGCTGCAGTCAATATTGACGCACAACCAGAGAGTTGTCCAAAATGTCGGTAACTGCTACCCAAGGAAAAGCAGCCCTGCTGTGGTAGAAAAGGTTTTTATTAATATACTGCAACACAAATAACGTGGCAGATCAAAGATAAAAATTCAAAAAAAGCAATTATCTTTTAGATTCCCCTTGGGTCTTGGAACCCCAGCTTGAAAACTTATGGTGGGGTTGGGGAATCAAAATGGAGGAGAGGTCACACTGAAGCAACTCTGATGAGGGCTGTCAATGCTTTTCCATGCCTCGAATCTGGTTACAGAGCATCATGTGACACAGGCCTTGTGAGTTGTCAGCCAATGCTGGGTGCAGGGAGATAGGAAAACATGGCAAATATAATTTTAAAAATAATAGAAATTAAATCACAAATTAATTATCTCAAGATACTGAAGAGAATGAATGGTTTGGATATTTAAGACAGACACAATTGACAATTACAATGGATTCAGCATCAGCACCTCATCACTGTATCAGGCACCCCTAGTGGTTCAATAGTGAATGGCACTGGCCAGTGTGCAGTTGAGTCGTACATCAAGGAAGGACCCAGGTTACGACCTCAGTATTTGCTGAGTTAGCTGTTCTCAGTTAGGGTGGTAGGACTAGCTAGCCTTGACACCCCTGGGTTGGTGAAGGGTGAATGGTAAGAGCTTGCTTTCCTGATCACCATCCAGCAACTCCAACAAATGCATCTGTTTGGGTTAGGTTGAATCAGGCTTGTGTGTGATGCCCTCTACAGTCAAATAACCTGCTAACACCCATTGATAAAACTCACGCTTGAACAGAATAGTGGCTACCTGGATGAGGTACTGGAACTGATTCATTCGATCCAAGTTCGTGTTCTTTCAGCTTTCATTAAATTACCCATATTTCCTTGGTATTATTCTCAGCCATGTCCAAATGACCACAGACTGAATCGATCAATATCGGGTGCTGTAGAGAATTTCAACTGCTGTGGAGAATTTCAATTTTGCTCAACTCTTACAGTCAGCAATGATTAATAAAAAGTAGATTCTCACAATTCTAAGACTTTTAAATTGTTCTGTATGAGGTCCCCTGCCCCCTCCCACAGCTCCTTCCTGAGTGGACTCAATCCCCTTTCTCTATCAGTCTTTTCCTCTTCATATTTTGATCATGTTTGTTTCCTCTCACTCAGGTGAAGATTCCTATTTCTGTCTGATAAATTCTGTTGTCATAGATCTCTACCTCACCCGTTATCTCTGTTCTACGCTTAAAGAGGAAGAGCTATGCCTTTACTTAATATCTTATTACAATGCAGAACACTCACTGCTCTTCTTCGAATAGCACCATAGGTTCTTTAATGTTTATCAGAGGGAGCATCAGTCTGAGGTTTCATTTAAACGATAGAACCTCTAGTACAAGGAAGGAACAAACTTGAACCTATATAGCACCTTTCATGACCTCAGGATGTTCCAAAGTGCTTTACAGCCAATGAAGTATTTTTTGAAGTGTAGTCACTGTTGTAATATAGGAAACATAGCAGCCAATTTTCACACAGCAAGATCCCACAAACAGCAATGTGATAATGACCAAATAATCTGTTTTTGTGATATTGGTTGAAGGATAACTATTGGCCAGGACACTGGGGAGAACACTCTGCTTCAAAGTAGTCCTGTGGAATTCTTTTACGTTGAACTGAGCACGTGGACGGGGCTTCAGTTTATCAACTCATTTGAAAAACACTACCTCTGACAGTGCAGCACTCTCTTAGTACTGCAGTGGTGTGTCAGCCTAGTTCTTTTGTGCTCCAGTCTCTGGAGTGGGAGTTGAACTACAACCTTCTGACTCAGAGGTGAGTGCGCTACCCACTGAGCCACGGCTCAAACCTATCAGAGCTGCCTCAGTTAGCAGCAACAATGGTAAAAGCCAAGACACAAAAAAGAGGAAGAAAGAGGATTTCAAGGAACTAAACCTATTGCGTTCTGCAATAAATTCAAGCTCTGCCCATCATGTTATGAAATAGACTCTATGAAAATTTTGCTAGGTTCAGCATGGCAAATTTAAGCTTGTCTATACGTATGGAGTACAGGAATAGGGGTAGACCAAACACAATACAGTTTGAAGTCAACAGGTGTTCAATTGTAGCAGAAACTCTCACCTGGCTGTCACTATTTGACTGCTATACTTGCTTTTGAACTATAAATAATCAAATTTTAGGACCTTGAAGGATAATTATTTTTATTTGTAGATTCCACTCAGACAGGTTTAAGAGACTGCAAGCTCACTGAAGTTATCTTTAAATGGCTGAGCCTTCAAAAGAAAATGTTCTGTTTTATAAAAGCAGGCTGGAACTCGTGTTAGTGTTTGCAGTTGCTGGGTAATGTAGACTATAAGCACCAGGGCTCATTAACAGGGACTGGCAGCATATCCCACCATTGTCTTTGATCTGATTTGATTAATGGTTCTGTATCCAAGGCCCCCGAGGCTGGGATAAACACAGTGGGATTTTTTTGCTCATCTTGCTTTAGTATAAACTTACATTGTATAATGAATACATTTTTTTCGTGTTTGCCTAAAAGATATCATTCTGCTAGCGTGGCGTTTTCTACCTACTGAAGAGATCAGGAGCACAGGGTTGGTATCCAAAACACCATTCCTTTACGTAACCTGAAAATTGGATAAGCATTAATCCTGTTGCAGGTTAGCCCATTCACTCAGTTCATAGGAAGTGTGGGACTGCAGGGTGGAGCCGTCCTGAGAATGAATAGCGAGTTGGGAGAAGTTTGAATTGTAACACATACTGCATTCTCAGAAATGATTGATGAAGAGATTGCCTTCTCCCTATCTTATTTTGTGTCTTGCAATTTTAACCCCCCCACTCATACGGTAAAGTGAGGTATGGAAATGTTAATAGTTTTAAAAATTTAAAGTCGAGAGCAAGTTTAACTTGTGTGGCTTATTATTTAACTTCAGTTTTTGTACAATATAACAAAAGCTTCCCAAATTAATGTAAAGTGCCATTTATTTACAATTTTTTTTTGAGTTAAAAATATGCACCGACAGAACGCTTAAAGTGAAAGCGTGTCAGCTCCATCAAACCTGGGTAGTTCCTATCAAAAGCAGTCCACTGAGAAACAAAGTCCGCACTGGTCTTCAAAAATGAGAAAGTCTCTTTCCTTGGTTCACATACTTCAGACAAAATGGTACATTTGCTTCTAATTCACACAAAACAATTGCCACTTCAGTTTTAATAACTTGTTGCAACAGATGATTAAATTATACATTCAGTCCACATCATTTGCTTCGCAAAATCTTTTAAGAAAAAAAGCTTAAAAACGATCAGTATAGTACTCGTGCTACTGGTAATTCTTTTTGTAATAAGCCAAATCTATTTTACACATTACAAAGTGACACTTCTTTTAAAAGAGCTAACCACAACCAGTAGCACAAGATGCCCACAGGCTTCACAAAAGGGAACAAGTGCATCAGACACAACATTATAAACCTGATAGTGACATACACCAATATGCACCAGTGCCTTAACAATAACAGCTTACAGGTATTTTATTTATTTAAAGGCATAGGCATGTACAATCCATAGACAACTATACAGAAGCACAACACAAACAACTGAGATCCCAGCACAAAACTCAACTCCATTATTCTAATCACAGTGCGTTTCTTTTACCTTCCATGCCTCAGTAGATTAAACTTGTTTCACACCTATTACTTAAATTAAGTTCATTTTTCCCCCAGGCACTTTAAAACAGATTCACATTCCCCTATAGAAGTACATTTAGGGTGCAGTTTGCCTCAGAAACACTTGGATCGCTGTATAGTTCAGTCACAAAATGGTTAAGCAAGCCAGAAACAAAAAAACACCTTTGAATCTACACAAATAATTATGTGAGTAGTCCTTCTTTGAAGTGTGTAAAACAAGATTGTAAGAACTTAGCTTTTTTTGTTTCACAACTGAATCCATTCAGCCCATGTGCCAACTGGAATCTTAACATTACTTTTCATGATTCTGAAAGAGATGTGTTCTAATCTTCCGGTGGAATTAAAGAATGAGACTGTGCGTGCACCATTTCCAGTGGAAAGTGCAGTTCCTTAGACATAATGGCCCACAAAACAAATGGGATTGGGAATCATATCATTTTCATCGTTCAGAACAATTCTCAATCTATACAATCCTTGAACAGTGTTCACTAGTTGCCCTTTCTTCTTGTAAATGGTGATAATCATGTGCATTGCTTTAATTGGTAGTCTGGCCCCTTGGAGTGCTTAGTGGTTGAAATGGGAGGCTTGGTTACTATGCGGCCGATTATACTCTACCCATAAAAATGTTAGTTCACAGGCCACTGGGTTTACAGCGATCATGAAGAACATCCTTGAACCAAACTGAGCACCACAAGTGCACAACTCTTAAGCAGCACTAAATTGTGAAACATATACTTTACAAATGAACAATATTTTGTGTCATTCAGGAAATTTCAGCTGAATACAGTACATAAAACCATAAAAAGAATTTACCCTAGTAAGCCTGATAACCAGCAGACAGGTTACTCTGCCAGGGACTGAAACAAATGCTGCAAGATAAGGGGAACGTCACAGTATGTTGTACGCATTTTACCCGCAATGGTAACAGAATATTTGGAAAGCCAGTGCTTGAAAAGATCAAACCCCTATTCTTCGGAAACAAGCTCTTCCCCAGCTTACAAACCATGTCTAGCAGTGAAGAAGCAAAATAAAAGCATTTTAAAAAGTGAACTAAAGAGTAGACTTAAGAACAGAAACAAAGGTAAAACCTTTTTTTTTTGTTTTTGTACAAAAACTTTGAAGCCATTACAATTTACAACTCAAGAGAGAGGGGTTGGGTTGAAAAAGAAAACAGTGTCTTCCTTTAGCTGATTTTTAAAATCTCAATTCCCCAAAAAATGCTAAAGCTCAACGTGGATAAATTGGTCAGGAGGACAGAGTTCAGCTTAAAGACTGAGGAGAGTACCAAGCTGCTGTGACTGTTCTTACAATTTAAAACCTTTTGGAATATTTTTCAACCTATCTCATCATTTTAGCACTATTAAATCTACTCCAGCTCTTTGATACAAGTGCTTTGAAAGGGCTTGCACTGTCTACTTAAACACCATGTTTATGCCATGTCAGATTTTTGTTGAAAATGACCAAAGCTCTGATTCTAAACGCAGCACAACATCTCTCAGCCACCTCAGAATTGTCACTGGGAACTGAATTTGTCCATTAACCAAAACTAATTTTAACTTCTGCAATATTACTGGTAACTTTGGAAGAATTTAGCAAAAACACTGAATATTACAACAATGAAATATGCAGATTGACTTTAACACTTCCAACTTATAAGGAATAAAAGGAAGTCTTTCTGAAGTCCATTTCTGAAAGAAACCAGTGACAGCAAGGCGACTGGTATTCCTACTCACTCAACCCCATTACCAAGATATACCTGTAATCCCAAGGGCTGGTACTCCTACTCACTCGATCTCCTACCAGGAAATACCTATAAATTCCCAGGTGTCTACAATGGAAGTAAAGTTTAGGGAAGAATGAATGCCCATAGCGGATCATTTGTCAGTGTAGCATTTTGACAAGATGTTTAAATGAGGTCGCAAAACACTACAAATATCTGGTGACTTTTCACTCTGGTGAACTGCCACTTACCTGGGCAGTTAAATACCTTAAACTTCCTCCAGAATCATCACAATCACTCCATTTGGCTCAAACCACAAAGAATCCTTATTGGACATGTAAAAAATGCATAGTTAAAGTAACATTTTCTACAAAGTTAGCATGCATATTTTCACTGAACAAAGTCATCTATGGTCAATCATGCATTTGAGAAATTTTCTCCATTAACAACAGATTTGTAGGTCATTTAAAAAAAAACATACACAAGGGCCTATTATCACAAACTTCCACTACTCTCAATGGTGTCTTTGGAAGAGATGCGAGAAAAATATACAACGGGGAATTACATTACTTTCCTGCTTGATCACTGGCTGAATGCTACGCTTAAGTATTGCACCATGAGGAGAATCAACAAGCACAACTGAAATTTTACTTAATTCAGTATCAGAACACTTGGAATAAATCTGATTTATGTGCTAACCTGGAGTGGCAACCTAGCTATTACTTATAGCCGTACTCTGAACAAATTTTGAATGTGCGACTTCAATTTGCATCCCTTTACGAAAATTAAACAATTTCATATGGCACTACTCTGGTAAGCATATAAAAAAACACCCAACATTGATATTTAAATAGGAAAGCAAATCATCTGATTCTGTCCTGTGAAACATCTGTCAGTGGCAGGAGATGTAACATAGGATTTGTGAAGTTAGCTGCTGTACTTTGACAACTAGCAGAACTCACTGGCAGAGAATATCTTTGTGTCTTGAATGATAGGCTTCCAGCAGGTTACTGCCAAGTGTAAATCACCACCACCTTTAATGTCATTGGTGTTGATATTAAAAGGAAGGAAACCACCCGACCCAAATCAGGAATTAACCAGCTAAAGAAAGACAATGCTTTTTAAAAAAAACTGCCAATACTGCCTAGATGTAAAATTCCTCACTTAGTTTCTGAATGCAACAAGAGGCCTGATTGATGTCACAGTCACGACAGCACTGGTTGATAGACATCAGCAGAGGTGGACAGGAGCTGTGCGGGGGTGGGGGGGTGGTGGAGAAAACAGGGATACCAGTCGTTCTTCACACAGTGGTGCGTGTTGGAGTGCTGGGCTGGTTCAGCCCCATAATTTTACACAACCAGCCAGCGAAATCCACCTCCTCTACTTCAGACCGCTTAATGAATGTGTGGCTCTGCGAAAGATCGAGAAACAAGTGTCAACATTTTACGAGAACACAGTTGGATACCCGAGCTTCTAAGCAAGTACTTCAAATTGTGTTATCTGCAAACAAACAGATGAGAGGAATGAAAAACATATTCATCCTAACTAGCTCACCCAGATTACAGAAATAAAACTACAAGGCACAATAGGAGATATATTAACTTTCATTGGAATACATTCCACAATGACAACTTTACTTTTTGCAAAACCCTGCAAACATATAGGTTGTCCAGTTTCACCCAAGAATTGATTCTTGCTGCAACAGTACAATGAGTCAAAAACACAGTGTTTTACATTGATGCATTTGATATTATCTGACTGCAAAGGAGTCATTAGCTGGAGGTTATATAAACTTGGATAAAAAGGTAATCCCTTATGTAATGCATGACGTTCAACAACAAACACACAGATTCTGACAAATGCATTTTAACATTTTCAATGGGCTGGATTTTAAAGGGTCTCCGATGCTAGCAGCGATGGGGGTGGGGGGGGTGTGGGCATGAAGATCGCAACGGATTAGGCCTGCCACCAACCCTGACACCAGCAGGCCCCATCCTGATCTCAACGGAGACGGATAGGCCTCCTGGTGGCCCTACCACCGCTTGGCGACGGGACCACGATTTCCATATTTAAATAAGTTTACCTACCTAAGTTGAAGGTCCCGTCGCCTCCTTATTGGCCGCACCGATCGACATTCGGGCAGCCAACAATGCCGCGCCTTCGAATCCCCATTCGGGGAAACGAGGCGCAACTCCTGTGGGGAGGAGTTACCTTTCTCAGTGCGGGGAGGTGGGGGGAGGAGTGGGATCAAACTCCTCGGATTGGTTGGGGGGGCAGAGACGGATGGCGGGAAGGGGTTGAGGGTTAAAGTTTAAGAACTTTGGGGGGGGGGGGGGGAGTGGAAAGTGACTTCGTCAAGGTAAATATTTTGGGGGGTGAGCGGGCAATGATTTTAATGTAAGGCTATTGGAAGGGGTGTGACAGGGGATGGAAAACATTTTTCATTAACTTTTATTAATGTGTAATGTAATGTTGCTTTAAAAATTTAAATGGTCAGTTAGGGCTCTAAAGCCCCTGAAAAATGGCGCCGCCCCGGCCATGCAAATGAGTTGTCGCGTTTGGAATCACGGTGGCTCTGTGACCTGCGCCTCGTGTCTGCGGTCCGCCATGTTTTTTGCTCGCCGCCTATTTTGACGGCGGGCTTTCAAAATGTAGCCCAATGTATTTCGTTCTGCCAATGCCAATTCCAAGTTTTTTGAATGTTCATGTTCTAAATGCCTCAAATGGGAACAATTACACTTCAAATAATGGATACTTTTAATTCCCATGCAAGTGTGTAAATATGTTTTCTTTTAAAAAGAAGCAAGCTGTGAATATTAGGCCCTGGCATTTAGATGCTGAGAGGATGTTTCCCCTCTCGGGGGAATCCAGAACTGGGGGCACAGTTTCAGATTAAGGAGTCTCCCATTAAAGATAGGGATGAGGAGGAATTTCTTCTCTCAGAGGGTCATTAATCTTTGGAATTCTCCATCCCAGAGAGCAGTATAGAATCATAGAGAGATACAGCACTGAAACAGGCCCTTCGGCCCAGAGTCTGTGCTGACCAACAACCACCCATTTATACTAATCCTACATTAATCCCATATTCCCTTCCTTAAATTCTCCTACCATCTACCTACACTAGGGGCAATTTACGACGGCCAATTTACCGATCAACCTGCAAGTCTTTGGTTGTGGGAGGAAACCGGAGCACCCGGCAGAAACCCACGCGGTCACCAGGAGAACTTGCAGCAAACTCCACACAGGCTGGGTCATTGAATATATTCAAGGCAGGGTTATACAAATTTTTGATCTACAAGGGAGTCCAGGATCATGGAGGGCAGGCAGTAAAGTGGAGTTAAGACCACAATCAGATCAGTCCTATTTATGTTATTATGTTCATGATTTTCTTTGCTGCTATGCACTTACAGACCACATAACCAATATAATGGGGAAAGAAAAAGGCAGTGGGACCAGTTTTTGGATTATACTATTTAAGAGCTATTACAGAGGCAATGGGCTGAACAACACTGTCCTGCAATGTAAACGTTCAAAGGATTTAGTTTTGACTTCCATACTACCAGATTTATAAGTAAAACTAGCAAAACTGAAGTCAATGGGAATCAGTGGGAAATGTACCACTGGCTGGAGTCATACCTAGCACAAAGGAAGCTGGCTGCGGTTGCTGGAGGCCAAACATCTAAGCTCTAGGACATCACTGCAGGAGTTCCTCAGGCTCGTGTCCTGAGCCCAATCATCTTCAGTTGCTTCATCAATGACTTTCCCTCCACCATAAGGTCAGAAGTGGGGATATTCACTGATGATTGCACATTGTTCAGCACCAATTGCGACTCCTCGGGCTGGATTTTACCTTAGGCGGATGGGAATTCACCACCAACGTAAAAGTCTGCCTAGCCCAGGGATCTGTCCCGCATTTTATGGGTCCCCAGGCTTTACTTGTCCTGAGGTGGGACTTCCACCCGCTTGAGGGAGGAAGTCCCACCTCATTGAGCTGCTGGTCAATCAGCAGGCCAGCAGTCCCAGCAGCGTCACCGGGGGTGGTGGCCACTGCTGGGACTGCAGCCTAGCCGACCAGATGGAGCCAGGAGACAAGATAAGTTGGGCATGCCTCATCAGAGAGATCGGTCCTTCCCTGGTGTGGCTGGAGTGGCCGATTGGGGGGAAGGAGGGGGGCGTTTTGGATCCTGGGGGTGGGTTGGGAGCTGGGAGTGGCCCTTAATTGAGCACCCTGTGCCCGACTGCCACAGACCACCCACACCTCCCCGGCGCGCAGAAAGGCCAGCAGCTATCGCTGGGCGGCCTTTCATGTCCCCAGCACACCTGCTTGCCATGGATAAAATACCCGTGGAGACAGGCGAGGGCCCTTAAGTGGCAACTCAAGGGCCTTGACTGGCCTTGGGCGGGCGGGCATTCCCTCCCCCTCTGTAAAGTTGGCCAGAGGCGGCAGCGGGGTGGGTAGGCCTTCCGGAGCCGCCCGATCAATTTTACGCTGCCACCACGCCACCATCCGACCCGCTGGGACGGTGTAAAATTCAGCCCCTCAGATACTGAAGCAGCCTGTGTCTAGATGCAGCAAGATCTGGATAGCATTCAGGCTTGGGCTGATAAGGGGCAAATGACATTCATGTCACACAAGTGCCAGGCAATGACCATTTCCAACGAGAGAGAATTTAACCATCTGCCATATACATTCAATAGCATTACCATTGCTGAATCCCCCACTATCAACATCCTGGGTTGTTACCATTGACCAGAAACTTTACTGGACAAACCATATAAATTCTGTGGCTACAAGAGCAGGTCAGAGGTTGGAATCCTGCAGTAGCTAACTCACCTCCTGACATCCCAAAGCCTGTCCACCAACTACAAGGCACAAGTCAGGAGTGCGATAGAATACTCGCCACTTGCCTGGATGAGTGCAGCTCCATTAACACTCAAGATGCTCGACATCTAGGACAAAGCAACCCGCTTGATCGGCACCTCATCCAGCACCTTAAATATTTATCCCCTGCACCATCAGCGCACAGTGGCAGCAGTGTGTACCAAATCCACGATCCACTGAAACAACTCACCAAGCTACCTTCGACAGCACCTTACAAACCCACAACCTCTAGATAGAAGGGCAAGGGCAACAGATGCATGGGAACACCACCACCTGCAAGTTCCCCTCCAAGCTACACATCATCCTGACTTGAAACTATATCAGCGTTCTTTCACTGTTGTTGGATCAAATCCTGGAACTCCCTTCCTATTAGCACTGGGGATGGACTGCAGCGGTTCAAGGCAGCAGCTCACCACCACCTTCTCAAGGGCAATTAGGGATGGGCAATAAGTGCTCGTCTTGCCAGCGAAGCTCACATCCCATGAAAAGAATTAAAAAAAAAATGATCCCTGAAGGTGGCTGAACAGGTAGGTAAAATGGTCAAGAAGGCATACAGGATACTTGCCTTTATTAGCCGAGGCACAGAATATAAGAACAGAGAGGTTATTCTGGAACTGTATAAAACACAGGTTAGGCCACAGCTGGAGTCCAAGGTGCAGTTCTGGTCACCACACTATATGAAAGATGTGATTGCACTGGAGAGCGTACAGAAGAGATTTACAAGGATGTTGTCATAAAGGAAACACCCTCCCTAGACAAAGGTTTTAATTCTGCTGCACTTTGTTCTCTTTGTACAATTTAAACTCAGGACATGAGCCAGAGGTTCAAGCAATAGTATATCTCACCATATGTGTGTAAACATATGCTTTACTTCCTCAAACAAAATGCTGCTTATACTGTCACAATTCTAGCGAGGCTTCAACCAATGGATTAATTATAGCACGATCATGTAACCGAGGCTAATAATATCTCAATTGCAGTTACGATGAGATTAGATTGAAATTGCAATTTTTTTTGTAAATCTGACTTTAGTAAATGTGAAAACTTGTTATCAGATTATCTATTTATATCATCACAAGCACAGCCAATTCAAAGAAGAAACTATTATGACAATTCTCAACTCAAGTGGGATTGACTTACTGCATTACCTTGGTAACCACAGGCTTCACTACATTACTGTTAATGAAAACCCAAGATAGCTTGTTACATTGAGCAACGAACATGAATGTGCAGAATGCAATGCAAACTAAATGTGAAAACAAAAAACAGGGCAGGGAAGTCCCAGTTAAATTTAAGAAACCATTTGAGGATAAATTAAAAAGTATTACAGTTCAGTAATCTTTCATCGGTGGAGCTGCATTTTTCCTTACACAGATGTTCATTATATAATTTAAGAATTTAACACTCCGCCACCGACTGCTCAGAATTAGAATGACGCGTTGATTTTAACATGTGCCGATTAATTGGCCAAAACAAACATGAGACCCATCAAAGCAAAATGACCATCTGTCTGGTGACCAGGATCTCTATAAATTTGGATATCGGAGAAACATCCAATATGGAATCCAGGAGAAACTTTTTTTTAACCCAGAGAGTGGTTAGAATGTGGAATTTGTTCCCACAAGGATCAGTTGAAGTGAATAGCAGAGATACATTTAAGGGGAAACGAGGTAGGTACATGAGGGAGAAAGGAATTAAAGGATATGCTGATAGAGTTAGATGAAGTAGGGTGTGGAGCATAAACAGTGGCACAGACTAGTCGGGTTTCTGTGTTGTAAATTCTAAGATGCAAAACTCAAAATTCTGAAGATAAAAGAAGCTTGAATGGCATTTTAAACAGAATAAATAGGTTTGATTTTATTTTGTTTATTTATTTAGAGATACAGCATTGAAACAGGCCCTTCGGCCCACCGCGTCTGTGCCGACCATCAACCATCCATTTATACTAATCCTACATTAATCCCATTACCCTCTCACATCCCCACCTTCCCTCAATTCCCCTACCTATACTAGGGGCAATTTATAATGGCCAATTTACCCATCAACCTGCAAGTCTTTGGCTGTGGGAGGAAACCGGAGCACCCGGCGAAAACCCACGCGGTCACAGGGAGAACTTGCAAACTCCACACAGGCAGTACCCAGAATCGAACCCGGGTCGCTGGAGCTGTGAGGCTACGGTGCTAACCACTGCGCCGCCCCATAGGTTGGAAAGAATGCCACCACTCTACTTCGCAGAGTAGATGTAAATCACTAACTGAAGGCCGACGCTGAAGGATTTTCACTCACCATAAGTAGTTTCAAGTCTGCTCGGTCAGCTGGATTCTTGAATAAGCTGCAATTAAAAATTATAATTAGTAAAACTGCACAGTATTCTAGATTACAGTGAAAGATGCAAACCCAGACTCAGAGTGCTGAACATTGACTAGCTGTGTAGCTACACCACAATAAAAAATTCATTCCAAATATATTCACAGCCATCTTCTTTTGATGGAACTATTGTATGCAACTACAATAAAAAAAACTTACAAACTATATAAATGGTCTGGTGCATTCTTATGTACACAGAACATAACATTTAAAATTATGGCAAATTTTATATTTAAAAAGTACAATATCATAACACAAATTGTATTTAAACATCACAATGAAAATAATGCATGACCAAAAAATGGTCAAATGCTTCCCATGAAGATGGTTTTAAATCACCAATTTTACAATAAGCAATGTACAAACCAGAAAATTCCGACTAACTGCAGCGATCATCAACAAGTGCTAGTCACGACTGTACATTTTTTAAAAAACTCACCAAAAAAACCCAAATATAATTTAAGTTGGCATCAAACTTCCAAATGAAAATAAAGTCCTAAAATCCATCACAGAAACACACACACACACTTCTTCACTAATCTGACACTAAACAGTATCATGAGTAACAATAACTTGCACTTATATAGCACCTTTAAAAGTAATAAAACAACCCAAGGTGCTTCACAGAAACAATTATCAAACAGGGGGTGATTCATGCTGGAGCATAGTTTATGGACGATAACAGCTTGACTTTAACATACACAAGCGGCTATTCTTTATGCAAGCCTCGAAAACTACTGTTGGTGAACTTTTAGACATAGTCCAGTCTATCCTAATGACATTTGCACACCGAGAGGGTAACACAAATGGGCTCAGAACAAGAACACTGACTGATGGCAGCATCCCAATTCCCTACTCTTGAATTGCAATATTTATTAAGTTTTCAGGAAGTACAAGTGTGGACAGCAGCAGGCTCAGCTGCAACTCTCCAACAGCACTCACTGCCTGGGTTTATGCAAAGAAAAGCCACTTGGATTGGAACCCACGGATGCTGGTGGTCTTGAACCCAAGCAATGACTCCACATCTTCAAGATAGGGGGAGGGGAGTGGCCATCTTGCATTGTGGCCTGTATTTAGCTTCTGTTTAAGATACTGAAGATAACTGGAAGTTATTTATTTAGAGATACAGCACTGAAACAGGCCCTTCGGCCCACCGAGTCTGTGTGGACCAACAACCACCCATTTATACTAACCCTACAGTAATCCCATATTCCCTATCACCTACCTACACTAGGGGCAATTTATAATGGCCAATTTACCTATCAACCTACAAGTCTTTGGCATGTGGGAGGAAACCGGAGCACCCGGAGGAAACCCACGCAGACACAGGGAGAACTTGCAAACTCCACACAGGCAGTACCCAGAATTGAACCCGGGTCGCTGGAGCTGTGAGGCTGTGGTGCTAACCACTGCGCCACTGCTGACTGTTGTATAAGGACAGATAGAATAAGACCACTATTGCATTTTTCACTTCATCTAATCCAAAGGTAATACAGAAGCTAGCAAGTGCATATTTTAACACAGTCATTAGATTTTTGAAAACTTATATTATACACTCCCCAGCAGGAATAGGTGTTCGGTGTTGGGGATGCTGCTAATGATTTTATGGAGTTGTTCATAGAACTGGTCTTTAGCTTCAGGTGCGGAGCAGAGTGTTGGAGCATAGATGCTGAGTAGGTGTACTGGACCAGAGGTGGTGAGCAGTCGGATGGACAGTATGCGTTCCGAGCCATTTGAGGGAGGCTCTATCATGCTGAGCAAGGAGTTTCTGATGGCGAAGCCCACTCCATGCTGTCTTGGTTCTTCAGGATCCCTGCCCTGCCAGAAGAAGGTGTAGTCTTGCTCTGCTAGAGAGCCACTCGCGGGGAGGCGAGTCTCCTGAAGTGCTGCAATGTCCACATTGAATCTACTGAGCTCGTTGTTAATGATGGCGGTCTTCCGAGAATCGTTGATTTGTGTAAGGTCTTCCGACAGGCCAGGACACATAGTTCTGACGTTCCAGCTCGCAAAGCGAAGGGCTGGTACCTTCTTTCCTTTTTTCATGTTGTTTGGTGCGGTGTATCAGTCCACCTTTCGGGCAATGACCCCGAGCTCCAAGCACCCATTGAAGCAGGCAGACTGTGGCGGGACAGAACCTTATTGACCGGGGGCTGCCCGGTTTGAGGCGGGCGGTAGCTGTCCAGTGAGGTGCAATGACCTCTCCCACCGACAAAGGCAACCCGTGGCGCCCAGTTTCTACGGCAATTTATCTGGACTTATAACCCGTAACTGCTGCCTTCCGTGTTGTTTTAGTCGCTGTGAGGCAACTATGGAGTGACCTCTCCATGGCGCATGCCTGGGCAAATTTATGGAGGTTGAGAATTGCCCAGTCGTCAAAACCCCCCTCTCGGCCTTTCTGGTGGGGTCCAAAGGAGTGCAGGACACGACGTTTGGCACCAGTATGGCTACAGGAACTGCCGGAAACATGCCAAAGGTGACACATGACCGCCTACGGGGTTCCGCTCCGGATTTTCTGTTAGGGTTTACTCCCTTAGCCTTGGTCTCTCCCGAGACGCCCACAAGGCAGTGGAGTTGTTGGGGCCCCTACACAGGTGTAGGATGGTGCCGGTGGGAGGAGGGGATGCAAGGGGGAGGGGTAGAGGGAGGGGGTGGGGGGGGGTGCAGGGGAAGGGGGTGCGGGGTGAAGATGGTGCGAGGGGGGGGCGGGCTGGGACGGGGTTGTGAGGGGGTGAGCTGAGAGGGTGGAGCAGGGAAGGGGACGGGGGTGGGGGGGGGGTGGAAGGGGACGGGGGTGGGGGGGGGGGGTGGAAGGGGGGTAAAAGGGGGGGGAGGGGGGGTGGAATCTGGTGCAGGTAATAAGCCATTTCCTCAGTGCCCACCATCGACGTCCGGAAAGCTCATCCACGTCCTTCGGGAGGTGAAGCATCATTTGGCAGACTTAGAGGTGGTTACATTTGCTAAGGGTTTTTTTTTTGCAGTGGTTTAAATAAAAGCATGCAGCATTGCCGACAGTGCGCTGCAGATGCTCTCCGAGCCATCTCCCGCGGGCGCTTTGAAGTTGCGGCCGGGGGGGCCGTTCGTGGATGTTTTGGGTGTTCGGGGCACCTTTTCACAGGACTTCTCTCGGGTCCCGCAGCTCCTTCTTCACCTCAATGGACTTACCGCATGCCGTGGCTGCAGACACTCTGGACTGTGAAGACAGCAGGATCGGAGATTAAAGTATCGGCAGCTGTTCTCGTCAGTTTCATCCGGATCAATTTCATTGAGAAAAAAAAAACGGGCAGAGACTGCTTGAGTTGTGTACCTATCATAACCTCTGCATCACCAACTCGTTCTTTCACACTAAACCCTGTCACCAGGTTTCATGGAGGCACCCAAGATCACGTCGTTGGCACCAGCTAGACCTCATTGTCACAAGGCGAGCCGCCTTAAACAGTGTTCAAATCACACGCAGCTTCCACAGTGCGGACTGCGACACCGACCACTCCCTGGTGTGCAGCAAGGTTAGACTCAGACCAAAGAAGTTGCATCATTCCAAGCAGAAGGGCCATCCGCGCATCAACACGAGCAGAATTTCTCACCCACAGCTGTTACAAAAATTTCTGAATTCACTTGTAACAGCCCTTCAAAACACTCCCACAGGGGATGCTGAGACCAAGTGGGCCCACATCAGAGACGCCATCTATGAGTCAGCTTTGACCACCTACGGCAAAAGTGCGAAGAGAAATGCAGACTGGTTTCAATCTCATAATGAAGAGCTGGAACCTGTCATAGCCGCTAAGCGCATTGCACTTTTGAACTACAAGAAAGCCCCCAGCGTTTTAACATCCGCAGCACTTAAAGCAGCCAGAAGTACTGCACAAAGAACAGCTAGGCGTTGCGCAAACGACTACTGGCAACACCTATGCAGTCATATTCAGCTGGCCTCAGACACCGGAAACATCAGAGGAATGTATGATGGCATGAAGAGAGCTCTTGGGCCAACCATCAAGAAGATCACCCCCCTCAAATCTAAATCGGGGGACATAATCACTGACCAACGCAAACAGATGGACCGCTGGGTTGAGCACTACCTAGAACTGTACTCCAGGGAGAATGCTGTCACTGAGACTGCCCTCAATGCAGCCCAGCCTCTACCAGTCATGGATGAGCTGGACATACAGCCAACCAAATCGGAACTCAGTGATGCCATTGATTCCCTAGCCAGCGGAAAAGCCCCTGGGAAGGACAGCATTACCCCTGAAATAATCAAGAGTGCCAAGCCTGCTATACTCTCAGCACTACATGAACTGCTATGCCTGTGCTGGGACGAGGGAGCAGTACCCCAGGACATGCGCGATGCCAACATCATCACCCTCTATAAAAACAAAGGTGACCGCGGTGACTGCAACAACTACCGTGGAATCTCCCTGCTCAGCATAGTGGGGAAAGTCTTTGCTCGAGTCGCTCTGAACAGGCTCCAGAAGCTGGCCGAGCGCGTCTACCCTGAGGCACAGTGTGGCTTTCGTGCAGAGAGATCGACTATTGACATGCTGTTCTCCCTTCGTCAGATACAGGAGAAATGCCGTGAACAACAGATGCCCCTCTACATTGCTTTCATTGATCTCACCAAAGCCTTTGACCTCGTCAGCAGACGTGGTCTCTTCAGACTACTAGAAAAGATCGGATGTCCACCAAAGCTACTAAGTATCATCACCTCATTCCATGACAATATGAAAGGCACAATTCAACATGGTGGCTCCTCATCAGAGCCCTTTCCTATCCTGAGTGGTGTGAAACAGGGCTGTGTTCTCGCACCCACACTTTTTGGGATTTTCTTCTCCCTGCTGCTTTCACATGCGTTCAAATCCTCTGAAGAAGGAATTTTCCTCCACACAAGATCAGGGGGCAGGTTGTTCAACCTTGCCCGTCTAAGAGCGAAGTCCAAAGTACGGAAAGTCCTCATCAGAGAACTCCTCTTTGCTGACGATGCTGCTTTAACATCTCACACTGAAGAATGCCTGCAGAGTCTCATCGACAGGTTTGCGTCTGCCTGCAATGAATTTGGCCTAACCATCAGCCTCAAGAAAACGAACATCATGGGGCAGGATGTCAGAAATGCTCCATCCATCAATATTGGCGACCACGCTCTGGAAGTGGTTCAAGAGTTCACCTACCTAGGCTCAACTATCACCAGTAACCTGTCTCTAGATGCAGAAATCAACAAGCGCATGGGTAAGGCTTCCACTGCTATGTCCAGACTGGCCAAGAGAGTGTGGGAAAATGGCGCACTAACACGGAACACAAAAGTCCGAGTGTATCAGGCCTGTGTCCTCAGTACCTTGCTCTACGGCAGCGAGGCCTGGACAACGTATGCCAGCCAAGAGCGACGTCTCAATTCATTCCATCTTCGCTGCCTTCGGAGAATACTTGGCATCAGGTGGCAGGACTATATCTCCAACACAGAAGTCCTTGAAGCGGCCAACATCCCCAGCTTATACACACTACTGAGTCAGCGGCGCTTGAGATGGCTTGGCCATGTGAGCCGCATGGAAGATGGCAGGATCCCCAAAGACACATTGTACAGCGAGCTCGCCACTGGTATCAGACCCACCGGCCGTCCATGTCTCCGTTATAAAGACGTCTGCAAACGCAACATGAAATCGTGTGACATTGATCACAAGTCGTGGGAGTCAGTTGCCAGCATTCGCCAGAGCTGGCGGGCAGCCATAAAGACAGGGCTAAATTGTGGCGAGTCGAAGAGACTTAGTAGTTGGCAGGAAAAAAGACAGAGGCGCAAGGGGAGAGCCAACTGTGCAACAGCCCCAACAAACAAATTTCTCTGCAGCACCTGTGGAAGAGCCTGTCACTCCAGAATTGGCCTTTATAGCCACTCCAGGCGCTGCTTCACAAACCACTGACCACCTCCAGGCGCGTATCCATTGTCTCTCGAGATAAGGAGGCCCAAAAGAAAGAAAGAAGAAGAAAAGAAAGAATATTATACACTTTAAATTTAAGAGAATGTAGGTTACCAGGATTTTTGGGAATACGGGAGGTAAATAGCTATAATTCCTTAAAAAATATTCAGGATTTAAGTCCTTGAATCTGTCTATTCTACTTATTGTTTTTAGGGTGGGGAAGAGGAGCAGGAGGATGAGCCACAGCAGAAAACCAGATGGGAGTAGTTTATTATAGGCCACAGCCTGACTGCAAGGATTTCCTGGTCCAGATGAGAACTGTCATCTTCAATTTACCCACCAGTACACTTTTCTTTCCTCAGAGCATGCAGGGAGGGTCCTACAGTACAGAACATAGCACATGCAGAAAAACAATCACGCATTTAGCTGCATAAACTGATTGTACAGCAGAAAAAAAATACATTCGGCCTCTTCACAGGTTCTCAAAGGGCTTTCCACTTCCATTTCTCCCTTACCGTTTTACATTTTTCTTTTCAAATATTTATCTACTCCTCTTTTAAAAGTAGTCATGGTTGACTACTTTTTCTGGTAGGGAACTCTAACCTCTTCCTTCATTTTTTTGATAAATTTATGCCCTCTAGTTACTGAAGAAGGTAGTTATTCCTTATTCACCTCATCAAAATCCCATATAAATTTGAACATGTCGATCAAATTTCTGATGCTGTGCACATGGAGTGGGGAAGCACAGAGCAATCTGGGAACAAAGTGCTTTGTGAACTAAGTGCTAAGCTGGATTTTGGTGCAAGTGGGAAGTCAGTGCAGAATGGGAAGGAGGTGCTGCTTTTTATTCTTATTGCTGCACCTCCAATAGTTCTTTAATGTTCTTCTTTTGTCTTCAAGCTTGGAGACTGTAACTTATTACTTTAGCAAACTAGTTACTAATTTAGTAAAGTAATCAAACAAATAAGTTAGGTTAGACAGACATGGCAGGGAAGGTGGTGTGCCGTGACTGCATGTGGAATGCACTGCAGTTCTGGACAACCATATCTGCGGTAAGTGTCTGCAGCTTAAACAACTCAACTCAGAGTTGCCAAGCTGGACTCAGAGTTGCAGACATTGCTGGACATCAGGCAGGTGGAGAGTTATCTGGACACTTTGCTCCGGGAGGCAGTCACACCTCTTAGGTAAAGTAAAACTTCAGATTTGGTCAATGGTCAGGGACAGGAGGGTGTGACTGTAAGTCAGGCAGGTATGGGGAAGGATGTAGTGAAGGAACCTTAGCCCTCGACTTAGACCAATAGATACAAGATACTTACTGACTGTGTGAATGCAAACAAGGACTGCAGGGTGGATGAGCAAACTGACCATAGCACCATGGTGCAGGAAGCCATTCAAGCGGCGGGAGTGAAAAGGAATGTAGCAGTGATAGGGGACAGTATAGTTAGGGCATAGACACTGTTCTCTGCAGCCATGATGAGGAGTTCCGAACGTTGGGTTGCCTGTTTGGTGCCAGGATTAATGACGATCTTGGAATGGGAGCCGGAGGATCCAGTTGTCGTGGTCCACGTATGAGCAAGTTACATAGGTGGAACTAGGAATGACATTCTGCTGAGAGTTTGAGGAGATAGGGTCCAAATTATAACGCAGAACCTAAAAGGTGACCATCTCTGGATTGTTACCTGAGCCAAGTGCCAATTGGCATAGGGTAAAGCAGATTAGGGAATTAAACACATGGTTCAAACAGCAGTGTGGGAAGAAGGGGTTTTGATTGATGGGGCATGCACACCAGTACTTGGAAAAGAGGGAGCTGTTGGGACAGGCTCCACTTAAACTGGACTGCAACCCATGTCCTGGTGAAACGTATAACTAGGCCGAGGATAGGGCTTTAAACTAAAAAGGGTGGGGGTAGAGGGTTCAGGTGCAGGGACATTTTAGAAATCTGAAGAGAAAAGTTGAGACAATAGAACAGTGTAGTAATTTGGGTTAAGACAAGCAGAGTGTGACAGGAAGGGACAGAATGTTTAATGGTATTAGTGCATCAGTGAATAAGGTCCAAGCAAATACCAGTAGTAAAAGAAAAAAGCAAAGGCTCTTTATTGGAATGTGCAAAGCATTTGCAATAAGATAGATAAACTAGCAGCACAAACAGAGATAAATGGTTTAGAACTAATCGCCATTACAGAGACATCGTTACAAGGTGACCAAGGTTGAGAAATAAATATTCCAGACTGCACAACATTTCGAAAAGACAGATAGAATGGAAAAGGAGGAAGAGTAGCCCTGGTAGCAAAGGATGACTTAAGGACAGTAGTAAGATAGGATCTTGGCTCAGAAAATCAGGAAGTACAATCAGTATAGGTGAAGATTAGGGATAACAAGGGACAGAAAACACTGATGGGAGTAGTTTATGGGCCTCCTAACAACAGTTATAAAGTTACCGCATTAAGCATAACGATGTGGGACTTCAATTTTCATATAGACTGGACCAAATTGGTAAAGGTGGTCGAGAAGATGAGTTTGTAGAATGCTTTCATGACAGTTTCCTGTAAACGTTGAGGAATGAACTAGGGCAAAACTATTTTACATCTAGTATTGTGCAATGAGGCAGGATTAATTAGTAACCACATAGTAAAAGACCCACTGGGAAAAGTGATCACAATACAACTGAATTCCATATTAGCTTTGAAAGCGACATACTCCAGTCCCAAACAAGAAACTTAAACGAAGCCAATTCACAGGTATGAGGGGAGAGCTGGATATAGTTGATTGTATAAATGGACTAAAGGTATGGTGGTAAATAAACAGTGGGAAATATTTAAAGAAACAATTCAAAATGTTCAACAAAAATATATTCCATTAAAATCAAAAACTCAGCAAGATCCATTACTAAGGAAGTTAAGGATAGTACTAGATTAAAAGAGGGAGCTTACATTGTGGCAAAGAATAGTAGCAAGCCTGAAGATTGAGTGTTTCAGAAACCAGCAAAGGGCCACCAAAAAGTTGATAAAAAGGGAAAAAACAGAATGAGTGTAAACTAGCCAGGAATATAAAAATAGATTTCAAGAGCTTTTACAAGTATATAAAAAGCAGAGTTGCTGAAGTAAACACTGGGCCCCGAAAGGCAGAGACAGGAGAAATTATCATGGGAAATGAGGAAATGGCAGAGACATTGAATAAATATTTTGGGACTGTCCTCACAGTAGAAGACACAAATTACAGACCAAAAACAGAGGGTAAGCAGGAGGCTAATAAGACTGAGGATCTTAAAGTCATAATATCAGCAGAAAGGAAGTATTGGAGAAACTTAAGGGACTAAAATCCAACAAATCGCCAGGACTTGATGGCCTACAATCTTAGGGTTCTAAAAGAGGTAGCTGCAGGGATAGCGGATGCACTGGTTATGGTTTTCCAAAATTCCCTAGATTGTAGAACAGTCCAGTAGATTGGAAGTTAGCAAATATAACACCACTATTCAAGAAAGGAGGGAGAGAGAAAACAGGGAACTACAGGCCAGTTAACCTGACATCAGTTGTCAGGAAAATACTGGAATCTATTATTAAGGAAGTCTTAACAATGCACTTAGAAAATCACAGTATGATCAGACAAAGTCAACATGGTTTTACAAAAGGGAAATAGTGTTTGACAAATTTATTAGTGTTTTTCTGAGGATGTAACAGGAAGGGTAGATAAAGACGAAACAGTGGATGCAGTATTCTTGGATTTCCAAAAGGCATTCGATAAGGTGCTACACAGAAAGTTAATAGACAAGGTAAGGGCTCCTGGATTTTGGGGGCAATATATTAGCATTGATAGAGGATTGGTAAACAGACAGGAAGCAGAAAGTAGGGATAAAGGGGCATTTTCAAGTTGGCAGGCTGTGACTACTGAAATGCTTCAAGGATCAGTGCAGCGGCCTCAGCTATTTACAATCTATACATCTATATATGATATATATAAATACATTTTAAAAATATTAAAAAAATAAGGTGCATAAAGTGAGAGTGTTGGACAGTACTCGAGAAGGGAGTAGTACCATATTACCACTCCTTTAGCACCTTATTCCTCTTTTCCACTTCTATATTCTGGTGTCCACCCCCTGCCAATTTAGTATGTAAACACACAAAGCGTTGTGGATAAGGTTAGCAAGGTACAAGCACAAATAGCCGTGTGGGAATATGATGTAACGGCAATAAAAGAAATGTGGTTTAAAAATGATGAGGACAAGCTGCTAGTCCTCACCATTATACAATATACAAGGATACAAAGTGTTCAGAAAAAAATAGGGAAGGAAAAAAGGGAGGTGGGGTGGCAGTACTGATCGGGGAAGACTTTGTGTTGTTGGAAAGAGCAGATGTCCTTGCGGGGGCAATGACAGAATGTATTTGGTTAGAGTTGAGAAGCAAAAAAGGGATGATCACATTTCTTTTATCAGCCTCCAAATAGAAAAAGATCGAGGAGCAAATCTGCAGGGAAATCACAGTGACGTGCAAGACTATAGAGGGTGATACTGGGGGACTTTAATTACCCAAATATCGACCAGGACAGGACAGTACTGGAGTAAAGGATAAGGAGGGGGAGGAATTTCTGAAATACCTTCAGGAGAACTTCCTTGACCAGTACCTTCTCAGTCCAATTAGGAAAGAGGCATTGTTGGATCTGGTGCTCGGGAATGAGGTGATCCAAGTGGACCAAGTGTCTGTGGGAGAACATCTGGGGAAGTGTGATCATCGTATCATAAAGTTTAGACTAATAATGAGGAAAAGCAAGGAACAATCTAAAGTGGAATGCCTAAATTAGAAGGAGGCTAACTTCAATGAGATGAGAAAGGATCTAGCCAGGGTAAAATGGAACCAAAGTCTGACAGGAAAAACTGTATCAGAACAAATTATGATCTTTAAGGAGGAGATACTTCAGGTACAGGCTAGGTACAGTCCAACAAGGGCAAAAGGTAGGGGAGCCAAAGCCAGGGCTCCTTAGATGACAAGGGAGATGGAGAATATGATGAAACTAAAATAGATAGTGTTTGATGCATGTCAGGTGACTTCTTCAAGCAAGTACCAGGACAAGTATACTAAGTTCAGAGGGGAAATGAAGAGGAAAATAAGACAGGCAAAGAAACAATGAGAGACTGGAATGGCAGTCAACAAAAAAGGAACCCAAAATTCATCCACTGGCATGTAAATGGTAAGCGGGGATGAGAGGCAGGGTGGGATCTATTAGGGATGATGTGGGTGATATATGCTTAGAGGCGCAAGGTAAGGCTAGAATACTTAATGAGTACCTTGTATCTGTGTTTACAAAGGAAATGAATGCTGACAAAATAATTGGTAGAAGCAGAGATGGTAGACGTAATGGATGGAGTGAAAATTGAGAGGTAGGAGGTATTGGAAAGGCTGGTTCTGCTTAGAGTGGATAAGTCACCAGGGCCGGATGGCTTGCATCCAAGGTTGCTAAAGGAAATGAGGGTGGAAGATAGAGGAATGGCTTACTATAACCTTGCAGTCTTCACCAGATATGGGGGAGGTGCCAGACAATTGGAGTGTGCCAAATGTGACACCCTTATTCAAGAAAGGGTGTAAAGACAGTCCTAGTAACTACAGGCCAGTCAGTTTAACATCAGTGGTGGATAAGATTTTGCAGCAATAATCAGGGACAAAATGAACAGGCACTTGGAGAGGTCTGAGCTAATTAAGGATAGCCAACATGGATTTGTGCAAGGCAGATCGTGCTTGACTAGTCCAATTACATTTTTTGATGAAGTAACAGAGAAGGTTGATGAAGAGAATGCAATGGATGTTGTCAATTTGGATTTTAAGAAAACATTTTACAAAGAATCACATAAAAGACTGGTTAACAAAATTGAGGCTCGGACAATAGAAGGGTCAGTGTCAGCTTGGATAAAAGATTGGCTTAAGAATACAAAACAGCGAGTCATGGTAAATGGCTATTTTTCAGACAGTGGTGTTCACCAAGGGTCAGTATAGACCACGGCTTTGTCTATAAAGGACTTGGATATTGAAAGAGAGTGAGTAACATTTCAAAATTTGTAGATGATACCAAACTTGGAGGAATGGCAAACAGCGAGGAAGATACAAACTGTCTGCAATAGGACATAGACAAGCTAGCAGAATGGGAAGACAAGTGGCATATGGAATTTAATAGAGAGAAATGTGAGGTGATACATTTGGGAGAAGGGATGGGGGATACGTCATATAGACTTAATGGCACAGTTCTAAAAAGTGTGCAGTGATGGAGGGATCTGGCGGTGCATGTTCATCAGTCTTTGAAGATGGCAGGACATATTGACAGAGTACTCAGCAAAGCATATGGGACCTTGGGCTTCATAAGTAGAGGTATTGAGTACAAAAGCAGGGAAGTTATGTTGAACTTTTATAAAGATCTGTTTAGGCCACAACTAGTTTGCATCTAGTTTTGGTCACCACACTTTAGGATGGATGTGAGGATCCTTGAGAGGTTGTACAGGAGATTTACCAGAATGGGTCCAGGGAGAGGAATTTTAGCGAAGAGGTTAGGTTGGAGAAGCTGGGGTTGTTCTCCTTAGAGCAAAGGAGACAGCGGGGAGATTTGATAGAGGTATACAAGATTATGACAGGCTTAGATAAAGTAGACAAAGAAAAACTGTTCCCATTAGCTAATGGTACAAGGATCAGGGGACACAGATTTAAGGTTTTGGCCAAAGGTTGCAGGATGGAGGTGAGGAAGAACGAGTGGTAATGACCAGGAACTTGCTGCCTACAAGGGCCATGGAGGCAGAGACAATCAATGATTTCAAAAGGAAATTGGATGGATACTTGAAGGAAATAAATTTACAGGGCTATAGGGATAGAGCAGGGAGCGGGTGGTGGAACTGACTGGATTGGTCTATGGAGAGCTGGCATGGACTCAATATGCTGAATGGCCTCCTTCTGTGTCATAAAGGAGTCCATGAACCTTTTCAGAGGTCACTGTCATTGATTCCATCATGCCATCCATATGACCAGCCCTTCCTTGCCTGAATATAGAATACATTTCTTTATATCCATCATGATTTGAATGCCATGTTTCGTCCACAACTCCATAAAGTATCTTTTTTATACATATATGCTAAGGTTCCCGTTGGGCTTCTCTGCAGTTAACAGGCTAGCTTCCCCAAAGCAGTTAAGTACTGACAATTTCTCGTAGGGAATTCTGTGCCCTAACAACCCACTCGTTAAAAAGTTCTTCCCAAACCTCTAACTTCATTCTTTGATAAATTTATGCCCTCTTGTTACTGACTCACCACTGAAGACAGTTATTCCCTATCCAACTCATTAAACTCCTGTATAATTATGAACATCTCCATCAAATCTCCTACACTGAACACACGGAGAACATCTTGAATGTTATCACATGACTAACGTTTGGACTCTCAGGTTGGAGTTTTGATAAGCAAACTAGCGAACCTGGGTGCTAACACCTACAGCACAGATTCAGAAGGCACTTTGTGAAAATCCCACGTGCGAATGTGATTCACAAGGGAAGTATTTTGCATTGGGAGTTAATCCACTGGATGTTGAATAAGAAAGTTTAAGAGTTGACAGTAATTTGCCACATTGAAGAAATCACTGATCAGGTATATTCTCTTGAAGATGCTACTCGAATGAATTACGGCAATTAAACTATTCTCATGTAAAATGACCCAGATGGAGCTTCAGAGCTGGGCAGAAACCTCTTAAATCTTTAGAGATCATAGATATTAAATTAAATCCCTTTCATTCTTGGTTTCCTGGCACTTGGCATGGGCTTGCAAAAGAGTGCTGATCTCTGCTAGCAGCCTCAATACAAAGCTCTATAAATTAGAATATCCCTTAATATTGGAGAATCCTCCTGGAGTGATGTGGCTTGAGCACTTGATATGCTAATCCACATCTAAGAATTTAAAAATAGATAACAAGCCATCATGTCTCACATTTAGATTAAAAAAAAGTGTGAGAAAGGAAGAAAAAGTGCAGATACCTGTGTCCAGGTGATGTTGGGATAATAAGAATGAGATGGAGTCATCTGTGGTTAAGGGAGAGTAGTAAAGGTCTGACAACTACCTCAGGACATTGAGTATCCTTGTAGGACAGAGAGGTACCAGTGCGCTCCCACACAGCATATTGTGCAGTTACTTACCATTTATTTACAAACTCTTGAAAGTCCTGTGTAAATACACCAATGGGGAGTTTAGGAGGAGGCTGGAAGGAAAAGTAATAAAATGGTCAATAAACAGTACTGGAAATAGTTTTGAAACTAAAATAATAGCTTGGAAGTGACATGCTCCAATCACAGACAAGAATCTTAAACTTAAATAAAGTCAATTACGCAGGCATGAGTCAAGAACTGGCTAAGATAAATTGGGTAAACAGACTAAAAGATATGGCTGTAAATGAACAGTGGGAAACGATTAAAGTAACAATTCAAAATGTTCAACAAAAATACATTTCTTTGAAAAACAAAAACTCAGCCACATCCATGGCTCACTCAGGAAGTTAAGGATAGTATTAGATTAAAAGAAAAAGAGCGACAAGTCTGAAGATTGGAAGTGTTTCAGAAACCAGCAAAGGGCCACCAAAAAGTTGATAAAAAAGGAAAAAACAGAATGAGAGTAAACTAGCCAGTAACATAGAAAGTTTGTAAGAGCTTTTATAGGATATCAAAAGGAAGAGAGTAGCTAAAGTAAACACTGATCCCTTGGAAACAGAGACAGAAGAAATTATCATGGGGAATGAGGAAATGGCAGCGGCATTCAACAAATATTTTGGGTTGTCTTCACATTAGAAGACACAAGTTCCATATCAGAAATAGGCAGTAACCTAGGGACTAAAAAGTGAGGAAATTAAGGAAATTCAAATCAGCAGAGAAAAAAGTATTGGAAAAACTTAAGGGACTAAAATCTGACAAATCCCCACGACCAGATGGCCTACATCCTAGGGTTCTAAAAGAGATAGCTGCAGAGATAGTGGATGTGCTAGCTATGATTTTCCAAAATTCCTTGGATTCAAGAATGGTGCATCACATTGGAAGTTGGCAAATGTTACACTGCTTTTCAAGAAAGGAGGGAGAGAGAAAACAGGGAATTACAGGCCAGTTAGCCTGTCAGTCATTGGGAAAATGCTGGAATCTATTATTAAGGTAGTCTTAACAATGCACTTAGAAAAGCACAGTATGATTAGAACAAGTCAACAAGGTTTTAGTAAAGGGAAATCCTGTTTGACAAATTTATGAGAGTTTTTTGAGGATGTAACTAGGAGGGTAGATAAAGGGGAGTATCCTGGATTTCCAAAGGGCATTTGATAAGGTGCCATACAAAAGGTCAATTGGCAAGATAATGGGCTCATGGAGTTGGGGGTAATATATTAGCATGGATAGATGATTGGTTAACAGACAGGAAGCAACGAGTGGGCATAAATGGTGCATTTTCAAGTTGGCAGGCAGTAAATAGTGGAGTGCCACAAGGATCAGTGCTGGGGCCTCAGCTATTTACAATCTATGTTAATGTCTTAGATGAAGAGAGAGTAATGTATCAAAGTTTGCTGATGATACAAAGGTAGGTGGAAAGGTAAGCTGTGGAGAGTACACAGGCTGCAAAGAGATATTGACAGATTAACTGAGTGGGCAACAAGATTGCAGATGGAGTATAATGTAGGGAAGTGTGAGGTTATATACTTTGGTCATAAGAATGGAAAAGCAGAATACATTTTTTTAAAAAAAGGTGTGAAACTTGTAAGTGTCGATGTTCAAAGTAACTTGGGCGTGCTTGTACAAGGAATGCAGAAAGCTAACATGTAGGTACAACAAGCAATTAGGAATGCAAAAGGCATATTGCCCTTTACTGCAAGGGGATTGGAGTACAGAAATGAGGAAGTATTGCTACAATTGTACAGGGTTTTGGTGAGACCACATCTGGAATACTGTGTGCAGTTTGGTCTCCACATTTAAGAAAGGATATACTTGCATTGGAGGCAGTGCAGCGAAGGTTCACTAGATTAGTCCCCAGGATGAGGGGGTTGTCCTATGATGAGAGACTAAGTAAATTGGGCCAGTATTCTCTGCAATTTAGAAGAATGAGTGGTGATCTCATTGAAACACATAAGATTCTAAAGAGGCTAGGTAAGGTAGACACAGATTATTTCCGCTGGTCGGGGAATCTAAAACACGGGGGCACAGTCTCAGGATAACGGGCCAATCATTCAGGACTGAGGTGAGAAGAAATTACTTCACTCAAAGGGTTGTGAATCTTCGGAATTCTCTACCCCAGAGGGTTGTGGATGCTCTATTGTTGAATACTTTTAAGGCTGGGATAGACAGATTTTTGCTCTCGCAGGCAATCAAGGGATATGGCGAATGAGCATGAAAGTGGAGTTAAATCCTAAGATCATCCATAATAGCTTTGAATGGCAGAGCAGGCTCAATGGGCCACATGGTCTACTCCCGCTCCTATTTCTTGGGTTTTTTTTCCTCAGTAAACTGTGCTGCCAGTTGGCCATAAGTACTGCATTTTTGCACAACAGTTCATGTAAACATACTGGGTAGCTCCAATGCTCAGTACCAATTAAAGTCATGTTTTTAAGTGATCATGTTTCCTCCCAGACTCAATTATTTTTGGACAACCAGCACATGGATGGTGTAAACAGTAACATTTGCATCCCGGCTCAAAGTGATTTACTGCAATTCAACTTCCATTTGTAAACTAATGGTTACACAAAAACGTTTTAAAGTAAATAAATCTTAGCTGTAAGAATTTGTTCACTGGGTTATATGTTAAAATGCCAATATGAGGGTGAGTTATTAACTAAATGGTAAAAGTGGTTGCTATTCTTTGCATGTAGCTTGCACCATATTCCAAAGGAAAGGCAATTTTGGCAATTTTATATGGAGAGTTTTCAGGATGCAGCCAAGCAATATCTTCTTGCTCCATCAATAAAGTCACAGCTTTGCTGAGTTACATATAATTCTTTATCAGATAAAGCATCTTAACCTAACATTTCTTGGAAAATCTGGGGCCTTCACTTTCTTGAAGCTTAACCCATCATGGCTAACACCTCTCCTTCAAGCACCAAAGGATTAACTGGCCATTTATCTCATTGCTTTATGTAGACCTTTGCCATGTGCAAAATGGCTGCTGCGTTTCCTTATATAATAATCACTGCACTAAAATTTATTGGATGTTAAATACTTCAGAGAGATACAATTGATCAACCATAAATGGAGGGAAGAGGTCAGTTTCACGTGGAATCAAATCTTCAAAGGAATTCACCAAAACTACACTTGTTAGATTGATAAACATAAAGTAAAAGGTACAATTCTAAAGAGGGTTCAGGAACAGAGACACCTGGGGTTATATGTGCACAAATCAAAGGTGGTGGGGCAGGTTGAGAAAGTGGTTAAAAAGGCAAACGGGATCCTGGGCTTTATAAATAGAGGCATAGGGTTGTATTTTATGGTCCCCATAGAATTGCAATAGGCGATGGTGGGGGCGGAGGGCCCATCGCCTCCCTGTTGCAACGCAATTGTGTCAGGGGCGGCATAGGCCGAAGACGGTCTTCTTGCCCAGAGGCCGATTGACTTAAGTGCCTCTTCCTGTCGTTGCTATGATTTAACCAGCAGCAGGGGTGGTGGTGGGGGGGGTTGGTGGTGGGGAGGCTGCCTTCTCCATGGGCAATCTGTGGCCCATGGAGGGCCCCTGCTGGGAAAAACTCCACGTACCTTAAACACCCCTCCCCCTGCACTAAACACCTACCCTCTCCCCGCACCCCTCCCAATCACCGGGGCCTGCCGACCTGATCTCTCTCACCTTGGATCCGGGCTCCAGTGCTAGGCCTGTGTCCAAGGCCTTTTTCAGTACCTATAGCGGCCTCCGCGCCTGGTGGCGCTACCGGTTCTGTGATTGGCTGGCAGCTCTTGGAGGCAGGATCCCCGTCTTTAAAGGGATAGGGATCCTGGCGCTGGGCTATTAATTGGTCCGGCATCATGGAATTGTGCCGGGGGTGGGGGTGGGGGGGGGGGGGGAAGTGACAGGGGATTCTCCCTGCCTTTTTAGCCCACAGAATACAAAGCAAGAAAGTTATGAAGAACTATTCTAAAAAAATTGGTTCAGCCTCAACTGGAGTATTATGCCCAATGCTGGGCACTGCACTTTAGGAAGGATGTGAAGGCTTTCGAGAGGGTGCATAATTATGAGAATGGCTCCAGGGATGAGAGTGTTCAGTTACAAAGAGAGACTGGAGAATATGGGGTTGTTCCCCTTCGAGAAGGTTGAGAAAAGATTTGACAGAAAAGTTCAAATTCATGAAGAGTCTGGACAGAGTAAATAGAGAAAAATTGTTCCCTTTGGCAGAGGAGTCGAAAACTAGAGGACACAGAATTCAGGTGATTGGCAAAGGAACCAAAGGTGACATGAGAAAACCTTTTTTTAAAACGCTCGATTAGGATCTGGAATGCACTGCCCAAGAGTGTGGTGGAGGCAGATTCAATTGTGGCTTTCAAAAGGGAATTGAATAAGCACCTGAAGTTAAAACAATTTGCAGAGTTACGGGGAAAGGGCGGAGAGCTGACATGGACACAACAGGTCGAATGGCCTCCTTCTGCGTTGTAACGATTCTATGATTCAAAGTTAAAGCTTATTTTCTGAGAATCTCATCAGCTAGTTGCTGGCCACATTTGACCTTATCGTCTGTGGGAGATTCCGGGCTGAAGCATTTTGTCAGTTTTGTGAAGTAGCTCATGACCACAATTCCAGGGAAGAGGCAGGAGATTGGGAATACTCATTTCTGCCTCATGTAAATTACACTAGTGGGCCTACAATAGCTCCATCTCCAAAGAGAGATTGCCCAGAAATAGGAGGCGGAGACACAGAGTAATGGGTTTCCGTTCTCTTTCTCCGGAGCTTTGTGCCTGGCGAATATGTGGACTCCAGGAACAAGGTTCAGGAAAATTGGCTACAAAATCTCTTCAGTGAAACATAATCCCAATGATGCTTTTGGGAAAATTCTGGATACAGTAGTAGCTCTGCTGCTCCTTCATCAGCAGTTCAAGGGGTTTATATATTGAGTAGGGCCGGAAACAGTAGCGCTCATGGATAAATCAAGTTTTTGCTTGCAGTACAAGATGAAGTTCCTCAGCTAGTGTTTCCAATATGGAGGGTGTGGGAGTTGTGGGTGGAGCAGTGATGGAGGAAAGAAAAAGAGAGGAACTCAAATCCTAAAGATGTTGACAAATATAATTTGTTTTTTTTACAAAACTAACAGGTTTTATCTAAGATTTCTTTGTACAAGGGGCTGATCATCTTGTGTTGTAATGAATGCAGTTGGAAGGAACAGTTAAAGATAGCAATGGGAGTTTGGGGGTGCGGGGGGGGGGGGGGTGGTGTCGCAAAGGGAACTCCTGGATTCATTAAAAGGTAAATTAAATAATTCATCTCTGCTTTTATATGCATACACATATACACACAGCATTGCATCAATATTCTCCAGATGTAACTACCAACTATGGGCAAGCTGAGAATGAAAGAAGAATTGCCAACTGGCAGTTTTTGAAACAGAACCAAAACAAAAGCACCAAAAGGCAACTATTCTTCGTACACTTTCTGAATCATGCCACCAAACATTTATCCTTTATGTTAACAATTTAATAAAGTGAGCCTTTATTACTATAAACATACAAAAAAAGAACAAACCTCATTAACAATATAATCCAGAAGTTCAAATATAGCCATGGCTGGTCGACTGTCCATCCCATGTCCTGCACAATAGAAAAGGCAACAAGTCAGCTGAAGTACTGACATCACTATTCTACACAAGCCAGTCTGAGAACCCAAGATTTCAGCTGTGTTCAAAGGCAAAATGCTGCGGATTCCGGAAATCTGAAATAAAAACAGAAAATGCTGGAAGTTCTCGGGTCAGGAAGCATCTATGAAGATGACTTTCCATCAGAACTAGAAAATGTTACATAGGTTAACAGGTTTTAAGCAAGTACAGAAGCAGGGAAAATGGAGAGGAGAATAAAGAACAAAAGGGAAGGTGTGTGATAGGGTGGAAGGCGGGAATGATTAAATGAAAAAAGGGATAATGGTGCAAGGGACGGCAATGGGACAAGTAGTAGGAACAAAAGAGGAGTCTTGAGGAGCTGTAAATGGAACTGGAGAAACATTACCAGCACCGGCAGTCTGAAACAATGAGATCAGTGGTTATGATCTGAAGTTGTTGAAATCTATGTTGAGTCCGGGAGGTTGTAAAGAGCCTAACTGAAAGATGAGGTGCTGTTCCTCGAGATTCAGTTGAGCTTCATTGCAATAGTGCAGGAACCTAAGGACAGAGGTTGGAATGCGAATGGGACAGTAAAATGGTAAGTGACCAGAAATTTAAGGTCATGCTTGCAGAGGGAACAGAGGTGTTCAGCAAAGCAATAACCAGGGTGTTGCCAAGGGAACAGTCCCTCCCTGGTTCACTCTTCCATAACCCACTACCTTTCCATGCCAGTGGAGCAAATACACCTCTTCCCTTCCCACCGTCCAGGCCCAAAGACTCCTTTCAGGTGAAAGAGCTATTTTAAGCATAGTTCTTTCCATTCAATATACTTTATTTGCTGCTTAAGATGCTGTTACGGACAGGTAGTAAGTAGTGTGGGTGGCTTCTACTTTTCACTTCCCAACTGACTGCAATCGTGTTTTGTTGAAAATGGTGCCTTAGTCAGAGTGTTTTTATGGTCAAATAAACAGACAAATGACACTTTTTAAAAATCCTATGAGAAAACCTAAGTTAACTACTTATTTTTAATTCCTGAAATGGTTGCAACCTTCACCCACTCAACATTCATACACACACACATACACAAGAATAGATGGAGACAGAGAAAAGAGTAGGATGCAATTTAAAGTCCAAGGTTCGTGGTTTACAGAATAGTGTTGCGTCTTCTTTGGAGAAAAGTCTTTTTCAAGGTGAGGCCTGGATGTTTGCAGCCTTGAACTTGCTGAGATGTTGTAGAGTTCTTCTAGTGGTTAAAACTCAGCCCAAAGTTGGTGGTGCGAGGTTGGTATACCTTTGCAGATGGAGAGTCTCAAAGTCACTTTGTAATTTCCCTGCTGTAATGGTTTTTCAGTTCTAGTTCTGCAGGGACCTTCTTCAGCTAGATCTCTTTCTCAGTTTCTGGATGGAAACTGTTTTTTTGTGGTCTTGGCTTGATCTCCCTCTCCCTCCAGAGGGTTAGCTTTCTAAGTCTTCTGTTAGGTGACACATGGCCTTCTCTCCTAGTGTGACCACACAATGGACCAGGATATGGAAACCATGGCTATCTATTGATATCTGAATGAAGACCATTCTGTTATAATGGTGCAACTTCACAACTATTCATTTTGGTTTGGATTGTATGTCAGTCTGTCTCCAGAACTTTTTGTTAATTCCTTTATGTAGATAGGAGTCATCACTGTGCAATGATGCTCCTTTCAATTTCAATGGGTTCTCCCCAGAGCTATTTCAGGCGAGGTTAATGAGTTTCATCCTCAATAGACGGAGGTATGTATTTCCAGTACAGAGGGGGTCACATGACCACTACTCCATTTTGTCTGTGGTACAAGTGTCCAAATTCTTGCGGCTCAGTTTAATAGTTGACTTTTTATTTTCATAATTCCTCCAGTTCATGGTTTATTTCATCATGGCTCCTTCAGAGCATGACAATATGTCCCCTCTACATTGGGGAGGCCAAACATAGATAAGGTGACCGCTTTGTGGAAGATCTCCGTTTCAGTCTGGATGACCGAGCTGCCGGTCGCTTGTCATTTTAATTCGTTATCCGATAGCTGCTCTGTACTCAGCCTCCTACACTGTCCCAATGAAGCTCAACAGAAGCTCGAGGATCAACAATTCATCTTTTGATTGCTTTCTACAGCCTTCTGTTTCAGTGTGTCAGCTGTGGCTCAGTTGATAGCACTCTCGCCTCCGAGTCACAATGTTCAAGTGCCACTCCAGGGCCTGAGCACAAAAATCAAGGCTGACACTCTAGTGCAGTACTGAGGGACTGCTGCACTGGCGGAGATGCCATCTTTCCGATGAGACATTAAACCAAGGCCCCATCTTCTTATTTGGGTGGATGCAAAAGATCCCATGGCACTATTCTGAAAAGGAGCAGGGGAGTTACCCCCAGTGTCTTGGCCAATATTTATCCCTCAATCAACATTACAAAAAGAGATTATCTGGTCATAAACACATTGCTATTTGTGGGAGCTTGCTGTGCACATACTGGCTGCTGCATTTCCTTCAAAACAACAATGACTGCACTTCAAAAAGTACTGCGTTGGCTGTAAAGCTTTGAGACGTCCGGTGGTCCTGAAAGCTGCCATATAAATGCAAGTCTTTAAAAAAGATTTCTGGACTCAACACTGATTTCAATAACTTCAAATCATAACCACTGCTCCTATTTATGTGAACAGCAAGTGCTGGTATTTGTTGTAGTTCCTTTAGACCTATCTTTTGTTTCTTGTCCCATTACCACCCCTCTTTTGCCTTGCACCATCATGCCTGCCTTTCACTCTATCACAGAACTTCCCTTTTGTTCTTTAATCTCCCCTACCACTTAACTTGCTAAAATTCTGTTACATCTGCAACATTTTCCAGTTCTGACGAAAGGTCATCGACCTGAAGTGTTAACTTGGTTTCTCTCTTCACAAATATTGCCTGCCCTGCTGAGTATTTCGGACATTTTCTATTTTTATTTCAGTTATGTCGCTTTTGGAAGGAGCCAGATAGATAGCCACCCACCCCGAAAGTGGATGGGGAGTACTAGTGGGTGGGAGGGGGTGGGGAATGGATGGCCAGTTGCCCCTTATCATTGTCACTGCAGCTCCTAGAGTCAGTGTGAGAGCATAGGCAGTAGCCTACATTGAAGATGACCACCTGCAGTGTTGACTCTGGTTTGAGACTCTGGAAAACCAGCAAAACGGTTGGGGGAGAAAAGGGAGCGTACCCCTTCAATAGAAGATCACCAAATCCATTATGTTCCTTCTATAAGCTCAATGACTTTTCTGCTCATGACCTGAATTGACTAACAATATAACCAAAAGGTTTGTAAAATTCTGTGATCTTTGGAAAGATATAAAGAACAGGTTAAATCTACCTCAAATCTTAAAGAAGCTATTTTTTCAGGATCTCTAAACATGGCACGGCAACTAGAAGACTATTGTGCAGATCACAACTTCTGCTAACGCTAATGGAGACCAACACTAGTTAGATCAGCCATGATCTTAAATGTGGGGCAGACTTGAGAGGCCAAATGGCCTACTCCTATTTCTTATGATCTTAATTGCATACAATGTAGAACAAATTTTAATAAGTAGCTTTAGTACTTCTAGTCCATCGGGACTTCGCTTATCTTTCAACCATCAAGGAATGTTAAAACAATGGCCTGGAGGCCATCACAAGTGGGCTCCTAAACAGAAACTGTGAAAGTTTACTTTGAATTCGCTCGTTTTTAAATTAAATAAAATGAAAGATAACCTTTCGGTTGGGAAGTGAATGTGATTAATGTTGACGATTAAGTTAGTGTATTAAGATAGCCACTGCCTACTTGACTACCTTGAGCCTGAACATGGATTAGTTCAAACCATTAGTTACATGTGATGATCAACGGTCAATCGAAAGACTATGGGTCCATAGAAACACCAGTCATCAAGGAGTACAGAAAACGGTTTCTCAAGCCAACAAACCTATTAATACAACCTTTACACAAAGTCAGATCTTCCTTAGCTTCAAAAATGCACTGAATTTCAAAAAGTAATTTCTCTCCCTGCCACCCACCCGCACATAGTGGGTTGTTGTAATGTGGAATGTAAAGCCCAAAAGGGTGGTGGAAGCAGATTCAATAGTAACTTTCAAAAGAGAATTGGATAAGTATTCAAAAGAACTTTTTTTTTGACTACACAGCTATGGGGAGTGGAATTAATTGGACAGCCTACCAAAGGGCCAGCACAGACATGATGGGTTGAATAGCCTCCTTCTGTGCTTAGTTATTTTACGATTCTAACTCTTGATCAATGGACACTCAAAACTAGTCAGATTTAATTTGCGTTGTGGGTCCATGACAATCCAGCTCTCTCTTAGAACAAGACTTGGATAGATGTGCTCTGTCAAGAACAATGCCCTTTACGTTTATGCAGGGTCACGGTGTTTTCTGCTACTGAACATTGATAAAACTAGTTATTTTGTTCTTAGAAATCCTGTGCTTCGATCAGGAATTCCATACAAAAAGGAACATGAGTGATAAGGATAGTGAAATTTTATATCTGCTTTGTCCTCTATCTATACATTACAACGCATCAGAAGTGCTTCATTGGTTGCAAAACACTTTGGGATGTTGAGTTCATGGAACGTGCTACATAAATGCAATTCTTTCTTACAGATGCTTCTGACCAGCAGTTTAAAAGCATAAAACAAAGCAAGATGGTGTGATGAAAGTAGAACTCTCGGATTTCAACTCCAGTAAAAATTATAAGGTAACACCTGGATGTGTTATAGAACTGAATGCCTGGACAGATAATCCCCACTGAGTATCAGTAAAAAAAAAACAACACATTTTTAAGGCTTGATACATTGAAATCTCAGCACAAAGTTTTTGACTGGTCTGTTCAATTTTGATAGAGACTTAACTTTACCCAACACTGGTGTAAAATACTGTATTTGGTACACATTGCTAGGCATGGGCAATAAAAGCTGGCCATGCCTGTGACGCTCACATCCCATGAAAAAAAAAACCGAAGCAATCTAAAAGAATGAATTAGGAGCATCAGACAACTGTTACAGCCATGTGGTGTGATGCGGGTGGTTCTCATTGTTCAACTCCCCACCTGACCGCAGCAAGTGTATTTGTATTAGAATTTAGCCGTGGGTTTATTTTCAAATAACCAAACAATGACAGGTTTTCTTGTAGGTTTTTAAAAACAGAAAATCAATTGCTTATTGATCAATACGCCTTATCCCGAAAGTGTTACACACATATAAACGCACACGAAGAAACAGATAGGAACATAGGAGCAGAGGTAGGCCATTCAGCCCATTGAGCTTGTCCTGCCATTCAATATGATCATGGCTGATCATCCACTTCAATGCCTTTTTCCCACACTATCCTCATATCCCCTTACGTCATTTGTATTTAGAAATCTGTCAATCTGCGTTAAAAATACTCAGTGACTGAGCTTCCACAGCCCTTGGGGTAGAGAATTCCAAAGATTCACAACCCTCTGAATAAAGAAATTTCTTCTCATCTCTGTTCTAAGTGGCTTCCCCCTTATTTTGAAATTGTGTCCCCTGGTTCTAGACTCCCCAACCAGGGGAAACATCTTAGTTGCATCTACCCTGTCTATCCCTTTAAGTATTTTGTAGATTTCAATGAGATCATTCTTTGAAACTCTAGAGAATACAGGCTCAGTTTCCTCAATCTCTCTTCATAGGACAGTCCGCCATCCCAGGAACAAGATCAAGAAGGGAAAGAGGAAGGTGGTTTTTGGAGGGGAGAGAAATATTACGATAAATCTGTTGAATTCTCTTGGGACTCAAGTTCTAGATGGTTGCAGGCCTGAAATGATTGTAGATTTCTCTCTTGATTGAGGTTCTGTGGAAGATGGTAGGTCACTTCCAGCTCTCGCTGTATAATTTTGATGTCGGATTTTCAGCAGGGCATGTGCTTTCTGGCTTGCTGGAATGCCATTTGTTATAAGTAGCTTCACCTTTTGGGTCAGTCTCTCTCTCTCTCTGGCTGTCTTTGTTTTAAGGTAAAACAAACAGTGTCACTTCTCACCTCCTGTTAGGAAACACCCTGTTTTTCCCCCATGGTGATCGCACAATGGCCCAGGACGTGATTACTTCACACCTCCTTTGTTTTAGAAGATGACTTTCAATTCTGGAATGTTTTTAAGATAGGTGTAAGATGGGTTTCATTGACACCTTTTAGTTTTAAGATTTGTCCTTTATCTTTGACAGACTGGAAATACAAAAGGCTAATCCCCTTTTTCTTTGCCAGCCATTTTGGACCATTGTTCACTTTTTAAAATAAAGCTTCACTTTTCAAAGACAAAGTCCGTTTTTCTCATAACTCTTCAGAGTTAGGCCATGACTGTTGTATCAGCGCACTTCCAATTAGCGTGACAACAATTCATTGTACAGCTGTCTAATTTTTCTTATTGCACACTGGTTCCAATAAAATAAATAAGCCTAGTTACATCATTTAATTAGAAAAATATTAAAAACACAATGATCAATTTTACACATAGATATTTGTGCGACTACTGTACTTTCACACTTTAGGAGTTTTTGTGGAAAAGTAGTTTTTAGGATAAAGCTTTCCTTTTCCTCTCACCACCCTCCCGCCAATGCTAAGTGCCAAGTCGTCACTGATGCTAAGTCTCCATCCAATAACCAGGTTTCTGAATATGGCTGGGTGATGGATTTTCAGATTCTCCTCCTTCTAAGGAAGCTGAGTTGAGATCAGGGATGGAAATTTCTAGCCATCAACCTATGGCTTCCACTCATGTACCAAACCGGTAATGATTGCGATGTGGCTCCTTCAATCCAATTCAAAGCATGAGCTCCTATAGAATTTAATGAACCTGTTCGGGGACACATTGAGATGCTCTTCAATACAAGTCACTGCAGCAAACCAGAACATGAGTGAACAACCAAACCACCCAAATCTCTAGAAAGCCATCTAGATAGAAAAAGGTAGCTAAGAGGCAGGATAGCTTTTCACAAAAAGAAATTAAAAATGAGCCAGGGGGCAGTTTGTATACAAAATACTACCAACTGTTCCTCTGCCTTCGTAATCAGAGCTTTAGCAGAGCTAAAAGGAACCTGGCCCAGCATGTAGCCATTTACTGATTGTGAGGAGAATGTACTTCCTGCTGCAGAGTTTACAAAGTGAGAATAGCAAACTCCGGTTCTCACTGCACAATTTCAACTCCCATGAGAAGTCATCCAGTTTTTTGAAATTTTAAAAGTTGGAGGTGACAAATGATTTTGATTTTAAATTGATGAACACTGGGGTATGTCCGACATATCTATTTCTGAAAGGAAGTAACAGTTGAAAATGACAAATCACTTAACAGTTTAGTAAGAGGAAAGTAAATAATTTTCAGCTGAGGATATTTACAAATACATGGACTGTTTCCAAAACATCCATTTTTAAATTAACCCAGCACTGGATTACAGGAAATGCTTAAAAAAAAACTGACTGAAATTATTGAGGCAATAAAGTGATGACAGATGGGTTGGACCAATCGCATACCTAGAATTGAAGCATGAAAAGTATAATGTAAGCAACAAACCTTCCTAGTTCTTACCACTGATGGGGCGCCCCTGGGCTCTTGCCCTGGGCGACGTGCTGTGTGATTCGCCTCCAGCTCCATCCATCAATGGGCACTGAAAGATGGCCTCAAGCTCCCTCCCATCTGGGGGGGGGATAGGATACCTGCCGATTGCCAGCTCAACCAAGGAAAGTCCCATACTCCAGATATCAGACTGCACAGAGTAATGGGTGCCTTGCAATCTCTCTGGCTGCCAGGAGAAAAAAAAGTAGTCATAAGTGCACAAACCAAACAAATATTATGCCAAATGTTCACTTCACACTGAATCTTGGAGCCAAGAAACTAATGCATGAAAAAAAAAGCGTGAAATGCATTATATATCAATACAAGTAACAGAACACAGCTTTTTACATCGGGCAAGGTATTACCACAAGACCCTATCCATGGAGTTGTTTACTTCCTTGCCACCTCCCTCACTCTGCTGGCTGGAAGGGGATGTGTGATTCAGGTAACAAAGGCTGACACAATTCAATCATTTTGCCATTACTCCATCATTGAAATTGTCAATTTTCTCATTTCTGCACTGCACCAACCAATCAACTTAGGATATGCTTTTAAGTAATATATGTCAGCAATGAGACCCTAATTTCATACCAAACTGAATTTACAAATGAGCTTGCATCGGAAAAAAAGTGACAAATGATTTTTCCTCAGATTTTATTTTTTAAATATTCAACATTAGAAGATGAGGAAGAAATGATTGCAGGCATTCAAAAAAAAATTTAAACGCTGCAAAGGCTAATTCTGCATTCCCAGCACGGATCATGGCGAGAATCAATGTCACTTTCTTTGACTCATACCTACATTGAACGTGCTGTCTGCGCGGAGTACAAAAACAACTCTACAGAATACTAAAAAGGTCACCAAAATAAGAGTTACAATTGAGATTTAAAATAGTTTGAAACATCCTGTTTTGAAAAATGTTTTCCTTCTTTAGGATGACCTGTAAAATCTAATTAACCTAGATGTCTTGATGAAGCAGTTCTAAATTGTTTAAGAGACTGTGATCTTTCTACCTTACTGATCTGGCTAAATTACAAATTGTGAGTGACCACAACACTTAAAGACGACAGAAGTTTTTCTTTAAACAATGCTTCACATAAAGGGTCACATGAAACATCTTGTGCCATTGTACACAGTTTGAAGTATGTTAGGTCACCTTGCTCATAAATTGCTAGTTTTTAATAATAAAACTGTACAAAGCTTGAGAAAGAACAAAGACTTACAGACATGTAAGAGCGAGTTCCCACAAAGGAGTTTGCCATCGAATCAATCAGCTGACCACTTACTCCAAAATCACAGAGCTTTATCTCACCACGAGAATTCACCAAGATGTTGGAAGGCTTCACGTCTGAAAGAATGAGGCAACAGAACTGAAGAAACAGCCACTTTGATACCTTTTACATTCCTCACTGCCTACTTTTAAATAGACACAATCAATTTGAATTTATTCTTTAAAAGACTACTCTAGGGAACTCTCACATTTGAGACCATCAATGGAAGTCAAAAGATGAAGTTTTTCACCCTTCAGTTGAAATTTTCGACACCGAATTTCCTACTTAGGATACTGGGGGGGCATCAAGAATTCCTTGGACTTGATTTGGATTATTACATCATTTGCAAACCTGATGTATGGATGAAAATAGCAGGCAGAAGACCATTTGGCCCATCAAGCCTACCCCACATTGTTATAATGTGTGAAGCACCATGATCAGACAACCTCCTATCCAACTATAACCATGTAATCTCCCAGGACAGGGAAAAAAAGAGAAAAAACCTAAAACAGATTAGGGGGAAAAAAAATTGAAAAATTACTCCCCACCCTTGGATATTGAAAACTAGTCCTGGAAATCACATTGACCATCCTTATATTGTCTGGTATTTCAGCTACCTTTATAAGATGTACATGACAGCAACTTGCCAGAGATGAAAACTAACTGGCCATGATGCCAGTAAGCTGTTAAAAATACAACTGTTAGTTTAGAATCCAACTCGTAGTTGAAGTTGGGAGAAGCAAGACCTTGGTGGCAAGGCTCATCTCTTCTGCCTCCTATGGATTGCTGGAAACAACATTGAGATAAATTCAAAAATTAACCTAAGACTACCAAATGTGAGATCACTTGCATCTAGGGAACGAGGGGACCATCTCAACACGGTTTGATGGAGCTTTGCATGATGCTTAGGCTTGTACAGTTCTGTTTGGGAGGAGCTACACCACATTAGAGATCCGAAAGTCCTTATATCTCAAGGCAGTGACTTGTGCTTGGGTATGGCTCCACTGGTATTAGCCAACTGGTCCTTGCCACTCTTCATATATCTAGTTAGTACGTCGCAAGCTTTTCAATTCTGGTGGGCATTACAGTTCACCTCCCCAAATCTCTTCACCCTATATCAACCACAACCTTTATTGACATGAGTCCTACTTTCATCCTTTTCCTATTTTTTTCCTTTCTGATAATTAATAGCTGTTCGGGCTTCACTTTTGTACTTCTCCTTAAAGCTGGAAAAGATTTCATAAGAGTTTATACTGAATATAAGGGAGAGAAAATTAGCATGACTCATTGAAAAGTGCATGCAGAATTTTATTCCCAGCATAAGCCCCAGGAAAAATGAAAACTGGAGCACACTTCACAAAAAACAGAAGCATTCGCAGCAACAATTTCTTGTGGTGGAGGAGATGCAGTGCAACAGGTAATATGTGGAATGGAAAGAAGAAAAAAGACCAATAGGACACCGCTTGTGTCGTACAGCAGAGAACTTGCAATGATGCCTATTAACTGAAGCTTGGTGGGCACCACTTCCGTGGTATACAAAGCATAAAGGAGACAGTTTAGCTTACGTATACACATACATCCATGGTAGCTCCTTAGGCTTAAGTATATTTACAATGAGGCCCTGCTTGCTGAAGCACATACAAAATAAATACAAACATCAATTTATTGTAATTACCCAAGAAACCTACTATACGAATACCAGTACCAAGATCATTATACTTCTCACACATTTTGGCTTTATACTAGTATAATAAAAACAAATTACTGCGGATGCTGGAAATATGAAATAAAACAAAGTGATGGAAAAACTCAGCAGGTTTCTGTTATTAACACTCCCTCTGCGCTAATGCTTTGTCTTTCATCACACCATTGGCACACTCTTTGCCTTTGTCCCACAACCTTGTCAATTAATCTCTCCGGCCCCCTGTCCTATCACACATCTTCCCTTTCGTTCTCTTCACGCCCCCCCACCACAACCCATACTTGTTTAAAACCTATTACATTTCTAACCTTTGCCAGTTCTGTTAAAAGGTCACTGACCTGAAACGTTAACTCTGCTTCTCTCTCCATTTATACTAGTATGACTGACCAATTTAGCTTATACTAACAGGGAATACATCTAATAGGAGAGAGATCAGCAAACATCTACAAGCATCAAAGATCCATCACCACACACAGTTCTAAATGACTGTCTTAATTTTAGCAAATGTCTTACTTTAAATGTCCTTTTAAAGTTATTCTTTGTTCCGTGAGGTTTTATGTTTATCTCATCTTGTTCCTTCTCATTACCAAACCCAGATTATTTTCAAGGTGCAGGTGATCTTCAATGAAACCATGATTTCAGAGCAAGTAGATTAAAGATCAGCGCAGCATGCTTGATTATTAAAATCACTTTCAGTTTCAATTGCAAACTAATTTTTTTGAAACATCATGCATTGAAGTATTAAGGAATGGATTTGGAAGAGCTTCTTTCAAAGCAATGTTTAGGTCGAGACTCTATTCTAGAAGCATTGCTTTAAAAGCCTTTATTTTGGCATTAATTGCCCAAATGGTGTAGCGATTCCTTCAGCAGCACAAAGGATCAAATATTTCACCTCATTCAGCTAATTAACCAATTTACTGAATAAGTGGCAAAACAATAAAGTTAGACGTTTATAGCACAGAAGACTGCGATTTGGCTCATCGCATTTGTGCCAGCTCTCTAATTCACCCGAGTCCCATTCCCAAGCGCTTCGCCGAAACTTGTAAATGCTTTTCTTCTTTCTCTATCTCCTTTTTCTGGCAGGGCGTTCCATACCTAGAGAACCCTCTGATTCCCTGAAGCTCTTCCCATTTTTTATGATGACCTTAAATGTATGCTCTCACATCTATTTGAGAATCCAATTCTTTAATTTTGTTTTAAGAAAAGCTTTACAATTTTTTTTTTTGCCTCCTTTCTTATTTAAGCTGCATCACAGACAATTCAGCATTTCTAACAGAATGTAAACATCTAATGTCAAAATTGGGATAGTTACTGAAAACTCTCATTATAAAACCATTTTTATGGGCTTTATTTAGTGGATCACAAGTAAAAGCCGAATGTTGTAGCATGCATAATTTCTAGAGGTTTACTATGTCTGTAAAAGGCTTATATAATGTTTCATTGCAACTTCATAGCTAAAGTAACATGAACAAACAGAAGAATGCAGGCCATCTATTTTCAATTTTATCTTCTCACCTCTGTGCATGATTTGATGCTTCTCCCTTAAATATGCCAAACCTCTTAGGACCTGCAGAACAAATGCCATTAAAAAGCATGTTCAACATTAGTTTGTGTTCATACCATCTAGGTTTTTGTACTACAGAATTATCTAATAATGACATCCTTTTTTAAACAAAATAAAAAAATTAAGAAATTTTGACTGATTACGCCTTGGGATGTTTTATTACTTTAAAGGTGTTATATAAAGGCAAGTTGTTGTTGTTAGGCATTGCATTTCCTCTAAGTCAAACAGTCAGGACTTAAACTCCTTTATTCCCCTCAAATTTCCTTTGATTATCCATGTTGTCTTTCTTAATGGAAAGACAGGAGAAATCAACCGTCACAAGGCTCATCAATTTTAGACTTGAAATCAGGTGGTAAAAATACACAGGGGAGATCCATGTACAATAAAAATATGGGAATTGAAAACATGGAAAAGGGGAACAAACTGCAAAAGCAGCAGAAAGAAATCAGAACAGAATGCAAAAAACCATGGTGGATCTACCAATCGCAAGAGGAGAAAAAGAATGGTGGGGAATCAAATTACGAATGTCAACAGACATGGGGTTCAACCAAAGACCCTACCCGCATATCTTGTTATTCCTTTCTCCCCCGTGAATTGTTATGATCTGCAATGTACTGTCAAAAGGATTGATGGAAGCAGATTCAATAGTAACCTTCAAAAGGGAATTGGACAGCTACTTGATAGGGAAATAATTTACACGGCTATTGGGAAAGAGCAGGGCAGCTGGAATAATTGGATAGCTGTACCAAAGAGTCAGCATAGGCATGATGGGCTAAATGGCCTTGTACTGTGCTGTTTCATTCTATGATTCTATAAAATATTTTGTAACTACAAAACTCCAAAACCTTCATTTATTGCAAGTGGTCAACAAAAATATTTGTTAAAGTTTAAAGAGTTACAATCAGTGGAAAACAGTCAGGTTTTGTGGCTGGTGGCCTGAACAGACTAACCAGATTCAGTATCTTATTTGACAGCTGATTATTAGACCGCGGAAATGTAAATATATTCCCTCATATACAGATCTAATTGCAAAAAGGCAAACTTTAAGACTTATCTATTCAGGGAAAGGATAGAGACCCAGATTTTATAAAAAAAAAATGCAAAGAATATAGGCTGAGATAATAGACACCCACCCTAGTGGCACCGTTCATAAGCAGTAGTAGAAAAGCAAGTATGACAACCGAGTACCTAAAATAGGGTCCAGACATACAGCTTTCAAATTGGTAGGATCTGCGAACAAGTTAAGCCGATGAAAAAGCAAGTTTCATAAATTTTTGTTTTTAGAAAAGTGAGATATTTTTATGGAAATGCAGTATTGTACAAATTGTTCAAGTTCCAACTTCAAATGAGACTTAAGTATTTGCTAAGCCAACTGTCAAATTATTATTCACTGTTGCTATTTGCCATAGGTAATTCTTTGTTGCTAAAGAATTAGCTTCAAGATGTAGCGACTATGAAATTAAAATTCTGGAGTTACATCTGCCTTCAAAAAATGAATACCAAACTACAAACTATGTTCCCTTTAACCCTCTGGGGACTGCAGCAGTTCTTTGGCAACACACCTCGAAGGAATAGTTTATAAACACAAGGATACAGGAATGTGGACAACTAGTTCAGACCATCCAGGTCACTTGTGTCTATTCCGTATTTCAAAAGTTTTTCTAAATTTACTTTATCCCATTGGATATGCATTCCAGATGTCACATGAAAGATACAAATTCCAAAAGCAAGTTTTAATCAATGATTAGAATATTACTGCCGTAGGAGAGAGCAGTTAAGTTATAGGTACAGTGAGAAAGAGGGGATGGATCATAGAATAGCCAGTAACTACCACCTCCCAACAATACTATTTCTGAATACTACTCACTCCCTTTTCAAAGCTTCACATAGTCTAATTTCAGGTGTCGCAGTTGAGAACTGAGATATGCATTTTGAGAGCAGACTAAAGCCAATAATGAACATTTAAATTTACAATAAACTAACAAGAAATCTCTCACAGCTATGAAGGTACACAGGATATCAAAAATATAGGCTGCATCACCGATTTCAAAACTACACTTGACATTTTGATTAAAAATCCTTTAAATGCAGTCAGCATGGTGGCACTGAATGTTAACAGAATGGGGACTGATGCTGGTTCAAATGCCATTTGCTCAGTTTTTCAAGTGAATGGGAGATTGGAGAAGCTCCTGGCAAGGAAAATGTAAAAAAAAAGTCATGTCTAGATAGTCCCTGGTGCCTCCAGGCTGCCAGCTACAAGGGGCAGTGAGGGGAGTCCTGAGCAGGCCATGAGATGCTTTTACTCTCTCAGTTACAGAGATGTCGGACAAAGCAGACAAAGAAAGCAATAACTTACAGAAGTTGGACCTGACCCAAAAAAAAGCAAGTCATTGTTCACATTCTTGCTTCCCCCTCATTTTTCCTTTCAAATACATTTTTGGCACTATCTATTGCTCAAATACAATCAGGTTTTGGTAGTATAAAGTTATACTTGCCTGCCTCTGGCATAAACTGCCCACCAATCAAATCTAAAATTAAAGACATGTGAAGGTAGCTGCAACATGTGGATTTGAATATCTAAAGCTTCATGCTGAATTCCTACTTGCAACATTTCCAAATGAACCAAGAATTTCAGCACCCAGACAGATTAAGTTGGGAGGTAGGGTTGCATCAAAAATGTCAAAATTCCCATATACTATCAGTCTACAGGTGAATCAGAAGAAAACTGAACACTACTACAGTACAGCCTTAACCTTCCATCGCGCCCCCCCCACTACCCTAACCCCCCCAACCCCAGCCCCACATTCCAAGTGATCATTCCTTATGTCTGAATGTTGGCAGGCTACTTGATTGTAGGGGATATAATAGCAGAGTAGATCCTGTCATCATATGGCATCGACAAGCTTGACTGCCCCCCAGTAACCATTGGATAGCAATCAGAAGTAGGAACTCTGGATAACTTGGTTCTCCCTTTCCCACCTAGAGGGTGTAAGATAAGCCCATTCGGTAGACCAGCTCATTCAACTCAGAACAAACTGAAGGCCTTGTGATCAATGTGGCCTAGTATTACAGCAGGCATCGTTTTTATCTAATGGAGGGAGAAACTCATCTCACTTAAGCGTATAACCAAGATGTTCTGAAGGTGCAGCTTATTCACATATCAACGATCCAGATGCTGGCGGTAAGGCGAAGGTACGCACAAGATTCTCCCACAAGAAAATCCCGATCTCATCACTTTCAAGTGCAGGCAGCTGCTTCATCAACAAACCATTACCTCCCTCACCCATCTTGTCGTGGTGGGTTTAAAAGGTGGCATAGTAAGGGATTGGGAATAAATTGCTTGCAGAGAATGATATATGGTATGGAAGGAGGACAAGCAACACAAAATCACTACATTATCAGGGATTCTACATGATCAGGATGCGAGCCTATTACCTTTTTAATTAGTTTCCAAAAGTTAAAACAATCTTTTTAAATATAATAAAAAGACAAATTTACATGGATTAGTTATTAAGGAACATTTCTTAATTTTTTTTTTTAAGTCTGCTGATATCACACATCTAACTCCACATTTAATACACTTACTGCTATGCTGACTTTTCCCAGGATTTCCTCTGGAATTCTCCTGGCTTCCTTCAGCACCTGGTCCAGAGAGCCACCATCCTAAAAGAACAAAGATGGAAAAGGCAAAACTTGAACACTTTTTTTTGAAAAACTACACAAGACTGAGACGACTTAGATGACAGCTGTAGACGTCTCCTTGGTCCAGCCTTAAATATTGTAGAACTAAATCAAGAATTGGTAAATACTAAAGACAAATAACTGTGCGAATGGGCACTTCATGCTAGGCTACAAAAATACTTTAACCACAAAAATAACCAGTTTTATTGTACTACAGCATGGCTAGCTTGAATAAGGCAGCAGATGACTCAAGTTCTTCAGTTTGCCCCTTGCCTTACTATCTCATGAGAACCGACTTAATGACCCACTTGAAACCTTCATCAACCAAGGTAGATGAATCTATACAACAGGTAGCTCAGATCCAAAGGTTGCAACATTTCAGCCCCTTAGTACTTTATTCTAAATAGGGCATAACATGACTTCAAAGCAAAACAGAACTAATACTCTTTTTAAATAAATTGCTGTCAACTAAACATTCGAAAAATTATACCGTAATGTAGGGATTAAACGTACACAGCATAATATTATGAAAATTTCTATTCCTTAGTCACAATCATCCTACCATGTGCAATATACCCACTACATACTGGGAAGATTCCTTCACAAATGTTGAATTAAAATATATTGAGAAAATGTTTTGCACTGTTAAAGGCAGAAAATTCTACTTGCAATGTCTTCTTTCCTTTTACTTTATTTATTTTTTATTTAGAGATACAGCACTGAAACAGGCCCTTCGGCCCACCGAGTCTGTGCCGACCAACAACCACCCATTTATACTAACCCTACGGTAATCCCATATTCCTTATCACCTCCCTACACTAGGGGCAATTTACAACAGCCAATTTACCTATCACCTGCAAGTCTTTTGGATGTGGGAGGAAACCGGAGCACCCGGCGAAAACCCACGCAGACACAGGGAGAACTTGCAAACTCCGCACAGGCAGTACCCAGAATCGAACCCGGGTCCCTGGAGCTGTGAGGCTGCGGTGCTAACCACTGCTTTAGTGCCTACCATCACAAATTAGAAGCACTCTTGTACCTCCCGAAAACATTTAGACTCATATGAATGATAGCCAAGAACTATCATCAGACTTTTTGACTGTGGAGGGTGCTGTTTTGTCAAATCTTGTCCCAGCTATATGTATGGACACACACTTTTAAGCAAGAGTCAAAGAAAGGCCATCAGGAACAAGAGCTGGGAACCTAGATTTTTTAAAAACTCTATTCAGAGTCTAGAAGCTCGAAGATCAATGGTATCTCACAACCCCCCCACACCAATGTGCTGGCTGTGTTAATCAAGAATACGACAGTAAATTCTGGTCTCAGCCTAAAACTCTTCACACTTTGAAGTTTTAAATCATCTTAAAGGAGGCAAATTTTGTAACTTTATTGCTGAAAGTAAAATACTGTGCTTTTTGACATAAAATGTGCACCCTCTAGTGGTTGACAAATATGCCAAGGAGAGAGTTCAGAAACACTTGCATCGCTATTCCAGAACACTGACTCCCAATGTAATCATCTTAGAACAACCTAGAGGATAAAGTTCTCTGCAAACCCAAATGATAAAGCAAGCGTAACTGAACTGAGTATCTAGTGCACCATTAAACTCAAATATAAAGAAAAGACTTGCATTTCACGACCTTGGGAAGTCCTAAAGCATTTTACAGCCAATGAAGACATTTTAAAAGGATAGTCACTGCAGTAACATGATCAGGAACGTAGCAACTAGCAAGAGTAAACCAGGCCCAAGGAACGTTCCACACATTCCTACAATTCCCACAGTGCCAGCACTTTTATTTTGCCATTGTTGTACTGGTTTTGAACAAGAGTAGCTGTTGTTCTTGTAAATATCTCAACAATCTGGACCACCCCCCAACCCCTACCTCCATGAGTCAGAACAGGGAGACTTTTGGGGATGTGCTTTAACAGAGAAAAACATGAAGCTGAAAAGGCTGCATGTGCCGTGCACCGAAATGTAGTAGCAAGGAGTAAAAGTAGCAACACATTCCAGTGAAAAAAAACAGATCTAGCTTTTCAAAAGTAACAATTCAAGAAGCAGAATTGCTACTCTGTTTTGAAACGCCAGATCCAATACAAAAAAGATTGTGGGGTTAAGAATGGTTTTCTTACAAATAGAGTCTCAAAGAATTCAAGGGGAGGAGAAAATGAGATTATTGTAAATACACTTATAAATTAGCTGACACAGATTTGTTTTGAAAAAAATGTAGAATTTCTCTTTCCATTTAAACGCTTAGTCAGAAAACTGCTCTCACATGCTTCCTCCACTGATATAGTCTACATTATCAAATAATATCTGAACAGTGACCTGAACACAGCACCAGAGGCTGACAGAGTTTTTAAAAAGCTGAGAAAATCTCTTTGCAGCCCTCCTCTTGCCCTTCCTCTTCCCAGTAATCTTCTCTTTAAGATCCTGGCTCATGTTTCCTTGAGCTTTGGGCACTTTCCAGTGTCTCACCTGGTACTCACTGATAATTGGAGAGCCCATACAGCGAGTACCAACAGAATATACAACGGGATAGTAAAAATAGGCGGGGAAAGGGCCGGATTACCACCAAGCCAAGTTCCATCCTCACTCAGCATCCAAAGCAGTGCATTTTCCAGCAAGAATCCCATTTGATGTTTTCTCTCTCCTAGACTAGGGACACTGGTCAAGTGCAACAGCCTTATTCTTGTCGCACAGATATGGATGGGACCCAGGATCTTTCTCGTGTGAATGACTCAGATCTGCACAGTGAATTTACCATCCGAGCCATTGGGATACTTAAAATATACATACAAACATACGAATTAGGAGCAGGAGTTGGCCACTCGGCTCCTTGAGCCTGCTCTGCCAATCAGTAAAATCATGGCTGATCTGATAGTAACTTCAACACCACATTCCCGCCTACCGCCGATAACCTTTCACCCCCTTGCTTATCCTCTGCCTTAAAAATATTCAAAGACTCTGCTTCCACCACCTTTTGAGGAAGAGAATTCCAAAGACTCACAACCCTCAGAGAAAAAATTTCTCCTCATCTCTGTCTTAAATGGGCGACCCCTTATTTTTATAAACAGTGACCCCTAGTTCAGATTCTCCAAGAGGAAACATCCTTTCCACATCCACCCTGTCAAGACCCCTCAGAATCTTAGATTCTTAGATGTACATAGATTACATGGGATTTACAACACAGATGCAGGTCATTCAGCCCAACTAGTCTATGCCAGCGTTTATGCTCCACATGAGCCTTCTCCCACTCCTCTTCCTCTAACCCTATTATAACCTTCTATTCCTTTCTCACTCATGTACTTAGCATAGATGTATTTAAGAGGAAGTTAGCTATTTACCTTTTACTCCTTGTGGTTGAGAGTTCTACATTCTACCCACTCTCTTTGTAAAGAAGTTTCTCTTGAATTCCTTATTGGATTTATTCTTCATTACCTAATGACCCCCAGTTTTGGACTCAATCACACAAGTGGTTATATCCATGACCTGTTTGTCCTATTAAGCATATTGTTTATTGAGCTACAATCTCATTGGTATATGTCACCCAGAGCCTCATTCTGAGAGATACTTGGCAGAACAGGATAAAATTCATTAAAGATATTTTACAGCCACATTATTGGCTGATCTTGTATCAGTGCATAAATGGCTGCTTTTACACAAAGGTTTTTTTCCCTGGTGATACACTACAACATTGCGTCATAGAAACATAGCAACAGGAGTAGGCTGTGCATCCCCGCAAGTTCCAGAGATCACGACTAAGATAGCTGAAGGCTCTAACACTAATGGTATGCTTTTTTTCTGTACTCATGATTTATAGATTTCTTGGAGTCAACTCCTGCTTCCTTCACTACTCCCCTGAAGGCACTGATACATGCACACAATTTAAAATGTTTGAATAAAACCTAAAATCTTGATTTGTTTCCTAATCTGAATGTGATCATACCACAATATACTTGCAACAATTTAGTAATATAGTGCTATAAATGTAAAGGAAACACCCTCGGTGCTTCATAAGTGGAAACAAATAGGGAACCAAGACATAGAGGGAGAAATTAGGACGGGTGACTCAAGGCTTCGCCAAAAAAAGGCACTGAATTTTTTTTTAAGCAGAGAGAGAAAGCAAGGGGGTGGGGGGGGAAAAGAGGATGGAAAGAGAAAAGTGAGAGAGAAGTGGGGGGTGGGGTGTCAGAAATTAGGGCTGCGCCAGATGAAAGTTTAACACTAATGATAGGGCGAAAGGAACGTAAGTAGGCCAATGTTACAGAACCTAAGGGCATATATAGGAGGCGCCAGAGGAAGGGACAGATCAGGCTGTGGAAGAAACTGAACATAAGGACAAGATTTTATGTTCAATATGCTGGTGGACAGGGAGCCAGTGTTAGTCAGTGAAGAACCAGGACAAGACAGGAGACAGGAGGCTAAGTTTGATGGTTGGAGTTTCTAGAGAGTTGCCAAATAGGAGGCCAGTACAGAGACTATTGGAGTAATTGTGTCTAGAGGTTAGAATCTATAATTGCATGATAATTTGTTAAAACCCTAATTTCCTGCAAATAACACTGTTGATGTTGAATGGAAAACATTTGACAGCTATTCTAAAGTTGTAATATAAATGTAAAATAATAAAACTTTGATCTAATCTCAACTTATATCCAGTCACATGTATCAAGCTATACTTCTCAATAAAATACTAGCCATGAAAAAAAAGAGAGAAGCTTCAACACTTCCTATTTGCATCTGGCCCATTTTCAGAGCAGCAGCACAGGTTTAAGGGAAGCAGTTTTCTTCAATTTTTCTCATTATCTGCATATAGACTCAGCCTTCAGATAGCCTTGGTAAAATATTTTAAAAGCCTATTCTAAGCCTCAGCTAACCTCCTTTAAAGCGTGGAGCAAAATGCATGGATGGATCAACACAATAGAACCACAGAAAAATTAAGGCACCGAAGGAGGCTATTCAGCCCATCGTGCCTGCGCTGGCCGAAAAATCTAGCTGCCCAATCTAATCCCACCTTCCAGCACCTGGTCCGTAGCTTTGCACGTTACAGCACTTCAGGTGCATGTCTAGGTACCTTTTAAGAGTTGAGGGTTTCTGCCTCCACCACTGTTCCTGACAGTGAATTCCAGACACCCACCACCCTCTGGATAAAAATGTTTTTCCTCATGTCCCCTCCAATCCTTCTACCAATCACCTTAAATCTGTGCCCCCTGGTAATTTACCTCTCCAACAGGGGAAACAGGTCCTTCCTGTCTACCCTATCTAGGCCCCTCATAACACCTCAGTTGTCACCCCTCAGCCTCCTTTGTTCCACGGAAAACCCTAGCCTATCCAATCTTTCTTCATAGCTGCAACTTTCAAGCCCTAGCAACATTCTTGTAAATCTCCTCTGTACTCTCTCCAGAGCAATTATGTCCTTCCTGTAATGTGGTGACCAGAACTGTACGCATTACTCCAGCTGTGGCCTAACCAGCATTTTATACAGGTTGAGCATTACATCCCTGCTTTTGTATTCTATACCTCGGCCAATAAAGGAAAGCATTCCACATGCCTTCTTCATCACTTTATACATCTGTCCTACCACCTTTAGGGACCTGTGGACATGCACTCCAAGGTCATAGAGTCAGAGAAGATACAGCACCGAAACAGGCCCCGGGTCCATGCCGACCATCTACCACCCATTTATACTAATCCTATATTAATCCCATTTTTCCCCTCACATCCCCACCTTCCCTCAATTCTCCTACCACCTACCTACACTAGGGGCAATTTTCTTTTTTTTTTACAATGGCCAATTTACCTATCAACCCGCAAGTCTTTGGCATCTCACTTCTTCTCCCTCTCCGAATATCCTCCCGTTTATTGCACATTCCCTTGCTTTGTTTGCCTTCCCCAAACGCATTACCTCACACTTCTCCGGATTCAATTCCATTTGCCACTTTTCTTCCCACTCAAACAAATCATTGCTAGCATTCTGGAGTCTACAGCTATCCTCTTCATTATCAACCACACGGCCAATTTTTGTGTCATCAGCAAATTTCCCAATCATGCTTCCCACATTTAAGTCCAAATCATTAATATATACCACAAACAGCAAGGGACCCAACATGGAGCCCTGTGGAACGCCACTGGAAACCGCTTTCCATTTGCAAAAACATTTGTCGACCATCAGCCTTTGTTTCCTGTCACTGAGCCAATTTTGGATCCAACCTGCCCCATTCCCCTATATCCCATGGGCTTTCATTTTTCTGACCAGTCTGCCATGCGGGATCTTGTCAAATGCCTAACTAAAATCCACATAGACCATATCCTCATCAATTTGCCTCCTTGTTACTTCCTCAAAAAACTCAATCAAGTTAGTAAGACACGACCTTCCCTTAACAAATCCAAGCTGACTATCCCTGATTAATCCTGGTCTTTCTAAGTTACAGTTCATCCTGTCTCTCAAAATTGATTCCACTAATTTACCCACCAGAGGTCAAACTGACCAGCCTATAATTATTTGGCCAATCCCTTGCAACTTTTTTGAACAATGGTATAACGTTCACAGACCTCCAATCCTCTGGCACCTCGCCTGTATCCAGTGAGGATTTGAAGATGATCCCAGCGCATCCGCTATTTCCTCCCTGGCTTCCTTTAACAACCTGGGATGTAATCCATCCGGCCCTGGCGCTTTATCCACTTTCCTCTCTCATTATGCTAATCGTATCTAATATTTCACACTCCTCTTTTACCACAATGTCTGCATCATCTCTCTCCTTTGTGAAGGCAAAGGAAAAAGAAACTCATTAAAAACCCTGCCCACATCATCTGCATCCACAAATAAGGTACCTTGTACATCTGATAGGCCCTACCCTTTCCTTAGTTATCCTCTTACTCTTAACGTACTGATAAAACATCTTTGGGTTTTCCAAGATTTTACCTGCCAATAATTTTTCATGTCCTCGCTTTGCTTTTCTAATTTCCTTTTTTACTTCACCCCTGCACTTTCTATACTCCTTTGGGCTTTCTAAGGTGCTAAGTTTTTCGCAACTGTGGGGCGGCACAGTGGCGCAGGGGCGGCACAGTGGTTAGCACTGCCGCCTCACAGCTCCAGCGACCCGGGTTCAATTCTGGGCACTGCCTGTGTGGAGTTTGCAAGTTCTCCCTGTGTCTGCGTGGGTTTCCTCCGGGTGCTCCGGTTTCCTCCCACAAGCCAAAAGACTTGCAGGTTGGTAGGTAAATTGGCCATTATAAATTGCCCCTAGTATAGGTAGGTGGTAGGGAAATATAGGGACAGGTGGGGATGTGGTAGGAATATGGGATTAGTGTAGGATTAGTATAAATGGGTGGTTGATGGTCGGCACAGACTCGGTGGGCCGAAGGGCCTGTTTCAGTGCTGTATCTTTTAAAAAAAAAAGCTTTCTTTTTCTGCTTTAACTTACCCCGTATGCTTCTAGATAACCGGGAGCTCTAGACTTGGGGGACATGCCTACACAATCTCGCTTCTGAATGCCTCCCACTGGTTTGCCACTGATTTTTCCTTCAAGTAGCCGTATCCAGTCCACTTTCTCCAGATCACCTCTCAGTTTCGTAAGATTTGATTCTCCCAATTTAGAACTAACTCCTGGTTTATCTTTGTCCTTTTCCATATGCTAAAACTAACTGTATTATGGTCACTATCTCCAAAATGGTCACCACTGCTACTTCATCCACTTGCCCAGCTTCATTACCGAAGACTAAATCTAGAATCATTGGGTTTATGTGCTGGCTAAAAAAGTTCTCTTGATTCTTTGCCCTCTGTGACCTTCACACTGCTTGTATCAAAGTTGGTATTAGGGTAGTTGAAATCCCCAACTATTATTGCCCTATAATTTTTGCACTCAGAAATTTGCCTACATATTTGTTCTTCTATCTCCCTCTCACTATTTGGGTTTTTTTTTTATTACACTCCTAGTAGCGTGGCTTCTCTTTTTTTTTTATTTCTGAGCTCAAGTCATATGGCCTCATTTGATGATTCATTTAGCATATCATCCATCCTCACAGCTGTTATTGATTCCTTAACCAATAATGCTACACACCCTCCTTTTTTTTTATCCCCCTCGCTATCTCGCCTGTAAACTCCATATTTAGGGATGTTGAGCTGCCATTCTTGCCCCTCTTTAAGCCAAGTTTCCTTTATAGCAATGATATCGTGTTGCCATGCATCTATCTGTGCCCTCAGCTCATCGGCTTTATTTGCTATACTGCTTGCGTTTAAATAAGTATCTTTTAACACTGCCAAATTTTGGTGCTGCATACTTTTTAACCATTGCTTTTTTTGTCTGTCAGAGTCACTCGCTAATTTTCTGCCTCCCGTTCCCTGTCCTGAAATTGTCCTATCTGAAACTGCCCTCAGGTTCCCATCCGCCTGTCAAACACAAGCTCAGATTCCATGTCAACCCCTCTAGCACTTCATAGATCTGGTTTTCTTTGTTCCTAGGTGGTGTACAAGGGAAGATTTAACTGTAATACAGTGTTCTCTGATTCCACCTTTGCTTGGCAGTACACAACTTTCAGTTTTCTTCCTAACAGCAATTGCTAAAATGAGATACTCAGTAAAATGGCTAAGGTTTTTTCAACTATCCATTCATTGGAAATTGCTATTAAAATAACTCCAGTTTAGTTGTTAAAAATTTCTGGTCTCGAAGGAATCTGGTCCAAATGTGGTCACTATCCTTGGAGAGAAAAGCCCTGTTTTTCAGTTTAACGTTCAAAAAACACCTTATATTCCTATGATCATAAAAATGTATTCAGCTTCAAAGTTAAAAACACCACAAAGCTTCGTCGGTTAGTCACACAGACCAGATTTGATACACATCTGCGCTAAGTTAGCCGAATGCAACCAGGTGATTGATAGAAGCACTACAGCTTGTCACAATGCCCAATGCCTTGTGAGGAGCACAAACTATGATTCCTGCTCCTGACCACTATGCAGCAATCCCCAATGAGAAGTCTGCATGTGTGAACACTGGCTGAAGACATGATTTGGGTCAGCTATGAAGCCTATCTATGACTGAACAGCCTGCTGCCACTCATCGTCTGGACTCACAGATGAATAAAGCTTTCAATGAATAGTTCTGTTATAGCCATCTCTTATCTAGGATCTTAGAATTCCAGTGGAAAGAGAAGCACTGCTGTGTGGGCAAGGAAGATAATGCCACCTCTTTGCTTTTATGTTTACACAGGTCAGACGTAATGGAAGAAACACTGATCATTTGAAAGGCTCTGCAGCAATTTAAGTTTAATTGACAGCATTTTAATAATTTTGACTTCAATGAGGGGCAAGCATAATTTTCCTATCCATGCGCCAGTTGGTTAGCTAAATTTGTCGTCAGGAACTAGCTGCCATGCGGAATGGTTGAAACAGATCACACTGGCACATTTAAGGGGAGGCTTGATGCATACATAAGGGAGAGGGGAATAGAGGGATTATAGGGACGGGGGGAAAACAGGGTGGCAAGAGGTAATTAGAATATGAGGCAGCTTATAAAGACTGTATAGACCAGTTGGGATGAATGATCTTTTACTGCACTGCAGATTATATGTAATTTTAGGTAAGGAAGAAAACTTAAAGTTGAACACAAGCCAAGCAAGGGCAGAACATGAGATTTTATATTTTATTCCAAGTTCATAAGCATGGCTCCTCATTCACGACATCAATTCACTGACTTCCTTCACTTGAAAACATGGATAATGTCCGTTCTCTTTCCACCATCATTGCCCTCTCTTTTCCCTTCTAAGGTTTTTTTTTCTGACGACATCTTGTTTCCTGAGCCCCTCTCCATACCTCATCGAGTTAAAAGCTGGTACCTTTAATTGTTACTTTGTATTGACATGATTCTTGTAGGAATATTTCTTTGTGTTTGTACGTGACAACTTAAGGAAACAGCAAAAGCTGACAGAAAGCTTAAAAAAAACATAAACAGCCCTCATCACCCACAAAGCCAAGAAGTTAGACTGAAAGTGCACTGGGACAGTGGGACACAACACGCTCTCAGGTTGACCCAAGTGCCTCCAGTCCAGGGTTTGCAATCTACTATGGATTTATTAATTATTAATGTTACTTCTTACATTTCTCTGTGGATGTTTACTGCTTTAACAGAAGCACTGGTTCTCCAGTTTCTGCTTGGCAACAAAGGAACCAGCACTATGCCTCGGTTTAACATCTCATTGAAAAGCTGGCACCGCTAACAATGCAGCACTCCTTCAGTACTACACTGAACTTTCAGCCAAGATCATGTGCTCCATGTGAAGATGGACTTGAATTCAAAACTCTTATGCAGACGTGAAGGTGACACCACCGAGCCAAAGCTGAAAATCAGGATAACTCCAGTCTTCGTTATTTTATTTCCAATTAACTGCCAAGTGCAGTAATAGAAATGTTCCATTTATGCATTCACATCAACATCCTCATCTCAAAAAGCAGCTGCAACTTGTTTAATAAACACACACAAAACAGCCGAACATACTGTAAATAAGTTTTTAAAAATAGCATTTTTAGCAGATTATATATAACTTTTTCAGAAACAAGTGCTAAACAAATACATGAGCAACACAAAAACCATTAGCTTATCTTAAACCTTTTCTGCCCCACCACGCACAAACAGTTGGAGAACTGTTGTCTAATGATTGTCCTGTCCTCCAGCAGATCCTAATCATGTTGCCTTCCAATCAAAGTGTGGGGGGGGGGGGGGGGGGGGAAAGAGAGGGGGAGTTTTTTTAAAACTCAAATGCTGACAACTGAAATGCTGTCAGCTTAACAGATCGATGGTTGGCCTGCATGTATGGTGACATTATCTTTGACAGAAAATCTGTTACCTTGTTGATATTATCCTTTTAGGGAAATGGTTACTTTGTGTTTTGCATGTTGAGACCTTGTTCAGATAATGAGCTGACAAGAATGTTCACATATGATGCTACATTTGTTTCATGTACTGCTCCAATATTCATCTTGGAAATGCAAGTATTGCCAAGTTCTGAACCCTTACAGTATCTGTTTTTGTGCAGTGCTACTTTTGCAAAACAAATTTAAGGAAAAAGATTAAACAAATGAATTGAATGCTATATCTGAAACCTATGCAGTAAAACATTACCTCAAAGACCAAGGCCAGTTGAAGAAACCATCATTTAGAATACTGACACTTGTGTTATATTATGAAAATACAAGCGATAGCAAACAAAAATGATGGAAGCATGCCGCAGAGATCACTACAATCAACCCTACAGCACAACTGACCATAAATAATTGTGGATACATGCAACAAAAGCTTCTCCAATGCAGACTGTGTCATACACAATGAATAACATTAAAGAGTAAGCAACCCCATACACACTAAAGCAAAGTGATAAAAGATAAAATAAAAACAGAAAGCACTGGAAATATTCAGCAGGTCTGGCAGCATCTGGAGTGAGTGGAGTGAAACAGACATTTCAGGTCTCTCTCTCTGGACTAATGCTTTGTCTTTTACTACAACTATTTGCACTGCCTTTGCCTTTGTTCCAGGACATCTTTGTCATTTAATCTCTCCTGCTCTCTGCCCTATCACACACCTTCCCTTCCCCCTTTCACTTGCTCAAAGCCTACTACATTTCTAACCTTTGCCAGTTCTGATGAAAGGTCATAGACCTGAAACATTAACTCTGTTTCTCTATCTACAGATGCTGCCAGACCTGATGAGTATTTACGATACTTTGTTTTTATTTCAGATTTCCAGCATCCACAGTATTTTGCTTCTATGTAGGATAAAAATAGATGTAAACTAATGATAATCAATTTGGACTACCTCTTCTTCACTGGTAAATCACAGCAAATTTGCTGCTTCACATGCTTATGGACCTCTAGTTTGCAGCCTGCCCAATATTGGAATGTTGACAGAGCCAGGATTCAGTGCTGTTCCTTTCATATTTGTCCTTTCTCTTTAGCAAGATAAAGGAATGCAATGAGAGCACAGAAAAATTCCACTAAAAATAAAGTTGGTTCTACAGCTTTCCCCCTCCCTCTTCCTGTGGGCTAGCACCTGTCCTCCAGTTAGCAGCTGTCCACAATTGAGATCAGGAACTCACTGCGTGAACAATCATCGGTTTGCAGCTACGTCTTCCAACTTTTTGGTGCGCGTTAGAGCAATCATAAGCATGGCCCTTGAGCAAGACTGTGGTCCGAGAAATTTAGTGCAATGCTGCTTTGAACTGTCACTGTCGAGAATGTATTTCCCCATTTTATGTATTTCTCATTTGTGAATTTTTATATGTCACTTTTGTCTCGAAATAGCAAACCAAAAGTTCATTATGTAAGGAGGAAGAGTATTGGAAGACTTGCACGTTGTTTACACACAGCACTGCACTAAATTATTCCTGGATGATCTAGTTGTCTAATACATCACAGAAATAGTAAGGCTTGTTATTTGGTGTCATCCACGGCTCAGCAGAAACACACTTACCTTGGAGTCAGAAGGTTGTGGGTTCAATCTCCATTCCAGTGACTTGAGCACATTGATTGACACTTTAGTGCAGTTCTGAGGAAGTGTTGCACTGTCAGAGGTGATGGGCTGAATTTTACCAGTGCACTGCAGTTCACGGTGGCGCACTCTGATGGTGGTGTGCATCCCACGCGGGTGCGCTGTCCCTGAGACCCCGTGATGTTCCGCACAGGGGCTGATTTAAATAGAGGAGGCGGTGCTGCCTCCCCTGATGACGCAAGAGGGGGCAGCCGCTGCATCCCTGGCAACGGCATCTGGTGCCACTGTGCCATTTTTATAGGGCATTAAGCCCTTAGCAGAGATTTTAAATTTTAAAGGGGCCAGGACTAACTTTTAATAAAAACAGTACATTTAACATAAAAGCACCACTTCCACCCCAATGATCAGACAATAAATTTATTTACCTCTCCCCCTGAAAAACCATTCTTGACAGTCCCGACCGTTAAACCTTAAACTTTGCACTCTTTGCCCTTCAACCCCTTCCCATCATCCCATAGCCAATGAAAAATGTTTTCCCCACTCCTCCACCCCTTCCACCTTGAAAATTTTATTCCTCCCCCCCCCCCCCCCTCCCCACCAGGTTCTTGCCTCGGAAATCTATGGAGTTCTGAAGGCGCGTGGAGGATGAACAGCGGCTGTAAAATCAGCGTGGGATGGCTGCCACCTGCAGGTAAGTTTATTTGCATCTAATTAATGGTAATCTGCATATTTAGATGAAAGTCCCGCCGTCAGGCGGCCGGTGGGCAGCACCAAGGTCGCTGCGCCACCACTAATATGCGGAATTTTCAGAATTTTCCCTGCCCCGTACCACGACCTGTGGCGTCGAGGGGCTGGTAAAATTCAGCCCAATGTCTTCCAGCTCAAAAGTTAAAGCAAGGTCCCATCTGCCCATTCACATGATAATAATGGATCCCCATGGCACTTTTTGAAAAACAGCAGGGAGTTCCCTTGGTGTACTGGCAAACACTTATCTTTCAACCAACATCACAAAAAAAATTGACTACTTATCTCATTTCTGTTTATGGAATTTGATGTACACAAATTTCCTTCCATGTTTCCCAACATTACAAGTGGTTCCACTTCAAAAAGCACTTCTTTGGCTAAGAAGCGCATTGGGGCATCATGAAGTGGTCTATAAATGCAACTTCTTACGGATGGGCTCTTCCTGATAGGGGGAATATTGCCAGAGGGATCAATGCAAAAAAAAAAAAATCACTGAATATGACAAAGAGCAAGGTACCTGCTCTAGCTGCTTATCAATGTAGAGTGGAAAAAAGCAGAGAAAACAGGTTATTCCAAGATGACTTGATGGGTAAATGTATCATGCACCTTCATTCAATTCCTGGTTTGTACTGACCTAGGTGGTGTCAGCAGTAGCAGTGCAATTAGTCTCAGTCCCTGATGTGGAGATGAAAACAGACCTGATGAGACTTGGCTATAGTGTCCTTGATGGTCACCTCAAGGAACGCTCCATATTTAAGTGCACATATGAAAAACAGTAGTGGAGAAGAAGTCCTAGAGAATACCAGCACTTATTAACCCATGCTTGGGGTATGAATGGGGAGGGGCGGAATGCAGAGGTGACGGAGGAGAGATGTGAAAGAATCATTCGTGGACTCTGGATGGAGAAAACCTGATGAACTAAAATGTATTTTCTTGCTATGGAATTTACATTAGGCGTCAGTGACTTCAGGACTGGAAGGGAAAAAAGTAGAGAAACCAATTTATTCCCAGATGACTCCATAGGTAAATGCAATACATATCTTAATTCAATTCCTGGTTTGTGCTGAGTTAGGTGGTGTCAGCAGTACTAGCAGTACCACTTATTCTTGGCACAAGAAAAAATATGGAAGAGTAAGGGCAATAAGCGATCCACAATTCGAAAGTTGACAACTTCCCTGTTGCACCCATCTGCCATTTTAAATTCTTAATACTTTTTATTCCAACATTTTTAAAACAAGTGGCAAAATAAAAACTTTGCAAAAAAGGTTAAAAATACTTCAAAAATCCTACGTTAAATGACATAATTGATGACTACTGAATATGCAAGAATATTTTGTGCTGGAAGGATGATGCTGGTTCCTGTTCTCTGCTACTGATGGTCAGTACCATCAGTCTGTTTGTATTTTGCTCGGCCTACCATTTTTCCACCAACAAATTAAACTGCTCTTTGAAGCAGCAGGGAAGAGAGAAATTAACTGCAGCAGGCAATCGAGTACAAAGCCAACCAGGAAAAATTGGTTCCTCCGAAAAAGATTCTTACATCGGGAACAATCGCACAAAGAACAATTTCACAGCATGCCAAGATGGTGGACCAGATCACTGATCTACAAATATATACATTCTGCTATAATTCAAATTGAATAATAGACAGAACGCCTTGTCTCTGTACAATATCAGACAAAAGAACCCTGGGGAGGGGGGTGGGGGGGAGGAAATGGCTCCTAATGGTTACTTTACACAGATGGGACAGGTTATATTTAAATAGCAACATTAAATTCCAACTAATGATCTGCTTCTTGTGCCTAATACACATCTGGACTCGATTCTATTAAGTCATATCACCCATTAGTTTCAAGGGTGAACAGATCCAAGGAGCTCACAAGGCAGTTCTGCTGCTTTCTTGAAACGAAAAACAAATCCCTGCAATCAATTTACTTTGTTTTTGTTATAAAAAGGATTTGCAGAAGTTTTAAGATTTTCCATTTCCCACCAGCCTCTCCATCCCCCTCCCCTCCCCCAGCCTCACGGTTCCCCACCTCCCCCAGCCTCTCCGTTCCCTCCCCACCACCAGCCTCTCTGCTCTCTTCAACCAACCTCCCCAATCCCTTCCCTCAATTGTTGAACATTTATGAAGGAGGGTGAGAAAAATAAGAGTACTTTTAGTACAGTGATCAAAGACTAAAATGAACCTGACGAGGGACAGATCGTTCAGAATCCATTCCCATGAGAGTCCAGTTCTGGATTCACAGCCTGTGCTATCTGTAACCCTGAAAAAACTGACACTGATCTACTCACTGCCACCAACCTCTGCCTGGTCGGTCTTTACTGGCATATATCTGGAGCTTTGAGCCATAAAACATGGAAGAAATCAGATCAGTGCTTACCAGTCAATAAGATTGCTAGAAAGCAACACAAAAGAAACAATTACAGGATTACAATTAGCCATGGCCACATGATCAGAATAGTCCAACGAGATGCTGAAAAGACATACACAAATCTGCTTTATATATGCAAAAATAGTGTGCCAAGTTTAAAAAAACATTATACTGGTTGTTAGAAGGTAGGTAGTTTTTTTTGGATAAGTGCGATTGTGTTGCTTTTTCATGGTATTGGGAAGAATGATCTTGCCTAATATGATTAGGGTTGGTGAACAAGTAGAGAATAACCAATTAGAGAAGAAAAATACACTTAATCAATGAGGAAGAAAATGAACTTAATGAAGAAAATTGACACTCAGGCGGAACAGTCACAACATAGACAATGAATACAAGACATTATTTTTAATTGATTTTCATGCAACTGTAGTTATGTATACTGTCTAAAAATTGCATGCATTACCTTAAGTTCTGAATGGGGAATTAAACAGAACTTCAAAAACTTTTATTTTGAACACATACAAGCTGGCTTTAGAAACATTTCTTCCCAACAGAAAAATCCCAAAACAGACTCATGGCTGCAGAGGTTTTATAATAGATCAAATGTGTAATGTTGAAAGGCCTACTGCCAATGGAGTACAGAGACCCATACTGATAGTATTAATGCTTACCATGTGTTCCATGCATATACTAATTTCCCCATCACTGTAAAATGCTCCATAGAAGCCCACAATATATGGCGAGTTACATTCGTGCAGCACCTGGAGCTCTCTGATGATTTGATTGCGAATAGCAGGCTTTATTTCTAAGTGAATCAGCTGGAGAGAAGAATAAAATCTTGGAGTTAGATCCTTTATTGATGACTACTTGAATCCATTACTTTTTTAAAAAAGGGAAAATCTAACCATGATATGTTTTCACTTGGAATTATACTGGCCTTTACAACTCTTACAAAATCAGGTTTCTAGGAATGTCACAATTTGTTCCAGGAGTTTCTAGGAACATCACAATGTGTTCCTTGCTGATTTTCCAGATACCAAGTAGTCTATCTGCGACACTACAAACATAGCTATCTACAAAAACTCATTCAGGTGAGTACAGAGTTCTATCTGTTGCCTTAAGCCTGCTGCAGCATACAAATATATTGAGTGAGGATCGAGTCAAACTGCCCAGTTTTTAACACTCAGTGGGGATTTTACAAAGAGACAATTTATTTTGCACACATGCCATGATACTAACTGGGCAAACAAAGCAACCTTCACTCGAACAGTCTGTTTAGGTTAAAGTTAGACAAGGAGACGGTTGCATATTGGTAATGTCACTGGACTAGTAATCCAGAGGCTCAGGCTAATGCCCTGAGGACATGGGTTCAAATTCCACCATGGCAGCTGGTGGAATTTAAATTCAATTAATAAACATCTGGAATTGAAAGCTAGTGTTAGCAATGGTGTCATGAAACTATCATTGATTGTCATAAAAACCCCTTCTAATGTCCTTTAGGGAAGGAAATCTGCCATTTACCTGGTCTGACCTACATGTGACTCCAGACACACAGCAATGTGGTTGACTCTTAACTGCCCTCTGAAATGGCCTAGCAAGCCACTCAGTTGTCAAGGGTAATTAGGGATGGGCAAAAAATTCTGGCCTTGCCAGCGACACCCACATTTCATGAAAAAGAATTTTAAAAAACTTACTTAACTGGTGCTGAATTTTAGAAAGAACTCAAAATTTAATTCCTCGATGCTTACTTCTGCCAATTTTTTTCATTTTTTTGTGTAGTTGTTAAACCTTTAACAGAAGAGTTGGTTTAGAGGAGACACAAACTCAATGTGTGAGGGAATTAATTGAACAGTTGAAAACAGAAGACAGAAGCTTCTTCGGTTGTCAGCAGTGCCATTAAACTCCCTCAACTCATCAAGCTCAGCATCTCTTCCAAGCTAGTTCCTCCAGTGATGCCAGCATTTCTCATTGAGCTTGAAAGAGCATCAATGGTGAGATATGAAAAAGAATTGCAATTATACAGTGCTTTTCACAACCACGTCTCCAAGCATTTTACAGTCAATTAAGTACTTCTGAAATGTAATCACTGTTGTAATGTAGGAAATGCGGCAGCCAATTTACACACAGCAAACTCCTACGAATAGCAATGTGACAATGACCAGATAATCTATTTTTGCAATATCGATTGGGGGACAAATATTGGCCAGGATACCGGGGATAATGCTCATGATCATCTTTGAAATAGTAGCATAGGATCTTTCACATCCACCTAAGAGGGCGGACAGGGACTCTGTTTAACATCTCTTCTGAAAGATACCACTCCCGACAGTGCAGCACTCCCTCTGTGCTGCAGTGGAATGGCAGTCTTGATTTTTGTGTTTAAGTCCTTGCACTTCACAGGAGCGTTATAAAGCAAAATTTGACAGAGTGAAAAGCAGATTTAGGGCAGATGACCAAAAGCTTGGTCAAAAAGATAGGTTTTAAGCAGCATCTTGAAGGAGGAAAGAGAAGTAGAGAGGTGGAGAATTCCAAAGCTTCAGGCCTAGGCAACCGAAGGCATGACCCCCAGCAGCAGACCAATTAAAATTAGGGATGCTCAAGAGGGCAGAATGAAACGAGTGCAGCTAACTTGAAAGTTTGTGAGCAACATAGAACATTACAGCGCAGTACAGGCCCTTCGGCCCTCGATGTTGCACCGACCTGTGAAACCATCTGACCTACACTATTCCATTTTCATCCATATGTCTATCCAATGACCACTTAAATGCCCTTAAAGTTGGCGAGTCTACTACTGTTGCAGGCAGGGCCTTCCACGCCCCTACTACTCTCTGAGTAAAGAAACTACCTCTGACATCTGTCCTATATCTATCACCCCTCAACTTAAAGCTATGTCCCCTCGTGTTTGCCATCACCATCTGAGGAAAAAGACTCTCACTATCCACCCTATCTAACCCTCTGATTATCTTATGTCTCTATTAAGTCACCTCTCCTCCTCCTCTCCAACGAAAACAACCTCAAGTCCCTCAGCCTTTCCTCGTAAGACCTTCCCTCCATACCAGGCAACATCCTAGTAAATCTCCTCTGCACCCTTTCCAAAGCTTCCACATCCTTCCTATAATGCGGTGACCAGAACTGCACGCAATACTCCAGGTGCAGCCGCACCAGAGTTTTGTACAGCTGCAGCATGACCTCGTGGCTCCGAAACTCGATCCCCCTACTAATAAAAGCTAACACACCATATGCCTTCTTAACAGCCCTATTAAATCCCTGAAAGTTGCCACCCAGGTTATGTACCTGGACACCAAGATCTCTCTGCTCATCTACACTACCAAGAATCTTCCCATTAGCCCAGTACTCTGCATTCCTGTTACTCCTTCCAAAGTGAATCACCTCATACTTTTCCGCATTAAACTCCATTTGTCATCTCTCAGCCCAGCTCTGCAGCCTATCTATGTCCCTCTGTAACCTACAACATCCTTCGGCACTATCCACAACTCCACCGACCTTCCTTCGTGTCATCCGCAAATTTACTAACCCACCCTTCTACACCCTCATCCAGGTCATTTATAAAAATGACAAACAGCAGTGGCACCAAAACAGATCCTTGCGGTACACTACTAGTAACTAAACTCCAGGATGAACATTTGCCTTCAACCACCACCCTCTGTCTTCTTTCAGCTAGCCAATTTCTGATCCAAAGCACTAAATCACCTTCAATCCCATACTTCCGTATTTTCTGCAATAGCCTACCGTGGGGAACCTTATCAAACGCCTTACTGAAATCCATATACACCACATCCACGGCTTTACCCTCACCCACCTGTTTGGTCACCTTCTCAAAAAACTCAATAAGGTTTGTGAGGCACGACCTACCCTTCACAAAACCGTGCTGACTATCGCTAATGAACTTATTCTTTTCAAGATGATTATAAATCCTATCTCTTATAACCTTTTCCAACATTTTACCCACAACCGAAGTAAGGCTCACAGGTCTATAATTACCAGGGCTGTCTCTACTCCCCTTCTTGGGGACAACATTTGCTATCCTCCAGTCTTCCGGCACTATTCCTGTTGACAATGACAACATAAAGATCAAGGTCAAAGGCTCTGCAATCTCCTCCTTGCCTTCCCAGAGAATCCTAGGATAAATCCCATCTGGCCCCTCTAATTTTTTTTCATTACACGGCCAATTTGTTTACGTGCACAGGCCCTTTAAATTTTGTGCACATTTGCGATAACTTAACGGCCCCAACTTGTTTGCAGCCTTTGCGGAAAGTTCCGGGTTGCTCCATGACCGCACAGCTTAAAGGGAACATTGGTTGTGGGGCTGGAGATTCTAGTTAGGAAGAGGTGAGGCAATGGCATGATTTGAAGACAAGGATACGAATTTTAAAATTGAAATGTTGTTTAACCAAGGGCCAATGTAAGACAGCAAGCACAAGAATGGGACTTGATGTGAACAAGAACACAGGCAGTAGAATTTTGGATGGCAAGTTCACGGAGGGTAGAATGTGAGAGGTCAGCCAGGAATGCGATAGAATAGTCAAATCTAGAGGTAACAAAGACATGGATGAGGGTTTCAGCAGATGAGCTGAGGCAGGGTTGGAATTGGGTGATGTTATGGGGGTGAAAATAGGAGGTATTAGAGATAGCGTGGATATATGGTTGGAAGCTCAGCTTGGGGTCTGGCTCGGCCTCAGAGTTGCCAGGGAAAGGGATGTAGTGGGGAACTGAAGATAATGGCTTCGGTCCTCCCAATAATTAGTTGGAGGAAATTGCTGCTCATTCAGTACTGCATATTGGATCAGCAGTCTGATAAGTTAACAGTGGAGGAGTTGAGAGGCGTGATGGTGAGGTAGAGCTGGGTGTCATCAGTGTACAAGTGAAAACTAATGGCGTGCTTTCAGATGGTGTCACTGAGGGGCAACATGCAAATGAGAAATAGGAGGGGGCCAAGAATAGATCCTTGGGGCACACCAGTGATAATATGGCAGGAGTGGGAAGAGAAGCCATTGCAAGTGATACTCTGGCTACAACTGGATAGATGAAAATGGAACTAGGAGAATGCAGTCCCAACCAGATGGACGACAGTGCAGAAGCACTAGAGGAGGATGGCGTGGTCAACCGTGTCAAAGACCGCGGACAGGTCAAGAAGGATGAAGAGGGATAGTTTACCTTTATCACAGTCACATAGGATGTCATTTGTGACTTTGGTAACAGCCATTTTGTGGCAGGGGCAGAAACCGATTGGAGGGATTCAAACATGGAGCTCCAGGAAACAGGATTTGGGAGGCGACAACACATTTAAGGACTTGAGAGGAAAGTGAGGTTGGAGATGAGGTGGTAATTTGCAAGAACAGCGGGGTCAAGGTTTGTTTCTTTTGAATGAGAGGAGCGATGACGGCAGATTTAAAGGAGAGACAGACAATACCTGAAGAGACAGAACCATTAACAATATCAGCTAATGTGGGGACGAGGAAGGGAAGTTGGGTTGCCAACAGTTTAGTGGAAATCGGATTAAGGAAACAGGAGGCAAGTCTCAGGGATAAGATGAGCTTGGAGAGTGCATGACGGGAGACAGAGAAACTACAAAAAGATGAGAGTTCAGGGCTAGGGCAAGAGGAAGTTTGGCTGGATGAGCCAGTGGAAGGGAGGGAAGCGGCAGAGGCTGCTGATTCGATAATCTTAGTGACAAAGTGCACGAGCTCCTCGTACTTGTTGGAGGTGAGAGTCGAGGAGAGGAGAGAGGGGATTAAGCCGACAGTTTATAGTTGAGAAGAGAGACTGGGGGTTATCTCTATTCCAGAATCATCCTGGAATGCAGTGAACAGTGTTAGCAGACGAGAACAGGACCCGATAGTGCTTGATGTGGTCCAGCCAGATAAGGCGGTGAATGGCTAAACCAGTTGCTTACCAAATCCGTTCAAGCATTCGTCCTTTGGACTTAAGGGAGTGGGGATGAGGGCTGAACGAGAGGGAACAGTCGGGGTGAGAAACAGCATGGCTTTTATTGGGAACTAGGGCATCAAAGGTCAAGGTGTGGGTGCGGTTGAGCAAATCAGTAGCTGCAGAAAAGTTGTAAACAATGAAGGGCCAAAGTCTAGACAGCTGGGATTTTGAACATGTAGCTGTAAGTGAATTGGGGGTAGTTCTTCCAGGGATAATTACAGAAGTTAGGGTTGGGAGGGCGAAGAGAAATATGGGTGGTGAGCGATACAAGGAAGTAATCAGAGATGGCCTATCTGTGACTGATATGATGGGAGTAGTGAGGCAATGTGAGATGGCAAGGCCAAGGGAGTGGCTGTGAATAGGGACTGGGGTGTTTACATGGTGTGAGAGATTAAGGGAGGATAAGAGGGCTGTGACGCAGAGGAGAGACACATAATGAGATGAAGTATGAAAACACTGAGGATGAAAGTCATTTGGTTCAGAGGCTGAGGGAGAACAGCAATGAAGGTCTCTCGGTGAGAAAAATTTTACTGGAGTTGGATGGGCGGTAAAGAACGAGGATTTTAAATGAGAGGTGATGGAACAAGGAGAGATGCTCAAAGGAGGAGAAAGTGCCAGATGAGTAGGGTGTCAGGCCAAGGTGTGATTTGGTGATAGGAGTAAGTGGTGGAAGGTTTAGCTAGGCAGGGAAACTTCATTTACTCAGCCAGGTTTCCATCAAGGCCATGATGTTGATGCATCACTTGCAATAAACTAATGGATGGCAAGGGCCTTGTTCACAAATGAACGGACATTCTGCAGAGAGGTCTGAGCCGCTGGCAGATTCCAAAGTCAGCAGTGGGAGGGGTGAGCTTAATGGGAAGACGACTGGCAAGATTAGCCCACAGTTGGCACACTGGGCAGTAAGTTTGGCAAGAGTGTCGGGGGCGGTAACTGGGGTTGCTGCTTGTAATGAGCCAGCACTGAGTGCCTCAATGAGCCCTTCAAAGGATGCTAAGCGGCACAGAGGAAAGCTGTGGGCTCATCTAAGTGGGAATCAAGACTGAAATGGCAGCAAGACTTGAGAAGTGTTGAAGGTTTGGGGTAGGGATTTGGAAGGGCAAATTACAAAGAGAGAAGTGAAAGGAGGTATGATGATAGAAGAAAGAAATCTAGGAGGGGTAAAGAGAAAAGAAATTAAAAAAGGGAGGAAAAAAAGTGGAAATAGAAGCGATGGGCGAGGGGCCAGAGCAGCAGCCGAAATGGACACAGGGAAAACTCAAATTACTTAGGCTAGAATACGTTTCCCAAAACAAAACAAAAACTTCCAAAAATGCAGATCCAAGAGGATGAAGATGAAGCTCATTGGATTATCACAACAGATGTTGGATGAGCAAAAGCATTTGTATCTATTTAGCAACTTTGAAACAAGAAATGTTCCACAGCACTTCAGAAGATAACAAGGAAAACGGCATTGTGCAAATGGAGAGATTAGAAGGTTTATTAAGAGTAGTCATGTCTGGAGGTTTCCAAGAGGTGGACAGGTTTAGGAGGGAGTTCCAAAATATAGATCCAAGGCAGGAGACCTGGGAGCTAGTACAGGTCAGTAAGGATAGGGGTGATGGGCAAACAAGAGTTTAAATAGTGTGGGACAGGATATGTCCAACAGGATTTTGGACAAGTTGGAAGTTTGAGAAGAGTGCAGGATGGGCTGCCAGCTCAGAGTCTTAAGAGTAGTCAAGTCTGGAGGTGACAAAGGGTATCAATGGTAAAAGGGCAGAGGCAGGAGCAGAGGTGAGTAACACAGCAAACATGGAAGTAATTGGTCTTGGTGATGGATAGGAAATGGGTTTGGGGTTTAAGGTTGCGGCTGGGTGATTTTAATCTACATATGAACTAGAAAAATCAGACTGGAAATAGTAGCCTGGATGAGGAGTTCATAGAATGCTTTCAAGATAGTTTCTTAGAGCAGCACGTTCTGGAACCAACCAGAGAGCAGGTTATATTTGACTTGGTATTGTGTAATGTGACAGGATTAATTAATGATCTCAGAGTAAAGGCACCTCTAGGTAGCAGCGACCACAATATTAGATTTTACATCCAGTTTAAAAGAGGAGAGTGGATCTAGGGCTAGTATTTTAAACTTAAATAAGGGCAACAAAGTGGGCACGAAAGCTGAGCTAGCGGAAGTGAAGTGGCTTACTAGGTTAGGAGATAGATAAGCAGCGGCAGACATTTAAGGGGATATTTCAGAATACTCAGAATAAGTATATTCCTACTAAAAAGAAAAATTCTAAGGGGAGGACCCAACATCCGTGGTCAACTAAAGAAGTTAAGGAAAGCATCAAACTTAAGGAAATAGCATATAAATGCGCAAGGATGAGTGGCAGGTCTGATGATTGGTCAGAATATAAAGAACGGTAGAGAATGATTAAAAGTTAATCAGGAGAAAGAAACTGGAGTATGAAAGGAGGCACAGTGGCGCAGTGGTTAGCACCGCAGCCTCACAGCTCCAGCAACCCGGGTTCAATTCTGGGTACTGCCTGTGTGGAGTTTGCAAGTTCTCCCTGTGTCTGTGTGGGTTTCCTCCGGGTGCTCCGGTTTCCTCCCACATGCCAAAGACTTGCAGGTTGATAGGTAAATTGGCCATTATAAATTGTCCCTAGTATAGGTAGGTGGTAGGGAAATATAGTGTCAGGTGGGGATGTGGTAGGAATATGGAATTAGTGTAGGATTAGTATAAATGGGTGGTTGATGGTCGGCACAGACTCGGTGGGCCGAAGGGCCTGTTTCAGTGCTGTATCTCTAACTAACTAAATGTAAAAAGATAGCAAGAGCTTCTACAGGTATTTTAAAATGAAAAGAGTAAGTAAAGTGAGTGTTGGTCCTCTAGAGAGTGAGAATGGGGAGCTAATAGTAGATAAGAAGGAAATGGCGGATGAAATGAACAAATATTTTGCTTCTGTCTTCACTACAGAGGATACAAAAAAATTCCAGTAATAGCTGTAAATCAGGAGGTGGAAGGAAGAGAGGAACTTGGTGAAATTATAATCACCAGGGAAGCGGTACTGACCGAACTGATGCAGCTGCAGGCTGACAAGTCCCCGGGTTCTGATGGACTTCATCCTTGGGTCTTAAAAGAGGTGGCTAATGAGGTAGTGGATGCGTTGGTGCTAATTTTTTCAAAATTCAATAGACTCCGGAAAGGTTCCATCAGACTGGAAAGTAGCAAGGGTATTCAAGAAGGGTGGGAGCCAGAAAACAGGTAACTATAGACTATAGCTTGACGTCGGTCATGGGGAAGGTGTTAGAATCAATCATTAAGGAGGTTATAGTGGTTGGGGAGGGTTTAAACTAAAATGGCAGGGGATGGGAACCTTTGCAAAGAGTCAGAGGGAGGGGGGGGGGGGAATCAAAGATAAGAACAAAAGACAGTAAGGGTAATAGGAAAAGTGATAGGCAGAGAAATCAAGGGCCAGAATCAAACAGGGCCACAGTGAAAAATAGTGGGAAGGGGACAAGTAATTTTAAAAAGACAAGCCTTAAGGCTTTGTGCCTTAACGTGCGGAGCATTCGCAATAAAGTGAATGAATTAATCGCAGAAATAGATGTAAATGGGTATCATATAGTCGGGATTACGGAGATATGGCTGCAGGGTGACCAGGGATGGGAAATGGACACCCAGGTGTGTTCAGTATTTAGGAAAGACAGACAAAAAGTAAAAGGTGGTGGAGTTGCATTGCTGGTTAAAGAGGAAATTAACGCAATAGTGAGGAAGGATATTAGCTCGGACGATGTGGAATCTGTATGGGTAGAGCTGAGAAACACTAAGGGGCAAAGAACGTTAGTGGGGGTTGTATATAGACCCCCAAACTGTAGTGGTGATGTTGGGAATGGCACTAAACAGGAAATTAGAGTCGCATGCTATAAAAAAAAACATCTATAATTATGGGTACTTTAATCTGCATATAGATTGGGCAAATCAAATTAGTCACAATACCGTAGAGGAGGAATTAATGGAGTGTATACGAGATGGTTTTCTGGACCAAAACGTTGAGGAACCAACTCGAGAACAGGCCATCCTAGACTGGGTATTGTGTAATGAGAGGGGAATAATTGACAATATAGTTGTGCGAGACCCCTTGGGGATGAGTGACCATAATGTGATAGAATTCTTCATCAAGATGGAGAGTGACATAGTTGATTCTGAGACGAGGGTCCTGAATCTTAATAAAGGAAACTACGAAGGTATGAGGCGCGAGTTGGCTATGATGGATTGGGAAACGTCAATTAAAGGGATGACGGTGGATAGGCAATGGCAAACATTCAAAAAAGTGCATGGATGAACTGCAACAATTGTTTATTCTTGTCTGGCGCAAAAGTAAAGCAGGAAAGGTAGCCAAACCATGGCTTACAAGGGAAATTAGAGATAGCATTAGATCCAAGGAAGACGCATACAAATTTGCCAGAAAAAACAACAGACCTGAGGATTGGGAGAAGTTTAGAACTCCGCAAAGGAGGACCAAGGGATTGATTAAGAAGGGGAAAGTAGAGTACGAGAGTAAGCTTGCAGGGACCATAAAAAACTGACTGTAAAAGTTTCTATATGTATGTGAAGAGAAAAAGATTGAAGATGACAAATGTAGGTCCCGTACAGTCAGAAACAGGGAATTTATTATGGGGAACAAAGAAATGGCTGACCAACTAAATGCATACTTTGGTTCTGTCTTCACATGGGAGGACACAAATATCATACCAGAAATGTTGGGGAACACAGGGTTTAGTGAGACGGACGAACTGAAGGAAATCAGTATTAGTAGAGAAATGGTGTTGGGGAAATTGATGGGATTGAAGGCCGATAAATCCCCAAGGCCTGATAATCTACATCCCAGAGTACTTACGGAAGTGTCCCTAGAAATAGTGGATGCACTGGTGGTCATCTCCCAAGCTTCTATAGACTCTGGAACAGTTCCTACAGATTAGAGGGTAGCTAATGTAACCCCACTATTTAAAAAGGGAGGTAGAGAAAAAGCAGGGAATTATAGACCAGTCAGCCTGGCGTCGGTTGTGGGGAAAATTCTAGAGTCCATTATCAAAGATTTTATAGCAGAGCACTTGGAGAACAGTGATAGAATCGGGCAGAGTCAGCATGGATTTACGAAAGGGAAATTATGCTCGACAAATCCACTAGAATTCTTCGAGGATGTAACTAGTAGAGTTGATGAGGGGAAGCCAGTGGATGTAGTTTATTTGGACTTTCAGAAGGCTTTCGACAAATCCCACATAAGAGATTAGCGTGTAAAATTAAAGCGCATGGGATTGGGGGTAGTGTATTGCGATGGATAGAAAATTGGTTGGCAGACAGGAAACAAAGAGCAGGAATAAACGGGTCTTTTTCCAAATGGCAGGCAGTGACTAGTGGGGTACCGCAGGGATCGGTGCTCGGATCCCAGCTATTCACAATATATATCAATGATTTAGATGAGGGAACTAAATGTAATATCTCCCAACTTGCAGATGATACAAAACTGGGTGGGAGGGTGAGTTGTGAGGAGGATGCAGAGAGGCTTCAGGGTGATTTGGACAAGTTGAGTGAGTGGGCAGATACAGTATAATGTGGATAAATGTGAGGTTATCCACTTTGGTAGCAAAAATAGGAAGGCAGATTATCTTAACGGCTATAAACTGAGAGAGGGGTATACGCAACGAGACCTGGGTGTTCTCATACACCAGTCGCTGAAGGTAAGCATGCAGGTGCAACAGGTGGTAAAAAAAAAAAAGGCAAATGGTATGTTGGCCTTCATAGCGAGAGGATTCGAGTACAGGAGCAGGGATGGCTTGCTGCAATTGTACAGGGCCTTGGTGAGGCCACACCTGGAATATGGTGTGCAGTTTTGGTCTCCTTATCTGAGGAAGGATGTTCTTGCTATAGAGGGAGTGCAGCAAAGGTTTACCAGACTGATTCCTGGGATGGCAGGACTGACGAATGAGGAAAGATTGAGTCGGTTAGGATTATATTCTCTGGAGTTCAGAAGAGTGAGGGGGGATCTCATAGAAATCTCTGAAATTCTAACAGGACTTGACAGGGTAGATGCAGGAAGGATGTTCCCGATGGTGGGGGAGTCCAGAATCAGGGGTCATAGTCGAAGGATACGGGGTAAACCATTCAGGACTGAGATGAGGAGAAATTTCAGTAAGGCGTTTGATAAGGTTCCTCACGGTAGGCTATTGCAGAAAATACGGAAGTATGGGGTTGAAGGTGATTTAGAGCTTTGGATCAGAAATTGGCTAGCTGAAAGAAGACAGAGGGTGGTGATTGATGGCAAATGTTCATCCTGGAGTTTAGTAACTAGTGGTGTACCGCAAGGATCTGTTTTGGGGCCACTGCTGTTTGTCATTTTTATAAATGACCTGGATGAGGGTGTAGAAGGGTGGGTTAGTAAATTTGCGGATGACACTAAGGTCGGTGGAGTTGTGGATAGTGCCGAAGGATGTTGTAGGATACAGAGGGACATAGATAGGCTGCAGAGCTGGGCTGAGAGATGGAAAATGGAGTTTAATGTGGAAAAGTGTGAGGTGATTCACTTTGGAAGGAGTAACAGGAATACAGAGTACTGGGCTAATGGGAAGATTCTTGGTAGTGTAGATGAACAGAGAGATCTTGGTGTCCAGGTACATAAATCCCTGAAAGTTGCTACCCAGGTTAATAGGGCTGTTAAGAAGGCATATGGTGTGTTAGCTTTTATTAGTAGGGGGATCGAGTTTCGGAACCACGAGGTCATGCTGCAGCTGTACAAAACTCTGGTGAGGCCGCACCTGGAGTATTGCGTGCAGTTCTGGTCACCGCATTATAGGAAGGATGTGGAAGCTTTGGAAAGGGTGCAGAGAAGATTTACTAAGATGTTGCCTGGTATGGAGGGAAGGTCTTACGAGGAAAGGCTGAGGGACTTGAGGTTGTTTTCGTTGGAGAGAAGGAGGAGGAGAGGTGACTTAATAGAGACATAAGATAATCAGAGGGTTAGATAGGGTGGATAGTGAGAGTCTTTTTCCTCAGATGGTGATGGCAAACACGAGGGGACATAGCTTTAAGTTGAGGGGTGATAGATATAGGACAGATGTCAGAGGTAGTTTCTTTACTCAGAGAGTAGTAGGGGCGTGGAAGGCCCTGCCTGCAACAGTAGTAGACTCGCCAACTTTAAGGGCATTTAAGTGGTCATTGGATAGACATATGGATGAAAATGGAATAGTGTAGGTCAGATGGTTTCACAGGTCAGCGCAACATCGAGGGCTGAAGGGCCTGTACTGCGCTGTAATATTCTAATTCTAATTCACCCAGAGAGTAGTGAGCCCGTGGAATTCGCAACACAGAAAGCAGTTGAGGCCAAAACACTATGTTTTCAAGAAGGAGTTAGATATAACTCTTGGGGCGAAAAGGATCAAAGGATATGGGGGGAAAGCGGGAACAGGTTACTGTGTTGGATGACAGCCATGATCATGAGTGGCGCAGCAGGCTCGAAGGGCCGAATGGCCTACTCCTGCTCCTATTTTCTATGTTTCTATAGCTGGGCACTTAGAAAAACTCAAGATAATCGGGAATAGTCAGCATGGTTTTAGTGAAAGGGAAATCATGTTTAACCAATTTATTGGAGTTCCTGGAAGGAGTAACATGTGCTGTGGATAAAGGAGAGCCCATTGACGTACTGCACTTGGATTTCCAGAAGACATTTGACAAGGTGCCAGATAAAAGATTATTGTGCAAAGTAGGAGCTCATACGGTAGGGGATAACATATTAGATAGAAGATTGGCTGGCTGGCAGAAAGCAGACAGTATGAATAAAAGGGTCCTTTTCTGAGTGGCAGGATGTGACGAGAGGAGTCCCGCAGGGGTCTGTGCTGGGGCCTCAACTTTTTACAATTTATATCAATGACTTTGATGAGGGGAGAGATGGCATGGTAGCTAAATTTGCAGATGACACAAAGATAGGTAGGAAGGTATGTTGTGAAGAGGACAGAAGGAGGTTGCAGACTGACATAGATAGGTTGAGTCTTTTTCTTCTTCTTTGGCCTCCTTGTCTCGAGAGACAAAGGGTAAGCACCTGGAGGTGGTCAGTGGTTTGTGAAACAGCGCCTGGAGTGAATATAAAGGCCAATTGTAGAGTGACAGACTCTTCCACAGGCACTGCAGATAAAATTGGTTGTCAGGGCTGTTAGACCATTGGCTCTCCCCTTGCGCTTCTGTCTTTTTTCCTGTCAACAGTTAAATATCTTCGACTCGACACTCATTAGCCCCACCTTTGAGTGAGGTTGAGTGAGTGGGCAAAAATCTGGCAGATGGAATATAATGTGGGAAAATGTGAAATTGTTTACTTTGGCAGGAAGAATTTAAAAAAAAACAGTATTACTTAAATGGAGAATGACTGCAAAATTCCTGGGTGCAAAGGGATCGAGGTGTTCTGGTGCATGAGTCACAAAAGGTTAGTATGCAGGTACAGCAAGTAATAAACAAGGCTAATGGAATGCTACCCTTTATTATGAGAGGAATTGAAAATAAAGGCTAACTTTGATGGCATCAGACAGGAACTATCAAAAGTTGAATGGGAGAGGCTGTTTACAGGTAAAGGGACATCTGGCAAGTGGGAGGCTTTTAAAAGTGAGATAGGAAGAGTTGAGGGCCGGCATGTTCCTGTAAGATTGAAGGGCAAGGCTGTCAAGTTTAGGGAACCTTGGCTGACGAGGGATATTGAGGGTCTGGTCAGGTCAAAGGAGGCGGCATATGTCAGGTACAGGCAGTTGGGATCAAGCGAGTCCCTCGAGGAATATAAGGGATTTAGGAGTACACTTAAGAAGGAAATTAGGAGGGTGTAAGGGGCCATGAGATTTTCCTGGCAGATAAGATAAAGCAGAATCCTAAAAGATTCTACAAGTATATTAAGAGTAAAAGGGTAGCTAGGGAGAGAGTAGGCCCCTTAAGGATCAGTGTGGTAATCTATGTGTGGAGCCACGGGAAATGGGCGAGGTCTTAAATGAATACTTCTTGTCTGTATTTACCGAGAAGGTCATGGAAGCTAGTGAGTTCAAGGGAGGGAACAGCGATATCCTGGAGCATATCAACATTACAAAGGAGGAGATGTTGGAGGTTTTGAAGTGCATTAAGGTGGATAAATCCCTAGGGCCTGACCAGGTGTATCCTAGGATGCTATGGGAAGCAAGGGAGGAGATTGCTGGCAGAGATTTTTGTATCATTGTTAGCCATGGGTGAGGTACCGGAAGACTGGAGGATAGCTAATGTTGTGCCTTTATTTAAGAGGGGCAGCAGGGATAAGCCAGGGAACTACAGGCCGGTGAGCCTTACATCAGTGGTGGGAAAGTTATTGGAAGGGATTCTGAGAGACAGGATTAATATGCATTCGGAAAAGCAAGGTCTGAGTGGGGATAGTCAGCATGGCTTTGTGCGTGGGAAATCAGGTCTCACGAATTTGATTGAGTTTTTTGAGGAGGTTTCCAAGAGGATTGATGAGGGCAGGGCGATGGACCTTGTCTACATGGACTTTAGCAAGGCCTTTGACAAGGTCCCACATGGTCGGCTGGTCTGGAAGGTTCGAACATATGGATTCAGGGTGAGCTAGCCAATTGGATACAGAATTGGCTTGGTGATAGGAGACAGGGAGTGGTGGTGGAGGGCTGTTTTTCAGATTGGAGGCTGGTGACCAGTGGTGTGCGGCAGGGATTGGTGCTGGGCCCTCTGTTGTTTGTCATATATATTAATGACTTGGATGTGAATGTAGGGGGCATGATTAGTAAGTTTGCACTTTGGTGGTATAGTGGACAGTGAAGGTGGTTGTCTAAGGTTACAATAGGATATAGATCAACTGGGAAAGTGGGCAAGGGATTGGCAAATGGAATTTAACGCAGACAAGTGCGAAGTGATGCATTCTGGGAAGTTAAACCAGGTCAGGACATATACAGTGAATGGCAGGGCCCTGGGGTGTGTTGTTGAGCAGAGACACCTTGGAGTGCAAGTACATAGTTCCCTGAAAGTGGCAACACAGGTAGACAGGGTGGTGAAGAAGGCATATGGCATGCTTGCTTTCATTGGCCGAGGCACTGAGTACAAGAGTTGGGACGTCATGTTACAGTTGTACATAACGCTGGATAGGCCGCATTTGGAGTACAGTGTGCAGTTCTAGTCGCCGCACTACAGGGAAGATGTGATTAAGATAGAGAGGGTGCAGAAAAGATTCACAAGGATGTAGTCTGTTTGGCCTGGAGTGAAGGAGGCTGAGAGGGGACATGATAGAGGTATATAAAATTATGTGAGGCATAGATAGGGTAGATAGCCAGAGTCTGTTTCCCATGGTAGGGGTGACTAAAACTAGAGGGCATAGATTTAAAGAGAGAGGGAGGAGGTTTAAAGGGGATCAAAGGGGTAAGTTTTTCACACAAAGAATAGTGGGTATCTGGAATGAGCTGCCAGAGGAGGTGGTGGAGGCAGGAACAGTAGCAACATTTAAGAGGCATCTGGACAGGTACTTGAATGAGCAAGGCATAGAGGGATATGGAATTAATGCAGGCAGGTGGGATTAGTATAGTTTTAGTTTAGTTTAGTAGTTTAGAGATACAGCACTGAAACTGGCCCTTCGGCCCACCGAGTCTGTGCCGACCGTCCTAGACTAATTCCATATTCCTACCACATCCCCACCTGTCCCTATATTTCCCTACCACCTACCTATACTAGGGGTAATTGCTAATGGCCAATTTACCTATCAACCTGCAAGTCTTTGGCATGTGGGAGGAAACCGGATGGTCGGCATGGGCGCAATGGGCCTGTCTCTATGCTGTACAACTCTATGACTCTATAAAAGGACGGATGTTATGCTTCAATTATACAGGGCATTGGTGAGACCAAATCTCGAATACTATGTGCAGTTTTTGTCTCCTTATTTAAGGAAAGATGTAAATACGTTGGAGGCTGTTCAGAAGAGGTTTACTAGATTAATTCCTGGAATGAGCGTGTTGGCTTATGAGGAAAGGTTGGGCAGTCTGGGCTTGCTTTCACTGGAGTTTAGAAGAGTGAGGGGAGACTTGAATGAAGTATATAAGATCCTGAACGGTCTTGATAAGGTGGATGTGGAAAGGGTGTTTCCACTTGTGGGTGAGTCCAGAACTAGGGGGCATCGTTTTAAAATTAGGGGCGACCTTTTATGACAGAGATGAAAATTTTTTTCTCTGAGGGTTGTGCCTCAGAAGGTGGAGGAGATGGGGGTCATTGAATATTTTTAAGGCAGAGGTAGATTGATTCCCTTGCCTAACAAGAATCTAAGGTTATCGGGGGTAGATGAGAGTGTGGAATTCAAAACACAAACAGATTAGCCATGATCTTATTGAATGGCGTAGCAGGCTCGACGGGCCGAATGGCCTACTTCTGCTAATTCGTTTGTTCGTATTGCAGCTAGTCTGGTTCAGTTGGAGAATGTGGCAATGGAAGTAGATGGGATTAATGGCAAGGGAACAGATTCTTGATTTTAAATGAGAGGAAGTACTGATTCTTCCAAAACTTTATGGCAGTCTGATAACAGAGAGGCAGTCAAAAAATTGATAGAAGTCATGGAGGGATACAGCTCAGTATCATCAATGTACATGAAAGCTGATCATTTGTGGAGTACGTCGGAGGGCAAAGATTTAGATAACAACAGTAAATAAAGATGTAGGCATGCTCCAGGCAGTTGTTGAGCACAGTTTCTGCTGTTGATAGTGCTTCTGCTTGTGCCAAAATCATGCAAGCCTGGTTATGCAACTCTAGAGCTGAATAAATACTGATTGGTAACTCATCAATGAAGAAGAAAACTATAATCAATTTCTACATAAGTAATCAGAGGTATCTTTCACAAGAATATATTTTACAGGAAGAAAAGAATAGTGAAGTAGAGGGAGGAACACATAGGTATTGCAAAATGAACCGGAGGCGCCACGTGGAAAAACTATTTATGCAACGTGTGGTTACTATCTGGAATGCATTACCTGAACGGGTGGTGGGAACAGATTCAACAGGAGATTTCAAAAGGGAATTGGATAAATACCAGAAGGAGAAAAATTACAGGGATATAGGGAAAAAGCCAGTGAGTGGGACTAACTGGATTGCTTTTTGAAAGAGCAGGCACAGACTTGATGGGCCGAATGGCCTGCTTCTGTGCTGCACTATTCTATGATTCTGTAACAAGTTAAAGAACTCAGCTGAAAATGGCGTGGGGTCAAGTTTACCCTCTCAGAAGTGTATTAATATAAGGAAAACTATGGCAATTACCTGCATTCTACTGTCCTTTAGCATTGAATGAAAATGACAAATTAATAGAAAAAAAAAGACTTGCATCTGGATAGTACCTTTCATGGTCACCAGACGTCCCAAAGCACTGTACAGACAATAAAATACTTTAGAATTACAGTCACTGTTGTAATGTAGGAAATGCGGCAACTAATTTGCACACAACAAAACAGCAAAGTGATAATAACCAGTGATGTTGATTGACGGGTAAAAATTCCCCTGCTCTTCTACAAAATAGTGCCTTGGGATCTTTTACATCCACGTGAAAGGGCAGATGGGGCCTCAAACTAATGTCTTATCCGAAAAACACCACCTCTGACAGTGCAACACTCCTTCAGGGCTGCACTAGAGTGTCAGCCTAGATTTTTGTGCTCATGTCCAGGAGTGAGACTTGAACTCTCAAACTTCTGAATCAGAGGTGAGAGTGTTAGCAACTGAGCAACGGCTGACCCATATGCTGCACACAATCCTTAAACTATTCAATGATTCTAACTCTTGAGTTTTAATAAGTCATAGTTAAATTGACTTCAGTATATCTGAATTACATCACCTTATTTTGCTCATAAAATACACACAACAAATTAATTTTCTGCCATTCTGGCTGTTTCATCTCCACTTAAAGCCTGATCTTTTGTTGTTAAATTACACTTTACATGACACTTTGACACAGCTGCTGCAAAGCTATGGGACATTATTCTTGGACTCTTGATTTAGTTACTCAAAATTAACATGGACTTTCCATGAAAAGCCCACGTATAACTGCACAAATTTCCATCTGAAGAATCTATTAAATTTTCATGATTTGGAACTCAAATGTTCATCAAAAAATTTGAGAAGCTTCAGTTGCTAAAGATTGGGAGATTGCCACAGCTAATTCAGACATTACCAGTCACCAAATTCTATCAATATAAGCTTACCTTTCTTGCCATAATAAGTCCTGATGGCTTGTGACGTACTTTGGTAACGACACCGCCATTGCCAGCACCTAGTTCACATATCTTATCAAAGTCATCATCTTTTAGTTCACCAACTTTGGCCTTCTGTGTAAGAAAGGCTTCAAGTCTCTTTTTCTGCTGCTCATCAAGCTCAAGTTCCTCCAACTTCTTCTGCAGGGCTTCTAGGTTAGCTCTAAAAACCAAAAAAAAATGCCAAAGATCTTGAACTGAAACAAGGATCCTCTAAAGTAAGAACAATTGACTTGAGTTTCACACCCCACTCTTCAATTTTTTTTCTGCATTTGGCCAATTATCCTATTCGTGCTCTCCTGAATTGAGTCACGATGTGGGTACAGTAGCCCTACAGTACCATGCCTAACTTTGTGACTTGGCCTGGACAATGATTGCTGGACGCTTGTTTTGTCTGGTCAATAGTTTGTTCAGTAAAGAGGGAAGAGCTTCACGCATACCTTCTCAGCTTTGCTCCACCTATACTTTCAAGGTGGTGATTAGGGGCTGGAACTGTTCCTTCCAGCTCCCTGACCACCTAGTCATGGATACTGAGACAAATGTATGTTGTAGCAGTAGGCCACTATCAATGTACTTCAACATTTAATGATTCAGAAATTTGAAATTTCACTATATTTACCAAATATACAGTTTATGAAACCATTTACTGAATATCTAGTTTATGAAACCAATCTTCAAAATTCAAATGTGCTAAAAATTCAGCATGCCTAAAATATAATTTAAATTTAATTTTAAAAGTACTTAGATATGCACTTGAAGTGGCATAACCTGTTAGGCTACAGACCAAGAGCTGGACAGTGGATTAGGCTGGATTGCTCTTTTTCAGCTGGCACAGATATGATGGGACAAATGGCCGCCTCCTGTACCGTAAATTTCTATGTTTCTGTTCTATTTTTCATTCTTGCACTACCAACTCTGCCTGCCCCCAAAGTTTCATCCTGCTCAGAGATTGCTCCAAAGACCGTACTGCACGATACAGTATTATTTCACCATTGCACGTAGTGACAAGACACAGGAAATAGCTATCTTGCTAATCACAGACAAGTTAAGCACAAAGATGTTTGCCTGGAAAATTGTTTGCAAAAGGAAAACTAGTGATCTTGCTCATTTTTTCTTTATATAAGATTCAAATTGTGTAATAATTTTTTTAAAAAATTACATCCTTTCTTTTCAACAAAGAATGCAGTTTAATTATTTCTACTACAAGGATTAGTTTGAACACTCAGCTCCCAAATACATTTTGACATATCTCAACCACAGCCTTGCAACGCAACCCCAAAAGTACACTGGAAACTTGGTAAGAACATTAAACTTGTGCCTCATTGAATAAGCAGAGAAGGCAGCCATTTGGGCCGCACACCCGTTTTATCTGGTCAAAAGTTTGCGCAGTCATTGAAACAAACTTGTATCAGGCCTTGGCTTTTCAACTGATTTACTTTAGTATTTTAACAGCCATTTTTGAAGCTTGTCATCATTTAATGGTACATTCATTTCACTTTTTAAAAACAGTAATGGTAATCAGTTTCTCAGGGTCACTGACCTGAAACGTTAACTCTGCTTCTCTATGCACAGATGCTGCCAAGACCTGCTGAGTATTTCCAGCATTTCTTGTTTTTACTTCAGATTTCCAGAATCCACAGTATTTTGCTTTTATTATAATGGTAATCAGTAGTTATATAGCAACTAATTACTAATAAGCCGAGGGAGTGTACTGTGGTTAAGATTTAAAAAAAAAATAAAAGCCACAATATTTCCCACCTACATTTAACAGACCCATGGTCATGTTATGATTATGTTGAATTGGTGTTAATTAACAAGAGATGAAATGTAAAAAAAGAGCAAAGTCAAACCACAAATACTGGAAAGTAAAAATGCTGAAGGAAACGCAACCCAAGATCTGTGTACTGGATTCTGGGGAAGAAAAAAGGACTTGCATTTGTATAGCGGAGGCGGTGGCGTACTGGTATTGTCACTGCACTAGTAACCCAGAGACCCAGGTATTGCTCTGGGGACATGGGTTCAAATCCCACCACAGCAGAAGGTGGAATTTGAATTCAATTAATAAATCTGGAATTTAAAGCTAGTCTAATGATGGCCATGAAACCATTGTCGATTGTTGTAAAAGCCCATCTGGTTCACTAATGTCCTTTAGGGAGGAAATCTGCTGTCCTTAGCTGGTCTGGCCTACATGTGACTCCAGATCCACAGCAATGTGGTTGACTCAAAATGGCCTAGCAAGCCACTCAGTTCAAGGGCAATTAGGGATGCGCAATAAATGCTGGCCTGGCCTGCGACGCCCACACCCCATGAATGAATTTTTTCAAAAGTGCCTTTCGTGATTACCGGACATCTTAAAGTGTTTTACAGCCAATTAAGTACTTTTGAAGTGTAGTCACTGTTGTAATGTAGGAAACCCGTCAGAAAATTTCTGCACAGCAAGATCCCACAAATAGCAATGGGATAATGACTGGATAATCTCTTTTGGTGATGTTGATTGAGGGATAAACATTAGCCAGGATAATGCCCATGTTCTTCAAAATAGTACCATGGAATCTTTTAGTCCATGTGAGAGGACAGACAGGACCTTGTTTTAATGTTTCATCTGAAAGATAGCACCTCAGACAATGCAGCACTCCCTCAGTACTGCACTGGAGTGTCAGGTTCAATTTTTGTGCTCAAGTCCTGGAGTGGGACTTGAACCCACAACCTACTGACTCAGAAACTAATGTGCTACCAACTGAACAAAACAAAACAGTCAAGAATAATCAAGCTTATAGTGGGAAAAATAGAGTTTATTAGTAGACATGTGAACACATGACAAGGATCTGGTTTTTGAAATGTAATACTTGAAAGGTGATATCAAAAAAACGTGTGGAAATTTATCTATTGCTGTAGAAACTCCAGCTGATGTTTAGTGTATACAAAAAAAATGCTTGCGTTCAAAGCAGATTAGAATGCAGTTCTTTCACCTTTCGTATCCACTTTAAATCGAGACCACTCTGATGGGATGGAAGTTTCCACACTCTGCTTGTTGTAAGGGGTCCACATTTGAGCAGACTTAACCCAGTGAATCACAGCAGGAATTCAACACCAATCAGCAATTATATTCAGAGACCAAAAGGAAGCTGCTGCGGACATTGGACAAATTCACTGGCTTACTCGGAATGCTTTTTAAAAAAAAAAGCCAATTACCCCTCCCCCCTCACCAGCTACCTCTCCCGGAGATGTGGACATTTACTGGAATACTGTTCCACCTATGGTGTTCACCTTCCTGTACTTCACCCTTGTCTTGTATAAAACTAGATAGTGAGCAATAATGGGCTATTCAACTGTTGAGTGCATCACATTGGAGCCCCACACCCTCATCCAACATCTAAACATGCACTTTGCTTAGGAGTTGGGAACCCTAAAGAGTACTGGCCTGAAAGCTACTGGTTATAGAATTTAAACATCGATGACCAAATTTCCAGCTCTGGCTGGGATCAGTTAGCACAGATAGGCATGTGAACCTAGAACCTTCTGGTCTCCATGGTTTCGGGATACATGGAATTGTTTTAATGTGCACTAGGCCTTTGGGACAGAGTCAGATGCTCTAACATAAGGATTAAGGAATATTTTGCTGAGGAGTTTTTCAAAAACATGATCAAAAATACAGCTTCAAAGCAAATAGTTGGTAACTGGCACCCAGAACTTTGCCTTAACACACTGCCAATTTTATATCAGTCCACATACTGGAAACACTCTGCTGGATTTCATTAAATTGTATGTGGGACAGGAGAAAATCAATTGGAAAAATACAGAAATATAGAACTCTAGTTTATTTTAGCGATAGTTGCTTCACGCGAAAGATTGGAGATGGATTTGCATCCCAAGAGGCTTCATAATATATTATGTTTATACTACAACTAAGTATCTAATTAGACAAAGAATTAGGTTAGGAGCTAAAAAGGTGGGTTTAATGATGCACCTTAATGCTTTGAATTTGGTTCCATTACAGTCACAGGCAGCACTGATTCAGCTCGTCTTTTTGGATAGCTTCCTGTGTATCCGCATTTGCAACTGTGACTACAAAGAGACTCTGTTTGAGCAGATCATGTGGCCCATGATACCTCTGTAGCCAAAGCCATAAGCAAACTAAAACTAGATCCTGTTCAACCACCAAGCAGGGTCTTCTTAAAGAAAACAGTTAGGCTATAGCAGAGTATCTTTAAAGTAGTACTTGAAGTCTCTTCAGAGTAATCCAGAGCTTCTGCAAAATTAGACTACAACGCAGCATGCCAAGAGGGTCATTTCGGAGGACAGGGATGTTTGTGTTGTTAGCCTGGTGCAAGGGTTAGGGACATTCCCTGTGGCTGGAAAGTGGTAGGGGGAGGACCCAGTTGTCATGGTCCACATAGGAACCAACGACATAGGTAGAACTAGAAATGAGGGTCTGCTGAAAGACTTTGAGGAGCTAGGGTCTAAATTAATAAGCAGATCCTCAAAGGTGTTAACCTCTGGATTACTACCACGTCCAAAATGGCATAGAGTAAAACAAATCAGAATGTTGACTGCAAGCCTCTAAGAGTGGTGTGGTAAACATGGGTTTCAATTCCTGGGCCACTGGCACCAATACTGGGGAAAGAGGGAGCTGTTCAGTTGGGATGGATTCCACTTAAAGTGGACTGGAACCAGTCAGAGTCATTACGGTACAGAAGGAGGCCATTCGGCCCATTGTTTCCTGGTGAATTGAATAACTAGAGATCTAGATAAGGCTTTAAACTAAAAAGGTTGGGAAGAGATAAAGAAATTTATGAATCTAAAGAGAAAAGCCAATGCCATAATGCAGTGCAGTGAATTGGGCAAGGATAGACAGAGTGCAACAGGAAGTGGCAGAGAGTTTAATGCTAATAGTACAGGAAATATGGTCAAACCAGGGAAAAATTATGTTAAAATTAAGGGTGCTATATCTGAATGCATAAAGTATTTCTAACAAGATAGACAAATTAATAGCACAAATAGAGATAAATGGGTTTGATGTCCTAACCATTATAGAGATATGGTTGCATGGTGACCAAGGTTGGGAATTTAATTTTCCAGGGTGCTTAACATTTCAAAAAGACAGATAAAATGGAAAAGTGATGGGGTGTTGGGTGTGGGGTAGGTCTGATAAAAGATGACATAAGAACAGCAGTGAGGAAGGACCTTGACTCGGAAGAGCAGTAAATAGAATCAGTATGGATGGAAATAAGAAATAACAATGGGCAGAAAACACTGGTGGGAGTAGTTTATAGCTGACGAACAGGAGCTATATTGTTGGACAGAGTATTAAATCAAGAAATAAGAGCAGCTTGCAAAAAAAAGACAATGCAAAAACCGAGAGAGGCGTTAACCTTCATATAGACTGGACACATCAAATTGGCAAAAGTAGTTTGGAGGACGAGTTCATACAGTGCATTTGGGACAGTTTCTTGGAACAATATGACATATAACCAACCAGGGAAGAGATTTAGATTTTGTCTTCTGCAATGAGACAGGGTTAATTAGTAATCTCATAGTAAGGGATTCTCTGGGGAAACAGTAACTGTAATATGATGAATTTCCCACTGAGTTCGACAGTGATGTACTTAAGTCTGAAACTAGAGTATAAAATTCAAAACTAATTACAGAGGTACTGGGGTGAGTTGGTGAAAGTAGATTGAAAAATTAGATTAAAAGTGTATGACGGTGGATAAGAAATGGTGAACTTTTAAAGAAATGTTTCACAATTCTCAACAAATATGCACTGTATTAGAAAAATAAAATCCACTGGAAAAGTGATCCACCCGTGGCTAACTAGGGATTAAGGGCGGTAATAGATTAAAAGAAGAGCTTATAATGTTGCCAAAGAACAGTAGTAAACCTGAGGATTGGGAGAGTTTTAGAAATCAAAAGATGACCAAAAAATTGACAGAGGCAGAAAATAGAAGAATAAACTAGCAAGAAATATTAATACCGACTTTTAAGAGCTTCTACAAGAATGCAAAAGGAAGATAATAGCAAAAGTAAACATGGGTCCCTTAGAGGCTGAGACAAGAGGAATTATAAATGGGAAATAAGGAAATGGCAGAGACGTTAAACAACTACACAAGGGGCCCCACTACAACGCGGTCCATGGGGACCATATCTGGAGACTGCGTTATAGGTGAGATTACATTATGACGAGGTCCTTTCAAAAGTACCAAGTCAATAGCCAGAATAATCCAGACATTTTGCTGGAGTCATATCAAGATTTTTGCTTCTAATCACTCTTCATGAAATTTGCTATAAAGTTCTTACCTAGTGCACTAGGTAAGAACAGGATGTGATGCCAACAGTTGACTAACCTGCTGCGGCTTACTGTGAACATTGAGGAAACAGCTGCAAAATGTTTTTACACGTATTTACTTCTTACTTTAGGATTTAACTCCTTATCAGAGGTACAAATTTCAAATCCCACTCAACTGAGCCTATAGTGACCTAACTAATGGTCCTCAAGTGGGTCACTGGAAGCTGCCAAAGAACAGCTAAGTTTTTATTTTTTTTAAATTTACCTAATGCAGAGCTGCAGTTCACAGAGCTAAGAATCAAGGACCCAAAAATTATTGGTAACGATTTTGGTGACTATGCCAGGATGGTGCCCAAAAGTGCTATTACAGATGCATCTCTGGCATGCGACAGCCCCACACCCACAGAAACTGACCTTGTTCCACCTTGGGGGTGTTGCTCAGGTCCTCATAACCTTGGCTCCCTGAGTAAGGGGGACAGAATATTTAATCTGCTTGAATGTATAGTCTACTTGCTTGGACTAGATACCACCGAAGGGGCCCACACACACCATTATAGAGGTCAGTATGCCTCACCTCATTGTGCATACTGGCTGCCACACAAAACATCCAACTTGTAAGCCACCAAGAAACTCTTGGAAATGGAGGAGACCTGGTATATCCTCCGTGGATTAGCTTTGTACATAATTTTCTGATAAGACTTTAAGCTGAGAATTCAGAAGTTTGATGATAAAGTTTCATTTCATTGAATTGCTTGTGGGCAGTGATAAATTAAAACAAAATTCTGGGGTCCAAGACGGACCCGCATTTTATCAAGTTCCGTGCTATAGCGGACTGCATTATATAGTCGGGTGCCAGTGTATATTGTATCTTCGCAGTAGAGAACACAAAAAAGCATATCAGAAATAGTGGGGAACCAACGGTCTAATGAGAGTGAGGAACTTAAAGCAATTAATTAAAGAAAAAGTACAGGAGAAATTAAGGGGACTGAAAGCAGACAAATCCTCCATACCTGTAGGTTCTAAAAGTGTCTGTAGGGATAGTGGATACATTGGTTGTGATCTTCCAAAATTCCCTAGATTTTGGAATGATCCCAGTGGATTGGAAGGTAGAAAATCACAATACAAGGAGGGAGAGAGAGAACAGGGAACGAAAGGCTAGTTAGCCTGACATCAGTCGTCAGGAAAACACTAGAATATATTATTAATGAGATGGTAACAGGGCACTTAGAAAATCATGGTATGACTAGGCAGAGTCAATTTGGTTTTATGAAAGGAAAATTGTGTTTGATAAATCTGTTAAAGTATTTTGAGGATAAGGGGGAAACCAGTAGATAGTTGGATTTTCAAAAAGCATAAGGTACCACACAAGATAATGACTCACAGGGTTGGAGGACTGAGATCTGCTTAAAGGCAAGAAAACAAACAGTGGGAACAAATGGGTCATTTTCAGGTTATCAATATTGGGGTGCTGCAAGGATCATTGCTGGGGGCCCAACTATTTACAATCTATGTTAATAATTTAGATGAAGGGACTGACAGTATAATATATTCAAGTTTGCTGACGATACGTGAGAAAGTAAGCTGTAAGGAGGACACAGAGTCTGCAAAGGGATATAGATCGGTTGAGTAGTGGGAAAGAAGGTGGCAGATGGAGTATTATGTGGGAAATGTGAGGTTATTCACTTTGGTAGGAAGAATTAAAAAAACAATATTTTTTAAATGGTGAGTAATTATTAAACACTGGTGTTCAGAAGGATTTGGATGTTCTGGACATCAAAACACAAAGTTAATAGGCAGGTACAGCAAGCATTCAGGAAGGCAAGTGATAAATGCAAGGGGGCTGGAGAACAAGAATATGGAAGTCTTGCTGCAATTATACAGGGCTTTGGTGGGACCACACATGGAGTACTGTGTACAGTTGTGGACTCCGTACATAATGAAGGATTTTATTGCCTTAGAGGAAGTGCAACAAGGGTTCAGTAGATTGATTCTTGGGATTAGAGGGTTGTCCTATGAGGGGAGATTGAGTAGAACGGGCCTATACTCTCTGGAGTTTAGAAGAATGAGAGGTGATCTTATTGAAACATACAAGATTTCGAGGGGGCTTGACAGGGTAGACGCTGAGAGGTTATTTCCCCTGGCTGGAGGGTACAGAACTAGGGGGCACAGTCTCAGGATAAGGGGTCAGCCATCTGGGGCTGAGGTCAGAGATTTCTTCAGAATGTTGTGAATCCTCTACCCCACAGGGCCATGGATGCTCAGCCGTTAAGTATATTCTAGACTGAGATTGATAGATTTTTGGACACTAGGGGATATGGGAGGAAAGTGGAGTTGAGGTTGAAGAACAACCATGATCTTACTGAATGGCAGAACAGTCTCAAGAGGTTGTAAAGCCCACTCTGCTATTTCTTATGTTGTTATGATACAAGCAATTCAAATAAAAGCTGGAAGGGTAGGCCCATTGCCAAAGGCTGGAATTCTTCTCATTCAGCTCCAGATAATCATATAAACGAATGCCCTAAGTGGTTCAGACTGACCAAACAACAAAATTCTTACTAGTAACCTGAGGTTACAAGCTGTGCCATTTTAGTGATTCAACTCGAGCAGTACTTCTTTGTGCACTTGGGGATCCCTAAAACTTTGTTGTTGCCAGTTCTCCAGACTTGGGTAAATGGGGTGCGTTCCTATTAAGACAGCCTGCACTGCTAGTTGGGCAAAAATAACGTGTGTGGATTTCTTAACAGCTTGGTTCGGCATCGAGTTTCCACATCAGACATAACCCAAGAAAGCCATGAAAAGATCTAGGAAAGAGTATGGGGAAGGGGTGGGGAGTACAAAAAGTGAAAATTATGCAAATACCACCTGCCCTCCAATGAGGCAAGTAATAGATCTTGAATAGTCTAGTTTAAAAGTGTATGCCTGATTGGTAAAATACAACAAACTCTCCAGTACACTGCTGGTGCAGAGAGGATAGAAAGAAAAAAAAAAATGGCAGATAACAAGTTGCTCTATTTGCTAACAAATGCATTCAAGTTAGAAAAATGAAATTCAATTTTACAGCTGCTATTTACCTAAAACATATGGAAGTGACCTAATGCCTCCCTCTTTTCCTCCCACAGTCTCTGCCCTAAGCGATTACTCATCTTGGTTATTTCAACCAGCATCTCAACTCACCTTGCCTTCTCTTGTAAGATATCACTGCTCTCCTATCCTCCCTTTAAACTCTCCTATTCATAATCATGGCCACCTTCTTGACCTTGCCATACTGTGTTACCTCTTTACTCCTATGGTCTCAAAGGCATTTCCAACTACTTCCTTGCATTCCTCACCACGTATATCCTCCAAATCCCTTCCAAAGCATCCTTCTTTGTTTACCCTGGTAAAAACTCTCCCTTTGGATATTTATAATGCACTTTAAACTGCCAAATGTTTCATCTTGGGCTGTCCATTTGCCATGAAGGTCTACATCTGTCAATCTGGCCAACCATTATCTCGTCTCCACCTCCAATGTCCCTGACCCCAGTAAAGTGTTCATTCTCTTCCATCCTGATCATTTCCCATCTTTACTACATACGGTCCAAGGGAATAAACTAGAGTGTATCTAGCATACAAATTGTTTAGCCATTCATCACCAGATCTGGCTAGATCACAATCAAACCTCACTCTCCTTGGCTAAAATCACCCACTATTCTATTACCAAACATCTCCTTAAACCCCTCTCACCTTCACCTCCAACAAGGGTGAGGGATTCCTGGACTTTAACACACTGAGACCAGCTTCCTCTGTTGCTCCTCCAACCCCACTTCCCCTTGCCCAACAAGCAAACCCTCCCCTCAGGCTCCCATCTGCTCTAGCCCTGAAGCTATGATTTTCACCTACCTCTTCTTATGCCTTCATCATCTTGTCCACGACACCCACATCCTGCTCCCTTGACTCCATTCCCACTAAACTGCTGACCACCCAACATTCCTACCTGGGCTAATGCCAGCCAACACTGTAAATTGACCCACCTCCCAGTTCTATCACCCCATCCTGTGTTCTTTCAAAGAACTCCATCTCCAAACTCCCCTTATTCTTCAAACCATGAACAAATACAATACAAACACATTATCTCTCAAACCCTTGCCCATCGTTCCTACATTTCCACATTTTAATCTCACAAGTTTCAAACTTTACCAGTATTGAAATGGCCCCAATCAATACCACAAATGATATCCTCCATGACTATGAAAAGTGATACACTATCCCTTGTCCTCCTCAACCTCGCTGCAACCTTTAACATATTGATCACACCATTCGTCTCCAACACTTCTCCACTATTCAGCTCAGGAGAACTGCCCTCAATTGGTTCCACCCGATACTGATTCCTCTGGAATTCCCCAAGAATTTATACTTAATGCCGTCTTCACCTGCCTCTCGGCAATATCACACAAAGAAAGAAATGGGGACAGTTTTCAGATAAATACTGAGGACATTCAGCTCTACCATTCCCAACACCTTTCTCGGCACCTATGCTGCCTGTGTTGTCAGATTCCTGTTCCAACAGCTTGTCCTGGGTGAGCTCAATTTCATCCAGTAGCCATTGTTTTCATCCACCACCAGAAACTCTATACCCTTGATACTGATTCTATCCCCTCCCCAGTCATTATCACCAAGGTTGCCTAGCTCTGCCTCCAAATTACCCATCTGTTGCCAAAATCCTGATCTGCATTATCTCCACTGTTCAAAAAATCTCTTAAAGATGTCTTAAGTTCCATCTTCTATAAACTCCAACACATTTAAAACTATGTCAACCACATAGTATCCTACATAAAATCCCATTCATCCATCTCCTCCATCAGTACATCAACTTAAACACCTACCTATCCTTCTAATCAAGCGCCTCCATGGCCATACTTCTCTCTCTCTTTGCAACTTAGCCCTATGTTCATGTCTGCACACTATGCGCTTCCAAATCTGGTCTAATGCATGTTCCCCTTCCCTCCACTACTATTAGTGGTAGAGATATTTGGCCCCACAGACTGAAGGCACTCTCTCCCTCCCCAAATTGCCCTGCCTTGCTATACCTCTCTACATCTCTAAAAGTACCTCTTCAGTTGATCCTTCCACCAACTCCCCTAACCTCCCTTGTATACTAACAGTGAATTGCTTTGGCTTTTTATTGCGTCAAAGGCACTATATAAATATAAGCTGCTTGTTTGTGAGTGAATGAAGAACACAATGGACTTAAAATTTCCCAATCATAAAGGTGTAATACTAATTTAAAGAGTGAATATGTATCTGTACCTCCTTTAAAAAAGGAGCAAGAATCGATTCATTTTTACACCCTGTGCTTATTTCCATATCTCTCCCCCTGCCCCTAAACTCCCTCTTTCCTCCTCACTTCCAGTCAGGGGGTTCACTGCACAATCAACAGCAAGAAACATGGCCAATTTTCCCCTTGGTAACCCAGAAGATTAATGTTTAAACAGCGAGTGTTGATGACACCTTCAGGAAAGTAGCCTCGAGGAACTGTGCGATGGAGCAGAATTATCAACAAGAGGCAATGAACCAACAATTGTGTCACTTCAACTGTACCTACTATTTCAGTTTAAGCATAAATATTCATTACATTCTCTAAGCCAGTTTCCTGATAAGGATGAGGTCACCAACAAATTTTAACAGAAACTAAAAAAGTATTGATTTGTTTTTATGTGCCAGTTTTTTTTGTTGGAAGTGATGTGGTGACAGTCTAAGCATACCATTTTGCCATCTGTAGCCCCCTTCACCTTGTAATTGCCAAAATGCTAACTGATTTTTTCAGTACCTACTAGTTTACACAGTTCAAATACAATAACTAATAAACTCATTAAATGCTAAGTTGTTCTGCTGAAATATTGAAAAACAATGCATTAAAGGATTGTATGGGTACATCAGACAGTAATTCTGTTGGGGTTTGTCTCTGACAGCACATTTCATCCAGCTAATTTTAATGTAGCACAACCTATAGTCAAAATAAAATAGTAGCTTTTCAGCAACTTTTCATTGGCCACAGGACCCTTTTGAGTGAAGCTTATGATTATATCACTTTAAAAAAAAGCAAAATTTGGATGAAGGGTTGAAGCCCACAGTTTGAGCCCACCAAGGTTGAAGAGAGTAGTAGAGAAGATGAGACAATCAAATAGGAGTGACTAGGGATCAACTCTTAGCTTGCATTTTTAAAAATAAAAACCTGTAGAATGTAGAAGGAAAGGTAGATTGGACAGGCAGGGGTTCGCAACTTTAATTAGTGACAGGTCTTATTTTCAACACAACATGAAAGCTTAGAGGAGGACAACAATGTGTTGCAGCAAATCTGCAATGCAGAAGATGTCGTGAGTCAGGAGCAATGGCTACAGTATTAAAGTACACAAAGAGTTAAGAACTGTTGCATGAGAGAAACTGGTGCCTAAAAGAGAGATTAAAGTTGACCTAACTTGCACCAATTTTTTTTTGTATTGTGCCCAGGACTGTAAGAGAGATGCTAGAACAGGCGCACTATATATGGGAGCAATATTTAAATCTAGGATGGAGTCTGATATTATTGAACATTAAGAGTTGTTGAAGGGAAAAGATGGGGGATTCTACTTGGGAGAACCATTCCGCAGAACTGCAATCCCACAAGGTCAAATATATCAAAGTATGTCAAAATCACTCCAACAAAAATTCACAAACAGACATGTACTAAGCATAAGAGTCTCAAACTCCAGCAAGCACTATTAATTGCTCCAAAATATGAAATGTATAATTAGACAGGAGGTCAGGGCAGCCAGTGCTCTAAAACCCGTTGTTCCCCATCGCTACACAGATGCAATTTTGATACCTGCTTTATAAATGACTGTTTACCGAACTGGTGAAAATTCTGGTTCCACTTTCTGATTCTGCAAAAGTGGACTGTTGTAATTCAGGCCAGTTATGCTAGCTATATACAGTGGGAGTGACCTGAATTTGCAGCATAGGAAAAAAAAAACCATGTGGGCAACAGTGTCAAATGCATTGATATATGCTAATTTCCAATATGAATAACTAGATAATCATAACAGAACAGGTCAGGGTGGCACCAGAACATAAAACAAATTGAACGTTATTCACTTGAGCAGAGTTCACAGCCATTCAACAATTCAAACCACAAGTTGCAGAAAAGTACTACAATCTGTAAATCTAAACTCTTCCTAGCATATGTTATCAAAAAACGTTGGTGAATACCACATCGAACGAGCTCAGGTTCAGGCTCTGTTTTTCAGTCAATACATATCCCATTTATCATGTGAAGAAGCTAAAGACTATTTCACATATTTCTTGCCTGGTTTTGTGTCTGGACACTACCTACATTCTTCTACCCACCCTTTTCTGTCTCTGTAACCTCCTTCAACCCTCATATTTCTGTACTCTTCCAATTCTGGCCTCTTGCACATCCCCAATTTCCTTTTCTACACCATGCCTTCAGTCGTCTAGGTTCCAAGCTCTAGAATTTTCTCCCTAAACCATTTCATCTCTCCTCCTTTAAGTTGCTCCTTTAAACTTGCCTCTATGACCAAGTTTTTGGTAACTTGTCCTGATCTCTCTATGAAGCTTGAAATATTTTGTCTGATAATGCTCCTATGGAGCACCTTGGGATGTGTTAACATATTAAAGGCACTATAGAAATGAAAGCTTTTCTTGTACAGTGTGAGGTCTGACTGATCAGACTCGCTGTATGAAACACTAATTGTATGATGTCTAGATGCGATGGCCTAATGACAGGCTGCTTAGTAACAATCAACTTTAACAAAGTTTAAAGTTTTAAGTTTAACAAAAAAACTCTATGTCTGATACCAAAATACAGCAACTCATGCAGCCAATATAATTGCAGCATTACGTGTAGGTCAATGGCAAAACTTAGAATGAACTTCACAATTAAATTGTGTTAAACAGTGAATCAGATTCTTTTGGGTAACATATCATACCAGCTATTGTGACTTGACCAGATGTTTTCAACAGCAGACAGGCATGGCTTCTGGACTTTCTCAATTAGCAGCAGTTAGGAACTGGGAGCAGAGTTGCACACAGATCACAGTACTTTTGGTGCCTGGTTGGACAAATCTAACCCTATAAAGAAAGATTTACAAGAGGTACTGATTCAAAACTGAGAAAAACTTGCCAACCCCTGGCTAAATTTAGTTTTGGATTAATGGCAATTTTTGAATGGATTATCCAGGTTTATGTTACACAAACAAACTTAGAGGAGGTTACCATTTTGAAATAGCTCCCTAGTATATAAAACATACTGTAGCTCATGAATGACTCAGTGGGTAAATGCAATACTCAAAGTATCAATGAGCAGTCCAGGAAGAATTTGTGATCTGTGTTGACTTAAGTTGATCAACAAGGGCAACAGTAGGAACAACTGATCTCTGTATCCAGTAGCTACAGGGGCAAAGGAACAAAGTAAGTTAGCTAAACCCTCACTCTTGAAAGCTATTTAGCAAACCAGTTGCAAAGCTTACGTGATGTCAGGTGCCTATAACTGGGATCAGTTCCGATATCACTACAGTTCAACAGTCAGACAACACACATGATCAATAGCCATTTTAGGCGAGATATTGCAGCTCAGTCAAACTATTCAGGGAGGTCAGAATGATGATTGCAGAGAGTTCAGTACCATTCACAACTCCTCAGATACTGAAGCAGTCCGTGCCCGCATGCAACAAGACCTGGACAACATTCACGTCATACAAGTGCCAAGCAATTACTATCTCCAACAAGAGAGAATCTAACCATTTCCCTTTGATGTTCAATGGCATCACCATCACTGAATCCCCCTACATCAACATCCTGGGAGTTACCATTGACCAGAAACTTAACTGGAACAGTCGTATAAATACTGTGGCTAGAAAGGCAGGTCAAAGGCTGAGAATTCTTCAGTAAGTAACTCACCTCCTGACTCCCCAAAGCCTGCCCACCATCGACAACACACAAATCAGTAGTGTTGTGGAATCACTCTCCACTTGCCTCGATGAGTGCAGCTCCAACAACACTCAAGAAGCTCGACACCATCCAGGACAAAGCAGCCCGCTTGATCGGCACCCCATCCAACATCTCACACATTCACTCTCTCCACCACTGGTGAACAGTGGCAGTCGTGTGTACAATCTAAAAGATGCACTACACTCGTTAAGCCTCCTTGAACAGCATCTTCCAAACCCATGATCTCTACCATCTACAAGAAGGGCAGCAGACATATGGGAATACCAATACCTGCAAGTTCCCCTCCAAGCCACACACCATCCTGACTTGGAACTATATTGCAATTCCTGGGTTAAACTCCTGGAACTCCCTCCCTAACAGTAGTACCTACACCACATGGACTGTAGTGGTTCAAGAAAACGGCTCCCCATCACCTTCTCAAGAGCAATTAGGTATGGGCAATAAATACTGGCCTTGTCAAGAACGTCCACATCCCATGAAAGAATTAAAAAAAAATGCACACTGTTTTAATGCTCAGGTTTTAATTCTGTTCTTAGTTTTTCACCAGTGCACTGAAGTGCCCTTGGTGTACAATGAGATTCAGTAAGAGCTGTTTAAGGTTTTCTGAGAATCTGCAGCAGATTATCACTATCTTTTTAAAATTCAAATAACCATTTCAAAACTTCCGTTCAGCTACTTCTATATTACGTTCTGATGTTGACGATATTAAGGTTCAACAAGTGGATTTCCCAACCAATCTTTCTCTTGCTGTTAAAAATCAACAGGTCGGACGTGCACTGGTCACTTCCTTGTTGCAACAGTTATTTCATCAGCTTAGCATGACAAAACTAGTTTTGAAACACAACTTCAGGTTTTCTATTCAAGGCTAAACATTCCACTGGCCTGGAGAAAAGGAAGACACAAGCCTGCTGAAAGTACAAGCCAGAAATCCCACAGATAAATTGAAGGACTAGATTTCTGGAATTAAAACATCAATGAATTGTCCTAATTGACTCCACTGTGTGAAATCTGGCTGAAACCAAGACTTCAAGCCCTACCTTTATTTACAATTCAAAAGTTACGCTTGGTGGTCTATTTAACATCAGTCTGTTACATTCTGGAAACAGCAACACTTTTCTCAGAGGGCTTCAAACATATGAAAATGATAATTGTTCTGCTGATAAACATAAAGGCTGGAAAATTTGACAGTCTCCTTAAAACTTCAACACTTTGAAACTTCAGTGCACTGAATGAATAGTTAAGATGTTAGCCACGGCTCAGTGGTAGCACTCGCGCCTCAGAGTCAGAAGGTTGTAGGTTCAAGTCCTACACTAGATACTTGAGCACAAAATCTAGGCTGACGCTCCAGTACAGTACTGAGGGGGTACAGCATGGCTACCCAACCCGAACCCGACGGAACCAGACAACATGTGCCAGGTTTGGGTCGCTCTTTTGTGTTCGCCGCTCGGGTCTGGTCGGGCTGGGTTGGACACACTATCACCACCTCCAGTACAACCTTTCAAGTCCTGTTACAGTTTTGTTTGTGTAGATAAGCAAAATGAAAAACGGTAACTAGTTTAACTGATGGTCGGGTCAGGCGCGGGAAAAATGAAAGGACTTGAGTTGAATGTGGTTCTGTCGGGCTCGGGTCGGGTTTCATTTGCAGACCCGAGTTGGCCTTTACTGTGGGGGTGTTGTGCTGTTGGAGGTGCCATCTTTCAGTTGAGACATTAAACCAAGGCTCGTCCTATCAGCTGGATATAAAAGACCCCAAAGCACTATTGCAAAGAAAAGCAGGGGAGTTCTCCCAGCCAATTTCACTAAAAAAGATTATCTGGTCATTTTCACACTGCTGCATGCATAGAATGCGTCTTCTGCATTTTCAATAGTGACTACACTTCAAAAGTATTTAATCGGCTGTAAAGCACTTTGAAACGCTGTGAAACACGCTATCTAAATGGAAGTCTTTCTTTTGGATAGTCTCCTGAATCATACTATCATTATTGTATCAATGTGCACCTAAAACCGCTCTACGTTGATGCAAAAGTAACAAGCTGAACTGCATCGTAAGAACTCAGGTGGAATTACTAATCAGAAACTGCAATTTGAAAATTACTACTGAGTGATGAGAATCAGATCAGCAGCAGCAAACCTAATGGGCAGGATGTAGCGCCAGCAGGTTAGATCATCAATTTAATGTGACAAAAATGTAAGATATGCATCTGAGATGAAGAGATTACCGTCAGGAGGTATATGCAAGACACTCTGGAAGGTACTAGGGAAAGAACTCAGCTAAAATGTCAATTAGAATGTACTCAAAGAGCGAGCACTGGACATGCTTTTGGATGAAACAAACTCACTGTCCATGCCATAGTTCACAAATTATGTGCAGAGCTCAAACAATTTTTATTTCTGAAACTGTGCGTGTGTAACAACTGCCACTAACAAAACAAAAAAAGGAAAAGATGTACCAAAATTTGGGCATTGATGGACAATGTCCTGATTCGAAAAAAGCATAAACTACTGACAAGAAAAAAATGCAACTGTAGTAGTTTGCCAACTTTATATTTAAAGGCCCACTGTTTAGAGTTTAATAATGATGCCACTTTAAATGACCAACTTAAGTGAAGAAATACAAAGAGAGCAAGCCTGCTGGAGCAGTGCAATAATGCTGCAATAAGCCAGGGAGAATTTCTTCAAAGGTTTTGAAATTCTGAAGAAACAAAAAATCTTGGGAAATGTTTGGAACAGGATGACAAGAATTGGCAGGAAAAAAATACAAAAATCAGGCACAATTGCATCAACCGCAAGTGCAGCAAAAACTGCCTTGACAAGTATGAACAAAGATTCCTTTGCAGTCAAAAAAAAATCTGAAAAGTAAACAGCAGGACCTATTCAATAATTTTCCAATACTAAGGTCTCGCATGTGGCCAATATAAAAAGAAAAATACAGTAATGGTGGAAAGTGACTACTACCCAGTTTGGATAGAAAAAAAAGTAGAGGTAAAACAAACTCCACTGAAATATCAACCCAGAGAGTGGTGAACCTGTGGAATTCTCTACCACGGAAAGCAGTTGAGGCCAAATCATTAAATATATTCAAAGAAAGAGTTAGATATAGTTCTTAGGGCTAAAGGGATCAAGGGATACGGGGAGAAGGCGGGAACAGGGTACTGAGTTTGGATGATCAGCCATGATCGTATTGAATGGCGGATTAGGCTCGAAAGGCCTACTCCTATTTTCCAGTGACCTGCTCAAGTACGATTCAAACCACCAACCTTCTGACTCAGAGGTACGAGTGCAATCACTGAGCCAATACAAAATGAAGTTTTAATCTCTATCAATATATAGAGAAAAATATATTCAGGTGCCAGAAAGTTTCTCTTTTCCTCCTGAAGGTACCAATTGTAATAGTTTAGCTGCCCACCAGGTCCTCAAAACTTGCAAGTTCCCGGTGACTATCAGTAGGCTGTTCAATCACAGGGGCGTCACAAATCAGTCAGTTCTCACATGTAAACAGGAGTTAATGCAAAGTGTTGACAAGCAGCACCCAGATTTATTTATTTTTTTACCTCCCTCACTTAGGGACATGAAAGCCAACTGTAGCACCCAGCTAGATATCTCTCCAGATCAGCTTATCAAACATAGATCAAGGGTCAAATCTAAACTTTTATGGTCATTACAATTCAAGGATTAGCAGCAAAGAGCAAAAGACCATTTGGCTTATCAAGCCTGCTCGTCACTTTTGTTAGTTATGGTAGTCCTAACTTTATAATCCTAAATCAGTTTGCTCCATATTTTAATGTACTGATTTCCAGGTAAACATCTTATTTCCATTAAATGACTTTGCATTCGAAATGCTGCACGCAGTCCATATTTTCAGCTTTTTTGACTGAAGCAGTTTTTTTTTCCTGGATTCGTTAAAATTACATCCCTCATATTTTGAAGCACCATCACTCAACCCATTTAAACCCATCTCCAATGGGGTGGATATAACCAGACTGAAGGCTCCCACCTGTCATGCAGATTTAAATAAGGTTATGTTGGGGTTCACTGAGACGGATTAATCGTGTGAAATCTCTTGGGGCAGACTGTTTTAGAGAACTTAATTCATTTGGGACGAGAAAAAAACTGACGAAAATTCATTGAAACAACAAAATGCATTCGTCTGGCGAGCAAATCTTTGTCTACAGCGAGTACGAGGCCTTAGGAAATCCCTAAACAACAGTCTGCAGGAGGCAGCTTCACATCGCCATGCCGGGCCCGGCCTCTACTTACTCGGCGTTATCCTCCCGAGTGGGAGACGGTCCTTCCCCGACGGTGGTTGTAATTGTGAGAGCAGGCAGCACCGCTTTCCGTTTAGCGAACATTTTATCTGCCCCACACCGCGGCCGAGCGGCTCCTCACTGTGTAAATCGCTGCCTTTTTTTCCTTATTCTCTTCCCCTCCCCGCCAAGGTTTTCCTTATTCACATTTGAATTTGAGTGACGGCGGCGGCCCCTCCAAGACACCGAGGGAAGGTCAGCGACGGCAACTGCTTCCGGGGTTGAGAGGAACAGGCAAGACCGCAGGTTTTTTTTTCTTCGCGGCCCGCAGAGGTGAAACGAAGCGCTGAGGCCGCGAGTTGCTATGGGAGACGGGTAGGTGGGGCCGGAGTGGTCTGGTTGCTATGGGAGACGGGTAGGTGGGGCCGCAGGGTCTGGTTGCTATGGGAGACGGGGCGGGGCCTGGTTGCTTGGGAGAAGAGGGCGGGGCAAGGTTGCCATGGGGATCTCGGCTTCGTGCTGACTCAACAGCTTCCGTGCCGGAGTCTCGCGGGAGTTTACCCCGACTCCACTCCCGGCTCCCGCGAGAGTTCAGTTGGGGGACGCACGTGATGGCGCATTGCACTTCACAGGGTGACAGAATTATTACAGTGCAGAAGGAGTCCATTGGCTACATTGTGTTTGCGCTGGCTCTGAATGTTAATTGTTGTTCATTTGTTTTGCAATAGCAGAATCTAGACTTCTGCTGGCCACTTCAATTGTTTTGCAAACTTTTCAAAACAGTTGAAAAATGCTTCCACATTCCCCTCATCAAACATTGGGATCAACTGGTACAACTCGGAGAGCTCAGCACCCTGTCCTGATTTAGGGGTAACTCCCTCACTAGCATTGCCTTCACTGAGTGTATTGAGACTTCCCCTAGTTAGTTCGAGCAGCCTTACCTCTCCTTCTCCTGGAAAGCTCTTTCTCCCTTTTCTGAAATTCTGTCTACTCCCTCTGTTCTTGGAACTCACTCTCTTTTTCTTTTTCTTGGAATTCTAGAAACATAGAAAGTTTAGGGCACGGAAAGAGGCCACGGCCCATCGTGTCTGTGCTGGCCAAAAAAACCACCTTCCAGCATTTGGTCCGTAGCCCTGCAGATTAAGGCACTTGAGTACACATTCAGACTCCTTTTGAATGAGCTGAGGGTTTCTGCTGCAACTACCCTTTCAGGTAGTGAGTTCCAGACCCCCACCACCCTCTGGGTGAAAACGTTTTTCCTCATCTCCCCTTTAATCTTTCTACCAATCACTTTAAATCTATGCCTCATAGTTACTGACCTCTCTGCTAAGGTGAATAGACCCTTCACCTCCACTCTACCCAGGCCCCTCAAAATATTGTACATTTCACTCAGATCTCCCCTCAGTTTTCTCTGTTCCGAGGAGAACAACCCCAGCCTATCCAAAAGGTTAATTTAAAGGGTTCAGTCATGGCAAGAGAGCTCAAAGCCATGGTGTGCTCCTCCTGCTCCATGTGGGAAGCCGGGGACATTTCCAGTGCCTGGGACCAGCATGTGTGCAGGAAGTGTTTCCAGCTGCAACTCCTGGAAGCCTGGGTTTCGGAGCTGGAGTGGCAGCTGGGGACACTGTGGAGCATCCAAAAGGTGGAGAGTATCGTGGATAGCACGTATAGAGAGGTGGTCACACCGCAGACTCAGACTCCACAGACAGGTAGGGAATGGATGACCACCAGGCAGAGCAAAAGGACTATGCAGGCAGTTCAGGAATCTCCTGTGGCTATTCCCCTGCAAAACAGATATACTTCTTTGGATACTGTTGGGGGGAATGGCCTCTCAGGGGAAAGCAGCAACAGCCCAATTCGTTGCACAACGGTTGGTTCTGCTGCACAGGGGAGGAGTAAAAAGTGTGGGAATGCAATAGTTATATGGGATTCAATTGTAAGGGGAATAGATAGGCATTTCTGTGGCCGCAAAAGAGACTCCAGGATGGTATGTTGCCTCCCCAGTGCTAGGGTCAAGGATGTCTCAGAGCGGTTACAGGATATTCTGAAAGGGGAGGGTGAACAGCCAGTGCTCGTGGTACATATTGGTACAAACGACATAGATAAAAAAAGGATGAGGTCCTAAAAGCAGAATATAGGGAGCTAGGAAGTAAGTTGAAAAGCAGGACCTCAAAGGTAGTGATCTCAGGATTACTACCAGTGCCATGTGCTAGTCAGAGTAGAAATAGCAGGATATATCGGATGAATACGTGGCTGAAGAGATGGTGTGACAGGAAGGGTTTTAGATCCCTGGGGCATTGGAACCGGTTCTGGGGGAGGTGGGACCAGTACAAACTGGACGGGTTACACCTGGGCAGGACAGGGACTGATGTCCTAGGGGGAGTATTTGCTAGAGTGGTTGGGGAGGATTTAAACTAAAATGGCAGGGGGATGGGAGCCTTTACAAGGAGTCAGAGGAGGGGGGGATCAAAGACAACAAAAGACAGTAAGGGGAATAAGAAAAGTGATAGGCAGAGAAATCAAGGGCCAGAATCAAACAGGGCCACAGTGAAAAATAGTGGGAAGGGGACAAGTAATGTTAAAAAGACAAGCCTTAAGGCTTTGTGCCTTAACGCGCGGAGCATTCGTAATAAAGTGGATGAATTACTCGCGCAAATAGATGTAAACAGGTATGATATAGTCGGGATTACGGAGACATGGCTGCAGGGTGACCAGGGATGGGAAATGAACATCCGGGGGTATTCAGTATTTAGGAAGGACAGACAAAAAGCAAAAGGCGGTGGAATTGCATTGCTGGTTAAAGAGGAAATTAACGCAATAGTGAGGAAAGATATTAGCTCTGACGATGTGCAATCTATATGGGTAGAGATGAGAAACACTAAGGGGCAAAAAACATTAGTGGGGGTTGTATATAGTCCCCCAAACTGCAGTGGTGATGTTGGGAATGGCATTAAACAGGAAATTAGAGACGCATGCGATAATGGAACATCTGTAATTATGAGTGAGTTTAATCTGCATATAGATTGGGCAAATCAAATTCGTTAGAATACCGTAGAGGAGGAATTCTTGGAGTGTATACGGGATGGTTTTCTGGACGACCGCAATTGTTGACAACGTGATCGGTAGGTGGCGCTGTTTTGGCACATGCGCAAATCCAGCATGTGCCACGGAAACGTCACAGATTGCAACTGTAGCAGCTGCCAGGACTAAAGATGGCGCTGGTCAAAGAACCACAGAGATGAAACCTAACAATCACGTGGCAGAATACAATGGCCGGAGTGAGAGAGTGGAGCGGGCCGGGGAGAGCAGCACGGGGGGGCGGGGAGAGCAGCGCGGGGAGACCAGCGGTAGCGGTGCCGGGGTGGGGGGGGGTGAGAGAAAGGGGGGGGGGGAGAAAGAGGGAGAGAAAGTAGGGGGGAGAAAGAGGGAGAAAAAGGGGGGGGAGAAAGAGGGAGAGAAAGGGGGGGGGAAAGAGGGAGTGAAAGGGGGGAGAGAAAGGGGGGGAGAAAAAGGGAGAGAAGGGGGGGGAGAAAGAGGGAAAGAAAGGGTGGGGGGAGAAAGAGGGAGAGAAAGGGAGGGAGAAAGAGGGAGAGAAAGGGGGGAGAAAGAGGGAGAGAAAGGGGGGAGAAAGAGGAGAGGGAGGGGGGAGAAAGAGGGAGAGGGAGGGGGGGGAGAAAGAGGGAGAGGGAGGGGGGAGAAAGAGGGAGAGGGAAGGGGGGAAAGAGGGAGGGGGAGGGGGGAGAAAGAGGGAGGGGGGAGAAAGAGGGTGGGGGAGGGGGGGAGAAAGAGGGAGGGGGAGAAAGAGGGAGGGGGATGGGGGAGAAAGAGGAGGGGGAGAAAGAGGGAGGGGGAGGGGGGGAGAAAGAGGGAGGGGGAGGGGGAGAAAGAGGGAGGGGGAGGGGGAGGGGGAGAAAGAGGGAGGGGGAGGGGGGGAGAAAGGAGGGGGGATGGGGAGAAAGGGGGAGGGGGGGGAGAAAGAGGGAGAGGGAGGGGGAGGGGGGAGAAAGAGGGAGGGGGAGAAAGAGGGAGGGGTAAAGAAGGGGGGAGGGGGAGAGCTGGGGGAAGTGGGGGGGAGAGGGAGGGGGGAGGGGGAGAGGGAGAGAGTGGGGGGGGGTGAGCAGCGGAACAGAAGAGGAGTGCCTTTTTCTGTGCATGCGCCATAAACACAACAGCAAAAGACTTACTGGCCAGTCCCTGGACCCGGTGACACCAAGGTCTTCGCACGCTCGCTCCCCGCGGCTCTCTACGGCCTCTCGCTTCCGGCCCTCTCCATTCAGCCGTTCCCTCCAGCTGCGGATGCCCAATCCAGTTGCTTTCTCCCCTTCTCCACAGTACTTCAGGCATTGCAACTGTCTGGTCCCTGCATTTTGCATGCTCCCTCACCCCACCCCTCCCTGCTCTCCCCACCCCTCCCCCTCTTCACCCACCCCTCCCCCTCTTCACCCACCCCCCCCCCCTTTACCCCCCTACCTCCACCCCTCCTCTACCCCCCTACCTCCTCCACAGTTGAATATCTGAAGTGCAGTTGCAAAGTCGGGGAAATAGCATGCAAAACAAAACCTCAACAATTCTGGGTTTAATTATTGAGAAGTTTTATTAAGTTCATTAAGTATCCGAGGAACTGCTGTGCATGGATACATGAGTGTTGTGTCCAGCATTCCCGTGAGACAGACAGGCCGAGTCTCTGCTATGCACAGCTAAAGAGATTGTTCCTGGAGAGCCTTGTGGTGAATGAACGCTTGGCTCTCTATTCCACTACTGTATTGTCCATGTGAAGAAGGCAAAGTCACAAGAGTCTGAGCTCAGTCTATTCTTGGTGAATGTTCCCCAAGCGCATCCCAATGTGCATTCCCAATTCATCCATAAATGTAATGTTCCTTTCCACATCGTGATGAGCTCTGCAGCATGATCCAGTTGCCTTCGTTGCTTGAATGCTGACCGTAAGTCTCGAGGATTGTTTTCTCGACGGCATGTTTTACATGAAAAGAAGAAAAGCAAATCAGAGTCAGAGCTTGCCTCCCTCCATCCACTGAAATTACTGTTGCCCACACCTTTTTAAGTTCTGCAGTGAAGGCACCAATTGATAACGTCGCCAATGAAGCACTTATTACCCACCTCAGATGCAAGAATCATCACATCCTTGCGTCATCTCCTGCACTGCCTCCTTTGCTGGAATGCCGTCCTTAAGTCTCAAGGATTGTTTTCTCAAGGGCACATTTTACATGAAAGGAAATAATGAAAGAACATCAGTGTCAGAGCTTCCCTCCCTCCAATGAAATTACTGTTGCGCATGCTTTATGCTCTGCAGTATAGGCCAATGAATCACTTAGTACCCACCTCAGCTGTAGGAGTCAGGATGATGTAACTGCCCCTATCTCGTGATGGTTCAATGCTGCTCTCAGGGAAAACATGAATGATGTGAGGGTGCTGGAAAAAGAAGCACATTTCTTTTGGACTATGAACATAAAGCAGGCCATTTAGCCCAGCTGTTCCCTGCTAGTGGTTATGCTACTAGTGCGTCTTCCCATCCATTCCCATTTAATCCTGCCTACTACTATCAGCATCATCTTCCATTTCTTTCACTCTTATCTACCTTTGCCTTAAAGCAACACTGAGGATGGAGAATGGTGTGGCTGCACTCCCACCTCACCAGTTGTGTACGCAGCAAGAGCATTCACATTTGTGCTACCACTGGACACGGCATGCTTGTTTCTTTTAGTGCTCAGTCTCTTCTTGCTGAATGTTCCCCAAGTGCTTGACCCCTTTGGACGCCTTCTCTGCTTGACAGGCAGCAGCTGGCAATTGCGGAGTCTCACAAGGCTCTGCATGGTTGTTTCAAGGGCGAATGGGGAAACATGTGGCTGTGTGTCCACGTGCACTGCTTGGATGGGTGCAGGAACAGGTGACTGTGTAACTGAACAGCAAGGAGAGGGTACCGCAGGTGGGGGAAGTGGAGCTTTGAACAGGCAGGCATATGTATGGTCCATCAGATCATTAGGCCAGGGGGTGAAACGCTCAGGATCCATGGATTGTGGCATGCGACTGATGTCCAGCGCGTGGCCACCTCCATCCGAAGGTGCTTCCGGGCAATTGTTGGGCAAATTAATTGGCTCCATCTCATCAGCCAGTCCTTGTGTTTATGGCGCATGCACAGAAACAGGCACTCCCCTTCCGCTCCGCCTTTCCCCCCCTCCCCCCCCGACCTCCCTTCCCCCCCCCATCCCTCCCTTCCCCCCTCCCTTCCTTCCTCCTTCCCTCCCTCCCTTCCCTCCCTCCCTTCCCTCCCCTCCTTTCCCCCCTCCCTTCCCTCCCCTCATTTCCCCCCTCCCTTCCCTCCTTTCCCCCTCCCTTCCCCCCTCCCTTCCCTCCTTTCCCCCCTCCCTTCCTTCCCTCCCTCCCTTCCCTCCCCTCCTTTCCCCCCCTTCCCTCCTTTCCCCCCCTCCCTTCCCTCCTTTCCCCCCTCCCTCCCGACCTCCCTTCCCCCCTCCCTCCCGACCTCCCTCCCCCACTCCCTTCCCCCCCGTCCCTCCCTCCCTTCCTCTCTCCCTTCCCTCCTTTCCCCCCTCCCTTCCCCCCACCCTTCCCCCCTCACCCCCACCCTTCCCCCCACCTTCCCTCCTTCCTTCCCCCCATCCCCCCTCCCTTCCCTCTTTCTCCCCCCCTCCCTTCCCTCCCTTCCCCCCTCCCTTCCCTCCCTTGAAATGTATTTTCAGAGCAACTTACCTTGGAACAATCTCCTCTGTCTAATAAAAATGAAGCAAATGTCCAAAATGACTAAATAATTGAGATAAAATGCCCGACGAAACCTCTCCTCCTTCCATTTTCAAAAACTCGCGCCGAAGCTTTCGGAAGATTGACGCACATGCGCACACGGGCTCCGGTCATCTGCGCTGCGGTCCGGATTGCCAGGACCAGTCTGCGCATGCGCAAAGGCCAACCTGGCGTGTTCCCCGAGGAAGATGACGTTACGCGATGACGTCATCTGCGCATGCGCAAACTGGTCCTGGCAATCCGGACCGCAGCGCATGCGCAGAGGGCCTGAGACCGTGTGCGCATGTGCGCACCGCGGCGCATCCTGATGATGTAGAGTTGTCATCAATCACTTTGTTTCTGGACCATTAGGTTGAGGAACCAACTAGAGAACAGGCCATCCTAGACTGGGCATTGTGTAATGAGAGAGGAATAATTGCCAATCTTGTGGTGCGAGACCCCTTGGGGATAAGCGACCATAATATGATAGAATTCTTCATCAAGATGGAGAGTGACGTAGTTGATTCTGAGACAAGGATTCTGAATCTTAATAAAGGAAACTACGAAGGTATGAGGCGCGAGTTGGCTAAGACGGAAACGTTACTTAAAGGGATGATGGTGGATAGGCAATGGCAAACATTTAAAGAACGCATGGATGAACAGCAACAATTGTTTATTCCTGTCTGGCGCAAAAGTAAAACGGGGAAGGTAGCCAAACCATGGCTTACAAGGGAAATTAGAGACAGCATTAGATCCAAGGAAAAGGCATATAAATCTGCCAGAAAAAACAACAGACCTGAGGATTGGGAGCAGTTTAGAATTCAGCAAGGGAGGACCAAGGGATTGATTAAGAAGGGGAAAATAGAGACGAGAGTAAGCTTGTGGGGACCATAAAAACTGACTGTAAAAGTTTCTATATGTATGTGAAGAGAAAAAGATTGAAGATGACAAATGTAGGTCCCTTACAGTCAGAAACAGGGAATTTATTATGGGGAACAAAGAAATGGCTGACCAACTAAATGCATATTTTGGTTCTGTCTTCACAAAGGAGGACACAAATATCATACCAGAAATGTTGGGGAACACAGGGCTTACTGAGAGAGAGGAACTGAAGGAAATCAGTATTAGTAGTGAAATGGTGTTGGGGAAATTGATGGGATTGTAGCATGATAAATTCCGAGGGCCTGATGGTATGCATCCCAGAGTACTTAAGGAAGTTGCCCTAGAAATAGTGGATGCATTGGAATTCTTCTTCCAAGATTCTGTCGACTCTGGAACAGTTCCTACAGATTGGAGGGTAGCTAATGTAACCCCACTATTTAAAAAGGGAGGTAGAGAGAAAGCAGGGAATTATAGATGAGTCAGCCTGACGTCGGTTGTGGGGAAAATTCCAGAGTCCATTATCAAAGATTTTATAGCAAAGCACTTAGAGAACAGCGATAGAATCGGGCAGAGTCAGCATGGATTTACGAAAGGGAAATCATGCTTGACAAATCTACAAGAATTCTTCGAGGATGTAACTAGTAGGATTGATGAGGGGGAGCCAGTGGATGTGGTTTATTTGGACTTTCAGAAAGCTTTTGACAAATTCCTACGTAAGAGATTAACGTGTAAAATTAAAGCGCATGGGATTGGGGGTAGTGTATTGCGATGGATAGAAAATTGGTTGGCAGACAGGAAACAAAGAGTAGGGATAAATGGGTCTTTTTCCAAATGGCAGGCAGTGACTAGTGGGGTACCGCAGGGATCGGTGCTGGGACCCCAGCTATTCACAGTATACATTAATGATTTAGATGAGGGAACTAAATGCAATATCTCCAAATTTGCAGATGACACAAAACTGGGTGGGAGGGTGAGTTGTGAAGAAGATGCAGAGGGGCTTCAGGGTGATTTCGACAAGTTGAGTGAGTGGGCAAATGCATGGCAGATGCAGTATAATGTGGATTAATGTAAGGTTATCCACTTTGGTAGCAAAAACAGGAAGGCAGATTATTATCTGAATGGCTATAAACTGAGAGAGGGGTATATGCAGCGAGACCTAGGTGCTCTCGTACACCAGACGCTGAAGGTAAGCATGCAGGTCCAACAGGTGGTAAAAAAGGCAAATGGTATGTTGGCCTTCATAGCGAGAGGATTCGAGTACAGGAGCAGGGATGTCCTGCTGCAATTATACAGGGCCTTGGTGAGACCACACGAATATTGTGTGCAGTTTTGGTCTATATCTGAGGAAGGATGTTCTTGCTATAGAGGGAGTGCAGTGAAGGTTTACCAGACTGATTCCTGGGAAGGCGGGACTGACGTATAAGGAGAGATTGATTTGGTTAGGATTATATTCGCTGGAGTTCAGAAGAGTGAGGGGGGATTTCATAGAAATCTCTAAAATTCTAACAGGACTTGACAGGGTAGATGCAGGAAGGATGTTCCCGATGGTGGGGGGAGTCCAGAACCAGGGGTCATAGTCTAAGGATACGGGGTAAACCATTCAGGACTGAGATGAGGAGAAATTTCTCCACCCAGAGAGTGGTGAGCCTGTGGAATTTGCTACCACAGAAAGCAGTTGAGGCCAAAACATTGTATGTTTTCAAGAAGGAGTTAGATTTTTTTTTTAGAATTATAACATTACAGCGCAGTACAGGCCCTTTGGCCCTCGATGTTGCGCCGCCCTGTGAAACCATCTGACCTACACTATTCCATTTTCATCCATATGTCTATCCAATGACCACTTAAATGCCCTTAAAGTTGGCGAGTCTACTACTGTTGCAGGCAGGGCGTTCCACGCCCCCACTACTCTCTGAGTAAAGAAACTACCTCTGACATCTGTCCTATATCTATCACCCCTCAACTTAAAGCTATGTCCCCTCGTGTTTGCCATCACCATCCGAGGAAGAAATCTCTCACTATCCACCCTATCTAACCCTCTGATTATCTTATATGTCTCTATTAAGTCACCTCTCCTCCTCCTTCTCTCCAACGAAAACAACCTCAAGTCCCTCAGCCTTTCCTCGTAAGACCTTCCCTCCATACCAGGCAACATCCTAGTAAATCTCCTCTGCACCCTTTCCAAAGCTTCCACATCCTTCCTATAATGCGGTGACCAGAACTGCACGCAATACTCCAGGTGCGGCCTCACCAGAGTTTTGTACAGCTGCAGCATGACCTCGTGGCTCCGAAACTCGATCCCCCTACTAATAAAAGCTAACACACCATATGCCTTCTTAACAGCCCTATTAACCTGGGTAGCAACTTTCAGGGATTTATGTACCTGGACACCAAGATCTCTCTGTTCATCTACACTACCAAGAATCTTCCCATTAGCCCAGTACTCTGCATTCCTGTTACTCCTTCCAAAGTGAATCACCTCACACTTTTCCGCATTAAACTCCATTTGCCATCTCTCAGCCCAGCTCTGCAGCCTGTCTATGTGCCTCTGTACCCTACAACATCCTTCGGCACTATCCACAACTCCACCGACCTTCGTGTCATCCGCAAATTTACTAACCCACCCTTCTACACCCTCATCCAGGTCATTTATAAAAATGACAAACAGCAGTGGCCCCAAAACAGATCCTTGTGGTACACCACTAGTAACTAATCTCCAGGATGAACATTTGCCATCAACCACCACCCTCTGTCTTCTTTCAGCTAGCCAATTTCTGATCCAAAGCTCTAAATCACCTTCAACCTCATACTTCCGTATTTTCTGCAATAGCCTACCGTGGGGAACCTTATCAAACGCCTTACTGAAATCCATATACACCACATCCACTGCTTTACCCTCATCCACCTGTTTGGTCACCTTCTCGAAAAACTCAATAAGGTTTGTGAGGCACGACCTACCCTTCACAAAACCGTGCTGACTATCGCTAATGAACTTATTCTTTTCAAGATGATTATATATCCCATCTCTTCTAACCTTTTCCAACATTTTACCCACAACCGAAGTAAGGCTCACAGGTCTATAATTACCAGGGCTGTCTCTACTCCCCTTCTTGAACAAGGGGACAACATTTGCTATATAGCTTTTGGGGTGAAAGGGATCAAAGGGTATGGGCGAAAGCAGGAACAGGTTACTGAGTTGGATGATCAGCCATGATCATAATGAATGGTGGAGCAGGCTCGAAGGGCCAAGTTGCCTGGTCCTGCTCCTGCTCCTATTCTCTATTTTCTATGTTTCTGTGTAATCTTTCCTCATAGCTACATTTTTCCAGTCCTGGCAACATCCTCATAAATCTCTAAAATAAAAGCAAAATCCTGCAGAGGCTGCACATCTGAAAAAAAACAAAAATGCTGGAAATACTGTGCAAGTCTGGCAGCATCTGTGGAGAGAGAAGCAGAGCTAACGTTTCAGGTCAGTTACCTTTCATCAGAAATGAGATGACCAGAACTGCACACAGTACTCGGTTGTGGCCTAACCAATGAGTTATACAGTTCCAGCATAATTTCCCTGCTCTTATATTGTATACCTCGGCTAATAAAGCAAAGGATTCCATATGCCTTCTGTTACAACCAGGTGAGAAAGAGTTCTAGGGTTCCCTTTTAGCCATCACCTGGTCTTACTGTAACACAGTTTTATTTTTAAACGCTGCTTTTAGCTCCCCCTTGGTGAATCCTTGTTCACCGCTTTCCAATTATAATGCAAATAAACCAGCAGAAACAGCTTTCTCAGGTTTAAAGAAGGAAAATTGAAATTTATGAAACTTAAACTCTAATTTGGTTGATGCCTACGGATACACAACGCGCCCACGCTGGCATGCATACGCGATACACACCTGCAAATAGAGACAGAAAAGAGTAGAAGAAAAATAAAGTGGAAAGGTTTGAGGCAATATCTGAAGAGTAGTTGTTACCGTTCTTCGAGCTCACTGGAGAGTCCTTGATTGCAGGTAGATCTTGCTTTTCATTGGGGCCCAGTATTCTTCTTAAACTTTGTTTGCTGTAGGAGATGTTTCTCCATTGGGGTTCATGTATTCCATGAGAAAGAGATGGAGCAGACAGGCAGGAGAGGAGGTCTGCTTCAGTCCAGGAGCATTCTCCTTTCTACAGGCTCTCGGTTCAAACCTCTGCAACAGCCAGTTAGTCATGTGCCTAACTGGTCTGACCACGTCTGTTTGTGGATTGAATTGGAGCAGGGAATAGCTCCTTTGTCTACAAGCACTGTCTGTTAATATGTAATTTTTTTTTAGCCAAGGTCTGGCAATTTTTGTAACAGGCCTTCTCTTCTTCCCAGCAACAATTTGAAATTTAATGTCCATGTGGCGAAAATAATGTGCCTCATGCTTGGCAGGTGCATGACACCTCCACACCCAGGGGAATGAAATGTGATTTGTGAAAAGTGCATTTCATTAAAAGGATGGAGAGAAAATATATGATACAGGAAAAAAACATGCATTTCATTCATTTCCATTCATTCATAAATCCTAAAGCTTATTAAAACTGTCTTTTCTTGGTGCCAGTGCTGTTTTAATTTCCCCTTTTTCATAAGAATATAAGAAATAGGAGCAGGAGTAGGCCATTCAGCCCCTCAAGCCTGCCCCGCCATTCAATAAGATCATGGCTGATCTGTCCAAGGCCTCAACTCCTCTTTCGGGTCTGCTCCGCATAACCCTCGACTCCCCGAAATTTCAAAAATCTATCTACCTCCTCCTTAAATACATTTAATGACCTAGCCTCCACAACTCTCTGCGGTAGAGATTTCCAGAGATTCACCACCCTCTGAGAGAAGAAATTCCTTTGCATCTCAGTTTTAAATGTGTGACCCCTTATTCTGTAACTATGTCCCCTTGTTCGAGATTCCCCCACCAGTGGAAACATATTCTCAACACCTACCCTGTCAAGCCCCCTTAGAATCTTATATGTTTCAATAAGATCAACTCTCATTCTTCTAAACTCCAATGAATAAAGGCCTAACTTGTTTAGCCATTCTTGATAAGACAACCCCTTCATCCCAGGAATCTGCCTAGTGAAGCTTTTCTGAACTGCCTCCAATGCTGGTATATCCTTCCCTTAAATACGGGGACCAAAACTGTATGCATCCCAGTAACCATACGGTTCTTTCAGGAAGTTTTTCTTCAGTTTTCCCATTGCCATGACTGCCTAGTGCCTTTTTCCTGTTGAGGTCTGCCAAGGGAGGGCGGGTGGAGTTAGATTTAATGATTTAATTATCCCTAAATTGGAATTTTTTACAGGCGTCAGTAGTGGGTGGGTCTATCCTGAGCTCTCTTTCAGTTGCTGAGTTATGCAAAGGCTTTTGACTTCAGGGATGGTTGGTTCCCTTTCTCTCTGACTGTGGGGGAGGATTCCTTGTTAATCTCCCCTTTGTTCTCTGGGACACTCTGGGACACAGGTATTTGTGCAGACTCTACTGCACTCCCCTGCGGCACTACGATTAGGTGAGGCATCACCCTCATGGTTTCTCTGCCCCCTAGAGGCCTTTCTTTGACTCTGCAGGTTCCTGTAAATGCTGTCAGCAACTCTGGTGGGGGGTGCCTCTAGTGTCTGCATTTACATAGGAAGATGTGGAGTCTAACCTTTCACATTTTTCAGGGCTGGCTGACCAGACAGTAGAGGTTTTCATCTGGGATTCCTCCCGGACTTCCTTTAACCTCTCCTCTTGGTCACTTTTTCCCCTTGACTTTCTAAACTTTTGCCAGCCTTGTGCCTGCTTGTCCCCTTTTGTTCTCGGCGGGGGCCCCTTACAGTTCATCAGCCCTCTGCTGGAGGTCCTAACACTGGTATAGGCCTTAGGGGTGCAGGTTTCCCTGTAGGTTGGCTTTCCCCTCAACCGGGCACAACTCCGGCAGTACTCCACCACATCTTTATGGAGTTTTGGCTAGTCAAACCTCTGTCTTATGCAGGCTTTGGTCTTTCGTATACTGACATGTACAGCCATTGTAGTTTCGTGGGCCCTTCCTAATATTTCTCTCCGGTACCTCTGCAGCACCACTAACTGGTGAACCACTGTCCACTCCTTGCTCTCAGGTCTGTGAGGAGAACTCCATTTCCTCATCAGTACCTTATTCTTTAAATAGTAGCAATCAGGAACTCCCTCTGCTTCACTTTCAGACTGGGAAGCCTGTGCTAACTCTTGCAATACTGGGTCGGCTCGCTGAGCCTCAGCTAGGGAAAACCGATTTAATTCGTTCCCTGGGTCGCCTAACTTTCCAAAGAAAGTCTTGGATAGGCAGACCTCATGGTCATCTGCCTGCAGTGTCAATGCAGTCTCCTCTAGGGGAGCTGGTTTGATCATGGCCTGATCCATTACACATTCAGGGAAACTGCAGGGGCCCATCTGCTGCCACTGCCCTGTCTCTCTGACCTCCTGCAGCCTTTCTTTCACTACTGGGGGGGCTACCACCGTCACCCCCGCCAGATCATTAGATAGGAGCAGGTCAACCTTGTCCACAGGCAAACGAGGGACAATCCCTACGATTACCGGTCCCGAAACTAGGTCGCACTCCAGGTGCACCCAGTGTACAGGTACAGGCATACACTGCCCTCCAATACCATTCACCACCATTTTGGTGTTCACTGCACTCTCTGGGGGAAAGGTCAGGCCTTTTCCCAGTAAAAGGGATCTCGTGGCCCCTGTGTCCCTGAGAATTACTATGGGCTTGCTGGCCCCACTTGAGGGGTATGAGGTTTCTTTCCCTTCAGACAAAAAACCTTGATAAGCTTCAGGAATCCTATTAAATTTTCCTGCACTTGCAGCCGTAAGCTTACTGAGTCTCACTCTTACTGCAGTTAAAGTCACAGCTTGTTCTGTGTTTTCCATCAGGGTCCCGTCTTCACTGAGCGGGTGTGCCCTGATTAACCCTACCGATTTTCCCTTTAGTTTCCACCAGTCAGCTTTTAAATGCCCTGTTTTATTACAGAGGAAGCACACAGGTCTCCAGGTCTTACTCTTGCTCACAGCACTATCCTTTTTGGCTAGCGGAGGGCCCCCTGTTTTTCTTTCTCTCCCAGGACTGTTAGGGCTCCTATCACCTTCCCACCCTTTGCCTTTTTTGGATTTGTAGCGGTGTCAGAGAAGGTTCTCCCCGGGAAGCCGACTTATAAATTAAAGCAAACTCATCAGCCAGAGTGGCCGCTTGCCGGGCTCTCTGGACCTGCTGCTCCTCTACATCGGTCTTTATGGAGAGCGGGAGAGAGAGTTTAAATTCCTCCAACAGAATTACTTCTCTGAGATTCTCATAGCTGAGCTGTACTTTAAGAGCCCTGGTCAAAAGCCAGCTGCTTACTACGGATGGCACAGTGGCACAGTGGTTAGCACCGCAGCCTCACAGCTCCAGCGACCTGGGTTCGGTTCTGGGTACTGCCTGTGCAGAGTTTGCAAGTTCTCCCTATGACCGTGTGGGTTTCTGCCGCGTGCTCCAGTTTCCTCCCCCAGCCAAAGACTTATAGGTTGATAGGTAAATTGGCCATTGTAAATTGCCCCTAGTGTCGGTAGGTGGTCGGAGAATTGTGGGGATGTGGTAGGTAATATAGGATTCGTATAACTGGGTGGTTGATGGTCGGCACAGACTTGGTGGGCCGAAGGGCCTGTTTCAGTGCTGTATCTCTCCATGACTCTCCTTCTTTCAAACTCCAGATACGTTTGATTAGCTTGCTTCTTGAGGGTTCTAAACTTTTGGCAATAGGCTTCGGGTACTAATTCATATGCTCCGAGGATAGCATTTTTGGTCAGTTCATAATTTGATGAACTCTCATCTGGCAACAGGGAATAAACCTCATGGGCTTTTCCAGTTAGCTTACTTTGTAGTAAAAGAGGCCAGGTTTCAGCTGGCCATTTTAGCTGCCTTGCCAGTTTCTCAAGAGACACAAAAAACACTTCCACATCAACCTCATTGAATTTTGGAATTAGATGAGCTAGTTTTAACAAATTTGTATCCAGCCCTGAGTTATGGTCCTCCATATTGGCCATGCTTTCACTTGGGTTACGCTGTCACCCCCTAGTTAACTCAAACCACTCTCTTTCTTCGCATTCTTTCTGGAATATTCTTTCTCTCTCTCTCTCCTCTCTCTCTCGTTCCTTCTCCTGTCTTTCATTTTCTCTTTCTGTTTCCCTGTCTTCTAATTCAAGTTTCCTTTGTTCCAATTTTATCTTTGCTAGCAGTACCCTGTCTGGGTCTCCTTCTAACCGTGTTTCTGCTTCTTCAGATTCAAGGGAAAAATGGTTGGCCACTAGTCTTAGGAGTTCAGATTTCCTAGCCTTGCCACATACAGTGATCCCACACTGTAAGGGTGGGACAGCCACATCTAGAGCCCCATGGAGGTCAAGTAGCTTGCAGGGTAAGATAAGGCAGAAAAGGAAAGCTTATGCCTGACCCCGAGCCCCAAAAGCCAAGAGGACTATAGAAAGTAGAGGGATGAAATCAAAAAGGAAATTAGGAATGCAAAGAGAGGGCATGAAAGAATATTGGCAAGCAAAATAATGGTGAACCCAAAGATGTTTTATCAATATATTAAGAGTAAGAGGATAACTAAGGAAAGAGTAGGGCCCATAAAAAACCAAAAAGGTAACCTATGTGTAGGGGCGGAAGATGTTGGTATGGTTCTTAATCAATACTTTGCGTCTGTCTTCACAAAATGGTGGGGGGGGTGGGGGTTGGTGGTGATGCAGATATTGTAGTTAAGGAAGAGAGGTGTGAAGTATTGGATGTGATAAACATAGGGAGAGAGGAAGTATTAATGAGATTAGCATCCTTGAAAGTGGATAAATCACCAGGGCCGGATGAAATGTACCCCAGGCTGTTAAAAGAAGCTAGGGAGGAAATAGTGGAAGGTCTGTCCATCATTTTACTGTCCTCACTGGATACAGATGTGGTGCTGGAGGACTGGAGGATTGCTAACGTCGTACCTCTGTTTAAAAAGGGAACGAGGAATCGACCAAATAATTACAGGTCAGTCAGTCTAACCCACAGTAGTGGGCAAATTATTGGAATCAATTTTGAGAGACAGGATAAACTGTCACTTAGAAGGGCATAGATTAATCAAGGATAGTCAGCATGGATTTATTAAGGGAAGATCTTGTCTAACTTGATTGAATTTTTTGAAGAAGTAACAAGGAGGATTGATGAGGGTAGTGCAGTTAATGTGGTCTATATGGACTTTAGCAAGGCTTTTGACACGGCAAGGTGGATACAAAATTGGCTCAGTGGCAGGAAACAAAGGGTAATTGTTGACGTGAGTTTTTGTGACTGGAAGGCTGTTTCCAATGGCATTCCGCAGGGCTCAGTACTAGGTCCCCTGCTTTTTGTGGTATATATTAATGATTTGGATAAATGTAGGAGGCATGATCAAGAAGTTTCCAGATGACACAAAAATTGGCCCTGTGGTTGTTAGTGAGGAGAATAGCTGTAGACTGCAGGAAGATATTGATGGTCTTGTCAGGCAGGCAGAAAAGTGGCAAATGGAATTCAACCCGGAGTTGTGTGAGGTGATGCATTTGGGGAGGTCAAACTAGGTGAAGAAATACACGAATAATGGCAGAATATTGAGAGGTGTAGAGGAAGTTAAGGACCTTGGAGCGAATGTCCACAGATCCCTGAAGGTAGCAGGACAGGTTGATAAGGTGGTTAAGAAGGCATATGGAATCCTTTCCTTTATTAGCTGAGGTATAGAATATAAGAGCAGGGAGATTATGCTGGAACTGTATAAACCATTGGTTAGGCCACAACTTGAGTACTGTGTGCAGTTCTGGTCACCTCATTACAGAAAAGATGTAATTGCACGAGAGAGGGTACAGTGGAGATTTACAAAGATGTTGTCAGGACTGGAAAAATGCAGCTATGAGGAAAGATTGGATAGGCTGGGGTTGTTCTCTCTGGAACAGAGGAGGCTGAGGGGAGATTTGATTGAAATGTACAAAATTGTGAGGGGCCTGGATAGAGTTGATGGGAAGGGCCTATTTACCTTAGCAGAGAGGTCAGTGACGAGGGGGCATAGATTTAAAATGATTGGTAAAAAGATTAGAGGGGGAGATGAAATATCTTTCACCTAGAGTGTTATGGGGGGCTGGAAGTCACTGCACGAAACGGTAGTAGAGGCAGAAACCTTCAACTCATTGAAAAGGTGTCTGGATACGCACCTCAAGTGCAGTAACCAGCAGGGCTGCGTACCAAACGCTGGAAGGTGGGATTAGGTCAGTTAGCTTGTTTTCCAGCTGGCGCAGACACGATGAGCCAAGTGGCCTCTTTCTGTGCTGTAAACATTCCATGATTTTATGATTCTAATGTGATTCCAAATGGACAGGAGTGCAATTGTGATGTTTATATTGAAGTAAAAGTCCAGCAACTTTCAGCATGTCATTGTGCTCGAGCCCCAAGTGAAATTAATGTGTGCCAGAGTGCAGAAATTGAGACATTCCCTAAGTGTCTTTTGCCATTTTAAAATGAGTTTACATAACACAAGCCTTTAAACTTGTGTTTTAAAATAACCCAGCTGCTAGGTTATTTTAAAACACAAGGTTAAATGCATGAAGCAGGAGTGTCCAACATCTTCGCATGGGGACCACATTACAATTTTTCTCTTACATAGGGGGCCGGTGAGACAATTTCTGAATGATAAAGGCATTAAAAATTTATCTTACTATTAATCAAAACAACAACAAATGTACATTTTTGTCAAGAAGCTTTAAATGAAAAGACTAATTTATTGACTTACTTTCTTGTCACTATGTTGGACACTAATTTAGTGAGATACCTGGCATCCTTTTGCTTGTACAAGTAGTCAGTGTTTGCCTGCACACTTGTAGTGATGCGAAGTATTCTGGATAAATGTCCATCAGTCAGGAGTGATCTTGATTGCTCTCTCTCCCTCCTCCCTCCTCCCTCTCTCTTTCTCTCTCTCTATGTCTCTTTCTCTCCCTCTCCCACTGTATTCCCCCTCTCTGTGTCATTTCCCCTCCCACTGTGTCGTCTCCCCACTCTGTGTGGACCCCACTCTCTCTCTCCCTCTCTGCTTCCCCTCTCTCTCTCCCTCTCTGCCCCCTCTCTCTTTGTCCCCCTGTCCTCCCTCCCTCTCTCTCCCTGTCCTCCCCTCTCTCTCTCCCTGTCCCCCCTCTTTCTCTCGTTATCCCCCTGTCCCTCCCCTCTCTCTCTGTCTCCCTTCTTACTCACCCCGTTCTCCTCTCTCTCTCTCTCTCCCTTTTCCCCCCTCTCTCACTCTCCCCTGTCCCCTCTCCCACTCTCTCTCTCTCCCTGACATCCTCCCTCTCGCTCCATCACCCCTTTCCCTCTCGCTCTCTCTCTCTCTCCCCCTGTCCACCCTGTCTCTCTCTCTCTGTCCCCCCTCTCTCCCTGTCCCATCTCCCTCTCTCTGTGCCCCCCCATTTCTCTCTCTCTCTCCCTGACCTCCCTCTCTCTGTCTCTCTCTCTTTCCCTGTCCCCCTCTCCCTCTCTCTCTCTCTCTGACAGTTGCAGAGCAGGAACTTTAAGCACAGTAGCATTGTGGTTGGTCTGTTTTTTTAAAAGAATCGCAGCCGTCACTTTCACAGCTGACAGGAGCTTACAGAAGAGACAGCATTTCCAAACTTCATACAAGTTCCAGGTATTCCAGCAGGCTTTAAAAAAAAATCAGAACCCACCAGAAAACCTCAGACGAACTTGTCTGAAGTTCAGAAACGCTGTCTCTGCTGTAAGCACCTGTCAACTGTGAAACTGATGGCTGCGATTTTTTTTAAAGCCAGTCTGGTCGGAAAGAAGAAACCAATGGGAAATTTCTCATCCTTGAAATTACCAGTCACTGGCCACAAATTTTTTTACCAAGGACACTGGGGTCTGTGGACAGACACGTTGCTGATCCCTGCAAGTGCGTTACCAAGAAGCCCTAGAAAAATTGAACTAAATGGGAATCGGGGGAAAACTCTCCACTGTTTGAAGTCATACCTAGTACAATGAAAGATGGTTGTGGTTGTTGAAGGTTAATCATCTCAGCCCCAGGACATCACTGCAGACGTTCCTCAGGGTAGTGTCCTGAGCCTAACCATCTTCAGCTGCTTCATCAATGACCTTCCCTCCAACATAAGGTCAGAACTGATGATTGCACAGTGTTCAGTACTATTCACAGCTCCTCACATACTGAAGTAGTCTGTGCCCGCATGCAGCAAAACGTAGACAATATTCAAGTAACGTTCGAGCCACACAAGTGACAGGCAATAACCATTTCTGTAGTATAAGGACCTGTAAGGGTTAATGTTGGAACAGTAAGAGCAACCCCTCCCACTGTAAGAGTGATGATGTAATAGTCACATGGTAATAAGCTTGGGGAAGAAGAAGTAACAGCATGAAGGATGCTAGCTAAGGAGGCTTAAGGAGAGTGTAAATAGTAATGTGTATATATAATAGCTATTAGTTGACCTACTATAGACTCCTAGACGTTATACACGGCACCCTAGCTATGCTACAACAATAACAACACACAACTTGGTGGCACTGGTTAAAACGACCAGCAAGTTTTGAAGATCACCTTACCTCGTGCAGTAGCGGCAGATGAACAGCAGATCTTGTCACGGGACTGCTACGAGCTCCAGAGTTGCTCCGCAGCTGAAGAAGACGCGGACAGTCAGTGAGTCAGCCTTGCAGGCATTCAGACTGCACCACGGAAGTGTGGTGATCTGCAACGAAACATCCAGGTCCAGCGATCGGGTTCTGAGTCTCAGCACCGGGTGACAATCCAGGATCGGGTGAGAGAATTTCATCGGGGCCATCCTTGGCTAACGGTGCACTGGGTTGAAAAAAAAAGCAGAGAGAGAGGTCGATCGGGTGTTAAGGTGATTCGGGAGATGGGTGGAGACAGCAGCCATTACTCAGCCAGACTACGGAGAGAAAGCATGGAAAAATCACAGAAAGAGTAAAAATACATCCATTGAAGCCTGTACAATTTAAAAAGGAAGGGGAACACCCTAAAAAGCCTAACAAAGCATAAGAAACAGATCAGATTCAAAATTCAGAATGCCTGAAAGCTTCCACAATCAGGAAGGACCCAATCAGGTACAAAATTGGGCCTTACAGAGGAAAAGATTCCTGTGATTTAGGATTGCTCCCCAGCTCCATACTAAATCAGAAACAGAACAAATAAATAACCTTTTATATTCCATGGTTTCAATCGCAGATGACGTGATTGTGAGGCAAGGGATAAACGAGGCTTCTGATAAATTTGAAGATGTACTTTGATAAATATTTTAAGCTATGCAGTAATAAAATTCTGGAAAGAGCGAAATTTAACAAGAGAGTCCAGAGAAGAGGCAAATCCATTGATTCCTTTATAAATGATCTATATAGATGGGCAGAGGGATGCGAATATGCAGAATGAAAGGCAGAACTGATAAGGGACCGAATAGTTGTGGCATAACTGATGAATCTCTGTCAGATCTCTTGCAGTCCAAAGAGGACCTTACACTTAAGAAGGCAATTCAGATCGTACGACAGGCAGAAGTAAGAAGACAAAACAGAGAAGTTCTGTGGGCTGAAGAGCAGCCTTGGATTAGAAGGAATCCAATGTTCGTACAGTTTGTGAAGTCAAAGATGGAGAGGCAATCTATTGAGAAGAAGACATGCATAGGTGAGAAGGTGCATGACACCAGGAAACCGTGCCAGTGCTGTGGAGCCAGGAAGACCCACAGACGGGAGCAGTGTGCTGCTAGTAAAGCGAAATGTTTCAACTGTCAAAGGACTGGAGATTATGGGAAAATGTGCCAAACAAGAACTGTTCATGCAAAGTTGTTAAGCATGCATCTTCACACAGAGAGCGATGAATGAAATGCACCAACTTCCAGCAGAAAAAGAACCAGGAGATTTCCTAGGGCAAGTTAATGACCCAAATCAAGGATTTTGGGCAGCAGATACCTATGTAAAAGGACAACTAACCAACTTTAATCTGGACACAGGTGCTAATGTCACAGTTCTGTCAGCCCAAGAGCCATGGTTGATGAGACATTGCCTACAACTGGTGGACACACAGTTGAATGGTCCAAGTGGGACGCAACTGAAAGTGAAGGGTAAGCTTCAAGCAACTCTCCAATATAGAGGGAGACAAATTATAGAGACCTTATTCATCTTGCAAAACCAAGAATTTTCCTTGCTAAGTAGAAAAATATCTTATACCTGCATCTGATCAAGAAGATTGATGAAATCAAACAGCCACAGGTAAACAGTCGCTTCCAAGCAGACTATCTGAAACTTTCCACATGTCTCGGAAGACTCAAGACTGAGTATAGAATCACACTTCAGGATAATGCCAGGACAGTGTGTATCTTTACATCCAGAAAGATACCTCACCCATCGATGAACCATGTTCAAGACCAGAAGGGGAGTCATTTCTCCAGTTAAACAACCAACGGAGTTGTGTTCAGCCATGGTTCCTGTCCTGAAACAAACTGGAACTCAATGTATTTGTGTGGATTTAACACAGCTTAACAAAGCAGTAGCGAACGAGATTCACCCAATGTCCACAGTGGATGACAGCTTAGCAAAATTGTCTCAGAGGACCATCTTTTCCAAACTCGACGCCAATAGTGGATTTTGGCAGGTACCCTTAGAAGATTGCCGTATGAGGAGAGATTGGGTCGACTAGGCCTATATTCACTAGAGTTTAGAAGAATGAGAGGGGATTGCATAGAAACCTGTAAAATTCTAACAGGACTAACAGGGTGGCACAGTGGCAAGCACCGCAGCCTTGCAGCTCCAGCGTCCCAGGTTGGGTTCTGGGTAGTGCCTATGTGGAGTTTGCAAGTTCTCCCTGTGACTGTGTGGGTTTCCGCCGGGTGCTCCGGTTTCCTCCCACAGCCAAAGACTTGCAGGTTGATAGGTAAATTGGCCATTGTAAATTGCCCCTTGTGTAGGTAGGTGGTAGGAGAATTGAGGGAAGGTGAGGATGTGGTAGGGAATATGGGATTAAGGTAGGGCTAGTATAGATGGGTGGTTGATGGTCGGCACAGACTCGGTGTGCCGAAGGGCCTGTTTCAGTGCCGTATCTCTCTATGAACACACAGGCTAGATGCAGGGAGGATGTTCCCGATGGCTGGGGAGCCCAGAACCAGGAGTCACAGTCTTAGGATACAGGGTGTGCCATTTAGAACCAAGATGAGGAGAAATTTCTTCACTCAGAGGGTGGTGAACCTGTGGAATTCTCTACCACAGAAGGCAATGGAGGCCAAGTCATTAAATATATTTAAGAAGGAGATAGATATATTTCTTAATGCCAAAGGGATAAAGGGATATGGGGGAAAAGCGGGAACTGGGTATTGAATTAGACAATCAGCCATAATCTTTTTTGAATGGTGGTGCAGGCCCGAAGGGCTGAATGGCCTACCCCGCTCCTATTTTCTATGTTTCTATTTTTTTCTGATTACTAACCACACTTAGAACACCTTTTGGGAGGTTTTGTTTCAATCAGTTACTATTTGGAATAACTTCCACAGCAGAGATCTTCCAAAGATCTATGTCTAACATCTCACAGGAGTCAAAAGGAGTTATTTGTCACATGGATGACATCCTTATACATGGGCAGACATTACAGGAACATGACCAAAGAGTCCGAGCAGGTCTACAGAGACCACAAGACGCTGGGCTAACACTGAATGAGAAGTGCAAATTTTCCAAGACTTCAATTCGTTTCTTGGGACACATAATGAGCAGTAAGGGTATAATGGCAGATCCACAGAAGACACGAGCCATTACAGAATTCCCTACTCCTACTTCCGTTCAGCAACTCCAAAGATTCCTGGGAATGGTGAATCAATTAGCAAAGATTTTACCTCATTTAGTGCAGGTAACAGAACTGATAAGACAACTCCTCAGAAAAGAGCAAGCATGGTTTTGGAGTTCACACCAAGAACAAGCATTCCAGAAAATTCAAGATATGCTCATATCACCGGACATCTTGGCACACTATAACCCTACACTACCAACAACGATAGCGACCGATGCCTCTTCAACTGGGCTCGGGGCAGTGCTTTTCCAGCAGTAACCTGGTGGTTCTCATCGGCCAATATACTACGCAACTAGAGCTTTGTCTGACACAGAGACAAGGTATATGGTAATTGAAAAAGAAGCACTTGCCATGGGCATATGAGAAATTTTCTGATTATATTATCAGATTGAGAGTTGTCATAAACCATAAACCTTTGGTATCTTTGTTGCTTGAAAGGAGATCGCAAAAATGCCTCCAAGAATCCAAAGATTTCATTTAAGATTGGTAAGATATACGTATGAGACAGTGTATGTCCAGGGAAAGATGCAAACATCTCCTGATGCACTATCAAGTGTGACAGTAGACCATCGATGCAACAAGAGGTGAATTTTGTGCATGAAATAGAGTCCTATTCGCAGTGTACCGCACAAAATTGGCCAGCAAGCATACCGAAACTGCAAGAAATCTGTCAAGCTCAAAAAAGCGATGAAAAATGTATTCTCATAAGGCACTATTGCACATAAGGGTGGCCACAAGAATGTCCTTGTGTGCAAACCATGAAAACCTTCTATGAGTATAGGAAATACTTCACAATTATTGATGACTTTCTAGTTTACAATGACAGACTAGTCATTCCTAGTTCACTGAGATTGGATATCTTAGAACGTCTACATCAAGGCCTTATGGGAAGTGCAGAGCAAGGGCACAATTATCAGTGTGGCGGCCAGGAATATCCAAAGACATTGAAAATCTGATTCAGAGCTGTCAGATCTGTGCAATACAACGACCAGAACAGCATTTAACCTTTGTTAACTACTCTATTTCCAACCAGACCTTGGCAACATCTAGGTGTGGATTTATTCATGTTTCACAGAAAGTCCAACATAATCATCATTGATTACTTCTCAAGGTGGAAAGAAGTGAGAAGGTTATATTCAACTACAACTGAAGCAGTTATGAGAGTCCTACAAGACATCTTTGTGACACAAGGTATCCCTGTATTGTCAGACAACGGACCACAGTTTGCAAATGAATGTTTCACACAGTTTGCGACAAGCATGGGATTTCAACATTTCACAAATTCACCGTGTTATCCACAGTTGAATGGTGAACTGGAAAGAGGTGTAAGAACCATAAAGTCATTTCTGAAGAAAAATGAAGATCTTCCAACGTCACTTCTAATTTATCGATCTACACCATTGATGTGTGGGCTTTCACCTGCAGAGTTACTGATGGGCAGGAAGATAAGAACACAGCTTCCTGCGTTGCCTAAGAAATTGCTTCCAGGATTGAATGTTTGAGATTAGGAGAGAATAAGAGACCGGGTAAACTCTTATAGAAGGCAACAAACTCGAAATTACAACAAAAGATTTCCTGCCAGAGACTTACCAAAACTGAATGAAGGCCAGGGAGTATGGATATGTGACCTGGAAAGGGAAGGTACTGTAATCCACAGAGATGCAAACTACCAGAAATCATCTGTGGTCCACACAACAGGAGGAAACATAAGTCAAAATAGGAGAAATATTAATCCTATTCCCCAGAAACAACAGTCAATCTTTCATTTGGATGACCCCGATGAAGTTGAACAAACCCAAAGAAAACTATAATCTTTAGTGAAGATCAACCAAGTCAACGATCCAGACTTACAGGGAAGACTATTGATCATCCCAGTCAGACTAGAACCAGATTGGGGAGAGTCGTGAAACGTCCGAACAGACTAAACCTGTGTTTCAGAGTCTTGGGGGGAGAAAGAGCAGTAGATAAGTCAAGAATGTATATATGTTTAAAGAAAATGTTGGATAAAAGACTTGGGGGGAGATGTAGTATAAGGACATGTAAAGGTGAATGTAGGAAATAGTGAGAGCAACCCCTCCCACTGTAAGGGTGATGATGTAATAGTCACATGATAATAGGCTTGGGGAAGAAGAGATAGCAGCACAATGGATGCTAGCTAAAGAGGCTTAAGGAGACTGTAAATAATAATGTGTACATATAATAAAGAGTTATTAGTTGACCTACTATAGACTCCTAAACTTTATCTACAATGGCCTAGCTATGCTATAACAACAACACACGACAATCTCCAACAAGAGATTCTAACCATCTCCCCTTGCCGTTCAATGGCGTTACCATTGCTGAATCCACCACCATCAAATCCTGGGGGAAACTGAACTGGACCAGCCATATAAATACCATGGCTACAAGAGCAGGCTGGGAATTCTGCGGCGAGTCATTCTCTTCCTGATTCCCCAAAGCCTGTCCATCATCTACAAAGCACATGTCAGGAGTGTGATGGAATACTCTCCACTTGCCTGGATGGGTGCAGCTCCAACAACACTCAAGAAGCTCACATCCCAAGAGCAAATAAAAAATAGGTCAGTAGGTCTCTGGCAGCATTTTCAAAACCCCATCCCAAACCCCAGCCCTGCATGTCCTGTTCTCATTGGACAGGGGGTGTTTGGTGGGGAGGGTGTGGATTCAAATTGGGCTGAAGCAAGGGAGCCCTTCCTCTGCCCCACCTGCTTTCACCCAAAACAGGATTAACTGGGCCTTTTTTGGTCCATGTGGCCCAACTACTCACAGCCTGATGCAGCTGACCCTCCGAGTCAGCTCCCTCTATCTTGTTATGCAACATGATTCTTCTCCGACTATTGCAGTATTGTAGGGGGCTGAATGTATCTGTTTCAGGTCAAAGGTCAGACCTCTCAGATGCCTTCCTTTCCAGGCTGAAAAGCTTGCATCTCTCAAGCCTTTCCTCACAACTCAGACCCCCAACACTAACGATTAGCCTCGTGGCTCATCTCTGCACTGTCTCCGATGCTTGAACGACTCCCTTGCTTCTTGGCGACCAGAACTGGACACAATATTCAAGATGTCATCTGACCAGAGCATTGTACAGTTTGATTATGACATCCTTTGACTTATATTCTATTGATAATGAAAGGCCAAAAAAGAAAAGCTTTCTTTAATTTCATCTTAGTGTTAAATTCAAAAGCGTTTTATCACCTTTTCCTATTATATAAGCATCTGCAGCTTTGGTATAATTTGGAGGCTCCTGAGTTATGGCACTGCTAACTAAAACGTTCAACAAAAGGGAAAATGTTATTTCGGGCACGTGTGTAAAGGATTCACACCAGGGAACTAGTAGTTGTGTGGCTGCAGTTCCCCTGTGATATTACGCGAGGGGACTCATTTAAATGGAGGGGCGGAGCGGCTGCCTCCGATGACGCAGAGGGAACAGCCACCGCGTCGCTGGCAATGGCATCCGGCGCCACCACGCAGGCACCGGCGCCATTTTTAAAGGGCTGCAAGCCCTTAGAATTAATTGTAATCTTTAAAATAACGTTTCAGTGCAAATTGCAATAAATGATGGAGACCCTTTCCCACCCGCCCCCAATGTTTGTTTTCGGTTCAATATGAACAACGTGATCTTTATTCCCAACCCCAACTTTCCTCCCAAACCTCTTCACTTTTGCCCTTCAACCCCTTCCCACCATCCCCACAGCCAATAAAAAACGTTTTCCCCGCTCCCCCTGCCCCACCGGCCCTGATAATTTTCCTCCTCCCCCCTCCCCACCAGTTTCTCGAGTTGTGATCAGTGGCCATAAAATCGGATGGCCACCACCAGCAGGTAAGGTCATTTGCATCTTATTTATGTTTATTTAAATATTTAGATGAAGGCTCCACTGCGAAGTGGTGGGGAGGCCGGGGGTGGTGGGGGTGGGGGGGGGGACGGTGGTCGCACCGAGGTCCCCCTGCCACTGGTAATATGCGGCGGGCCTTTCTCGACGTTGGGGGTCGAGGCGGGCCTCTCCCCACAGATTTTTACCGGCACCCCCTCCCCCCGGCTGCGACCAACGGCGTGAGGGGCAGGTAAAATTCAGCCCAATGAGTGAGTTAAATTGGATGTGACACTCATGGTTCACTTTCTATCGACTACAGGTCTTCAGTATGCACTTTATGCAAGCAACAGAAATGAATTCTTATGCATTTTTATGTGTTTAAATGCAGGACCATAAAAGCTTCAAATGTCACACTTTCAAGTGCCATGATTGTAAAAGAAAGAGAAAGGAAAACAGTCATTTTGTGCTGGTTTCTGCTAATCTGGAGTCAGGGATTTACCTGCCTAAAGACTTCTTTCTCGCAGGAAAGAGACCTCAGGGCAGGCCTACTAATGAAGACCCTTTACAAGGCCCATGGATGTTAAAAGCTCCTAGTGGCATTTTTTTTATACTGGCCCTTAGGGTTTTTAAAAGCCTTTGTGTCATTGCTGGATTTGTCTCCAGCTTCCTTTACTAGCACTGGTACATTTTCCAGTGGGTATTTTTTGAGCTGATGAATTTGGAGGAAAATGAGGCTCCGGACAGAGATACCAGGCAGATCAAGCTTCCCATCAGCACCTGTACCCTCACATCTGGAGATGTGAAGTTACCTCACTTTGGCAGATTTGGTCATGGTAGAGGCTCTGATTCCCAACGGAAGCCACATTTCAAGCTGCTGTGCTGGAAGTTTCCTCAGAACTACCCCAATCACTTCATGCCATGATTCTCAATGAAAGAAGGCGTACCAACAGCATTGCCTGATTGGCTGAACCCTCCAAGAGCCCAACCAGTTTTGTAAGCCTGACGCAAAAACCTGGGAATGACAGGAGAACCTGTCTTCTCGTGATCTGATTCAGCAGAGAGTCAGTTGCAGGGTTGTTCTAGTTGCTGCATTGACACCGAGGGCAACCTTGCCGCACATGACTGACACACGCAGGGACAGTAACAGCTGTGTGGCCTGAAATGTGGCTGATATTCCTTAAGGGTTCCTTCAATGATCACCTTTGGGGATGGTACTGTTGAATGGGATAATCCACCACACAAGAATTCCATGTACCATCACAACACCAGAAGCTATCATAAGAAGGGTGAAGTATTGGGCTGATCCCTCACTTGTCTGTGGACTCGTGCTTTCAATTGGGTTCCCTTTCCCTTTATTTTTGCCTGCCATTTCTCAATCACCTGCCCCTTCAACCTTGGCAAAAGCTGCAGATGGGTTGATATGACCATCCAGACAGAGTTAGCACCGTTGCAAACCATATAGAGCTGTCTTCGACCTGCAGATGCAAATCAACCCCAGAAAGTTTGCATTTGAATTGAATGGTTTCGCCTTTTCCCTCAGACACTGGGAGTAGAAAGTCGTCAGGTGTGGTGGTGTAAAACGGGCAGTATTGAATCAGCCACCGGTTATACACAGTGTCTGATGATTAATTCCATTGACTGCAATGGAACGGAATATTAGGCGTTGTGTATAATGGACGGCTGATCTGATACCGCCCATTTTGCATCACCGCCCGCGACAAATTTCTTCCCTTGTTTTCAGACAAACGAAGCAATTTTTAAAACAGAATGTAACAAAATTAACAAATATTCTTCTGTTTGTGAAACAATTTGCCCTTAAGTCCTACAGCAGATTTAAAGAAGCCATTATCATGCTAAATAATAGAATCATGGAGAATGATAGACAGTTGCAGTCATGTCGTCATGAAGCAATTTCAGAATTGTGATGAAGTTTTTAGGATTCATGGTTGAGGGGTTGTTCAAAATGTTTTTTCCAGCATTTACGAATGGCATTGTCATCTTTAAGAAGAAGAAATGTCATCCTGTGAATGAAAGTGATTTTGTCCATTTGATCTCAGTGTATAGATGGCCCTGGTGGCTTCAAAAAAGCAACTGTCTTGAGTGGGAGATCTGAAACAGATGCCTTCAAAATCCTAAATGGCTGTGTGATAGCCCCCAAACTGTTCATAATCTACCTTACGGTGGCTATTCACCTCATCAACGATCAACTGCCCTCTGATGTCAATATTAAATACCGTCTAGCTGGAAAGCTCTTTAACCTCAGTCATCTCCATGGCAAAACTAAACTGATCACCATAGATATACATGAGCAACAGTTTGTGGATAACTGCACTGTCATTGCCCACTCTGCACCAGATTTGCAAGCCACTCTTGATCTCTTCAATTCTGCACACAAGAAACTGGGCCTGTCCTTGAATGTCGGCAAAACATAACTCATATATCAACTCATACCTGCTCAGACAAACATTCCACCTCCCATATATGGTGAAGGAAATACTCTGGAATATGTTGAGCACTTCCCATACCTTAGCAGTAAAAAGACCACCATTGATGAGAAGATCCAACGTCGGATCAGCCGTGCCAGTTCAGTTTTCTACAAATTACGACAGCAAGTGTTTGACAACAAAGACCTCCACAAATCAACAGACGTCTCAGTGTGCAGAATAGTTTTCGTCACCACACTCCTATACTGCAGTGAGACCTGAACTGTGTATCAGCGACTCATAAGAGCGCAAAAAAATTCCATCAGCAATGTCTCTGGCGCATCCTCCGGAATCAATGGGAGGACCATCGAACAAACGCCAGTGCCTTTCTTGAAGCCAGATCCACAAGCATTCAGGCAAAACGTCTGGAAAATCAACTCCGACTGTCTGGCCACTGTGTCTGCATGGCTGAAAATCGTCTCCCCCACCTGGTCTTGTTGTCACAACTCTCAAATGGCCAACATTCCAGGGGAGGACAAAGAAGATGCTTCAAAGTCACTCTGAAGTTCTCCTTGAAGTGCGGCTGCATTGACCTTAACGACTGGGAGGAGCTTGCTACCAATGGTTCAGAACGGTGACAACCTGTCCATCAAGCTGCATTATGTTTTGAGTCCCAACGCCTTCATGACGAGGCAGAGCAATGGCAGAGAAGGAATAAAAAGGAAGCAAATCCTGCAGACCGGATCCCACTACCTCGTGGGATGTACTACCCATGTGCCCAAAGATCTGCGTATTGAAAAGCGGCCTGCTCAAGTCACACGAAGATCCATGGCAGAAACTCACAAGCCTGAGCCGATGTCATCCTTGAATCGAGGGACAGCTGACGATAGAATCAGACAGCACTGAAGGAGGCCATTCGTCCCATCGTTACTGTGTTTACTCTTTGAAAGAGCCATCTAATTAGTCCTGCTCCCTGCTCGTTTCTCATAGCCCTGCAAATTTATCCTTTTCAAGTATATATTTCAGTTCCCTTTTGGAAAGTTATTGTTGAATCTGCTTCTACGCCGCCCCCCCCTCCCCCACTTTCTGACAGTATATTCCACATCATAGCAATTTGCTGTATAAAAAGGTTTTCCTCATTTCCCCTGGTTCTTTTGCCAATTACCTTCAACCTGTTTCCTCTTGTACTCATCCTCCTGCCAGTGGAAACAGTTTCTCCCTATCTACTTTATCAAAACTCCTGAAAATTTTAACCACTTCTATTTAATCTCTGCTTCACCTTCTCTGCTGTAAAGAGAACAATCCGAGCTTCACCAGTCTCTCCACATAACTTAAGTTCCTTATCCTTGTTACTATTCTGGTAATTCTCCTTTACAAGTCTTGGCCAAAAATACTTGGTTTGTTTGTCACTCTTTTTTTCTGGTTATTTTAATTTCAGATTTATCCTTTATTGGGCGCTGTGCTAAAATGATGTCATATTCGAGTGGGTTAATCATAAACAACATTCTTATGTTTACAACCTCTGTACTGACTTTATTGAGCTGGTTTGTGAACATTGGACTTTGTGCTTCTAAAACTTCCAACTCTTGCTCCTGCTCCTACTGGCCTGTCAAGGATAAATACAGATTTACCTGTTAGGATTCCCTTGTGCTTTTCTGTCAGCTGACAATGGAGGGAGTTTGAGTGGTGCACTGCCCTCCCAGTACTCTTCTAAAATGGCAATCAGAATCCTACATATGTCACAGGACCTTGATTTGCATTTTAAATGTGTTTCCCGCCTGTCATGGGCATGCTCCTGGCCAGCAGTAGACCGTGGCAACAGTGGGAATCGGGCAGGACAGTTTTCCCCAACATTTTTAGGGAGTCATTGTCTGTTGCCGTTGGGTGGGAGGCCTCCTAATCTACCCCATTGACACTAAAATAGTTGTATTCACCACATATTGCATATGGTTGTGGAACGGATTCACAGAAAGACATGGGCTTAGATTCTTTATCAACGATCAGGGTCACTGGTGCGTGGTGACTGAAGAAGCTAATTTCCTTGCAATTCTGGGGATCAATTTCAATGACTCTGTCCATTGTCCCATAACCAGCAATGTTGCTATGGTGAAGACATGTAGGAACACAAATCTGATCCTGCTGGAGATAAAATGAAAGAACCTGCCTTTATATAAGTGTCTTTCAAGACCTCAGGACTTTACAGCCAATTAAGTACTTTTGAAGTGAATTGCAATGCAGGAAACACAGCAGCCAGTTTGCACACAGCAAGGTCCCATAAACAGCAATGTCATAATGACCAGATTGATGGTTGAGTGGTTAATATTAGCCAGCTCACGGGGGTGAACTCCCTTCTCTTAGAATGGTTCCATTGGATCTGTTACATCCATCTGAGAGGGCAGATGGGGCCTTTGTTTAAAATCTCCTCTGAAAAAATGGCACCTTTGACAGTGCAGCACTCCCTCAGTACTGCTGTAGATTGTCAGCCTGGATTTTGTGCTCAAATTTCTGCAGTGGGACTTGTACCCACAACCTTCTGACTTAGAAGGGAAAGTGCTATCACTGAGGCTCAGCTGACACGAAAGGAAGTAGAGTTTGGAATTGTTCCTCAGTTTCATAGTCGGAATGGGAATACTCCCTGTGGGTTGCGAGGACATGAACCAAGGCTTACGGAATCAAGGTGGTCTTTTCCTGCCTGTCTATTTATTATGTTCGTATGTTCATAACATAGCAATAATGGGATGATTATGGAAAGATTCTTTGCATATAAGCCACAATCGAAAAACAAGGAATAGCTGCTATGGCTGTTAACCTCTGGAATAGACTGTCATTATATAGACTCAGGTGAAATATTTAATTATGAAATGAAGAGATTTGTAACTTATAAAGAATATAAGGATCTGAGATTGGCAGCAACTTAGTATGGAAAATAAAGAAATCTGAGTGTATACTGACTGAAGTCTAAAATAATTCCAAGACACGATAATTTGCGAGGGATTGGATGGGTTAAGTGGAGACTGGGGCCTAGAAATTCAGGCGCTCCCATTTTAGGGTACACAGGAAGTGGGTGGGGGTGGAGAACAGAGTGTGATCCCTGTGCATGAGGCCTGATATTAGGCTTCTGGCTTCATTTCCATCGAGCTGGTGAGCTGCAGATATTAAAGCTCGCCCGGTAAAGTGTAATTGGAGATTGGACCGCAGCAACAGTAACTGTGGCCCTTAGGTTAGTGGGGAAGTGGAGTGACCAATTGAGAAGGGTGGTGACTAGATTGTCATGTAGGTGGCTGGGTTGGGGCTATTGGTGGCTGATGACTTGGTTAATTCCCAGTGGTGACAGGTAGAGGCCCTTAAGTGGCCGGTAATAGGCCATTTAAGAGCCTCTATGACCTCTGAGCAGGAAGGCCGGTCTATGGGAAGTGAACGGGCTCTCTATCCCCCATCTCCCATCGCAATTCTATGGCATTGCTGCCTCTGAACCCATCTCCAGGCGGCCTATTAAATTCAGCCCACTGTGTGTATAGTATGATTGTAATAGCATATGTGTGTTTATATGAATGTGTCTGAGCGTGCATTAGAGTGAATACATGCATCAGTAACTATATGGGCCTGACTGATAAACTGCAAACATGAATATCAACAGGCATGTGGGTTTTAGTGATGGTGTGAGTGATGTATGTAACTCAGTGTATATTGCTGTTTGTGTATGACAATGAGTGTGAGCAAGTGTGTTAGTGTCAGCGCCTGTGTGTGTGTTAGTCTCAGTACCAGTGTGCGTGAGCTGGACTTTTAGGCTTCCATGAGGATGAGCACGGATGCGGGAGGGCATGGAAATTCATGCCACCGGCCAGTGTGCCGCTTTGCTGGCTCCATCTCACCCCTGGACCATTTTTCCAGAGGCGTTATCAGAGTCGGCAGGGCTATTTGCCCACAAGAGGCGGGTAGCCAGTTAATGGTAATCAAAGGCCTATTGCCAGAGGCCAGCTGGAATTTTCCTGTCTGCTTCTGGGCCCCCTGAGGTGTGGGGACTAGAGCAGTAACCTGGAGGTGGCCTCCTGATGGCAGACCTGGGGGCCTGCGCACTAGCCAGTCTCTCCTTGCCTGCCTGGCTTCAGCTGCAGGCTACACTGTGGAGGGGTTTCCCTCCACAAATGATGGCCCAGCTATTAAGGGCATTTCTTATTTTAACGTTTAAAAAGTTGGAGAGAGGTTGTCTCCACCATGAGGCGCCCTTGCTCTCTCTTACCTGAAAAGACAGCCTGCTGCTTCTTCAGTGCCAGAGGGCCTCCTATTGGCCCTCCAGCTTTGACAGTCCACCTGCCATCCTTAATTGGATTGTGAGGCCCACCCTCTAGCTACTTTTTGGTCAATTTGGGGAAAACCATTGCCGGGTGACTGAGCCAAATTTGACCCCGATGGCGGGGTTCTGAAGCCTGTAGGAAAAATCCTGGTATCAACTTGCTGTTCAATTTGATTTCAGAGATTTTTAATGCTTTATAATCTGCAAGACGGGGTTGGGGCAGGGTGGTGGTGGTTATTTTGAGGAAAGGTGAAAACAGGCACTAAGTGGGTGCTGTCCTATTAAGATCCACCTGTTTAAAAGTCTGGTTTTCGCCTGCAATTTTGGGGCTAATTGCTGATTGCCATGATTTAAATGTGCCTGCAGACACTAAAATGGAAATGCACATTTGGCACTCCAGCATTGATTAGGAGCCATTTACATGGAGTTGTATATGTAGACTCCATGCACACGTGGCGTGCATAAGCTAACAGAAACTGGAATGTATTGGGATGGCTCACAGACCAAGGGAGAGGGTGCATAGATTCTCAGAAGCGCCACAGGAGCTATTGATGGAGGAGTTACGCAGAGAAGTGATGTCCTGCACGTGGCCCCAGTGCTGCAAAAATGTTATCATTTGACACGAGGGGTCAAGATAAGATCCCATCTCACAAACACATTTCTCAATAAGTGCACCACCAGCATCACAACCTCATCACACCGCATCCACCATCTAACTATACACTGACATTAACACAACCCACAATATTGCATCCTTCACTGTCACTACTCAAGCCTTAGACACAGCTCTTGAACCACGTGAGGCATCATACAAACACAAACACACCTGCCAATCCACTCATCCACAATCACCACTCTTTCTATTCCAGGACACAATAGCACATAACAGGCAGCAGCAGGACTTGACTGGAGAAGGGTAACTCCATAACATCGCTCCCCTTGAGGAAACAGTGATTAGGAAGGGAGTGGCAGATGCCATGGCAACAGGCAGAGCGAGGACATATTGCCTAGGGATTTGTGGCCACTCCTTAATCCTTAATTCCCCAAACCTGTCCTCATTTCCAAGGGCTATATGGTCTAATCACATACGCTCCTATAGTGGCCACACACTCTGCCCTAACCCCTCTAGCTTTTATCATTGCAGACTCCCAGGAGCAAGATCCATCTGCACCCCGCCACCATCGCACCCACCCCCCCACCAAATCATAACCACTCCGGAGTAATGGGAAGGGGAATAGCCACCTCACACCCCACTGCCTTAACACCCCCAGAAGGAGGAGATTGATGAAGACTCGTGTCAATCGCTACCATTGTTGCAGGTACCAACTTGAGACTGGTACTACTTGGCCTAACTCAAAGAGGCTGGGATAGAACACAGATCCTCACAGTGGAATTCATTGGGCACTGGTGGTCAGCAAACATACTACATAGAAGCATAGAAAATAGGAGCAGGAATAGGCCATTCGGCCCTTTGGGCCTGCTCCGCCGTTCAAAAAAGATTATGGCTTGATTGTCTAATTCAGTACCTTATTCCTGCTTTCTCCCCATATCCCTTAATCCCTTTGGCATTAACAAATATATCTATCTCCTCTTGAATATATTTAATGACTTGGTCTCCACTGCCTTCTGCGGTAGAGAATTCCACAGGTTCACCACCCTCTGAGTGAAGACATTTCTCCTCATCTTGGTTCTAAATGGCATACCCCGTATCCTGACACTGTGCCCCCTGGTTCTGGACTTCCCAGCCATCGGGAACATCCTCCCTGCATCTAGTCTGTCTAGTCCTGTTAGAATTTTATCGGTTTATATGAGGTCCCCTCTCATTCATCTAAACTCGAGTGAATATAGGCCGAGTTGACCCATTCTCTCCTCATACGTCAATCCTGCCATCCCAGGAATCAGCCTAGTAAATCTTCTTTGCACTCCCTCCATGGCAAGAACATCCTTCCTCAGATAAGGAGACCAAAGCTGCAGACAATACTCCAGATGTGGTCTCACCAAGGCCCTGTATAACTGCAGTAAGACAGCCTTGCTCCTGTACTCAAACTGAGTGGAAGCGACACCACAGGTGTCACTTTGCCAGGGGCCAAAGTTGCATTCTAGTTTTGCTGCAGAGGAGTGAGATCAGCCTTCTTCTGAAGCTTGGCCCCCAAGGTACTCATCTCACTCCTCTGCAGCAAAACTAGAATGCAACTTTGGCCCCTGGCAAAGTGACACCTGTGGTGTCGCTTCCACTCAGTTTGAGTACAGGAGCAAGGCTGTCTTACTGCAGTTATACAGGGCCTTGGTGAGACCACATCTGGAGTATTGTCTGCAGCTTTGGTCTCCTTATCTGAGGAAGGATGTTCTTGCCATGGAGGGAGTGCAAAGAATTATATGAGGTCCCCTCTCATTCATCTAAACTCGAGTGAATATAGGCCGAGTTGACCCATTCTCTCCTCATACGTCAATCCTGCCATCCCAGGAATCAGCCTAGTAAATCTTCTTTGCACTCCCTCCATGGCAAGAACATCCTTCCTCAGATAAGGAGACCAAAGCTGCAGACAATACTCCAGATGTGGTCTCACCAAGGCCCTGTATAACTGCAGTAAGACAGCCTTGCTCCTGTACTCAAACTGAGTGGAAGCGACACCACAGGTGTCACTTTGCCAGGGGCCAAAGTTGCATTCTAGTTTTGCTGCAGAGGAGTGAGATGAGTACCTTGGGGGCCAAGCTTCAGAAGAAGGCTGATAGATTTGACAAACCAAATGCTTGGTGCAATGGCCAGCCTGCTTGAAAGCTAGGGGGGGATGGAGGAGTCTGCCTCCGCCTTGGCCTGATGTAGAACCTGGAGTACATCCTGTCCATTCTGGAGAATTCCCAATTTCCTGGTCCACCCCTTGGATTCCCAATTTACTGATGCACTCCTCAAATTCCCAATTTACTTGTGAACTCCTCCATTTCCCCAATTTACTGATTTGCTCCTCTAATTCTCCGGTTTACTGTTGCCGTCCTCCAATTATGCACCCTGGTTATTGACCTCTCTCTTAAGGGACATAGCTCCTTCCTATCCACTCTAGGTCCATCATAATTTTATACACCTTAATTAAATCTCCTCTCGGCCTTCTCTGTTCCAAGGAAAACAACACCAGCCTATCAAATTCTTCCTTGGAGCTAAAATTCACAATTGCTGAAAACATCCTCTGAACCTCCTCTGTGCCTTCTCTAGTGCAATCACATCCTTCCTGTAATGTGGTCATCAGAACTGTATGCAGTACTCTATTTGTGATCTAACTAGTGTTTTACGGAGTTCTAGCCTAACCGCCATGCTCTTATATTCTAGGTCTCCGCTAATAAAGGAAAGTATCCCATATACCTTGTTACGACCCAGTAAGAAAGGGGTCTAGGGTTCCCTCTCAGCCTTCACCTGGTCTTACTGTAACAGGGTTTCATTTTAAACACACCGTGTTTTTAGCTCCACCTTAGTGAATCCTTGTTCACTGCTTTCCAATTTTAAGGCAAAGAAACCAGCACAAACAGGCTTTCTTAGGTTTAAATAAGAAAGGTTGAAATTTATTAAACTTAAGCTTAAACTCTAATTCGGTTAACGCCTACGGATACACGACACACCCACGCTAGCATGCATATGTGATACACACCTGCAGATAGAGACAGAACAGAGCAGAAGAAATAAAGTGGAAAAGTTTGAGGCAATCTCTGAAGAGGGTTTTTGTTACAGATCTTCGAGTTCACTGTAGAGTCCCTTGACTGTAGGTAGATCTTGCTTTTCATTGGGGCCCAGTATTCTTCTTAAACCTTGTTTGCTGTAGGAGACTTCTCTCTCTTGGGGTTCATGTGTCTTCAGTGGATTTGGAGTTCCATGAGAATGAGATGGGAGTAGACAGGAGAGGTTGTGGCGAGCCAGGAGAGGTCTTTTCAGTCCAGCTAACAGACACTCTGAGTTCAAACTGTTTGTACAATTCAGAAAAACCCAGGTTGCCAGGCAGGTTAGTCATGTGACTAGCTGGTCTGACCACATCTGTTTGTGGATTCTCTCTTCTTAGCCGACCCTGGAATGTCTCTTCTTACACACAATACCTGGTTCTCAAAGTCCATTGTGGGTTAAATTGGAGCAGGGAATAGCTCCCTTGTCCTTCCAAGCACTGGCTATTAGTATGCAAAAATGTTTTTCCAGCCAAGGGCCTGGTGAATTTTTTAAACAAGTCCTTTCTTCTCTTCAGCAACAGTTTGAAATTTAATGTCCATATGGCGAAATTAATATGCCTCATTCTTGGTAGGTAGGGGTCTAGCATGACAGCCTTCTGAGCCACCTTATCTACCTGTCCTGTTACCTTCAGGGATCTGTAGACAAACACTCCAAGATTCCTCTGTTCCTCTACACTTCTCAGTATCCTACCATTTATTGGGTATTCCCATGCCTTGTTTGTCCTTCCCAAAATCATTACCTCACACTTCTCCGGTTTGAACTCCATTTGTAATTTTTCTATCCACCTGACCAGTCCATTGATATCTTTCTTCCTTACTATCAACCACATGGCCAATATTTGTATCAGATGCAAACTGCTTAATCATGCCCCCTACATGTAATTCTAAATCATTGATAATACCATGAAAAGGAAGGGACTGAGTACTGAGCCCTGCGGAACCCCACTGGAAACAGCCTTCCAGTCTCAAAAACACCCGTCGACCATTACCCTTTCCTTCCTGCCACTGAGCCAATTTTCGATCCAATTTGCCCCTTGGATTCTATGGGCTTTTACTTTTCTGACCAGTCTGCCATGTAGGACCTTGTCAAAAGTCTTGCTAAATCTACATAGACCACATCAAACTCACTACCCTCATAATCCCTTCTTGTTATCTCCTCAAAAAATACAATCATGTTAGTCAGATACAACCTTCCCTTCACAAATCCATCACATTCCTCCTCCTTCTCCTCCTCCTCCGAAGTGGCACTGCACTCTTGCTACTCCTGAAGGCCCAGTTCCCGCTGCTGTGCTATGTTATGCAGAGTGCAGTGTTGTGATAGTGTATTTGTTGGTATGTTAAATATAATCATTTAAATATACGTTTATGCTGATATGTATGTTATCACAGGAAGTGATGCAATATCATGTGATTCAGTTCTCCTGAACAGTCAGCACATGTAAGCTGCAGCATGCCAGCCCTTCAGCTTCGTTTGTATTAATCTCGAAAGAGATAATGTAATATGGTGGCAGCGGTAGTGATCAGCAACTGAAAACGACAATTCAAGTCAGAAGCCTTATCTGAAGCTCTGCAACTAGATCACAGCTCTCACATTGGGAGAGCAATGGTGTGTGTAGAGATCGAAGGTGATTTCAGTGCAACCCCGGTTTGCCGTGAGCCGGCAAGAAAATTAACGGTAGTTACAGCCGCAGAGATCAGTGCAACGTAATGTTTTCGCGTGGGTTCCTTCCCACTCGTGCGCCATTAGCAGACTCCGATGCCAGGGCTCAGCCCGCTTACAAGCTCACAAGTTTGTGCTGTGGCAACACAGCTCAGGGTGTGGCTCCTGCTCAGCTCTGCAGGCATCGCAGCTTGCTGCAATTTTTAAAGCAAGATTTTCTCCTCAAGGGGAGAAAAAAGTAAAAGGCTTAGACAATGACAGCCAGATTTCCAGAGATGGACTGGTAAGCACCTGATGTCCCAGGCAAACTGTTTAAACAGAGGATTGAACTATGCGTCTTAGACCACCAGGTTGTGGATGCGGAGAAACAGGCTATAAAATTTAGGATTGTCATTGGAAACAAAGGTCTGTGCAGGATCAATACCTCTGATTTAGCTGATGCTGACCAGAAAGATCCATCAAAGCTTTCGGCAACATTAGAAAATCAGCTTGAGGTTAAAGTTAATTCCAGAGTACACCACCTGGAAGTTGTATGGTATAGACAGAAAGCCAATGAGAGCTTGGACGATTTTGTTAACCGGTGCAGAGAGAAAGCAAAAGAATATTACTTCTCTGATATTGAACTCTTGTAATTAATTATGGAGTTGGTTATCACCTCCACTCATATTGAGGCATTCCAGAAAGACGTCCTGGAAAGCCAAAGGGACACGGCGTCGTGAGCTGACTACAGGACGGATGCAGATATGGACCAGATCCATTTTGTTAACAAAACGGAAGCTTTTGCAACACTCCAGATCATCTGCCTCAATAAGGCTGGATGGCATCAAGTGAGAGTGAACTAACACAGGTGCAAGTGTCAACACTCTATCTTTCTGCATGCTCAAGGACATGTACCATGGGGCATGGAGCACTGTGGTGCAACCAACAAGAGTGAAGCTTATGGCACACAATGGTTCGATAATAACGTGCCGAGGTTCCCTAGACCTGGATTGCTGGTACAAAGAGTCAACATGGTCTACTCAGATATTCTACATAGTGTATGTGTCAGGACCAGCAGTAGCAGGGCTGCCGATGGTCACCATCCATGAACTGACTCAGTCAGAAGACCACAGCAGTCAAAGCAGGTGCACGACCATTCAATTGGTACAAGAGATCCAGACGTTGTACCAGGAGCAGTTTGACACGGTTGGGAATTTCCTTGGAGACACAGTCCTAGACTTTAAAGAAGGTGTAATGCCATTAACTGGCCCGCCACAAAAATGCAGGGTGCACATTCGAAAAAAGTTGAAGATGGAACCGGATGGAATGGAGAAACAAGGCATCATTTGACGAGTGCAACATCATCCGGACTGGTGCAGCTCCATCACTACTGCAAACAAGAAGGACGGTTCAATTCGACTATGTTTAGACCCAAGGAGGCTAAACAAAGCCTTAAAGAGATATCCTCATAACATACCAGCGCTAGAAGAGTTAAACTCAATATTTGCTGGAGCGAAACAAATTTCCACATTAGACACAAAAAATGGATATTCATCCGTACACTAGTCAAGAGGGTCGCAAGAGCTAACAACGTTCAGAAGTCCCTATGACAGGTACTGTTTCCTCCATTTACCATTTGGGCAGTTTGGTCAGTCAGGATATATTTCAATTGCATATGGACCAGATAACGGAATGAGTCCTGGGCTGTGTGTGTTTTGCCAACGACATCGCAGTAGTAGGACGTATAGAAGAAGAGCTGACAGAAACCTACTTATTAATGGAGACCGCCAGATGCGAAGGTTTGATTTCCAACAGCAATAAGTGCTCTATTAAGGCAGATCACGTAATCTTTTTTGGTGCCATTTACTCAAGCTCCTGGGATCCTGGGAAGATCGAAGACATCCAATCAATGCTGACACCACAGGACAAGGACGACCTCCAAAGGTATCTAGGTCTATTCAAATTTCTTGCTGCATTCATACCGAGCTTCTCGGAGAAGACATCTCCACTAAGAGAATTTCTGAAGAAAGACACATCAATTCTTTGGCAGGACAATCACCGACATGCTTTCAATGCATTGAAACAAGCAGTGTAAACTGAGTCATGTCTTCAATATTCTGACCCTCGGAAGACAACATTAGAAGTGGATACATCATAGAAAGGTCTTGGTGCATGTCTTCTTCAAGCCAGCAAACCTGTCACATTTGTTTTAAAAAGTCTGTCGCCAGCACAAGCAAATTACTCCAATATCAAATGAGAAACTCTCGCTCTTGTCTTTGTGATCACCAGGTTTCACACATACTTATTCAGGAAAGAGTTCATGGCCGAGACAGATCATAAACCACTGAAGATGATCAGGAGAAAACCGTTCACGTGTGCACTGCCTCGACTCCAGACGTTACTCATCAAGATTCAGGGCTACAACTGTGATGCCAGATACAAACCTGGTAGTCTGCTGGCCCTATTAGACACTCTAAGTAGACTGCCCAACCCTGAAAAGGGGCGAGACATACCACTTGACTTCCAGGTGGATGAAGTCTGTGCAAACTTGGAGGATGTCTACAAGATAGATCTCATGTGCTTCAGTCAAAACAAGAGAAAGGAACTCCAGAGGGAGACTTCTCAACACCACAAATTCTGAACTCAATGGCAGATCATTGTAGAGGGTTGGTCTGAGAAGAGTCAGGAAATTCCTGAGAGTGGTGCAGTGGTTAGCACCACAGCCTCACAGCTCCAGCGACCTGGGTTCGGTTCTGGGTACTGCCTGTGCGGAGTTTGAAAGTTCTCCCTGTGACTGCGTGGGTCTCCTCCGGGTGCTCCGGTTTCCTCCCACATGCCAAAGACTTGTGGGTTGATAGGTAAATTGGCCATTGTAAAAAAAAAAATTGCCCCTAGTGTAGGTAGGTGGTAGGAGAATTGTGAGGATGTGAGAGGGAAAATGGGATTAATGTAGGATTAGTATAAATGGGTGGTTGATGGTCAGCATGGACTCAGTGGGCCGAAGGGCCTGTTTCGGTGCTGTATGACTCTACTCCTACAGATCTAAGAATGTATTGGCCCTATCGAGACAAAAGCAGTATATCCAATAGAGTATTATTCAAAGGATGCTGAGTGCTCATATCAGTGACACTTCAGTCTGACATAATTGGACAGTTCCACCAAGGACACATGGGAATAGAGGGGACAAGATGACTAGCTTGCAAGTCAGCATTCTGGCCTGGCATCAGCAAAGACATTGACCAAATGGTGAGATCTTGTGATACATATCAGGAACACCAAGCTAGTCAACAGAAAGAGCCTCTCCAACTGCATGACATACTGTCATCACCGCGGATCAAGATAGTAGCAGATGTGTGCTCTGTGGACAGAGAAGACTATCTGATAATGACTGACTATCACTCCAAATTTTCTATTGTGCAGAAGCTTCGAGACGTGTCAAGTGCAGTAGTGGCTAACACTGTTTGTGCCAGCTTTAGTCTTTTTGGTGGCCCAGTAGAAGTGGTATCTGACAATGGCCCACAGTACATGGGAAAACCGTTTCAGGATATGTGTGGTGAACAATGGTCCGTCAACCATGTCACATCATCACCCTGATATGCTCGTTCAAATGGGATGAACATACAGTCAGGACAGTCAAATCGCTGATCAAAAATGTTTGGACACCGGGCAAAATATCCAAGTCTTCCTTAGACTCGGGGGTGGTGCCAGAGGACTGGAGAATTGCAAATGTTACACCCTTCTTCAAAAAAGCATGTAAGGATAAGCCCAGCAATTACAGGTCAGTCAGTTTAACTTTGGTGGTGGGAAAACTTCTAGAAAAAATAATTAGGGACAAATTCAATCGTCACATGGACAAATGCGAGTTAATTAAGGAAAGCCAGCATGAATTTCTTAAGGGAAAATCATGTTTAACTAACTTTCTGGAGTTTTTTGAGGAGGTAACAGAGAGGGTTGATGAGGGCAATGCTGTTCATAGAGAGAAACAGCACCAAAACAGGCCCTTCAGCCCAACAGGTCCACACCAACCATCAACCATCCATTTATACTAATCCTACATTAATCCCATTTTCCCTCTCACATCCCCACCTTCCCTCAATTCTCCTACCACCTACCTACACTAAGGGGCAATTTTTTTTTTTTACAATGGCAATTTACCTATCAACCCACAAGTCTTTGGCATGTGGGAGGAAACCAGAGCACCCGGAGGAGACCCACACAGTCCCAGGGAGAACTTGTGAACTCCGCACAGGCAGTACCCAGAACCAAACCCGGATCACTGGAGCTGTGAGGCTGCAGTGCTAACCACTGCACCACTGTGCCGCTCATGTTGATGTGGTGTACACGGACTTTCAAAAGGCATTTGAAACAATGCCACACAACAGACTTGTGAGCAAAGTTATAGCTCATGGACTAAAAAGGATGGTAGCAACACGGATACAGAATTGGCTGAGTGACAGGAAACAAAGAGTAGTGGTTAATGGATGTTTTTCAGGCTGGAGGAAGGTTTGTAGTGGAGTTCCCCAGGGATCAGTGTTGGGACCCTTGCTTTTCCCGATATATATTAATGACTTAGACCTTGGTGTACAGGGCACAATGTCAAAGTTTGCAGATGATACAAAACTTGGAAGCATTGTGAACTGAGGAGGATAGTGTAGAACTTCAAAAGGACAGAGACAGGTTGGTGGAATGGGCAGACAGGTGGCAGATGAAGTTCAATGCAAAGAAATGTGAAATGATTCATTTTGGTAGAAAGAACATGGAGACACAATATAAAATAAAAGGAACAATTCTAAAGTGGGTGCAGGAGCAGAGGCACCTAGGTGTATATGTGCATAAATCATTGAAGGTGGCAGGACAGGTTGAGAGTGCAGTTAATAAAGTATACAGTATCCTAGGCTTTATTAATAGGGGCATAGAGTACAAGAGCAAGGAAGTTAAGTTGAACTTGCATAAGACTTGCAGTGGTTAGCACCGCAGCCTCACAGCTCCAGCGACCCGGGTTCAATTCTGGGTCCTGCCTGTGTGGAGTTTGCAAGTTCTCCCTGTGTCTGCGTGGGTTTCCTCCAGGTGCTCCGGTTTCCTCCCACATGCCAAAGACTTGCAGGTTGAGAGGTAAATTGGTCATTAGAAATTGCCCCTAGTATAGGTAGGTGGTAGGGAAAATATAGCAACAGGTGGGGATGTGGTAGGAATATGGAATTAGTGTAGGATTAGTATAAATGGGAGGTTGATGGTTGGCACAGACTCGGTGGGCCAAAGGGCCTGTTTCAGTGCTGTATCTCTAAACAAAAAAAAAACACTAGTTCGATCTCAGTTGGAGTATTGTGTCCAGTTCTGGGCGCTGTACGTGAGGAAAGATGTGAGGGCATTGGAGAGAGTACAGAAAAGATTCACGAGAATGGTTCCAGGGATGAGGAATTTCAGTTATGAAGATAGATTGGAGAAGTTAGGACTGTTTTCATTGAAGAGAAGTCTGAGAGGTGATTTGATAGAGGTATTCAAAATCATGAGGGGTCTGGACAGAGTTGATAGAGAGAAACTGTTCCCACTCGTGAAAAGATCGAGAATGAGAGGGCATAGATTTAAAGCATTTGGTAAGAGAAGCAAAAGTGACATGAGGAAAAACTTTTTCACGCATTGAGTGGTTAAGGTCTGGAATGCGCTGCCTGAGAGTGTGGTGGAGGCAGGTTCAATTGCAAAATTCAAAAGGGAATTAGACAGTTATATGAAAAGGAAGAATGTGCAGGGTTATGGGGAGAAGACAGGGGAATGGAACTAGGGGAGTTGCTTTTTCAGAGAGCTGGTGTGGACACAATGGGCCGAATGGCTTCCTTCTGCACTGTAACGATTCTGTGATTCTGTGAAGTTGCGTTCTTGCATCTTCGCACAACGCCATTAGGCTCTGGATTGTCATCACCTGCTGAATTAAGTTTAGTCGATCGGTGAGAACCACACTACCAAACTATCATCTCACCAAGTTGTCCTTTATCACAGATTGGCTAGGCCAGAAACAAGACAAGATGAAAGACGCACATGATGTGCATGCAGGTGCAGAATTACCTCCATTATACTTTGGCCAGAAGGTGAAGGTCCTTTACCTGCAAGAACAGATATGGATCCCAGCCTGTTCAGGTTGTACAAAGAACCACGTTCGTATGAGGTGACAACACCAAATGGTGTGATACTGTGAAGGAATCGATCTTACCTCAGGGGACTCTCTGCTAGTCACGCACAAGGTGACCAAACAACATCGCCTATGCGTATCCCCATATGTTTTGAAGACGATGAGACTAGAGGTGTGCAAAGGAAACCCAACCCGAGCCCGAATTCCGGTCCCGGAAGTCTGATCCGACCCAACCTGAACCCGATACATGTCATCGGCACCCGTCGGGGTCAGGTTGGGTGGCAGCCCTTTGCATCAGTACATGGGTAAAGGCCTGCTACCCTACCTGACCCCGACGGGATCCGACAGCATGTGTCGGTTTCGGGTCGGGCTTTCGGGTCCAGCATTCGGACTTGGGTTGGGTTTCCTTTGCACACCTCTAGAAGAGACAACAAGCAACACATCGACAACTAAGGAGAATCCTCCCAAACGCAATCTTCAGGAGGAGAGGACGGACAGTTCAAGAACACACCCACATGTCATTGTCACACAGCTGGACCAGTCAGCGGACGAGCATTACAGTTCCAAATGTAATCTACACCTTGAAGAGGAGTGTTCCAAATATTCGTGTTACAGTTGAATGTTCTATGGAGTTGAGGTTACAATCAGATCAGCTATGATCTTGTTGAACGGCAGAGCAGGTTCGAGGGGCCGAGTGGCCTACTCCTGCTCCTAATTCATATGTTCATATGTAAATAGTATTATAGTTGTCAAACTTCTAATATCTCGTACGGGTTGCTTGTTCATATACATGTTAATGTGTTGCTATATGGGGTTGTTATTTAAGGGGAGGGGGATGTTGAAATAGTGTATTTGTTAGTATGTTAAATATAATAATTTAAATATATGTTTATGCTAATATGTATGTCATCACAGGAAGTGATGCAATTTCACAGGATTCCGTTCTCCTGCTGCATAAGCTGAAGCAACAATAAGTCTCCATCAAAGCTCTGTGTTCAAACCTTTATGCCTGCCCTTCAGCTTATTTATATTCATCGAGAAAGATATAATACAATATGGAGCAGACCACAATCACTGGGAGACCCTGGCTGGTGTGTATTGAAGGAAGCCTTCAGATCTGTCAGGGCACCTGAATCACATCTTCAGCATCCCAATGTCTTGTTCAATTCAAAACTCATTGCCAGAGGACTTTGATTTTAGCACTCTTGTCCTTCATTGTTTCTGCTCCTTATAGGTGGCATCAGGCATATTTTGACTGGGTAGTCCTGGTCTCCAAGCAGCCAGCTGGTAATTGTGTTCTGAGGTGCGAAGAGCTCAGGGAGGTTGGACTGGCACGGGCCGAATGCATCATGGCAGTTCTCCGGGAACCTTGCACGTGCCTGCACAAACATCGTTTTGTGATTGCAGACCAGCTGTACATTGATGGAGTGGTAGCCCCTACCGTTCACAAACACTCCTAAGCGATCTGGAGGTTGTCTTGATCGCCACATGTGTGCAGTCGATGATGCCCTGCACTTTTAGAGATACAGCACTGAAACAGGCCCTTCGGCCCACCGAGTCTGTGCCGACCATTAACCACCCATTTATACTAATCCTACACTAATCCCATATTCCTACCACATCCTCACCTGTCCCTATATTCCTGCCACCTACCTATACTAGGGGCAATTTATAATTATCCAATTTACCTATCAACCTGCAAGTCTTTTGGCTGTGGGAGGAAACCGGAGCACCCGAAGAAAACCCACGCAGACACAGGGAGAACTTGCAAACTCCACACAGGCAGTACCCAGAATTGAACCCGGGTCGCTGGAGCTGTGAGGCTGCGGTGCTAACCACTGCGCCACTGCGCTGCCACTTGTGGGAAGCCAGCCAGAGATGCAAACCCGAATGCCTGCTCAGTTTTGACAGGCATCCTCGTTGGCAAGGTGTACCTAATGGCCTACCTTGGCAAACATGGCATGGTCACCTGTGCGATGCATTTGTGGTAAGTTGACTGTGAAATCTTGTGCATCCCTAGAAGGAGTCTGAAGCAAAGAAAGTGATGATGGTGGCCACTTTGACAGCTGACAGACTTTGACACTTAAAGCATGTCTATCAAGTCCACTTGGCAGCAGGTCTTCTTCCAGCAAACATCTGCTGCGACCTGACGCAAGACCCTGAACTTCCTGAGGTACTGGCGTTTAGACATGCCTAGGAAGCTGATCCTCTGCCTGGACGCCCTACATTGCACATATCGTCTCCTGTGAGCTGCATCTCTGCTCATGCCCTCTCTCTTGTGGAGCAGCAGTCAGGAGAAGGCTGCTGCTAGTGGTGCTGGTGCTGCTGGTCCCCTGCTGTTGGTGCTCTTCCTACTGCTGCTGGTGCTGTTGCTGCTGCTGGTCCCCTTGGTCCTCTTCTGAGGTCCAAACTAAAGCAGCATCAGTGGCTCCCATGCTGATCCGATTGGGCACAGGTGGCAAGTGAAGATCAGATGCACAAACCTCCAAAGCAGTGAAAATCACCACCAAAGTAGCAGAAATCACCTGTAAAGTAGTAAAATAAACTTTCAAATGAAGTACTGTGAGCCAAAGCCCTCCACAAAATTAGGCAAGGAAGCAGGTTTGAGGTCTCAGTACTTATGGAAATTTTTGCCTGTTATTTCTTCAGCTCCGTTGTTTCTGTACTGCTGCCTTGTTTTCAATGGCGAGTTCGAGGAAGCCTGGTAAACACGTGCACCCATAGTTGAAAACTGAAAACTCTGGTTAAAAAAAACTTTTAATCATCTATTAACGTATTGAAGTTTGCAACCCACCTTTCCCAAAGGGGTCTCGCACATATAGCCTAATGCACTGCAATTAAATGCAGAGACGTCTTCCCAATGTACTGTCGCCTTCATTGCTTTTAACTCCTTACCTGCTCCCAAATCCACTCCCTCGTGGAGTTGAAATCCCCCCACCCCCACCAATGATTTAGGTCGATGATCTTTCATCAGAACTAGAAAAAAGTTAGAGATGTCACGGGTTTTAAATAAGTACAAAGGCAGGGAAAGAGAGAATAGAGGGAAAGAACAAAAGGCAAGATCTATGCTACTCTCTCCTTGCCTGGATGGGTGCAGCTCCAATAACATTCAGGGCAAAGCAGCCCACTTGATCAGCACACCATCCACTACCTTAAACATTCACTTCCTCTCCCACAGATATTTTTTTATTCATTCGTGGGATGTGGTGTCGCTGGCTAGGCCAGCATTTATTGCCCAGCCCTAATTGCCCTTGAGGAGCTGGTGGTGAGCTGCTTTCTTGAGCCACTGCAGTCTTTGGGGTGTAGGTACACCCACAGTGCTATTAGGAGAGTTCCAGGATTTTGACCCAGTGACAGTGAAGGAACTGCGATATAGTTCCAAGTCAGGATGATGTGTGGCTTGGAGGGGAACTTGCAGGTGGTGGTGTTCCCATGCATCTGCTGCCCTTGTCCTTCTATGTAGTAGAGGTCACAGGGTCGGAAGGTACTGTTGAAGGAGCCTTGGTGAGTTGCCGTAGTGCATCTTGTAATTGGTACACATTGCTCCCACTGTGTGTCAGTGGTGAATGGAGTGAATGTTGAAGGTGGTGGTTGGGGTGCCAATGAAGTAGGCTGCTTTGTCCTGGATGGTGTTGAGCTTCTTGAGTGTTGTTGGAGCTGCACCCATCCAGGCAAGTGAAGAGTAATCCATCACACTCCTGTATTGTGCCTTGTAGATGGTGGACAGACATTGGGGAGACAGGAGGTGATTTATCAGCGCACAATTCCCAGCCTCTGACCTGCTCTTGTAGCCACAGTATTTATGTAACTGGTCCAGTTCAGTGGCAGCAGTGTGTACCATGTACAGGTTGCACTGCAGCAACTCGCCAAGGCTCTTTCGTTAACCACTCTCAAACACAAGACCTCTACCACCTAGAAGGACAAGGGCAGCAGGTGTATGTGAACACCACCATTACCAAGTACCCCTCCAAGTCACATGCCATCCTGACTTGGAAATATATTGCCGTTTCTTCATTGTTGGGTCAAAATCCTGGAACTCCTTACCTATAACAGCATTGTGGGAGTAACGTCATGGACTGCAGCGGTTCAAGAAGGCAGCTCACCACCACTAACATCTCAAAGGCAATTAGGCATGGGCAATAAACACCGGCCTTGCCAGCGACGGCCACAACACATGAATGAATAAATACAAAAAGCCAAATGTTGACTGGGTGATATAGTTGTTACACTGGCTAACTGGAGACGTTCTCTGTGCTAACCATACAAAATAAAAATCAGGCTTTGAAAATCGGTGATCTGGGTTTTTCTCTGGATTTTCACCTCTCAATAACATTACATGGATGCAGGGAGAGTCGTCATGATGTTCCAAACATCAAGAATATGAGGCAAGCTTGATGGATGAACTGGTCTTTTCCTGCCCTCATTTTTCTATGTTGATATGATCTTTGTGGTGGATTTGGTGCATTTTTGCCAGCCTTTTATTCTGGATCTACCCTTTATTGGATCTGCTTTAGGGGCTGGAGAGGTGGTGTTTGTCAGTTAAATTAGTGGATGCGGAAACTCAGATCACACAGTTCATATTGGTCGCAAAGGTCAGCCCAGAAATCTAAATATACAGATGGCATCACATGGAGACCAATGGACAAAAACTGGCTTATTAGTTTCCTGTATCCTGGTTAGTCTGTTGGTCAGTCTGTGGCATTGTGTGATATTGAGCCACGCAGACCATGAAGGCAGAGATTTGATACTGGCCTGTGCTGAATTAACCAGTGTCGCCATTGGCTTCTGGTGACTACTAAAAGAAATTGCTTGTGTGTGGATTCTAAGTGAGGAGAGCATCAAACTTGGTTGTGAGAACCCCCATGGCTAAATAGCCCACCAACATTGGCTCACAATGACCACTTGGGTGAAATACCAGCGGCCCATTGCCTCCTGTAAAATCATACCTCAGTGTGATTTGAGAGGAAAATAGAATGAAATGATAGGCTAAAAAGGACCTGGTATCCTGCAATCATACTTAATCAGTAAATGAGAGTTATCAGTAAACAAGTTAATAAAACATGTCTGTGTGCTGCAATAGTAATTCAATATTCAAGTGATTAATGAAACATGCATTTTCTTTCGTGAGTTGAAATCATGGTTTAAAGTTCATCCCTTATTAACAATGTTGTACTTTGGTTTAAGGTACAGTAAAAGCACAGCTCACGAACCCCCTTTTCTCCTCCCCCATTTATTGCACGTCCGGCAATTCTGACAGGCCATCCTGGCACTCTCTGCAACCTATGTGGGATTCTAATGTCAATCACTGCCTTTCCTTGCACATTGGCCTTGTTAACAGCCAGCCCGCAGCCAATCAGAGGGGCAGCTGATGTCGCAACAACTGGAGCTATTTTTGCCTGGTTGGACTTCAACTTAGTCACAGATCAAATCAAAGAAAGAACGAGGGTACACCAGTGAGTGGATGGGAGCAAAAAGCTTCCGAAACACAGGAAAATAGAAGAAAAAAGAAGTTTTACTTAGAATTTCAGAAAATGACGCTGGTCATGGGGAAGGTACGTTTATTTCAAGTTAAATAATTTTCTAAATAAATAAACTCATTTTAGCATTACTTATCAGCTCTAAACAAACACAGAGCTCTAGAACAGGACAAAGTTTAGACTGAGATTGAGCATGGAACTCACGGTGACTGATTGAAGCCTTTGTGGATGTTACGATAACTTGGGGCACATTTCATTCGCAAATTTACCTTTTAGAAAAAAGGCCTTGCATTAATATAGTGCCTTTTAAAACCTCAGGATATCCCAAAGCGTTTTACAGTCAATGAAGTCCTTTTTGAAGTTTAATCACTATTGGGAAAGGCAGCAGCCAATGTGCGTATAGCAATGTCCCACAAACAGCAATGACCAGATAATTTACTTTAGCAATGTTGGTTGAACAATGAATATTGAGCAGGAGACTCGGCACTTCTTTGAATGGTGCAGTGGGATCTTTTACATCCACCTGAGAGAGCAGTTTAACATTGCATCGAAAAGGCAGCACTCCCTCAGTGCTGCACCACAGTGTCAGCCTAGATTTATGTGTTCAAGTCTCTGGACTGGGCCTTGAACCCACAGCTCTGACTCTGAGGTTACAGTGCTATGACTGCTATGACTGCTATTATGGTACTACAGTGTGAATACAGCAAAAACATCCTAGTTTATTTCCTGAAACATATAATTGCAGAAATGAGAGGCCTGAAGTTAGTGCAGGCAGTGGTTAAAACGGCAGTCAGGTGCCACGCGCTGCTTTCCCAACACATTCGTGCCGACTGCCATTTTAGCCACTCTGTTTCATGTCACAGGCAAGTTGCCCGCCACAGTTCATAGGAACATAGGAAATAGGAGCAGGAGTAGGCCATTTGGCCCATTGAGCCCACTCTGCCATTCAACCAGATCATGGCTGATTATCTACCTCGACATCATTATTCCCCACTATCCCCATATCCCTTGATGTCATTAGTATCCAGAAATCTATCAATTTCTGTCTTGAGCAATAATTGAGCTTCCACAGCCCTCTGGGGTAGAGAATTCCAAAGATTCACAACTCTCTGAGTGAAGAAATTCATCCTCATCTCAGTCTTAAATGGCCTACCTCTTATTTTGAGACTGAGTCCCCTGGTTCTAGTTCAATGGGGGCCTCATTAATATTTTTAAAATTGGAGATGCAATGATGGTATTTGGATACTGACACCGTTTTAACCCCAGTCCCGCAGGTTGCAGCCAGAGAGGGCCCCGAAACATAAATATTTTGTATTTTTTTCAAAGGTTTAATTTTGGGATAAGTGTTGCAGGAGTGTCACTGCAGGCCATCTACAAGGAATCCTTGAGCCTCCACTATCCCAGGCTACCCTCTCTCCTCCCCCATCCAGACAATCCTCCCCCAGTCACTTACCTTCATGCCAGGGTCAATTCCTGTGGATCGTTGGGTGGTAGCCTCCAGCTGGGTGACATCCTGCTTCCACCACACACCTGTTGTGAATCGCTACCAGGTTGGGGCCTAATGTTCTTTGACTTGGTAATGAGGCCCATGAGTTAAAATGGCTCTGGACTCACACTATGCTGTTATGTGCTCCCCCCCACCCCACCTATATACAACTCAAATAAGGGCCTGAAAGCAGCAAGAAATGGGAACAATAACATAACCAGTGATGTGAACGATTGCAAGTCTGAGATTCTGTGAGTTGTTAAAAATAGATAATATGCAATTCTTAAACAAACATCAGCTCAACACTTAAAAGGGGCATGTCGTTGACTTTTGGACTTGGTATTGCTTTCAGGTTGATGCTGTGATTGCAATGGATTTTAATGCCCTGAATCCAAGGGGATTTTGTAAAATTATTAAAAGACAAGGCAGATTGATCCAGAATCCATTATTATGATGTCAAGTTTTCAGGCAAATCAGAACAACACCGATGCTAGTTTTCCTCAGGCTGGTTTAATTCTCCGGTTGTAAAACTGTCAAAATAAAGCTTGAGTCCTCCTTCAAGGCAATCAATTCTTTGCTCTTCTAGATTTTCTAACTATCTATAACGCCCCACCCCACTGAACACCTGAATCGAGGAGAAATGTATATTTATATAGCACCTGATCACACCTTTCTCAACATCTCAAAATGCTTCACATTTAATCAATTTCTTTCAAGTGCAGTGACTGTTATTATGTAGGTTCACATAGTAACCATTTTGTACAGAGCAAGATCCCACAAACAGCAATTAAATGTGTTTTTGTTGGTGATGATTGAGGGACAAAACTCTCCTAGAACCTCTCTTCCTCTCCTGAAGATTACGGAAGAAGCTTGTTGTCTGATAGGTGATCCTGTCTCCCCTCCAAACCCACTCTGTGTCACTTTCCTCGCTTTTCTCTAACTGACTCCAACAACCTTCCTTGACCTTTGGCATTTTGGGATATAGTATATGAGTAATTTAAAACATGATGCAGTAAATGTAACATACTTGGGCGAAACAGGTGACCTTGGACTTATGTTTCCCGAAGCTCTTCATCACCGGGGATTTCCTTCTGTCATGTCTATATCTGTTGTAGATTAATTGATAGAGATTGTTTTCTATGATTCATCGACATGAGGGGTCTGGACAGGATAGATGGAGATAAATTGTTCCCATTGGCAGAACCAGATTTAAGGTGATTGGCAAAAGAACCAAAGGTGACATGAGGAAAAACTTTTTTACACAGCGAATGGTTAGGATCTGGAATGTGCTGCCCGAGAGTGTGGTGGAGGCATATTCAGTTGTGGCTTTCAAAAAGGAATTGGACAATTATCTGAAGGAAAAAAAAGTTGCAGGGCTACAGGGAAAAGGCAGAAGAATGGGACTAGTTGAGTTGCTTTTACAGAGAGCTGGCATGGACACAATGGGCTGAATGGTCTCCTTCTGTGCTGTAACAATTTTATGATTCTATATGACATTAAATCGAGGCTCTGCCTTCCTTCTAAGATGGATGTAAAATATATCACGGCACTGGGGTTTCAAAGAAGAGCAGAGGAGTTATAAGTAAGAGCAGTGTCCTGACCAATGATTATCCCTCAACAAACAACTAAAAAGAGATGATCTGGTCATTATCACTTTACTGTTTGTGGGACCTTGCTGTGCACAAATTGGCTGCTGCTTTTCTTACAACAATGACTACATTGTAAAAGTATTTAATTTTTTAAATTCTTTCATGGAATGTGGGCATCTCTGGCTATGCCAGCATTTATTGCCCATCCCTAATTGCCCTTGAGAAGATGGTGGTGAGCTGCCTTCTTGAACTGCTGCAGTCCATGTAGTGTAGGTACAGCTACAGTGCTGTTAGGAAGGGAGTTCCAGGATTTTGACCCAGCAACAGTGAAGGAACGGCAACATAGTTCCAAGTCAGGATGGTGGTGTGGCTTGGAGGGGAACTTGCAGGTGGTGGTGTTCCCATGCATTTGCTGCCCTTGTCCTTCCAGGTGGTAAAGGTCTCGGGTATGGAAGGTGCTGTCTAAGAAGCCTTGGTGAGTTGCTGCAGTGCATCTTATAGATGGTACACACTGCTGCCATTGTGCATTGGTGGTGGAGGGAGTGAATGTTGAAGTTGGTGGACGGGGTGCCAATCAAATGGGCTGCTTTGTGCTGGATGGTGTCAAGCTTCTTGAGTGTTGCTGGAGCTGCACTCATCCAGGCAAGTGGCAAGTATTCCATCACAGTCCTGACTTGTGCCTTGTAGATGGTGGATAGGCTTTGAGGAATCAGAAGGTGAGTTACCGCAGAATTCCCAGCCTCTGACCTGCTCTTGTAGCCACAGTACTCATATGGCTGGTCCAGTTCAGTTTATGGTCAATGGTAGCCCCTAAGATGTTGATAGTGGGGCATTCAGCGATCTTAATGCTATTGAATGTCAAGGGGAGATGGTTGGATTCTATCTTGTTGGAGATGGTCATTGCCTGGCACTTGTGTGGCGCGAATGTAACTTCCCACGTAATTGGGCATGAGGTGCTTTGTGATGACCTAGGGTGGTGAAATAAATAAATGATATAAATACAAGTTCTTTCTTTTAGCTCCAAATACTCCATTCTATACACTGTTCCTTCTCCACGATTCCTCACAGTGTAGTAATCAAGACTTATCACATTGACTCCTACTTGAACCCATTCTTTGCCAAGAACTGTTTACCTTTCACAGTCTTCATTTTCAAATCCCAAGTTTGTCATTTTGTTTGTGACTCTTAATCAGAATGTTGCAGAGTAGCTCGGAGCAATGGATGATATGAGTGTATTTCACTGACACATATACAGACATTTTTTATAGTTCTATAATGAAATGGCAGTACAGCAGTTATAAAATAAAAAATAACCTGATGTTTAGGTACCATTTGAATATGAATTTGTTATTTGAGACTTTTTAACTTGTTGTTTTTCATCTTTATTTAATGCTGAATTCAGATTTTTTCTCAGTTTATATAACTTTTCTCTAATTTCATTTCGTCAAAATGGTTCATTTTTATGACTGGAGTGATACTGGTGAAATATATAATTTATGACTATTGGACAATCTAAATTAAAAAACTTGCATATAATATGCCATCAACATTTCCTGCAACATTTTTTTCTGTCATGCTTCTCTATAATGTTTAGTTCTCATGCTTAATCATACACAAATTTATTCTAATGATCCACAAATTTATTCAAATCTATGCAAGTTCTTTCTACGTGCCTCTGATTTTAACATATGATTGACTTGCATCTCTGATCCTCTCATCCCTGACTCCCACAATATTTTAATTTTCCATCAGATTTACAATTCTATTTCACATAGAACATAGATGAATCCTTCCCCGAGTGAGATAAATGGGATCAAAACCATTTCTCACAATATCTGGAAATAGAAAGCTGGTATCAGTAAAAGTGACCATGAAACTCCAGATTGTCTGCTTTTTAGGGAAGGAAACTTGCCGTGCTTTTCCGATCTGCACAATATGTGACTTTATATGTGAATGTGGTTGACTTTTGATTTCTCTCGGAATTGGGTGAACAATCCTTTCAGTTGTATCACATAGTCTAGTGATAGGCACTAAATGCCAGCCTTGCCAGTGATGAGAATGAATAAAATGAAAATGTTGAGTGTTTTGTTCACCGCAATGATTAAGAACATGATTGAAGTTTTATGGTATCATAAGGTTGGTCACCACTATTGTCAATCAGAGACCAATTGGAAGCTGATAGGAGGAAGGCAGGAGTGGGGGGCGGGGGGCTTAAAGTAGGAAAATGAGAAAAGATCATTAATGTAGCTGATATTGATATATTTATTACTGTTGAGGTGCTATTATTTGAGGATAGATTAGATATTCATCCTCATTGTGATTGAATCAAGTGTTTGTAGATCAGCTGCACCGAAGACAAGAAGACCTCTGATGTTACAAAAGACTTTCCGTGTCTAAAGAAATGCTCTGACTAGATATATCCTCTCCAGTACTTTCACTCTGAGTTGTAGATGGTGAGAGGATAAGCAGAAGCAAAAGCCCTGCATTTGCTTTTATTCATACTGAGGTGATGCTCACCTTTGTAAACTTTGCTCTTTATTGTCCCTGATGATTCAGTGGATGCCAGGTGTGGCACTGAGTCATCTAGGTCAAGGCTCACACCCTGGTGGGCCAGAGCAATGTAGGCAATGATTTAGTCAGGGTTTCTGCTTGAGTAACCCCCGCTGGATGTGTTCCTATAGGGACACGGGGCAAGAACCTTTCAAAATACTTGCCAAAAGAATGAGGGGAGAGATGAGAATTTTTTTCTTGACACAATGAGCTGTTATGATCTGGAATGCACTGTCTGAAATGGTGGTGGAAGCAGATTCAATAGTAACTTTCAAAAAGGGAACTTGAATAGGAGAAATTTTCAGGATTATGGGGAAAAAGCAGGAAGTGGGACTAATTGGATACAAAGAACTGGCGCAGGCATGATGGACCAAATGGCCTCCTTTTTTTTATTCTTTCATGGGATGCAGGCGTTGCTGGCAAGGCCAGCATTTGTTGCCCACCCCTAAATGCCCAGCTTGCTAGGCCATGTCAGAGAGCAGTTTAGAGTCAACCACATTTGCTGTGGGCCTGGAATCACATTGTAGGCCAGACTAGGTAAGGATGGCAGATTTCCTTAAAGGGCAATAGTGAACTAGATGGGTCTTTACAACAATTGACAATGGTTTCATAGTCATCATTAGACTAGCTTTTAATTCCAGATTTTATTAATTGAATTCAAATTTCACCATCTGCCTTGGTGGGATTCAAACCCATGTCCCCAGAACATTAACCTGTGCATCTAGATTACCAGTCCAGTGACAATACCACTTCGCCACTGCCTCCCTTCTGCTGTGCTGTATGATTCTATGATTAAACAACAGAACTATGTTTGCCTGCGATGCCTACTGTGGTGCAATAGCCCGCTGATGCTCTCCATCAGAGCTAATCCGTGGAGAATGGCCATTTGGTTAAGGTGCCAAAGGGTTATCAACATCTGAGAACTGTGCGCTCCAGCCCTGTCTGTGAAGGAAATAACCAACCAACCAAGCCTGCTGCCAGAACAGATGAAGGAGATTTGTGTCGGGTCGGGTCGGGTCAGGACAGGCGCGAGAAAAAATTAGAGGGCTCAGGCCCGGGTCAGGTTGGGGTTGGCTGTGGTCGGGTCGGGCCCGGGTCAGGTTGGGGTTGGCTGTGGTCGGGTCAGGTCCGGGTCAGGTTGGGGTTGGCTGTGGTCGGGTTGGTCCCGGGTCAGGTTGGGGTTGGCTGTGGTCGGGTCAGACCCGGGTCAGGTTGGGGTTGGCTGTGGTCGGGTCAGGTCCGGGTCAGGTTGGGGTTGGCTGTGGTTGGGTCGGGCCCGGGTCAGGTTGGGGTTGGCTGTGGTCGGGTCGGACCCGGGTCAGGTTGGGGTTGGCTGTGGTCGGGTCAGGTCCGGGTTAGGTTGGGGTTGACTGTGGTCGAGTCAGGTCCGGGTCAGGTTGGGGTTGGCTGTGGTCGGGTCAGGTTGGGGTTGGCTGTGGTCGGGTCAGGTCCGGGTCAGGTTGGGGTTGGCTGTGGTCGGGTCAGGTCCGGGTCAGGTTGGGGTTGGCTGTGGTCGGGTCAGGTTGGGGTTGACTGTGGTCGGGTCAGGTCCGGGTCAGGTTGGGGTTGGCTGTGGTCGGGTCAGGTCCGGGTCAGGTTGGGGTTGACTGTGGTCGGGTCGGGCCCGGGTCAGATTGGGGTTGGCTGTGGTCGGGTCGGGCCCGGGTCAGGTTGGGGTTGGCTGTGGTCGGGTCGGGCCTGGGTCAGGTTGGGGTTGGCTGTGGTCGGGTCAGGTCCGGGTCAGGTTGGGGTTGGCTGTGGTCGGGTCAGGTCCGGGTCAGGTTGGGGTTGGCTGTGGTCGGGTCAGGTCCGGGTCAGGTTGGGGTTGACTGTGGTTGGGTCGGGCCCGGGTCAGATTGGTGTTGGCTGTGGTCAGGTCGGGTCTGGGTCAGGTTGGGGTTGGCTGTGGTCGGGTCGGGCCCGGGTCAGGTTGGGGTTGGCTGTGGTCGGGTCAGGTCCGGGTCAGGTTGGGGTTGGCTGTGGTCGGGTCGGACCTGGGTCAGGTTGGGGTTGGCTGTGGTTGGGTCGGGCCTGGGTCAGGTTGGGGTTGGCTGTGGTCGGGTCGGACCCGGGTCAGGTTGGGGTTGGCTGTGGTCGGGTTGGGTCCGGGTCAGGTTGGGGTTGGCTGTGGTCGGGTCGGACCTGGGTCAGATTGGGGTTGGCTGTGGTTGGGTCGGGCCTGGGTCAGGTTGGTGTTGGCTGTGGTCGGGTCGGACCCGGGTCAGGTTGGGGTTGGCTGTGGTCGGGTTGGGTCCGGGTCAGGTTGGGGTTGGCTGTGGTTGGGTCGGACCCGGGTCAGGTTGGGGTTGGCTGTGGTTGGGTCGGACCCGGGTCAGATTGGGGTTGGCTGTGGTTGGGTCGGGCCCGGGTCAGGTTGGGGTTGGCTGTGGCCTGGCTTTACCTTACAACATCTTCCAAAACCAAAGCTACTTCCATTCTCTTAAAACCCTGTGAAAAATTTTTGTCCCCAAATTGAGTGCCTGTTGAATTGAACTTTCAACATTATGATTTAATTACGCGATTTGACTAATTTAACTGTTGTTTAATTGTTATTTAATTAACGTTAATCAACAGCGTCCTTAAAATGTTTCTTGTTGCTTGTACATAGCACTCAGTAAACGAATCTGATATATGATGGTTGGTACTTGCATGTGTTACCCATACCTACGAAATCTTATGAAGAGGTGGACTTTGGTCAACTTCACATGTACAAATTCAAACATCCAGAGAAAGAGAACAAACTGTACCTTTGACATTACTGTTTGTCAACAACCCAACTCATTTTATCAACAGTCCTATAAGTCCACTGACAGTAGAGGCCTGCTCAGGTCGGGAAAAAAGAACCCGACCTGAAGCCGACCGAACCACAGCGGACCCGAGCCCGACCCGTCCCTCAGATTTTGCCCCGAGCCCGACCCGAGCCCGACCCGTCCCTCAGATTTTGCCCCGAGCCCGACCCGACCATCCCTTCACTTATCTTCCGACTGGGAAGGTCCAGGAAGCTGCATTGCTTGCACGATGACGTCATAGTGACATCACTTGCTCACTGCGCAGACTCAGTTTCGTCCTGGACTCCCAGCTCAGGTAAGTTTTTTAATTTCAATCCTTACCAGCAGAGCACTTACCGCGTGTGTCCGACCCGACCCGACTCGGCCCGACCTGACCCGAACCTGAACAGCGTACCCTGAAGATGGGCCTGAGACAAGTCGTCAGGTCTCATTGGGTTCGGGTCGGGTAGCAGGCCTCCAACTGACAGTAGAGATTAGAGTCATCAGAAAATTGGCATCATGATCTCTGCCCTTATCTGATTTGAGTTCAGCAGAGGGAGTCTGCGCAGTGATCCTAGAAATTAGGGCCGAGAGCAATTGGGGATTCCTGGGAGTATGTCAATATTTACAGAGGGTCTCTGGGAGTGTGTCAAAAGTTAAAGGGGGTCTCCAGGAGTCTGTAGTGGGTCTCCGGAATTCTCAGTATTTTCGGGAGTATTTGTGAATTACAAATATTTCCACAATGAATCAAAACATAAATACTTTTCAGGCTGGAATAAATTGTACAAACTTGTATCCAATGATATTCAGTCCACGAGCAATTCTGTTATTTCAAGGCAGGTCCATCTTAATCTTTGTTTGGTCTCCAGTGCTCTCTTCCTATCCTTCTTTATTGACGGCCCTTACTTAACCTCTGTTACTTGATCCAAATAATCGTTCTTTATGTACCAGGCCCTAGAATGGTGAGAATGTGGAATTTGCTGCCATGTAGCAGATGTGTATTTCATATGTATTGAAGCCGGTAGCACTAACAGATGCTTGAGGAAGAAGGGAATAAAGGGATACAGGGACACAGAAAAGGAGGAGGAAACTAGAATGGGAGGAGGTGCTTGTAGATTTTATGTAAGGTAATTCTATATGTGCAAGTGTCAGTATGCTATTCAATGGGGTGAATTTCTGTTCGTGCCTGGACTGTCCAGTGGAGATGAGGTACTCACCCGAAAGGTAGAAGAGAAATTAATGGGTGGTGTAAATATAGGAAGGCAATAAAATATATTTTAAAGGGATGGGAATGAATATTGCCAAAGGAAATTGAAAGTACTTTCCATTTGTACAAGTTAATAAAATACCAGAAGATCTCCTGTGGAATTTCTCATGGTAATTTGAAGGATATTATTCTGCTGCTAAGCTGTATGTCACCTGGATTTGAATCTCACCACGTGAGAAATTGTAGCTATGTTTGTTGTAACAGGCTGAGAGAGGTTACGGCACCAGCTCCGGAGCAAACAAGAATAACAGGCATTCATGTGATATTATTTTATATGTATATATGGAGGAAGTAGAAATAGCAGCTGTCACCATTACTGCAATACCCATGATTTCAATTGTCTCACAGACAGAGATATATATCGAGATATCTACATGTACATATTTTATGTATTGTATATAGAAAGATTGAAATACATATCTCCATTCTCCTGGCCGATAATGTTGGCTTGAGTCATTCACTTTCCTTTACTTGGAGATCCACTATTTTAGATCTTTACTCTTAGTCAAGCCTGAGCTGCTTCCAATGTGATAGGTTCTAAGTACATCCTGAAGACACTGGGGGGCCTGAATACTGATTCACAGCCAACTGATCGGGAAGAGATAATCACCAAGCAGCAGCCAGGCAGCACAAGTTTAGGAACATAGGAAATAGGAAATAGGAGCAGGAGTAGGCCATTCGGCCCCTCGAGCCTGCTCTGCCATTCAACTATACCATGGCTGATCTTCTACCTCAACATCATTTTGCCGCACTATCCCCACATCCCTTTGTTTCTTTAACATCTAGAAATCTATCAAGCTTTGTCTTGAACTTACTCAATGATTGAGCCTCCATAGCCCTCTGGGGTGGAGAATTCCACTGATTCACCACCCTCTGAGTGAAGAAATTCCTCCTCTTCTCAGTCCTAAATGGCCTACTTCCTATTCTGAGACTGTGTTCTCTGGTTCTAGAACCCACCCAGCCAGGGGAAAGATCCTTCCTGCATCTACCCTGTCGAGCACTGGAAGAATTTTGTATGTTTCACCTCTTATTCTATTATCATTTATTGACAGAAAGATTTGTATTTCTACAAGGCCTTTCATGACCTCAAGATGCCCTAGCGTGCTTTACAGCCAGTGAAATACTTAGGAAGTAGTGTCGTCACTGTTATAATATAGGAAGCATAGCAACCAATTTGCACACAGCAAGGTCCCACAAACACCAATGTGATAATGACTAGACAATCTATTTCATTGCTGTTGGGTGAGGAATAAATATTGGCCATGATACTGGGAAGAACTCTCCTCTTCTTCAAAGTAGTGTCATGGTATTTATATGTCCACCAGAGAGGGCAGATAGGGCTCAGTTTACCATCTCATTCAAAAGACAGTATCTCCAACAATGTAGCATTCCCTTAGCACTGCACTGGAATGTCAGCCTAGAGTTTGTGCTCAAATTCCTGTAGTTGGACTTGACCCCATCACTTTCTGTCTCGGAGGTGAGAGTGTTATCAGGGAGCCATAGTTAATTCAATCTAATCTAGAATGTTTCCCTCACCTGTGACACTGTAAACACAAACACTTACTTCAGTTATCAAATGGTAGAGTGCAGTCTATTTTGAACCCCTATTGCTTGCTGCTTTCCCCCCCAACGTGAGTTATCTCCTGTTATGGGAAACTTCCACATACTTTGGCCACTGGCCTGTTCCCCAACTAATTGGGCACTTGGAATGTGTGAGCCCATCAGCAAGCGTTCCCACACAAATGTATGAAAAGGCCATCTAGCCCTTCAAGTTCATCCCATCCAGGTGCAGTGTACACCATCAACCTATCCTTCACTCTCCTGTGAGAGGCAAAGAAGACAAGTTCATTTGGAAACAAACTCTGGGAAATGAAACTAAAACAAAAAGTGCTGGAAATACTCAGCAGGTCTGGCAGCATCTGTGGAGAGAGAAGCAAAGTTAATGTTTCAGGTCTGTGACCTCTCATTAGAAATGACTCTACTCTTTCCCGAGGCCAATCAAGCAGAGCCTAGCCCTATAAATCCTTTGAATTCCAGTTAACCTACAACTTACCCTGCTTCACTGGAAATGGCCCTCTTGTTGTCCTGTCCAGCCTCCTGGGAATCCAAACTTGTCACAAGCTTCAGAAATCTGCTCAGAGATCCAGAGAAATACGTCCTAACCTCCAATGTAATTTTTCCCCACTGTGAGCGTAATGGACACTTTCTTGCAGGAGTCATAGATTCATTATAGCACAGAAGGAGGACATTTGGCCCATTGAGTCCATGCTGGCTCGCTGTGGAGTAATCCAGTCGGTCCCATTCCCCTGCTCTATCCTTGTAACCCTGCAGGTTTATTTCCCTCAAGTGCCCATCCAATTTCCTTTTCAAGTCATTTATTGTCTCCACTTCCACCACCTTCATGGACTGTGATTAGGAGCCTGAGCCCTTTTTGGTTCAGCCCAAGGGCACTGAGGCCAATTATAACTATCCCAACTATGCATTCCAGATTTCTTTCGCACCACAATTGGCAGCTGTGACTTCAGCCATCTAAGCTCTGGAATTCCGTCCTTAAAACTCTCCACCTCTCTATCTCTCTCTCCTCCTGTAAGTTGCTCCCTAAAACCTGCTACTTTGATCAAGCATTTGGTTATCTGTCCTGATATCTCTTAATATGTCTCGGTGTCAAATTTGTTTGATAATTGTTATTGTGAAGCGCCTTAGGATGTTTTACTCTGTTAAAGCTGTTATATAAATGCTAGTTGTGTTGCAGTTGGATGGAATCAACTGAAAGTACAGACCAGGATCAAACAAATCAAACAAAAAGTTTTTTGAATTTATAAGATGTAATTCAATCTCTCTTTGTGGCTATGTAGAACAGTTAAACTATTATGGGCTGCAACATTAATCTGCAGCCCTGCCCCAGGTCACACCAGAGAGAAAGCCTTCTCAGCTATTCAACAAGATCGTGGCTGAACTGCTACATCAACTCCAGTTTCCCGCCCTATCTTCACATCGCTTGATTTCCTAAGTGCCTAAGAATCCATTTATCTCAACCTTTAATATACTCAATGACTGAGCATCCAGAGCCCTCTAAAATAGAGAATTCCAAAAATTCACAACCCTCTGAGTGAAGAAATTTCTCCTCATCGCGATCCTAAGTTGCTGACCCCTTATCCTGAGACTATGACCCCTGGACTCTCCAACCAGGGGAAAGAGCCTTTCAAATTCTACCCTGTCAAGCTCGCTAAGAATTTTATACATTTCAAAGAGATCACCTCTCATTCTCCTAAACCCGAAAATATAGGCCTAGTGTACTCAATCTCTCCTCATAGGACAACCTCTCATCTCAGGAATCAATCTAGTGAACCCCCTCTAAGGCAAGTATATCTTTTCATAGGCATGGAGACCAAACACAGTACTTCAGGTGTGGTATCATCACAGCCCTGTACAATTGTAGCAAGACTTCCTTACTCTTATACTCCAACATCCTGGTAATTAAGGCCATTTGTCTTCCTAATTGCTTGCTAACTCTCTCTGATTCATGTACAAGGATGCCCAAATCCCTCCAAGATTTACTAGTCTCTCAATATTAAAAAATATTCTGCTTTTCCATTCCTCCTACCAAAGTGAGTAATTTCACATTTCCCCACATTATACTTCATCTGCTACCTTCTTGCCCAATCACCTAGCCTGTCTATATCTTTTTCTAGACTCTTGAGTCCTCCCCGCAGCCTACTTTCCCACCTAGCTATGTATTGTCAGAAAATTTGGATACATTAAACTCAGTCCTCGCATCCAAGTCACTGATATAAATTGTACGTAGCTGAGGCCCAAACACTGATCATTGTGGCACTCCACTAGTAACAGCCTACCAACCTGAAAATGACCTGTTTATTCCTACTCTCTTGTTTTTTCTCCTTTAACCAATCCTCTATCCATGCTAATATATTACCCCCAACTCCATGGTACGTTGACCTTTATTGCAAGAGGATTTGAGTACAGGAGTAAAGATGTCTTGCTGCAAATATACAAAGCCTTGGTGAGACCGTACCTGAAGTAGTGTGTACAGTTTTGGTCTCCTTACCCTAAGGAAGGATATACTTGACATAGAGGGAGCGCAACAAAGGTTCACCAGACTGATTCCTGGGATGGATAGTCCCATGAGGAGAGATTGAGAAGGCTGGGCCTGTATTCTCTAGATTTTAGAAGAATGAGAGGTGATCTCATTGAAGTGTAGAAAATTCTTATAGGGCTTGACAGGGTAGATGCAGGAAGGATGTTACTCCTGGATGTGGGGGGAGGAGGGGTGTCTTGAACCAGGGGACAGTCTCAGAATGAGGGGTAGGCCATTTAGGACTGAGATGAGGAGGGTGGTGAATCTTTGGAATTCTCTACCCCAAAGAGCAGGGCTGTCTCGGTCATTGAGTATGTTCAAGACAGAGAGCGATAGATTTCGAGATATTAAAGGCATCAAGGGATATGGGGGTAATGTGGGAAAGTGGTGTTGAGCTGGAAGATCAGCCATGATCTAGTTGAATGATGGAGCAGGCTCGAGGGGCCGAATGGCCGACTCCTGTTCCAATTTCCTATGTTCCTATGTTCCCACGAGCCCTAATTTTGTGTCACAATCTCTTGTGTGGCAACTTATAAAATGCCTTCTGAAAATCTAAATATACAGCTCATGTGGAAGTGGCATTGTACTGGTTTCTGTGAAGACCTTTCAACGTTGTTGATTACTTAAATCCTGGACAGAGTGAATTCCACACAAAGCAATTACAGCTGACACATCTGTGGTCAGGTGCACCTTCACTGCAGTGAGAACAAGCTCTGTAATCAGACTGTGGGAACTGGAATCCCCACTGCTTGATCAGTGTGGTTTATCGGAATCTTTCTATGCTTCAAAAAAAACCCATCCTGGTCAAATTTCTGAAACATCTGTCCTGTTTAGAATTGCTCTAGCTGCACCTTGCTGAAAATTTATATACAATGGAAAAAGAAGGAACTTGCATTTATATAGCACCTTCCATGACCTCAAGACAACCCAAACTGCTTCATAACCAATAAATTATCTTAATACAACAGCTTAATTTGCACACAGCTAAGTCTCAGAAACTGCAATGAGATACTGACCCAATGATCTGTTTCAATGATGTTGGTTGAGTGATAAATATTGGTCAGGACACCAGGAAGAACTCACTTATTCTTCCTCAAATTGTGCCATGGGATCTTTTACATCAGCTGAGAAGGCAGATGTGGCCTTGGTTTAACACCTCATCTGAATGATGGCACCTCTGACGGTGCAGCACTCCTGTAAAATTGCACTGGAGTCTCAAGCTGGATTATGTGCTCAGGTCTCTGGAGTGGGACTTGAACCCACATCCTGCTATTATCAGATGTTGGAGTGATACCACTGATCCATGGCTGACACGCTAACAATGGAAGTTAAGTCAGATCCCCTTTCAGTCTCTTATTAACTATCTGTGTAAACCACTCCACTAGGCTGATTTTTGGTCCTGTTCCCTTGCATTTGAGGTTAAAGGTTTCTGTATTTTCCTTCTGTAGGCACCAGCAGATGGCCTGCCTGATGACCTGGATTGTGTGGAGCTCTTGGACCTACTGTTCGACCAACAGGATGGGATTCTTCGGCATGAGAGCCTCCACACAGATGGCAGGGGGCGCACAGCGAGCTGGGGAATGCCACAGCCGAGTGTAAGGAGCATCATAATCCCAAATCATAACTCCGCACCCCCCCCCTCCACACAGAGCAACATAACTCTGATTCACGCCCACACAGAGCAACATAACACCGTGTCACCTCCACACAGAGCAACGTAACCCCGAGTCACTCCCACACAGAGCAACGTAACAATGTGTCACCCCCAAACAGAGCAACGTAACACCGTATCACTCTCACAGAGAGCAACGTAACCCCGTGTCACCTCCACACAGAGCAACATAACACCGTGTCACTCTCACAGAGAGCAATGTAACCCCAAGTCACCCCACACAGAGCAACGTAACCATGTGTCACCCCCAAACAGAGCAACGTAACACCGTATCACTCTCACAGAGAGCAACGTAACCCCGAGTCACTCCCACACAGAGCAACGTAACAATGTGTCACCCCCAAACAGAGCAACGTAACCCCGAGTCACTCCCACAGAGAGCAACATAACCCTGTGTCACCACCGCACAGAGCAACGTAACCCCGAGTCACTCCCACAGAGAGCAATGTAACCCTGAGTCACTCCCACAGAGAGCAATGTAACCCCGAGTCACTCCCACAGAGAGCAACATAACCCTGTGTCACCACCGCACAGAGCAACGTAACCCCGAGTCACTCCCACAGGGAGCAACGTAACCCTGAGTCACTCCCACAGAGAGCAACGTAACCCCGAGCCACTCCCACAGAGAGCAACGTAACCCTGAGTCACTCCCACAGAGAGCAACGCAACCCCGAGCCACTCCCACAAGGAGCAACGTAACCCTTAGTCACTCCCACACAGAGCAACGTAACCCTGATTTAGCCCCACAGAGACCAATGTAACCCTGAGTCACTCCCACAAAGAGCAACATAACCCCGAGTTACCCCCACACACAGAGCAGTGTAACCCCGAGTTACCCCCACAGAGAGCAATGTAACCCCGAGTTACCCCCACACACAGAGCAGTGTAACCCCGAGTTACCCCCACAGAGAGCAACGTAATCCTGAGTTACCCCCCACACAGAGCAGTGTAACCCCGAGTTACCCCCACACACAGAGCAGTGTAACCCCGAGTTACCCCCACAGAGAGCAACGTAACCCTGAGTTACCCCCCCACACAGAGCAGTGTAACCCCGAGTTACCCCCCCACACAGAGCAATGTAACCCCGAGTTACCCCCCCACACAGAGCACTGTAACCCCACTTCACCCTGTCCCTTTTCAGCTGGTAACGTATTGGTGGAATTCTCTCAAGCTGGTTTATTAAGTCACTAACCCAACTCTCCTTGCTTGCCCATTAGATCCACAACGGCAGAAGCAATGAAGAGTTTCTGTCCTCGATCCTAGCTGAAGCTGTCCCTGCCTCCCCGCTCTGGTCTTCAGCCGGCAGTGACAGTGGGATATCTGAAGACCAGCTCTCTGACCAGCTGGACAGTCCCCAGCATTGTGTGCCGTCTAACAGCCCCCAGAACATTGAGGCTGTATGCATTGAGCCGACCTTTCACCCTGGGCCAGAGTCCAGCTGCCAGGCAGACTACCCAGATGCAGAGATCTCCATCGATTGCAGTAAGAAGCTATGCTTCCTCTAACCACAGGCAACAAGGGGCTGGAGTGAATGGAAGAGGTTTGGAGAGGAATTTCCCCGATTTATATTCACCCTAATTGGCCTGGATCCTTATTTCCTCTCCCAGGACTCCCTGCGATCAGTCCTTATGTGAGAATGCAGCCTGCTCAGAGTTTTATTTGTGCATATTTAATGCAGCGGAGTAATCACAAATTAGGAGTCAAACAGGGAGCTCTTCCTGTGCAACTTCATAACCCTTGAAAAGTCATTTCCCCATGCTGAATAATTTCCTCCTCCTGAAATCTCCAGCCCCTCACTCAAAGGATTGTTCTTCATGCTTGAGTTCAGGCAGCAGGTGTTTACAGGCTATTCGACTAAGAAGGGCATCACAGCGAAACCTGATCCCAATCATCACCTGCTCCCCACATCCATACTTCCTGGCAGATGTCACTGGATGGCAATCGGGAGGGGGAACTCTGGCTGACCTCCCCTCCCAAGACAAGAGGGAAACAAACTCAGCTGTAGTGTCCAACTGGGAGGGTTAGGGGAATACTGATCAAGGCTTAAAGCTGGGATCTTAATATTCATGTTATGACTTTGCAATCAACCAAAGTGCTTTACACAGTGGATTATAGGTACAACAGGTGTCTTTTGCCTGCAGAAAGTGCCATCCATGACTTAACAATAGCTCTCACTCCTCCGAGTCAGAAGGTTGTAGGTTCAAGTTGCATTCCAGAGACAGGAGCACATAGTCTAGGCTCACACTCCAGTGCAGTACTGAGGAAGTGCTGCACTGTTGGAGGTGCCGTCTTTTGAATGAGATGTTAAACCAAGGCTCCGTCTGCCCTCTCAGGCAGATGTCAAAGATCTCATGGCATTTGAAGAAGAGTGGAGGAGTTCTTCCTGCTGTCCAGCAAATAGTTATCTCTCTACTGATATCACTCATTATCTCATTGCTGTCTGTGGGATCTTGCTGTGTGCAATTTGGCTGCCACGCTTCCTACATTGCAACAATGATTACTGTTCTAAAGAACTTCATTGGCTGTAGTGCTTTGGGACATCCCGAGATCCTGAAAGGCATTGAGAGTAGCTGCTCATGATTTTGCTCTTGTACACAGTATAAGGAAAACATGCACAGTATTCACTGTGCAGGCTAATATCCTGTGCTTCTACATTACCTCAATATGACCACCAGGTGGCAGCAGATATACATTTCTCAATATTTCCACTGAATGAACCATGGAAGCAGTCGAGTAAAACAGCAGAAATAAATGAGAAATTTCGATTCTGAATTTTACTGGAGTTGTTGATTGTTTTGATCTAGAGCCGCAGAAATTGTAGCACAAGAGGCCATTTAGCCTATGGTGTCTGTGCTAGCCAATAAAGAGCTATCCAGTCTAATTCCACCTTCCAGCTCTTAGTCCATTACCCTGTAGGTTTCATCACCTCTAGTGCATATCCAAATGTTTTTTAAATGCAATGAGGGTTTCTGCCTCTACTGCTGTACAGACAGCAAGTTCCAGACCCCCACCACCCTCTGGATGAACAAAATTCTTCTCGATACCCACAGGCAGCACAGTGGTGCAGTGGTTAGCACCGCAGCCTCACAGCTCCAGCGACCCGGGTTCAATTCTGGGTACTGCCTGTGTGGAGTTTGCAAGTTCTCCCTGTGTCTGTGTGGGTTTCCTCCGGGTGCTCCGGTTTCCTCCCACAGTCAAAAGACTTGCAGGTTGATAGGTGAATTGGCCATTATAAATTGCCACTAGTGTATAGGTAGGTGGTAGGGGAATATAGGGACAGGTGAGGATGTGGTAGGAACATGGGATTAGTGGAGGATTAGTATAAATGGGTGGTTAATGGTCGGCACAGACTTGGTGGGCCGAAGGGCCTGTTTCAGTGCTGTATCTCTAAATCTAAAAATTCTTCCACCAATTGCGGCTAAATGCACGACAGAAATGTGGAGGTTGTTTAGGGAGCACTTGCTGCGACTGCTGGATAGGTTTGTCCCAATGAGGCAAGGAAGGGATGGTAGGGTGAAGGAACCTTGGATGACAAGAGATGTGGAACAGCTAGTCAAGAGGAAGAAGGAAGCTTACTTAAGGTTGAGGAAGCAAGGATCAGACAGGGCTCTAGAGGGTTACAAGGTGGCCAGGAACGAACTGAAGAATGGACTTAGGAGAGCTAGAAGGGGACATGAAAAAGTCTTGGCGGGTAGGATTAAGGAAAATCCCAAGGCGTTCTACACTTATGTGAGGAACAAGAGGATGGCCAGAGTGAGGGTAGGGCCGATCAGGGATAGTGGAGGGAACTTGTGCCTGGAGTCGGAGGAGGTAGGGGAGGTCCTAAATGAATACTTTGCTTCAGTATTCACTAGAGAGGGGGACCTGGTCGTTGGTGAGGACAGCGTGAAACAGGCTGATATGCTCAAACAGGTTGAGGTTAAGAGGGAGGATGTGCTGGAAATTTTGGAAGACATGAGGACAGATAAGTCCCCAGGGCCAGACGGGATATACCCAAGGATATTACGGGAAGCGAGGGAAGAGATTGCCACGCCTTTGGCGATGATCTTTGCATCCTCACTGTCCACTGGAGTAGTACCAGATGATTGGAGGGTGGCAAATGTTATTCCCTTGTTCAAGAAAGGGAATAGGGATAACCCTGGGAATTATAGACCAGTCAGTCTTACGTCGGTAGTGGGCAAATTATTGGAGAGGATTCTGAGAGACAGGATTTATGATTATTTGGAAAAGCATAGTTTGATTAGAGACAGTCAGCATGGCTTTGTGAGGGGCAGGTCATGCCTCACAAGCCTTATTGAATTCTTTGAAGATGTGACAAAACACGTTGATGAAGGAAGAGCAGTGGATGTGGTGTATATGGATTTTAGCAAGGTGTTTGATAAGGTTCCCCATGGTAGGCTCATTCAGAAAGTAAGGAGGCATGGGATACAAGGAAAGTTGGCAGACTGGATACAAAATTGGCTGGCCCATAGAAGATAGAGGGTGGTGGTAGATGGAAAGTATTCAGCCAGAGAGCTCGGTGACCAGTGGTGTTCCGCAGGGATCTGTTCTGGGACCTCTGCTCTTTGTGATTTTTATAAATGACTTGGATGAGGAAGTGGAAGGCTGGGTTAGCAAGTTTGTCGATGACACGAAGGTTGCTGGAGTTGTGGATAGTGTGGAAGGCTGTTGTAGGTTGCAACGGGACATTGACAGGATGCAGAGCTGGGCTGAGAAGTGGCAGATGGAGTTCAACCTGGAAAAGTGTGAAGTGATTCATTTTGGAAGGTCGAATTTGAATGCAGAATACAGGCTTAAAGACAGGATTCTTGGTAGTGTGGAGGAACAGAGGGATCTTGGGGTCCATGTCCATAGATCGCTCAAAGTTGCCACCCAAGTTGATAGGGTTGTTAAGAAAGCGTATGGTGTGTTGGCTTTCATTAACAGGGGGATTGAGTTTAAGAGCTGAGAGGTTATGCTGCAGCTCTATAAGGCCCTGGTTCGACCACACTTGGAATATTGTGTTCAGTTCTGGTCGCCTCATTATAGGAAGGATGTGGAAGCTTTAGAGAGGGTGCAGAGGAGATTTACCAGGATGCTGCCTGGACTGGAGGGCATGTCCTACGAAGAAAAGTTGAGGGAGCTAGGGCTTTTCTCATTGGAGTGTAGAAGGATGAGAGGTGACTTGATAGAGGGGTACAAGATAATGAGAGGCATAGATAGAGTGGATAGCCCGAGACTTTTTCCCAGGGCGGAAAGGGCTATCACCAGGGGGCATAATTTTAAGGTGATTGGAGGAAGGTTTCGGGGAGATGTCAGAGGTAGGTTCATTACACAGAGAGTGGTGGGTGCGTGGAATGCACTGCCAGCGGTGGTAGTAGAAGCAGATACATTAGGGACATTTAAGCGACTCTTGGATAGGTACATGGATGATGGTAGTATGAAGGGTATGTAGGTAGTTTGATCCTAGAGTAGGTTAAAGGTTCGGCACAACATCGTGGGCCGAAGGGCCTGTACTGTGCTGTACTGTTCTATGTTCTATCTCTGTGGTCCTTCAATTTTGGCCTCTAATGCATCCACAATTTCCTTTATTCCACTATCGGTGACTGTGCCTTCAGGTCCTAGGCTCTGGGATTCCCTCCCTAAATCACTTTGCCTCTCCACTTCTCTTTTCTCCCTTAAGATCCTCCTTAACACATACCTCTTTGACCAAGCTTCCAGGCACCTGTCCTAATTTATCTTTATGTGCCTTGGTGTCGCTTTATAACCCTCTGATGAGGCTCTTTGCGATGTTTTTCTATGTTAAAGATGCTCTGTAAAGATAAGTTGTTATATATTAACAATTTGTAGTCACTGAGCCTGACTAATAGAAATTCTGAGGTGAATGTTAATGATCGTCATGCCTTTTCTGTGTTTATTCTCCCAGGTGACTGGAACGCTGGATTTTTTGAGGAAGGGAGACAGAACATTTCAGCACAGTCTGCTCCTGATAATTTCCTCACACTCACTGTCAAGGACTTACTGCTTTCGAACATGAGTGAAATGGTGAGGCTTTGTGTCTCCTACATGATTAAGTTGCTCTGAATTAATTTCTCTAACCTGGGCATCATGTTCTTTCTTATGTTTGACTTCTTTTAGCTTTAGTTTTAAAGCAGGGTTGAGTGAGAAATTAACCACAGCTATATTGTTGTAGGTTAAACTAACTTCACTGACAGAGGTACTCAGCAGAAAGGCTGAGTAGAGAGTGGGGCCGTGGGGTTTGTCACATCTCAGGCTGAACAATCACACTTGAAGTCACAGATTTAACTTTAACAAAGATTTAACAAGCTTTAATAAAAAGACTTCTGTCGAGTTCTTGCCTACTGCTGCTCACTGTGGCTACAAAGCCTATCTGACCTTACAACAGCCCCCAGGTCAGGTGTTTTCCCCAAAGCACAAAGCTACTTTCAGTTTCCCTCCCAAGTACCATACAGTCTCTAATACTCAAGCCCACACATACAATCATGACATGATTCGTTTAGCATTGCTCTAGTCCAGAGCTGGCACAGACTTGATGGGCTGAATGGCCTCCTTCCAGGCTTTAACTTATGTTTAATATAGCCCATGCTACCTCAAAAACTTCAATTGCACTTTTGGATCCAACTAGTTACTTAATCGATGCATGTAAAATACTTATTACTTAGGGACTGTTAATAAATGTTTGGATTTAAACTGATGTGAAACATTGATTTTCAATAAAGACAGAAAAGTTATAAATGCTCACGCTATATAATGACAGTCCCTAGGTATGAATTTGTTACCTATGCTCTTGTTAAAGCCAGCAGGTATCAGATAAGTCCTAGCACTCTTGTCTCTGAGTCAGGAAGTTGTGGATTCAAACCTCACTCCAGAGACTTGAGCACAGGCTGACACTTCAGTGTAGTACTGAGGGACTGCTGCACTGTCAGAGGAGCCGTCTTTCAGATGAGTCTCCATTTGCCCTCTCAAGTGGATGTAAAAGATCCAATGGCATTATTCGAAGAAGAACATGGGGGTTATCCCTGGTGTTCTGGTCAATATTTATCCCTCAACCAACATCATAAAAACAGATAATCTGGTCATTATCACATTAGTGTTTGTGGCAGTTTGCTGTGTATAAATTGGCGGCTGTAGGTTTAGAGGGGATTTGAGGAAAAATCTTTTCACCCAGAGGGTGGTTGGAATCTGGAACGCACTGCCTGAAGAGGTGATAGAGGCAGGAACCCTCACAACATTTAAGAAGTATTTAGATGAGCACTTGAAACGCCATAGCATACAAGGCTACGGGCCAAGTGTTGGAAAATGGGATTAGAATAATTAGGTGCTTGATGGCCAGCGCGGACATGATGGGCCGAAGGGCCTGTTTCTGTGCTGTATAACTCTATGACTCTATGTATTTCCTACATTACAATTCAGAAGTATCAGCATTGGCTGTAAAGTGCCCTGACATGTCTTGAAGTTGTTAAAGCTGCTATATAAATGCAAATCTTTCCTCTTGTTTTTTGCAGCACCAGCACAAGCCGCAGCTGCACCAAATCCGGGAGCTGGTGCTCAATGATGATGAGAAGAAGTTGTTGGTGAAGGAAGGGGTCACACTTCCATCGCAGCTGCCACTGACTAAAGTACGCTGTCGTCTAACCGTTGCTCGCGCTGTTCACACCGGAGTAGGCTGCTGTGAACCACAGCAGGGGTGGCACTAACCAGAGCAGGCTGGTGATAACCAAGCAGGCCGGTTATAACTGGAGCAGACCGGTAATAACCAGTGCATGCCAGTACTAAGCGGAACAGGCTGGTGTGAACCAGGGCAAGTGGGTAGCTTGTCATTCTAGAAACGTTATCCTTTGTCTCAAGGGATCTGGAATTCAAAGGGGTGGAAGTTATGTTACAGTTGTACAAATCTCTTAGCCCACATCTGGAGTAACTGCATTCAGTTCTGCGCACTGCATCTCAGAAAGGATATATTGACCTTGGAGGGTGTGCAATACAAATTCAGCAGAATGATACTAGGTTAAAAGGGTTAAATTAAGAGGGGAGGTTGGATAGACTAGATATGCCTTTCCTTGAGTACAGAAGGTTAAGGCCTTATCTAACTGAGGTGTTTAAGATGATTGAAGATTTGATCAGGTGGATTGAGTGAAACTATTGTCCCTGGTGGAGGCAGTCCAGAACAAGGGGGCATAACATTAAAATTAGAAGTAGGGCTGTTCAGGGGTGATGTCAGGAAACCCCCAAAAAGCTGTTGAGGCTGGGATGGGGATCAGTTGAAATGCCAACATTGAGATTGTTATGTTTTTGTTAAGTAACTGTATTAAAGGTTGTGGAAACAAGGCAGGTAAATGGAATTAAGATACAGATCAGCCATGATCTAGTTGAATGGTGGAACAGGCTCGAGAGGCTGAATGGCCTCTTCCAGTTCCTGTAAATGGCGAATTCCCTATCTCGGTCATGCAGTCAGATGAGGTGCTTTGCTGCAGAGGATTGGGAAGAAAATCGGAGGAAAATAAAGAAGAGATGAGAGGAATTACATGGCACATGCTGGAAAGGAAGATGGGTTCAGAATTTGGATTCCAGTCTTTCTAGACCAAATCCACTTGGAACATTGATCTGCCTTTTCTCTTTCTCTCAGATGGTGATAGATTCGCTGTGAATTCCGAGCCCTTTCTAGTTTTAGAGAAATTAAAGACACCCTTTCTCCAAGTTGTCCTGATTGAAAGAGGAACTGGGGAAGGAGGAGGGGTTGTGTCTGGGGGGAGGAGTGATGGCATCAGTGCAGTGGGTATGAAAACATGGATAGAAGGGGAAACAGTAAAATAAATTGAAAACTGGGATTGACAACAGATCAACCTATGGGTGTTACAGTTCCTGTTACAAGCGCATACTGCCTGACGGTGCCCTGGCAGGGATAAATATTCTCTTACGAGAGGCATTTCTACCAAGTATGTGTTAATGAGCTGAAATAGGCCAGATCCTTCAGTACTGGCTGCATAAATCCAGGGCCTTGATCAGTCCTACAGTATCTTGAGCCAGAACCTTCAGTTTCTCGGTTTTTTTTTAGTTTAGTGATACAGCACTGAAACAGGCCCTTCGGCCCACCGAGTCTGTGCCGACCATCAACCACCCATTTATACTAATCCTACACTAATCCCATATTCCTACCACATCCCCACCTGTCCCTATATTTCCCTACCACCTACCTATACCAGGGGCAATTTATAATGGCCAATTTACCTACCAACCTGCAAGTCTTTTGGCTTGTGGGAGGAAACCGGAGCACCCGGAGAAAACCCACACAGACACAGGGAGAACTTGCAAACTCCACACATGCAGTACCCAGAATTGAACCCGGGTCGCCGGAGCTGTGAGGCTGCGGTGCTAACCACTGCGCCACTGTGCCGCCCTGTCCCGCGGTGCTGGGGTAGGGAACCATTTTCCGTCAGCCCAGTCTTTTACGCGTTAAAATGCAAGATATGAACTCCCCAGACCAATTTGAAGAATTACATGACAAGATTCCATGTTTTAGGACTTTTATTATAACAACTAACCTTTTTAAAACATTTATTCTTTCATGAGGTGTGGGCCTCATTGGCAAGGCCAGTGTTTGTTGCCCAATTCCATCCCTAATTGCCCTTGAACTGAGTGGCTTGATTGGCCGTTTCAGGGGGCAGTTAAGAGTCAACCACATTGCTGTGGGACTGGAGTCACATGTAGGCCAGACCAGGTAAGGATGGTAGATTTCCTTCCCTAAAGGGCATTAGTGAACCAGCTGGGTTTTTACAACAATTGATGATAGTTTCATGACACCATTACAGAGACTTCCAGATTTCAGATGTTTATTAATTGAATTTTAAATTCTATCAGCTGCCGTGGTGGGATTTGAATGTGTGCCCCCAGGGCATTACCCTCAGCCTCTGGATTACTAGTCCAGTGACATTACCACAATGCCACTGTCTCCCCTAAAAATCATCAGTATCTAAATAGTACTTTTAAAGTAGCTAATACTCCAAATTACTGAGAACAGTATTTTCTTCACTTATTAGACCCTCACACCATGTTTATACGTTACTGTCCTTGAACGAAAATCTTTTGCAGTTAAAAGTCCCAGACTCCTCCCAGTTGCAATGGGTTGGATCTCCCAGTCCCCCTCAAAGTCAATGTCCTCTTTGCTCAGGTGTTAAAACCTTGCATTCTCTGCTTTTCAAAAGGGCCTTTGATCTGGGTTCCTTGTTCTCCTGGTAACCAAGATTCCTGTCTTGTCTTTAAGCAGCGTTGGTGAGAGGTCACATGACTTCTCTGACTCCGTTTTACACTACATTAAAAATCACAGTTTTTTAAAAACAAAATAATGCTACAAAGTCCAGCGTTCATAACAGCAGGCATATGTTCTGTCTCAGCCTCTGAGTTGAACTCCCTACTTGGGTACTGGGAATACAGTGGCCAGGTATGGCAGGAGAGGATTATTACACAACATATGTCCCTCCCTTTTTATCTGTAGTTTCATTGCCACATTAGATCCTTCGTGCTGCCTCTGAAGGTATCACTGCCTAATGTTTTTACGCTTCCTTGTCATTGAAACCTGGCAGACAATTCCAGGCCACCCCTTCTTGATCGTTTCTGGTTTTGTGCATTCATGCTCCCCCTTCCTCCTTGTTCTCTTCCTCTCTCTCTCTCTCTCTCTCTCTCTCTCATTCCCTCTCATTTTCTCTCTCCCTCTCTTTTTCTCTCAGTCCCCCCTCCATTTCAGCTTATCAGCAGTAATTGAATCAGACTGAGAACAGACTGGATGAGTTGAGTTCTTTCCTCCTCTTAGCAAGAAGAACGGATTTTAAAGAAGATCAGGAGAAAGATCCGGAATAAACAGTCTGCACAAGAGAGCCGCAAGAAGAAAAAGGAGTACATTGACGGCTTGGAAAACAGGTGAGGGACACTGTAATAACGACACCAGGTAGCGTGATACTGGGACCTCAGAGCCACCACTGGCGAATCTCAGCCAACATGGTGGTGGAAGGGCTACAATTGGCCTCAGTGCCTTGGGACAAAGGAAGGGGAGAAAGAAGTGAAGGAGAGGGTAAGAGTGGGGGAAGAGTGAAGGGGAAGATGTTGGTGAGGCTGCATTATCCTGTGTGTGCATCATTTAATGTATGCCCTCGGAAAACCAGTGCAAAAGTGGAAATGTAACCCAGTAGCGACCAGTTTGACTCTCCCTCACATCATCTCTGTCCATGTCCAGAGGAACTATTTTGAAGGGCAGAAAGAGGTCACCTGGGGGACAGGTTGTCAGAGGGATTGGGGTGGCGAACAGTCATGTACCCTTTCCCCACTTTACCCAGTTGTGGCTCTATGCCAACTCAATAGTCAAGCATTGACACAGGGTGATAAAGGCAGGTGTAGGCAAAGCATTGCAGGGCCAATAACTGAGTCATTCTTTAGCAGTGAACCACATCCTTTCCACCCTACCTGTGATCAAAGGACATGACCTCACATGATGATGTCAGCTTATTCAAATATTTAAATGTCATGAGCAATGCACTGGGAGGCGGTGGGGGGAAGGGACTAGACTTCCTTGGCCAGCAGCAAGTAAGTGATCACTGCTGTAGCCAGGTCATGTTTTGGGCGGGAAGGTGGATGCTGGCCAAGTAGCATTGGCTCTTTGAGGCCCAGAAATGTGACTACACGTAAGAATAGTCAAGTCTGGTGGTCTCAGTTGAAGGTCAGGCCCACCCACAATAACAGTAATAGCTTGCATTTATACAGCATCTTTAAAGTAGTAAAACATCCCAAATCATTGCACAGGAGTGTTATCAGAAAAAAATTGACCCTTGAGCTACATAAGGAGATATTAGGACAGGCGACCAAAAGCTTGGCCAATGAGGTAGATTTAAGGAATGCTTTAAAGGAGGAGAGAGAGGTAGAGGCAAAGTGGCTTTGGGCCTAGGCAACTGAAGGCACGCCCACCAATGGTGGGATAAAGGAAAATTGGGGATTGATCAGAGGCTGGAATTGGAGGATGGTAGAGATCTCGGGGACAGGGGGTTGGGGGGGGGGTAGTTGATGTAGGACTGGAGGAGGTCACAGAGATGGGCAGGGGCAAGCCAATGGAGGGATTTGAGCATTAGGATACAAATTTTAAATTCGAGGCATTGCCAAACCGGAATCAATGTATGTCAGTCAGCACAGGGGTGACGGGTGAATGGGACTTGATGTGGGATAGGATACAGGCAGTAGAGTTTTGCGTGAGCTCAAGTTTACGGAGGATGGTAGGATGGACGATAGCCAGAAGAGCATTTAGAATGGTCAGGTCCGGAGGTATCAAAGTCATGGATGAGGGTTTCGGCAGCAGATCAGAAAAACAAACATTTACTGATCTCCCCATGGTGTCCAATGCCCCAGACCCTCAGTGATTGGGGTAACACACCACATTTTTGGGAGTAGACATTGTAAATGGGACTTTGAGCCTGGGTATGCAGGCTTCAGCAGTGGAAGCCATTCCCATTTGCTTTTCCCTACGTTTAGCACATGAGACACAGAGCAGGCCTCAGCTCTAGCTGGCACTGAAGCACTAAATCATCAGTCTCCCACCAGCCTAAACCGACCAACAAACTTTTGAAAGGAACAGCAACACAAAATTTTCACAAAATTGGCAATCTCACCTAGGCCAAAAAAAAACTTGCATTACTGGAGGACAGAGAATGTGGTATCATTATTCAAGAAGGGTAGCAGGGATAAACCAGGTAATTATATGCCTGTGAGTCTAAAGCCAGTGATAGGGAAATTATTGGAACAAATTCTGAGAGACAGGATTAATCTCCACTTGGAGTGGCAGGGATTGATGAGGAATAGTCAGCATGGCTTTGTCAGGGGGCTATCGTGTCTAACAAATTTGATAGAATTTTTCGAGGAGGTGACTAGAGGTGTAGATCAGGGTAAAGCAGTTGATGTCGTCTGCATGGACTTCAGTAAGGCTTTTGATAAGGTCCCGCATGGGAACTTGGTTAAGAAAGTAAGAGCCCATGGGATCCAGGGTAATTTGGCAAATTGGATTCAAAATTGACTTAGTGGAAGGAAGCAGAGGGTGACGGTCGAGGGTTGTTTTTGCGAATGGACGCCTGTGACCAGTGGGGTATCACAGGGATCGGTGCTGGGACCCTTGCTGTTTGAAGTGCACATTAATGATTTAGATGTGAATATAGGAGATATGATCAGTAAGTTCGCAGATGGCATGAAAACTGGTGGTGTCATAAATAGTGAGGAGGAAAGCCTTAGATTACTGGACGAAATAGATGGGCTGGTAAGATGGGCAGAGCTGTGTCAAATGGAGTTTAATCCTGAGAAGTGTGAGGTGATGCATTTTGGGAGGACGAACAAGGCAAGCGAATATACAGTGGGCGGTAGGACCCTAGGGAGTACAGAGGGTCAGATGGACCTTGGGGTGCTTGTCCATAGATCACTGAAGGCAGCAGCACAGGTAGATAAGGTGGTTAGGAAGGCATACACGATACTTACCTTTATTAGCCGAGGCACAGAATATAAGAGCGGGGAGGTTATGATGGAGCTATATAAAACGCTGGTTAGGCCGCAGCTGGAGTACTGTGTACAGTTCTGGATACCACACTATTGGAAGGATGTGATTGCAATGGAGAGGATGCAGAGGAGATTCACCAGGATATTGACTGGGCTGGAGTATTTCAGTTATGAAGAGACACTGGATAGGCTGGGGTTGTTTTCCTTGGAGCGGAGAAGGCTGAGTGGGGACCTGATTGAGGTATACAAAATTATGAGGGGCATTGATAGGATAGATAGGGAGAAACTTTTGCCCTTAGCGGAGAGGTCAATGACTAGGGGACATGGATTTGAGGTAAGGGGCAGGAGGTTTAGAGGGGAGTTGAGGAAAAATGTTTTCACCCAGAGGGTGGTTGGAATCTAGAACACACTGCCTGAAGGAGTGGCAGGGACAGGAACACTCAGGACATTTAAGAAGTATTTAGATGAGCACTTGAATCGCCATAGCATACAAGGCTATGGGCCAAGTGTGGGGAAATGGGATTAGTTTTGGACGGGTGCTTGATGGTCGGCGCAGGCTCGTTGGGCCGAAGGGCCTGTTTCTGTGCTGTAAAACTCTATGACTCTATTTATGTAAGGTCTTTTACAACCTTATGATGTCTGAAAGAATTTTACAGCCAATGAGATACGTTTTGAAGTGCAGTCACCTTTGTAATGTAGAAGACAGCTGTCAATTTGCGCACAGCAAGCTCCCACACATATCAAAGTGATAATGTTTTAGTGAAGCTGATTTCGGGATAAATTTTGGCCGACACTGGGGATAGCTCCTCTGCTGTTCTTCCAAATAGTACCATGGCAACTTTTATGACCACCTGAGAGGGCAGATGGAGCCTCAGTTTAAGGACCTATCCGAAAGATGGCACCTCTGACAGTGCAGCACTCCCTCAGTATTGTACTGGAGTGTCAGCCTAGACTTTTGTGCTCAAGATGGTCAAAGGATAGCCAGCGTGGGAGAGGCAAGTGTGGGGCGTTCTTATGAAGTGGAGGTTTAGGCACATGGTAGGCGAAGTAGATAGAGCTAGTGCTTTCTCAGTCCTCGGTAATATACCAGTTACCCAGTGCTCTCTGTTATATTCAACATACCTTGTGTTCTCTCAGAAGAACTGCCTTGTTCTTTCACCTTCAGAATGGCAGCCTGCACGGCCCAGAACTATGAACTGCAAAGAAAAGTCATCTGTCTGGAGAAGCAGAATACGTAAGTGGTCTCCTCTGTGGAAGGTGATGTACAGCACGCACCAGGGCTTCTGTTCATTAGGAGACGGTGTGACAGTGGAGCCCGGCCATTGGTATTCCATCCAACCCCAAAACTGACCTTCTGTCGGCGGGGGGATTCTCTTACTGCAGCTCAAACTGTGTGTGGGTGGGACTGTATCACAAAAATCATCTTATGTTCGACCGGTGAGATTAGTGCTCGCTATGTCAGTGGGTTTGGTTAAAACCAATTTTCACTTGGTGTTAATGTCTAGTCGGTAAAGCAACAACAACTTGCATTTATATAACCCCTTTAACATAGAAAAACATCTAAAGATGCTTCAGAAAAAATTGGATGCCATGCCAAAGGAACACGTAGGAAGTTTGACCAAAAGTTTGGTCAAAGAGGTGGGTTTTAAGGAGGATCTTAAAGGAGGAGAGAGGGATGAGGCCTAGGGATATAGGGAGAGAATTCTGGAGTGTGGGACCTAAACAGCTGAAGGTACGGTCACAAATGTTGGGGTGGTGAAAGTGGGAGAGAGATGCTAAATTTAAATGAACATAGAGTTTGAAGCAGTGGAGTGGTGGGGTCAGGCAGCATCTGTGGAGAGAAAAACAGAGTTAACATTTCAAGTCTGTGTGACCTTTCATCAGAATTGGCAAACGTTAGAAATGTAATAGATTTTTGAGCAAGTGAAAGGGGGGAGGGGAGGAAAAGAAGAAAGGGGAAGGTCTGTGATAGGGTGGAGGGCAGGAGAGAGTAAATGACAAGAAATTTCATGATGCAAAGCCAAGGGGAGTGGTAATGGGACAAGTAAAGGAACAAATGATGTGTCTGGGTGAGGTGTAAATGACAGGAAAGCAGCTGTCCGAACACAAAGTAAAGGGATTAAGAAAGAAACAAGTGGGGGCGGGAGAATTAGGAAATGAACCAGCAAAAAAAAAGCTAAAAAATAAAAAAAAAATAGGGGCAGAGGTTATGATCCAAAATTATTGAACTCAGTGTTGAGTCCAGAAGGCTGTAAAGTGGCCAGTCGAAAGATGAGGTGCTGTTCCTCGAGCTTGCTTTGAATTTCAATGAAACACTGTAGCAGGCCAAGGAACAAAAGGTCATAGTAGGAACAAGGTAGAGAATTGAAATTGAAATGATAAGCAACAGGAAGTTCGGGGTCGTGCTTGCAGACTGAACTGATGTGTTCTGCAAAGTCATCACCCAGTCTGTGTTTGGTCTCCCCAATGTAGAGGCCACCACATTGTGAGCAGTGAATAGAAAATACTAAATTGAAAGAAGTACAAGTAAATCATTGTTTCACTTGGAAGGAGTGTTTTGGGCCCTGGACTGTGGGAAGGGAGGAGGTAAAAGGGCAGGCGTTGCATCTCCTGTGCTTGCATGGAAAGGTGCCGTAGGAAAGAGGGGGAGTGTTGGAGGTGATTGAGGAGTGGACCAGAGTGGCGTGGAGGGAATGGTCCCTTTGAATACTGACAGGGGAGGGGAAGGGAAGATGTGTTTTGTGGTGGAGGTGACAGAAATGGCGGAGGATGATTCGTTAAATACGGAAGCTGGTGGGGTAGAAAGTGAGGACAAAGGGAACCCTCTTGTGGTTCTGGGAGGGAGGGGAAGGGGTGAGGATAGAGGTGCTGGAAATGGGCTGGACACAGTCGAGGGCCCTGTCAAACACAGTGCTGGGGGGTGGAATCCTCAGTTGAGGGAAAAGGAAGACGCATGGAGAGTTGCATCTTTTGAACAGATAGGACGGAGATGAAGAAACTGGAAGAGTGGAATTGAGTCCTTGCAGGAAGTGGGGTGTGAGGGAGTGTAGCTGATGTAGCTGTGGGAGTCAGGGGGCTTATAGTGAATATTAGTAGACAGCTTATCCCTAGAAATGGAGACAGAGAAGTCGAGGAAGGGAAGGGAAGAGTTAGGAATGGACCATGTGAAGGCGAGAGAAGGGTGGAAATTGGAAATTGAAAACAAAGTCAATTACATTTTCCAGTCTAGGGCAAGAGCAGGAAGCCACATGAATACAGTCATCAATGTACTGGAAGAGGTGAGGGAGGTGACCTGAGTAAGACTGGAACAAGGAATGTTCCACATATCCTGCAAAAAGGCAGACATAGCTAGGATGCTTTTATTTGGAGGAAGTGAGTGGAGTTGAAGGAGAAATTGTTCAATGTGAGAACAAGTTCAGCCAGGCAGAGGAGGGTGGTGGTGGATGGGAACCGGTTGGTCCTCTGTCAAGGAAGAAGCAGGGAGCCCTCAGATCATCCTGGAGGGGGATGGAGGAGTAGAGGGATTGGATATCCATTGTGAATAGCAGATGGTGAGGGCCAGGAAACTGGAAACTGTTGAAGTGTCGGAAGGCATCGGAAGGGTCACCGATGTAGGTGGGAAAAGACTGGACAAGGGGAGAAAAATAGAGTTATGATAGGAAGAAATTAGTTCAGTGGGGCAGGAACAGGCTGAAAAAATGGGTCTAGCAGGGCAGTCCTGTTTGTGGATTTTGGGAAGGAGGTTGAAGTGGGCTGTACAGGGTTGGGGAGCTATGAGGTTAGAGGCTGTGGATGGAAGATCTCCAGAGCGGAGATGAGATGAGGTCAGTGATAGTCCTGGATACAATGGCTTCATGTTCAGTAGTGGGGTCATGGTCCGGGCGAAGCAGGACTAAGGGTCAGAGAGTTGGAGTGCGGCCTCTGCTAGGTAGAGGTCGGTTTGCCAGACAACGGCGGCTCCACCCTTGTCAGCAGGTTTAATGATAACGTTAGGGTTGGACCTGAGAGAACGGAGTGCTGGAAGTTCACAGGGAGACAGGTTAGAGTGAGTGAGGGGAGCAGAGAAATTGAGATGGCCGATGTTTTGTCGGTGGTTCTCAATGAAAAGATCAAGGGAGGGTAAGAGGCCAGAGGTAGGGGTCCAGATGGAGGGAGAATATTGGAGATGAGTAAAAGGATCCACTGAGCGGAGTGAGGACAACTGGCCAAAGAAGTGGGCGCGGAGACGGAGGTGACAGAAGAAGAGCTCAGTGTTATGCTGAGCTCAGTTCATTGTGGTGGGAGCCATAAGGGGATGAAACTGAGATCTTGGCTAAGGACAGATTGTTCAGAGTCAAAGAGGGGAAGGTCAAAGGGTATTGTGAATACATGTCAAGGGGTGAGGTTCGAAGAAGAGATGGGGTCAGAGGAAAAGGAAGGGGAGGAAGGATCCAGAGGGGTGTTGGTACCCATGAGTTGTTGAAGCTTATGACTCTTCTCATCTGAGAGGAAGATAAAAAGTTTTGTTAAAGCTAAACATTGCTTCCTTCCTACAGGACATTACTGCAGCAATTGAGAAAACTCCAAACCCTGGTCATGCATTCAACCGGCAGGACTGCACAGACAGGCACCTGCATCATGGTACGTCATTGGGCATGTCATTGCAATACCCATACACACAAGATGAACTTTAATGTGAACTTTAACCTTTTGGTGTGTTTGTTGGTAAAATGGAAAGACTGAAAGCAGAGGGGATGGAATTGGACATGGCGGAAACAGAAAACAAGTGGGATCACATTGGGTGCCCGTTATACCCTCTGCTCAATATTCAGTTCCATTGTCTTCAACAGATTGAATATCAGGCCCGTGACATAACAGGTACCAATGTGAGTCAACCTGTTTTATGGCGCAGGCCCATGTCCAGTTTCACCTGCGGAGAGTATGTCTGCTTTACTAATCACAGTGGCTGATTTACCTCCTTGGTTATTGAATTGTGGTAGATATTTGTTAACTAAGTACTCACACATGTGGAGTAAATTGACCTGTATTGCCCATGAGTGGCTAAAATGGTGTTATCGTTATCACACCTGGGGCTAGTCAGTGATTTTGATTGGACAGCATTGAATGACCAAAGCGATGACAGCATTGTGGAACTAAGCTGCCTCTGCACGGAATCTGCACCTTTAGCAGTCAAGAGGAGAAAATAAAATGGCAGTGATTAATTCTGGCTCTTCTTACTACAATTGCAACAGAGACATTGTCCCTTTAAGGTGCAGAGCACTGTTAGTGTTGATGTGAGCCATGTAACTTTTGGTCTTTTCTCTCTCCTCAGGTGCTGATGTTGTCGTTTGGCCTGATTATTTTCCCCAGCTTCAGTTCATTCAGCGCTAGTAAGGGTGCAAAGGAAGATGACTTCACACCTGTACGAGGTTAGGACTGGTACCCAGAGTAACTTAATACCAGGAGAATGGGAGAACAGTTCAACACCAGACTCTGGTGACAAGTAACAAACAGAACTTACAATCTGATTTATGTCCTTGGGTGTAAACCCGATCACTTGACATGTCCCTTTTGTAAACACAGAAGGTCATCAGACATCTCATTGTAAAGTTACCCTGCTATTGTGGCAGGCACTGCCCAAGCATTTGACACCTGCCACCACAACAAAATATATAATAAAAACAATAGTTGGGAATGTGGCTTTTGGGGGGAGGGAATTTGGCCTCTGAGGTGGCAGAATGCAGCTTAAGAAGAAGGCTGATATTTTGCACATGCTCCACAGAGTGACTGAAACATCAGGAGCAATTTTAACCCAACGCACCCATTTGGGAAACATAAGAACGTAAGAAATAGGAGCAGGAATAGACCATTCGGCCCCTCGAGCCTACTCTGCCATTCAATTCGATCATGGCTGATCTTCTAGTCTGGCTGAAGTCAATGGGAAGCAATATTAGGCAGGGTGCCAAACTGGTATTCCACCCCATCCTGTGTATTTCCTGTTAGCTGAATTAGGTTAAAATTACTCCCAGGAGTATTGGTAAAAAGAAAGAACTTGAATTTATAAAGCGCCCTTCTTGATTTAATTACATCCCAAAGCGCCTTACAGCTAATTAAGTACTTTTTTGGAGTATGATCACTGTTGTAAGGTAGGAAATACAGCAGGCAATTTGCACACAGCAGGATCCCACAAACAGCAATGTGAAAATGACCAGATAATCTGCTTTAGCGATGTCAGTTCAGGGAAACAGGACACAGGGGATAACTCCTTCTTCCAAATAGTGTCATGGTATCTTTTACATCCACCTGAGATGGCAGAGGCTCTACTGGTCTAATTGGTTCCAGCCTTTACTCTGGGTATTAATGGCATACAACAAGTTGGATATTGATCCACTAGATGTGGTACACCTTTATTAAACCACAAAGTAATAGTACATACTCACGATAATACCAGTTGCTTAGCAGTCCTGCGAGCCGGAGTCTGTCTCAGTGGTCAATCCACCGCGAATCTTCCATGTGTGACTTCCGGATGGCTGACCACACCGCCCTAACCACTGCAGCAGAGATGCTCCTGTGGGCTCTTTCTTTATATCTTTTTTGCTATGGCCTTATTCCATATAAGGTAAAACTTGTTTTTAACTTCTTCAATTGGTCTGCAATTACCTCACTATCCTTTTTGAAAAACAAGGTATATGGCTAAAGGCTTGGGCCTCACGTAGGAGTTTCAAGGCCCATAGCTTCAGATAACAAAAACAGTTTCCCTACTTCATTATCTCTAGCACCATTATCAATTTTCAGACTGGTACAGATAGACATTATTTTTTAAGCTCTTAACGAGCAAGGCCTGGATCTGTTCCGGGATGCCAGCACTTTTGCTTTTAATAGTTTTGCAGACCCTGCTAATTCTGACAAGGCAATGCCATGATCAGAATTGACCATCTTGCCTTGTGTTTTCAAGTCCACAATACAGTTCATTAGATATCTTCAGTCTGGGTACTCCGATGCTCCATGTTGCCACCATGAGACAGACTCCACACTCACAGGACTACACCACAACCAGTCTATATTCGTTAATACAAAAGAAATAAAAGAACAGTTACATGGTGAAAAAGTGATTGTACATTAAAAGGTAAAATAATACATTGGCTTACAGGGCCTCGGTTTAACAGCTTATCCGATAGATGACGCCTCCAACAGTGCAGTGCTCCTTCATACTGACCCCGCGACAGTGCAGCGCTCCCGCAGTACTGACCCTCCGACAATGTAGCAGTCCCTCAGTACTGACCATCTGGCAGTGGAGTGCTCCGTTGGTACTAACCCTACGACAGTGCAGCGCTCCCTCAGTACTGAACCTCCGGCAGTGCAGCACTCCCCGCTCAGTACTGTCCCTCCAACAGTGCAGCGCTCCCTCAGTACTGACCCTACGACAGTGCAACGCTCCCTCAGTACTGACCCTACAACAGTGCAGCACTCCTTCAGTACTGACCCTACGACAGTGCAGCACTCTCTCAGTACTGTCCCATGGACAGTGCAGCACTCCCTCTGCACTGACCCTCTGACAGTGCAGGACTCCCTCAGTACTGAGCCTCCGATAGTGCAGTGCTCCCTTAGCACTGACCCTCTGACAGTACAGCACTCTCTCAATACTGACCCTCTGACAGTGCAGCACTCTGTCAGTACTGCCCCACAAACAGTTCAGCACTCCCTCAGTATTGACCCTCTGACAGTGCAGCACTCTCTCAGTACTGCCCCATGGACAGTGCAGCACTCCCTCAGTACTGACCCTCTGACAGTGCAGCACTCTCTCAGTACTGCCCCACGGACAGTGCAGCACTCTGTCAGTGCTGCCCCACAAACAGTTCAGCACTCCCTCAGTATTGACCCTCTGACAGTGCAGCACTCTCTCAGTACTGCCCCATGGACAGTGCAGCATTCCCTCAGTACTGACCCTCTGACAGTGCAGCACTCTCTCAGTACTGCCCCACGGACAGTGCAGCACTCCCTCAGTACTGACCCTCTGACAGTGCAGCACTCCCTCAGTACTGCCCCACGGACAGTGCAGCACTCTCTCAGTACTAACCCTCTGACAGTGCAGCACTCCCTCAGTACTGATCCTCTGACAGTGCAGCACTCCCTCAGTACTGACCCTCTGACAGTGCAGCACTCTCTCAGTACTGCCCCGCGGACAGTGCAGCACTCTCTCAGTACTGCCCCATGGACAGTGCAGCACTCCCTCAGTACTGACCCTCTGACAGTGCAGCACTCTCTCAGTACTGCCCCACGGACAGTGCAGCACTCTCTCAGTACTGACCCTCTGACAGTGCAGCACTCCCTCAGTACTGCACATTCAATGGTTTTAGTTTGGGCTTCAGGGGAACCAAACTTCAAGCCACAGTCAACTGCGGCTGTAAATTTGAATTAACTCACACGTTTTCTTGAAGTGAATCAGCTGGTGATGGTAGTTGAGAATATCATGAGCTACGAACTGAGAGCAGCTTTTTGCAGCAGTTCGCATGAGTAATTTAAGCAACTGCTTTATGTAACTTGCACTTCCTTAGCAGAATGATCCCTCACAGATTTGAAATTGAGAGAGTAATGGTAAACCAAGCATGGGTAAGGAAATAAAAATAAAGCAGTGCAGATGCTGGAAATCTGTAAAGAGAAACCACAGAGATAATGGCCAAAAACACTCAGCAGATCAGGGAACATCTGTAAAGGAAGGAAAATATTAATGTTATTGGTGCAGCCCTTGAGGAGAATGTATTCTGATGAGTGGCTGTATCTATAACCTTCATTTTTTCTTTCTTTGAAACAAAATGTAGCACCTTTAATGCAGTGAAACCTCCTGAGGTGCTTCACAGGAGCGTGTTCAAACAAAATTTAACATACGAACATATGAGTTAGGAGCAGGAGTAGGCCACTCGGCCCCTAGGGCCTGCTCCGCCATTCAATAAGATCATGGCTGAACTGATTACTCCACATTTCCACCTAACACCGATAACCTTCCACTCACCACCCCCCTTACGTATCAAGAATCTATTTACCTCTGCCTTAAAAATATTCAGACTCTGCTTCCACTGCCTTTTGAGGAAGAGAATTCCAAAGACTCACAACCCTCAGAGAAAAAACATTTCAGCTCATCTCTGACTTAAATGGGCGACCCCTTATTTTTAAACAGACCCTTGGTTCTAGATTCTCCCAGAAGGGGAAACATCCTTTCCACATCCACCCTGTGAAGACCCCTCAGGATCTTGTATGTTTCAATCAAGTTGCCTCTTACTCTTCTAAACTCCAGCGGATGCAAATCTAATCTGTCCAGTCTTTCCGCATAAGATAGCCCACCCATTCCAGGTACTAGTCTAGTAAACCTTCTCTGAACTGCTTCCAATGCATTTACATGTGAGCCACATAAAGAGATATTAGGACAGGTGACCAAAACTTGGACAAAGAGGTAGATTTTAAGGAGGAAGCAGTCTATCCTCATATGTGAAGGAATATCTAGTCCTTGGGCTGAAACTTTGAGCCCCTCAGAGGTTGGAAATAGAGGTGGACGGGGCCTAAAGATTACGGAGCCAGCTGGTATGCTGGTTTCCTGACCCCGTTCTGCCGACGCATGCTCGGGGCCCGGCAAGCCATCCCACTCCCACATGGACAAGCAATTAGACTCGTTAAGAGCCATGTTAACCAGGGATTAAGGAGGCTGACTGGAAAATACCAGTCAGCCTCCAGTTACCCATTGTGACAGGAGGGCAGGTTAACTGCCTGGAGGCGGGCACCCAGTGGCAGGCTAGGATGCCAGCACTCCAGGCAGGCCTACAGGCCCTTCCTGCCTGCCTAGGTGGGGTTCAGCCAAAGGCTGCCTTGTACACCCTGCCCACAGTTGTGGCTTGGCTGCTTTCTGTACTGGGACCCGGGTTCAATTCTGGGTACTGCCTGTGCGGAGTTTGCAAGTTCTCCTTGTGACCGCGTGGGTTTTTGCCGGGTGCTCCGGTTTCCTCCCACAGCCAAAGACTTGCAGGTGATAGGTAAATTGGCGGCCGTTGTAAATTGCCCCTAGTGTAGGTAGGTGGTAGGGAATATGGGATTACTGTATATGGGACTCCATTCCATTCTCCCAGTTTCTCCGTCTCCGACGCATCTGCTCTGATGATGCTACCTTCCATGACGGTGCTTCTGATATGACCTCCTTTTTCCTCAACCGAGGATTTCCCCCCACTGTGGTTGACAGGGCCCTCAACCGTGTCCGACCCATTCCCCGCACCTCTACCCTCACCCCTTCCCCTCCCTCCCAGAACCGTGACAGGGTTCCCCTTGTCCTCACTTTTCATCCCACCAGCCTCCATATCCAAAGGATCATCCTCCGCCATTTTCGCCACCTCCAGCGTGATGCCACTACCAGTCGCATCTTCTCCTCCCTTCTCCTGTCAGCATTCCGAATGGATCGTTCCCTCCGCGACACCCTGGTCCACTCCTCCATTACCCCCACCACCTCGTCCCCGTCCCAGGGCACCTTCCCCTGCAATCGCAGGAGGTGTAATACCTGCCCATTTACCTCCTCTCTCCTCACTATCCCAGGCCCCAAACACTCCTTTCAGGTGAAGCAGCGATTTACTTGTACTTCTTTCAATGTAGTATACTGTATTCGCTGCTCACAGTGTGGTCTCCTCTACATTGGGGAGACCAAGCGCAGACTGGGTGACCGCTTTGCGGAACATCTCCGCTCAGTCCGCAAGCAGGACCCTGAGCTTCCGGTTGCTTGCCATTTCAACACTCCCCCCTGCTCTCATGCTCACATCTCTGTCCTGGGATTGCTGCAGTGTTCCAGTGAACATCAACGCAAGCTCGAGGAACAGCATCTCATCTACCGATTAGGCACACTACAGCCTGCCGGACTGAACATTGAGTTCAATAATTTCAGAGCATGACAGCCCCCCACTTTACTTTCATTTTTAGTCATTTTTAGTTATTTTTTCTTCCTTTTTTTTGCATTCCTTTTTACATTTTTTACAATCTTTTTTTGCATTTATTTCATTTCATCTTAGTTTGTTCAGTTTGCTTACCCACTGTTTTTTTCAGGTTGTTTTTCTTCAGGTTTGCACTTGCTGATGTTCTATATTCAGTATATTCACACCTAATCTGTACTAATGCTTTGTCTTTCAAAACACCATTAACATATTGTTTGCCTTTGCTCCGTGACCTTTTGGTCAGCTATGTGGCCTGGTCCAATCTGCACCTTCTCCTTTGTTATCTCTTGCCCAACCCCCACCTCACTTGTTTATAATCTGTGACTTTTCTAATATTTGTCAGTTCCGAAGAAGGGTCACTGACCCGAAACATTAACTCTGCTTCTCTTTCCACAGATGCTGCCAGACCTGCTGAGTGAATCCAGCATTTCTTGTTTTTGTTTCAGATTTCCAGCATCCGCAGTATTTTGCTTTTATATTATTATGGGATTACTGTCGGGTTGGTATAAATGGGTGGTTGTTGGTCAGCACAGACTCGGTGGGCCGAAGGGCCTGTTTCAGTGCTGTATCTCTAAATAAAAAATAAAAAAATAAATAAAATAAAACAGTGGATGAGAGGGCACCTGCTTGTTGAAGCACCCTCTCAGTTACTTACTTTTTACTGCAGCCATTTGCTCCTTTGAAGCTGGAAGGCCTCTGATTGGCCCCAATCTGACTGCTACCCCCCCAGGGTGGGTTTGGGACCCAGAAACTGTCCCAGTTCCTGTTTCCTGCCCCTGAGGTGAAAACTCAGCCTCTTGTCTCTGCTGGGGTTGAGCCAGGGAACTTGGCTAAGTGGGTTGGAGCTCCAGTGGAATCAGTCACTCTACTGACCCTCATTAAAGAGGCCTGTTTTTAACTGGAATTAAAAGCTTCTACACCTCTATCGGGGGAGTTCAATAAGCTATAACATTGATTTTTTTTTTGCAGTATTTTCTAGGTCTTTGCATGACCTGGAGTCTTCCCGAGTGCTTCAGATGTTGGCCAGCCCTCACAACCATGCCGCAGCAGAGAAGAATTCAGAATGGAGTGATCAGCTCACTTTGGAGAGTGGTGTCGCAGTTAAAAAACAAGACCAAACAGCGAATGGCAAAGAACTCACTGGGGATATTGGGAGCCTCTTGTCCAACAGGTCCAACCCTTCACTGAGGAATGGTGCCATTGCCAAGGATGTCACAGTCCTTGAAGACCTCAATCCTGAAGACCATACTGCAGATCATGCACTAGGGCATTCCGCATGGACTGAACTGACCCCTGACCACAGAGATGAAATGTAGGGGCTTTTTAAATCTGGGACTTTTCTTATTCGTTGATGTTTAAAGGGGAAAGGAATTGCGACTGATCGAGTACTGAAGATTGGAATAAGATTTACATCATTCCATCAGAATACATTGTACCAGTTCTCCCTCGTACATCAGAAACAGCCCCTCTGTCTCCATATTAGCCATATTGCACAGTCCAGATATTGCCTGATCTGCCACATCTTGGTTTTAAGTGGGTACAATGTCTATATCTTTAATTCTTTTTTTTTACAGTAAATAACAGTCTTAATGACATTACTATGAACAATCCCAGCTTCATAGCATTAATACTCAGCACCATAATTGACATTTTTCAAAACTTCCCAGAGCATTAATAACACTTGGATCTCATGTGCAGAAACTATATTATTTCACTTCTTGTAATGATAGCATTCTTCTTTCTCTTCCTTGAGCCTGGATCAGCAGTGTGATCGAGAGGTTCTGGGCCTCCGTGGCCATGCTGCGTCGGTGAATTGGCCTCTCCCTCTCCCCCTGGTTCGTGCAACTGAGCTTTGCATTTTCTGAGCCTGTCCACCCCACATGGTTTCAATTCTTCTCCAATATTTCTTTTGGTGCCTGTTTCTCCACTTCTTTAGCAAAGGTGGCGATATGCTGGCGCATGTTTGGATGAGTGAAGGTTGATCTCCTGGCATCTTGCCCAAGTTTCCCTTCTTAATATGAACACCTAGGCTGACTATGAGGTTGGAAGCTGTGACGGGGGAGCACTGGACTGGCCTCCAGAATCGGTTGAATGAGCTTTCCCCTTCACTGGCATCTCTCTTGAAACCCTAACCAATTTTTCCTCTCCCTAGACCAGGGACTGGAAATCCAGTTGTAGACTCCACTCCCTCTCGCCAACCCCCCACACCATTCCCCCACCTCTTGCTATTCCCCTCTTACACCATCCACCCTGTCACATAACCCATCTTGTCAACCCCTTCCTCATCATCAATCTCTCACTATACCCAGCCCCCTCGCCATGTACTCTTCCTTTCCATTTACCCCTTCATCATCCACCCTCCTCCACCCTCCACTCCCACTCCCACTTTTAGATGTACCTGTTTCTTACACACTGCTTTATATGCTGATTTTCTAAAAAATGTTGTAACACTTGGTGAATGTTTACTGAATTTGATTTTTAAAAAAAGATTTCACTGCAACCATCGGAATGAATACAAATCATTAAAATTTCATAGATCTGTAAAAATACATTTGTGGATCTTTTTTTCCACACACTTTCGAATCCCTACTAACCACTTCCTCCCCAGTGGATAATAGAAAGTGGAAGATGATTGACAGTCTGTTAGTTTTGGCCTCATAATCCAAAAAATGATCACTGGCAATATTAGCCGGTTGCTTTGTATGACATTCCCCAATCTTGATAGGGGATTATTTTAACTAGGTTAAGACCTGCACTAGAATAGTCGGACATCATTCTAACATACAAAGTGTTTGCCCGCTAATACTGTTACTATTTCCAATATTAATTTCCAGACTGTAGTTCAGCAATACTCAAGATATGGGAAGACAGTTAACTAGGGAAGGGTAACAGTTTCCTTACGTGTTTGCTGTTATTATGAACATACGAAATATAAAGAACAGAAAACAACACACTGGCCAGGTTAGCCTGTCCCACACAGATGTGATGCATCACAATACAGACACTCCTCCCCCCTGCCAGAGTCATGTGATCTCCTGGAAGAGGCAATAAAACAGATGAAACATGGGCCAATTCAGAAAGAAAGACTTGCATTTATATAGCGCTTTTCTCGACCACTGAACGTCTCAAAGTGCTTTACAACCAATGAAGTACTTTTTGAAGTGTAGTCACTGATGAAATGTAGGAAACATGGCAGCCAGTGTGCGCACAGCAAGCTTCCACAAACAACAATGCGATAACGACCAGATAATCTGTTTTGTGATGTCGATTGAGGGATTAATATTGGCCAGGACACTGAGGACAACTGTCCACTCTTCATGGGATCTTTTACATTCATCCGAGCAGACAGATGGGGTCTTGGTTTAACGTCTCATTCGAAAGACGGCACCTCCGATAGCGCAGCACTCCCTCAGTACTGCACTGAAGTGTCAGCCTTGATTTTTGTGCTCAGGCCCTGGAATGGGACTTGAACCTAGTTTTATGGGGAACAAAAGGTTTCATTCCAGCTCCCTCAGACGACCAAAACTAGTCCAGAGTTTCACTTTGGCCCTGATAATTCTACGCAGTACGAGGTGATCCCAGACAGAAACAGCACCTGCTCTCTCTTGAAGGAACTCAATGAATCAGTGTTCACCCGCATGAGCTGGCAGGTTTCATAGGTCCACTGTTCTGTGAGGAAAAAAAACTACTGCCGGACATAAAGGGTCTACATTTATACAGCAGCTTCAGTAGGTCTCAAAGTGTTTTGCAGCCAACGAAGTCCTTTTGAAGTATGATCACTGTTGTAATTGAGGAAATGAGGCAGACAAATTACACACATCAAGGTCCCACAAACAGCAATGAGATAATGACTAGATAATCTGTCTGATGAGGGATAAATATAGGCCAGGACACTTTAGAGATCAACTCTGCTCTTCTCTGAAATCATGCCATGGCATCTTTTACATTCACCTAAGAGGGCAGACAGGGCCTCAATTTAATGTCTCATCTGAATGACGGCACTCACTCAGTCATGACTCAGTAATGCACTGATAAGTCAGCCTAGATTATGTGCTTAAATCTCTGGAATGGGGTTGAAACACACAACCTTCTGACTTGGAGGTTAAAGTGATACCCACTGAGCCAAGACTGACACCGGTAGAGCCAGATTTGGAGGAGAATTGGATGGGAAACCAGATTGGAGGGGGTAATATCAATGGAAGCAGAGAGTTTAGTAGAGATAAGCACCACGGAAAGCCAATGGGAGAATGATTAGTTGGGGGGAGCCTCATGGGAAGCCTAGAAAATCACATTTAGAGGGGCAATGGCAAAAGGAGACAGATTTGTAGAATAAGACAGCTTGGGAGGAGTAAGCATTATGGGAAGGTAGCAGGAGAGAGGCAATAGAGCCGGTGAGTGTCAGAATGAAATTGGTAATAGGAATGGAGGGCAGAATGGGTGCGTAAACAGGATGGATTGCCAACAGGAAAAACATGATGAACTGCGTGCAGCGTACCTGTTAAAAGGAGAGACTTGTCAACAAGTGGCAACAGGAATTTGGTGAGAGTGGGAATTCAGTGCAGAGGTGGAAGGAAGAGCGAAATAATTTAAGTCAAGAGGCAACAGTAAATGTATAAATAATCAGAGTAATTAATAAGATTGAAAGTTTTTTTAAGCCAAATGATGGGACAGCTGAGACCTATTACCTACAATTCCTTGCTATGTGGAAACTCCAGGATGCTTCTGGATAACCATGTATAGAGGAAGTAACTCCAATTGCTTGCATTCAAGTTTGGGAGAAGTCACTGCAGGACATATGGAAGCTGAGAATTTCCTGCAGTGCATGCTCCAGGAGGTGGTAACCTTGCACTACAAAGTTTTCAGGAGGTTAGTAAGTGGGTGGCCATTGGCAGGGTAGGAAGAGGCAGGCAGTGCAGGTATCCTCCAGTAGTGTAGCACTCTCGAACTGGTTTTCAGTGCTGAATGCCAGTGAAGACGACAACACCTTGCGGAGTGTAGTCTGGACCACATCTGCAGCAGTGAGGGACAAATGATTGCACAGTGGATACAGCCAAGTGTAGAAATGCAGTGGTCTTAGGGGATTCAATTGTCAAGGGGATAGGTAGGCATTTCTGCAGCTGCGTGGTGTGTTACTACCTCCCTGGTACCAGGTTAAAGGCCATCATTGAAAGGGTGAAGAACACTTTGAGGGGGAATGGGGAACAGCCAGAAGTAATGGTCCATGTGGGAACCAATGACATAGGAAGGAATAGGGTTGAGTTGCTGCAGCCAGAGCTTCAGGAGTTCAGGATGAAGTTAAAGAGCAGAACCTCAAAGGCAGTAATCTCTGGATTGCTCCTGGTGCCACATGCTAGTGAGTATATGAGCAGTAAGACAAGACAGGTAAATATGTGGCTGGAGAAATGGTGCAGGACAGAGGCCTTCAGATTTCTGGGGCATTGGGAAAAGCTCTGGGTCAGGAGGGACCTGTTCAAGGTGGATGAGTGGCATCTCAGCAGAGCGGGGAGCAGTGTCCTCAGAGGGAGGTTACTGGTGCCATGGGGGAGGGTTTAAAATAATCTGACGGGGTGGGGGTGAGTGCCAGGAGGAAATATTAAAGCAGAGAAATGAGATGCACAGAGGACTGGGAGAGACAAATAGCATTAGAGTATATCGAGTAATTCAGAAATAGGAGGAATCAGACGGGGGTAAATTCATGCAGTCTAATATGGGTTTGGAGTGCATATGCATGAATGCACGTAACATGGTAAATAAGGTTGGTGAACTGCAGACAAAGGTCACCACATGGTATTATCATATAGTGGGAATAGCAGAGACATGGTTCAAAGAATTGGGTACTTAATATTCCTGGCTGCAGGGTATTCAGCAACAACAAGGGAGAATAAAAAGGAGGTGGGATGGCAGCGTTGATCAAAGTGACTATTAGAGCATTGGAGAGGGATGATGCATGTGAGAGGTCAAAGACTGAATTTGTTTGGTTAGAATTAAGGAACAATAAAAGAGCTAATGCTACTGGGTGTGTACTACAGACCACCGAATTGTGGGAAAAGGACAGAGGAGCAGACTTTCAGGCAAATTGCAGAAAGATGAAGTGTTAAATGGAGAGCTTTGATTAACCTAATATAAACTGGCAAAGAAGGGAAAGAGTTCCTGAAATGTGTACAGGAGAACTTTCTTGATCAGTGTGTTTCCAGACCAATAAGGAAGGAAGCAGGGCTGGATCTAGATCTGGGGTGTAGGAACGGATAGACCTCTGGGTCTATGTACACAAATCTTTCAAGATAGCAGGACAAGTTGTAAAGGCTGTTAAAAAACTGGGATCCTTGTCTTTATTAATGGAGGAAGAGAGTACAAAAGTAAGGGAGTTATGCTGAAGTTTTAAGAACACTGGTTAGACCTCAGGTGGAGGATTTTGGGCACCACACTTTAGGAAGGATGCCAAGGCCTTGGAGAGGGTACAGAAGAGGTTTACGAGAATGGTACTCAGAGATGAGGGATTTCAGTTATGTGGAGAGACTGGAGACGATGGGGTTGTTCTCCTAAGAGCAGCAAAGGTTAAGAGGAGATTTGAAAGGGGTGTTCAAAATCATGAATGGTTTTGATAGATTAAATATAGAGACCAGTGGCTGTGGACACAGATTTGAAGGTGATTGGCAAAAGAACCAGAGGCGACATGAGGAAACAGGTTTTTTACGATCGGATATGCACTGCCTGAAAGGTTGTGGGGGGCGGGGGGCAGATTCAATAGTAACTTACAAAAGAGAATTGGATAACTAACTGAAGGGGAAAAAAATTACAGGGCTATGGGGAAGGAGCAGGGGAGTGAGATCAGTTGAGTAGCTCTAACAAAGAGCTGGCATGGGCACAATGGGCCAAATGGCCTCCTTCTATGCTGTATCATTCTCTGATGATTCTACGAAAACAGATTGAGAGAGGCAACAGCAAAGGAAATCAGTGGGGAAGAGATTGAGAGGGCACATGGGGAGAACCAAATTTAAAGGGTTAATAATAAGGTAAGCAGTGATTTATTAATAGGCACCATAAAAAGCTAAAGAGAATCAGTGTGGAATTAGGAATGGGATGTGGAGACAGAGAAGGATAGGTGGTTAGGGGTGAGGATCACTAAGCAACAGTGAGTGTCAAACTGCAAGCGGATCCATAATGGGAGAGGCAATAGGAGTCAGTGGGAGATTGAGGTGGGGTAGGCATCATGAGAAGCCAGAGGCAATTAAATTGGTAGGGGTATTGGCAAAGGGAGCCAGAAGAAGCATTATGGGAAGGCAGAGGGAGTCAGATTGTGAGGGGAATGGTATGGGAAGGCAGAGGGAATTAGAATGAGAGGGCAAGCATCAAGATGAGCCAATGAAAGTGAGGCAGGGTAATCATTATGGGAAGCCCTAGGGTGTAGGACTGGTCAGGAAAGTCACAATGGAAGCCAAAGGGAAACTGATTGACGAGTGAGGAAAAAAAGGACAGCAGACTGTGAAGAGAAATAACAAAGGGAGCTGACGTGGGAGAAGTAAGGGAAGAAACACTAGAATGGGATGGGCAATGATGGGTGGGATGGGGGGAGGGTGAATGGTGGAGAGCCCCATTGAAGTTGGCAAGGGATATTGAGACAGAGGGCTGGATTTTAAAGGGTCTCCGTGCTGGGAACATTGGTGGGGTGGGGGGGGCGTGAGACATGAAGAAAGCAATGGATGAGGCCCGCCACTGACCCCGGCAGGCCCTGTCCTGATCTTAGTGGCGGTGGCAAGGCCTCGTGGCAGCACCCTACCCCCCCACCCCCCCCAGCCCCCACTGCTCGGCGACGGGACCCCAATTTCCATATGTAAATAAATTAACCTACATGAATGAATGAAGGTCCCGTCGCCTCCTGATTTGCCGCACCCATCTTCATTTGGGCGGCTGGCAATGCCACGCCTTCGAATCCCCCTTTGGGGAAATGAGGTGTGACTCCTGTGCGGAGGGGGTGGAGGTATTTTTCTCCCTGCAGGAGGGGGGAGCTGGGTCAAACTCTTTGGATTGGTTGGGGAGCGGGGGGGAGGGTGATGGGAAGGGGTAAAGGACAAAGGCTCTGAACTTTGGTGTGGGTGGGAAGGTCATATATTCACGGTAGGTATTTCGGGGGCGGGGGGCAAAGGGCAGGAATGATGTGCAATGCCATTGGAGGGGTGGAAGAGGGCATGGAAAGACTTTTGGATTCATTTTTATTGTCATATATAGCTCTAAGCCCTTTAAAATGGTGCAGGTGCATGCGGATTGGCGCCGGACACCGTTGCCAGGGATGGCTCATCCGCCCCATCCACATCATCGGGAGGTGTGGCCGTTTGGAATCTCGGTGGCTCTGTGACGTGTACCCCAAGTGTGTGGGCCGCCATGTTCAACATGCAGCCCAGAGTGTTTGGAGGAGACAGACTGGGAATCAGAACTAGATTGCGTAAGGCAAGGGGAAGGAAAGCGAGGTTGAAAGGGGATAAAAGAGAATCTTTAATTTGTCAAATGTTTGTAACAGGTCCAATAACTGCTGACCTAGCCATTTAAGGGTCACAAGCACAAGTCCCATTTTGGTCTTTTGTGGGCCAGCTTTGGAGAAAAATGACCATGAAAGATTCAGGAAAGGGCACTTGGCACTCACCACCTGCTCTGGCCTACATGTGACTCTTGCCCACACTGTATTGTCCACTCTTAATGCCTTCTCTAGAGGCCTAATGAGACATTCATCTGTAAAACATTTGCACTGTGCAGCGGTTTGAAGAAAAGGTCTAGCACCACTTGTTCAGGGTAACCACAGATGGGCAATAAATGCTGGCCTTCCCAGCAATGCCCACGTTCTGAGAACAAATATTAAAAAAAAAAATCCAACAAGCTATTTGGAAGCTTTAACAAGTTGCTTGGTTAATATTATTACAACCACAAATTTGGAATAGAATTAATGGAGCCAGACAGATCATTACAAAATTCTTTTCATATCCTAACGTACATCATATTTGTACACAGATTATAAGAGCTTACACTGTTTTTTGGTAAGATATAATAAAAAGGCACAAAACAAGCCTTTTAGTTTCTCCACTGCTGGCTTGGTTGAAGTTCAATTATCCTCTTATCTTGGTTGTACCAGTCTGACTGGGCTTGTGAGAAAACTAATTTTATGAAGGCTGTTTGTTTTTCGGTGATGCTAGTTTCCTCCCCTCCTCTCCTGCAATCAGAGATTGATGTTGAGATGCAGTTTCTTAAAAACTGACTCAGTTCTATAGACCAGTGCTGTCCCATAGAAATTGCTAGCTAGACACAGGGGTAGCTATGGCAAGAACGTTATAGCCATATGCACTAATGTTAGGGGGAAAAATACCTTACATACAAACGTACTTGGCAAGTGCATATTTATTTCACAAACATCTACCACCATTCAGTGACAAAGGAAGTAGAGCAGTCACAACAATCAAAAAACATTCACATATGCTTGCTTTTTCGCCCTATCAACAAACATACAAGATTAAAGTTCACATCCATATGCCGTGCGAATATGACTACTGAGACCATGTGCCCGATTGTGGTGTCTATCACTCAGTTATTATTTATGAGTCAGAAATGCAATCAGCCAGTGCCTAATGCATTGGATAACACTGCTTGGGTTCAACAAAAGTACATTCTGTTTAAAAACCAAAAACCTGTCAAGAAAGATCCATCCGTGGCTCACTCAGGAAGTTGAGAGTATTAGACTAAAAGAAGAGGCTTACAATGTTACAAAAAATAGTAGCAAGTCTGAGGATCGGGAGTGTTTTAGAAACCAGCAAAGTTTATAAAAAGGGAAAAAATAGAATATGAGAGTAAACTAGCCAGCAATATAAAAACAGATTGTAAGAGCTTTTATAAGTATATAAAAAGGAGGAGAGTAGCTAAAGTAGACGTTGGTCCCTTAGAGGCAGAGACAGGAGAAATCATAGAACAAAGATAATTACAGCACAGGAACAGGCCCTTCGGCCCTCCAAGCCTGCGCTGATCCAGATCCTCTCTCTAAACATGTCGCCTATTTTCTAAGGTTCTGTATCTCTTTTCTTCCTGCCCATTCATGTATCTGTCTAGATACATCTTAAAAGACGCCATCGTGCCCGCATCTACCACCTCCGCTGGCAACGCGTTCCAGGCACCCACCACCCTCTGCGTAAAGAACTTTCCACGCATATCCCCCCTAAACTTTTCCCCTTTCACTTTGAACTCGTGTCCTCTAGTAATTGAATCCCCCACTCTGGGAAAAAGCCTCTTGCTATCCACCCTGTCTATACCTCTCATGATTTTGTACACCTCAATCAGGTCCCCCCTCAACCTCCGTCTTTCTAATGAAAATAATCCTAATCTACTCAACCTCTCTTCATAGCTAGCGCCCTCCATACCAGGCAACATCCTGGTGAACCTCCTCTGCACCCTCTCCAAAGCATCCACATCCTTTTGATAATGTGGCGACCAGAACTGTACGCAGTATTCCAAATGTGGCCGAACCAAAGTCCTATACAACTGTAACATGACCTGCCAACTCTTGTACTCAATACCCCGTCCGATGAAGGAAAGCATGCCGTACGCCTTCTTGACCACTCTATTTACCTGCGTTGCCACCTTCAGGGAACAGTGGACCTGAACACCCAAATCTCTCTGGACATCAATTTTCCCCAGGACTTTTCCATTTACTGTATAGTTCACTCTTGAATTGGATCTTCCAAAATGCATCACCTCGCATTTGCCCTGATTGAACTCCATCTGCCACTTTTCTGCCCAACTCTCCAATCTATCTATATTCTGCTGTATTCTCTGACAGTCCCCTTCACTATCTGCTACTCCACCAATCTTAGTGTCATCTGCAAACTTGCTAATCAGTCCACCTATACTTTCCTCCAAATCATTAATGTATATCACAAACAACAGTGGTCCCAGCACGGATCCCTGTGGAACACCACTGGTCACACGTCTCCATTTTGAGAAACTCCCTTCTACTGCTACTCTCTGTCTCCTGTTGCCCAGCCAGTTCTTTATCCATCTAGCTAGTACACCTTGGACCCCATGCGCCTTCACTTTCTCCATCAGCCTGCCATGGGGAACCTTATCAAACGCCTTACTGAAGTCCATGTATATGACATCGACAGCCCTTCCCTCATCAATCAACTTTGTCACTTCCTCAAAGAATTCTATTAAGTTGGTAAGACATGACCTTCCCTGCACAAAACCATGTTGCCTATCACTGATAAGCCCATTTTCTTCCAAATGGGAATAGATCCTATCCCTCAGTATCTTCTCCAGCAGCTTCCCTACCACTGACGTCAGGCTCACCGGTCTATAATTACCTGGATTATCCCTGCTACCCTTCTTAAACAAGGGGACAACATTAGCAATTCTCCAGTCCTCCGGGACCTCACCCGTGTTTAAGGATGCTGCAAAGATATCTGTTAAGGCCCCAGCTATTTCCTCTCTCGCTTCCCTCAGTAACCTGGGATAGATCCCATCCGGACCTGGGGACTTGTCCACCTTAATGCCCTTTAGAATACCCAACACTTCCTCCCTCCTTATGCCGACTTGACCTAGAGTAATCAAACATCTGTTCCTAACCTCAACATCCGTTATGTCCCTCTCCTCGGTGAATACCGATGCAAAGTACTCGTTTAGAATCTCACCCATTTTCTCTGAGTCCAAGCATAACATTCCTCCTTTGTCCTTTAGTGGGCCAATCCTTTCTCTAGTTACCCTCTTTCTCCTTATATATGAATAAAAGGCTTTGGGATTTTCTTTAACCCTGTTTCCCATGGGGAATGAGGAAATGGCAGAGACATTGAACAAATATTTTGTGTCTGTCTTCATAGTAGAAGACACAAGTTCCATATCAGAAATAGGTAATAACCTAGGGGCTAAAAAGAGTGAGGAATCTAAGGAAATTGATATCAGCCGAGAAAAAGTATTGGAGAAACTTGAGGGACTAAAATCTGACAAGTCCCCGGGACCAGATGGCCTACATCCTAGGGTTCTAAAAGTGATAAAGCTGCAGAGATAGTGGATGTGCTGGCTATGATTTTCCAGAATTCCTTACATTCAGGAATGGTCCCGTCAGATTGGAAGTTGGCAAATGTTACACTGCTTTTCAAGAAAGGAGGTAGAGAGAAAACAGGGAACCAGAGGCCAGTTAGCCTAACATCAATCATTGGGAAGATGCTGGAAACTATTATTAAAGAAGTCTTAACATTGCACTTGGAAAAGAGTAGTCTGATTAGAACAAGTCAGCATGGTTTTACTAAAGGGAGATCCCATTTGACAAATTTATTAGACTTTTTTGAGGATGTAACTAGTAGGGTAGATAAAGGGGGCCCAGTAGATGTAGTATAAATGGATTTTCAAAAGACATTCGAAAAGGTGCCACATAAAAGATTAATAAGCAAGATAATGGCTCACTGAATAAGGGTTAATATATTAGCGTGGATAGAGGATCGGGTAACAGACAGGAAGCAGAAAGTCGGCATAAATGGGGCATTTTCAAGTTGGCAGGCAGTGAATAGTGGGGTGTCGCAAGGATCAGTGCTGGGGCTTCAGCTTTTTACACTCTATATTGATGAGTTGGATGAAGAGACAGAGAGTAATGTATCTAAGTTTGCTGATGATACAAAGCTCAGTGGAAAGGTAAGCTGGGGGGCAGGATGTAGAGAGGCTGCAAAGAGATATAGACAGGTTAAGTGAGTGGACAACAAGATGGCAAATGGAGTATAATGTAGGGAAGTGTGAAGTTGTTCACTTTGGTTGTAAAAATAGAAAAGCACAATATTGTTTAAAAGATCTGAAGCTGGTATTGATATTCAGAGAGACTTGGGGGTACTCGTACAAGGACGCACAAAGTTAACATGCAGGTGCAGCAGGCTATTAGGAAGGCAAATGGCATGTTGGCCTTTATTGCAAGGGGATTAGAATACAGGAATAAAGAAGTCTTACTAAAATTGTACAGGGCTTTGGTGAGATTGCACCTGGAATACTGTGTGCAGTTTTGGTCACCACATTTAAGAAAGGATATACTTGCATCGGAGGCAGTGCAGCGAAGATTTGCTAAATTGGTCCCTGGGATGAGGGGGTTGTCTTACGATCAGAGGATAAGTAAATTGGGCCGATATTCTCTGGAGTTCAGAAGAATGAGAGGTGATCTAATTGAGACATATAAGATTCTGAAAGGGCTTGATAGGGTAGAAGCTGAGAGATTGTTCCCACTGGTCAGGGAATCTAGAACACGGAGACACAGTCTCAGGATAAGGGGTCAATCATTCAGGACTGAGATGAGGAGAAATGACTACACTCAAAGGGTTGTGAATCTTTGGAATTCTCTACCCCAGAGGGTTGTGGATGCTCCATCATTGAATACATTTAAGGCTGGGATAGATAGATTTCTGATCTTACAGGGAATCAAGGGATATGGGGAGCAGGCAGGAAAGTGGAATTGAAGCCCAAGATCAGCCATGATCATATTGAATGGCAGAGCAGACCTTGAGAAGGTGGTGGTGGGCCTTCTTCTTGAACCGATGCAGTCTGTGTGGTGAAGGGTCTCCCACAGTGCTGTTAGATAGGGAGTTTTACAATTTTGGCCGAGCAATGAAGAGATGGCGATATATTTCCAAGTCAGGATGGAGTGTGACTTGGAGGGAAACTTGGAGGTGGCGGTGTTCTCAGGCACCTATCTGTCTAAGTGGTGGAGGTCACAGGCTTGGGAGCCACTCTCGAAGAAGCTTGGGTGAGTTACTCCAATGGGTTCTGTAGATAGTACACACTGCAGCCACAGTGCATCAGCAACGGAAGGAGTGAATGTTTATGCTATACCTTTCTTTATTCCCTGCGTGTACCTACTGTGGGGAATTCTTGATGTAGATCTTGCAGAAAAATATTCAATTCCCAAGAACTGGATCCTTCACCTTGCTGGATGCACAAAGTCTCAGCTGCTCCACCACCAGTTCAAATTCACAAACTGCTATGTTGGGATTTGAAGTCCCAACTTGGATTACTACCTTTGTGGTGTTACTATTATAATTTGCATATCTCTGTGAGAAGTCCAGTTTTCTCATGCACTGCCTATTCATATAGTTATCAATGTCCAAGATATATATTTATCTGAATTTATTCCATGTGATTGAAATTGTTTGGTGACATTAATACTTGAGCAGATCCGGGGTATATAAAGCTTAGATGCTTGCATCAAGAAGGGTAGTAGAAAGCTGTTTCACTCCATCAATAATGGAAGGACTTCCATTGTGATCCGAGTTACGGCTGTTAATGTGAAGCACTGTCATGTTCGATGCTGTCTATTCATGTGGTTTCATGTATTATATTACTACTGAGTATAAGAATAACGATTTCTTTTGGCTAACCTACCTTAAAGGGACTTGTTGCTATATTTTGAAGTTACCTTATTGTTAAAGCTCCATTCAGTTCTGTTGTGTTGGTTGCCAAGGATATTTTTGGTTTTAGGGGAGATGCTGTTGTGTGGTCAAATTACTTTCAATGTGGCACAGTGGCGCAGTGGTTAGCACCGCAGGGACCCGGGTTCGATTCTGGGTACTGCCTGTGTGGAGTTTGCAAGTTCTCCCTGTGACCGCGCGGGTTTTCGCCGGGTGCTCCGGTTTCCTCCCACAGCTAAAGACTTGCAGGTGATAGGTAAATTGGCCATTGTAAATTGCCCCTAGTGTAGGCAAGTGGTAGGGAATATGGGATTACTGTAGGGTTAGTATAAATGGGTGGTTGTTGGTTGGCACAGACTCGGTGGGCTGAAGGGCCTGTTTCAGTGCTGTATCTCTAAAAAAAAATAAAATGATGAAATCAGCTAATAGAGCAAGGATCTCTGTTCCAAATTTCATTTCCAAAGAGCTTTACAGCCATGGCTCAGCAGCAGCAGTCTCCCCCCTCTGAATCAGAAGGGTAGTGATTCAAGTCCTACCTGAGTGCAAAAAAAATCTAGGCTGATACTTTACAGCAGTAGCGAGGGAGTGCTGTTTGTCAAAGTGCCCCTTTCAGAAAGATGTCAAAGCAAGGCTCTATCTGCCCTTTCAGGTGGATGTGGCACTATTCAGAGCAGTGGAGCTCTCCCCAGTGTCCTAGCCAATATTTATCGCTCAACCAAAATCACTAAATTAGGTTATATTGTCATAGAATAATACAGCACAGGAGGCTCATCGTACTTGTGCTGACTCTTTGGTAGAGCTAGTTCCATAGCCCTCCAATTCTTTCCTTCAAATATTTATGCAATTCCCTTTTGAATGTTACTATTGAATCTCCTTTCACCATCCTTTCAGGTAGTGCATTCCAGATCACAACTTGTGTAAAAAAATATTTCCTCGTGTTTCCTCTGGTTCTTTTGCAAATTACCTTAAATCTGTGCCCTCTGGTTACCGAACCTTCTGCCACTGGAAACAGTTTCTCCTTATTTACTCTATCAAAATCATTCACAAATTTGAACACATCAATCCAATCTCCTCTCAACCTTCTCTGGTCTAAGGATGACAACCTCAGCTTCTCCAGACTTTCCACACAACTGAAGTCTGTCATCCTTGGTACCATTCTAGTAAATCTCTTCTGCACCCTCTTCAAGGTCCTCCTTCCGAAAGTGTGGTGCCCAGAATTGAACACAATACTCCAGCTGAGCCTCAAACAGTGTTTTGTAAAGGTTTAGCGCAATTTCCTTGCTTTTGTACTCTATGCCTCGATTAATAAAGCCAAGGATCTCATAATAAAAACAGAAAGTGCTGGAAATATTCAATTCTGATGAAAAGTCACAGACCTGAAATATTAACTCTATGCTAAATTTTACCAGCCCCTCAATGCAGCGGGGGAACCTATAAAATTCAGCGGGGTGAAGCCCGCCTCGAACCCCAACTTTGAGAAGGGCCCGCTGCATATTACCGGCGGCGGGGGCCTCGGTGTGGCTCCCCCCGCCGACTGGCGGCGGGGCCTTCATCTAAATATGCAAATCAACATAAATTAGATGTAAATTGACCTACCTGCAGGTGGCGGCCGTCCCACGCCGATTTTACCGCCGCCATTCGTACCTTGCGCACCTTCAGAACTCCATATGGAGTTCCGAGCAGAGGGAGGAGCAATAGAATTTTCAGGGTGGGAGGGGTGGTGGAGTGGGGTAACCAATTTTTATTGGCTGTGGGGATGGTGGGGAGGGGTTGTGGGTGAAAGGGAACAAATTTCGGGGGAGAAAGTTCCGGAGATGAAAACAAGTTAATTATGGGGGAGAGGGAAATTTGTATACAAATTACCCATTGTGGGGTGGGAGACGGAATTCAGAGTGTGAATAAAATCCTATTGTTATTTCCCGGAGACCAGGACCTTTACATATAGAAGTATTACTAAAGGGCTTGAAGCCCTTTAAAAATGGCACCGGTACCTGCGCAGTGACGCTGGACGCCATTGCCAGGGACGCGGCGGCTGCCCCCTCTACATCATCAGAGGCTGCCGCTCCGCCTCCTCGACTTAAATCAGCCCCCATGCGTAATATCGCAGGTGCTATGCGGCGGCCCTTCCATGTCGGAAGGCTGCTGCTGTCACAGTGCGCCGCCATGGAGCGCGGTGCACCAATAAAATCCAGTCCTTTGTTTCTCTCTCCACAGATGCTGCCTGACCAGCTGAGTATCTCCAGCACTTTCTGTTTTTATTTCAGATTTCCAGCATCTGCAGTATTTTGCTTTCATTCAAGAATCTCATATGCCTTTTTAACAGCTTTCTCAATTTGTCCTGCCATCTTCAAAGACTTCTGTACATGAATCCCCAGGTGTCTCTGTTCCTGCGCCCTCTTTAAAATTGTTCCATTTAGTTCACATTGCCACACCTCATTCTTGCCACCAAAATGTATCTCTGTTAAATTTCATCTGCCATTTGTCCGCCCAGTTTACCAGGTTTCTCTATGTCTTCCTGTAGTCTTTTACTATCTCCCTCATTTCTGACTTTCATGTCATCTGCAAGCTTTAGAATTATATCCTGCATTCCAAAGTGCAGGTCATTAATATGTAACAAAATGAGCAGAGGTCATAATAGCAACCCCTGGTGAACACCACTGTATATCTCAGTCGGAAAAACAACTGTTCACCATTACCCTCTGGTTTCTGTCCCTGAGCCAATTTCATATCCATGGTGCCACAGTTCATTTAATTCCATAGATTTTAAATTTGCTAACAAGTATGCAGGTACAGCACATAATTAGGAAAGCTGATAGAATGTTATTGTTTATCACGAGGGGAATTGACTACAAAAGTAGGGAGGTTGTGCTTCAGCTATACAGGGCATTGGTGAGACCACATCTGGAGTACTGTGTACAGTACTGGTCTCCTTATTTAAGGAAGGATGTAAATGCGTTGGAGGCAGTACAGAGAAGGTTTATTAAACTAATACCTGGAATGGGCAGGCTGTCTTATGAGGAAAGATTGGACAGGCTAGGCTTGTATCCACTGGAATTTAGAAGAGTAAGAGGCAACTTGATTGAAACATATAAGATCCTGAGGGGTCTTGACAGGGTGGATGTGGAAAGGATGTTTCCCCTTGTGGGAGAATCTAGAACTTGGGGTCACTGTTTAAAAATAAGGGGTCGCCCATTTAAGAGAGATGAGGAGAAATGTTTTCTCTCAGAAGGTCGTGAGTCTTTGGAATTCTCTTCCTCAAAAGGCAGTGGAAGCAGAATCTTTGAATATTTTTAAGGCAGAGGTAGATAGATTCTTGATAAGCAAGGGGGTGAAAGGTAATCGGGGGTAGGTGGAAATGTGGGGTAATCAGTTCAGCCATGAACTTATTGAATGGCGGAGCAGGCTCGAGGTGTCGAGTGGCCTACTCCTGCTTCTATTTTGTATGTTTGTATGTAACAAGTCTGTTATGTGGTACTTTGACAAATGCCTTTTGAAAGTCCATATACAAAACATCAATCGCATGATCCTCATCAACTCTTTCTGTTGCCTCATCAAAGAACTCAATCAAGTTAGCCAAACACGATTTGTTGTTAACAATTCTATAATAACTTTCATTCATTAGCCCATACTTTTCTAAATGGTAAATCATTTTATCCTGGATTATTGATTCTAAATGTTTCCAAACGCAGAGGTTAGGCTGACTGGCCTGTTTGCCATGTTTATCCCTCTCCTTTTTTAAATGTTTGTGTAACATTTGCAATCTTCCAGTCCTCTGGCATCACCTGGGAGAGCGAAAGGAGCAGACCCAGGATAAAACAAGGCTCGAGAGTGGACCTGCGGGAGAGCGAGAGGAGCAGAGAGTCCGGAGCTGGGTTTCAAAAATCAACCAAAAAAAAAAAATCAAGGAGTGACGTCATAGGACAGCAGGACATGATCGTGTACCATCTGCAAGATGCACTGCAGCAACTCGCCAAAACTCCTTCGACAGGACCTTCCAAACCCACAACCTCTACCACCTAGAAAGCCAAGGGCAGCAGATGCATGGGAACACCACCACCTGCAAGTTCCCCTTGAAACCACACACCATCCTGACTTGAAGCTATGTCGCCGTTCCTTCACTGTCATTGTGTCAAACACCTAGAACTCCCTCCCTAACAGCACTGTGGGTGTACCTACCCCACATGGACTGCAGCGGTTCGAGAAGGCAGCTCACCACCAACTTCTCAAGGGCAATTAGGGATTGGCAATAAATGCTGGCCTAGCCAGAGATGCTCACAATCCAAGAATGAACAAAAAGATAATTGGTTTTCCAGGGTCCAGTCAGCATGGAGCACCAAGGGAGGAGCAAGCAAGGATTCTTGGAATTCAGCTAAGAATGAAGTCAACTTTGATGTCACAGTGAGTACGCAGGTGGAGCACTGAGGGTGAGTAAATTTTCCAGTCTTCCTTAGACTTGGGATGGTGCCTCTCCCACTCCGAATTGTGGCCTCTCCCTCTAAAAATCACATCCTCTATCCCTCTCCCAAACATGGCCTCTCTCCCTCTCCACTGCAGCCTTGCCTTCTCCCCATCGCGACCTCTCCCTCTCTTGATCGTAGCCTGTTCCTCCTCCGATCGCAGTCTCTCCCTCTCTCGATCACAGCCTCTCACCTCTTCTGACCATGGCCTCTCTCCCTGCTCCTAAATAGGGACAGTCCCTGTTTGCAGCCTCCTGGATTAATCTCAATTACTGTTTGTGGGATCTTGCTGTGCTCAAAACTGTTGTCTTGTTTGCCCACATAAGTTACTGCACTTTGAGGTAATTCATTGTCTGAATTGATTCTAGAGACTTTTCAAAGTATAAGGTGCTTTTTAGCTCCAAGTCTTTCTCCCCTTTGTTTCCTTTGTTAGAATGGTATTACAGCATTGTGAATTGCTTCAGAATTTATTGCTTTCTATCACGGAATCAGACAATCCTGGCCAATGAATCCCATCTTCCTTTGTAAGAAAACACTGCTTTTATTTTGTCCTCTCAGAGTTGCCAAGTTATTTATACCTTGAGCTGCATTCCCACGTCAGCAGAATGACACTTTACAGTGTGTAGAGTCCATGCCGCTGTCACAGTGTGTCTTTACATCTTCCAGAGTATTGATCTGTTGCCATTAAATACTAATTATGGCACGGCAATTGGAGCCATTAGAAATAAATTGTCAGACTTTCGGTTTCAGTCCCAGACCTCCAGCTGCTGGTCAGCGGGTGCCAATCCAGCAAACTGGGATAATTGAAATGAAAGTTCTGTAAATCGTTTGTGCGTGCAGGCCATAGAATGAGAGTACCAGGGTATCGCTTATTAAATATAAGCAGACGGAAGAGAAAATTACTGCCCAGGGAGCTACTTCCAGTGTAAAATACACGGCTTAGTGTATTGGGAAAAGTATTGTGGGAAATGTCAAGCCAGCTCTTTAAAATGATGATGGATAATGTGGGGTTTTATCAGACAACTAGAAGACAGAGCGGGGGAATGCACATGCTTCAACAAGACTGGATGTGAGAAACACTGGTGGATACATTAAAATAAACTCCCATGAAAAGCAATTAACATCAACGATCTCCACGAGAAGGGATCTGAATCAACGTCTCAACATCTCTTTAAGGATTACATGGCAATTACAGCACAGAAATAGGCCACAGAAATGGTCTAAGCCAGTGTTTGTGTTCCACCCAAGGCTCCTTCTACTCTTTCTCCCTCATGTACTTATCCAACTTTCTCTTAAATGCATCATTTCTAATCGTCTCAACTACTCCTTGTGGTGCCGAGTTGTGATTGAACATTATAAGACTAGACACAGCTGATCAAATGTTCTACAGGCCATGTTGGTTCCTGTACTCTTGGTACCATGGTGATGTCTGAGATAGTTCAGTCCTTGATATGTGTGTGTGTGTGTATGTGTATATGATAATGTATCGTCATGAAAACGTGCTATGCTAAATGATGACTTTTAATTCATCAGTTGGTGACCTAAATTAAACTTTTAAAAGGAAAGCTGGAATCCTAAATTCAACTTTTAAAAAGACAGCCGCTAAGATGGCCACAGCAGTTTGCATTGAAATACCTCATATTCCAAGGTATCGTGGTGGAGACACATGTCTGAATAGCCCTCATCCAGAACAATGGCTTGAGCAGTTTGAATGAGCTACCTGGTCTTGCTTTCATTAGCAAGACATTCAAAGCTACCTTGGAACATTAACCCTCAAGGGGTAATCATTGAAACAATAAGACCTGAGAGAGATTGGAATTCTTAGACTTGGATCTCATTAAAGTGCCAAAGAGAATACACTGGATAATCATGCGACAGCCTCTCCATCTGTGTGAAAACTTGGAATTTCTTTTGGATACATCAGATAAGCATCTGAGCTAACCAGTGCAGGACCCCCAGTGGGGCTGAATCTCTCTCTCTCTAGGTAACACTGTAAATTTCAAACCCTGTCTGTGGGCTGCAAGACATCCATCATTGTTGCAGACAGAGAGACTCTGGAAGAGAAAACCATCTACATCATCGACTCCAAGAAAACCCCAAACCAGGTGGCCACGCCTACCAGCCAGAAACTTCAGGACCATGAATTCAGCCAAAAGACAAGTGAATGACCAGACACCACAGGCTGTATATTCTTTTATTTGTTCTGGACTCAATTCCAACCAATCTATCCTTCTTCCCTCTGTAACCTATTTGTGTGTATGTGATTCTCGTGTGCGAGTGTGTGAAAGTTGGAGTGTAGTTTATTATTTTTACTTAAGTTTTTGATTTTAAGTACAATAAACTAACTTCTTTCTTGTTTCAACTCAAAACCTGTCCAATTGGTTCATTTATGATCATAACACCTAAAAGGGTTAAACACTCACTGAATTGGTAAGCAAACCCACTGTTTAAAAGAAATAAACCCTGTTGCGGTCAAACAAGGAGAGCGACAAGAGGGAAGAATTTCAACCCCTCCTCACCTGATCATAACAGTATAATACCAAATTCATGGTGCACAAATGATTCCTTGGAGCAGTCAGGGTCTTAAAAGAGGAGAGAAAGATGGAGAGGCAGAGAGGTTTAGGGAAGGAATTCCAGAGCCAGGACGGCTGAAAGCTTATGAGGGAAAAAGAAGATGGAACACAGATGACACCATAGTGAGAGCAACAGATAGAGGGGAGTGGTTTGTGGGGCTGGAGGAGGTTACAGGGATGGGGAAGACGTATAGAGGAGTTAAACAAGAGAATATGAATTTTAAATTGGAAGTCTTTCAGGGATCAGGAGCCAAAGTAGGTCAACGAGAACAGGGATGATAGGTAAGCAATACTTGGTGCAGGATAGAAAATGGGGAGCAGAGATTTTTGTTGAGCTGAAGATTATGGACAGTGGGTGATGAAGAATATTAGAAAAGTTAATCCTGGAGGTAACAAAGGAATGGATAAGGTTTTAACAAGAAGAAGAAGGACTTGCATTTAAATAACACCTTTCAGGACCTCAGGACTTCCCAAAACCTGTTACAGCCAATGTGGGTTAATTAAGGAAAGCCAGCACGGATTCGTTGTTTAACTAATTTGCTGGAGTTTTTGAAGAGGTAACAGAGAGCGTTAATGAGGATAATGCTGTTGATGTGGTGTACATGAACTTCCAGAAGGCATTTGATACAGTCCCACAAAACAAACTTGTGAGCAAACTTATAGCTCATGTAATAAAAGGGACAGTAGCAACATGGATATGAAATTGCCTGAGAGATAGGAAACAGAGTGTAGTGGTTAATGGATGCTTTTTGGACTGGAAGAAGGTTTGTAGTGGAGCTCCCCAGGTTCAGTGTTGGGACCCTTGCTCTTCCTGACATATATTGATTAGAATTAGAATTAGAATTAGAATATTACAGCGCAGTACAGGTCCTTCGGCCCTCGATGTTGCGCCGATCATCTGACCTACACTATTCCATTTACATCCATATGTCTATCCAATGACCACTTAAATGCCCTTAAAGTTGGCGAGTCTACTACTGTTGCAGGCAGGGCGTTCCACGCCCCTACTACTCTCTGCGTAAAGAAACTACCTCTGACATCTGTCCTATATCTTTCACCCCTCAACTTAAAGCTATGTCCCCTCGTGTTTGCCATCCTCATCCGAGGAAAAAGACTCTCACTATCCACCCTATCTAACCCTCTGATTATCTTGTATGTCTCTATTAAGTCACCTCTCCTCCTCCTTCTCTCTAACGAAAACAACCCCAAGTCCCTCAGCCTTTCCTCGTAAGACCTTCCTTCCATACCAGGCAACATCCTAGTAAATCTCCTCTGCACCCTTTCCAAAGCTTCGACATCCTTCCTATAATGCGGTGACCAGAACTGCACGCAATACTCCAGGTGCGGCCTCACCAGAGTTTTGTACAGCTGCATCATGACCCCGTGGCTCTGAAACTCGATCCCCCTACTAATAAAGGCTAACACACCATATGCCTTCTTAACAGCCCTATTAACCTGGGTAGCAACTTTCAGGGATTTATGTACCTGGATACCAAGATCTCTCTGCTCATCTACACTACCAAGAATCTTCCCATTAGCCCAGTACTCTGCATTGCTGTTACTCCTTCCAAAGTGAATCACCTCACACTTCTCCGCATTAAACTCCATTTGCCATCTCTCAGCCCAGCTCTGCAGCCTATCTATGTCCCTCTGTACCCTACAACACCCTTCGACACTATCCACAACTCCACCGACCTTCGTGTCATCCGCAAATTTACTAACCCACCCTTCTACACCTTCATCCAGGTCGTTTATAAAAATGACAAACAGCAGTGGCCCCAAAACAGAACCTTGCGGTACACCACTAGTAACTAAACTCCAGGATGAACATTTGCCATCAACCACCACCCTCTGTCTTCTTTCAGCTAGCCAATTTCTGATCCAAAGCTCTAAATCACCTTCAACCCCATACTTCCGTATTTTCTGCAATAGCCTACCGTGGGGAACCTTATCAAACGCCTTACTGAAATCCATATACACCACATCCACGGCTTTACCCTCATCCACCTGTTTGGTCACCTTCTCGAAAAACTCAATAAGGTTTGTGAGGCACGACCTACCTTTCACAAAACCGTGCTGACTATCGCAAATGAACTTATTCTTTTCAAGATGATTATAAATCCTGTCTCTTATAACCTTTTCCAACATTTTACCCACAACCGAAGTAAGGCTCACAGGTCTATAATTACCAGGGCTGTCTCTACTCCCCTTCTTGAACAAGGGGACAACATTTGCTATCCTCCAGTCCTCCGGCACTACTCCTGTCGACAATGACGACTTAAAGATCAACAACAACGGCTCTGCAATCTCCTCCCTGGCTTCCCAGAGAATCCTAGGATAAATCCCATCTGGCCCAGGGGACTTATCTATTTTCACTCTTTCCAAAATTGCTAACACCTCCTCCTTGTGAATCTCAATCCCATCTAGCCTAGTAGGCTGTATCTCAGTAATCTCCTCGGCAACATTTTCTTTCTCTACTGTAAATACTGACGAAAAATATTCATTTAACGCTTCCCCTATCTCCTCTGATTCCGCACACAACTTCCCACTACTATCCTTGATTGGCCCTGTTCTAACTCTTATCATTCGTTTATTCCTGATATACCTATAGAAAGCCTTAGGGTTTTCTTTGATCCTATCCGCCAATGACTTCTCGTGTCCTCTCCTTGCTCTTCTTAGCCCTCCCTCTAGATCCTTCCTGGCTAGCTTGTAACTCTCAAGCGCCCTAACTGAGCCTTCACGTCTCATCCTAACATAAGCCGCCCTCTTCCTCTTGACAAGCGCTTCAACTTCTTGAGTAAACCACGGCTCCCTTGCTCGACAACTTCCTCCCTGCCTGACAGGTACATACTTATCAAGGACACGCATTAGCTGCTCCTTGAATAAGCTCCACATTTCGTTTGTGCCCATCCCCTGCAGTTTCCTTCCCCATCCTACACATCCTAAATCTTGCCTAATCGCGTCATAATTTCCTTTCCCCCAGCTATAATTCTTGCCCTGCGGTATATACCTGTCCCTGCCCATCGCTAAGGTAAACCTAACCGAATTGTGATCACTATCGCCAAAGTGCTCACCTACATCTAAATCAAACACCTGGCCGGGTTCATTACCCAGTACCAAATCCAATGTGGCATCGCCCCTGGTTGGCCTGTCCACATACTGTGTCAGAAAACCCTCCTGCACACACTGGACAAAAACAGACCCATCTAAAGTACTCGAACTATAGTATTTCCAGTCAATATTTGGAAAGTTAAAGTCCCCCATAACCACTACCCTGTTACTCTCGCTCCTGTCGAGAATCATCTTCGCTATCCTTTCCTCTACATCTCAGGAACTATTCGGAGGTCTATAGAAAACTCCCAACAGGGTGACCTCTCCTCTCCTGTTTCTAACCTCGGCCCATACTACCTCAGTAGACGAGTCCTCAAACGTCCTTTCTGCCGCTGTAATACTTTCCTTGATTAACAATGCCACACCCCCCCCTCTTTTACCCTCTTCTCTGTTCTTTCTGAAACATCTAAATCCCGGAACCTGCAACATCCATTCCTGCCCCTGCTCTACCCATGTCTCTGAAATGGCCACAACATCAGGATCCCAGGTACCAACCCATGCTGCAAGCTCACCCACCTTATTCCGGATGCTCCTGGCGTTGAAGTAGACACACTTTAAACCAAGTTCTTGCTTGCCAGTGCCCTCTTGCGTCCCTGTAACCTTATCCCCTACCTCACTACTCTCAACAGCCTGTACACTGGCACTGCAATTTAGGTTCCCATTCCCCTGCTGATTTAGTTTAAACCCCCCCGAAGAGCACTAACAAATCTCCCCCCCAGGATATTGGTACCCCTCTGGTTCAGGTGAAGACCATCCTGTTTGTAGAGGTCCCACCTACCCCAGAAAGAGCCCCAATTATCCAGGAAACCAAAACCCTCCCTCCTACACCATCCCTGCAGCCACGTGTTCAACTCCTCTCTCTCCCTATTCCTCTCTTCGCTAGCATGTGGCACAGGCAACAACCCAGAGATAACAACTCTGGTTGTTCTCGCTCTAAGCTTCCACCCTAGCTCCCTGAATTTCTGCCTTAAATCCCCATCTCTCTTCCTACCTATGTCGTTGGTGCCTATGTGGACCACGACTTGGGGGTGCTCCCCCTCCCCCTTAAGGATCCCAAAAACACGATCGGAGACATCACGTACCCTGGCACCTGGGAGGCAACACACCAACCGTGAGTCTCTCTCGTTCCCACAGAACCTCCTATCTGTTCCCCTAACTATGGAGTCCCCAATGACTAATGCTCTGCTCCTCTTCCCTTTTCCCTTCTGAGCAACAGGGACAGACTCTGTGCCAGAGACCTGCACCCCATTACTTACCCCTGGTAAGTCGTCCCCCCCAACAGTATCCAAAACGGTATACCTGTTGTTGAGGGAAACGGCCACAGGGGATCCCTGCACTGCCTGCTGGTTCCCTTTCCTTCCCCTGACGGTAACCCATCTACCTACTTCTTTTACCTGAGGTGTGACTGCCTCCCTATAACTCCTGTCAATAATCCCCTCCGCCTCCCGAATGATCCGAAGTTCATCCAGCTCCAGCTCCAGTTCCCTAACGCGGTCTGCGAGGAGCTGGAGTTGGGTGCACTTCCCGCAGATGCAGTCAGCAGGGACACTCTTGGCGACCCCTACCTCCCACATTCTGCAGGAGGAACATACAACTGCCTTTACCTCCATTCCCACTATTCTAGATTCCCAATAAATCTACTGAAAAACCAAACGAAAAAAAAAGTCAAAACTTGTTCGCTTAGCAATCCGACGGACTGAAGTTTTAAATAAAAAGCTTACCTTATCAACACCCTAGAGTCCTTTTTTTTTGGTTAGAGGAGGAGGGTGGGTGGGAGACACTACACGTGTAGTGTCTCGGGTACTGCCACTGCCCAAATAAATAGTTTTCCCCTACCCAGCAGTCCCCGGTCCTCCGAAACAAAAAAGGGATTAACTTGTAACTTACTGAAATTGACCGCTCAGCTGATGACGAGACCTTGGTGTACATGGCACAATTTCAAAATTTGCAGATGATACAAAGCTCGGAAGCATTGTGAACTGTGAGGAGGATAGTGTAGAACTTCAAAAGGACATAGACAAGTTGGTGGAATGGGTGGACAGGTGGCAGATGAAGTTCAATACGAAGAAGTGTGAGGTGATTCATTTTGGTAGGAAGAACATAGAGAGACAATATAGAATAAAGGGTACAACTCTAAAGGGGGTGCAGGAGCAGAGGGACCTGGGTGCATATGTGCATTAGTCATTGAAGGTGGCAAGACAGGTTGAGAGAGCGATTAGTAAAGCATACAGCACCCTCGGCTTTATTAATCGGGGCGTAGAATACAAGAGCAGGGAGATTATGTTAAACCTGCATAAAACACTGGTTCAGCCTCAACTGGAGTATTGTGTCCAGTTTTGGGCGCTGCATTTGAGGAAAGATGTAAAGGCATTAGAGAGAGTGCAGAAAAGATTCACGAGAATGGTTCCAGGAATGAGGAACTTCATTTACGAAGATAGGTGGGAGAAGTTGTGACTTTTTTCCCTGGAGAAGAGAAGGCTGAGGGGAGATTTGATAGATGTTTTCAAAATCATGAGAGGTCTGGACAGAATCGATAGGGAGAAACTGTTCCCACTCGTGAAGGGATCAAGAACAAGAGGGCATAGATTTAAGGTAATTGACAAAAGAAGCAATGGTGACATGAGGAAAAACTTTTTCATGCAGTGAGTTTTTAGGAATGCACTGCCAGAGATGCGGTGGAGTTAGAATAAAAACAGGAAGTGCTGGAAATACAGAACAGGTCTGGCCGCATCTGTGGAGCGAGAAACAGAGTTAACATTTCAGATCTGTTATTTCATCAGAACTTTGGTGGAGGCAGGTTCAATCAAGGCATTCAAAAGGGAATTAGATAGTTATCTGAAAAGGAAGAATGTTCAAGGTTATAGGGAGAAGATGGGGGAATGGCACTAAGTAAATTTCTCACTTAGACAGCCAGTGCAGACACGATGGCCCGAATGGCCTCCTTCTGTGGTATAACAACTCTGTGATTCTGTGGCGTGTAGTCACTGTTGTAATGTAGGAAATGTGGCAGCCAATTTGCGCACACCAAACTCCCACAAACAACAATATGATAATGACCAGATAATCTGTTTTTGTGATGTCGATTGAGGGATATATTTTGGCCAGGACACCTGGGATAACTCCCCTGTTCCTTAAAGTAGTGCTGTGGGATCTTTTACATTCATCTGAGAAGGTAGATGGGCCTCAGTTTAACATCTTACCCAAGAGACAACAGCTCAGCATTCCCTCAGTACTGAGCTGTAGTGTTAGCCTAGATTTTTGTGCTTAAGTCCTGGAGTGGGATATGAACTCAAAACTTTCTAACTCAGAAACAAAAGTCCTATAAACTGAGCCACAGCTGACATAGGGTAGAAATGGATGATGTTAGTAGGTGGTGTTTGTGATGAAGAGGATATGGATTTGGAAACTCAATTCAGGGTCAAATAGGTCACTGAGGTTATAAATCCACTAACTCAGCCTGAGCCAATAGCTGGGGAGATGGGAGAAATCAGTGGAGAACAAATACAGGTTGGGTGATGGCTTTGCTGAATGCCTCCGTTCTGTCTGCAAGCATATCCTGGGGGGGAGATTTGTTTGTTAGTGCTCTTCGGGGGGGTTTAAACTAAATCAGCAGGGGAATGGGAACCTAAATTGTAGTTCCAGTGTACAGGCTGTTGAGAGTAGTGAGGTAGGGGATAAGGTTACAGGGACGCAAGAGGGCACTGGCAAGCAAGAACTTGGTTTAAAGTGTGTCTACTTCAACGCCAGGAGCATCCGGAATAAGGTGGGTGAAGCGTTAAATGAATATTTTTCGTCAGTATTTACAGTAGAGAAAGAAAATGTTGCCGAGGAGATTACTGAGATACAGCCTACTAGGCTAGATGGGATTGAGATTCACAAGGAGGAGGTGTTAGCAATTTTGGAAAGAGTGAAAATAGATAAGTCCCCTGGGCCAGATGGGATTTATCCTAGGATTCTCTGGGAAGCCAGGGAGGATATTGCAGAGCCGTTGTTGTTGATCTTTATGTCGTCATTGTCGACAGGAGTAGTGCCGGAGGACTGGAGGATAGCAAATGTTGTCCCCTTGTTCAAGAAGGGGAGTAGAGACAGCCCTGGTAATTATAGACCTGTGAGCCTTACTTCGGTTGTGGGTAAAATGTTGGAAAGGGTTATAAGAGATAGGATTTATAATCATCTTGAAAAGAATAAGTTCATTTGCGATAGTCAGCACGGTTTTGTGAAAGGTAGGTCGTGCCTCACAAACCTTATTGAGTTTTTCGAGAAGGTGACCAAACAGGTGGATGAGGGTAAAGCCGTGGATGTGGTGTATATGGATTTCAGTAAGGCGTTTGATAAGGTTCCCCACGGTAGGCTATTGCAGAAAATACGGAAGTATGGGGTTGAAGGTGATTTAGAGCTTTGGATCAGAAATTGGCTAGCTGAAAGAAGACAGAGGGTGGTGGTTGATGGCAAATGTTCATCCTGGAGTTTAGTTACTAGTGGTGTACCGCAAGGTTCTGTTTTGGGGCCACTGCTGTTTGTCATTTTTATAAATGACCTGGATGAAGGTGTAGAAGGGTGGGTTAGTAAATTTGCGGATGACACGAAGGTCGGTGGAGTTGTGGATAGTGTCGAAGGGTGTTGTAGGGTACAGAGGGACATAGATAGGCTGCAGAGCTGGGCTGAGAGATGGCAAATGGAGTTTAATGCGGAGAAGTGTGAGGTGATTCACTTTGGAAGGAGTAACAGCAATGCAGAGTACTGGGCTAATGGGAAGATTCTTGGTAGTGTAGATGAGCAGAGAGATCTTGGTGTCCAGGTACATAAATCCCTGAAAGTTGCTACCCAGGTTAATAGGCCTGTTAAGAAGGCATATGGTGTGTTAGCTTTTATTAGTAGGGGGATCGAGTTTCGGAGCCACGAGGTCATGATGCAGCTGTACAAATCTCTGGTGAGGCCGCACCTTGAGTATTGCGTGCAGTTCTGGTCACCGCATTATAGGAAGGATGTGGAAGCTTTGGAAAGGGTGCAGAGGAGATTTACTAGGATGTTGCCTGGTATGGAAGGAAGGTCTTACGAGGAAAGGCTGAGGGACTTGGGGTTGTTTTCGTTAGAGAGAAGGAGGAGGAGAGGTGACTTAATAGAGACATACAAGATAATCAGAGGGTTAGATAGGGTGGATAGTGAGAGTCTTTTTCCTCGGATGATGATGGCAAACACGAGGGGACATAGCTTTAAGTTGAGGGGTGAAAGATATAGGACAGATGTCAGAGGTAGTTTCTTTACGCAGAGAGTAGTAGGGGCGTGGAATGCCCTGCCTGCAACAGTAGTAGACTCGCCAACTTTAAGGGCATTTAAGTGGTCATTGGATAGACATATGGATGAAAATGGAATAGTGTAGGTCAGATGATCGGCGCAACATCGAGGGCCGAAGGGCCTGTACTGCGCTGTAATGTTCGAATTCTAATTCTAATGACCCGAGCTTCCAGTTGCCTGTATTTTTAATTCTCTGCCTCATTCCCACTCTGGCCTCTCTTTTCTTTGTCTCCTCCACTTTTCCACCGAAGCTCAATGGAAGCTCAAGCAACAGCACTTCATTTTTCGATTAGGCACTTTACAGCCTTCTGGACTCAACACTGAGTTCAACAATTTCAAATCATAATCGTTGCTCCCATTTTCTATGACAGTAGCTGTTGGTAATGATTCTGTTGCTGCCATTTACACTTCCAGGCCCATCTTTTGTTTCTTTACTTGCCCCATTACTATCTGCTTTTGCCTTGCACCATCATCCCTTTTGTCATTCAATCTCTCCTGCCTTCCACTCTATCACAGACTTTCCCTTTTGTTCTTTCCTCATATCATCCCCCAAGCCTCCTCACATTTCCCTGGTTCTGTATTTGCTTGAGAGCTGTTTACCTGTAACATCTTCCAGTTCTGAGAAAAGGTAATTGACCTGAAATGTTAACACTGCTTTTCTCTCTCCACAGAGCTACCTGAACTGTTGTGTGTTTCCAGCATTTTCTGTTTTTATTTTACATTTCCAGCATTCACAGTATTTTGCTCTTGTTTTGGTGGTAAGTTGGAGCTGGGTGTTCAGTGTAGCTATGGAGGCTGTCCCAATGTCTGCAGATGATGTCACCAGGAGGGAATGTACAGTTGAAAGGTCCAAGCGTTATGACAATGCTTCTATCTTTTTTGTTAGGTTTTTTTGAAGACTTGCAGATGGCTCACACTGCTGCCACTGTATGTCGCTTGTGGAGGGAATGAATGCTTAAGGTGGGGGATGGAGTGCCAATCAAGCGGGCTGCTTTGTCCTGTATGGTGTCGAGCTTCTTGAGTGTTGTTGGAGCTGCACCCATCCAGGCAAGTGGACAGTATTGCATCACACTCCTGACTTGTGTCTTGTAGGTGGTAGAAATGCTTTGGGGAGTCAGGAGGTGAATTAGTTGCCGCAGAATTCCCAGCCTCTGACCTGCTCTTGTAGCTACAGTATTGATGTGGCTTGTCCAATTTTAAGTTTCTGCTCAATGGTAAACGCCAGGATGTTGATGGTGGGGCATTCAGCAATGATAATGTCGTTGAACGCCAAGGGGGGATGGTTAGATTTTCTCTTGCTTGAGATGGTCATTGCCTGGCACTTGTGTGGTGCAAATGTGACTTGCTCCTTATCAGCCTGAATGTTGTCCAGCTCTTGCTGCATGTGGACATGGACAGTTTCAGTATCTCAGGAGTTGTGAATGGAACTGAACACTATGCAATCATCAGCGAACATCCCCACTTCTGACTTTATGTTGGAGGGGAGATCATTGATAAAGCAGCTGAAGATGGTTGGGCCTAGGACACTACCCTGAGGAACTCCTACAGTGATGTCCTGAAGTTGAGACGATTGGTCTCCAATAACCACAACCATTTTCCTTTGTGATAGGTGTGACTCCAACCAGTGGAGAAGTTACCCTCTGATTCCCATTGACTTCAATTTTCCTCAGGCTCCTTGATACCATACTCAGTCCAATGCTTCTTTGATGTCGAGGGCAGTAATACTCACCTCTGGAATTCGGCTCTTTTGACCAAGGCTGTAATGAGGTCTGGAGCTGAGTGGCCCTGGCGGAACCCAAACTGAGCATCGGTGAGCAGGTTATTGCTAAGTGATGCTTGATAGCACTGTCGATGACACCTTCCATCACTTTACTGATGATAGAGAGTGGACTCTTGGAGCGATAATTGGCTGGATTGGATTTGTCCTGCTTTTTGTGTACAGTACATACTTGGGCAATTTTCCACACTGTCAGGTAGATGCCAGCTTGGTTAGAGGCGCGACTAGTTCTGGAGTACCAGTTTTCAGTACTACAGCCAGGATGTTGTCAGGGCCCATAGCCTTTGCAGTATCCAGTGTCTTCAGCCATTTCTTGATATTATGTGGAGTGAATGAAATTATCTGAATATTGGCATCTATGATGCTGGGACCCTCAGGAGGAGGCTGAGATGGATCATCCACTCGGCACTTTTAGCTGAAGATGGTTGAAAATGCTTCAGCCTTTTCTTTTGCCCTGGTATGCTGGGCTCTGCCATCATAGAGAATGGCAATGTTTTTGGAGCGTCCTCCTCTGGTTAGTTTTCTATTTTGTCTGCCACCATTGATGATTAGATTTGTTAGGACTGCAGTGCTTAGATCTGATCCGATGGTTGTGGAATGCTTAGCTCTGTGTATCACATGTTACTGGCTGTAATCTAACAAAGGATTTCGTTAGAGAGAAGGAGGAGGAGAGGTGACTTAATAGAGACATACAAGATAATCAGAGGGTTAGATAGGGTGGATAGTGAGAGTCTTTTTCCTCGGATGATGATGGCAAACACGAGGGGACATAGCTTTAAGTTGAGGGGTGAAAGATATAGGACAGATGTCAGAGGTAGTTTCTTTACTCAGAGAGTAGTAGGGGCGTGGAACGCCCTGCCTGCAACAGTAGTAGACTCGCCAACTTTAAGGGCATTTAAGTGGTCATTGGATAGACATATGGATGAAAATGGAATAGTGTAGGTCAGATGGTTTCACAGGTCGGCGCAACATCGAGGGCCGAAGGGCCTGTACTGTGCTGTAATGTTCTAATTCTAAAAAAAAGGAATTTGTACTGTCACAAAAGGTTTTATTTTTGTACTAAACTTTCAGACTTCCATGTGTTTAAAAAAAAACAGAAAAAAGGATTTTTCAGTGAAAGACTCCTGTAAAAAAATTTGGAATTCCTGCAATGTTTTGAAAGGAAGTTCAGAACAAGAGTTAAACTTTATGGGTGCTTTGAAAGGAAGTTAAACTAGTAAAAGGACAGGAAGGTCAGCAGTTTCAAGGAAACCCCAAGGGTTTAACCTTTCTTCAGAGCTGTTTTTGAACCATGAGGAGACACTGTGTTTGGACAGGTGAACGTGTTCAGGAAGGTTCTCTTTATCACTTTGGACCCTTTAAGAAAGCTTGTGAATTGGACAAAGGGCAGGCATTTGAAATCTTTGCTTGACCTGCCTGTAGCAAGGGGGAAAAGACCCAGAAAAGTGCTACCTCTCTCTGTAAAGGAGACTCGCATCACTTAAAAAGGAATCCTGCATTTGGAAGGTGGCAGATTCCTGTTGCCTCCAGTCTCTGAAGAATTTCTGCATCCAGTGAGGTTCCTGCTGCCTTCTGTGTGCTAAGAAATCCTGAAATCTGTAGAATTCTTCTACTGCTAGACTGCTGTTTCAAAACCCAAGCAGATCTGTTGATACACCCCCTGATGGAAGACCTCTGTGATGCCTGCTGCAGCTAAATTGCCGTGAACACTTACCCATCACATACTATTCATCAACCTCGCCTGGAGAGACTTCGAGTGGCATCCAACTATTTGACTCTGGGACACCTCACTATACCAAAAACACCTGCCAGAATGTGAACCTCAATTATTTTTTATTATTCTTTCTATTCCTAAGAAACAGTTATAATCCAAAACACCCTTTTGAAACTGGTTAACCGTTTCTTTTTGCATGTATATGTGCGTGCATGAGGGTTAAGGGTTTTTTTCATGTATAGATTTATCTCGTTAGTAGTCAAGACCTCTTATTTCCTTTCTAATAAATAGTTAATGTTGTTATTTAAAGAAACCTGGTTTAGTGTGCTTTATTCTGGGGGATAAACAGTGTTTAATTTGGCTAGTCTGCGGTATGTGAGAAACTTTATTTGATATGCTATGACCTGTGGAGTAGTGGGACTGAATTTACAGTGCATTACTCCCACCTTGCTTGTAACAGTACAAAAGCAAAATACAGTGGATGCTGAAAGTTTGAAATAGAAACAGAAAATGCTGGAAATACTCAGCACGTTAGGCAGCATCTTTGGAGAGAGAAACCGAGTAAATGGGCTGGATTTTGTTCTTCCCCATTGGGTTCTGTGGCGAGGGGGACTGAAGATGCCTCTGGGAGAGGGCCGCCACGCACCCGGATGCAATATTACCAGTGGTGGCGAGGCCTCATGGTGGCACCCTGCCGCTCGGCGACGGGACTCCAATATGAATATTTAAATAAAACAAAATGAAGCTCATGTTGCCACCTGATATCCCACTATGATCTTCGGTCTGGTGGCTGGCAGTCCGTGCCTTCGGATCCCCATCCGGGGAAATGAGGCGCCACACTGGTGGGGAGGGGGTGGAGGTAAGTTTGTCAGTGCAGTGGGGAGGAGGAATGGGGTCAAATTAACGTCATGGGTGTAGGGCATGGTGGGAAGGGTTGTAGTTGAATGTTTGTGCAGTTTGGTGGGGAAGGTCAAATGGTAAAGGTAAGTGATTTGGGGGAAAGGAAAATAATTAATTTAATTGTAATTGGGGGGTCAGAGAGGGGCAAAAGAAATGTATTTATTTATTTAAATTCACTTTACCTTTAAATATTTAAATTAGCTGGTAGGTCCAACAGCCTTCTAAAAATGGCGGCAGGAACTGCGCACAGGCAGCTGACTCCATTGCTGGGGATGGCCAGTCTGCATCCTCCACGTAACTGGGGCGGCCCACCCGGCTATTTAAATGAGCTGCCGCACTTAGAATGGTGGCGGCTCTGCGACATGCAACCCGCGTGGACAGGCCACCATCTTTTTCGCCCGCTGCCAAAATCGGCGGCAGGCACATAAAATTCAGCCCATCATTTCAGGTCGTTGACTTTTTATCAGATATGAAAATGTTGGAGATGTAACAGGTTTTGAGCAAGTACAGATGTACAGAAAGGACAGATCAGAGTAAAGAACAAAAGGGAAGGTCTGTGGTAGGGTGGAAGGCAGGACAAATTAAATGAGAAAAGGGATGATGGTGTAAGGCCAGAAGAGATGGTAATGGACCAAGTAATGAAACAAAGATGGATCTACTGGAGGTGTAAATGGTAACAGCAGAATCATTACCTATAACTGCTGTCCAAAGAAATGGGAACTGTGGATATGGCCTGAAACTATTGAATTCAATGTTCAGTCTGGAAGGCTGTAAAGTGCCTAATCACAAGATGAGGTGCTGTTACTTGAGCTTGCCTTGAGATTGATTAGAATAATATAGGAGACGAGGACAGAGAGGTCGCTATGGGAGTTGGCAAGCTACTGGAAGCTCTCGGTCACGTTTCAGACTGAACAGTGGTGTCCCACAATGTGATTACCTAATCTGCATTTGTTCTCCTCGATATGTACTGCAAACAGTGAGTACAGATACTAAATTGAAAGAAATACAATTAAATCACTGAATCATCTGGCTTGGTGCACTGGACAGTGGAAGGGAGATGGTGAAAGGGCAGCTGTTGCATCTCCTGCGCTTACATGGAAAGGTGCAGTGGGAAGGAGAGGGGTTGTTGGGGGTGATTGAGGAGGGGAACAGGTATTACAGACCAAATGGTCCCTTCACAGTGCTGAAAGGGGAGAGGAAGATGTGTTTAGTGGAAATGATAGAGGATGATCTGTTGAATATGGAGGCTGGTGGGCTGGAAGGTGAGAACAAGGGGAACCCTATTGTGGTTCTGTCAGTGCAGGGAAGGGGAAGAGAGCAGAAGCACGTGAAATGGAATGGACATGTCCGAGGGCCCAGTCAACCACAGTGAAATGGAATTCTCGGCTGAGGTAATAGGAAGGCATATCGGAAGTGCTAGAATGGAACCTTGCATCATCAGGACAGATGCAGCAGAGATGGAAAAACAGAAAGCAGGGTGTGAGGAAATGTAGTCAATATAGCTGTGGAAGTCAGTGGGCCTATACTGGATATTTGTTGACAGTCTATCCCCAGAAATGGAGAGAGAAAAGTTGAGAAAGCGAAGGGAAGATTCGGAGATGGACCATGTGAAAGTGAGGGACAGGTGAAAATTGGAAGCAAAGTTGACGACATTTTCCAGTGATGGAGGAGACCTGAACAGCTCTGTAACAGTGTTCCACATATCCCATGAAAAGGCAGGGATAGCTAGCACACGTATGGGTTCCCGATAGTAACACCTTTTGTTCAGAGGAATTGAGTGGAGTCAAAGGAGATGTTGTTCTACATAAAATCAAGTTCAGCCAGGGGGAGGAGGGTGGTGGTGGATAGGACTGGTTATATTTTTACCTGGCATTGAGTTACTGTCTATAATCTAATCAGGGGATTTGTTTTTACCATAATGTATACCTAGTCTCTTGCTAATTTCCTCATTCATTTCCTCCAAACTTTTAGAGTATGTACAATATGATCCAGAATTCTTGTATCAAACAACTGCTTTGACTTCCCTGTGAGAATGCTTTGCTGATCTTTAGATCTTCTAGATTCCTCAGCTAGCATGGCTAGACCTGATATAAAGAATGAACTTAAGAATGAATTGACCACTCTCCTGTTTCCCAATCCCTGATACTGTTGCACCCAGCTGGTCCTGTAAATGATCTCTCTGGTCTTCAGTACTCTGCCACTTTAATCATAGTTGAAGAACTTTCTTGTGATCCAACTCTGTTGTCCTCTTGCCCCTACTTCTGCACATTTTAGTTACTGTCTTCCTTACGACTTTTGCTTGCTGTGACTTATTGTGACTCTGTGGCTTCCGTCTGCCAGCTCCCATTGTTTGATTCCTTCCACTGTTTCAATACAGCTACATTGCCACTTAACAATATTACATTCTCCTGCTGAGCTTAATGCACTTAACTTTGGAAAACGTTCCAACTCTTTGTAGTCTGAATGATCAGATTGAAATGATGCACCAATCAGATTGTTGTTTAACCAGAAAATGTAAACCAGCATTCTATATGTTTAACTGAACTCAATGTGACGGATACAACACCAAAGAGTAATAACAAGTGATTACGTCTGCGCGGAATGAGGTAACACTCAAGGCAGAAGCAAATACCTTTTTAAAGTAATGGAGCCAGAGTTATTTCAGTGCTAACAACTGACACGTTCTTGTACAAGGTTCAAATGTTGTAAAGCCCTGTCAGATGTTTGTATTAGCAGTGTGAGAGCACTCCTGCCTCTCAGATCAGAAGGTTGTGGGTACAAGCCCCATTTGAGCATAACAATCCAGCAGAGTGCTGTGCTTTTTGGAGGTGCTGCTTTTTTAATGAGATATTAAACCGGAGCTGCCCCTGTCCTCTCAGGTGGATGCAAAAAATTAGTCGGCACTATTTCAAAGAGCAGCAGGGGAATTCTCCCCAGTGTCCTGACCAAGATTTATTCCTCGTCCAACAGCTGAAAAAAGCTAGATTATCTGGTTATTTATCTCATTGTTGTCTATGGGAACTCACTGTGTGCTAAATTAGCTGCCATGTTTCCAACTTAACAACAGTGACTACATTTCAAAAAGTACTTCATTGGTTGTGGAGCGCTTTGGGTCATCCTGAAGTCGTGAAAAGCACTATACAAATGAGAGTTCTGCTTTCCTTTTGCAGCTTATCTGCATTTAAATAGCAATAGCATGAAGGTCGGATAAAGTGTAAACCTTGTACTGTGAATGATTATGTACTCAGAATCAGCATGATACAAAAAGGGACTGTGACATTACTGAGATCCTCAGTTTGACAGATAACACTTTATGAAATCGAAAGTAAAAGCAGAAAGTGCAGGAAATAGACATTTTGTGCACTCCTGGGCTTCAATATGAGGAGGCAAGGGTGACCCCAAAAATGGGTGAGGAACCTGAAAAAGCTAGGAGTGAGAAGGTCCTTCCGAACTTAACAGCAGGAACTCATTAACCTTTTTTTAACTCTTTCCCACGCAGCAGTCAGCCAAATAGACAGCTTGGCCGGTGGGTGGGAGGGAATACCAGTGACAGGAGGCTGCAGCCGGGACCTTTGTGGACGGTCTCCAGCAACTGGGATGCCAGAGAGGCCCTCGATTTGGAGCAGGAAGTCTTCCTTAAGGGACTGGGGGTGGGGGTGGGGGTGGGGGAGCACTACTGCTCCTCATGGTCCACAAGGAGTGCTGGAAATGGCACTTACCTAGTGGCACCAGCAGTTCTCAGCTCCCTTTCACTGCTGGATTTCCCAACCTGTGGGAAACCCCTGCAACAAGTCAGTTATAAATTGGACTCCCAAATTGCACTGTGGCCTGTCCCTGGCAGGACATTTGGACAATATGATAATGGCTGCCATAAATGAGGTGGAATGCAAATGTATGGCGTGTTGTGATCATGCTCCATAAACCCTCCCGAGTCTTTCCCACCCATCACTGGGGGAGTATTATCAAGACCAAGGTTTCACTGTGAGGTGTGTATATCGTGATTTTAGGGTGGTGTTTCCCTTGATATTTTACCCATAGACCATACCTGAATTCCCGAGTATAGGCGGTCAGAAGGCTCTAGACCAGGAGTACAAATCCAAATGTTGTCCCCATTGGGTCCAACAACATCTGAAACAAGAAAAGACTGATTAGCCTCTCGGGTACCAATCCCGATTAAGGGTAAATGTTCTCCCCAAACCCCATCGAGCCACAACATTTGATTTTGTTTTTAATTTCTGAAACATTCCTTGCTCGGCATTATTTTGAGACAAGGGGCCTGGGGGTGCATATTCACACATCTTTGGAGGTGGCAGGGCAAGTTGAGAAGGCGATTAAGAAAATGTACGGGATAGTTTGCTTTGTAAATCGGGGCATTGAGTACAAAAACAAGCAAGTTACGCTAAACCTTTACAAAGCTCTGGCTAGGCCTCAGCTGGAGTATTGTGCACAATTTTGGACACTAAACTTTACGAAGGATGTCAAGGCCTCGGAAAGGGTATGGAGGAGGTTTACCAGGATATTTTCCCTGGAATTTAGAAGAATGAGAAGTGATCTTATTGAGAAGTATAACATTTTTAGATGGCTTGACAGAGTAGATGCTGAAATGCTATTTCCCCTGGCTGGAGAGTCGAGGACTAAGGGTCATAGTCAGCCATTTAGTCCTGAAATGAGGAGAAATTTCTTCACTCAGAGGGTTGTAAATCTTTAGAATTCTGAACCCCAGAGGGCTGAGGATGCTCAACCGTTGTGTATATTCAAGACTGAGAATGGTAGATTTTTGGATACTGATGGGAATTGAGGAATATGAGGATTGGGTGGGAATATGGAAGAGTCGAAGATCACCCATGATTTTATTGAATGGTGGAGCAGGCTTTAGGGATCTTATGGCCTATTCCTGCTCCTATTTTTAAAGCTCTTACACCAGGTATGAGGGAATTCAGTTATGTGGAGAGATTGGCGAAACTGTCATTGTTTTTTTTCAGAGCAGAGAGGTTTAGGGGGACACCTAATAGAAGTATTCAAAATGATGAGGGGTTTTGATCGAGCAAGAAAGGAGAAACTGTTTCCTCTGAGAAAAGGGTTGGTAACCAGAGGTCATAGATTTAAAATAATTAGCAAACAAGCTAGAGGGGAAATGAGGAGGTATTTCTTCACCCAATGGGTTGTTAAGACTTTGAATGCACTAGCTGAAAGAGTGGTGGACTTAGACTCGAGAGGAACGTTCAAAAGGCAATTGAACATGTACTTGAAGAGGTTCAAGTAAGGCATTATGGGGAAAAAAGTTGGGGTGTGGGACTAAATTGGACAACTCTTTCAAGGAGCTGGCACAAGCATGATGGGCTGAATGGCCTCTTTCTGTGCCATAAGATTCCATCATTTTTCAGCTGCATAACAGACCAGACACCTGAGTTTAACATCTCATCTGAAAAATAGCACCTTTGACAGTGCAGCACTTGCCCAATACTGTACTAAAACAGCAACCTAGATTTGGTGCACAAGTCAAGTCTATGGAGTAGGGTTTGAATCCAAAACCTGCTGACTGTGAGATGAGAGTGCCATCACTGAGCAATTGTTAACATCTTGAGAACAAATATTTAAGAGTAAATATGATACATGAGTAAATATTAATAATAGCATCGAACATCATGACCAAACTCCTAATACACATTTCCCAGAGCATGAACTTCTGCATTAGTGGGACTAAATTATTAAATTTACCCCATAGGCAGCTCAAATACAGCTAATCTCCAAAAGACTCAGACACAAGCAATTACTGATTTAAGTCATGAATATTGACATTTTGTACAAAGATTGTTTGAAAAGGTCACCAAATAGTTAGTAAGCTCAGAATCATCCTTGATAAGCAAATAGCACACTTGAATTTGAACAAATTCTTCACAACCTCACTAAGTCTCCTATAAACCTTGATTTGAACTTCCGTTGGTATTGTGTGGGGAGGGTGGGCGTGGTGGGGCTAAGATTTTAACTTTCAGGCCTTACCCACATAGGCCCTGTCACATCTCTCATTCAAACCCGGCAAGAAGCATTAGTGGGCCAGCAGGCGGGAGAGGGATTTTGGGAGGCAGGAGGTCCCCTGGGACCTTGAAGGAACCAGACCCCAGCAGTCAGACAAGTGGTTAGGAGGAGGGGCTAGGGGGATTTGGATGAGCATTGCTGTTGGCAAAGGGGAGGTTTCCTAGTGGGGCCTGGTGGAACATACTGCTCTTCCAGGCCCTCAAGGAAGCAAAAAGAAAAATGAACTCCCTTTCCTGATCATCATGACCAGGGATCCACTTGCTGCCATGAGTTAAAATGTATGCCATCGGAGTTCCATTTGCATATGCAAAGGAGAACCTGGGCTGTCTTTTGGCTGGTATCCCTCTCACCTCAGGGAAGCGGCAGGATCAGGGTGGTGTGACGGGGGCGCAGTGGGTGTGGGGGGTTTGTGGGGTTGGAAGACTCTGTGGCCATCTTAAGTAGGCCACCTGCTTTACCGATGTCTCTGAATCTCTGTGTCTCCCTTGCAGTAGTTCCAATTGGACTTTTGGAAAAGATTCAATAAAGCAAAAACCAGCAAGGGACCAATGTGAATCAACGACCTTAGGAAATACAGGTCAACGAATGAAAGTCTGCTGTGTTGCAAAATTGAATTTTTTCTTGTCAGATGCACCTATCTTACGTGGTATCTAAAATATTAGCATTGCAATAACTCCCGAGCACTCTAATAATCAACATGAAATGGCAGTACGGAAACACTTCATTTGATTCCCAGCTGGAACGCTCTTTGTTCTAATGGAATGGGCTTCTTTGAGGTGTAACACTACAAGTGACTTGTAACCTCTGAGCATTGCCAGCTGTTACTTAAATTACGCAGCCATCAAAGCCGGGAAGCTCACAGCTCCAAGACATTATCCCATTGACCCCTAACATGTTGAGACTGTTAACATTTTGGTTCTATGACTACTTCAGAGCTAGGGTTGGTCATGTGACTGCCAGCCTCCAGCTGCCCCGCCTGGTCAAACAGCTTTCTTTCCCATCCCCAATACTGTTTCAACTAATAAACCAAGGTGTTCAATGAAAATAAAGAAAGCACACGGTTTCTGTACTGCTCCTGGTTTGTGCACAGTAGTGTTCACAAGATTAATTCTTAATTCCTGGAGACTCCAAGAGAATCCTTGAGGGTTGGCATCCATAGTCAGGGGGGGCAAATTTCCTGAGAACTCGGCAACTTCCGAGTGCTTCTCAACCTCTCTTCATTGTGTCATTGCCAATGAGGGTGGACACAACCCCATTTGGGGAGTATTATTAATAGAAGATTGGCTTAGACTGTCACACGCCCACCCCTGCTGTCTTCTGAGCAGATCTAGGACACGCGGAGTGGGACAGAATGCTATTCAGGGACATGACCCACCGTGGCTCCCCTGCTTCCTCCCCATTTAACCATGAATCGCCCCCTAAAAACAGAGGATGCCCATTCAAATGAGGGGAATACCCTCTGTCATGCTTTCTGTCATTTGTGCAGTTCGGACAATAGACATTGTTGTATGATTGCCTTTAAGAGTGATGTCCCTTTAAGATTTTACTATGCTGATGAGCTAAGTACCAGGATGCAGTCATGTGACTACAAGCCAGCATCACTCTGCAATTGTAACACCTGGAGGAAGGTTCTGTGAAGTATTTGCTCTGTACTTACATAACAGTTCAGCTGTCTTAAACCTGTTTGAGATCTTCAGCATAACTGGACTCCACACATCAGACAACATAGAGAACACATTATATGGTGGCACTGGTGGGGAGAAGACGAAGTCTGAGTTTGAAGACCACAGGTAAAACAGCTTTGAAAACAATCTTCCTACAGCCAGAAGAGAGAAAGTTCAACAGAAATACCAGCCCAAACAGTGGACAGAAAACAGAACCTACATCCAGCTGGAAGACAGAGCTCAGAATGACAGGCTGCAAGTAAATCAGGTGAGTCATTGTGCTGATGGTTGAGGGATACTGTTTTTTTAAAAAAAAAACAAGATTTGAAGTGCTTAAAAAAATTGAATTTGGTTTCTAAAGACTCAGTGAAAAAAAAAGGGGCAGACCCGACTCCTCTTCCAGGCTGATCAAGGTCGGCGCCATTATAAGATTGCAAAAAGTGTGGGAAAACTCCAATCACTGCAGAGTCTCTATTCACGCAGCCGAAGTTCAAAAAAACTTACTGAACCACTCGAGCGCGAAGAAGAGTTTCCATTCATGTAGCCACAGCTATAAAAATACCATTAAACCACTCAGCATGAAGAACATAAACAAACTCGAGCAAAAAAGCTATTGAAATGCCTATTGAACAGCTATGTAAACAAACAAGCTTAAGCGCTGCTAGCAAGATAAACACAAAGGACTATCAAACACCTGTTCCTCTCCATCCAAGCAGCTAGTCTAAACAACAGAGTTTCTTAAAGGGAAACAGCACAGAGTCATAGAACAAGTCTTAACACAAGTTTTAAGTAAAAGAATAGCAGGAAAATGGATACCAAATTTCCCAGCATGAACTGGAAGGCCATGGTTATCCTATCCAAGTTCCAACTTTTAAAACAAAGAATAGAGTTATGCTTCACAGACCAAGTAATTGTAGAACCAGAAAAACAGGCTGTGATTATACTGATAGCAGTGGAAATGAGGGATTACACAGAATCAACACCTCTGGCTTATCTGAAGAGGACCAGAAAGATCCCACAAAGATATGGAAAGTGCGAGAAGATCAGCTCCGATTGCGAGTGAATTTTAGAATTCACCACCTGGAATTGATGTCATCCAGGCAATAGCCACAGGAATCAATAGACCAGCTCATCAGTAGATGCCGCAGTAAAGGCAACGAATGAAATTTTTCAGAAACCGAGCTGTCGGACTGAATAATGAAGCTAGTGATTGTATCAACACCCATTGAAGCATATCAGAAAGACCGCTTGGGGCAAAAGACAGGTCACAGCATTGATGTGCTGCAGGAGGCTGTCAGGAAATAGGAAGCTGCTGTAGCTGGACAACAGCATCTGCAAGCACGAGGTGCAGCCAACAGTATCAGTACGATAACCAGGTCGAAAAGAGCAAGCAAGCTGTGTGGTAACTGTGGTTGGTCCCACTCACGGCGAAGTTGTCCTTCGTTTCACGATCTGTGTAAGGCGTGCAGTGCAAAAAGACACTGGGCTCGCCTATGCAAGAAATCTGACTCCAAGGACACAGCCAGAAGTCACAATAAGACACAAATGAACAGAAGACAGTACAGCAACAGGGCAATAGCAGCATTTCACAACATTTCACGTTGTGAACCTGACACATTGGGCTGGACTTTAAGAAGCCCTCGATGTCATGATCCGGGGTGGGGGGAGGTGGTGCGGGAGGGGGCCTGAAGATGGTTCCGGGTGAGGGCTGCAACAGATCTTGACGCCGGCAGGGCCCAGCCCGATCCTCCTGGCAGCTCCGAGACTCCGTGGCGGCCCTCCCACCGCTGGGCGACAGGACCACAATTTGAATATTCAAATCAATAAAATTAATTAATTTACATACACTTACCTTAGATCTCGAGGGCCCGCTGTGATCTTCTGCACGGCAGCCAGCACTCCCGTACCTTCAGATCCCCGTACAAGGAAATGAGGCGTGACACTGGTGGGGAGGGGGGAAGAAGTAAGTTTGTCAGTACAAGGGGTGGGGGGGGGGGGGGGAGGCGGGGAACGGGGTCAAATACATGTAAATAGGTGCAGGGGATGTTGGGAAGGGTTGAACCTTAGGCTTTGTGCAGGCTGGGGAGGGGTGGGGAGGTCAGATGTAAAAACTAAGTGTTTTGGGTGGAAAAGGGCAAATAGTTATCTTAATTGTTATGGGGGTGGGTGAGAAAGGGACAGCAGAATTAATTTATTTAATTTTGGTGTATATCTCTTCAAATATATAAATAAACCAGCAGGGCTGGCTGCCCTTTAAAAATGGAGCAAGACCCTGCGCCCAGGAAGCTGACGCCATTGGTGGGGATGGTCAGCCTATTCCCTCCACATGAAGAGGGGTGGACTGCCCCGACTATTTAAATGAGCCACAAGGCTGCAGATCGCGGCGGCTCTTTGGCGTGCAGCCCGCACAGGCGGACCGCCATTTCATGAGCTTGCTGCCTCGTAGAATCCAGTCAATTGTGTTGATGAAGTCAAACAACTGGAAGCTTTCACCACTATCAACATCATGTGCCCAAAGAAAGCTGGCAAACATACACTCAAGGTTAAGATCGACACCGGAGCTGGTGCAAATATCCTACCAGTATGAATCTTGAAGGATACGTACCAGAGTTGTTGGAAATCAATGACACAACCGACAACTGCTAAGTTATCTGCATACACCATCCCATCCCTTGCAGCAGCACACTAACAATGCAATGCAGCTATGTTAAGTTGGCATGTAAACCACAAATATTTTACCTGGTAGACAAGAGCAGACCAGCAGTGGCAGGACTACCAGCCTGTAAGGACCTCAACGTTGTAACTATCCATGAGATCACCAAGGTACCAATTACAGCAGAAGAGACCAAGGGTACCCGCATTGAGTCACAGTTCCTCCAGGATCTCGGTGGTTCTGATTTTGAAAGTATCAGCCTCTTCTCAGAGATGGTACACCAAGAGGATGAAGATCCAAACTCAGATGGTGAAAGTTCTTCGTCAACGGACAGGGTTTCTTCACAATCCAGTGACTCAGAAGAAGAGATTGACATTGTCACTACTGAGAAGCAAAGGCTGGCAGTGGGGAGCATTGCCGAGGGGAAATCTCCCAGGACCGGAACCTGCTTACAGACTCTGGCCAGCAACAAAGAGTGCAGTCTGGAAATCCAGCAACAGCACAACTATGTCAGCCTTCACCTCTGCTCTCTAGAGTACTGCCAGCACCACAATGCGCCAGAATGGACAGGAACCTCCATGAGGCCAATTACTCCTTCTCCAACAAGTCCTCGACCCTTCAGCCCCAAGCCTTCAGACGCAGAGGATAAGGAGAGGCAAAGGACACGCAATGTCCTGAAGAGGCAGAGGAGGAATGAGTTGAAACATTGTCTGTTGGCTCTTCAAGATAAGGTGCTGGAACCTTTCAAGAATGACAAGACCTCAGAAGTGACCATCCAGAGAAATGCAACAGAGCATGTCAGCAGGCTGAAGGCAGAGCAACAGAAACTGAATGCAAAGAGGGAGAAATGTCAGCAAAAACAGCAATAGAAGAGATGCAAACTTCCCGAGCAAGAGTTGTCAAACTGCCGAAACAATACATGGACTTTTAAGCCTCTGCACTTGCAAATTTCATAATCCCTACCCTTATACCTATAAGTTTTATAATCTATGCCCCATATAACTAATTTTGATGCTATCTAATTTTATGTATTTTTACTGATAGCATAAGAGACTTATCTTTGGAAAGAAAGGGTATGTTGTATGATTGTCTTTAAGAGTGATGTCCCTTTAAGATCTTAGTATGTTAATAAGCTAAGTCGCTCTGCAACTGTAACACATAAGGGAAGGTTCTGTAAATAGTTTTCTTTGTACTGGATATAATAGTTTAGCTGTAATAAACCTGTTTGAGATCTTCAGCATAACTGGTCTCCACGCATCTCATTTATGTTGCATCAGGCAACATAAAGAACTCATTACAGACACAAGGGAATCCAGCATTCAGTGGTTGCCAGTAGGGGGAGGCAGGGCCAGAATGTGCGAAGGCACTGGTGCTGCACAGACCTCCTTCAAACCAGAAAAGTGAAAAAGGTATAGTGCCCTTCACAACCTCAGGACTTCCCAAAGAACTTCATAGTCAATGAAGTACTTTTAAAGTGCTGTCACTGTTGTAGTGTAGGTAATCGGGAAGCCAGTTTGTGCACAGCAAGCTCCCAAAACAGCAATGATATAATGATTGGATCATTTGTTTTAATAATAATGGGGGAAGCTAAGTATGTGCATGAGGGAGAAAGGAATATGCTGATCGTTTGAGATGAGACCACTTGGGCCACATGGACTGTTTCTGTGCCGTAAATTTTGTATGATGTTTGTTGAGGGACTAAACATTGGCCAGACACTGGGAAGAGTTTCTCTGCTCGTCTTTGAAATAATGCCATGGGATCTATTATATCCACCTGAGAGGGCAGAAAGGGCCTCCGTTTAATGTCTCATCCAAAAGATGGCACCTCTGGCAGTGCAACACTCCCTCAGCATTGCACTGAAGTGCCTGTCAAGGTTTTGTGCTCAAGTCTCTGTTAGATTACAATGTTATTTTAAAGTTCACTTTTCTTTGCCCAGAGCACTTTTAACTCCAAATCTTTATTTAATATTAAGATTCGAACCATAAATTTATTAGCCAGAGTTATTGGTACCACTAGTGCGAATTGGGCCTTCAGGAAAAAGGATGATGGGAAGTCATGGCTCCGGCCCAGACTGCTCTAGAAATTTGTCCGTGCTGATGGACTTTAGGCATCAGTGAATCACTCAATGTTTGGGAGCAAGTACCACCTAGAGTTAATTCTGTCACTTCAGATCAGATTTCAAATGGAGCTATGATACAGATGAGCGAGCCATGAATGATGGAACAGGCTCAAGGGGTTGAATGATATACTCCTGTTTCTATGTTCCTTCCTATGTTGAATGGATCAAAATGAAAGGAACAAATGTTCTTTAGTTTCATTATTTATCATTGAGTTTTCCTGTTCCTTTTAGTATTATTTACCACGGTTTTTCTGGGTTATTTCAGGTCAGGTACATGGAAGGAATGTTTCGGCTGAGAAGGTCATTGCTCCCATTGGCCATGAATTACCTTGGAGATGCTCCTCCTCAGCCACCATAAGTTTGCTTGGGTATGTAGTGGGAACCCGGTTAATGCACGGTGGAGTTACAGTAAAAGGGGAAATGGGCTGTCTGTCTGATGGCACTCATTGAGATCCTCTTGGCATTGTGGTGGTCCTCTGGTTCCATGCGCCAGATCAGGGCATGGTGCTGCACCTAGCTTGTCACGTCAGCTGGTGCATTGGCGTCCTGGTTCTGTCCACTTTCTACCCAACTTTTATCATTTGCGGGGGAGGGGATACTTGAGGAGCCACATGTGGCATTGGGCTGAGAAAAAACAGCCTCTTATGCTTAACACAATCATATTCCTACAGGTCTCTACAACACTGAGGGCCCTAAGTAATCATTCTTGATTAGTATCTGTGTTACGACCAGGTGAGAAAGGGATCTAGGGTTCCCTCTCAGCCTTCACCTGGTCTTACTGTAACAGGGTTTTATTTTAAACACACAGTTTGTTTTAGCTCCCCCTAGTGAATCCTTGTTCACTAACTTCCAATTATAAGGCAAAGAAACCAGCCAAACAGGTTTTCTTAGGTTTAAAGAGAAAAGGTTGAACTTTATTAAACTTAAACTCTAATTCGGTTAACGCCTACGGATACGCGACATGCCCATGCTAGCAGCATACGCAATACACACATGCAGATAGAAACAGGAAAGAGCAGAAGAAATGAAGTGGAAAAGTTTGAGGCAATATCTGAAGATGGTTTTGGTTACTGTTCTTCGAGCTCGCTGCAAAGACCTTGATGGTAGGTAGGTCTTGCTTTCCGTTGGGGCACAGTATTCTTCTTGAACCTTGTTAGATGTAGGAGACCTTTCTCTCTTGAAGTTCATGTGTCCTCAGTTAGTCCAGAGTCTTGTGAGAAAGAGATGGGAGCAGACAGGAGAGGTCTTCTCACTCCAGGAGCAAACAGTCTTCCTCAGTTCAAACTCTTTGTATAATTCAGAAAAACCCAGGTTGTCAAGCAGGTTAGTCATGTGACTAGCTGGTCTGACCACATCTGTTTGTGGATTCTGTCTTTGTTGACCCTGGAATGTCTCTTCTTACACACAATACCTGGTGCTCAAAGTCCATTGTGGGTTAAATTGGAGCAGGGAATAGCCTCTTTGTCCCTCCAAGCACTGTCTGTTAGTATGCAAATTTTTTTCCAGCCACGGCTGATCTGTTTAACAAGTCATTCCCATGCTCCAGGAACAGTTTAAAATCAATGTTCATATGACAAAATTAATATGCCTCATTCTTGGCAGATGGGTGGGTGGGGGGGGGGGGGGGGCGGGGGGGGGATGATCTACATGACAGTCTGGCAAACCTTGCCATGGATGTCCCCCAAAATGTTTTCTTTATAATTCATCCTCAGGTCACTGGCAAGACCAGCATTTATTGTTCATCTCTCATTGCCCTGGCAGGCCTTGTTACTGAACTATTCCAATTTTATTGGTTTGATATAACTGAGTGGTTTGCTGCGCCACTTCAGAGGACAATTCACAGTCAAGCACTGGGACTGGAATCACACCTAGGCCAGACAGGATAATGATGGCAGGTTTCCTTTCCTAAAGGACATCATTGAACTAGCTGAGTGTTTTTTTTTAATGAGAACAGTCACTTTTATTGATGGAAGCTTTTTCTGACCAGATTTGTTGCGTTCAAATTCTCAAACTCATTCACATGTCCAATAACACAACCACCAAATGCATCTTCCAGCCACGTCAGTCAATGCCAATGCCACTAGGTTTTATGCCTCGGAATTGTTGCTGGGCTGGACTTCTGACCTGCCCAGTTAAAATGGTATTGGGGTCCATATTATGTCATCGGATCTTTTGTCATTGGTGCCCTCAGTCAGCAGTAGAGTTAAAATAACCGCATTGTAAAAATAACATCACTGTATCTTCACCATAAATATTCACATTGGTTATTTATTTGAGATAAACATTTTGAATACCTGTGGCAGGATGTAATCATCCCAGGACATTTCGAAAGCAAGAGAATCATCTGGTGATGTTTCACATTGACCGGATACTTTTAACAAATGGTAGTTGTGCTCAAGCCCCACTCCCCAGAGTTGAGCACATAATTGAGGCTGACAATTCAGTGCAGTACTGAGGGAGTGCTGCACTGTTGGAATTTTGCCATTTTTTGGATGAAAGATTAAACCGAGGCCCCATCTGCTTTCTCAGGTGGCGTAAAAGATGCCAGGGGGAGTTCTCCCAATGTCCTGACCAATATTTATCCCTCAACCAACTTCACGAAAGCAAATTATCTTTTTTTTTTCTCTCATGGTAGGTGCTTGCTATATGCTAATTGGCTTCTGTATTTCCTAATGTTATTTAAGTTTGTGAAGGGGAGATGACTTTCTTTACATTTGCACTGTCATTTTCTGTGTTGTGCTGCTAGTTTCCTGTTGTCGTGGCAGTTGGCGAGCAAGGGATGGGCTGTAGCAAAAAAGACAACTTGAAAATTTTTTATAAACTCTTTAAAGCAACTCGAGCATGTATGTGTATGAGCTTGTATGCATGATTGTTCATATCCATGTGTGTGTATGTGTATTTGCCTGCCTATATATATGTGTGTGCCTATATCTACACTCATATCAGTGCATGTCCTTGTGTAAATGCATTTGTATATATTTTTTTATTCATTCATGGGATGTGAGTGTTGCTGGCAAGTTAAGCTTTTATTGCCATTGAGAAGGCGGTGGTGAGCTGCCATAGTGACATGCTTAGGCCATTTCACAGGGCAGTTAGGAGTCAACCATGTTGATGTGGGTCTGGAGTCACATTTAGGCCATACCAGGTAAGGTGAACTGGTTTCCTTTCCTAAATGACATTAGAGAACCAGTTGGGTTTTTACAACAATCTGATAGCTTTGTGGATACGATTACTGATTAATTTAACTAACTGAATTCAATTCACAAACGGCCATGGTGGGATCTGAACACACATCTCCAGATTATTAGTCCAGGCCTCTGGATTGCCAGTAATATAACCCTATGCTACTGTATCCATAATTATATACATGTGCAAGTGACAAAATCCAATATTTGCTAATCTATGCAAGGGTGTATGATTTCTGCTGATTTAGTCATGGTTCATGTCTGATTACAGAGGCTGGGTGCTGGGGATTTTAAGGAGTTCCCCAAATATAGTCGTGTGTCCCATTCATATTGCTGACCAACAGAAGTAATGGAAGAGGCCTTCGAACAAATGGCCCTCCCTCCGCCTGCAGAGGAGGGTATGTGGAATGGAAAGAAAACAGAGCAACTCGCATTCTCAAAGATGAAATGTCTGCACAGAACATTTAGATTTTATCAAAGAAATGCCTTACTCTGTGCGGTATGAAGGATACTGAGTCAGTGGGATTACTGCTCAGCGGGTGTCGATGGGCACTGATCCAAAGAGACAGTGTCTTGGAAAACCACATGCCAAATGGGAAAATATTAATTTAATCAGTTGGAACCTTGCCGTAGACTTTTGCTGGAAATTCTTACAAATAGCTTCTTTTAAAAAGAGTAACCTGGCAGCCAAGATGGCTACAGCAATTTGTATATGAAACAGCAACAGAGTACATAGGAACATAGGAACAGGGTAAGCCATTCAGCCCATCGAGCCTGCTCCGCCATTCAATACGATCATGGCTGATTATCCACTTCAATGCCTTTTTCACACACTATCCTCATATCCCTTTATGCCATTTGTATTTAGAAATATGTCATAGAGTCGTACAGCATAGAAACATGCCCTTCGGCCCACCGTGTCCATGCCGACCAAAATACCTATCTATACTAATCCCACCTACCTGCATTCATTCCATATCCCTCTATGCCTTGCTCATTCAAGTACCTGTCCAGATACTTCTTAAATGTTGCTACTGTTCCTGCCTCCACCACCTCCTCAGGTAGCTCATTCCAGATACCCACTATTCTTTGTGTGAAAAATTTACCCCTTTGATCCCCTTTAAACCTCCTCCCTCTCACCTTAAATCTATGCCCTCTAGTTTTAGTCACCCCTACCATGGGAAACAGACTATGGCTATCTACCCTATCTATGCCTCTCATAATTTTATATACCTCTATCATGTTCCCGCTCAGCCTCCTTCGCTCCAGGGAAAACAGACCCAGCCTATACAATCTCTTTATAACTCAAGCTCTCCAAACCAGGCAACATCCTTGTGAATCTTTTCTGCACCCTCTCTAGCTTAATCACATCTTTCCTGTATTGCGGTGACCAGAACTGCACACAGTACTCCAAATGCAACTGTAACATGACGTACTAACTCTTGTGCTCAATGCCTCGGCCGATGAAGGCAAGCATGCCATATGCCTTCTTCACCACCCTGTCTACCTGTGTTGCCACTTTCAGGGAAGTATGTTCTTGCACCCCAAGGTCTACTGCTCAACAACAATCCCCAGGGCCCTACCATTCATTGTATATGTCCTGCCCTGGTTTAACTTCCCAAAATGCATCACTTCACACTTGTTTGCATTAAATTCCATTTGCCACTCCCTTGCCCACTTTCCCAGTTGATCTATATCCTCTTGTAACCTTAGACAACCTTCTTCACTGTCCACTATACCACCAATTTTGGTGTCATCTGCAAACTTACTAATCATGCCCCTTACATTCATATCCAAATCATTAATATATATGACAAACAACGGAGGGCCCAGCACCGATCCCTGTGGTACACCACTGGTCACCGGCCTCCAATCTGAAAAACAACCCTCCACTACCACCCTCTGCCTCCCATCACCAAGCCAATTTTGTATCGAATTTGCCAGCTCACCCTGGATCCCATGGGTTTGAACCTTCTGGACCAGCCTACCATGTGGGACCTTGTCAAAGGCCTTGCTAAAGTCCATGTAGACAACATCCTTCGCCCTGCCCTCGTCAATCCTCTTGGTCACCTCCTTGAAAAACTCAATCAAATTCGTGAGACATGATTTCCCACGCACAAACCCATGCTGACGATCCCTAATCAGACCTTGCCTTTCCAGATGCATATAAATCCTGTCTCTCAGAATCCCTTCCAATAACTTTCCCACCACTGATGTAAGGCTCACCGGCCTGTAGTTCCCTGGCTTATCCCTGCTGCCCTTCTTAAATAAAGGCACAACATTAGCTATCCTCCAGTCTTCCAGTACCGCACCCGTGGCTAACGATGATACAAAAATCTCTACCAGGGCCCCAGCAATCTCCTCCCTTGCATCCCGTAGCATCCTAGGATACACCTGGTCAGGCCCTGGGGATTTATCCACCTTAATGCACTTCAAAACCTCCAACACCTCCTCCTTTGTAATGTTGATATGCTCCTGGATATCGGTGTTCCCTCCCTTGAACTCACTAGCTTCCATGACCCTCTCCACGGTAAATATGGACGAGAAATATTCATTTAAGACCTCGCCCATTTCCCGTGGCTCCACACATAGATTTCCACACTGATCCTTAAGGGGACATACTCTCTCCCTAGCTACCCTTTTACTCTTACTATACTTACAGAATCTTTTAGGATGCTCCTTTATCTTATCTGCCAGGGAAATCTCATGGTCCCTTTCGCCCTCCTAATTTCCTTCTTAAGTGTAGTCCTACATCCCCTATACTCCTCGAGGGACTCGCTTGATCCCAGCTGCCTATACCTGACATATGCCACCTTCTTTCTTCTGATCAGACCCTCAATATCTCTCATCAACCAAGGTTCCCTAAACTTGCCAGTCTTGCCCTTCCATCTAACAGGAACATGCCGGCCCTGAACTCTTCCTATCTCACTTTTAAAAGCCTCCCACTTGCCAGACATCCCTTTACCTGTAAACAGCCTCTCCCATTCAACTTTTGATAGCTCCTGTCTGATGTCATCAAAATTAGCCTTCCCCTCATTTAGGACTTCAACCCGAAGAACAGTCCTATCCTTTTCCATAACTATCTTGAAGCTAATGTCAATCTCTGCTTTAAATATACTCAGTGACTGAGCTTCCACAGCTGTCTGGGATAGAGAATTCCAAAGATTCACAACCCTCTGAGTAAAGAAATTTCTCCTGATCTCTGTCCTAGGTGGCTTCACCCTTATTTTGAAATTGTGTTCCCTGGTTCTAGACTCCGCAACCAGGGGAAACATCTTAGCTGCATCTACCCTGTCTATCCCTTTAGTATTTTGTAGATTTCAATGAGATCACCTCTCATTCTTTGAAACTCTGGAGAATACAGGCCTAGTTTTCCCAATCTCTCTTCATAGAACAGTCCCGCCATCCCGGGAACAAGTCTGGTGAACCTTCGTTGCACTCCCTCTATGGCAATAATATCCTTCCTAAGGTAAGGGTACCAAAACTGCACACAGTACTCCAAGTGTAGTCTAACCAAGGTTCGATACAATTGAAGCAAGACTTCACTACTCTTGTACTCAAATCCACTTGCGATAAAGGCTAACATACCATTAGCCTTCCTAATTGCTTGCTGCACCTGCACGTTAGCTTTCAGTGACTTATTGACAAGGACACCCAGGTCCTTTTGTACAACTACGCTTCCTAATCTCTTACCATTTAAGAAATACTCTGCACATCTGTTCCTCCTACCAAAGTGGATAAACTTACATTTTTCCACATTATATTCCATCTGCCATTTTCTTGCACACTCACTTAGTCTGTCCAAATCCCCTTGAAGCCACTTTGCATCTTTCACAACACACATTCCCACCTAGTTTTGTGTCATCCGCAAACTTGGAAATACTACATTTGGTCCCCACATCCAAATCATTGACATATATTGTGAACAGCTGGGGCCCAAGCACTGATTCCTGTGGTACCCCACTAGTCACCGCCTGCGAACACGAGAATTACCTGATTATTCTGACTGTCTGCTTTCTACCTGTTAACCAATGCTTAATCCATGCCAGTATATTACCTCCTATCCCATGTGCTTTAATTTTGCTAACCAACCTCCTGTGGGGGACTTTATCAAAAGTCTTCTGAAAATCCAAGTATACCATGTCCACCAGCTCCCCTTTATCAATTCTGTTAACAACATCCTCCAAAAACTCCAACAGGTTCGTCAAACATGATTTCCCATTCATAAATCCATGTTGACCATGCCCAATCAGATCATTATTATCCAAGTGTCCATTTATCACATCCTTTAGAATAGATTCTAACATTTTCCCAATGACTGATGTAAAGCTAACAGATCTGTAGTTCCCTGTTTTCTCTCTCCCTCCCTTCTTAAATAGTGGGGTGACATTTGCGACCTTCCAATCTGCAGGAACCATTCCAGAATCTATAGAATTTTGGAAGATGATCACCAATGCACTCACTATCTCCATAGCTACCTCTTCCAACACTCTGGGATGTAGAATATCAGGTCCTGGGGACTTATCAACCTTTAGCCCCATTAATTTCTCCAATACAACCTTCTTACTAATACTAATTTCCTTCAATTCCTCATTCCCCCTAATCCCTTGGATCTTTAATTCTGGGAGATTCCTTGTATCTTCCTCACTGAAGACAGACACAAAGTAATCATTTAGCTTCTCTGCCATTTCTCTATTCCCTATTATAAATTCTCCTGACTGCCTGTAATGGACCCACATCTGTCTTAGCCAAATGTTTCCTTTTTACGTACCTGTAGAAGCTTTTACAGTCCATTTATATATTTTTTGCTAGCTTACATTCATATTCCATTCTGCCTTTCTTTATCAGTTCCTTGGTCCTCCTTTGCTGTATTCTAAAATCCTCCCAATCCTAAGGTTTACTACTATTTCTGGCAACTTTATAGGCCTTTTCTTTTAATCTTATACACTTCTTAACTTCCTTTGTTATCCACAGTTGACTGCCTTTACTTTTGGGGTTTTGTGCCTTGATGGAATGTATAGTTGCTGTAAGCTATGTAATATTTCTTTAAAGACTCTCCAATGCCTATGTACTGTCATAGCTTTTTATGTATTTTCCCAATCCACCTCAGTCAATTTGCCCCTCATACCTTCATAGTTTCCTTTATTCAAATTTAACACCCTGGCTTTAGATTGAACTACCTTACTTTCAAACATAATGTAAAATTCTATCATATTATGGTCACTCATCCCTAAAGGTTCTTTTATAACAAGGTTATTAATTCATTTTCATTACATAAAACTAGATCTAAAATAGCCTGTTCTCTATTCAACATACTGCTCTAGAAAACCATCCCTAACACACTCCAGAAACTCGTTCTCCACAGCAGTAGCGCTCACTAGGTTTACCCTGTTTATATGCAGATTGGAGTCACCAATGATTACTGTCTTACCCATGCCAAATGCTTCTCTAATCTCCTGATTAATACCATGCCCCACATTACCACTACTGCTTGGTGGTCTCTTAGCAACTCCTACTAATGTTTGCTACCCCTTGCTATTTCTTAGTTCCACCAAAACAGATTCCACATTTTGTTCTTCTGATCTGAGATCCTCCCTTGCTAATGTACTGAACCCATCCTTTATCATCAGCGCCACACCACCTCCTTTTCCTTTTTGCCTGTCCTTCCTAAATGTCGAATATCCTTGAATATTCAGTTCCCAGTCTTGGTCACCCGGTAGCCACGTTTCCATTATGGCAATTAGATCATACCCATTTACCTCTATTTGGGCCTTTAAATCATCTACCTTGTTGCGAATGCTGCGTGCATTCAGGTAGAGTGCCCTTAACCTTGTCTTCTTGACGTTCTGCATTCTAAGCCTAGTTGATGCTCGCCTTTGTTTTGCCTGCCTTCTAATGTCGCTTGCTACTTTTCTACCTTCTGTTACCAGCCTTACTTCCTTCCAATTTGAGCTACCACTCAGGTTCCCATCCCCCTGACAAGCTAGTTTAAACCCTCTCCAACAGCACCAGCAAATCTCCCTGTCAGGATATTAGTTCCGGTCCTGTTAAGGTCTAGCCCCTCTATCTTGTACAGGTCCCACCTGCCCCAGAACCAGTCCCAATGTCTCAGAAATCTGATGCCCTCCCTCCTACACCAATTCTCCAGCCACATGTTCAATCGATCAATCTTCCTATTCCTATGCTCACTAGCACGTGGCACTGGAAGTAATCCTAAGATTACTGCTTTGGAGGTCTTGCTTTTTAACTTCCTTCCTAATCTGCTTTCAGGACCTCATTCCTTATCCTACCTATGTCATTGGTACCAATGTGGACCATGACCTCTGGCTGTTCACCCTCCCCCAGAAGGATGTCCTGCAGTAGACTGGAGGCAACATGACTGAGGCAAGCTAGCCAGAACAATGGGAATACTCTCTGATTAAATTACTTGAAATGGCTTTCTTAAAACAGTCATCAACAGCCATTGACACCCATTGACTTTGAAAGAGCCAACCCAATGGGGAGGCGGTGGCATAGTGCTACTGTCACTGGACTAGTAACCCAGAGACCCAGGGTATTGCTCTGGGGACATGGGTTCAAATCCCACCACAGAAGGTGGAATTTGAATTCAATTAATAAATCTGGAATTAAAAATCTAGTCTAATGATGGCCATGAAACCATTGTCAATTGTTGTAAAAACCCATCTAATTCACTAATATCCTTTAGGGAAGGAAATCTGCTGTCCTTACCTGGTCTGGCCTACATGTGACTCCAGACCCACAGCAATGTGGTTGACTCTTACATGCCCTCTGAAATGGCCTAGCAAGCCACTCAGTTAGGGCAATTAGGGATGGGCAATAAATGCTGGCCTGGCCAGCGACACCCACATCCCATGAATGAATAAAAACAACCCACACCAAGTTTGGATGGACAGCCTGAGGGGAGAGCCTGGAATCTCAGAGAACATTCCAGAAGGCCTAATTAAAACACAAAGAGGGTTGGGAATGCCACGGGATGGCTGTGCAACTCTGTGGAGACTGTGAGTTTTTGTGAGTCAGAAAGCAGACGGTAACTGTAAACCATCATGGGAGCAGTGCTCTCTTTCTCTCCCTCTCTCCAGTACAGATCCAGAGAAGGCCTGGCTGGTAAAGCCAAGTCTACAGACAACCACAAAAAACAGCTAGGATATAAGGGTCAACACCTCCTTGCTGCCTTTCGGAGCAAGAGAAGCAAGCCCGAACTGTGCATGTGGCCCAGCGAGGACTTCAGGACTACAATTTCCAATTTCGACTAAGGACTCTGGGACTGCTGAACTGTATTTAAATTCCATTTATTTCAGATGCTACTCCAACCACCCAACTCTGTTTTCCCTCTGTAATCTATTTGTGTGTGTCTCTCTCGTGCGAATGTGAGCGTGGCTGTGTAGCATATTTTAGTAATTTTAACCCGTTTTGAGTGATAAGGATAATAAACTTACATCTTTCTTGTTTTATCTCCAGAAAATCTGTCTTGTTCATTTGCACTTATTTTAGAGGAACAGGAGAAAGCGCTCACTGAGGTGGTAAGTTCAAACACTGTGTTAAAAAAGGACAAACCCTGTTGTGGTCAAACCAGAGAATGGGCAAAAGGGGAGCCTCAGACCCCCTACTCACCTGGTCATAACAGGCAGCTTAATAAAACTAAGAAGAATGACCCATTACCATTGACTGATGCACATGCTGATAAATTAATGATAACATTAGTTCCAGCTTTGACCAAATGAGAGAAAAGGAAAGTAAAATCATCTCAAAATGTAACAATAGCAGCAAGGTACAAAGCTTTTAAATGTGGTTCCTGCTCCAGGATACTGATAGATCTTACTTAATGCAGAACCGGGGTTGCACGAGGCAGCACAGCTGGATACCTAAGGCTGAATTTTATGCCGCCCCAGCGGGTTGGATGGTGGCGGCGTAAAATTGAGCAGGATGCTCCGGGAGGCTTACCCACCCTGCTCCCGCCTCCGGTCAAGTTTATGGCATCAGGCGGGCGGGGGGTGGTGCGGAAAACCGCCCGCCTGCCCAGGGCCAATCAAGGCCCTTAAGTGGCCATTAAACGGCCACTTAAGGTCCCTCACCCACTTCCACGGGTATTTTACCTGTGGCAAGCTGGTGTGCTGGGGATGTGAAAGGACGCCCAGTGATAGCTGCCGGCCTTTCTGCGCCCCAGGAATGGGGAGGGGGGTGTTGCCATGGCAGTCGAGCACAGGATCGTCCCCCCAAATGACCACTCCAGCTTCACCAGGGAAGGACCGATCCCCCTGGTGAGGCAAGACCAACTTACCTGGACTCTTGGTTCCATCAGGTCGGCTGGGCTGCAGTCCCGGCAGTGGTCACTGCTCCCGGTGGCACTGCTGGGACTAGGAGCTGCAGGCCCTCTGATTGGCCGGCAGCTCACTGAGGCGGGACCTCCTCCCTCAAGCGGGTGGAAGTCCCGCCTCAGGACAATTAAAGCCCGGGGACTCGTAAAATGCGGGGTAGATCCACGGACTAGGCGGAAGCGGGTTTGCCACCGACTTTTACGTAGGTGGCGAATTCCCATCTGCCTAAGGTAAAATCCAGCCCCTTTGTAATCACTTGATTGATTTCCTTTATGTGAGAACCAAGGCTTATTATTTATATATGTGTAAGGCTGAGAGTCATTAATTTGCTTTGCTATAGCTCATCAGAAAGTATCTAATTTCTCTCTGATTATTGATATAAAGATGCTTCAGCAATTTCTTTATACCTTTGAGGCTGTTTCAGTGTAGCACTGGATTTCAGTCAGTTTAACCCCTTGACAATGGCTACGAGCATAGCTGGTTACATAATGTTGTGTTTCATGGTCTTCCTGTTTTGAAGTGTATGTTCCAGTATTAATGGGTGTGGTGCCATCTATCTTTGAAGGGCTACTGACAGTTAACTTGCAGTTAATTCTGTTTTTTAGCCTCAAGTAGCCAGTGCTTGAACTGTTTATTAGGTCAGTTAAAAATGATTTGTCACTTGCGACATTGCATTTGTTGAAATCTGAGTATTATAGAACCTTAAACTCTCTTTATGCCACTCAGTTTTTAAAGAAAGCAGATTATAATAAAATGGATAATGCTGCAGAGATTAATTGATTCGTGCAGTTGGTTAGCACACAAGTCTTTTTCCTTTGAGAACTCGGACCAAATCTAACCTAGAGTGATTGAATAAAAGCTTCTTTTTCTGACTGTTAAATGCGAAATGACCCAGTTTCTGAAGGCACAAAACTGCCATCAGTTTGCTGAGAGCAGCATTGAATCAACCACACCCTAAAGCCCCATTTATGTCTGCTTTCAGAGCTTCCCCTGCTTCCATAGAGGATGCTGTCGTATAAACGAGGTAGTTTACACAGTGTTAGACCCCTGTTTCTTAAGGAAAGGACTGCCAATGAAAATGGCAAATGGCTACTTGCTGTTGGGCTGTAACGTGATTTTAACAGTGTTTTCTTAAAGGCACTTCCCCCAGCATGGTGGATGGTACATGGTTAGTCAGGAAGGGATGAATGGGAGTTTGAACTAACTTTTAAATTCTTTTTTCAAAAGTAAAATATTGCAGATGTTGTAAATCTGAAAAAGAAATGGAAAATGTTGGAAATACTCAGCAGGTCAGGCAGCATTTGTGTAGAGAGAAACAGAGTTAACATTTTAGGTCAGTGCTTCTGATGAAAGGTCATCGGCCTGAAACGTTAACTCTATTTCTTTCGTTTGCACATCTATTCAACCTGCTGCAAGTATTTAAATTTTAATAATCCCCCACTCCCTCCCTCACACTCTTTTCCTAACTCACATTCCCTCATCAGTTGTTCACCCTTTCATTCCTTCCCCCTTCTCTCAGACTCTCACCCTCACTCACTCACCATCTCCTCACTTGCATTCCCTCCCTCATTTGCTCACCTCCTTATTCTCTCACTCTTCCCTCACACAGTCCCTCCCTCACTCACAGTCCTGTCCTTACATTCTCCATCCCTCCCACCCCAACTCTTCACTTACCCACTCAGGTGGATAGATTAAACAACATAAATGCTGGCCTGGCACAGAAGGCAAAGCAAGGACCAGGGAAAATGGACACATATGCCTATTTTATTTGATCAATCTCTGAACAGATTTTGCAATGAGGCAGAAAGCAAACCCCAACCCTTCCATTCTACTCCCCACCCCACACCCCTCCTAGGGCTGGCTCTTAAGGAGCCCTCGATGTCAGGATCCATGGCAGGGGGGTGGCGGGGGGGCGGAAGATGGCTCCGGATGAGGCCTGCCACAGACCTTGTCGCCGGCAGGACGCATCCCGATCCTCCCGGCAGCAGTGAGGCACTGTGGCGGCCCTCTTCCCACCGCTTGGTGATGGGAGCACAATCACCATATGCAAATAATGGAAATCAATAGATTTGCAATGTGCTTACCATTAATCTTGATGTCCCGCTGTGATCTTCGGCCCGATGGCCAGCACTCCCGCGCCTTCGGATCCCCGTCCGGGGAAACGAGGTGCAATACTGGTGGGGAGGGGTGATGAGGTAAGTTACTCAGTGCGGTTGCGGGGGGGGGAGGGTGCGCGGGGTAGGGGTGAACTGGGTCAAATTAACGTCATGGGTATAAGGGATGGTGGGAAGGGTTGTACTTTAAAGTTTGTGCAGTTTGGGGGGCAAGGTCAGAAGGTAAAGACAAATGTTTTGGGGGGAGGGCAATTATTAATTTATTTGTTATTGGGGGGGGGGTGGGAGAGGGGCAAAACAGATATATTTATATAATTTCATTAAATCTTTCTTTAAATATTTATATATGCCGGTAGGGCTAACAGCCCTTTAAAAATTGCGTCAGCGCCCGTGCACAGGCAGCTGACGGCATTACCGGGGACGGGCAGCCCGCCCCCTCCATGTGATCGGAGTGGGGGGGTGGGACCTGCCCTGACTATTTAAATGAGCCGCCTCTTTTGGAATTGTGGAGTCTCTTTGGCGTGCGGCCCACATGGACGGGCCGCCATTTTTTAATTGGTGGCGGGCTTATAAAATGCAGCCCCTGGAGGCTGCAAGTCAGATCCCGAGTGATGATTCTATTACCAGGTGTCCTTACCAGACTAAGAGAGAGAGAGAGAGAGATCTTCCTAATTGCCCCATTTGCCTTTACTTGCTTTAATCTTCCTCCATTGATTAAAACATACCCTCTTTCCCTGCAGACAATGGTAGTGTCCATTACTCAAGGCAGTTTTGTTATGTTCTTCAATTGTAAAGTCCATTAAATTTGAAAAGCTACTTCTGAAGGAAATGTGAAAGAATAATGCGAACATCCATTCACTCGTCTGACAACTTATATTCACAGCACCAGGCATAAAATTGCCTTCTACTTAGTGGCAGATTATGGATGCTTTGATGCTGCAAGAATGTTTTGGGAAGGTGGAGTTGAATTGTGTAGTTATAGCTGTCTGGGTTGTTAGACCAGTACCAAGGCACAGAGGGCTAATTTTCACCCAGCTGTCTCACAATCTTCAACAAAAATAGAAAAACTGTCACTCACATTTTTTTTTATTCATTCATGGGATGTGTGCATCGTTGGCTAGGACAACATTTATTACCCATCCTTAATTGCCCTTGAGAAGTATTAGAGGTGGGAGACGATCCCTGCTGTGACAGAAGAGCTACAAGGGAATGTCTTCTAACAGAGGAAGGACGGTAGTGTATTAGTGCCAATCTGCTGCTATACCTCTACATTACTGAGTGAGTAAGTGAATAGTTGGGGGGGGGAGGGATTGAGACTGTATGTCAGGCTGGGACTGTGAGTGAGGGAAGGCCTCTTTGAGGGAAGGGGTGAAAGAATGGGGAGGTCAAGTAAATGAGGGAGGGAATGTGAGTGAGGGATGGTAAGTGAGTGAGGGTGAAAGTCTGAGGGAAGGAACGAAAGGGTGAACAACTGATGAAGGAATGAGAGTTAGGAAAAGAGTGTGAGGGAGGGAGTGGGAGATTATTAAAAATTAAATACTCACAGCCAAATTCTCCCTCCCTAATCCGACTGACTCCAGCCCGAGGTTTGGAGGGACCTCTCTTTGAAGTGGGAAACTAGTTTGCAATCCAAGTTCTCTCCACATTGATATGTGTTGCTGTCTCCCGAAAGTACATGCAAATAGTCCAAAATTTTCAGTGAGACCTTCACCGAGTTGGACCTTCACCCAGTGCCCAGTGTGATAGCCTCCCAGTGAGACCTTCATCCAGTGAGACTTCCAGCAAGTGCCCAGTATGATAGCCACCCAGCGAGACCTTCACCCAGCGAGACCTTCACCCAGCGAGACCTACATCCAGTGAGACCTTCATCCAGTGAGACTGCCACCAAATGCCCAGGGTGATAGCCATCCACTGCCCAGTGAAACCTTCATTCAGTGCCCTGTGACACAGCTACCCCAGTGCACAGTGAGGCAGCCACAAGTTAAAAGTGCTATATAAATGCAAGTTGCTGCTTCTGTTACCAGTTCTTGCTTACATTTTCTCTGGGTGTCTGTTGTGTTTAGAGTCTGGCTAGAATTGCTCTCTTTTGGTGTCTTTGCATGACAGTTAAAAGTGCTCTTGGCCGGTGATAACAGACCCATGGGAAGATACCATACGACCAGATATAATAAGTAGCTCTGAATGGACTCAAGGACTCATTGCAACATGCCAATGTTGAACCTAAAGAATACACCAGTGCAGGGGCTAAAGTGGAATAAGACGTGATGAAGGCACAAGAACTGCTACAGCAGCAGGAGTGAAATCAGGAAGCATTTCTTCACACAAAGGGCAGTGGAAATGTTGCACTTTCTTGCACAAAGGTTGTGGAAACTGGAGTCAATTGAAATGATCAAGACTGAGATTGATCGGATTTTGTTGGATAAACGTATCAATTTCTCTCCTCTCCTATCTTTTTGCATGCGTACACTGTGCATAGGCTCCCTACAGATGAGACCGTGAACTCCCTTGGAGATCACAGAGATAGCTACAATTGATGAAAGTGCCATGCATGACTCTGCTGTCCCTGTAGTGATGAGAGAAGCAGTATTCCACCTGTGCTGGGCAGCATGCCAGAGTTGGATAATGGGAACACGAGGATGTGGCAGGCTGGAGATACTGATTGACCTTTTCCCAAACCATGCTATCTTCTGTTCTCATTACTTTACAGGTGGCCTTTGGTTATCAAAGAAACATATTAAATGAATATATTCTACCAACTCGAAAACAATTTCAGGGCTGAGTGATTAAAGACAGTAAACTCAGAATTATGCACGAAGCCTGCCAGGAAAGTATTGAGTAGTGTAATTAACCCAACAGACACATACATTAAAATATTATATTTGATTCATGATTTTAATATTTTGGTTGCAATGAGCAAATTTAATTCCCTGCAAAGATCAGCATTGAAAGAGGCAATGATTTTCCTTTTTTAAAATTCGTTCATGGGATGTGGGCGTCGCTGGCTAGGCCAGCATTTATTGCCTTCTGCTTGCAGTTTAATTGCATCGTCATTTCTTTATAAAACCTTCCTGAAAGTGCTGCTGTGGTTGTTGAAACCCTATTCTATAGTAGGAACTGAAACCATCCATGCAACTGACCATTTGTCAATAACTGACAATGGACTAGTTAATAAAAAAGTTATTAAGTTAAGAGAAGGAACATCTGATCTCTGTGCATTTATCGACCACTCAAATCAGCTGTCCTAATAGTAAACCATGAGAAAGAAAGATTTGCAGACTCAAACAGCCCAGAAGGATGCCATTCAGTCTGTTGTGCCAATGCTGGCCCTTTGAAAGAGCGATCCAATTGCTCACTCTCACCTTGTCTTTATCTATCGTCATGCAGATTTTTACTTTTCAAGTATTTATCTAATTCTCTTTTGAAAGTTACAATTGAGTCTATTTACACCATCCTTTCAGACAGCGCATTCCAGAACATAGCAACTTGCTGCACAAAACAGTTCATAGGAAATAGGCGTAGGAGTAGGCCATTCCTCCTATTCTCCCCTCTGCTTCTTTTGCCAATTATATTGAACAAAAAACAGAAATAACTTGCATTTTTATATCACTTTTTACAACAGCAGCACAGCCATAGCACTTCACAACCAATTAAGTACTTTTTGAAGTATAATCAGGGATGTACAGCATATTTGCACACAGCAAGCTCCCACAAACAGGAATGAAGTAATGATCAGGCAATCAGTTTTTACTGATGCTGGTTGAGGATCAAATATTGACCAGGGCACCTTTCCTGCCTTTCTTTGAATAGCCTCATGGGATCTTTTACATCTACCTGAAAGGGCATCTTATCTGAAAGATGGCACCTCTGATGGTGCTGCACTCTCTCAGCACTAAACTGGAGTGTCAGCTTGCATTATGAGCTGTAGTCTCTGCAATGGCACTTGAGCCCACAACCTTGTGGCTTAGAGACAAAAGTGCTACCGCTGAACTGAGGCTGACACCTTAGTAACTAGATAGCAGCTTTGTCTAGGAGTGGGACACCAAGCTTTAGAATCAGGAGCTTTTCTTTGAAGAAAGAAACATAATTCCAGCTTTAAATCGAAATCACTAGAAGACTGGAACTGTTGAAATACTCATGTTCTAAGGTTTACCTGATGTGCAATGACCTAGGTGGTGTCACTGAATGTCTGGAAAACCACTGTGGAACTAAAGACAATCTCACAACATGATCCCTCCATCTTTTACTAAGATGCTGAGGCGTCTCATCTCAGTTATAGAACATAGAACATAGAACAGTACAGCACAGTACAGGCCCTTTGGCCCACGATGTTGTGCCGAACCTTTAACCTACTCAAAGATCAAACCAACTACCTACCCTTCATTCTACTATCATCCATGTACCTATCCAAGAGTCGCTTAAATGCCCCTAATGTATCTGCTTCTACTACCACCGCTGGCAGCATATTCCACGCACCCACCACTCTCTGTGTAAAGAACCTACCTCTGACATCTCCCCGAAACCTTCCTCCAATCACCTTAAAATTATGCCCCCTGGTGATAGCCCTTTCCACCCTGGGAAAAAGTCTCTGGCTATCCACTCTATCTATGCCTCTCATCATCTTGTACCCCTCTATCAAGTCACTTCTCATCCTTCTTCGCTCCAATGAGAAAAGCCCTAGCTCCCTCAATCTTTCTTCGTAGGACATGCCCTCCAGTCCAGGCAGCATCCTGGCAAATCTCCTCTGCACCCTCTCTAAAGCTTCCACATCCTTCCTATAATGAGGCAACCAGAACTGAACACAATATTCCAAGGGTGGTCGAACCAGGGCCTTATAGAGCTGCAGCATAACCTCGCGGCTCTTAAACTCAATCCCCGTTAATGAAAGCCAACACATCATATGTCTTCTTAACAACCCTATCAACTTGGGTGGCAACTTGTATAGAATGCCAATCACAGTAAAAGAGGCCAGTACAAAAATGGCCAAAATCACAAAGAATTCACCATTCCCTTTGCTATATATTGTTATACCATCTGTACAGTGTAGGAACAAATTATCTAGGATATAATTGTTATGTGTAAGTGTTCGGGGGTGGGGGAAGGCCACATTCACAGCCGCACTGGACAGTCACGTGACATGTAACAGGACACGAGCCTCGGGCAGTCCTATATCAGACAGCATGGTGGCTGAATGGTTAAACAAAGATTCCAGCCTTTCCAAGTCTAAAGTGTGATTATTTCCAAACTATCGGAACCAAAAAACAACCAGGAGACATAATACAGTGGCAGCGAATGTCTGTGAGTCAACCCAAAACATTTAAAATGAATTTAATGCTAAAAGCATACGGAGGAACTGAGATTCAACAGCTAGGAACAACCCAAATCAGAGGGACACACAAAGGAAAAGATGTTAACTGCATGTTCTACGTCACTGAAACAGGTGGTCCTGCTATCCTGGGGTTGAGCAGTTGCGAAGAGCTGCAGGTTATCTCAGTAAACTATGAGGTGAAGAAGGCGACAGTGAGGGTTGAAGACAGTACACCCATTGAAAAGCGCCCTCTGATCAGAAGCAATGAAGATCTGGTACAAATGTACCCAGAGTGTTTTGATGAGACAGTTGGATGCTTTGAAGATTTTGAGTATCACATCACTATTGACCCAGCGATGAAACCAGTGATTCATCCCCCATGTAAAGTACCAGTAGAACTAAAAGGAAAGCTTGAAAGAGAGCTCCAAGAAATGGAAGAAAAGAAGGTGATCGCCAGAGTCAGAGAGCCTACAGATTGGGTAAATTCTATCGTGGTGAGCGAGAAGGCAAATGGACAACTAACAATTTTCCTAGATCCCAAAAATCTTTAACAAGGAACAAAGAGGGATCACGACCCTATTCCCACACTGGAAGAGCTCACACCAGCACTGGCAGGGGCAAAACTTTTCAGCAAGCTTGATGCCAGAAATGGCTACTGGAATGTGAAGCTAGACGCAGAATCTTCATTGTTGACATTCAACATACTCTTTGGACGGTACAAATTCCTGCGTCGACCCTTTTGGCCACAAAGTGAGCCAGGATGTGTTACAGCAGAAAGTAGATGAGACATACAGGGGAAGAAAAGAAACAGTCGGCATAGCAGATGATATCCAGATATATGGTGTAGATGGAAAAGATCATGAAAACCAATCTACATGAAGACATGGAGAGAACTAAAAAAGCTGGGATCAAGCCAAACGCAGAAAAATGCATTGTGAAAGTGACAGAATGCCAGTTCTTCGGAATAGTGTAAATGCCTGACGGAGACAAGCCGAGTCCTGAAAGAATCTCTGCCATCTCTGGGATGGAAGCCCCAAGAGATAAGAGAGAGCTGAGAAGTTTCCTTGGCTTGATTCAATACATGGCTCCTTCATACCGGACATGTCGGAACACACAGAAAACATGCGGGAGCTGATGAAAGAAGATGTAGAGTACCAGTGGTTAGAGTCACATGACAGCAGTTTCAACAAACTCAGAAAGATAGTATGCAAGGAGGCAAGTCTGACATACTACAACAGAAAGAAACCTGTCACTCTGCAAGTAGATGCTTCCATAAAAGGACTGGAAGCAGCCCTGGAAAAAAAGGGAAAGCCAATAGAATTTGCATCCAAAGCTCTACCATCTCACTATTGTGTGCAGTTGTGGTCCCCTTATCTGAGGAAGGATGTTCTTGCTATGGAGGGAGTGCAGCGAAGGTTCACCAGACTGATTCCTGGGATGGCAGGACTGACGTATGAAGACAGATTGGGTCGATTAGGTTTGTATTCGCTAGAGTTTAGAAGAATGAGAGGGGATCTCATAGAAACCTACAAAATTCTAACAGGACTGGACAGACTAGATGCAGGAAGGATGTTCCCGATGGCGGGGGATCCAGGACTAGGGGTCACAATCTAAGGATAAGGGGTAAACCATTTAGGACTGAGATGAGGAGAGATTTCTTCACCCACAGAGTGGTGAACCTGTGGAATTCTCTACCATGGAAAGCAGTTGAGGCCACATCATTAAATATATTCATGAAAGAGTTAGATATAGGGCTAATGGGATCAAGGGATACGGGGAGAAAGTGGGAACAGTTTACTGAGTTTGGATGATCAGCCATGATCATATTGAATGGCAGAGCAAGTCCGAAGGGCCGAATGGCCTACTCCTGCTCCTATTTTTCTATATCTCTATGTTTCTATCAGCTGAAACAAGATATACCAACATAGAAAGAGAGCTTTTGACAATCGTGTATGGATGTGAGAAGTTTCACACATATCTCTATGGGAGGAAGTTCACAATGGAGAGTGTTCATCATCCACTGGAGAAGATCTACAAGAAAAATCTATGTAAAGCACCAGCAAGACTACAGAGGTTACTCTTGAGGTTTCAGAGTTACGATTGCACTCTGAAATACAAGCCAGGAAGAGAAATGGTGCTGCAGATACCCTATCTTGGTTGTCACCACTGGAGAAACACGAGATAAAGAATCTAAGTATGAAGATTCATCACCTAGTGAATGTAACACCACCGAAACTTAGTCAAATTAGAGGTGAGACCAGCAAAGATGAGGAGTTACAGATGCTATCTCAGCAAGTGATCCAGGGATGGCCTGATAAGATACATCACACACAGCCAGCAATACGGCAGTACTGGTCTATCAGAGATGACATCTCACTAGAAGATGGTGTTCTGCTGGCTGGATCCCAAATAATCATTCCCAAAACAATGCAGGAAGAACTTCTCCAAAGGATACATGAAGGCCTCATGGGAATGGAGAAGTGTAAGCTCAGAGCCAGATCAGCTGTGTACTGGTTAGGCATGTACAAAGATATCATAAATATGGTGTCTACATGCAATGTATGTCAGTAGTACAGAAACACACAGCAAAAAGAGATGATAGCTACTGAAGTACTACCCAGAGCATGGCATACTGTAAGAGCCGATTTATTCACACATAATCAAGAATGATATCTTATAGTCGCAGACTACTACTCAAAGTTCCCTATTATCCAGAAGATGAAAGACTTGCGAGCCACAACAATCATCTCGGCACCCAATTCACATCTAGAGAATTTAAGGAATTCGCTGACCAGTATGGGTTCAACATCATCACCTCATCACCACACTACCCACAGACACAGGTTTATAGAAAGACACATCCAGATGGTCAAAAGAACCCTTGCGAAATGCCAAGAGGTGAAGGAAGACCCAAACTTGGCCTTATTGTCACTCCAATCCACATCTCTCAAGGTTGACGTGAAACCATCTGCAGAGCTGTTGAATGGAAGAAAATATAAGACATCTTTGCCAAACAAAATACATCCTGCAAGTGACCAGGAGGAAGTGAGACAACAACTCACTGAAGCACAGGTAAGAGGAGAGCAACACTTCAACAAGCATGCTAAATCCCTACCTGAGCTATTGAAAGGACAAACTGTACATGTACAGGATCCAATCATGAAAACCTGGAGCACAGCAAAAGTTGTTGGTGAAGCTGAAACTCCAAGGTTATACATCATTGAGACCGAAACCAGTAACCAAGTGAGAAGCAACAGAATCCATATTCAACTCACACCTGAGCTGGAAAAACAGAAAAGACCATCAACAACACCGGAAACATCACTCTCAGCGAGACATTAACAATGCCACCATTAAGTGATAGAACATTTGCAACATCAAGCATGACTCCAACAACACCAGGAGTAACAAGTACAACATCGCCTAAGCAGCATGCCAACTCACCACTGCGACCAACGAATGTCAAATCTACAAGATACCATGAATAATATTTTTAGAAAAGAATACACACTTTCAGAGACACTTAAAAGGGATTCAGATTATTTCCACAAGTCGATCGATAATCTTTATTTTAGAAAAAGTTAATGACTGGGACAGTTATATAGGGACATTATGTTTTCAAAGAGGGGTGTTATATATTGTTATACCATCTGTAAAGTGCTAGGAACTAATTATCGAGGAACTAATTGTTATGTGTAAGTGTACCAGGGGACTACATTCACGGCTGCACTAGAGAGTCATGCGATGTGTAACAGAACATCAGCTGAGGGCAGTCCTATATCAGACAGCATGGTGGCTGAATGATTAAACAAAGACTCCAGCCTTTCCAAATCTAAAGTATGATTATTTCCAACATATGGGAACCAGAAAACAACGAGGAAACATAATATCCTTCAAACAATATATTATCCAATGCAACTAATGGGAGACTGTGTACAGTTTGTTCCATGAGATTTGTAAAAAGAATCAAAAGCTGAGGGCCAATGTAATCAAGGTGTTTAAAATTATAAAGGTATTCTGTAGTGTAAGTACAGAGAAACTATTTCCTATGGTGGGGGAATCCAGAACAAGGGACCACAATGTTAAATTAGAGCAAAGCCATTCAGGAGTGAAATCAGGAAGCAATTTTTCGCACAAATAGTTGTGGAAATCTGTAAGTCTCACTACTAAAAGTCTGTTAATGCTAAGGATCTATTGTATATTTCTAAACTGAGATTGATAGGTTTTGTTAGGTAACGGTATCAAAAGCTATAGAACTAAGTGGAGTTAAGGTATAGATGAGCCATGATCTCATGGAGTAGCAGAACTGGCCTGAGGCCTAATCCTGTTTCTATGTCCTTATGTTCACCATTGGGATTCTGTTTGTGTTACACCCCATTGGTGTGAAATTGGGCTCCTTAGTGCCACTGGTACCGATGCTACAGAAACCCCAAATTCACAAAATGGCGGAGCAGCACTGCCTGCGTGGTGTCCCATGCTGGGAAGGGGGCTAGCGAGGGTGTGCCTCTGCAATTAATTTCAGCTGCACATGCTGAACCCCCGATTTGTGCTATTTAAAGGGACAGGCATCCAACTTACATGCGCGGTGCTTTTGACTCACTTCTGTCTGTGGAAGTTGTGAGGGGTGTTTTTAGAGGTGTTGTGGTGAGTTGGTGCATCCATAGAGAGAGGACAGAGGATTTGGTCACCTGTCTACACCAAGTCCGTAACAGGTATGGTGCCTCTGGGTCTGCAACATGGCAGACAAATGGAGCTGAGGCTGCATAGAGGGAGGAGGATGAGGGGGAGACAGGGAGGAGGCATTCGGGAACCCTTTGCTCCAGATGGGTTTTCCTGGACAGATCATCCCTTCACTACCATGGTTCTACTATTCTCCACCTTCCCATCCATCTGTGACACCCAATCACAGTGCCATCTTGACCAAGATCCTGCAATAAAAGACACAAATGTAAACCTTTCCATAGCGCCTTTCATCCCACAACACATCCAATTAAATAATCACTAATGAACCAAACACCCTTGTGCATTCCCTTAGTGCCTGTCTTGCGGGTGCCTTTTCCTCTCCTCGTGCTCCTACGCAGTGCTACCTCAATGATTGCAGCATGGCTGTGGTAGGATGCTGACTTACACTGGAGGAGACTGAAGATGGCCTTGCAGGATGACCTCGAGCAACTCTGGGCCTTAAGGGTGCAACTTCAGATTGCACCACCTCAGCATGGACAGCAGCAGTCTATGCTGGCTGGCTGAGAGGCACCAGCATGGACACTGGCTGAGTGGCAGTGGTGAGAGCACGAATGCTGTCATCCTGAGAGATGACAGCAGGCTCATGCTCCACGGAGTCACTGCCACCCCCTGGGACAGTGCCTCCGCAATCTTAGTAATCTGCTGGAGACAGATTTCTGGGCTGGTATAAGACTCTGAAAGTTCCTTTGAGCACTGGCATCCTCAGCCATGATAGCAGCAGTCTGAGCTGCAGTGGAAGCCAAGACATTGGCAGCCAGATGTTGTATCATGGCTGGGTCTGCAAGTGCTGTCATGAAGTTGGCCACCACTTCTACACTGGAAAGATTGGGCTCCAATCTTTGCATGGCGCCTTGTGCCACGTTGGAGTCCGACCTGCTTCTTGACAGTGGCAAGAGGCTGTGTGACAGGCCTGCCAATACACCCAGCATCACTTTGTGCATGTTCAGCAACATTCTTCCATCCACTGTCCCATCGAAGTCCTCATCAGAGACCCTTGCAGCAAGATTCATGTGCGACCTCGCCCTCTGGGGAGCTGGCGCACAAACTATCCTTTCCTCTTGGCCTGGCTGTAGCCCAGTCGTGTCCAATGACTCACCATGTGCAGATTCCAACTCTATACTATCCTCTAAAGTTCACACAGTGCCAGTAGCTGAGCTGGTGGCTGCAAGTGTCAGATCAAATGACGGTGCTTCTTCATCAGTGCTGTGCTGTTGCTCTCACCCTTCTTCCTGAGGCTGCTGGGGCTGAGCATGCAGCAGTTCTTGGGGGTCAGAAAGCAGAAAACCAGAAGGGGAGAGTTGAGGTGAGAGAAGGGGAAAGCGAGAGGTCCATGGTCACACCATCTGCACCTACACTTCGTGCTGGATAGCAGGATGAGGGTGAGATAGGAATTGAGAAGGGGCATAAGGCAGTAACATACTGTCATCCTCAATGTTCTCGGTGACCTGGGATGACACGAGCTCTGTCATAGCTGGGTCCATGATGCGGAGCAATGTCTCCTGTGTAGAGCTCAGGAGATGCAGGCGTCCTTGTCCCCCACCCCCCCCCCCCCCCCAAGTTCTGCTCTGTTCCCATCTATTTTGTGCCAGCTTGTCCTGCAAGAGAAAGGGATGAATTTCAATGCATGTGTTGCACTGTGTTTGGGCGATGAATAGCTGCACATATGTTGAGGCTGTAGGTGGGTGTGAGACTAGCACCTTTGGAAGGTGTGTGAGGGTAAGGTGAGCATCTGAATGTTAGGTGTGAGTCCTGAGTGCTTGGGACTACTGATGGGGGTGAGGTGCATTGACATTGTGAGAGGTTGGTGGTGCGGTGGGGATGAGATGTCCTTTACGAGGCACTCATTGACCTTGACCACCCTTGTGAGGTCATTAAACTTCTGGCACTGCTGCCATATCCTTGGGGCTAAACTTCAGAAGTTGACCTCCCTGGCCACCTGCTCCCATTCTTTTCAGAGTGTGATCCTTGAGGGCCTCCTTGCCCCCTGTGGAAACATAGTAGGCTGAATTTTCATTACGAAGGCAGGAAACAGGTCTGGTTTTGGGTCAGAAACCTGCCTCCTGTGGGAAACTGATTCAGATTGCAATTTTCAAATGGATAAGCCCTTAATTGGTATGGTGATGGGTTTCCCGTCCACTTAAAGCCACTAGGATTGAAAATATCAGTGGGTCAGATCAAGTGTGAGGCTCATACAGACACCCCATGGCAGCCATCACTGATGCTGCTGGTTGTCTTGAGGAAGAGATCTGCCTTCCACAGCACCAGAGGGAAGTGAGATGTCACAGGGGAGCTGGAGGCCTGGCACTAGGGGCAGTGAGGGTGAGGAGAGAGGTGCTTTCCCCAGAGGATAGTAGGATGAGGCCACCTCGTCGTGCAGCAGGGCCATCTCTCTGTTCAGTGTAATCCCCCTCAGCCCCCTCTTCCTCCTCTTTTCTTACCTCTGCGCTTCCCCCGATCAGCTGTCTCCTTTCAGGGCCTCACACTGCTTCTAAGATCCACACCTCACAGGAGGGCCATGCTATGGAGAGTGCATCAGACCCACCACCACAATGACCGAGACCCTTGCAGGAGGGTACTGGAGGGTGCCACCTGACCGATCCAGGCACTGATATCGCATCTTCAGAAACCTGATGGCCTTCTCAATGGTTGGCCTGCTGAGCAGGTGGCATTGGTTGTTTTGCTTCTGTGCCTCTGTCTAGGGCTCCTGTAGAGGAGTCAGTAGTCATCTCTTCGAGAGATTTCCCTCATCCCCTTGGATCCATCCATACACTTTGTGCGATGGAGTGAAGTACTGAGGCAGCCTAGACTGGCGCAGGATGAAGGAGGCATGGCAGCTGCCAGGAAAGTGAGCACACACATGGAGGAAGCTCTTGTTCTCGTTGCAGAGCAGTTGGACATTGAGGAGTGGAAGCCCTTCCTATTGATGGATCTCACTGGCTGGTCGATGGGTGCCTTGATGGCCACATGGGCACAAGCAATGATGTCCTGCACCTGGAGAAATCCAGTGATGGAGACAGAACCCAAAGCCCTCTGTGTCTGCGCAGGCCCATCTGTGTCAAAGTCAATGTTGCCCCCTACACTCCTGAAAATGACATTCATGACCTGCCTGATGACCTGATGAATTGCCGATTGTGAGATGCCATCTAGGGCCACAGCTCATCCCTGGAATGACCCAGTTACATAGAAGTTTAGGGCAAAGGAGACCTTGATGGCTGCAGCTAGGAGACTGCCATGGGGGCCGTGAGGCCTCAGGTCATTGTGGATCAGAGCACACTGTTGTGTGATTACCTTTAAGAGTGATGTCCCTTTAAGATCTTAGTATGCTAATGAGCTTCTTAGCGGGACTTAGTCATGTGACTCAGAGCCAGCGTCACTCTGCTACTGTAACACCTAGAGGAAGGTTCTGTAAATAGTTAGCTCTACACTGTATAATAGTTTAGCTGTATTAAACCTGTTTGAGATCTTCAACCAACTGGACTCCACGCATCTCATTTATGTTGCATCAGGCAACAAAAAGAGAATCATTACACACACAGGTCTGAGACCATCTGCCTGGATCGTCACAGCCTCCCAAGGCACTGGTGCTCTGTCATTTGTATGTAGTTGACTCTTGGGCTCTGCACCCAATGTCTAGGGTAGCGCTTTCTTCCCCTTAAAGCCCGCCTGCTGTGCTCCTCTGGTCTCCTGCTGTCCAGGAGATTGCATCTGCTGCAGCTCATCCTGGCTGCTGTGTCCAATGTCAGAGTAGCACGTTCTCATCTGAACTCCCTCAGCTGGGCTTTGTGCTTCTCCTGCCAACCCCAGCTGTCCCTGTCTTGCCAGCAGCCTCACATCCCTCTCTGGATTCCTGCCACTCACCACTGAGAAAAGCAAGTCTTACAGCCGCAGTAATGGCCACTCTGTGGCACTTGTTAAGCAGCTGAGTTTTTTTTGGGCCTCTGCTTTATTTTAACTGGCCTTCCCGTAGCCCTCATGGACCCCTGCTGTGTTCCCCACATGGCATCCACCATGTTCCCAGCCTTAAAAAATTAAAAACTGCTGTTGACAAGCCTGTTAATGAGCTCAACAGGAATTTATTGAAGGCGTGCACCCGACCCATTCCTTCGCTGCTGTCGTGTTCTGGAGGTGATGGGTCCCAGAGCCGACCTCCGAGAATGATATCTTTAAATTGTGCTCACCTCCGTACCCGCACTCAGTGGGTTTTAAATATCCGGCCAGGTATCCCTCTCCGTCTGTCACCTTCCATCATTAAGGCCTCTAGCACGCATTCATGAACCTTGTAGCCCTCTGTCTTCCCTGGTGCTTCAAATTTCTGGCTTCCACTTGCGGCCAATTCCACCTCAGGCTTCTTTCTGATGAGTGCAGTTCCTCTTTAAGAGGGACAGGCTGCCTTTAAGAGCTGGACACTAGCTGCAACACCAGCCTTGCATGCTGCTTCTGGGCCCCTGTTGAGCATTGAGCCAACCAGCAGTGTGGGTTGTACTTGGGTGAAAACTACAAATAAGGAAGCAACAAGAAGCTTGCCTGCTGCCTCCCTCAATAGGATTGGGCACGAGCAGATCGCAAATCACAGCCGCCGCGCCCAAAAACGGGTGCAGGTGAATTTTTAGCTCCATGTGTTCAGCAGTTTGTAGATATACCAGGGCTGGGAAGGGGGCGGGCATCTGTTTCACCAGATCCCAACTACATGCAGACTGTGCTCGCGTGTGCAAGAACTGAGATAACAAAACAGTAATACAGTCCCGCTATTTACACTGCCTGCGCTTATCCCAGATAGCCACCTATATCAGGCGAATAGCACTGACCATTTGCCTTCACCATCAATCCTAAAGGCTTAAAATATATTAGTCATGCCAGCTATGTCAGCCAGTTCAATACACCGTACTTACCAATGCACAACAGCAACAAATTGTATTTAGTTAGCGTCTTTAACATAATAAAATGTCCCAAGGCACTTATCAGGAGCATTATAAAACAAAGTATGACACTGAGCCATATAAGGAGATATTAGGGCAGCATATCAGAGCAGCTTGGTCAAAGTGGTAAGTTTTAAGGAGTGTCTTAAAGGAGGAAAGTGAGGTGAAGAGGTGTAGGGATGGTATTCCAGAGCTTAGGCCCTAGGCAATTGAAGGATCGGCCACCAATGGTGGGGTGATTAAAATCAGGGATGCTCATTAGGCCGGAATTAGAAGGGCACAGACATCTCAGAGTGTTGTGGGACTGGAGGAAATTACAGAGATAGGGAGGGGCGAGGCCATGGAGGGATTTGAAAACAGGATGAGTATTTTAAAATCAAACATTGCTTGACTGGGAGCCAGTGTTGGTCAGCGAGCACAGGGGTGATAGGGGAATGGGATATGGTACAAGTTAGGAGTCAAGAGAGGTGGTGCTGAGGTAGAGCTGGGTGTCATTGGGAAGTCCAGTTAGGACAGATTACTGAGTTTTCGGTAAGTTTTAACAATAACTAGTTTATTACATATTAAAGAACTATGTACAGCTTTACCGAAGTATGTCTAACTCCTCTGATGCTGTGCTGATTCTTCTTCTTCAAGTCTCTCCCTCATGTGATCTCTTATATTATAACAGTGGGTGGTGTTACTCACACTGTCCCAGACATTAACCCTTTCAAATCCTTATATTCCATCTCCCCCAAGTCTTTGTCCATATATTTTTTATATGCATTCATTTTTACTTTTACATACGACCCCATCTTCCCCCAAGTCTCTGATAGAAGACTTGTGCTCCAGAACTTGCCGCGCCCCCAGCCAAGCTGTTCCAGTACAACTACAATAATGGCATCTACCCGGCAATGTGGAAAATTGCACAGGTATGTCCTGTGCACAAAAAATAGGACAAATCCAACACGGCCAATTACCGCCCTATCAGTTTACTCGTGATCATCAGCAAAGTGATGGAAGGTGTCATCGACAGTGCTCAGCACTTGCTCAGCAATAACCTGCTCAGTGATGCTCAGTTTGGATTCTGCCAGGGTCACTCAGCTCCTGACCTCATTACAGCCTTGGTCCAAACATGGACAAAAGAGCTAAACTCAAGAGGTAAGAAGACAGTGACTACCCTTGACATCAAGGCAGCATTGGACCGAGTATGGCATCAAGGAGCCCTAGCAAAACTGGATTCAATGGAAATCGGGGAATATTCTCCGCTGGTTGGAGTCACACCTATCATAAAGGAAGATGTTGTGGTTGTTGGAGGTCAATCATCTCAGTACCAGGACATCACTGCAGCAGTTCTTCAGGGTAGTGCCCTAGGCCCAACCACCTTCAGCTGCTTCATCAATGACCTTCCCTCCATCATAAGGCCCAAAGTGGGGATGTTTGCTGATGATTGCACAATGTTCAGCATCGTTCACAACACCTCAGATACTGAAATAGCCCATGTCCATATGCAGCAAGACCTGAACAACATCCAGGCTTGGCCTGATAAGTGGCAAGTAACATTTGCACCACACAAGTGCCAGGCAATGACCATCTCCAACAAGAGAGAATCGAACCATCTCCTCTTGATGTTCAATGACATTATCATCACTTAATGCCCACTATCAACATCCTGGCGGTTACCATTGACCAGAAACTGAACTGCACCAGCCACATAAATGCTCTGGCTATGAGCAGGTCAGAGGCTGGGAATTATGTGGCGAGTGACTTACGTTCTGTCTCCTCAATGTCTGTCCACTATCTACAAGGCATAAGTCATGAGTGTGATGGAATACTCTCCACTACCTGGATGAGTGCAGCTCCAACAACACTCGAGATGCTCGACACCATCCAGGACAAAGCAGCCCTCTTGAGGGTGGTGGATGGGGTGCCAATCAACATTCACTCCCTCTACCACTGAAGCACAGTGGCAGCAGTGTGTACCATCGACAAGATGCACTGCAGCAACTCACCAAGGTTCCTTTGACAGCACCTTCCAAACCCATGACCTCTACCACCTAGGACAAGGGCTGCAGATACAAGGGAACACCACCATTTGCAGGTTCCCCTTCAAGCCACACACCATCCTGACTTGTAACTATATCGCCGTTCCTTCACTGTAACTGGGTCAAAATCCTGGAGCTCCCTTCCTAAGAGCACTGTTGGTGTACCTACACCCCAAGGACTGCAGCAGTTCAAGAAAGCAGGTCACCTCCACCTTCTCAAGGGCAATTATGGATGGGCAATAAATGCTGGCCTAGCCAGCGATGCACACATCTCCCAAATAAAAAAAAAATTCAATCTGTCAGGAGGCTTTAGAACTCTCCCTGATCGTGTTGTTGTCAGACTCGGAAGATCAGTATTCTTTCTCTGAACTCTTGTTTCTTGATTTGGATTGCCTTCATTGAGGTTTATAGTATCTGGTGCTTTCTGAATTTCAGGTTTAACATCTGGTTTATCCAAATGTATGCCCAATTGATATCTTTGATGAATATAAATAAGATTTCTCCTGTTTCTTCTTATAGTGCCTACTGAAGTATGTACTAAATAAGATTGCTGTTGATTCTCATCTCTCTGGGCGATTACTCCTTCTCTGCCTTGTCTCGCACCCACACCTTTTCTCTTTCCATTAACCGGGGTAGGTTCTTGGTACAATACCTCCTGTTATAGTTTTAAGCTGTTTGTTTTCGATAAGACATTTCTCTGTCTTGAATCTCTGATAATCCTGGACTACTAGCCCTGGAAGTAATTTTTGCATAGGATGGGAAGTTGTGTTTTGAGCTACCTTCACATCAACAGTTCTGATGGTGCTAATCCACAAAGCACTGGAGCAGATCTGTCATTCAGGAATGCTGTTTGAAAATCTTCATTCTTCTTTAACATTGCTTTGATAGTTCTGACTCCTCTGTCAGCTTCACCATTACATTGAGGATATCTAGGGGAACTTGTAAGATGTACAAATCCACAGTTTTCTGCAAAGTGCATAAAGTAGACATTTGCTAATTGTGGTCCATTATCAGAAACAATCTGGTCAGGTATACCATGTGTTGCAAAGATCTCTGATAAAGCTCGAATGACTATCTCAGTAGTTGTTGTGTACAAACATTTGACTTCGATCCACCTGGAAAAATACTGACGATCAGATAGGATTTCCAATTAAACATGAATGGATTCATTCCAAGACATTCCCACGGTCTGGTTAGGGATTGGGTTGAGATAAGGGATTCCCTCTGGTCTGGTCTGTGCACTGCAAACCTGGCAATTGGAAATCATTTCTTCTATATCTCTTGATATTCCCAACCACCACATGGATGACTGAGCCCATGATCTGCATTTCATGAAACCCATGTGGCCGTGCTCTTAGATGTCTGCCTGGAGTGAGACTGGAATCACCAGCCTCTTGTCATATACCAGCAAATCACCTATATGAGAATATGACTCAATCTCATTGATTAAGTTAACATCCTGTTGTGTAGGATGGTCAACAGTAGCTCTGGATAATGTATCTGCTGTTGTTTGCAGTTTGCCCTGTATATATACTTTTTTTTTTATTTTAGAGATACAGCACTGAAACAGGCTCTTCGGCCCACCGAGTCTGTGCCGAACATCAACCACCCATTTATACTAATCCTACACTAATCCCATATTCCTACCAAACATCCCCACCTGTTCTTATATTTCCCTACCACCTACCTATACTAGTGACAATTTATAATGGCCAATTTACCTATACTGATTCATATGTGAATCTCATTTTTCTCAACTGGAATTTCTGGATTCTCGGAGGCATTCTAGCAAATTCCTTTTCATCAAGTAAGGAAACTAGGGGTGTGTGGTCTGTCTGTATGATGACCTCTAAGCCCGTGATCTAGTCTAAGCACTTTTCGCAAGCCCATGTGACTATGAGTGCTTCTTTCTCTATAACGGTGTACCTTGTCTCAGTCTCAGACAATGCTCAAAAATAAACCGGTCTGCAGCATTCATCTGGTTGCTCTTGAAAAAGGACTGCTCCTAATCCTGTAGATGCAATTGTGAGGGGTTATAATGCACTAAGGTATCTGGCGAAATCAGCATTTCCCTGATCCTTTGAAATGCCTTCTCCTGATGTACATTCCAACACCATGCCTGAGCTTTCCTTAATAGTTGTCTTAAAGGTTCAGTAACTTGTGATTGATTGGGCAGAAATTTTGCCAACTGATTAACAATTCCAAGGAATCATTGAAGATCTTGGACAAAAGTAGGGATTGGCAATTCATTAATGGCTCTCGTCTTTTGCGGATCTGCCATTATGTCCTTGCTACTAACAATGTGCCCCAGGAAACGAATAGACATTTTGGAGAATTCACATTTTTCATTAAGAATCTTTTTGTAGATGATTCAAAACTGGTTTAACCCTCAGGTCATGTTCTTCGATGAATTCACCAAGGATTAAGATGTTGTCCATATGGCATCTTACTCCTTTAAGGCCCTGTAGAATGTTTGACATAGTCCGTTGGAATATTTCCAGTGCTGATGTTATACCAAGTGGCAAATGTTTAAAACAAAATCTTCCAGACGGAGTAACGAATGTTGTCAGGAACCTTGACTTCTTAGCCAACGGGACTTGCCAAAAGCTACTGTTTGCATCCAGCTTTGTGAACATAGTATTTTTGGATAACTTTGCCAAGCTTTCGTCTACTGAGGTCATCAGATGAATTTCTCTTGCCACAGCTTTATTAAGTTAAGTCTACACAAATGTGAAGAGTACCGTTACGTTTAGGAACTGGGACCATTCCAAGGCACAACTCTGTAAACTTATTGACAGGAGGAACGACTCCCATCCTGGTCATCTCTTTTAGCTGAAGTTGGACTTGCTTCATTAGTAGGTATGGTATCTTCCTCGACATGAAAAGATATACAGGTTTAGCATCTTTCCGCAAAGTAATACTATATTCGGTCTTAAGTCTTCGTAGACCAGTAGCTAATTTTGGAAAGTCTTTTTGGAAGTGACTTCTGGATTCTTGCTGTTTAACCTCTTTCACTTTCCTGGTAAGATTAAGGTCTATACAAGCTCTTCTACTTCAAAGAGAAAATTCTTGATTCTGTACAGTGTTTCCAATATCTGCTTTCCCTTGTACTGGAGTGTTACCTGTAGCTTTCCCTTGACTTTCAGTTCAATCCCTCCTAGACCGTGTAATTGAGTTTCTGTTGGTTGCCGGCAATGCATTGATAACCATGATTCATTGTCTGATAAAACTGTTACACTTACTCCACTGTCTAATTTAAAGTTGGTGATATGTCCATTGACATATATATCTGCAGTCCAGAATGCATGATTAGGGTCATTGATTTCACCAAGGAAGTTTTCTTATTTCTCTTCTGATGGAGATTGTTCAACTTCATGAATAGCTCTATGTGTGAAGACTTTTCCTTTAGAACCTGTGAAAATAGAGATTTTACTTTGGCACATCTTCCCAAAATGGCCAACTTCCTCGCAGTGAAAGCATTCTGCTTTGTTTGCAGGACACTGTTCACGCCTATGGGTCTTTTTGGTGCCACAGCCCTGGCAGGGTTTCATGGCATCATGCACTTTCACCATACCTCTCTGGTGCAGCCTGAATGCCTCTGCAAGCTGACTGCCTGACTCTCCATACCTCCACTTCATCCACGAATCAGCTCTGGAGCTCCTCACAGCCACTTCTCAAGTTCTGCAGTTTTGGTGCCACTTTTTTCCAGGTCTGACTTTCCAACCTTCTTTAAAGATGTTTTTCAAAATTTCCTGGGTGTTGTAACCACCACTTTTCACCATATTGTATGTTTGGTTAGTTTAGCTAGGAAAGATTACTGAGTCATTGGTAAGTTTTAACAATAACTAGTTTATTACATATTAAAGAACTAGATACAGCTTTACTGAAGTATGTCTAACTCCTCTGATGCCATGCCGATTCTTCTTCTTCAAGTCTCCCTCTCATGTGATGTCTTCCATCATCACATTGAGAGGTGTTACTCACACTGTCCCAGACATTAACCCTTTCAAACCCTTATACTACAGTCATCAGCATACATGTGAAAACATACTTACATGTTTTTGGATGGGGTCGTCGAGGGGCAGCATGTAGATGAGGAATAGGAAGGGGGCCAAGGATAGATCCTTGAAGAACACCAAAGGTAACTGCCGGGGAATGGGAAGGGAAGTCATGGATGACAATTTTCTGGCTATGATTAGATAAATAAGAATGGTACCAGGTGAGTTCAGTCCCAACCAACTGTACAACAGTGGAGAGATGTTGGAGGAGGATGGTGTGATAACTGTGTCATAAGCTGCAGACAGGTCAAGAAGAATGAGGAGGGAATGTTTACCTTTGTCACAGACACATAGGATATAATCTGTGACTTTGATAAGAGCTGTTTCAGTACTGTGGCAGGCACGGAAACCTAATCGCAGGAAATCAAACATGGAGTTCTGGGAAAGGTGGGCACAGATTTGGGAAGCGACAACACATTCAAGGACTTTGGGGAGGAAAGAGAAATTGGAAACGGGAGAATAGTCTGCAAGGATGCTGGGGTCAAGGTTTGGTTTTTTGGGGAGAGGGGTGATGATGGCAGATTTGAAGGAGAGGACAACACCTGGAGAAAGAATCGTTAACAATATTGGCTGACGTGGGAACCAGGAAGGGAGGTTGGATGGTCAGTAGTTTAGTGGAAATAGGGTAGTGCAGGAGGTGGGTCTCATGGACAAGATGAGCTCGGAGAGGGCATGAGGGGAGAAAGGAGAAACTAGAGAAAGATGTAAGTTCAGGGTTAGGGCAGGAGGGAGCCTCAGAGGAACTTTGTCCCAGATTCAGGGAAGGGAGGGAAGTGGCAATGGCAGCTGATTGGATGGCCTCAATCTTGGCAACAGAGAAATCCATGAGCCCCTTGTACATATTGTTGGAGGTCAAAGTGCAGGAGACAGGATAGAGGGGTTTAAGAAGATGGTTTGCAGTAGAGAAAGGAAGCTGGGGGATATCTTAGTGAGCAGTTTTTGCAGATGAGAGCAGGACTTGATAGTGTGTTTTGCAGTCCAGCCAGATCTGGCAGTGAATTGCTCAACCAGTTGTCCAGCATATCCATTAAGGTTGCATCCCTTGGACTTAAGAGAGCAGAGATGAGAGCTCTGGGGAAATGGCCAGGGGGAGTGAGAGTAATGGTTTTAATGGGGACAAGGGCATCGAAAGTGGAGGTGAGGGTGTGATTGGGCAGATTTAGCAGCTGCAGAAATGTTGTGTTGAGCAGAGGGCCAAAGGCTAGATAGTTGGGATTTTGAAAGTGCAATTGTAAGTGAATTTGGGGAAAGTTTTTTCCAGGGATGGGTATACAAAGAAGTCGGGTTTAGGAGGGACTAGTGGAGGATAGGAGGGCAGTGAACTCAGTGGAGAGACAGCATGATGTATTGAAATAGAGGTTTAAATCACCGAGGATGAGAAGTCACTCAATGCAGATGCTGAGGGAAAAAAAAACCAGTGGAGAGCTGACATGGACTTGATGGGCTGAATAGCTTCCTTCTGTGCCATAAATGACTTTATGTCTATGACTGTAAGATATCTCGGTGGAAAAATTGGCATGGTACTTAGGAAGGCAGGGAGAGTGAGAATAATGGTAAAGAAAGAGAATTGAGAATGAGATGTGAGAGGAGAGGACCTAATTGTGATTTGGTGCTAAGAGCCACACCGCTTCAGTGACAGTCTGGGAGAAGCACATGGTAAAAGCAATAGCCAGGCGGGGAGGCTTCCATTAGGGAGGGAGGTGTCATCACCTCTCAGCCAGGTTTCCATCAAGGCCATGATGTTGACTATAAGCTCATGGATTCCAAGGGCTTTGTTCATGAGTGAAAGGAAATTCTGAGGGGAGATGCAGAGAGGGACGGTGCAAGTTGGACCATTGGTAGAGTCCCAGGATGAGCACTTGGAAGGGTGAATTTGACAGGGATGACTATGGCAAGATCAGCCCCCAGCCAGCGCACTGGGAGGGAAGGTCAGTGAGAGAGTAGGATGGGGCATTGGAGTTGCTGCTTGTAATGAGGCAGTACCAAGTGCCTTGATGGGCCCTTCAGAGGGTGTCAAGAGAGGCACAGAGGAAAGCTGTAGGTTTATCTAAGAGAGAATCAAGCCTTGGATGGTGACAGGTGAGCAGGAAGGTCGACGAGTACTGAAAGGTTGAGGTAGGGATTTGGGAAGGCAGATTACCCGAGAGAGCAGAAATGAAAGGAGGCATGATGACAAGAGAGGTGGGCCTAAGGGCCTGTTTCTGTGCTGTATAACTCTATGACTCCATGACTCTGACTATGAGAAGGGTCGAGGAGGGGTAGGAACAAATAGTAGTAGCAACAAGATTCCTGTTTTATATCACAGCAAAGAAGTCGGTTTACATTTTCTAATTTAATACATAGATATCAATGATGCAAAATTCCCCAGTTAATGTCGCCAAGTACTGAAGCCTGGGGTTAGATTTTGCTTAATAATGGGCATGATAGTTAATATAGGAACATAGGAAACAAAGGAACATTAGGAATAAGAGGAGGCCATTCAGCATTCCAGACTGCCCAGCCCTTCTATTAGATTTTGACTGATCTGTACCTCACCTCTATTTACCCGCCCTTGTTCCATATCACTTCATACCATTACCCAATAAAAATCCATTGATCTCAGTCTTGAAAGCTCCTATTGCTCTAGTAACCATAGCGGGAGAGAGTTCCAGATTTCTATTTTTTGGCATTCTGGAGTTTATCAAAAGTGCTTTATAAATGCAAGTTCTTTTTAACTGGTTTTGATCAGATCAATGGGGTTTCTGAGCCACTGACTTTCACTGATCTGTTGGTGAATCAGTGCCATTTCAACATTTATTTCAATGTTGTATTTCTTTCATTTTCTTTTAGGTTGGCATCAAAGACCATTTGAGGATGATAAATTATTAAAAAGCTCTCTGAATATCACATACTGAGACCCTTGACTGAATCACAAAGGCTGCTGGAAATAGCCTGCTGTAACCATATTATTACTCATGTAACCTTCAGTGAGATAAGCTCCAGCAAAGGTTTTCACTCCCTTTATCTTCTGTCTGAGCTCAGATCAAGCATAATATGGGCTTGTTCCTAACAGTTTTAGACACTGATAATATTACAATGAACCACATTGCAACTAGATTAATTATTATAACACAGATACAATTACAGCACCTGACAGACAGAAGTGTACCTGTGCTGTGTAAAATAATAACTAATCAGGAATGTTATACCCTTGTTCAAAAAGGGTATCAAGATAAACTTAGCAACTACAGGCCAGTCAGTTTAACCTCAGCGGTGGGTGGTAAAGCTTTAGAAACGATAATCCAGGAGAAAATTAACAGTGACTTGGACAATGTGGATTAATTAAGGAAAGCCAGCATGGATTTGTTAAGGGCAAATTACGTTGAACTAATTTGATTGAGCTTTTTGATGAGGTAACAGAGAGGGTTGATGAGGGTAAAGCAGTTGATGCGGTATACGAGGAGTTCCAAAAGGCATTTGATAGAGAGCCACATAATAGGCTTGCCTGAAAAATGGAAGCCTATGGAATATGATAATATGGATACGAAATTGGCTGAGGGACAAGAGACAGTAGCAGTGAACGTTTGTTTTTCGGACTGGAGGAAGGTATACAGTGGGGTTCCCCAGGGGTTGGTATTAGGACCCCTGCTTTTCTTGATCTATATTAATGACTTGAACTTGGGTGTACAATTTCAAAATCTGCAGATGACACAAAACTTTGATGTATTGTGAACTGTAAGGAGGATCGTGACAGACTTCAAGAGGACATAAACAGGCTGGTGGAATGGACGAACACTTGGCAGATGAAATTTAATGCAGAAAAGTGTGGAAAAATACATCTTGGTAGGAAGAACAAGGAGAGGCAATATAAAATAAAGGATGTAATTCTAAGTTGGGGGGGGTACAGGAAGAGGGGATATATGTGCACATATCATTGAAGGTGGCAGGGCAGGTTGATAAACTGGTCAAAAAGGCATATGGGATCCTGGGCTTTATAAATAGAGGCATTTAATACAAAAGAAAGGAAGTTATGATGAACCTTCATAAAACACTGGTTCAGCCTCAGCTGGAGTAATGTGTTCAATTCTGGGCACTGTACTTTAGGAAGAATGTGAAGGCTTTAGAGAAGGTGCAGAAGAAATTTATGAGAATGGTTCCAGGATTTCCGTCACGTGGATAGATTGGAGAAGTTGGGGCTGTTCTTCTTAGAGAAGGCTGAGAGCAGATTTGATAAAGGTGTTAAAAATCATGAAGGGTCTAGGCAGAGTAGATAGAGAGAAACTATTTGCATTGGTGGAAGGGTCGAGAACCAGAGGACACCAATTTAAGGTGAATGGCATAATAACCAACAGCGACATGAGGGGGAAAAACCTTTTGTTCACAGCGAGTGGTTAGATTCTGGAATGCACTGCCTGAGAGTGTGGTGGAGGCAAATTTATTTATGCCTTTATATTACTTTCATGCTCTTTTTCTCCAACTTTCTTTTTCTGACAACATAAGCTCCATCCTCCATAAATTCCAACTAACCCAGGTCTCTGCTCCCTCCATCCTGCCCTGTACAAAATCAGCTTTTGGCCTTGGCCTTGCTGACCTCCTTCGGCTGCCCATGTCTCACAAGATTGGTGTTAAAATCCCGACTTCCCATCTTCAGATCCATCTATGGTTTCCACTTACTTCTCCAGCCACCTCCGTAATATGACTTGCTCCTTTGGTATGTGAACTATTGCACAATTCACAGGACGAAAAGCAATATCCAAAGAATACGTGGGTTTTTATTATAACTTAACTAGAACATATATATACAGCTACTATGGGAGCACATCAACACTCTGTCGGGCTACACCCACAACTCCCTGATCATGTGTGGCATGAAATCACTTCCTCCGGTGACCTTCACTTGCAGCCTCTTAAAGTGCTCCCACAACATCATCCAGCTCTATGATCCATCTCACTTCTTCTGTTCCTCAAACACAGGATGGAGTGAGTACTTCCTCACCCAAGCATTGTTGGCAAAAAACTTCAGTTCCTTCACCCCTATGTTCCCTTTTCTATGTTATGAGCATGCTCAGTGCATCATGATATCATTAAACATGCAATCTGGCCATCTTGGTGTCTGTCTTTCTTTACAGATTCCTCCCAATGTATAACAACCCCTCACTTTTTGGAATTGCACCATAAACCCCTCAGCTTTTCTAAATTTTTTTCCACCTTCAAAAGCCTCCTCAGAACCTAAATTTTCAACCTCTTCTGGTGATCTTAGTTTCTTCTTAGTTCTATATCATGTAATATTCCCAAACCAAGATAGTAGGCAGGAAATGTTCTCTTGAGTCTCTGTCCTTGCTGACTTTGTACCAGCTGCTGGGAGGCGTATGAGAATTTCTCCACATGATGAGCTCGCTCTCTTTTCATTCCTTGTTTGATGCCATTTCAAAATTCTGGAATTAAAGCCAATTTACGTTTCACTAAACACAGGCTCTGCCCCAAATACCAGAAGTACAGCTTCAAAGACACAATATATCATCATATTGAAACCAGAGGAGAGGGACAAATATTCCCTTGAACTTCCAAGTTTTTAGAATTCCCTTTCAAGAGAAAAATAGCTGAAACCCAGTATTAAGGCCTAATTAAATGCAAGCACAGCAGTTTGGCTTGAAAAAGCCTGCAAAAATCTGTACAAATATTCTTCTTGCAATCTGATTACTTTCTCCCCATTAACATTCTTGCTTTCCCTTCCTTCTAAAACATTTACTTGCTGGAAAATGTGGGGCCATCCAAAACTCGGGGTCATAAATATAAGAGAGCCACTAATAAATCCAATATGAAATTCAGGCAAAGTTAGGGGAAACCCAGAGAGTGTTTAGAATGTGGAATTTCTCTACCCCAAGGAGTAATTGAGATGAATAGCATAGATGCATTAAAAAAAAGAAGCTTGGCTAAGCATATGAGGGTTACGGTTAGGAATAGAAAGATATTCTAATGAAGCGAGTGGGCAGAGGCTCATGTGGAGTATAAACAGCAGCAGAGACCAATGGCCTGTTTCTGTGTTGTATATTATATGTAATCCTATGTAATGTTTCTTTATGCTCGAAAATTGCTCCACACACTCCTGAATATGGCCAACCTTGCTGAGCTACAGAACTGGCTCAAATGGCCCTACAGGAGTCAAGCCAAGACGTCCAATCCTCATCCTGGATAGTCCCCTCCAAAATAGTCTACTGGTGCTGGGTGGCACCATTGATGGTGAGTGAACTCACCTGGATGGCACAGGGTGAGTTTTCATTCCCTATCTACAGAGCTGAAAGCTTTACCTTTACTTCATCTCACCAAATGATTCTAATGAGTCTAACAAGACTACTTTACCATCCAAAACACCAACTTGCATTTATATAGCACCTTTAACATAGAAAATCATCCCTAGGATCCTTGCAGAGGTGCAGTTGGACAAAAATGGGTGCCAAGACAAAGAAGGCAATATTAGAAAGGGGACGACTAAAAACCTGATCAAAGAATTGGGTTTTAGGAGGGTCTTCATGGGTGAGAGATTTAGGGAGAAAATTTCACGCTTGAAAAGATCTCTAACTCAAACTAGCATTTTGTGGTACAGCTCCTCCCAGTATATGGTAGCTGAAGTTTAGGATTAAATAAGTCCTGAAGCTTTAATTCCCCTGTGTTTGAACTACTCTAAAACAAGTTATTTATAGACAGGTTACACTTTTGGTTCAGCAACGCGATTATACTCAACTATTTTCCAGCATTTGTGCTTTTTGCAGTGAAACCTCACTCAGAGGTTGGTTAACCCTTCAGTGTTACATCTGAGTGATCCCACACAATGATGTTCATGCAGGTGCTAATAATTCATGTGCAGATATAGGGCATCAGACACACTCCAACTTAGTAAGTCAAAGAGGGTGATATTCAACTGCCAGGCGCCCATTTCCTGCCTGAAAAATCTGGTGGGGACCTTGGACACCCACTCATCCACCTAATTCAATTTTCAGGCCTTTAAGTAGTGCCCAGGACTCCCACCCAAAGCAGCTGGAATGAAGTTTAAGTATGTAAATTGGAATCCTAGGCCAGTTGTAAGACCCCGATTGGAATTTTAGTGTACAATTGGGTGGAGAATGCATCGTGCATGCTGGTCCCAGTTGCAACAGGCATGGAGTGGCCTAACCAGAGGTCCTTAAACAGATTGAGGGAGGCTGCTTAGGGAAAGGTAGAGGCTGCTAGTGGCATGCAATCTAAAACCAGCGAGACACAGCAGTGCATGTGCTTGGCTCCACGGTTCACCGGTAAAACTCAAGGGAAGTTGGGACTTAGAAGTGATTTGGGTTTCCTGAGTTTGGTTTTGCCAGGGGTTGGGGGGTGGGGGCGGTGGGTCGTGTTGATGCTAAGGGTACAGTGCAGACTTCGCCAATATTAGGCCAAAGTTCAAAAGTCCCCCCTCCCCCATTACTACCTCACACTCAAGTTTATCAAATCAGGTGAAGACTTTTCAGGGTCTGTGTAGTTTGGACAGAGAACATACCTAAAGTATAGAATAAAAACTCTGGAGTGCGTGATAGGTCAGTGATTGAACTTAGGCACTAGCTGATTGTGACAGACTCCTCAAATTTTACTGCCACTATTTATCATCAGCAAATTGCAAGATAGATACGCATGAGAAGGTCATTCAGCAAGGCAGGCACTCCAGTTCTCTCATTAATCACACCTTTTCCACATGTCACTGCCTCATAAACACCTCACTCCATCATTTATCATATTTTTGTATTTCACTGACAAGTTAACAATTAATGAACAGTTTGTGAAGCAAAAACATTCAGTAAAATTAGATTTCTCTTTCTGCTAATTTCATTATAAGATAAAAAAAGCAATAAAAACATTGCTATAATATTTCAAAGTTTCTTATAGAGTTATATTTGAGCAAAGGGCCAATAAATTGGTTTCCAGTAGGGCACATTACATTAGACTGACTCCAAAGACAATCATTCATAATCCAATCATTTCTAATGATTTTTTTTAACTGATCCTAAGTATTTCAGGTGACATTAGAAAGCCCAAAACTGAATTTGACTTTAAACAAAATTAGGAAATCTTGTGATATTCATAACCCTCTGAAACAAAAGGAGCATTTATTATGATTAATCATTTTTCGTTCTTTCAAAAATTACCTCACACACAAATAACAAAGTGCTGCTTTTATAAGTTTCCTTTTTACTTACATAATAGGGAACTAAACAAATTGAATAATACATTATGGTCTCCGCAGGAACTGATCTGTAATCGAGGCACTTTGGATTCAGACCAGCGATTGCATTGAAAGGGAATGACTGCATTAAAGCTCTCCTGCCCGGCCTCCCGCCTTTGAACCTCCATAAATTGAGCTCATCCAAAACTCTGCTGCCTGTATCCTAACTTGCACCAAGTCCTGTTCACCCATCACTCTTGTGCTTGCTGACTCCACAGGCTTTCGGTCTGGAACACCTCGAATTTAAAATTCTCATCCTCGTTTTCAAATCCCTTCAGCGCTTCGTCCCCTCCTTGAGCTGGATTTTGTTCTCCTCCAGGCGTCAGGTTCCATGACGAGTGGGCCGAAAGATGGTTCCGGATGAGGCCGCCACGGACTTCCATGAGGGCCTGGCCCAATCCTCCTGGCAGCAGTGAGGCTCAATGGTGGCCCCCTCCCCCCGCCACTGGGTGATGGGACCTCAAATAAAATATTCAAATTAATAAAATGAATACATTTAAATAGACTTACTAGTGATCTTGAGAGCCCGCTGCGATCTTCAGCTACGGTGGCGGGCACTCCCGCGCCTTCAAATCCTCGTCCCGGGGAAATGTGGCACCACAATGCTTGGGAGGGGGGAGGAGGTAAGATTTTCAGTGCAGGGTGGGGAATGGGGTCAAATAAACGTAATGGATGGTGGGAAGTGACCTTTAAGCAGTTTTGGGGGGTAGGTCAGATGTCAAAGATAAATGCTTTGGGGGGGAAAGGGCAAATAGTTACTGTAATTATTTTTGGGGAGTGGGAAAGGCGTGTTATAAATGTATTTATTTCATTTTGGGGGCTACTTCTTTCAAAATTTAAATGTGCCAGCAGGGCTGCCTGCCCTTTAAAAATGGCGCCAGTGCCTGCTCACAGGCAGCTGATGCCATTGCTGGCGATGGACAGCCCACCCCCTCCACATGATTGGGCGGTGGGGGGGGGGGGGACACGATTCACCATGGCCATTTAAATGAACTGCCGCATGGGAGATTGCGGCGGCTCTTTGGCACACAGGCTGCCATTTTTTGAGCTCGCCACCTCTTAAAATCCATCCCCTTGACTCTATAACCTTCTTCAGTCCTACAGCTTTCAAAATCTCTGTGTTTCTCCAGTTCTGGCCTCTTGAGCATCCCCAATTTTAATTGCACCACTTCCTTAACTCTCCTCCTTTAAGATCCTTAAAACCTACCTCTTTGGCCAAGCTTTTGGTCACTTGTTCTAATATGTGCTTATGTGGCTCAGTGTCACATTTTGTCGGATAAAGCTCCTGTGAAGCACCTTGGAATGATTTACTATATTAACAGTGCTATATAAATGCAAGCTGCTGTTGTTGCTGATCAGGGCTAAGTGGCGTGGACTAACTGGACATAATTTCCACCTTGCTTCACTGGTATATGTTTTGTCTGCTCCAAGTCTCACACATTTTCAGTCTGGGTTTACCATTGACCAGAAACTGAACTGGACCAGCCATCTAAATACTGCGGCTACAAGAGCAGGGCAGAGGCTAGGAATCCTGCGGCGAGTAACTCACCTCCTGACTCCCCAAAGCCTGCCCACCGTCTACAAGGCACAAGTCAGGAGTGTGATGGAATACTCTCCACTTGTCTGGATGGGTGCAGCTCCAACAACACTCAAGAAGCTCGACAACATCCAGGGCAAAATGGCCTGCTTGATGGGCACCCCATCCACCCTTAAACATTCACTCCCTTCATCACTGATGCACAGTGACAGCAGTGTGTACTATCTACAAGATGCACTGCATCAACTTGTCAAAGTTACTTCGACAGCACTTTCCAAACCCGCAAACTCTACCACCTAGAAGGACAAGACAGCAGATGTATGGGAACACCATCATCTGCACGTTCCCCTCCAACCCACACAACATCCTGACTTGGAACTATATCGCCGTTCCTTCACTGTCGCTGGGTAAAAATCCTGGAACTCCCTTCCTAAGAGCACCGTGGGTGTGCCTGCACTAGATGGACTGCAGTAGTTCAAGTAGGTGGCTCACCACCACCTTCTCAAGGGCAATTAGGGACGGGCAACAAATGTTGGCCTTGCCAGCGATGCCCACATCCCATGAAAGAATAAGAAACAAAATTTTCAGTCTGATACTAAATCAAATGGAGGCTTTAATATGGTGTAGGCCGTCACTTTATCTTCACTGTTCTGCTCCACTTTTGACGTCCTTACCTTTCAGAATAGCAATGAGGGACTTGACATCACAGTGAGTTCACATGCCATTTTGGGGGCTTGTGTTTATTCCGAGCTCGGATTCCTGGGAGTGAAGGTTTGTTCTCGAGGAAGAAAGTTTGAGTGACCAGTGGTAGCAATGTGAGTGTGGGGTGCTTGATGGTGTGAAGACATGTGATGAAACCTGCAGAAATATGTCCAACCAGATTTGGCAGCCCTAGTGCACACTAGAGCAGGAGAGCACTACTTGGAAAATTTGAGGGCATAAGAGGTTGGTCCTCTAGATTTACTACTATCTAACTTATTGTGAGTACCAAAGTTACCTCCTCCATTGCCTAAAGAAACACAGGTATATGCACTTGCCACTTCTCTTATTCCTTGAGAGCTGTGCATGGCCTCTTTCTGCAGACAGAACAGAACACCCAGCTCTTTCCCAATCTTCTTTCTTTTGGAAAAGACCAAGTGCTAAAGTTCAATGTGTTTTATCTTGACCTCTCGCCTTAGGGTCATAGCGTCATACAGCACTGAAGCAGGCCCTTCGGCCTACTGAGTCTGTGCTGACCAACAACCACCCATTTATACTAATCCTACATTAATCCCATATTCCCTACCACATCCCCACCCATCTACCTCCACTAGGGGCAATTTGCAATGGCCAATTTACCTATCAACCTGCAAGTCTTTGGCTGTGGGAGGAAACCAGAGCACCCGGCAGAAACCCACACAGTCACAGGGAAAACTTGCAAACTCCACACAGGCAGTACCCAGAACCAAACCCAGGTTCCTGGAGCTGTGAGACTGTGGTGCTAACCACTGTGCCGCCCAGGTCAGCAGGTGATTGTCACACCACTGATATTGCTTGCTGTTCAATGACGGTCTATAGGATTAAGTGAACTTGACCCATTGTCTCGCACAACTGAGTGAGAGAAGATACAATTCTACCCAAACCAGCTGGCATCTTCTCGGGTAATGTTTGCAGCTCCCACTTTTGAAGGATCCTCGGTTTAAATGGCAGCTAAATGAGGTCGGAATCACAACCGAATTCAACGAGTCCTGTAGCTATCCTGTACCTTAGCCCAGTAGCAGTCAGAGTTTCCTCAGCCATTGCCTTTCCCCCTTCTCCACCCATGATCAATGACTCCTCTCAGATGACTGCCTCAAGTGATGTGGGTGACATCGACACGAAATGTGACAGTCCTGTAGTACCGGCTCCTTCCTCATGGACTAGTGGTACTTGATTTGGAAATAAGAAGTTGTGGCAGAACATGTAAACTTTGAATCTGTTCTTAATGAATATCATTGGCTGGGTGGATGCATATGATTATCACTAATGTGGCCAGAAGCCTTGTCACCTTCACTAACACCAGCCTCTACAAGCCCTATAATGGCCCCGTGACAGTGATGTGCACGATAGTGTAGTTGATTTGTTGAGTGTTACTTTCAGTTTTGGGATGATCCCCCTTCTCTTCCTTCCTGTGAGTCTGTTCTGTTCTTGAGGCTTAAATGTTTTGTTTGTGACCAGGAACTCAGTGGGGTAGATCTTAACTTGGGTGACTGTATAAATTGGGCGATATTGGATCAGATGTCCATTATACCTCAATCCCAATTTTCCTTTCAACTGAAGTCAGTGCATAGCAGGCGGCTGAATTGATATCACCTGATCTACAACATCATCCAAAGTTAACATTATGCCCACTATATTTGCAATCATGAGCGTGAAGTTACCTTCCTTTCTCTTGATATGATATTGTGGGATTGATCCATGGAATAGCTAAGGTTAAACTGACCTTTCCTATATCTAAAATTTCATACTTCCTTATCTGTTTAGAAGCGTATTTCTTGATTGGTTACTGACATTTCAGAAAATTGTTTTGCTTCTATAAGTACATGTAGTTGAAAGTATTTTGATTTAATTTACTGGAAATGATTGCCTTTGAGTCTCTCATCTGTAATGAAATATCATTGATCTGAATGTATGTATCTGATGTATCACTCCTGGTATGCCACACTTTCCACTGCGCATCATAGAGTTTGCCATCCAAAGGTTTATTGCATTAAGATAACATATTGTAGTCTTCTAGCCTTCAGTGGTTGTCAAATTACCCAATGGTATTATTTTGGAGAGTTTGTGCCTGTAGGTTTACTTGCATAAATCTGCAGAAAGAGCTGAAATGAATAGGGTAAAAGACATGAAGCTTGATTTTGATGTGGGTATGTGGAGGGGAGCTGGTCTATGGTAAAGATTTACTGCTCCACACTGTCTATGGCAAGTAAAGAAAGAAATTTGCATTTCCATAGTGACTTTCACAACCTCAGGATGCCCCAAAGTGCTTTACAGCTAACGAAGTACTTTTGAAGTGTGTTCAACTGCTGCAATGTAAAAACTGTGGTAGCCAATGGGCTGGATTTTGGGGCGCTGGTGGGGCTCCCGGCACTGGGCTGAAAGGGCGGGGGAATCCCACCTCAGCCTTTCCGAGCCCCCTACCTCCTCAGTGTGATCTTGAGTTGTTACAGCACTAATTGGGCCAGCGCCAGGATCCATGTCTCTTTAAAGACCGGGATCCCGCCACCAAGAGCTGCCGGCCAATCACAGGCCCGGCAGCTCAGCAGTATCGGCAGTGTCAATGGGAGCGATTCCCACTGCCGGTACTGCAGAGGCCTTGGATCCAGGCCCAGCGCTGGAGATCCGGACCTCAGGCAGGGTCGCCGGGGTCAGTCTGGAGTGCCCTGGTTGGGGGATGTGAAGGCGGGGGGTGGGGGGGGGGAGGTGCTGCGGGTTGAGAGGGTGAGCATGTTGTACAGGGGGAGGGGTTCCAGGGAGGTGGAGCTTTTCCCTGTGGGATCCTCTGTGGGCCAAAGATTGCCCAGGGAGGAGGCAACCCGATCCAAGCCCACAGGGAGGTCGCCTCGTATTCCTGGGCGACCTCTTCATGTGTGGAGGCACTCACCACCACTGGTTAAATTCCGGTGGCGGGGGAAGAGGCCCTTAAGCGACCATTAATAGACCACTTAAGAGCCTCAATTGACCTCTGGGTGGGAAGGTTGTTGTCGGACTATCCCACCCCCGACAAAATCGCTTGGCGATGGTGCTCTCCGCTCTCCACCTCCTGTTGCAATTCTATGGGCCCCCAGCTCTAACCCAGCTTCAGGGGACCCATAAAATCCAGCCCAATTTGTGCACAGCAAGCTCCCATTAACAGCAATGTGATAAATGACCAGATAATCTGCTTGAAGTATTGGTTATGGAATAAATATTGGTCAGGAAACCAGGGATAACTCCCTGTTCTTCTTCAATATAGTTCCATTGCCTCTTTTACATCCATGTGAGAGGGTTTAACATTCAGTATAAATCTTTTTGGCTACTGGTATTCAGATATATTGCTGCTTGAAATAGTGAATGTGGCTGCTAAAAGGGGAATGGGCTAAACTGGGGACAAACCACAGGGCAGAGGTAAAAACTTAACATAATAGCTTGGAAATAGTAGTTAGTGTGTAAACTTAAAAAAACTGTACAACATTCCTTTGTCTGTATTTTAACACAGGTGTTAACCTGTATAATTTAAATGGGTTCATTTATCTGAAGTATAAGGGTCTGAGACAATGACAGTAATCCTGCAGTGATGATGATATAATAGTCACAGGGGTATTAGGCTTAGAAGGAACTAGAAGCATCATGAGAATTGCTAGCTGGACATGCTTAATGAGAGTGTAAATAACAATGTATATAAAATAAACAAGTTACTATTTAGTCATACAAAGACTCTGAGACATCTGTAAACAATGCTTGAACTACACTAACAACAATATGCAATATGGTGACAACGGTGAAGCACCCAGAAATTATTGAAAGACCTCACTTCGTACAGTAGCCCCAAGAAGTTGGCAGATCTCAAAGGGAGACTACGAAGAGCTCCAGACCTGTTCTGTAGCTGAAGGAAGACATAGGCAGTTGGTGAGTCAGCTGTGTTAGCATTCAGGCTGCACCACAGAAGCGTGGTGGTCTGTGAGCAGAAACCAGGTCCAGCAATGGGGCTGTGAGTCACAGTACTGAGCGATGCTCGGGGATCGGGTGAGAAACCTTTTGGAAAGGGTGCATTTATTGTTTAACGGTGCACTAGATAGGTGAGACGGGGAAGAAAAAAGTTGATTCCTTGCGGGGGCAAGTCCGGAGTTGGCGACCATTACTCGAGCAGACCATGGAGAAAAAGCACGGGAACATCCAAAAAGAGCAGCAAACCTCCAAATGGAGGGGGAATACCTTCATTAAAGCAAAGAAACATTTCTTAAAAGGAAGAGAAATCCTAAAGAGTTAGGAAAAAATACTCGATGCCTGAAAGCTTTCAGAATTCGGAAGGACACAATCAGATACAGAATTGGTCTATATGGAGAAAAAGATTTCTAAGATTTAGAGTAGTTTCTCAGCTACACATCAAATATGAAGCGGAGCAAGTAAATATACTATTCTCCATAGGTGCAATCGCTGATGATGCGATCGTAAGACATCAATAAGACTTCAGGCAAGTTTGATGATGTGTTACAAGCCTTCGATAAGTACTTTAATTTAAGAAGCAATAAGATCCTGGAAAGAGAAAAGTTTAATAAAAGGATCCAGAAGCTGGGCAAATCAGTGGACGCTTTCATTAATGATTTGTACAGATTGGATGAGGGATGCGAGTATGGGAAACTGAAGTCTGAGTTGTTCAGGGACAGAATAGTAGTGGGAATAGCTGCCGAGTCTTTATCAGATCTCTTACAGTCAAAAGATGACCTCACTCTTGAGAAAGCAATTCAGATGGTGCGGCAAGCAAAGGTCAGAAGACAAAATAGAGCCATCCTGCGGGCTGAAGGGAAACCTTGGATCAGAAAGAATCCAATGATGGTACAATTCCTGAAGCCCAGAATGGAGAACCACTCTACAGGTAATAAGGTACACTCAGGGGGAAGGTGCAAGATGCCGTGAAACTCTGCCAGCACTGCGCAGTCAGAAAGACCCACTGATGTGAACAGTGTCCTGCTAATAAAGCTGAATGCTTTAATTGTAATAAGACAGGACATTTTGGAAAGCTGTGCCAGAGCAAGACCTCTTCTCTCAGAAATGCCAAGCAAAAAGCCTTCACACATAAAGCTGTGAATGAAGTGGAACAACTTCCATTAGAAGACAATCCAGGAAACCTATTAGAGGAAATTAATGTCCCCAAGCAGTCATTCTCATACCCCTTTATCCCCTTTCCTTCAATGGCCTGTCTGAAATATTGACATGAGCCCCAGTTTTTAACTCTGGGTGAGTTTAGAGAGGGTTGGAGGTTGATGTGTGTTGGAAGCTCACCCACTGCTGCCCAGCCTACTTAACTCCCGAGCCTCATCAATATCGCATTGGTTGAGTTGTGTAAAAAACTTACTGGTATTAAAAAATATTAATCATTTGCTTTTGTGTTAAGTAAGGGACCAGCACACACCCAGGCCCCTGATTGTGGGAGGGAGTGAAGCAGGACACAGGCCAGCAGAGAGAGTCAATGGAAAGAGGATGGAGATCAGGCCATGGCTGTGTTTGGGAAAACCTACATGTGACCCAACCAGCATTCTTTAAAGAGCCGCTGCAGAGTGCCACCAAAAAGGGTACATTGTTAAAAAAAGAATATGGAGCCAGGAGTGCTCCTCCTGACTGCAAATTCAAACTTTGACACTGCCAGCCACCACTAATGGAAATGAAAGTTCCAGAATAGAAATAAAAATCAGGAGAGATGTAAAATAAGCTGCCGATTCACGATCGTCTGTTTTTTCACTATCGCTTGTTTTTGCACTATTGCACAAAGTCAAAATTACCCCCACCTTGTGTAAAGAGAGCCAGGAGAAAAGGAGGTAAAATGTACTCTGCTGTCTTGAATTAACTGAAAGAGCAGAGCAGAGGATTCCATCGGCCACTCAATCATCATTTTAGTTTCCCTATGGGGAATGGCAGATACCTCCTGGTATTACTACCATCATCTGAACCTTGAGAACATCCTCACGATACTGTTTGTACCCAACCTAGTTAAATCTTAATTAGAGAATGGATTAGTGAGCTAAAGAAGGAAAGATAAGCAGAACTTGCTTATTTTAGTCAAGAAAGTCAAACGCACGATAATTGAAGAAAAAATAAAAACAGAAAATGCTGGAAATATTCAGCAGGTCAGGAAGAGAGAAACAAAGTTAATGTTTTAGGTCAATGGACTTTCACCAGAAACCACGTGCGATCAACCATGTTCATGGAATCATTGTAAATTATAAATTGCACGTGTATGTTGCAGCTCAGAACTTCAAGGTTAAATGTGAACAAGGTTTGGTCATGTCATGCTGATCGTGCTATGTAGGATATTGCCATTTTCCCTACTGTCCTTATGTGGAGGCACCATAGGATATTGTCATATATCCTTTACCTCTAATATAAGGTTGTGGACAAGGAAGCACTGAAACAACTAGTTAATGCTTCTTTATTAAATCAAGTCAATTATATAATAAAGCACAACCCCTTACATGCAATGCATATGAGAGAGATAGGTACCAAACATCGCTAATGAGGACTCCTTCAGGACTGAAGACCCCCAGGAGCTCTGGTACATAATATCTTTTCTGCAGGGTCAGTGGCACTCAAGGGACCTGTGAGAACGTTTTGTGCAATCCACTAATTTGTAGGCAAAAGTAATAATTTTGTTGGTCTAATGAATTATGGTGGGACCCATTCTCAAATCAGCACAGCCACACAGTGCACATGTGGTAAGATGAGTTCACTGGAAAGTGGACAGTGATTGGAAACAATCAGCAGCAGCACGATGTTTGGGAAAGGCGAGTCATTGTAAAACTGCACATGGAGGTGAAGGATGTAGCTGGAAAAGGCAGTAGTGCAGGAGGGAATTGTCCTAACAACTCACCTGGAGACAGTAAGGCAGAAACTTCTAAGTCCCAGTTCCCTTCACATGGGTGGTGTGATGTTGACGGTTAACCTTATGAGTTGGACCCCGGCCCTTCCCTTCCATCTCCTGTGATCCGCCCTCTACCACAGGCTGTGTCCTCCTCTGTCCAGACTCATGCTCTTCTGTGGTTAGTCTTTAGTCATCTGTAGGTGTTCGCTCCGATAAGCCATGAGGCAGGAGGTCAGGCCTGGCAACTCATTGCACAGTACCTCCCGAGAACTGGGAATGAATGCACTGCAGATTTACAGTATGACTTTTCAAAGTATCTGCTTTATATTGGGATTAAAAGCAAATTAGTGCAACAGTAAACATACTGGAAAACAGCAGCTCAGTCAACATCTATAGGAACAGCAGGCAACATATCTTCAGAAGAAATCCTTTGTTCACCTACGTGGGGTATCTGATGCTTTGCTTAACCATGTGAGGCAGCTGATGATATGTTTGCCCATTTGATCATGATTTACTCACCATTTGAGTGAGGGCTGGGATATTTTTAATGTATATTTTGATTGCTGGGATGTGGGCAAGGCTGGCATTTATGCCCATCGTAATTGGTGCATATTTATTACATGCTGAAATTGCAAAAATTGTTAAACTCTCAGGTTATGTGACATTCTCCCGTTATATAAGGTGTAATCAAGCTATTTCAGCAGGAGCAAGATGAATTACAAGAACAGGAAATGCACACAATAGATATCAGATATGGATAGATTTTGAACACGACCATCAGCTTCAAAAACAGCAAAATCCACAGAGTGATGATACAGAGCTTCCTTCATCAGGTTCAAGGCTGAAGAATACCGAGGAGGTGAAGGTGTGAGTAAAAACGTAAAGCCACTATTAACCTTACAAAATTAAAGAAATACAAACACAGATACTTGAATTTGAATGTTATTTGTACTGAAAATGGAAATGTATCTCCACCGTAGCAAGTAATTTGTGCACAAGTACTGTCCAATTAATCTTTGAGACCCTTCAAATGACAGGGACATTAAATTACCAAGCATAAAATGTGTAAAGCCAAGCACTGTTCATTCTTTGTAATTGTACAACTAATTTTTATATTTGAGTTGTGATGCAGGGGCTTCATGGAACTTCGATAACATGGTGTGGAGGGGGGGGGGGGGGCTCCTCAGAAGCAACAATGATTAAGAACCCCTATTTTATAGGTTTAATTACAAAGGACAACTGTGGTCCCATATGTTCTCAGGTGTTGCATGTATGCTGTTGATGCATGCACTGGTGGTAAGATTAGTTGTTATCATTTCTTGTGTAGCCTTTTGGTGGCTTCCATTGTTCATTACACTGTGATCATCCCACACAAGTTCTCATTATGTCCCTGTAACATTCTGGCCTGACCTTCTATAGAATTATATAGAAATTACAACAGATCAATAGGCCGTTCAGCAAGGCAGGTCCATGCTGGTGTTTATGCTCCACACCAATCTCCTTCTACCCTTCTTTATCTCACCCTATCAACATATTCTTCTATTCCTTTCTCCATCCTGTACTTATTTAGCATCCCCTTAAACACCTCAGATACAGAAACACTTCATGTCCATTTGCAGCAAGTCCTGGACAACATTCAGGCTTGGGCATAAGTGGCAAGTAACATTCACCCCACATAAGTGCCAGGCAATGATGATCTCCAACAAGAGAGAATCTAACCATCTCCACTTGACATTCAATGGCATTGCCATCGCTGAATCACCCACTGTCAACATCCTGGGGGGTTACCATTGACCATAAACTGAACTGCAGCAGCCATTTAAATACTGTGGTTACAAGAGCAAGTCAGGGGCTAGGAATCCTGCGGCGAGTAACTCAACTCCTGGCTTCCCAAAGCCTGACCACCATCCACAAGGCACAAGTCAGGAGTGTGACGGAATTCTCTCCACTTGCCTGGATGAGTGCAGCTCCAACAACACTCAGAAAGCTCGGCACTATCCAGAACAAAGTGGCCCGCTTGATTGGCACCCCATCCACCACCTTAGACATTCACTCCCTCCACCACCAATGGACAGTGGCAGCAGTGTGTACCATCCACAAGATGCACTGCAGAAACGCACCAAGGCTCCTTCAACACACCTTCCAAACCTGTGACCTCTACCACCTAGAATGACAGGGGCAGCAGGTGTGTGGGAACACCACCATTTGCAAGTTCCCCTCCAAGTCACACACCATCTTGACTTGAAACTATATCGTCGTTCCTTCACTGTTGCTGGATCAAAATCCTGGAACTCCCTGCCTAAAGCTCTGTTGGTGTACCCACACCAGATGGACTGCAGCAGTTCAAGAAGGCAGCTCACCACCACCTTCTCAAGGGCAATTAGGGATGGGCAATAAAAGCTGACTTTGCCAGCAATGTCCACATCCCATGAAATGAGGGCGGCACAGTGGCGCAGTGGTTAGCACTGCAGCTTCACAGCTCCAGTGACCTGGGTTCAATTCTGGGCACTGCCTGTGTGGAGTTTGCAAGTTCTCCCTGTGTCTGCGTGGGTTTCCTCCCGGTGCTCCGGTTTCCTCCCACATGCCAAAGACTTGCAGGTTGATAGGTTAATTGGCCATTATAAAAAAATTGCCCCTAGTATAGGTAGGTGAATATAGGGACAGGTCGGGATGTGGTAGGAATATGGGATTAGTGTAGGATTAGTATAAATGGGTGGTTGATGGTCGACACAGACTCGGTGGGCCGAAGGGCCTGTTTCAGTGCTGTATCTCTAAACTAAACTAAACTAAAAAAAACGCATCTATGTTGTTCAGCTCAACCACTCCATGTGGCAAAGAAATAAAGCCATTAAAACCACTGCAGAATCAATCTTTAATCTATGGGTAAAGATTGAATATTAACAAAAGCTTACTATAATTATTCTACCAGGTAACCTATACATACACATGCCTTTTAAAGGTATTTTGATGAGAAAGCTGCAAGCAGTTAAGCTATGTAAGTTGGCGTAAGGGAATGCAGATTTGGATTCCAAGGGTTCATCAATCTGGAGTCTATGCTTGGAGCAGTAATATGTTTGCTTCTGCAATTGCCTGGTGTGATTGTAAGTCCTAAACTTTTAATAAATCTACAAGTGCTTGACATTAACATTTCCTGATTGATAATGAGAAATAGATGTCGTCAAATTATAAATGAAGACCATCCGGTAACATTGAGCGGTGAGAATTGATTCTGAAGTGCTGCAATTTTGTATGAATCTCAGAAACATTGAAAATGCCACTCTCTAAGCAATAATAATTCACAAAACCTATTGATCAGGTACGCAGTATGATGATCCTGTAGGGAGTTATAATACTGAGGGCAATGACAGTTAATGTTGTTTTTAGTGCAAGATAATGTTTCCACTATTTACTTAAAATACCTAAAGATTTAACAGAAAAGGCCATATATTGTGGTTTATGGATTTTATTTCTCTATGTGATCACCAAATGAAAATGATTGTTAAACAAAGAAGGAAAACAAACACAGGGACTGGCTAAGTATATGGTCAGGTTACAAAAGAGATCAATCCAATACTATTTAATCAAAGCTAAGAGCCAGTTTAGCCTCAAACCGAATGCACCGACTGAAAGAGCAGGTCAAATTCAAATGATTACGCAAACGTTTTTGGAAAGGGTAATCAGAGCTGGAGAAAGTTGATGCATCAACGTTAAACAACAGATATTTGCTTATTGCTGCATGAGCAAAACAAATTCCAAGAAAAAATGATTTCCAAATATGAATCCCACTGCCTATCAAGCAATCAGGGTCACTTGCTAAGGCAAAGGTTTAAGAAGATTAATAAACTGAGGGTGCAGCTTAGTGAAATAAAATGAATTAAACAGAAAAAATCATTACAGGTGGTCAGATTTCTCCCAGCTTGCTTGATTCATTGTAATAGAGCGTTATGGTAGGGTTGCCAACTCTGGTTGGACGGGGTCCTGGCATTTGGAGTAGGTGATGTTCTGACAACATGACATCTGAACACGTGACAACTAATCCTGAGGCCCCATTCCCCAGTCTCTCCGTCTCCCCCTCTCCCCACCGAGCCCCCCGAGCTCCCATTCCCCAGTCTCCCCCCTCCCCCCAAGCTCCATTCCCCAGTCTCCCCATCTCCCCCTTTCTCCCAAGCTCTCATTCCCCAGTATCCCCCTCTCCCCCATTCCCCCCGAGCCCCCATTCCCCAGTCTCCCCGAGCCCCCCCAAGGTCCCATTCCCCAGTCTCCCTCTCCCCCCAAGCTCCATTCCCCAGTCTCCCCATCTCCCCCTTTCCCCCAAGCTCCCATTCTCCAGTACCCCCTTCTCCCCCATTTCCCCCGAGCCCCCATTCCCCAGTCTCCCCGAGCCCCCCCAAGCTCCCATTCCCCAGTCTCCCTCTCCCCCCTCCCCCATTCCGAGATTAGGGTCCTGATTCTAAATATAGGAAACTATGAAGGTATGAGGCAAGAGTTGTCTATGATAGATTGGGGAACATTACTTAAAGGGTTGACAGTGGATAGCCAATGGCTAGCATTTAAAGAGCGAATGGATGAATTCCAACAATTGTTCATTCCTGTCTGGCACAAAAATAAAACAGGAAGGGTGGCTCAGCCGTGGCTTACAAAAGAAATTAGGGATAGTATTAGATCCAAGGAGGATAAATATACAATGGCCAGAACAAGCAGCAAACCTGAGGATTGGGAGCAGTTTAGAATTCAGCAAAGGAGGACAAAGGGATTGATTAAGAAGGGGAAAAGAAAGCATGAGGGTAAGCCTGCAGAGAACATAAAAACTGACTGTAAAAGCTTCTATAGATAGGTGAAGAGAAAAAGATTTGTGAAGACAAAAGTGGGTTCCTTATAGTCAGAAACAAGGGAATTTATAAGGGGGAACAAAGAAATGACAGACCAATTAAATACATATTTTGGTTCTGGCTTCACAAAGGAGGACACAAATTACCTCCCAGAAATGTTGGGGAACATAGGTTCTAGTGAGAAGGAGGAACTGTATGAAATCAGTATTAGTAGGGAAATGGTGTTAGGGAAATTGATGGGATTGAAGGCCGATAAATCCCCAGGGCCTGATAATCTACATCCCAGAGTACTTAAGGAAGTGGCCCTTGAAATAATAGATGCATTGCTGGTAATTTTTCAAAATTCTATAGACTCTGGAACAGTTCCAATGGATTGGAGGGTAGCTAATGTAACCCCACTATTTAAAAAAGGAGGCAGAGAGAAACAGGGAATTATCGAATTAGCCTGACATCAGTAGTGGGGAAAATGCAAGAGTCCATTATAAAAGATTTCATAGTAAAGCACTTGGAAAACAATGACCAGACAAAGTCAACATGGATTTATGAAAGGGAAATGTACTGGAATTTTTTGAGGATGTAACTAGTATAATTCTTTTGGGCCTCCTTATCTCGAGAGACAATGGATACGCGCCTGGAGGTGGTCAGTGGTTTGTGAAGCAGCGCCTGGAGTGGCTATAAAGGCCAATTTTGGAGTGACAGGCTCTTCCACAGGTGCTGCAGAGAAATTTGTTTGTTGGGGCTGTTGCACAGTTGGCTCTCCCCTTGCGCCTCTGTCTTTTTTCCTGCCAACTACTAAGTCTCTTCGACTCGCCACAATTTAGCCCTGTCTTTATGGCTGCCCGCCAGCACTGGCGAATGCTGGCAACTGACTCCCACGACTTGTGATCAATGTCACACGATTTCATGTCGCGTTTGCAGACGTCTTTATAACGGAGACATGGACGGCCGGTGGGTCTGATACCAGTGGCGAGCTCGCTGTACAATGTGTCTTTGGGGATCCTGCCATCTTCCATGCGGCTCACATGGCCAAGCCATCTCAAGCGCCGCTGACTCAGTAGTGTGTATAAGCTGGGGATGTTGGCCGCTTCAAGGACTTCTGTGTTGGAGATATAGTCCTGCCACCTGATGCCAAGTATTCTCCGAAGGCAGCAAAGATGGAATGAATTGAGACGTCGCTCTTGGCTGGCATACGTTGTCCAGGCCTCGCTGCCGTAGAGCAAGGTACTGAGGACACAGGCCTGATACACTCGGACTTTTGTGTTCCGTGTCAGTGCGCCATTTTCCCACACTCTCTTGGCCTGTCTGAACATAGCAGTGGAAGCCTTACCCATGCGCTTGTTGATTTCTGCATCTAGAGACAGGTTACTGGTGATAGTTGAGCCTAGGTAGGTGAACTCTTGAACCACTTCCAGAGTGTGGTCGCCAATATTGATGGATGGAGCATTTCTGACATCCTGCCCCATGATGTTCGTTTTCTTGAGGCTGATGGCTAGGCCAAATTCATTGCAGGCAGACGCAAACCTGTCGATGAGACTCTGCAGGCATTCTTCAGTGTGAGATGTTAAAGCAGCATCGTCAGCAAAGAGGAGTTCTCTGATGAGGACTTTCCGTACTTTGGACTTCGCTCTTAGACGGGCGAGGTTGAACAACCTGCCCCCTGATCTTGTGTGGAGGAAAATTCCTTCTTCAGAGGATTTGAACGCATGTGAAAGCAGCAGGGAGAAGAAAATCCCAAAAACTAGTATAATAGATAAGGGAGAACCAGTGGATGTGGTGAATTTGGACTTTCAGAAGGCTTTCGATAAGGTCCCACATAAGAGATTAGCGTGCAAAATTAAAGCACATGGGATTGGGGGTAAGGTACTGACCTGGATAGAGAACTGGTTGGCAGACAAAAAACAAAGAGTAGGAATAAACGGGTCTTTTTCTGAGTGGTAGGCAGTGACTAGTAGGGTACTGCAGGGATCAGTGCTAGGTGCCCAGCTATTCACAATATATATTAATGATATAGATGAGGGAATTAAATACAATATATCCAAGTTTGCAGATGACACAAAGCTAGGTGGGAGCGTGAGCTGTGAGGAGGATGCAGAGAAGCTCCAGTGTGATTCGGACAGGTTGAGTGAGTGGGCAAATACATGGCAGATGCAGTATAATGTGGATAAATGTGAGGTTATCCACTTTGGCAAAAACAGAAAGGCAGATTATTATCTGAATGGTGATAGAAAGGGGCAAGTTCAGCGAGACCTGGGTGTCCTTGTGCACCAGTCGCTGAAAGTAAGCATGCAGGTGAAGCAGGCAGTTAAAAAGGCAAATGGTATGTTGGCCTTCATAGCGAGAGGATTCGAGTACAGGAGCAAGGATGTCTTGCTGCAATTATACATGGCCTTGGTGAGATCACATCTGGAGTATTGTGTGCAGTTTTGGTCTCCTTATTTGAGGAAGGATGTTCTTGCTATGGAGGGAGTGCAGCGAAGGTTCACCAGACTGATTCCTGGGATGGCAGGACTGACGTATGAAGACAGATTGTGTCAATTAGGCTTGTATTCGCTAGAGTTTAGAAGAATGAGAGGGGATCTCACATAAACCTATAAAATTCTAACAGGACTGGGCAGACTAGATGCAGGAAGGATGTTCCCGATGGCGGGGGATCCAGGACCCGGGATCATAGTCTAAGGATAAGGGGTAAGCCATTTAGGACTGAAATGAGGAGGGATTTCTTCACCCAGAGAGTGGTGAGCCTGTGGAATTCTCTACCACAGAAAGCAGTTGAGGCCAAATCATTAAATATATTCAAGAAAGAGTTAGATACAATTCTTAGGGCTAAAGGAATCAAGGGATACGGGGAGAAAGCAGGAACAGGGTATTGAATTTGGACGATCATCCATGATCATATTGAATAGCGGTGCAGGCTCGAAGGGCTCAATGGCCTACTCCTGCTTCTATTCTCTATTCCCCAGTCTCTCTCTCTTCCTTTGAGACTCCATTCCGCAGTCTCCCTCTCCCCCTCTCCCCAGTCTTTCTCTCTCCCTCTGACTCCATTCTCCAGTCTCCGCCTCTCCCCTGAGCCCCATTCCCGCGTCTCCCTGTTTCTCCCCCCATGCCCCCATTCCCCAGACTCCCACCTCCGCCCGAGCCCCCAATCCCTAGTCCCTGACCTCCCCCGTGCCCCCCTTCTCCAGTCTTCCCCTCTCCCTGAACACCTATTCCCCAGTCTCCCTCTCTCCCTCGAGGCCCCGTTTCAAAGTCTCCCCTCTCCACCCAAGCCCCCATTCCCCAGTTCCCCACCTCCCCTCGAGCCCCCATTCCCCAGTCTCTGCCTCTCCACCCAAGCCGCCATTCACTCATCCCCCATTCCCGAGGCCCCATTCCCCTGTCTTCCTCTAATCCCCTCCCCAAGGCCGTATTCTCCAGTTTCTCTCTGTCCCAAATCCTGAAAACCCTCCAATTCCTGAGCTCCCCCTAACTTCTAACCCTTGCGTTTTCCTGAAACTAGCCAATCCAAGCTTTCTGCAGTGGTGTTAGTTCTGTCACTGGAGGTGGGAAATCATACAGTGAAGCTCGTGCAACTGACAACTGGATAAAAACTGAAGGGGCCGTGTCCCAGAGTGCATTCAGCCAGCACAGAAACAGAGTGCAGCAGAGATACAGAGTGTAACACAGGGACAGAGTGTGGCTCAGCGACAGAGTGTAACACAGGGACAGAGTGTGGCTCAGGGACAGAGTGTAACACAAGGACAGAGTGCGGATCAGGGACAAAGTAAACACAGGGACAGAGTGTAACACAGGGACAGGGTGCGGCTCAGGGACAAAGTAAACACAGGGACAGAGTATAACACAGGGACAGGGTGCGGCTCAGGGACAGAGTGTAACACAGGGTCAGAGTGTAACAGAGACACAGTGCGGATCAGGGACAGAGTAAACACAGGGACAGAGTGTAAGACAGGGACACAGTGCGGCTCAGGGACACAGTGTAACACAGGACAGAGTGCGGCTCAGGGACACAGTGTAACACAAGGACAGAGTGCGGCTCAGGGACAGAGTGCGACTCAGGGACAGAGTGCGACTCAGGGACAGAGAGCGGCTCAGGGACAGAGTGTGGCGCAGGGGTAGATTGCAGCACCGAGATGAGTGTTGATTGAGTTTGGCACTAAGGAGCCCTAGCAAAATTGAAGTCAATGGGAATCCGGGGTAAAAGGTTCCATTGATTGGAGTCAAACCTAGCACAAAGATGTGGTTGTTGGAGGTCAATCATCTCAGTCTCAGAACATCACTGCAGGAGTTCCTCAGCTTAGTATCCTAGACCCAACCATCTTCAGCTGCTTCATCAATGATGCTGTTTACAATCTGAGAGTCTGGGAGAGCGAAACCCTGGTCCTTTCAGTTTGCCCAGCTTTTAAAAGGGTCTTTGATCTGGGTTCCTTGTTCTCTGGTAACCAAGACCCCGGGCTTGTCTCTGGGTGGAATTTACGCTGAACTAAAGACCACAGCTTTTAAAACATAACCATACAACAAAGTCAGAACACTGCTGCCCTTGTTCTTCTAGGTGGTAGAGGTTGTTAGTTTGGAAGGTGCTGTCTAAAGAGTCTTGATGAGTTGCTGCAGTGCATCTTGTAGATGGCACACACTGCTGCCACTGTGCACCGGTGGTGAAGGGAGTGAAAGCTGAAGGTAGTGAACGAGGTGCCGATCAAGTCGGCTGCTTTGTCCTGGATGGTGTCGAGCTTCTTGAGTGTTGTTGGAGCTGCACCCATCCAGCCAAGTGCCTTGTAGATGGTGGAAAAGCTTTGGGGAATCAGGGGGTGAGTTACTCACTGCAGAATTCCCAGCCTCTGGCCTGCTCTTGTAGCCACAGTATTTATATGGCTGGTCCAATTCAGTTTCTGGTCAAAGGTAACCTCCAGGATGTTGATAGTGGGTGATTCGGCAATGGCAATGCCATTGAATGTCAAGGGGAGATGGTTAGATTCTCTCTTGTTGGAGATCATCATTGTCTGGCACTTGTGTGGGGTGAATGTTACTTGCCACTTATCAGCCCAAGCCTGAATGTTGTCCAGGTCTTGCTGCGCATGAACATGAAGTGCTTCAGTATCTGAGGTGTTTAAGGGGATGCTAAATAAGTACAGGATGGAGAAAGGAATGGAAGGATAAGTGGATAGGATGAGATAAAGAAGGATGGGAGGAGATTGGTGTGGAGCATAAACGCCAGCATGTCAAGGGAAGATGGTTAGATTCTCTCTTGTTGGTGATGGTCATTGCCTGGCACTTGTGTGATGCGAATGTCACCTGCCACTTTTCAGCCCAAGCCTGGATGTTGACCAGATCTTGCTGCATCTGGACACGGGCTGCTTCAGTATCTAAGATACCCTGAGGAACGCCTGCAGTGATGTTCTGGGACTGAGATGATTAACCTCCAGCAAATACAACCATCTTACTTTGTGTTAGGAGAGTTTTCCCCCTGATTCCCATTGACTCTAGTTTTGCTAGGGCTCGTTGATGTCATACTCGGTCAAGTGCTGCCTTGATGTCAAGGGCAGTCACTCTCACTTCACTTTGAGTTCAGCTCTTTTGTCTATGTTTGAACCATGTAATGAGGTCAGGAGCAGAGTGACAATGGTGCAACCCAAACTGAGCGTCAGGGAGCAGGTTTTTTTTTATTCATTTGAGGGATCTGGGTGTCACTGACTAGACCAGCATTTATTGCCCATCCCTAATTGCCCTTGAACTGAGTGGCTTGCTGGGCCATTTCAGAGGGTATTTAAGAGTCAACCACATTGTTGTGAGTCTGGAGTCACATGTAGGCCAGACCAGTTAAGGATGGCAGGTTTCCTTCCCTAAAGGACATTAGTGAACCCTGATCTGTGAGATGGACAGGATGTTCATCTGCCCGATGTGCAGGGACTTGAAATATCGCAAACAGCACAAATTTAGGGGGAGAATTGAATTCATCACAACATGCAAGTATAAAGGAGTTGCTTTCTTAATCTCTCTTTGAAAGATGCGCTGCAGAAACAAGGACTGAAGATTGCACAAACTAAAGAGTTTGCTGACCTGCACCAGTTCCTCGATGAGCAAGAGCATCGGCTGATGGAAAAGCTGGAAGCTCAGGTGGAAAGTAACTTGACAGGTTATTGCTGAGCAAGTGCCGTTCGATAGCACTGTCGACGACCCCTTCCATCACTTTGCTGATGATCGGGAGGGCGGTAATTGGCCAGGTTGGATTTGTCCTGCTTTTTGTGCACAGGACATACCTGGGCAATTTTCCACATTGCCGGGTAGATGCCATTGTTGCAGCTGGACTGGTTCTGGAGCACAAGTCTTCAGTACCGTTGCTGGAATGCTGTCAGGGCCCATAGACTTTGCAGTATCCAGCACCTTCAGCCGTTTCTTGATATCACGTGGAGTGAATCGGATTGGCTGATGATTGTCATCTGTGATGCTGGGGACCTCAGGAGGAGGCTGTGATGGATCATCCACTCAGCGTTTTTGCTGAAGATGGTTGCAAATGCTTCAGCCTTGTATTTTGCACTGATGTGCTGGGCGCCCCCCTCATTGAGGATGTAGATATTTGTGGAGCCTCCCCCTGCTGTCAGTTTTTCGATTGTCCACCATCATTCACGACTGGATGTGGCAGGACTGCAGAGCTTAGATCTGATCCCTTGGTTGTAGGATTGCTTAGTCCTGTTTATTGCATGCTGCCTCCACTGTCTGGCATGCAAGTAGCCCTGTGTTGTAGATTCACCAGGCTGACACCTCATTTTTAGGTATGCCTGGTGCTGCTCCTGGAATGCCCTCCTGCACTCTTCATTGAGTGTAACACAGGGACTGAGTGCAGTGCAGGGACAGAGTGCAACACAGAGACAGAGGTCCAAGATTTTGACCCAGCAACGAGGAATGAACAGTGATAAATGTCCTAGACAGGATTGGATGTGAATTGGAAGGGACCTTAGAGGTGGTGGTATTTCCATGCACCTGCTGCCCCTATTCTTCCTTGGTAGTAGAGGCTGTGGGCTTGTGAGGTGTTGCTGAAGAAACCTTTGCAATTTGCTGCATTGTAGCTTGCAGATAGTACACACTGCAGCTGTGGTACCTCTTATGTGCAGTGTGCTTCCTGTAAAGTACACTGAAAATATACGAGGAAGCAATATTTAGGGAAAAGGAAAGCTGCAAAGAACTTTAGCTAAGACTGTTGAGTGGCCCCCATATCACTTCAGAAACACACTGACAGGTTCAGACTAAGTCAGGGTCAACTTTTAACTTTACTGATTAGACAGCAGTACTTCATGGCATGTGGGATCTTACCTAGTTCAGCTTCCATAAGCCAGTTACTTAGTATTAGCTTTGAATTTTACATTGGCTGCAGCAGCCACTGTGACAACTGTCAAATGTTAACGTTTAATCAATTCAGACAATGACTGCTGACCAAAACAGCAAAACGTTTTGGGTGGCTGGTTCTAAATTGCAGAGGGCTAGGATTTATGCCAATTAGTAGGTTTTATTGATGTGTATAAACTGGTCTATTCGAGTCCAGTCTACAAATGAAACATACGTAAGGCAACTGGGGGGTGCAAAATTTGTGATGGTGTTGCGTGATTGACAAGCATCCATTCCTTCCGATGCAGGCAGCACGCAAACATCTTGCTGCCTGCTCAGTTACATGATTGCAGCGTGCAGCCAGTGCCGAGTGCATTTTGAACAGATGCTCACTTGAGTAGGGTCATAAAATCCTGAGAGGCCAGCACGAGTTCCAACTAGCCTGCACTACATAAAGCCAGCCTGCACCTCTTAAAGGCAGTGCTTTTTGACTGGAGCAGGTGCTGGCAGTTATTCCAAAAGTCAATTTGACCTGGGAAAGACACAGGAATGGCACAACAAGGCAGAGAATGTGCTCCAATTTTCTCCAATGCAGCACTGGAAGACTTGGTGCAGGAGGTGGACAGGAGGAGAGAGTCCTCTACCCACAGGAGATCAGGAGGTTCTCCAGATAGATACTGTGAAGGCAATGGGGCTGATAGTCATCAAGGTCAATGCCAGCTAGATGCGCTGCCACAGGAAGTTCACTCATCTCATACAAGTGGTCAATGCCAGTGAATGCACCTTTCAATGCTGCATGGCGGCACAGTGGCGCAGTGGTTAGCACCGCAGCCTCACAGCTCCAGGGACCCGGGTTCGATTCCGGGTACTGCCTGTGTGGAGTTTGCAAGTTCTCCCTGTGTCTGCGTGGGTTTTCTCCGGGTGCTCCGGTTTCCTCCCACTAGCCAAAAGACTTGCAGGTTGATAGGTAAATTGGCCATTATAAATTGTCACTAGTATAGGTAGGTGGTAGGGACATATAGGGACAGGTGGGGATGTTTGGTAGGAATATGGGATTAGTGTAGGATTAGTATAAATGGGTGGTTGATGTTCGGCACAGACTCGGTGGGCCGAAGGGCCTGTTTCAGTGCTGTATCTCTAATCTAATCTAATCTAATCTAAGTGAACCACAGGTTTCACACACTGCTCTATTCACCATCCCCATCACCGACCGACCAACAAGCTCTATCAACCACAACTCATACTTCACATTCATATGCTTCACCTCACCCTCACACATCTCCCTGCAAGCCTCACACTGACATTTCACAGCTTGCACACACTGCCAGTTATTCAACAATGGCAGTCACATCACCAAACACATAGCATCACACTCACTGACACATTTCCCTCTCTCGCAGGACAAAGTGGCACACGAGCGGAGGCGGCAGCAGCTAACAGGTAGGCAACAGCATGGCTGCATGTCCTCACCTCAATGAAGGAGATGGTTCTCAGCATCATTGGAGCAGCCATGACAGTGACTGTGTCCAGGGGCGGGACTGAAACCATCAAAGATGTTGGTATGCTCGTACCTAATCCTCCTTCTCACATCTCACTTTCCCCTCATTCCACAATCTCCTCTGATTTACAAGCTGCAGATGATCTAAGCACGTACCTCTTGTTTTCCCTCCAACATCTCATCATACGAACACACGAACATATGACTTAGGAGCAGGAGTAGGCCACTCGGCCCTTCGAGCTTGTTCTGCCATTCAATAAGATCATGGCTGATCTGATTGTAACCTCAACACCACATTCCCGCCTACCCCCAATAACCTTTCACCCCCTTGCTTATCAAGAATTTATCAACCTCTGCCTTAAAAATATTTAAAGACTCTACTTCCACTGCCTTTTAAGGAACAGAATCCCAAAGACTCACGACCCTCTGAGAGAAAAAATTTCTCCTCATCTCTGTCTCAAATGGGCGACCCCTTATATTTAAACAGTGACCTCTAGTTCTAGATTCTCCCACAAAGGGAAACATTAATTCCACATCCATCCTGTCAAGACCCCTCAGGATCTTATATGTTTCAGTCAAGTTGCCTCTTACTCTTCTAAACTCCAGCGAATACAAGCCTAGCGTGTCCAACCTTTCCTCATAAGACAACACCCCCATTCCAGGTATTAGTCCAGTAAACCTTCTCTGAACTCCTTCCAACGCACTTACATCCTTCCTTAAATAAGGAGACCAATACAGCATTCAAGAGAACATTTTTAGCCAGTGCTTAACAAGCCCAACAAGAGGGGGTGCAATTCTAGATTTAGTCTTTGGAAATGAAGCTGGGCAAGTGGATGAAGTAGCAGTGGGTGACCATTTTAGTTTAGTTTAGTTTAGTTTAGAGATACAGCACTGAAACAGGCCCTACGGCCCACCGAGTCTGTGCCGACCATCAACCACCCATTTATACTAATCCTACACTAATTCCATATTCCTACCACATCCCCACCTGTCCCTATATTTCCCTACCACCTACCTACACTAGGGGCAATTTATAATGTCCAATTAACCTATCAACCAGCAAGTCTTTGGCAATTGGGAGGAAACCGGAGCACCTGGAGGAAACCCACGCAGACACAGGGAGAACTTGCAAACTCCACACAGGCAGTAGCCAGAATTGAACCCGGGTCGCTGGAGCTGTGAGGCTGCGGTGCTACCCACTGCGCAACTGTGCCGCCATAATACAATTAGATTTAGCATTATTATGGAAAAAGACAAGGATAGAACAGGAGTAAAAGTTCTAAATTGGGGGGGTTGCAAATTTTATGAAGCTGAGAGGTGATCTGGCGAAAGTAGACTTGATATAGCAACTTGAAGGAAAATCAGTGGCAACTAATGGGAGGCATTCAAAAGTGAGATTCTAGGGGCACAGTGTAGGCATGTCTCCACAAAGAAAAAGCGTGGTACTGCCAAATCTAGAGCCGTCTGGTCATCTAGAAGCATACAGGGTAAGATAAAGCAGAAAAAGAAAGCTGATGACAGTCACAAAAAACTTAATATTTTAGAATGCCTAGAGGAGTAGAGAAAGTGCAGGGATGAAATAAAAAAGGAAATAAGGAAAGCAAAGAGAGGACATGAAACAATATTGGTGGGTAAAATCAAGAAAAAAACAAAGATGTTTGATCAGTACATTAAGAGCAAGAGGTTAACTAAGGAAAGGGTAGAGCCCATCAGAGATGTACAAGGAAACTTATGTGTGAATACAGCAGATGTGGACTGGGTTCTTAATGAGTACTTTGTCTCTGTCTTCACAAAGTAGAGGGATGATGCAGACATTGCAGTTAAAGAAAAGGAGTGTAAAATATTAGATATGATAAGCATAATGATAGAGTAAGTACTAGAGGGCCTGACATCCTTAAAAGTGGATAAATCATCAGTACCGGATGGATTGTTTACCAGGCTGTTAAAGGAAGCCAGGGCGGAAATAGGGGATGCTCTGAGGATCATTTTCAAATCCTCACTAGCTACAGGTGGGGTACCAGAGGATTGGAGGACTGTAAACATTGAAACATTGTTTAAAAAGGGTGCAAGGAATAGACCAAATGATTATAGGCCAGTCAGTCTGACCTCGGTTGTGGGCAGATTATTAGAATCAATTCTGAGACATAGGATAAACTGTCACTTAGAAAGGCAAAGATTAATCAGAGATAGTCAGCATGGATGTGTTAAGGGAAGGTCGTGTCTTACAAACTTGATTGAGTTTTTTGAGGAAGTAACAACGAGGATAGATGAGGGTCATGCAGTGGATGTTGTCTATATGGATTTTAGTAAGGCATTTGACAAGATCCCACATGGCAGACAGGATACAGGGGAATGTGGTGAGTTGGATCCAAAATTGGCTCAGTGACAGGAAACAAAGGGTAATGGTCGACGGATGATGTTGCGAATGGAAGGTTGTTTCCAGGGGTGTTCCGCAGGGCTCAGTGTTGGGTCCCTTGCTGTTTGTGGTAAATATTAATGATTTGGATTTAAATGTGGGAGGCATGGTTGGGAAACTTGCAGATGACACAAAAATTGGCCATGTAGTTGATAGTGAAGAGGATAGCTGTGGACTCCAGAATGATATCAATGAGTGGGCAGAAAAATGGCAAATGGAATTCAATCCAGAGAAATGTGAGGTAATACATTGGGGAGGGCAAACAAAGCAAGGGAATACACAATAAACGGGAGGATTTTGAGAGGAGTAAAGGAAGTGAGAGACCTTGGAATGCATGTCCACTGATCTCTGAAGGTGGCAGGACAAGCAAATAGAGTGGTGAAGAAGGCATAGGGAATGCTTTCTTTTATTGGCCGAGATATAGAATACAAAAGCAGGGATTTAATACTGGAACTGTACAAAATGCTGGTTACACCACAGCTGGAGTATTGTGTACAGTTCTGGCCATCACATTACAGGAAGGACATAATTGCTCTGGAGAGAGTACAGAGGAGATTTATAAGAATGTTCCCAGGGCTTGAAAATTGCAGCTGTGAGGTAAGGGTTGTTTTTCTTAAAACAGGAAGCTGAGGGTGACTTAATTGAGTTGTACAAAAATATGAGGGGCCTAGATAGAGTAGACAGGAAGGACTTGTTTCGATCAAGCGGGGAGGTAAATTACCACGGGGCACAGATTTAAGGTGATTGGTAGAAGGATTAGAAGGGGCATGAGGAAAAACCTTTTCATCCAGAGGATGGTGGGTATCTGGAATTCATTGCCCTGATCGGTGGTGGAGGCAGAAACCCTCAACTCATTTAAAAGGGACCTGAACCTGCACCTGAAGTGCTGTGACCTGCAAGGCTACGGACCAGGAGCTGGAAGGTGGGATTAGATTGGACAGCTAGTTTTTTCAGAAGGCACAGACACCATGAGCTGAATGGCCTCTTTCTGCCATAACTTTTCTATGATTCTATGATTCTAATACTGCACATAGTACACCAGATGTGGTCTCCCCAATGCCCTGTATAACTGAAGCATAACTTCCCTACTTTTGTATTTAACTCGCCTTGCAATAAACAATAACATTCTATTAACTTTCCTAATTATTTGCTGAATCTGCATACTAACCTTTTGTGATTCATGCACTAGGACACCCAGATCCCTCTGTACCTCAGAGCTCTGCAATCTCTCACCATTTAGATAAAGTGCTTCTTTTTTTCTCTTCCTGCCAAAATGGGCAATTTCAGACTTTCCCACATTATACTCCATTTGACAGATCTTTGCCCACTCACTTAACCTATCGATATCTCTTTATAGCCTCCTTCTGTCCTCTTCACAACTTACTTTCCTACCTATCTTTGTGTCATCAACAAATTTAGCAACCATACCTTTGGTCCCCTCATCCAAGTCATTTACATAAATTGTAAAAAGTTGAGGCCCAGCACTGATCCCTGTGGCACACCACTCGTTACATCTTGCCAACCAGAAAATGACCCATTTATGCCTACATTCTCTTTCCTGTTAGCTAGCCAATCTTCTATCCAAGCCAATGTGTTACCCCCTACACCATGAGCTTTTATTTCCTGCAATAATCTTTGATGTGGCACCTTATCAAATGCCTTCTGGAAATCTAAGTACAGTACATCCACTGGTTCCCCTTCATCCACAGCCTATATTACTTCTTCAAAGAACTCCAATAAATTGGTTAAACATGATTTCCCTTTCATAAAACCATGTTGTCTCCACCTGATTAGCTTGAACTTTTCTAAGTGCCCTGCTATAATGTCTTTAATAAAAGTCTCTAACATTTTCCCTAAGATAGATGTTAAGCTAACTGTCCTGTAGTTTCCTGCTTTCTGTCTCCCTCCATTTTTGAATAAAGGAATTCCATTCACTATTTTCCAATCTAATGGAACCTTCCCCGAATTGAGGGAATTTTGGAAAATTAAAACCAATGCATCAACTATCTCACTAGACACTTCTTTCAGGACCCTAGGATGAAGTCCATCAGGACCTGGAGACTTGTCAGCTCGCAGCTCCAACAGTTTGCTCAGTACCACTTCCCTGGTGATTGTAATTTTCTTGAGTTCCTCTCTCTCTTCCATTTCCTGATTTACAGCTATTTCTGGGATGTTATTTGTATCCTCTATAGCGAAGACCGATGCAAAAGATCTGCTTAATTCATCTGCTATCTCCTTATTTTCCCTTCTTAATTCCCCAGACTCACCTTTTATAGGACCAATGCTCACTTTGTTAACTTTTCTTTTTTTTAGATATCTATAGAAACTCTTACTATCTGTTTTTATATTTCTAGCTAGCTTTCTCTCGTACTCTAATTTTTCCCTCCTTATCAATCTTTTAGTCACTTTCTGCTATTCTTTATAATTCTTTCCAATCTTCTGACCTGCCACCCATTTTTTTGTATTGATATGCTTTTTCTTTAAGTTTGATACTATCTTTAATTTTTTTAGTTAACCATAGATAGTGGATCCTTACCTTTGAATTCTTTTTTCTAGTTGGAAAGTATCTATTCTGTGTCTTCTGAAATATTCCCTTAAATGTCTGCCACTGCATCTCTATTGACCTATCCATTAACCTAATTTGCCAGTTCACTTTAGCTAGCTCTGCTTTCATGCCCTCATAATTGATTATTTAAGTTTAAAATGCTAGTCTTGGACCCATTCTTCTTTCCCTCAAACTGAATCTGCTACCTAGGGGTGCCTTCACTAAGAGGTCATCAATTAATCCAATTCCGTTGCACAATAGCAGGTCTAGTATGGCCTGCTCCCTGGTTGGTTCCAGAAAATGCAGTTCCAAGAAACTATCCTGAAAACATTCTATGAACTCCTCATCTAGGCTACCTTTGCCCATCTGATTTTTCCAGTCTATATGTAGATTAAAATCCCCCATGATTATCACCATACTTTTCTGACAAGCGCCCATTATTTCTTCCTTAATACTCTGTCCTACTGTGTGGTGACTGTTAGGGGGCCTGTACACCACTCCCACAAGTGATTTCTTGCCTTTATCATTTCTCATCTCTACCCAAACTGCTTCTACATCTTGGTTTCTTGAACTTAGTCATCCCTCTCTAATGTGCTAATACCATCATTAATTAACAGAGCCACACCTCCACCTTTTCCTGGCTTCCAGTCCTTTCTAAATGTCATGTACCCTTCAATATTCAGGTCCAATCTATGTCATCCTGCAGCCATATCTCTGGAATGGCTAACAGATCGTACTTAAATAAAAGCAAAATACTGCGGATGCTGGAAATCTGAAACAAAAACAAGAAATGCTGGAATCACTCAGCAGGTCTGGCAGCATCTGTGAAAAGAGAAGCAGAGTTAACATTTCGGGTCAGTGACCCTTCTTCGGAACTGACAAATATTAGAAAAGTCACAGATTATAAGCAAGTGAGGTGGGGGTGGGGCAAGAGATAACAAAGGAGAAGGTGCAGATTGGACCAGGCCACATAGCTGACCAAAAGGTCACGGAGCAAAGGCAAACAATATGTTAATGGTGTGTTGAAAGACAAAGCATTAGTACAGATTAGGTGTGAATACACTGAATATTGAACAGCAGCAAGTGCAAACCTGAAAAACAACCTGAAAAAAACAGTGGGTAAGCAAACTGAACAAACTAAGATGAAATGAAAGAAATGCAAAAAAAGATAGTAAAAAATGTAAAAAAGTAAAAAAAAAAAGGAAGAAAAAATAACTAAAAATGAAAGTAAAATGGGGGGCTGTACTTTTGAAGTGGCATCGCTGTTATAATGTAGGAAATGCATAGGGTTAAATTATAAGGACATGTTGCATAAACTTGGCTAATTTTCCCTTGAGTTTAGAAGACTAAGGAGTGATCTGACTGAGGTGTTCAAAACGGTAAAAGGATTTGATAGGGTAGATAGAGAGAAACTGTTTCCTCTGATGAGAGCGGTCCAGAGTAATGGACTCTAAAGATTAGAGTCAGGCCATTCAGGGATGATGTCACAGAAGTGCTTTTTCTCACAAAGGATAATGGAAATCTGGAATTCTTTCCCCAAAAGGCTGTTGAAAATTTCAAAACTGAGCTTGATAGATTTTTGTTGGGTAAGGGTATTCAAGGTTACAGAACCAAGGTGAGTAAATGAAGTCAAAACACAGATCAGCCATGATCTTGAATGGTGGAACAAGCTCAAGGGGCTGAATGGTCTCCTCATGTTACCATGTGGACGTTGTCTCCGTGGATCACCACCTTGACGTGGTGGAGAAGCTTGTGTGCTCCGGTGATCCCTTGAACGATGACACCGGGATCTCTTTGCTCCTGGTAGGGCCACCATGGCGGCAAGGTTGGGGGGGAGGCGCCAGACAAAGTGTGGTCCAAAAGGTCCTCACCGGCAGCACAGGCGAAGGAAGACTATGTGTCTCACCGGTTGTAAAGGTGGAAGAAGGTTGCAGTGGCAATGTGGACCCGGTCATCGTGGTTTGACACGTCACCAAAATCTGACCACTAATCCGTCAAGATCGTGTGGACAATGACGGTACCCCGAGGTCCCCTAAGTCACACACAGGCTTCCATCAGTGTCTATTTACCAAGTCCTGTGGTGATGGAGAATTGGTGATGGGGACAGGGCTGTGAACCTGGGAATCCCCAGTCAACAATCTGCGCAAAGACGACAGATGCATGAAGGTCATTGGACACCCATGTTGGGACAGAGGTGTCTTTGTGCAGCAGCATCTGTGACTGAGCAGTCCTCTTCAGGATACCCTCTGCTCACCCCAAATGGGGAGAGGGTTAGAAAAGGTGCCTTAAAAATAGGCTGTCCCACTTTCTCCTGGCTGGGGAACCACACCCTGTGGGATCACCATCTTATTGGTCAAAGAAAAAAAACTTTACATTTTGCAACTTGGAATGTTCGAACACTCATGGATAATCTCAAGAGTGAATGTCCGGAAAGAAGAACTGCAACCATATCACGTGGGCTAGCAAGACTCCAAATTGATATTGCTGTCCTCTGTGAGACCCACCTTCTTGGGGAGGGGCAACTGAAGGAACAAGCAGGGGGATACACCTTCTACTGGAAAGGAAAGACTGACAGTGACCCTCATGCTCACAGAGTTGGTTTTGCCATCCGGAATAGGATCTTGGATGCACTGCCAGAATTCCCCAGTTGTATGAGTGAAAGGCTCATGACACTTCACCTACAGCTCATCCATAATCAATATGCCATCGTCATCAGCGCTTATGCCCCGACCCTTGACTCTAATGAAGATGTTAAGGAAAAGTTCTATTCTGACCTTGATGAAGTCTTCACTGCCATCCCAAAAGAAGAGAAGATCCTCGTTTTGGGGGACTTTACTGCCAGGGTTGGCTGTGACTCCAATGTCTGGAGAGGAACCATTGGGAAAAACATGGTGGTAAAAGCCAATGCAAATGATGTCCTCCTGCTGACAAAGTGTACTTAGCATGGCCTCATTAGAACAAACACCCTCTTCCAACAGAAGGACCAATACAAGATGACATGGAGGTATCCTAAATCAAAACACTGGCACCTCCTGGATTATGTCATTGTTTGAGTCAAAGATCTAAGTGATGTCAATATCACTCGATCCATGTGGGGAACTGATCTGGACAGATCATCGACTTGTTCGATCGGTGATAAACATTCACCTAGCAGCAAGGCATCGCAAGACCCAAAAGTACAAGAGGAAGAAGATCGATGTCTCAGCCCTAAAGTAGCCTGACCGAAGAGAGGAATTCCAAGTGCCCCTCACAACCAATCTGGAAAATCTTCACGCATCCAACTCAATTTCAGAACAGTGGGAACAAATCAAGTCAGCTATTCTCGACTCCTGTGTCCAGACCATTGTGTTCGAGCATCGTCTTCACCAGGACTGGTTCGATGAAAACAATGCTGAAATATGTGACCTCCTGGAACAAAAACGAGCAGCCTTCATTGCCTGGCAGAACCACCCAAGGTCGCAAGTCACGAAGGCAGCATTCCAACAGCTCAAGGCTGACACCCAAAGACAAATCCGGAAGATAAAGGACAAGTGGTGGGAAGAGAAATCCCAAGAGATCCAACAATATGCCGACCATCGTGACATGCAAAGCTTTTTTGAAGCCACCAGGGCCATCTGTAGACCAAGATCAAGTGTACAAAACCCCCTTTGCTCACAGGATGGTCTCTCTCTTCGTAAGGATGACAATGCCATCCATCAATGCTGGAAAGAACATTTTCAACAACCCCTCAACCATGACTTCACAATGGCAGCTGTTACTCTTCAGGCTATATCCCAGTATCCTGTGGTAGAATCCATGGATGAACCACCATTGATAGGAGCTGCAGCCCCGATGGTATTCCAGCTGAGGTCTTCAAAGCTGGTGGACCTTTGCTCACTTCAAGACTCCATGCACTCATCCTACGCAGATGGGAGAAAAAAGAACCCCCCCCCGCCCCCACCCCCAACTTCAGGAATGTGACAAGTGTAACTATCTACAAGAAGGGAGATAAATCATGCTGTGGGAACTATCTAGGTTTTTCCTCTTGTCCATAGCAGGGAAAATCCTGGCACGCATTCTCCTGAATTGCCTCCTTCCTGTGGCTGGGGAAATCCTCCCAGAGATACAGTGTGGCTTTAGACCTCCCAGAGGAAACGCCGACATGGTCTTTGCTGCCCGACGATTCCAGGAAAAATGTCGAGAACATTCATCTACCTGACCAAAGCATTTGACTCAGTAAATTGTGAGGCTCTGGATTGTGCTCCAAAGTTTTGGATGTCCAAGAAATTGCTCCATGATGATATGACTGCAACTGTCTTGAGTGGGAGATCTGAAACAGACAACTTCAAAATCCGGACTGGGGTCAAGCAAGGCTGTGTGATAACCCCCATACCATTCACAATCTACCTGACAGTGGCTATTCACTACGTGAAAGATCAGCTGCCCTCTGGTGTGAGTATTAATTACTGCCTAGATGGAAAACTCTTTAACCTCAGTCACCTCCATGCCCAAACTAAACTGACCACCATAGACACACATAATCTATAGTTTACAGATTACTGCAGTGTTGCCCACGCTGCACCAGATTTGCAAGCCGCTCTCGATCTCTTCAATTCTACATGCAAGAGACTTGGCCTCTCCTTGAATGTTGCCAAAACAAAACTCATATGTTAACCTACACCTGTCAGCCAAATATTACACCTCCGATATATGTTGAAGCAGAGACTTTGGAATATGTTGAGCATTTCCTATACCTTGGCAGCCACCACTGTCAAAAGGCCACCATTGATGAGGAGATCAAACACCGGATCAGCTGCGCCAGCTCAGCCTTCTACAAACTATGGCAGCGAGTGTTTGAAAACAAAGACCTCCGCAAGTCAAAATAAGTCCCAGTGTACAGAGCAGTTGTTGTCACCATGCTCCCGTACTGCAGTGAGACCCAGACTGTGTATCAGTGACATCTAAGAGCGCCAGAGAAATTCCATCAGCAATGCCTCTGCTGCAGACTCTGGATTCAATGAGAGGACTGTCAACCAAACAGTAGTGTCCTTCTTGAAGCCAGCTCCACAAGCATTCAGACAAAACTCCTGAAAAACCAACTTTGATGGACTGGACACTGTGTCCGGATGGCTGAAAACCGTCTCCCCCGCCAGGCCCTGTTTTCTCAACTCTCAAATAGCCAGCGTTCCAGGGGAGGACAAAGAAAATGCTTCAAAGACACTCTGAAGCTCTCTTTGAAGCAGGGCAGCATTGACATTGATGACTGGGAGGGGTTTGCTACCAATTGTCCAAAATGGCGACAACATGTCCATCAAGCTGCATCATGCTTTGAGTCCAAATGCCTTAATGATGAAGCAGAGCGGCAGCAGAGAAGAAAAGATAAGGAAGAAAGTCCTGCACTCCGGATCCCACTACCTCGTGGGATGTCCTGCCCCATGTCCCCAAAGATCTGCAGGGCGAAAATCGGCCTGTTCAATTACCTGAAGACCCATGGCAGAAACTAGTGACCCTGCGTAGACATCATCCTCGAATCGATAGCCGCCACTGACAATTTTACTCCCATGATTTGAACAAATCAACTGTGCATTTAGCAGTCATTGAAAAATAGAAAGGGAAAGCAATAAATCTATCATTGTGGATAAATCAACAGTGAAGGAGCATCGAAGTGACAACCACAACACAAAGAGACAGATGACATTTATTTGTAAACTCCTACCTGAATTGCTTCATGTGTTGAATGAACTTGAAATTGATTGGGTTGGCTGCTCACTGGTACCCAGGCAATAACAGCCTTAGGTCCAGCAGAGGAAAAGTATATTCAGGATTTGGAGGAAAATAAAAATTCTGAGAAATATGTAGAAGTTACAAGACAGAAACAGGCCATTCAGTACAAGCAGTCTATGTTGGCTAGGAAATAGTTAATATCATTTACTTATTTATCTAACCTCATCTCGAATGTTGACAAAGTTTCTGCCTCATCCATTAACCTTGGAAGTGATTTCCACAGCCTCCTAACTCTCTGTATAAAAAAATTGCTCATACTCTCTGTTTTAAACCTCACATTTAATCTTCCATCTTATGGTCCCTCATTATAGGCTCCTCAACTGCAGGAAAACGTCTGCTTCTATCTACCTGATCCCATCCTTTTATAATGTAAATAATTCTATCATATTATCTTATAATCTGCATTGTTGGAATGAACAAAGGACCCTTCATGGAATCTTGCTGAGACTAAGAAGGGGGCTTGAAGTTTTGGATTACATTTCCGAATACATCTACATATTTATGAAGTTGACCATATCCTGAGACTGAAATGCATTCCTTAGCCTAAGTATTAATTTCTGGATCTCTTTTAAATGCCTCCTATCCAGGTGGGAAGAAGCCACATTGGCTGCCATCAGAGGAAGAGCCCACAGCTCCTACGCACCTGCCATGCTTATGGTAGGTGGTGGGAGAGAGGGTCTTGGGAAGGTCTCACAGCTCTGTAGCAGGGAGACCAGAGCAGGGGAGGTTGAGTCTTTCCTTGTGGGGCCTGGAGGAGCACTTGGAACCTCCTGGCCACACAAAAGAAACTTTTTTGATTTATCTTTGTAGGCCCTTTTTGAGTTTGCCACCCGCTGCGGACCTGATTCAGAGCCTCCCCTACTCAGGCTCCAGTTAAAATGTCATTGGAGTCCTGTTGGCATAGCAAAACCCAGATTAACGTTTCTGCACGAGGATCTCACCTGAGTCCGATGGACTTCTCATCGATCGGCAAAACCAGTGGTGTTTAAATTGGAGACCAGCGAGAATGGAACAGGAGCTGGAATGGCTCTATTCCTTGTTAAAAATCTTGAGGGAGATGGAGGGTGAATTATCTGTAGCGGTTTTATGCCTGCAACTACTGATACAAAAGCTGTGATATCACTGGGGAAATGGTGTAAATAATGTCCTGGTCCAATTAACCCCCGACCCTCTAAACCTGTTTGAATGTGAAGATTACAACTGGTGCTGAGTCCTTGGCTGGAATTTTACGTTGGGCGGGAGGCCCTGCCCACTGGTCAAAAAGTCGGGGGCGAGCTTGCTTCTGCCGGGCCTGGAAGCCACGCCAGGATTTTACTTGGCCCAGGCCCTTAATTTGCTTCGTGTGGAACTTACACCTCTCTGAGGCAGGAAGTCCCGCCTCCAAGAGCTGCCAGCCAATCAGTGGGCTGGCAACTCTCAGTCCCAGCAGTACCACCAGGAGCGGTGACCAATGCTGGGACAGCACTCAGCCATCACAGCAAGGCTAATGCCATCTCGGAAAAAGGATAAGTATCTGGGGCCTTGCCAGGGACAATCAGCTAGGCCCCAGCGAAGCAAGGGGGTCGGTTGGGAAGGTGGGGGGAGAGTAGTGTAGTGGCGGCGCTTGGGCTGTGAGGGGCCGTCCGTAGGTTTTACCTGGCAGCCTCCTGGGGAACCTCAGGCTCCCGCTGGCAGCTGGTCAAATACCAGCGGCAGTGGGAGGAGACCCTTAAGTGGCAGTTAATTGGCCACTTAAGGGCCTTGATTGACCTGGGGAGGGCAGGCTGTTTCTCTCTTTCCCGCCCCTGGTAAAATTGCGTCGGGGTGGGAAGGCATCAGAAACGGCATTCCCCACCTCCCACTCAATTTTATGATCCCCTCGCCACCAGCCCGCTCCTGTGGAGGGCATAAAATTCCAGCCTTTGTGTGAGATGCCCCAGAAGAATTTTCCACTCACATAACAGCTAACATTTCGATTTGCTACCAATTCCGTTATGCTTTGGTCAGTAAGTGTGAGGCATAAGCCACAGATTCGTCTTCTTGGAGCATTGCATTACCGAACCCAGACTTTGATGTGTAAGCTTCTAATGTGACCTCTTTTCTTGCTCCAACACATTGTAAGCCTGGCCTTGAAGATCTTTAAAAACCAATAGCTCTGTTTTTTTGCTGAAAGCTTGACTGAGGTTCATGTTCTGTTTGAAAGGTGCATCAGTTTTCATTAGATTGTACAGCAAATCTATTACCTGCAGTAGCATCGAAGCAAGTTTGAGAAAAGGGCTAGCATTTTCATGGTCACCTCTAGATCTGCTGTCCATGGGGTTTCATAAATGGGTCCTTTTCAAGTTGGCAGGCTGTAATTAGTGAGTGCCACAAGGATCAGTGCTGGGACCTCAGCTGTTTACAATCTAGATTAATGACTTAGACGAAGAGACCAAAAGTAATGTATCCAAGTTTGGGGACGATACGAAGCTAGGTGGGAATGTAAGCTGCAAGGAGAACACAAAGAGGCTGCAAAAAGATATAGACAGATTAAGTGGGCAGATGGAGTATAATGTGTGGAAGTGTGAAGTTGTTCACTTTGGCCATAAGAATAGAAAAGCAGAATATTTTTTAAAAGGCGTGAAACTTCTAAATGTTGATGTTCAGGGAGGTTGGGTGTACTCGTACAAGGAGCACAGAAAGTTAGCGTGCAGGTACAGCAAGGAAATGGCATGTTGGCCTTTATTACAAGGGGCTCGAGTACAAGAACAAGAAAGTCTTGCTACAATTGTACAAGGTTTTAGTGAGACCACACCTGGATCACTGTGCGTATTCTTGGGCTCCATATTTAGGGAAGGATAGACTTGTATTCAAGGTGGTACAGCAAAGATTCACTGGATTGGTCCCTGGGATAGAAAGGTTGTCCTATCTTGAGAGGCTGGGTAAATTGGGCCCATACTCTCTGGAGTTTCGAAGAATGAGAAGTGATGTCATTGAAACATACAAGATTCTGAAGGGGTCGTCTGATAACGACTCGATTTTAAAATTCTCATCCTCAGATTCAAATGTCTCTGCGGCCTTGCCCCTTCCTATCTCTATAACCTCCTCCAGCACAGATTTAAAGTGATTGGTAGAAGGACTGGAGGGGACATGAGGAAAAACTTTTTCACCCAGAAGGTGGTGGGTGTCTGGAATTCACTGCCAGGAATGGCGGTGGAGGCAGAAACCCTCAACTCTTTGAAAAGGTACCTGGATATGCACCTGAAGTGCTGTAACCTGCAAGGCTGGAAGTTGGGATTAGATTGAATGGCTATTTTTTTCGGCAGGCACGGACACGATGGGCTGAATGGCCTCCTTCTGGGCTGTAATTTTTCTTTGGTTCTATGGTACGACCCTCTGAGAACACTGTTTTTCCATCTCTGATTTCTTGAGCATCCCTCACTTCCTTCGCTCCGCCTTTGGCAGCTGTCTAGGCCCAAAGCTGTAGAATCCCCCCCCCCCACTTACCCCAAGCTTTAGCATCTCTCTTTCCTCCTTTAAGATGCCCCTTAAAATTGACCTTTTTGACCCAGTGTTTCAGCACCTGTCCTAATGTCTCCTTTGTTAGCTTGGTATCAATTGTTTTGTGCATCTGACAATTCTGCTGCTAAGTGCCTTGGCGGGGTGTTGGGGGGGGGTGGGTTAACTATATTAAATGCTGTATAAATGCAATGTGTACGTGCCATTAACAAAAACAAGAAAATACTGGAAACACTTGGAAGGTCAGGCAGCATCTTTGGAGAGAGCAGATGAGCCAAAGTCTTTGGGGGGGCAGGCCTTCATTCAGCTTGATATTTCCTGCTTTTTGTTGCAGATTTTCAGCATCTGTTGTATTTTGCTCTCCTTTCACGTGTGTGCCCTTGGGAGTAATTCTCTTTTGTAAAATTTGCACTTCACTCATTTGTCGCTTTGTCACAACACATCATTTTTTTAAAGAAGCTGTTTGCCAGCAGGGTTGGTATACAGGGAGGAATAAGAGGAAAATGTTTCTGATTATTTTGCCACACATCCTACTGTGTAAATGAGCTGCTTTTTTTCTGACACTTTGTGAGGGAAATCATTGTGAAATCGGACTGCTGTTCCAGATTTTCCTCTCATAACTCACAAGCCCTGTGATTTCCTCACTCATCATTTAGAAGAATGAGAGGGGATCTCATAGAAACCTATAAAATTCTAACAGGACTACACAGGCTAGATGCAGGGAGGATGTTCCCGATGGCTGGGGAGTCCAGAACCAGGTGTTACAGTCTCAGGATACGGGGTATGCCATTTAGAACGGAGATGAGGAGAAATTTCTTCACTCAGAGGGTGGTGAACCTATGGAATTCTCTACCGCAGAAGGCAGTGGAGGCCAAATAATTAAATATATTCAAGAAGGAGATAGATATATTTCTTAATGCCAAAGGGATCAAGGGATATGGGGAGAAAGCAGGAACAGGGTACTGAATTAGATGATCAGCCATGATCTGTTTTAAATGGTGGAGCAGGCCTGAAGGCCCAAATGGCCTACTCCTGCTCCTATTTTCTATGTTTCTAAGTTTCTATCATATTATAATTACACTGACCCCAGAAGTTTTTTAGATTTTTAGATTTAGATTTAGAGATACAGCACTGAAACAGGCCCTTTGGCCCACCGAGTCTGTGCTGACCATTAACCAACCATTTATACTAATCCTACACTAATCCCATATTCCTACCACATCCTCACCTGTCCCTATATTCCCCTACCACCTACCTATACTAGGGGCAATTTATAATGCCCAATTTACCTATCAACCTGCAAGTCTTTTGGCTTGTGGGAGGAAACCGGAGCACCCGGAGGAAACCCACACAGACACAGGGAGAACTTGCCAACTCCACACAGGCAATACCCAGAATTGAACCCGAGTCGCTGGAGCTGTGAGGCTGCAGTGCTAACCACTGCGCCACTGGGTCAGAGCATCCTGGACACCATTTGGCCCAACATTTAGTTTAGGCTAATATTTGTAATTCTTCTCTCTTTTGGGCCTCCTTATCTCGAGAGACAATGGATACGCGCCTGGAGGTGGTCAGTGGTTTGTGAAGCAGCGCCTGGAGTGGCTATAAAGGCCAATTCTGGAGTAACAGGCTCTTCCACAGGTGCTGCAGAGAAATTTGTTTGTTGGGGCTGTTGCACAGTTGGCTCTCCCCTTGCGCCTCTGTCTTTTTTCCTGCCAACTACTAAGTCTCTTCGACTCGCCACAATTTAGCCCTGTCTTTATGGCTGCCCGCCAGCTCTGGCGAATGCTGGCAACTGACTCCCACGACTTGTGATCAATGTCACACGATTTCATGTCGCGTTTGCAGACGTCTTTATAACGGAGACATGGACGGCCGGTGGGTCTGATACCAGTGGCGAGCTCGCTGTACAATGTGTCTTTGGGGATCCTGCCATCTTCCATGCGGCTCACATGGCCAAGCCATCTCAAGCGCCGCTGACTCAGTAGTGTGTATAAGCTGGGGATGTCGGCCGCTTCAAGGACTTCTGTGTTGGAGATATAGTCCTGCCACCTGATGCCAAGTATTCTCCGAAGGCAGCGAAGATGGAATGAATTGAGACGTCGCTCTTGGCTGGCATACGTTGTCCAGGCCTCGCTGCCGTAGAGCAAGGTGCTGAGGACACAGGCCTGATACACTCGGACTTTTGTGTTCCGTGTCAGTGCGCCATTTTCCCACACAATCACACAATCATTAACCCTCCAAAAGTAGAAATTTGGAAAACTTAGTACATTCTAGTGTACCCTCAACTCAATGCCTAGTGTACTCCCTGCTGCATGCCAAGTATATCCTCAACTCAATGCCTCGTGTACTGTCTGTTCAGTAGTATACCCTCTGCTCAATGCCTAGCATACATTTTGCTTAATGCCTACTATACACTCCACTTAACACCTAGTATACCGTCTGCTCAATGCCTAGAATACCGTCAACACAATACTAGTATACTCTCTGCTCCATGCCTGGTATTCCGTCTGTTCCATGCCGAATATACCCACTGCTCAATGTCTAGAATAACCTCAACTCAATGCCTGGTATACCCTCTGCTTCATGCCTAGTATATCCTCAACTTAATACCTAGTATACCCTCTGTTCAATGCCTAGTATACCCTCCACTCAGTGCCCAGTATAACCCTCCTCTCAATGCCTAATATACCATCTGCTCAATGCCTAGTATATCATCAACCTGATGCCTAGTTTACCCTCTGCTCAATACCTTGTACACCCTCAGCTCAATACCTAGTATACTCTCTGCTCAATACATAGTATACCCTCTACTCAATACCTAGTATACTCTCTGATCAACATCTATTATATCCTCCATTCAATACCTGGTATACCCTCTGCTCAATGCCTAATATACACTCAACTCAATGCCTATTATACCCTCAACCAAATATTAGTATACCTTCTGTTCCATGCCGAGTATACCCTTTGCTCCATGCAGAGTATACCCTCCACTCAATGCCTAGAGTAACCTCAAATCAATGCCTAGTATACCCTCCACTCAGCACCTAGTGTACCCTCCTCTCAGCACCTAGTATACCCTCCTCTCAATGCCTAATAGACCATCTCTTCAATGCCTAGTATATCCTCAACTCAATGCCTTGTTTACCCTCTGTTCAACATCTAGTATATCCTCCATTCAATGCCTAGTTTACCTTCTGCTCAATGCATAGTATATCCACAACTCAGTGCCTAGTATACACTCCATTCAATGCCAAGTATTTTGTTATGACCAGATGAGGAAGGGGTCTCAGGCTCCCTTTTCGCCCCTTCTCTGGTTTGACTCAGTGATTTAACTTACCAACTCAGTGAGCATTTTCTCCTGTTACACTAATATATACTTGCAAATGAACCAATCAGACAGGTTTTCTTGGGTTTAAACAAGAAAGATATATGCTTATTAACCTCATCACTCTAAACCAGTTAGAATTACTAAAATACGTGACACATCCACGCTCACATTCACACGAGAAGCACACGTTCATACAAATAGATACAGAGGGGAAAAAGCAGGGTTGGGAGGTTGGAGTAGAGTCCTTAATAAAAAATGAAATTTAAATATGGAAGAATAGTCCCAGTGTCCTTAGGTGAAATTGAAGTCTTGAGGTCCTCGCTGGGCCACGTGAACAATTTGGGCTTGCTTTTCTGGTTCCAGAGGCCGAAGAGACATTTTATCCTTCCTCCTTGTTGATGACAGTGAGGAGCTGTATATTTGAGGTTGAGCTGCAGGCGAGGCTTTCCTGGGATTTTGCTGGAGAGGGAGAGGGGTGTATGTTCCTTCTTGGAGTTCAGTTACTGTCTGCTTTCAAAGGCATAATTCACAAACTCTCAGAGTTACACAGGTAGTTGTGTCATGTGACCACCTCTGTTTGAAACAGAAGTTTCTGGAATGATCTTTGAAATTCAAAGTTGTTCAGACATATTTGGTAGTGGGGGGGGGGGGGGGGGGGGTGGCTCTTTCAAAGTCAATGGGTGTCAATGGCTTTTGACAATCAACATTGACAAAACCATTCTAGGTAATTGAATCAGAGCACACCCTTATTGTTCTAGCTAGACGGTAATCACCTCTGTCTTCCAGCTGGTCTTTGGCTTCTCATATGCAAATTGTGCATGGCCATCATTAGCTGCTGTGTTTTGTTTTTTAAAAGTTATTTATAATAATGTCCAGTAAAAAGTCTCAGGCAAAGTTCCATATGATAAAATTAATATTTTCCATTTGGCATGTGGGATTTTCATCACAATATACATTGCTATATGCCTAGTATACACACTGTTCAATGCCTAGTATACACTCTGCTCAACATCTAGTATACCCTCTGTTCAATGTCTAGTATACCCTCCACTCAATACCAAGTATACCCTCCACTCAATACCAAGTATACCCTCTGCTCAATGCCCAGTATATCCTCCATTCAATGCTAGTTTACCCTCTGCTCAATACCTAGTATAGTGTCTGCTCAATGCCTCATGTGCACTCTGCTCAAAGTCTAGGATATCCTCTGAGTACCCAGTATACCATCCACCCGCCTTCTAGTGTACCCTCTGCTCAAGTCCTGGAATACACTGCTCCATTCCACTTTGGGGTGGCACAGTGGTGCAGTGGTTACCACCGCAGCCTCACAGCTCCAGCGACCCGGGTTCAATTCTGGGTACTGCCTGTGTGGAGTTTGCATGTTCTCCCTGTGTCTGCGTGGGTTTCCTCCGGGTGCTCTGGTTTCCTCCCACATGCCAAAGACTTGCAGGTTGATAGGTAAATTGGCCATTATAAATTGCCCCTAGTATAGGTAGGTGGTAGAGAAATATAGGGACAGGTGTGGATGTGGTAGGAATATGGAATTAGTGTAGGATTAGTATAGATGGGTGGTTGATGGTCGGCACAGACTCGGTGGGCCGAAGGGCCTGTTTCAGTGCTGTATCTCTAAACTAAACTAAACACTCTGAGTACACCTTCTTCTCAACTAGTATACCCTCTGCTCAACTCCTAGTATACCCATCACTACATGCATGCATGTGATTGTCTGTATATTTGTGCTCGTTTCCCTTGTTCTATTCCTTTTTAAATACTGTTCACCTCAAATATCCTCCAACTGTGGAAATGCATCGACATCTTGTATCTGTTCTCTACAAATTTGCTGAGTGTTTCCAGCATTTTATGTTTTTGTTTCAGAGTCCGAGCATCTGCAGGGTTTTTTTTTGGTTTTGTACATGGAGATTTCTGGCTGGTTCAGATTGTATTTTATTGCCCACTCTGAGAGTCTATTCCAATCACAGGGTGTCTCCAGCCCACTCCAGGCCTCAAAAGAACAAAGAACAGTACAGCACAGGAACAGGCCATTCGGCCCTCCAAGCCTGCGCCAATCTTGATGCCTGCCTAAACTAACACCTTCTGCACTTCTGGGGTCCATATCCCTCTATTCCCTTCCTATTCATGTATTTGTCAAGATGTCTCGTAAACGTCGCTATCGTATCTGCTTCCACCACCTCCCCTGGCAGCAAGTTCCAGGCACTCACCACCCTCTGTGTAAAGAACTTGCCTCGCACATCCCCTCTAAACTTTGCCCCTCGCACCTTAAACCTATGTCCCCTAGTAACTGACTCTTCCACCTTGGGAAAAAGCTTCTGACTATCCACTCTGTCCATGCCGCTCATAACTTTGTAAACCTCTATCATGTCACCCCTCCACCTCCGTCGTTCCAGTGAAAACAATCCGAGTTTTTCCAAGCTCTCCTCATAGCTAATGCCCTCCAGACCAGGCAACATCCTGGTAAACCTCCTCTGTACCCTCTCCAAAGCCTCCACGTCCTTCTGGTAGTGTGGCGACCAGAATTGCACGCAATATTCTAAGTGTGGCCTAACTAAGATTCTGTACAGCTGCAACATGACTTGCCAATTTTTATACTCTATGCCCCGACCGATGAAGGCAAGCATGCCATATGCCTTCTTGACTACCTTATCCACCTGCGTTGCCACTTTCAGTGACCTGTGGACCTGTATGCCCAGATCTCTCTGCCTGTCAATACTCCTAAGGATGTCTCTGAACGGACAGGGGGCATTCTGAAGGGGGAGGGTGAACAGACAGAGATTGTGGTACACATCGGTACCAACGACATCGGCAGGAAGAGTGATGAGGTCCTGCAGGGGGAGTTTAGGGAGTTAGGTAGTAAGCTAAAAAACAGGACCTCTCGGGTTGTAATCTCAGGATTACTCCCTGTGCCACGTGCCAGTGAGGCTAGAAATAGGAAGATAGTGCAGCTAAACACATGGCTGAGCAGCTGGTTTAGAAGGGAGGGTTTCAGATATTTGGACCATTGGGCTCTCTTCAGGGACAGATGGGACCTGTACAAGAAGGACGGGTTGCATCTAAACTGGAGGGGCACTAATATCCTGGCTGCAAGGTTTGCTAGCGTCACTCGGGAGGGTTTAAACTAGTGTGGCAGGGGGCTGGGAACCAGAGCAGTAGGACAGCAGGTGAAATAAATGAGGAGGACATAGTAAATAAGGCCAGTAGGACTAAGAGGAAGAGCAGGCAGGGAGATGTTGCTGAGCACAGCGGGACTGGTGGTCTGAAGTGCATTTGTTTCAATGCGAGAAGTATAACAGGTAAGGCAGATGAACTTAGAGCTTGGATTAGTACTTGGAAATATGATGTTGTTGCTATTACAGAGACTTGGTTGAGGGAAGGGCAGGATTGGCAGCTAAATGTTCCAGGCTTTAGAAGCTTCAGGCGGGATAGAGGGGGATGTAAAAGGGGTGTGGGTGTTGCATTACTGGTTAAGGAGAATATCACAGCTGTACTGCGGGAGGACACCTCAGAGGGGTCATGCAGCGAGGCAATATGGGTGGAGCTCAGGAATAGGAAGGGTGCAGTCACGATGTTGGGGGTTTACTACAGGCCTCCCAACAGCCAGTGGGAGGTAGAGGAACAGATATGTAGACAGATTTTGGAAAGATGTAAAGGTAACAGGGTTGTGGTGGTGGGTGATTTTAACTTCCCCTATATTGACTGGGAGTCACTTAGTGCTCGGGGCTTGGATGGGGCAGAATTTGTGAGGAGCATCCAGGAGGGCTTCTTGAAACAGTATGTAGACAGTCCTTCTAGGGATGGGGCCATTCTGGAACTGGTATTGGGGAATGAGCCAGGCCAGGTGGTTGAAGTTTCAGTGGGGGCGCATTTCGGGAGCAGTGACCATAATTCCATAGGTTTTAAGGTACTTGTGGATAAGGATAAGAGTAGTCCTTGGGTAAAGGTGCTAAATTGGGGGAAGGCTAATTATAACAATATTAGGCAGGAACTGAAGAATTTAGATTGGGGGCGGCTGTTTGAGGGTAAATCAACATCTGACATGTGGGAGTCTTTCAAACGTCAGCTGATTAGAATCCAGGACGAGCATGTTCCTGTGAGGAAGAAAGACAAGTTTGGCAAGTTTCGGGAAGCTTGGATAACACGGGATATTGTGAGCCTAGTCAAAAAGAAAAAGGAAGCATTTGTAAGGGATGGAAGGATAGGAACAGATGAAGCACTTGAGGAATATAAAGACAGTAGGAAGGAACTTAAGCAAGGAGTTAGGAGGGCTAAAAGGGGTCATGAAAAGTCATTGGCAAACAGGATTAAGGAAAATCCCAAGGCTTTTCATACATATATAAAGAGCAAGAGGGTAACCAGGGAAAGGGTTGGCCCACTCAAGGACAGAGATGGGAATCTATGTGTGGAGCCAGAGGAAATGGGCGACGTGCTAAATGAGTACTTTGCATCAGTATTCACCAAAGAGAAGGACTTGGTGGATGATGAGCCTAGGGAACGGAGTGCAGATAGTCTCAGTCATCTCATTATCAAAAAGGAGGAGGTGTTGGGTGTCTTGCAAAACATTAAGGTAGATAAGTCCCCAGGGCCTGATGGGATCTACATTAGAATACTGAGGGAGGCAAGGGAAGAAATTGCTGGGGCCTTGACAGAAATCTTTGCATCCTCATTGGCTACAGGTGAGGTCCCAGAGGACTGGAGAATAGCCAATGTTGTGCCTTTGTTTAAGAAGGGTGGCAAGGATAATCCAGGAAATTATAGGCCGGTGAGCCTTACATCAGTGGTAGGGAAACTATTAGAGAGGATTATTCGGGACAGGATTTACTCCCATTTGGAAACAAACTAACTTATTAGCGAGAGACAGCATGGTTTTGTGAAGGGGAGGTCGTGTCTTACTAATTTGATTGAGTTTTTTGAGGAAGTGACGAAGATGATTGATGAAGGAAGGGCAGTGGATGTTATCTATATGGACTTTAGTAAAGCCTTTGACATGGTCCCGCATGGCAGACTGGTACAAAAGGTGAAGTCACACGGGATCAGAGGCGAGCTGGCAAGATGGATACAGAACTGGCTCGGTCATAGATGACAGAGGGTATCAGTAGATGGGTGTTTTTCTGAATGGAGGAATGTGACTAGTGGTGTTCCGCAGGAATCAGTGCTGGGACCTTTGCTGTTTGTAGTATATATAAATGATTTGGAGGAAAATGTAGCTGGTCTGATTAGTAAGTTTGCGGACGACACAAAGGTTGGTGGAGTTGCGGATAATGATGAGGATTGTCAGAGGATACAACAGGATATAGATCGGTTGGAGACTTGGGCGGGGAAATGGCAGATAGAGTTTAATCCGGACAAATGTGAGTTAATGCATTTTAGAAGGTCTAATACAGGTGGGAGGTATACAGTAAATGGCAGAACCCTTAGGGGTATTGACAGGCAGAGAGATCTGGGCGTACAGGTCCACAGGTCACTGAAAGTGGCAACGCAAGTGGATAAGGTAGTCAAGAAGGCATACGGCATGCTTGCCTTCATCGGTCGGGACATAGAGCATAAAAATTGGCAAGTCATGTTGCAGCTGTACAGAACCTTAGTTAGGCCACACTTAGAATATTGCGTGTAATTCTGGTCGCCACACTACCAGAAGGACATGAAGGCTTTGGAGAGGGTACAGAAGAGGTTTACCAGGATGTTGCCTGGTCTGGAGGGCATTAGCTATGAGGAGAGCTTGGAAAAACTCGGATTGTTTTCATTGGAACGACGGAGGTGGAGGGGCAACATGATAGAGGTTTACAAAGTTATAAGCGGCATGGACAGAGTGGATAGTCAGAAGCTTTTTCCCAGGGTGGAAGAGTCAGTTACTGGGGGACATAGGTTTAAGGTGCGAGGGGCAAAGTTTAGAGGGGATGTGCGAGGCAAGTTTTTTACACAGAGGGTGGTGAGTGCCTGGAACTTGCTGCCAGGGGAGGTGGTGGAAGCAGATATGATAGCGACGTTTAAGAGACATCTTGACAAATACATGAATAGGAAGGGAATAGAGGGATATGGGCCCCGGAAGTGCAGAAGGTGTTAGTTTAGGCAGGCATCAAGATCGGCGCAGACTTGGAGGGTCGAATGGCCTGTTCCTGTGCTGTACTGTTCTTTGTTCTGCCATTTACTGTATACTTCCCACCTGCATTAGACCTTCCAAAATGCATTACCTCACATTTGTCCGGATTAAACTCCATCTGCCATTTCTCCGCCCAAGTCTCCAACCGATCTATATCCTGCTGTATCCTCTGACAATCCTCATCATTATCCGCAACTCCACCAACCTTTGTGTCGTCCGCAAACTTACTAATCATACCATATCATTAGCCTCGTATCTGGAACTCTCTCCCTCAAATGGCTGTAGGTGCCGAGGTTCAATTACAAGTTTCAGGACTGAAATCAATAGATATTTGTGAAGTTAAGGTAATAGGGGATATGGAGAAATGGCAGGTAAATGGTATTGACCAGCCATGATCTAAAGAAAGGTGGGAAAGTATTGGGAGGCCAAATGCCCTACTCCTGTTTCTATTCTCCCATGACTAGACGAATGTTAAATCTTTAGAGATTTGAGATGTTCTTGGAATTGCGCTGAATTCTTTATTTTACCATTCCAATGAGTTTATATGCTAATCTCACAGTACACAAATCACTGCATTGTATCACTGTTAGCTTATTCCCTTGTTCGTGTTTATTAAATAATACCAATTAATGTTTTATAGTTTAATTAACATCTATCATAAATCTCTGTTCACTAGCTTATGACGGCATAAGATAGTTCAAAAAGGAATCGGATATATACTTGAAAAGGAAACATTTGCAGGGCTATGGGGAAAGAGCAGGGAAGTGGGATTAATTGCATAGCCTTCAAAGAGCCTGCACTGGTATGATGGGCTGAATGGCCTCCTTCTGCACTGTAAGAATCTGTGACATGGAAGCCTTTGCTGCATGGGGTTTGTCAGTGGTTAATCTGAGAGTGTTGCTGGAACATTTCCTACTGATGCAGGTAACAGAAGACTCGGTGAAGTCTTGGGGGAGTTAGGAGTCACCCAAAAGAATGTCCCAAAACGGCACAGCCAAGATAAGGTTGGAAAAGACCATGAGAAACCTGACTGATGCATTGACCTACTGGATCTTTGAGGGTGTTTGTAATGCCCTGCTTTAGCTTGATGTATCCAACTGTATTGTATGTGCGACAGGAACCATTTTTCATGAAGGGGAGGCTCCCTTTTAGAATATCGAGATGTGGTGCAGTGAAAGCTGTCAGTTTGGAGATTTTGGGTTGACCCTCAACTTCAGTAAGTCAGCAATTTTGAAAACTCTTGTTTATTGACCGATTCAAACTACCTAGTTCAAAAGGAAAATTAAATTCGATGCTAGGCTCCCAACAAAACGTTATAGTTGATAATTAGACCACAGAGGCATAAAGGAGCAGCTGCAGAAAATGCCAAACAACTTGACAAATCTGACATCCTGCACTGAAGGAACTATCATACGTTTTGTGCTTGTTATTTCCCATCTTCCATTGTTTTTTTTTAATAGCATCAGTTTCGGAAGCTCAAACCTTTTTTTTTGCAAGTTTTTGCACCCAGGATGGAGAGGGAACCAGACATTGAAGGGTTTGCTGCCAAGTTTAGCTATGCATGTTCTAAGCTGCTAGCCATAAAATGCTTCTTGTTGCTTCTTTTTATCTTTACATTCTTCCCTTGGAGAGTTGTGTGAAGTAGAGGAAGAGAAACACTGCACCCCATCCAACACCCCAGCCTTTCCCAAAGAGAGAGACACTGTATCCCATCCAATTCCCCAGCCTTTCCCAAAGAGAGAGATGCTGCATCCCAATCAACTCCCCACCGCCTCACAGAAACACTGTATCCCATCCAACCCTCCACCCTCTCACAGAGACACTGTACCCCATTCAAAACTTGGTTGTGTGGTCCCAACATGTTTTCAAAGAGTTAACACAGTCATGATGGGCTGATTGGCCTCATTCCATGCTATATGATTCTATAATATGCATAAACAAGCACAGTATAAGCACTAAATTTGCAGATAAATTAAATTGAAGACAACACTAAAGGAGCAAAAAATAGTCTGCAACTCTTGTTAATCAGTAGGCAACGCTACACAATGAACAATATGAAATGGTTCTTAACTTGAACATTGCAAATAGCAACTATTAAAGAGGCAGAGGGATTTATATTCAACAGTCACGTACGATGCTTAGATCTTGCCTGCTTCATAAGAGACAGACAGAGAGCGAGAGAGATGCTGATTGCATATGTATGTATTTCCAAGCAATAAAACGTGTTGAGCATAATATTTCAAACCACTGAATTTGCCAGAGGCTCAACAGACTGTGACTGCAACTGAACCTTAATGATACAGCTGTATGGAAGGTCAATCAATTCTAACAACAAGGAATCATTCCTGTAGTCAGCGTGTGCTCTCAAAGGAGTAGGAAATACAATTCCCTGAAATCCAAGGGAGGAAACATCGTGATTGAAATTCCTCAGTAACTGACTGTACTTCCATTGCATACTGCAGATTTGACAGACTCTACCATCTCTTTCAAATCATGATATCCCATAGGCAAGTGTTCTAAAAGAGGTGGCTGCAGAGATAGTGGATGTATTGATTGTAATCTTCCAAAATTCCCTAGAATCTGGAACAATCCTAGTGGATTGGAAGATAGCAAATGTAACACTGCTATTCAAGAAAGGAGGTAGAGAGAAAACAGGGAGCTGTGGTCCAGTTAGCCTGACATCTGTAGTTGGGCAAGTGCTGGAATTCATTAATAAGGAAGTGGTAAAAGGGCACTGAGAAAATCAGAATGACCCAGTGTTTGTGGTCCCAAAAGCAGTTAATCTAGAGACGTTCTTTGCTATTGAGGATTAGAAGGAAGCAGGAACTGCTGGCATGCGCACAGCACAGACTTACAACGGCAACAGAGAGTTGCAGATTGAGAATGTGCTCCACAGGAGCCTCCGATGATGGTCCCACCAGGCCACTGTGTAAAGTGGCCGGGACCTGCACTGCAAGAATTTGGGCTGATTGCCCACCAGTAATGCTGTATTTAAACAGAAAATGCTGGAAATACCCAGCAGTTTGGCAGCATCTGTGGAGAGAGTAGTGTTAACATTTCAGGTCTGTGGCTTAAAGATCATCAACCTGAAACGTTAACTCTGCTTCTCTCTCCACAGTTGCTGCCAGACCTGCTGAGTATTTCCAGCACCTTTTGTTTTTATTTCAGATTTCCAGCATCCGCAGTATTTTGCTTTTATATTTTTACACTGTATTTAACACTATTTAAATTAAAGCTGATATTAGCAGGTGTAATATCTGCTTTGGAGTGGATTGGCTTTACAATGAACAGAAGTATTTCAATGAACCTTGATCTAAATTTTTAGCCCAAATTTACCAGGAATAAACTTTTCAGACTTGGTGGTGGAATGTTGCAGCCCCCTCTCCATTTTTATGTTCCTCTTTCTCTCTCTGAATGCCTTGCCTGTCCAAAGTTTGTTTCATCTTTGTAAAATTGTAAGACGTTTTACTTTTGAACATTATTGCTCACACTGCCTTTTCCAACATCTCACTAATTTAAACTCATTTTTAGTTTGTACGAATTACTCCACTCTCTTTTCCCAACAAAAGTAAAATTCAAGTCAGTTTTAATGCTGCGGTTAATTTGACAAACCCTGTCAAACAGTTTCATTCATGGTCACATTGATTTGCCCACTTTTAAATGAATGCATTGAGGGTCCCGATTAAGCGAGAGATAGTTTAATGCAACTTCAATGTTAAATCTTTTTTTCTTTGTTCCTGCATTCTGAAGTATCTTGGTATTTTGCATTTGTCTAAGAAATCAGGTAATTATCAATGGTGCAGTTACTGACCAGGGGACTCTCTGTCAGCTCAGGGCGCTCCCGATCTTTAAAGACTGATTACAGAATAGGAATAATCTGCAGGTAAATTCCCTTCCCTCTGTTAGAGAAAATGTTTCTAAACCTCATGTATGGTACCTCCTTCAATGTCATTAGGAGCCATGGCTTTGCTAGAAATGCGCCTTGTTCCTAGGCCTCACAGATTCTCTCACCGCTAGGCCATGCTGCAGCAAGATGTTGAGGGAGCGGCCGCCGCGTTAGCGCCATTTTGAAAGGGTTTTAAGCCTTCACAATTAATTTTAATTTTTAAAGGTGTATCATTATAAATTTTTACTAAATAAAATTCTTTGCGATGGAGGCCCTTCCCCAACACCCCCTCCCCAACGGTTATTTAATTGCCTGGGATAACAAAAACATGCCGTTTTCCCTACTCAAACTTTACCCCCCAACCTTCAAACCTTTGCCCTTCAACCCCTTCCCACCATCCCCGCATTCAATCAAAATTGTTTACCCCGCTCCCCCACCCACCGCCCTGAAAATTTTATTCCTGCCCCCTCCCCACCAGGTTCCCGCCTCAGAACTCCATACCGAGTTCCGAAAGCACGCAAAGCACGAACGGCGGTTGTAGTATTGGTGTGGGACATCCGCCGACTGCAGGTAAGTTTATTTACATGGTATTAATGCTAATTTGCATATGCTGATGAAGTACCCGCCGCCAGGCGGCGGGGAGACCGCACCAAGGTCTCCCCACCGCTGGTGATATGCGGTGGGCCCTTCTCAACGTCGCGGGTCGAGGTGGGCCTCTCCCCGCAGAATTTTACTGGCCCTTGTGCCGCGATCCACGTAATCGAGGGGCCGGTAAAATTCCACCCACACTCTCAGGCAGTGCATTCCAGATCCTAATCACACACTGCGGAAAAACAAAGCTTTGCCTATTGTCGCTTTTAGTTCTTTTGCCAATCACCTTAAATCGGTGTCCTCTTGTTCTTGACCTTTCTGCCCATGGGAACAGTTTCTCTCCATCTATTCTGTCTAGATCCCTCATGATTTTAAACATCGCTATCAAATCTTCTGTCAACCTTCTCCTCTCAGGAAAACAACCCCAGCTTCTCCAATCGATCCTCAGAACTGAAGTCCCTCATCCCTGGAACCATTCTTGTAAATCTTTATTGCACCCTCTTTAATGTCTTCACATCCTTCCAAATGTGCGGTGCTCAGAATTGAATGCAATACTCCAGCTGAGGCTGAACCAGTCTTTTATAAAGGTTCACCATAATTTCCTTGCTTTTGTATTCTATGCCTCTGTTTATAAAGCCCAGGAGCCTGTATTTTTTTTTAACCACTTTCTCAACCTGTCCTGTCATCTTCAACAATTTGTGCCCATATACCCCCAGGTCTCTCCGTTCCTGCACCCCCTTTAGAATTGTACCTTTTATTTTATATTGTCCCTCCATGTTCTTCCTACCAAAATGAATTGTTTCACATATCTCGGCATTGAACTTCATCTGCCACCTGTCTGCCTATTCCACTAACTTGTCTATGTCCTTTTGGAGTTCTGCACTATCCTCCTCACAGTTCACAATACTTCAAAGTTTTGTGTCACCTGCAAATTTTGCAATTGTGCCCTGTAAACCCAAGTCTACGTCATTAACAGTTATCAAGAAAAGCACTGGTCCTAATACCGACCCTGGGGAACCCAATGGTTTACCTTGCTCCAGTCCGAAAGACAATCATGCACCTCTATCACCCTGAAGGGATGATATCTTAGCAGGTTCCTCAAATGAGGCCATCTGGGTAGAACTTAAAAACAAAAAGGAGGCAATCACTTGGCTGGGTGTGTACTACAGGCCTCCAAACAGTCAGGGAGCGATAGAGGAGCAGATATGTAGGCAAATCTCAGAGAGGTGTAAAAATAATAGGGTAATAGTAGTAGGGGATTTCAGCTTCCCCAATATAAACTGAGATAGTCTTAGTGCAAAAGGCTTAAAGGGGGCGGAATTCTTAAAATGTATACAGGAGAGCTTTTTGAGCCAGTAGCTAGAAAGTTCTACAAGAGAAGGGGCGGTACTGGACCTAATCCTAGGGAATGAAGCCGGACAAGTGGTAGAAGTGTCAGTGGGGGTACATTTCGGGGATAGTGACCATAACTCTGTAAGAATCAAGGCAGTTATGGAAAAGGACAAAAATGGACCAGAAATAAAGGTACTGAATTGGGGGAAGGCCGATTTTAATATGATAACAGGATCTGGCCAAAGTGGACTGGGAGCAACTACTTGTAGGAAAGTCTACATCAGACCAGTGGGAGTCATTCAAAGAGGAAATAGTGAGAGTTCAGAGCCAACATGTACCCATTAAGATGAAGGGTAGGGCCAACAAGTCCAGGGAACCCTGGATGTCAGGGATATAGAGGATTGGATCAGGAAAAAACGGAGGCTTATGGCAGATTCGGAGCGCTGAAAACAGCGGAGACACTAGAGGAGTATAGGAAGTGTCGGGGGATACTTAAAAAAGTAAATAGGAGAGCGAAGAGGGGACATGAAAAAACACTGGCGGGCAAGATAAAGGAAAATCCTAAGGCGTTTTATAAGTATATTAAGGGCAAGAGGACAACCAGGGAAAGAGTAGGGCCCATTAGGGACCAAAGTGGCAATCTGTGTGTGGAGCCAGAGGACATAGGGTGGCACAGTGGTGGCAGTGGTTAGCACCGCAGCCTCACAGCTCCAGCAACCCGGGTTCAATTCTGGGTACTGCCTGTGCGGAGTTTGTAAGTTCTCCCTGTGACTGTGTGTGTTTTCGCCGGGTGCTCTGGTTTCCTCCCACAGCCAAAGACTTGCAGATTAATAGGTAAATTGGCCATTCTCAATTGCCCCTAGTATAGGTAGGGGAATTGAGGGAAGGTGGGGATGAGGTAAGAATATGGGATTAATCTAGGATTAGTATAAATGGGTGGTTGATGGTTGGCACAGTCTCAGTGGGCCGAAGGGCCTGATTCAGTGCTGTATCTCAAAATAAAACATAGGTGAGGTTTTAAATAATTACTTTTCATCTGTGTTCACTATGGAGAAGGACGATGTTGGTGTAGAGATCAGGGAGGGGGATTGTGATATACTTGAACATATTAGCATTGAAAGTGAGGAAGTATTAGCTGTTTTAGCGGGCTTAAAAGTGGATAAATCCCCAGGCCCAGATGAGATTTATCCCAGGCTGTTATGTGAGGTAAGGGAGGAGATAGCAGAGGCTCTGACACAAATTTTCAAATCTTCTCTGGCCACAGGAGAGGTACCAGAAGATTGGAGGACAGTGAATGGGGTACCATTATTCAAGAAGGGTAGCAGAGATAAACCAGGTAATTACAGGCCGGTGAGTCTAACATCAGTGGTAGGGAAAATATTGGAAAAAATTCTGAGGGACAGGATTAATCTCCACTCGGAGAGGCAGGGATTTATCAGGGATAGTCAGCATGGCTTTGTCAGGGGGAGATCATGTTTAACTAACTTGATAGAATTTTTTCAGGCGATGACTAGATGTGTAGATGAGGGTAAAGCAGTTGATGTAGTCTACATGGACTTCAGTAAGCCTTTTGATAAGGTCCTGTGTGGGAGATTGGTTGAGAAGGTAAGAGCCCATGGGATCCAGGGCAATTTGGCAAATTGGATCCAAAATTGGCTGAGTGGGAGGAGGCAGAGGGTAATGGTCGAGGGTTGTTTTTGCGAGTGGAAGCCTGTGACCAGTGGTGTACCACAAAGATCAGTGCTGGGTCCCTTGCTGTTTGTAGTGTACATTAATGATTTAGACGCGAATACAGGTGGTATGATCAGTAACTTCGCAGATGACATGAAAATCGGTGGTGTCGTAAATAGTGAGAAGGAAAGCCTTAGTTTACAGGACGATATAGTTGGGCTGGTAAAATGGGCGGAGCAGTGGCAAATGGAATTTAATCCTGAGAAGTGTGAGGTGATGCATTTTGGGAGGACTAACAAGGCAAGGGAATATACAATGGATGGTAGGACCCTAGGAAGTAAAGAGGGTCAGAGGGACTTTGGTGTACTTGTCCCCAGATCACTGAAGGCAGCAGCACAGGTAGATAAGGTGGTTTGGAAGGCATATGGGATACTTGCCTTTATTAGCTGAGGCATAGAATTTATAAGAGCAGGGAGGTTATGATGGAACTGTATAAAATGCTAGTTAGGCCACAGCTGGAGTACTGTGTACAGTTCTGGTCCCCACACTATAGGAAGGATGTGATTGCACTGGAGAGGGTGCAGAGGAGATTCACCAGGATGTTGACTGGGCTGGAGCATTTCAGCTATGAAGAGAGACTCGATAGGCTAGGGTGGTTTTCCTTAGAGCAGAGAAGGCTGAGGGGGGACATGATTGAGGTATACAAAATTACGAGGGGCATTGATAGGTTAGATATGAAGAAACTTTTTCCTTTAGCAGAGGGGTCAATAACCAGGGGGCATAGATTTAAGGTAAGGGGCAGAAGGTTGAGAGGGGATTTGAGGAAAAATCTTTTCTCCCAGAGGGTGGTTGGAATCTGGAACGCACTGCCTGAAGAGGTGGTAGATGGAGACAGGAGTCCTCACAACATTTAAGAAGTATTTAGATGAGCACTTGAAACGCCATAGCATGCAAGGCTATGGGTCAAGTGCTGGAAAATAGGATTAGAATAGTTAGGTGCTTGATGGCTGGCACAGACACGATGGGCCAAAGGGCCTGTTTCTGTGCTGTATAACTCTATGATTCTATGACTATGACTCTACTTTCTGTTTCCTGTCACTCCGCCAAATTTGTATCCAAGTTGCCACCGTCCCATTTATTCCATAGGTTTCAACTTTGCTGAGAAGCCTGCTATGTGGCATTATATCAAACGCCCTTTGGAAGTCCATGTACCAAATCAACTGCATTATCCTCATCAACCCTCACTGTTCAAAAAGCCCTTAACATGTCAGTGTTGATTTTCCTTAGTTAATCTACTCTTGTCCAAGAGACTTTAATTTTGTCCTGGATTATCATTTCTAAAAGCTTTCCCACCACCGAGGTTAAACTGACTGGCCTGAAGTAGATGTGTTTTTAGAGAAATATGTTATGGGAAGGTTATGGTTGATGGCTTTTTTGCTGTATCTTGGCCAAGGGGACACTGTGATGGGGTGTCCCAGATGGATGGTGAAGTAGGGAATGGTGGAGCCATGGTGGTGAAGGCAGGTTGTCCTGTGGAAGAGGAGTCTAAGCAGCTCCTCTCGTATGGCCCATCTGGAGTGAAGGGTGAGGCCACTTCGGGATGCCTTTTCCCTGCCCTCTCCTCTTCCGCTGCCTCCCGAAGTGGCCTCTGTATGCCTGGTGGCAACGGCTATGCCCTCATGACTGCGACGTTGTGAAGGATGCAGTAGAGCACCATGAGACTGGAGACGCTCTCCGGTGTGTACTGGAGGGCGCTTCTTGAGCACACCTGACATCAGAAGCATTGCTTTAGCATGTGGTTGGTCTGTTGGTCTGCTCCATGACATTCCTGGTGGATTCATGGCTTTCATTACAGGCTGTTACTCTCATTTGGTGGGTGGCAGAAAGGGGGTCATCAGCCAAGTGTACAGGGGATATCCCTTATATCTGAGCAGTTACCCTTTGGTTCTTCTTGAAGGCATGAAGATGGCAGGAACGGCCTCAGCATGTGGCATTGTGGCTGCTACCAGAATAGTGGGCATTCACCAACATTATGGCCTGTGCACACCTACTGCACAATCATGGAATGGCAGCCCTTGCAGTTTCTTTACCTCTCCCCATTGAAAGGGCAGGGGGGCCTGCAGAGACATGTGCGTGCTCCCTGCACCATCAGGAATCCCGCAATCCTGGCAAAACCATGTACTCTCTCATACTGCTTCTTTTTGCTAAGAGAGAACAAAATGTAATCATCTCTCTTCACATATATGGGGCTGGATTTTACCACAATGTTCGGCTCCGTGGCGATGGTAGGGGGGAGGGAGGGGGGCTGGAAGGTGGATGCGGCAGAGGCCTGCCATGGAGCTCGACGCTGGGAGGGCCCTGCCCAATCCTCCCAGCAGTGGCGAGGCTCTGTGGTGGCCCCTCCGCTGCTGGGCGACAGGACCGGGATCTACATATTTAAATCAATGACATGAATAAATTTAAATGAACTTACCAGCAATCTTCTGGGCCTGCCGTCATCCTTAGTGCAGCGGCCGGCATTCCTGCACATTCCCAATTCCCCATCTGGGGAAAGCCGGTGTGACACTGGTGAGGAGGGAGCAGGAGTGAAAATTTTCAGTCCGGGGGGTGGGGGGTGGGGTCAACGTCAACAGTTTCGGGGTGAAAGGGAAAATAGTTAATGTAATTATTATTGGGGGGTGGGAAAGGGGCATTACAATTTTATTTGATAAATTTTGGGGAAGGGGTGTATCTTTAAAAAATTAAATATGCTGGCAGGGATGGCTGCCCTTTAAAAAGGGCGCCAGTGCCTGCGCACAGGTAGCTGATGCCATTGCTGGTATGAGACAGCCCTCCATCTCCTCCACGTGATTGGGGGTTGGGTCACTCTGGCCATTTAAATGAGCCGGCGCGTGGCAGGTTTTTTGAGCTCACTGCCAGGAGCGATGGCGGGCTCTTAAAATCCAGCCCATGGTCTCCGTCACCTCCCAGATGCAGCGAAGGACTGCGTAATGGAAGATGTTGGATATGTCACCCACTCTCACATGCAATGATCCAGTTGTGTAGAAGTTTAATGTGACTGTGACCTTTCCCACCACTCACAGAGCTGTCCTCGCCTTGTGCGAGTCATCAAGTCCTGCTGAAGGAGGTGGCACAGTTCAGCGACCACCTCCTCGTTGAATCTGAGTCGCCTCACACAATGCTCCTGGGTGAGGTGTAGGTAGGAGAAGCGCTCTCAGAAAACCCATGGAGAGCCCTCCTCCTCCTCCCTCTTCACAGAGGTTCCCCTCTCTGCAGTCTCCCTTCCATTTCTTGGTTGCATTGCAAACCCCAAAACACTGCAATTACAGCATTAGTACCTCTTAAAGGTACCTCACCTGCATGTTGGCTGCCTTTCCCTTTAAATAACAATAGTTGGGTTGGGGGCTGGTGCGGAATGCATGTTTAGCTGACAGTGATTAGTACGGGTGTTCAGAGGATCTGCGCAGACCAAGTTTGAAAGATATGTGTCAAATCAGCTGGAACTGAGGTTCGAGGGGTTGTGTGGCCTACCATTACTCCTATTCCTCTTCTTTTGTTCTGATAACGATCCATCAAACCCCGCCCACCCTAGAGGTGCTTCTTGAATATTTTCAAATTTCTTTTGAAATCCATAATCGGGTCAAGCAAATGGAAGCTGAATGTTTAGTTTTTTTGAATTATCATCTGTGGCTCCATGGGTAATACTCTTGCATCTGAGTCAGGAGTTTGTAGGTTCACCCCAGAGACTTGAGTATGGAATCCTGGCAGGCACTTTAATGCAGTACTGAGGAGGTGCTGCACTGTTGGAGGTTAAATCTGTTGGATGAGACATTAAACTGATACCATCTCAGGTGGGTGTAGAAAATCCAACGCAGTAAGGGAGTTTTGCCCAGTAATATAAAAGCAAAATATTGCTCCACAGATGCTTCTCTCCACAGATGCTGGAAATCTGAAATAAAAACAGAAATGGCTGGAAATACTCAGCAGGTCTGGCAGCATCTGTGGAGAGAGAAGCAGAGTTAACGTTTCAGGTCTGTGACTTTTCATCAGAAGTTATAGGGCTCCTTGATTCCACACTCGGTCAAATGCTGCCTTGATGTCAAGGGCAGTAACTCTCACCTCACCTCTTGAGTTCAGCTTTTTTGTCCATGTTTGAACCAAGGCTGTAATGAGGTCAGGAGCTAAGTGGTCCTGGCAGAACCCAAACTGAGCGTCACTGAGCAGGTTATTGCTCAGCAAGTGCCGCTTGATAGCACTGTCAATGACACCTTCCATCACTTTACTGATGATTGAGAGTAGAATGATGAGGTGATAATTGGTTGGGTTGGACTTGTCCTGCTTTTTGTGTACAGGACATACCTGGGCAAGTTTCCCCTTTGCTGGGTGAATGACAGTGTTTTAGCTGTACTGGAACAGCTTGGCTTGGGGCGCGGCAAGTTCTGGAGCACAGGTCTTCAGTACTATTGTCAGAATGTTGTCAGGGCCCATAGCATTTGCAGTATCCAGTGCCTTCAGTCGTTTCTTGGATATCACGTGAAGTGAATCGAATTGGCTGAAGACTGGCATCTGTGATGTTGGGGACTATAGGAGGAGGCCGAGATGAATCATACATGAGGCAATTTTGGCTGAACGTGGTTGCAAATGCTTTAGCCTTATCTCGCGCACTGATCTTCTGGGCTTCTCCATCATTGAGGATGGGGATATTTGTGGAGCCACCTCCTTCAGTTTGTTGTTTAATTGTCCACCACCATTCACGACTGGATCTTAGAGCTTAGATCTGATCTGTTGGTTGTGGGATTGCTTAGCTCTATCACATGCTGCTTAAGGTGTTTGGCATGCAAATAGTCCTGGGTTGTAGCTTCACCAGATTGGCACCTCATTTTGAGGTATGCCTAGTGCTGCCACTGGCATGCCCTCCTGCACTCTTCATTGAACCACTGTCAAGTCCCTTCAGAATCTTACATGTTTCAATGAGATCACCTGTCATTCTTCGAAACTGTAGAGAGTATAGACCCAATTTACTCAACCTTTCATCATAGGGCAACCCTCTTATCCCAGGAACCAATCTAATGAACCTTCATTGTACCACTTCCAAGACATGTATATCCTTCCTTAGATACAGTACTCCATGTGTGGTCTCACCAAATCTCTGTACAATGGTAGCAAGACTTCTTTATTCTTGTACTCCAGTCCCCTTGCAATAAATGCCAACATGCCATTTGCTTTCCTAAATGCATGTTGTAACTGCATAATAACTTTCTGTGTTCCTTGTACGAGTACACCCAAGTCCCTCTGAACATCAACATTTAGAAGTTTCACACCTTTAAAAAATATTCTTTTCTATTTTTGCTGCACAAATGAATAACCTCACATTTCCCCACATTATACTCCATCTGTTACCTTGTTGCTCACTCACTTAACCTGTCTATATCTCTTTGCGTCCTCCTCACAGCTTACATTCCCACACGGCTTTGTATTGTTAACAAATTTAAATACATTATTCTTGGTCTCTTCGACTAAGTCATTAATATAGATTGTAAATAACTGAGGCTCCAATACTGATCCTTGTGGCACTCCACTAGTTACAGCCTGCCAACTCGAAAATGTCCCATTATCCCTACTCCAAACTTCCTGTCTGTTTAGCAATCCTCTATCCATATTCGTATATAACCCCCACCTTCATGGGCAGCTTATCGAATGCCTTTTGGAAATCCAGGTATACTACATCTACTAGTTTCCCTTTATCTACCCTAATAGTTACATCCTCAAAAACTCTAATAAATTTGTCAAGCATGATTTCCCTTTTGTAAAACCATGTTGACTTTGTCTGATCATACTGTGATTTTCTAAGTGCATTGTTAAGACTTCCTTAGTAATAGATTCCAGCATTTTCCTGACAACTGATGTCATGCTAACTGGCCTGTAGTTCCCTGTTTTCTCTCTCCTTCCTTTCTTGAATCGCGATGATGCATTTGCTAACTTCCAATCCACTAGGACCATTCTAGAATCTAGGGAATTTTGGAAAATCATAACCAGCACATCCACTATCTCTTTAAGAACCCTAGGATGTAGGCCATCAGGTCCTGGGGATTTGTCAGCTTTTAGCCCCTTAAGTTTCTCTAATACTTTTTCTCTGCTGATGTTAATTACTTTAGGTTCCTCACTCTTATTAGCCCCTTGGTTACCCTCTATTTCTGGTATGTAATTTGTATCTTCTACTGTGAAAACAGACACAAAATATTTGTTCAAACTGCCATTTTCTCATCCCTCATGAGAATTTCTCCTTTCTCTGCCTCTAAAGGACCAGCATTTACTTTAGCTACTCTCCTTTTTAAATACTTGTAAAAGCTCTTACAATCTGTTTTTATATTCCTGGCTAGTTTACTCTCATTTTATTTTTTTCCCCTTTAAAAAACTTTTTAGTTGCATTTTGCTGGTTTCTAAAACACTCCCAATCCTCAGGCTTACTTCTATTCTTTGCAGAATCATAAACCTCTTCTTTTAATCTAATACTGTCCTTAATTTCCCTAGTAAACCATGAATGGAACTTTCTCACTGAGTTTTTGTCTTTTAATGGAATGCATTTTTGTTGAACATTTTGAATTGTTTCTTTAAATGTTTCCTCCTGTTTATTTATCGCTATACCTTTTAGTCTATTTACCTAATCAACCTTAGCCAGTTCTCCCGTCATACCAATGTAATTGGCTTTAAGTTTAAGATTCCTGTTCTGGACTGGAGTATGTCACATTCATACTTAATGTAGAATTCAATTGTATTGTGATCGCTTTTTTCCCAGTTTATCTTTTACTGTGAGATTACTAAATAACCCTGCCTCATTGCACAATACTAGCTCTAAAATAACTTTATCCTTAGTTGGTTCCACAACATATTGTTCCAGGAAACTGTCATGAAAGCTTTCTACAAACTAATTTTCCAGACTCCCTTGTGCCAATTTGATTTTTCCAGTCTATATGAAGATTAAAGTCCCTCATATTTATTAAATTGCCTTTGTTAGAAGCTCCAATTATTTCTTGCTTAATGCTCTATCCAATGGTATAATTACTGTTAGGGGGCCTATAATCTACTCCCACCAATGTTTTCTGACCCTTGTTATTACAAATCTTCATCCATACTGTTACGACTCAGGTTGGAGGAATGCACTGTCTTTCTCTAGTTCCACTACTCCACTGGTCACAACATATATTTAAATGTTTTACCCAGTTACTGATACGGCCAAGTATATACTTTATCTATATTAGTTTCAGAATAAAAATCTGTCAACCAGGTTTCTTTAATAAACAACAAAATTGTTGATTTATTATAAAACAAGACTTATTCAATAAAGATACAAAGCTTATTAACACACAGTTTGAAATATGGAAGTATAAATATCTACCCTTCTAAAATAACGTAACACACATGCACACACACACCTGTTAAAGAAAAAAATAAAGAAAAATGAAGAAACTGGCTCTGCACAGATCAACTTTTAAAAAGTACTTTGGCTAAGTTATTGTCAATTCTTGAAGAAAAAGGATAAGATATAGAATGTTCCAGATATCCCATTGGTCTGGCATCCGGGTACACCTAGATGGCAGTCACTGGGATCTTTCTGGAGCAGTTTTGTTTAGGATATGTCGAGGAGTGGTCTTGCAGGCTTTTCGGGAGAATTACTGCATCCGTGGTTTCAGCTATCACACTGGATTCTCAGAAGAGTTTTCAACACAGGTGGCAAAGGATGCGTTGGGTGGCTTCTCTCTTAGCAGGATACACACCAACTGAATTCCAAACAACATCCAAAAATGAAACCAAAACTGCTGGCAGCCATAAACCTAGAAATGTGATTTCTCTAAGTCCAAATAGTTCCACAGTCCATCGGGCTCTGACTGTTTACTTAGCTTAAGACATGTGACTGCCAGGAAGTGTTTCTTTTTAAACAAAGTCCCAAGTGTCCTTCCAGTGACCCTTTAAAAAAAAACAAGTCCAGACATCTTCTCAGGTGTTTTCCAGTTTTTAAACACAAGTCCTCAAAAAAATAATGGAAGCACCTTTATGACAATACTGATTCTATTTTCTGATCATCTGAGCCAAGATCCTTTCTTACTACTGTCCTTATGTCATCCTTTACTGTGAAGGCTACTCCTCCTCCTTTTTCATTCTTTCTGTCCTTTCAAAATGTTGTGTACCCTGGGATATTTATTTTCCAATCTTGGTCAGATTGTAACCTTGTCTCTGTAATGGCAGATAGGAGGGTCAGTGTCAGCTTGGTTAAAAAAATGGCTTAAGGACAGAAAACAGCAAGTTGTAGTAAATGAAATAAAAACAAGAAATGCTGGAACCACTCAGCAGGTCTGGCAGCGTCTGTGAAAAGAGAAGCAGAGTTAACGTTTCGGGGCAGTGACCCTTCTTCGGTTGTGGTAAATGGTTGTTTTTCAGAATAGAGGATGGTAGACAGTGGTGTTCCCCAAAGTTCAGTGCTAGGACCACTGCTTTTTTGATATACAAAAATGACTTGGTTATTGGAATACAGAGTAAAATTTCAAAAATTGCTGATGACACCAAACTTGACAGTGTGGCAAACAGTGAGGGTGATACAAATCAACTGCAACAGGACATAAAGCACTGCAATGCCCTGTTGGATAGCCTTATATGTGAGGTAAAGGTCTGCAAAGGAAACCCGACCGAGCCCGAATGCCGGACCCGGAAGTGCGACACAACCCGACTGAACCCCACACATGTCATCCGGTCCCGTTGGGGTTGGGTCGGGTGGTAGGCCTGTACCCATGTACTGATGTAAAGGCCTGCTACCCGACCCATCCCTGATGGGACCCGACGACATGTGTTGGGTTCGGGTTGGCTCGCACTTCCGGGACCGGCATTCGGGCTCGGTTGGGTTTCCTTTGCAGACCTTTAACAGGACATAAATAGGCTAGCAGAATGGGTAGACAAGTGGTAGACGGAATTTAATAGGGAGAAGAATGAGGTGATGCATTTTGGCAGAAGGAATAGGGAGAGGCAATATAGACTTAATGGCACAGTTCTGAAGAGTCCTCAATGGTGGGAGGTATTCCTTACACTTTCTCAACATTAACCCTTTCAGACCCTAATACTACACTGAACTTTATAGATTTTTCTTGGACAAGGGTTTTAACCGTTACAGAACCATGGTGGATAGATGGAGTTAAGATACTGATACAGAACCATGGTGGGTAAGCTCAAGAAGCTGAACGGTCTACTCCTGCTCCTACATTCCAGATCACAGAATTAAGATTGGTTAGTTGATTAGAAAACATATGCTCCCTTGGACCATGACCCCACCACCGAACATCAAGCCACCGTCCAAAGGACTGTCACTGACCTCATCTCCTCTGGAGATCTTCCCTCTACGGCTTCCAACCTCATAGTCCCACAACCCCGGACAGCCCGCTTCTACCTCCTTCCCAAAATCCACAAACGGGACTGTCCCGGCAGACCCATTGTGTCAGCCTGCTCCTGCCCCACTGAACTTATTTCTTCCTATCTTGACTCTATCTTTTCTCCGCTGATCCAGTCTCTTCCCACCTACATCCGTGACTCTTCTGACGCCCTACGTCATTTTGACAATTTCCAGTTTCCTGGTCCCAACCGCCTCCTCTTCACTATGGACGTCCAATCGCTCTACACCTCCATCCCCCACCAGGATGGTTTGAGGGCTCTCCGCTTCTTCCTGGAACAGAGGCCCAACCAGTCCCCATCCACCACCACCCTCCTCCGCCTGGCTGAACTTGTTCTCACATTGAACAACTTCTCCTTCAACTCCACTCACTTCCTTCAAGTAAAAGATGTTTCAATGGGTACCCGCATGGGTCCTAGTTATGCCTGTCTTTTTGTGGGATATGTCGAGCATTCTTTGTTCCAGTCCTACTCAGGCCCCCTCCCCCAACTCTTTTTCCGGTACATTGATGACTGTATCGGTGCCGTTTCCTGCTCCCGCCCCGAACTAGAAAACTTTATCAACTTTGCTTCCAATTTCCACCCTTCTCTCACCTTTACATGGTCCATCTCTGACACTTCCCTTCCCTTCCTCGACTTCTCTGTCTCCATCTCTGGGGATAGGTTGTCTACCAATATCCATTATAAGCCCACCGACTCCCACAGCTACCTCGACTACACTTCTTCACATCCTACCTCCTGTAAGGACTCCATTCCATTCTCCCAGTTTCTCCGTCTCCGACGCATCTGCTCTGATGATGCTACCTTCCATGACGGTGCTTCTGATATGACCTCCTTTTTCCTCAACCGAGGATTCCCCCCCACTGTGGTTGACAGGGCCCTCAACCGTGTCCGACCCATTCCCCGCACCTCTACCCTCACCCCTTCCCCTCCCTCCCAGAACCGTGACAGAGTTCCCCTTGTCCTTACTTTTCATCCCACCAGCCTCCATATCCAAAGGATCATCCTCCGCCATTTTCGCCACCTCCAGTGTGATGCCACTACCAGTCGCATCTTCCCCTCCCTTCCCCTGTCAGCATTCCGAAGGTATCGTTCCCTCCGCGACACCCTGGTCCACTCCTCCATTACCCCCACCACCTCGTCCCCGTCCCAGGGCACCTTCCCCTGCAATCGCAGGAGGTGTAATACCTGCCCATTTACCTCCTCTCTCCTCACTATCCCAGGCCCCAAACACTCCTTTCAGGTGAAGCAGCGATTTACTTGTACTTCTTTCAATGTAGTATACTGTATTCGCTGCTCACAGTGTGGTCTCCTCTACATTGGGGAGACCAAGCGCAGACTGGGTGACCGCTTTGCGGAACATCTCCGCTCAGTCCGCAAGCAGGACCCTGAGCTTCCGGTTGCTTGCCATTTCAACACTCCCCCCTGCTGTCATGCTCACATCTCTGTCCTGGGATTGCTGCAGTGTTCCAGTGAACATCAACGCAAGCTCGAGGAACAGCATCTCATCTACCGATTAGGCACACTACAGCCTGCCGGACTGAACATTGAGTTCAATAATTTCAGAGCATGACAGCCCCCCGTTTTACTTTCATTTTTAGTTATTTTTTCTTCCTTCTTTTTACATTCTTTTTTACATTTTTTACAATCTTTTTTTGCATTTATTTCATTTCATCTTAGTTTGTTCAGTTTGCTTACCCACTGTTTTTTTCAGGGTTTTTTTCAGGTTTGCACTTGCTGCTTTTCAATATTCAGTGTATTTACACCTAATCTGTACTAATGCTTTGTCTTTCAACACACCATTAACATATTGTTTGCCTTTGCTCTGTGACCTTTTGGTCAGCTATGTGGCCTGGTCCAATCTGCACCTTCTCCTTTGTTATCTCTTGCCTCACCCCCACCTCACTTGCTTATAATCTGTGACTTTTCTAATATTTGTCAGTTCCGAAGAAGGGTCACTGACATGACTCTGCTTCTCTTTCCACAGATGCTGCCAGACCTGCTGAGTGATTCCAGCATTTCTTGTTTTTGCTCCCTTGTACTTCAGAGAGTTTTGCGGATTGGATCATGATGACTTCAGCTGTCATTCACTTATTTATTCTGACTCAGAAATTCAACACTAAAGTTAACTGATGCTTACATTAACACTGATTAAAATATGGGATTTAATTGATGAGTCATTATGTTCACACATTCAGATGAAAGGCAAATATATTAGCATTTAAAAAGGTGAAAGATCAGGATTATCATTTCTATTATTTGAGTTGGTGGTGTGGGACCGACAATCAGGGTCTACAGACCTGATAAGCACGGCATTCATAGAGCATCTTAACCAAGTGAAAATGCCTCACATGCTGAATTATTCAAGCAATGAACTACTTTTTGTAGAAATGCTATTCAGGCAAGTGTGGCATCGTTCTTTGCCAGCATCGCCTCACATTGAGCAAGGTGATGATTGGCTGGCTCATCTGTTTTTCTGGTAGTTTTACATAACAAGCCAACCTAGAAAATTAATGAAAGCTGAGTACGATGGTGCAGTGCTTATGTTCCTGGACAGAGGGACTGGGGGTGCATGTGTGCAGATCCTTGAAGGTGGCAGGACATATTGAGAGTGTAGTTAGCAAAGCATATGGGATTTGGGCTTCATAACTAGGGGTATTGAATACAAAAGCAAGGAAGTTATACTGAAATTTTCGAAAGCTCTAGTTAGGCCCCAACTAGAGTACTGCAACCAATTCTGGTCACCACACTTTAGGAAGGAAGTGAGGGTCCTTGATAGGGTGCAGGGCTAACTTACCGAATAGTTCCAGAGTTGAGGGATCTTAGCTACAAGGACAGGTTGGATAAACTGTATTGTTCTCCTTGGAACAAAGGAGTTTGCCAGGAGATTTGATAGAATTGTACAAGGCTATGACAGGTTTATATAAGTAGACAAAGAAAAGCTGTTCCCATTAGCTGATGGTACAAGGTCTAGGGGGTGCAGATTTAAGGTTTTGGGCAAGGGATGCAGAGGGGATGTGACGAAAGGGAGACAATGAATGATTTATAAAGGAAATTGGATGGGCACTTGAAGGAAATAAATCCGCAGGGCTATAGGGATAGGGCTGGGGGAATGGGACTGACTGGATTGCTCTACAGAGAGCCAGTATGGACTCGATGGGCTGAATGGCCTCCATCTGTGCTGTAATGACTTTATGACTTTATGACTCCATATCAAAGCACTTCTTCACACAAAGGGTTGGAATCTGGAACTCTCTGCTGCCAAAAACTGTTGAAGTTGGGGTTCAATTGTCCACTGGCAACATGATGTAAAAACAATAATTCTGCCTTCCTAAATAACTGGGAACACTTTCAGGATACAGTGGACTGATACAGGACAGATAGCCTGCACCTAAAGCAAATCGAAATAAAGAAACTTACGAGGACTGTTAAGGCAGCAATCAGGAAACCTTTAAAAAAGATAGAGGACTGAGGATGGATAATCTAGGATGAGACAAATCGTGAAGAAGAAAGTAACTAATTGGGGTATATGGACAAAGCTACCTAGAGAGGTGTACATGAACCGGGCACTAGGAATAGGCAGATGCTAGGGCACTTGAAAAGTAGGAAATCTAGGGCTTGGATTTGAGTACAATGATGAAGCCATGATGCTGCTGACCTCAAAGGAAGCCAGGGATCCCTGTGGCATGGATTTCCCCTTTCCTGACGTTAGTTTGACTCTGGTGCCAGGTCAAAAGGATCTCCAGGCGTCCAGCAACATTGATGTCATCAAACAGAATAAGCAGCCAATCACATTGAAATGTTCTTACAGACAGCAAATGAAGAAGCAAAATACACTGATTATAAATTGAATGTTTGGGACATACACATTAGAAGCTGAATTATCATAAATATTTTTTCAAGTTATAAAAACTTGGAATTTTCTAGTGGAACGGAAATTTTTGACATTGCACAAATATAAAATTAGCTTTCCAGGGCCCGAGAGGTCTTCAGCAGTAATTATGACTCAGCACGTTAATAAAAACAGTTATGTGGGGTTTTACCAGCAATATTACAGTGTAATGGGGAAATTCTCATCAGTGCAGTGATTTTTAGTTGATTTCCTTCTGTGGGGACTTCAAAAGTGCACCCTGTGAAGAAGTGTAGAATCACTGACAGCAATTTCTGGATTTCTACGTTTAGTTGCTCATGTGTGGATTCCAGAAATTGTTGTCAGTTTCAGAGGAGTAATGATGAGGAATGCTGACAGTTTCATCGTCATTATGTCACAGGAGTTTTGTTTTTATATTGAAAGCTAAAAATTCTGTGTGCTTTTAAAAACTGAGAAAAAGGATTTTTCTCTGTGAATGTTGAATGCTGAAACTTGGTGTTTGATCTGAGTGAAGTGTGCAGACTGCAAGGCACCTGTTTCCAAGCGGCTCAACAGGGAAATGACAGGAAGATTTATGACTGTCACATGACTTGATTGTGGGTTTTAGTTTCACTTTGCATTGTGAGATCAGTAAGCTGAGCAGCATGCAGTGAGATGGTCGGGACCTGTTTGCAGACCAGAGGAAAAATACCTACTCTCTGGAAAAGAAGACTTGCCTCTCTTGGATAAAGAAGTCCTACCTTTGAGGTGTGGCTGGGGTCTGCCTAGAGAGAGGAAAAGACCCTTGGAGAGAGAAAAAGCCTAGGAAAGGAGAAGTTGCTATACTCTGTGGGGGACCACTGCTTTGCAGAGAGGAAGCCCTGCAATTTTAAAGGTAGCAGATTCCTATTACCTCCAGTGTCTGAAAAATCTCTGCCTCAACAGTGATTCCTATTGCCTCGTGTTTTGGGAGATCTGAAAAGCTCAAGAAAGCTTCTATTGCTAGACTGCTACTTCAAAATCCAAATAGACCTGTTGCTACACCCTTTTCTGAAAGATCTGTGTGACGCCTGCTGCAGACGAATTGCCTCGAATGTCTATGCATCATAGACTGTTCATCAACCTTGCCTGGAGAGACTTTGTGTGGCATCCAACTATTCAACTCTGGGACACCTCACCGACCAAGAAATATCCTCCCAGAACATTACAACCCAACTATTTTATTATTCCTAAGCAACAGGTGTGAAGAGAAAAGCATTTCTCCCCAGTTAACTGCTTTTTGAATGTATGTGCGTGTGAATGAGGGTTAGCAAAAATAAGGAGTTCTAAAATCTTTTCATATATAGATTTATCTAATTATCATTTAAGATTTAGTTTATTATTAAATAGTTAATTTTGTTTTTGTTTAAAGAAACCTGGTTTGGTGTGCTTTATTCTGGGTGACAAATAGAGTGTTTAATTTGGCTATTTTTCCGGTAGGTGAGAAACTTTACCAATATGCTGTGACCTGTTGAGTAGTGGAAATTAATTAATAGTGCATTACTCCTGCCTTGGTCATATATATACATGAATAGGCCCTTGGTAGTACAGAACTTGAATATTGCTGGAAAAAGAGACATGCTGTCGAAGCTTTTCATCTTTCACTCATCAAGACAGATGCAAGAATACCAAATTTCAAACAGAGCAACAATGTATACTGCATGAAAAAAGGGAGTTGATTGGTTGGCAAGTCAACTCTGATTGGCTAAGGAGTTGCCATGGAGAATGCACCAGGGAACTGTTTACCCCCACGCTTTTGTTTAGGTCAAAAAAGGCGCAACAATACAAACTGCTTCTGAAAAGATCCTGGTGACCTGTCTCTGTGTACCTAGATGCCAGACCAAAGGACAACTGATATCCTTCCATACCTTCTCCTTTTCCTTCAAGAATTAACAAGTACTTGGCCAAAGTTTTTTTTGTCTTTTTGTGAAGTGAATCTCTGCAAAGAAAACTTCTTTTTTATTTAACTAGTGTGTCTGTGTGCATGTGTGTTGGGTATCCGGAAGGGAATATTTATTAACATTCATATTTCAAACTGTGTGTTAATGCTTTACACCTTAACTGGATAAGCCTTGGTTTATAATAAACTGCTAATTGTGTTGTTTATTAAAGAAACCTGGTTGGTGTATTTCATTCTGAAATAAAAAATAGAGTATACGATTGGCCGTATCGGTAACTGGGTAAACATTTGAATATATGCTGTGACCTGTGGAGAAGTGGAACTAGAGAAATACAATGCACTCCTCCCGCCTTGGTGGTAACTGTACTGTGGATACCATCTATCATGTTGTGTGGCACTACCACTGTGCTAAATAGGAGAGCTTCAGAACAGATCTAGCAGTTCAAAGCTGGGCATCCAAGAGGTGTTGTGGGCCATTGGCAGCAGCAGAATTGTATACCACCATAATCTGTAATCCTATGGCCCGGCATATCCCATGCTTAGTCATTACCATCAAGCCAGGGGACCAACCCTGGTTCAATGAGTAGTGTAGGAGAGCATGCCAGGAGCAGCACCAGGCACACTTGAGAATGAGATGTTAACCTGGTGAAGCTACAACACATGCTAAACAGTGGAAGCAGCTGGCTATAGACAGAACTAAGCGATCCCCCAACCAACGGATCAGATCAAAGCTCTGCAATTTTGCCACATCCAGTTGTGAACGGTAGTGGACTACTAAACAACGAACGGGAGGAGAAGGCTCCAAAAACATCCCCATCTGCAATACACATCAATGCAAAAGACAAGACTAAAGCATTTGCAACCATCTTCAGCCAGATGTGCCGAGTGGATGATCCATCTTGGCCTTCTCCTGAGATCCCCAGCATCACAGATTCAGTCTTCAGCCAATTCAGTTCACTCCACGTGATGCCAAGAAATGGCTGACTGTACTGGTTACAGCAAAGGCTATGGGCCCTGACAACATCCCAGCTCTAGTGCTGAAGACCTGTGCTCCAGAACTAGCTGCACCCTTAGCCACACTGTTCCAGTACAGCTACAGCACTAGCATTTACCTGACAAAATTGCCCAAGTTTGTGCTGTCTACAAAAAGCAGGAAAAATCCATTCTGGCGAATTACCGCCCCATCAGCCTACTCTCAATCATCAGCAAAGTGATAGAGGGGTGTCGTCGACATTGCTATCAAGGGGAACTTACTCACCAATAATCTGCTCATAGATGCTCAGTTTGGGTTCTACCAGGACCACTTGGTTCCAGACCTCATTACAAGTCTTGGTCCAAACGAGCTAAATTCCAGAGATGATATGAGAATGACTGCCCTTCACATCAGGACAGTATTTGACTGAGTGTGGCACCAAGGAGCCCTAGTAAGACTGAGGTCAATGTGAAACAGGGGAAATCTTTCCACTGGCTGGAGTCATATCTAGATCAAAGGAAGATAGTGGTGGTTGTTGGAGGTCAATCATCTCAGCTCCAGGACATCACTGCAGGAGTTCCTCAGGGCAACGTCCTAGGTCCAACCATCTACAGATGGTTTATCAATGGCCTTCCCCCAACATAACACTGGAAGTGAGGATGTTTGCTGATGATTGCACAACTCCTCATATAATGAAGTAGTCTGTGTCTGCGTGCAGCAAGACAAAGAAAACTTTCAGGCTTGAGCTGGTAAGTGGCAAATAACATCTGTGCCACACAAGTGCCAGACAATCACCTTCTCCAACATCCTGGGGCGGGGACGGAGGGGGGGGAGTGGGGGTGGTCACCATTGACCTGAAACCGAACTGGACCAGCCACATAAATACTGTGACTACAAGAACAGGTCAGAGGCTGGGAATTCTGCGGTAACTCATCTCCTGACTCCCTAAAGCCTGTCCACCATCTACAAGTCACAAATTAGGAGTGTGATGGAATTCTCTCCACTTGTCTGGATGGGTGCAGCTCCAACAACACTCAAGGGACTTGACACCATCCAGCATAAAGCATGCCGCTTGATTGGCACCCCATCCACCGCCTTAAACATTCACTTCCTCCACCACTGCCACACAGTGGCAGCAGTTTGTACCATCTACAAGATGTACTGCAACAACTCCCCACGGCACCTTCCACACTGGCGACCTCTACCACCTAGAAAGACGAGAGCGGTAGGTGCATGGGAACACCACCAGCTGAAAGTTTCCCTCCATGCCACAAATCATCCTGACTTATAAATATGTCACAGTTCCTTCATCGTTGATGGGTCAAATTCCTGGAACTTCCTCCCTAACAGCAGTGTGGGAGTACCTACATCACACAGACTGCAAGAAGGTGGTTCACTACCGTCATCTCAAGGGAAATTAGGGATGCGCAATAAATTCTAGCCTTGCCAGTGATGCCCACATCCTGTGAATCAATAAAAAAAGATACACAGTTATTTGCCCTGTTCACTTAGGTCCTAGATGCCCAGTTTCATGCGCTACAGCAATATTAGCTTGTACATTCAGCAACTTGTCACGCAAAGAAATATAAAAAACTAAACATGCAAAGGTAAGCCTAACTAATGGCAGTCCCTCCTAGGTTCCCTGTTGCAGAAAAGGTTGTTCCAATATCAATAACATGTTAATAACCCACTAAAGCTCACACCACTTAACACACTGCCACTAATGTTCAGTAGCCACAAACACTAAGACCCAATAACATTTGTTAACTCAACACTTTAACATTAACGGTTACACTGTGCACTCTGATCCTGTGACTTGCTGGTTCATTAACTCAGTGGAAATTTACCCCTAGCATCTTATTTGATAAGTATTCAATAGCCCAGTAATAAGGACATAAGGAAAATTCAAAGATGGGAAAATTTTACCTGTCAAGATTATCGTACTGGTATCCCAGTTCATCTTGCCCAGTGTCCAAACCCATCTTCACCTCTGTTAACTTTTCTATTTTAGACACAATAATAATTGCCTTTTTGTAGCACTTTTAAAGTCGTAAAGTTTCACAGGATCACAATCAGAGAAAAATTGGCACTGAATCACGTAAGATAGGAGAGATGGCCAAAAGCTTGTTCAAAGATAGGTTTTAAAGAGCGGCTTAAAGAAGGTGAGAGAAGGGTAGAGAGGCGGAGAGGTTTATGGAGGGAATTCCAGAACTTAGAGTCCACACAGCTGAATACACGGCCACCAATAGTGGAGAGATGGAAATTGTAGAAGTGCCAATAACATGATAACATGACCAGACAAAGATGGAATACATTCATTTTTCTGCACTTTTCAAACAAGCAATTTTCATCCCATTTATTTAGTTGCCTTATTTAAATCATAAATCCAACATTTAATTGTAATTTGTTTTCCCATAGCTGAAGCAAGTTTGCAGCAATTATCTTGCACCAGCTTTGACCATGTTAATGTTTACAGTTCACAAGCAGTGGCTGTTTCAGTGTGTATGCTAATTAATATTAGATGCCAACATGTAAATAGCACTCATGTTACTATTCTTGGTTATCAAAGTTCATGCCAGTGCAGTGCAATGATGAGTGAACACTGCACCAATAGTTGAAGATGAAAAGTTAAGCGTTAAGGACATAAATGTGGCCATTCAACCCAGTATAGAGTTACCGAATGTTACCTTACTGAACCATGCCAATCACCCCAATGTAGAATCATGGGGGTAATTCTGACTGTGAGATAGTGTATGAAGGCTGACAGTGAGTTGGTAGATTGGTCAGCACGGGAGCAGTTTTCGAGCGATGGGAGAGTGACCCGTCTTTCAGATCACCCCATCAACATCACAGCGTTAACATTTGTGGCGTGAAAGATTTCCTTTTGCCACAAATCACAGCCTTCACCACTCAACTTCAGCTGACATCTGGATTCTGTGCGCTTGACTAGGAATCACATTCCCCCATGAATAACATTGCAGGACAAAGCCCATTGTTATTTCGGGGGGAAAAAACAGAAAATGCTGGAAATATTCAGCAGGTCTGCCAGCATCTCATAGAGTCATAGAGTTATACAGCACAGAAACAGGACCTTCGGCCCATTGTGACCATGCCAGCCATCAAGCACCTAACTATTCTAATCCCATTTTCCAGCACTTGGCCCATAGCCTTGTATGCTATGATGTTTCAAGTGCTCATCTAAATACTTCTTGAATGTTGTGAGGGTTCCTGCCTCTACCACCGTCTGGGTGAAATTTCCTTAAATCCTCTCTAAACCGCCTGCCACTTACCTTAAATCTATGCCCCCTGGTTATTGACCCCTCCGCCAAAGGAAAAAGTTTCTTCCTATCTATCCTATCAATGTCTCTCCTAATTTTGTATACCTCAATCCGGTCCCCCCTCAGCCTTCTCTGTTCTAAGGAAAACCACCCTAGTCTTTTCAGTCTCTCTTCATAGTGAAATGCTCCAGCCCAGGCAACATCCTGGTGAATCTCTTCTGCACCCTCTCCAGTGCGATCACATCCTTCCTATAGTGTGGTGCTCAGAACTGTACACAGTACTCCAGCTGTGGCCTAACTAGCATTTTATACAGCTCCATCATAACCTCCCTGCTCTTATATTCTATGCCTCAGCTAATAAAGGCAAGTATCCCATATGCCTGCCTAACCACCTTATCTACCTATGCCTTCAGTGATCTATGGACAAGTACACCAAGGCCCCTCTGACCTTCTGTACTTCCTAGGGTCTTACCACCCATTGTGCAAAAGGCTATTTTAGCTCTTGTGAACTTATAGTATCTTTATTGCTTTGGTTATTGTACTTTAGTTTGCTACTGTGCCTTCTGGCTTCTATATATCATCCTGGAAATAACTCTATTAGTGTCAGCCCATCTACGTAGCCTGACTTTGGAAAAGGCAGGAGAATAGAATGGACAATTGCCCATCCGTCGTGTTGTTTATGAGAGATTAATGGTACAAAGTGGATGTCATGTTTCCATGTGCAGCAATGACAGCATGTGAAGCATCGTGATGAAGCAGTAAGGTGATTAAAATGTAAGTATGATAATTCATTCACAAATAAAAAATTCTGCTCATAAAGATTGTCCGGAAGGCAGAGTCTAAAATATAAATGTTCCTTTGCACAACACTGCTTAATTAACTTCCATCCATCTGAACTGTTCCTTTGGATAAAGCCAGTTTAAAATATATCCTTATCTTCAAAGAATCATATCGGACAGAAAGAGGCCATACAGTCCATTGTGCCTGTGCTATCTCTTTGAAAGAGCTATCCAATTAATCCCACTCCCCAGCTCTCTCCACAGATCCCTGCAAAATATTCCTTTTCAACTATATATCCAATTGCCTTTTAAAAGTTACTGTTGAACCTGCTTCCTCATCTCTTTCAGGTGGATCATAACAACTCAGTGCATCAAAATATTTCTCCTCATCTCCTCTCTGCTTCTTTTGCCAATTATCCTAAATTGCTGGTTACCAACATTCCTGCCAGTGAAAACAGTTTCTCCTTAAGTGTTTTATTAAAATTGCTCATAATATTATTATAATTTCTTTCCCCAAAGATCCTTTTCAGTGGCATTGCTTTCACATGAAGAAAAAAGGTGCAAAATTCAAATTGTGGTGCATCTTCTAGCAACACTTTGAAGGCCTGTCGCTACCTGCGCAGCCCGTGTAGCGTTCTCCGGGGGTATGGGAGCAATGGAAGACATTGATTTGGCGCTATCCAAACTGGCTGATGTGATTCCAGGATCCCAAATTTGGACAACACAGGTCTTGGAAACATCTGTGTCATCCACTCTTGAGAAAAGTGTGAAGCAGAAAGATGGAGCCTGCAGTAGCATTATTTAAAGGAACAGGCACCCTGATTGCAGGTAGGTTAAATTTTTGGAACTTTTTATATTGTAAAGTACTCTGCACTGTTTTTGGAGGTGTTGTGATGAGATCCTGCATTTGGCAGGGAGTGTTGCTGCATTCTCACAGGGAGGGCAGAGGAATAGGGGACCCATGCACACAAAGGCAGTGATAGGTATGGGGGCAGCAGTGGCAGTGCCTCTGGGTCTGCAAAACATGGAGATGGAGCAGAGGCTGCAGAGAGGGCAAGATTTGCACGATGCCCTCTGTTAAGTTGGAGCCGGACTCCTCCATGTTCCTTGACAGCGACAGGAGATTGTCTGGCAGGCCAGCCAATGCACCCAGCGTCACTGTGTGCATCTTCATCAACACTCTCCATTGAAGTCCTCAGCTAAGTCCACTGCAGTAGAACCCGTCTGCCACCTTGCCCTCTGGTGAGCTGGCAAACCAACCATCCTTTACCTCTGGCTTGTTTGCAGCCCACTCATGTTGGGTGACTCACCATGTACTGATCCTGATTTTATACTAGCCACTAAGGTAAGTGCAGAGCCAGTCTGAGCTGGTGGCTGTGAGTGACAGGTCAAGTGACGGAGCCTCTTCATCAGTGCTGTGCTTTTGCTCTCTTTCCTCTTCCTGGGACTCCTAGGGCTGGGCAGGTAGCAGTTCTTGGGTGTCTGAAAATAGGAACTCAACAGGTGAAGATTGGTGTGAGGGTAGAGGGGGGTGAGGTGGGAAGCAAGAGGTCCATGGTCACACCATCAGCAGCTTGCTCATCATATCAGATAGCAGGATGAGGGTGGGCTGGAAGTTGAGAAGGGGCATAATGCAGGAACAGACCATCATTCTTAATGTTCTCAGTGCTGCTGTCTGCTACGAGCCCAGTCGCAGCTGGCACCTTGATGCAGAGAACCATCTCCTCTGTAGGGCTCAGCTCTGCTGCACTCCTTTCTATTGTGTGTTACCTTATCCTGCAAGAGAGAGGGCATAATGTTGGTGATTGTGTATTGTTGTTTTTGGGTGATGTGCCTGCCATAGCTGAATAGCTGGAGGTAGCTAGAGGTGGGCGTGAGGCTGGCAGCATTGGTGGGTGTGTGAGGGTGAGGTGGAGTATCTGGATGTTAGGCGTGTATCCTATGTGCCAGGGAGTGCTGCTGGGTGAGTGATGGGTGTGTGCAGCATTGAGCAGTGTGACAGGCTGGTGATGTGATGGGTAGGAGATGCCATGTGAAGATGCATTCACTGACATTGACTACCTTTATGAGGTCATTAGACTTCTTGTGGCACTGCTGCCAGGTCCTCGGATTCAGACACTGGGAATTGACCTTCCTGGCCACCTACTCCCTTCTGAGGATAATAAAAACAAGAAATGCTGGAATCACTCAGCAGGTCTGGCAGCATCTGTGGAAAGAGAAGCAGAGTTAACGTTTCGGGTCAGTGACCCTTCTTCGGACCCTTCTGAGGATGGTCCTTGAGGGTCTCCTGGCCCCCGCCATAGCGACTCTTCTCCTGCCCACCTGCCTCACTCATGGCTTCAGCATCGCATCCATTACTGTGGATCCTCTGTCTGCTCTGGTGTTCAGTTTTCACAAATTTCTATTGCAGCAATCTTTATATCCAGCTTCCTTTAAGAAAGAACAGGCTGCTTGTACCATGTGATTAGCGGACAACACTCTGTGTGCTGAGCTTGCTGGCAGCATTATGGAGCAGTGAACAGCTAGTGCCACAATCATTCAGATGAATCGGTTACATGAATTTTGTGTGTTGCCCACCTCGATCTGAATGGGCGTGGGCAAGCCACGAATTGCAACCCCTGCACCCAAAAATCAGGGCACATGAACTTCTAGCCCAAAGTGTGCTTGTCTGAATTATTCTAAATGTTGTAACATCCTAAACATTCTGTTGTTAATCCACTATGGATGTTTAATGTACTTGCTCTGTGCAGGCATGGAATGCTTTATGCTGACATACTTTTTATATAAGAATTTAAAAATAAAAATCAGTTGCAGATCCATCTTTAACTCTCGTATTGGTACCAGACCAGAGATTTTCAGCATTGGCTTAATTGATATATCAGTCTGTCTGAATTAGCTGGTTCATCTCATGCACCCTCAGTGACATTCTGCTAGAGTTAGTGCAGCAACTAAATTATGGAAGCCAGGGTTTGGGGCTGCCAGGAGGGAAATGTGTAATTATTGCTGAACCATCATCAATACATTCTTGTAAAACAGAATTAGATAGTTACTTAAAAAGGGGGTATAGGAAGTGAGGAGACTGGAATTAGACTTAATGAGGGGGATTTATTATATGGTAGAAGCTGTACCATGGTGGAAATTAAAACAACTAGGAGTGGCGGCAGGTTTTGCAAAACCCCCACTCCCATAAAGTGCCCACCTAGATATTGGTGGTCAACCTTGACTCAGCGGTAGCACACATGCCTCTGAGAGTTAGAAGGTTGTGGTTTTAAGAGCCATTCCAAACAGCTGAGCACATACTCTGGGCTGATACTGCAATACTGAGGGTGGGCGGCACTGCTGGGGGTGCCATATTTTGGATGAGACATTAAACTGAGACCCTATCCTCTCAGATGGGCATAAAACATCCCACGGCTCTATTTAAAGAGGGCAGAGGAAGTTCTCTCAGTCTCCTGGTCAATATTTTTCCCTCAATGGAATTACTAAAACTGCTTAGCTGGTCATTTATCTCATTGCTGTTTGTGGGAGCTTCCTGTGTGGAAACTGGGTGCTGTGTTTTTCAGATTAAAACAGTGACTACACTTGAAAAAGTACTTAATAAGCTGAAATGCACTTTGGGAAGTTCTCACCAAGGCATTCGACACAGTGAGCAGAGATGGACTTTGGAAAATCCTTGAAAAACTTGGATGCCCACCCAGGTTCCTGGCCATGGTGAAGCAGTTTCATGAAAATCAGTACAGACAAGTCAAGGAAAACAGCGCCCTCTCAAGTCCCTTCTGTATCTCCAGTGGCTTGAAGCAGGGATGTGTGCTGGCCCTGACCCTATTCACCATCTTTTTCAGCATGATGCTGCAGCCGGCAATGGAAGACCTCAAGAAGGGAGTTTGTGTACGCTTCTGGACTGAGGGAGGCTTTTTCAACCTCAGGCGTCTTCAGGCTCACACAAAGACACAAGAAAAACTCATCCGCGAACTTCTTTTCGCCGATGACTACACTCTCCTGGCCCACAGTCAGTCAGACCTGCAACGTATAACAATACATTTCTTCCGGGGTGGCACAACTCTTTGGATTAAAAGTCAGTTTAAAGAAAACTGAAGTCCTGCATCAGCCTGCACCCCAAGAAAAATATAGACCACCAAGCATTGTCATCGGGGGTACCGAGCTGAATGCCGTCAAGCAATTTACTTATTTGGGGAGCGTCATCTCGTTTGATGTCACCATAGACAAGGAAGTGGACAACAGGCTCTCAAAAGCAAACAATACATTCGGCAGACTCTACAAACATGTGTGGAGCAACAACAGCCTCAGAGCACAGACCAAACTCAAAGTGTACAAAGCCATAGTCCTCACCACCCTTCTGTATGACGCCAAGTCATGGGTCCTATACCGCCGTCATGAACACTTTCTAAAGCACTTCCATCAGTGTTGCCTCCGCAGCGTCCCCAAGATCCGCGGGCAGGACCGCATCTGAAACATTGAAGTCCTGGAAACAGCCAACATCACCAGCATTGAGGCCATCCTCCTGCAAAGCCAATTGTGTTGTGCAGATCACGTTGCCCGGATGGACGACAGTCGCCTGCCCAAGATTGTGTTGTATGGAGAGCTGACCATGGGTAAAAGGAACAGAGCGGCCCCATGCAAACGTTTCAAGGACTCCCTGAAGAAGTCCCTCTCTGTGTGCCACGTCGACCATCGCCAGTGGGAAACACAGGCCACAGATTGTGATGCCTGGAGATGCTACATCAGGAGGGCTACAGACACCTTTGAGACTGAGCGAAGAACCAGCATGAAAGAGACAAGGAGGAGAAGGATAGATCGAATTGCTCCCAGCAGTGACTACACCTTCACTTGTACCCACTGTGGGAGAATCTGCCGGTCATGGATAGGCCTAACTAGCCACCAGCGGGCCTGCAACTGATGACTACAACCTTCCCAAAATCTTCGTCCATGAAGAAATGCCAAGAAGGAGAAGACAAAATGAAAAGCTTTATAGAAATACAAGTCTTTTTCATTTAGGTCCAAATTTCAAATTTTACAACTCGCCAACCTGAGAAATGCCTCACTTGGTGGATGAGGTTTTTGAGTTTCTGGGTAACTTTGCCAGTCGGGGCCTGGGCAGCACAGTATGGACCAGAAGGAAGGTGTGATAGCAGCTGTCTAACCCAGCACTTCTCTGTAACATAGCTAATATCAGGAGATACATGCTGAGGCACAGTGGCGCAATGGGTGGCACAGTGGTGCAGTGGTTAGCACCGCAGCCTCACAGCTCCAGCGACCTGGGTTCGATTCTGGGTACTGCCTGTGTGGAGTTTGCAAGTTCTCCCTGTGACCGTGTGGGTTTTCGCCGGGTGCTCCGGTTTCCTCCCACAGCCAAAGACTTGCAGGTTGATAGGTAAATTGGCCATTATAAATTGCCCCTAGTATAGGTAGGTGGTAGGGGAATTAAGGAAAGGTGGGGATGTGGTAGGAATATGGGATTAATGTAGGATTAGTATAAATGGGTGGTTGATGGTTGGCACAGACTCGGTGGGCCGAAGGGCCTGTTTCAGTGCTGTATCTCTAAAAAAAAACCAATGTGTTTGTTAAATATGAATATCACAGCAAGAGGCCTCTCAAAACAAGCTACACTTTGAATATAATATTCACGATTAACGCTTCAGCCAGTTTTAAACACAGCCAAGCTGCGTATGACCAATTTTATAACAAATTCATTATGACACTCATTATTACTCTGCACATAGGCAAACTAATTTATAATAACACCTGAACATCTTCAATATAATTACTATCTGATTTAGTGACTTGATTATTTCCTACTAATGATCTCTTGATATCCACTCAATAAACTAATGATTAAAGTTTACCCACAGTTAATTGCCTCTGCAATTATGCCCCTCTGGAGTTCGATAAGGACCTATCCTTGGCAGCCTCTTATTTCTCATGTGCATGCTATCTCTTGGAGATACATCTGAAAACATAACATGATGTTTCATATGTACTCTGACAACACTAAGCTCTAACACCCTGCTCTGGATGAGCAGTAATTTACTCCAGTAAACATTGGGAGGACCAAAGCCATTGTCGGTGACCCCTGCCACAAACTCCGTTCCTTCACCACTGATTCCACCTACCTTCTTGGCCACTCAGGTTGCTATGTTGCCTACTTGTTTCCAGGGTCAAGGATGTCACTGAGCAGTTGCAGATCACTCTGAGGGGGAGGGTGAATAGCCACTAGCTGTGGTCCACATTGGTACCAGCAATATAGATAGAAAGGAATGATTTCCTGCAGGCAGATTTTAGGGAGCTAGGAAGGAGACTAACAAGCAGGACCACAAAAATCACAGACTACTCCTGGTGCCATGCACGAGGGAGTGTAGAAATAGAAGGATAGAGCAGATGACTGTGTGGCTAGAGAGATGGCGCAGGAGGGAGGCCTTTAGATTCCTGGGACATTGAGACTGGTTCTAGGGAAGGTGGTACCTATACAGGCCAAACTTGTTGCACCTCAACAGAACTGGGACCAATGTCCTTGCGAGGCAGTTTTCTAATGCTGTTGGGGAGGGTTTGAATTAACTTGGTGGGGGATGGGAACTAAGATGTAGCATTAGAAAAGAGAAACAAGGTGCATGAAGGATTAGAAGAGACAGATAGCACTGGAATAAGAAAGGTAAGAGGGAATGCAATAAGGTCGAAATTAGGTTTACAGTGCATGCATGTTACCGCACAAAGCATGCTAAATAATGTTGATGAGCTGCAGGCACGGATAGCTAAGTGGGAATATGATGTTACAGTAAATGGAGACCTGGTCTGGGTGCTAAATTTTCCTGGATACAAGTTGTTCAGGGAAGATTGGGAAGGAAAGAAGGGAGGATGGGTGGCAGTATTAATTAAGGAGTATATTACAGAGCTGGAGAGAGAGGGGTCAAGGACAGAATCGATTGGGTGCGAGTTAAGAAACAATAGAGGTACCATTACACTACTGGGTGTATTCTATAGGTGCCCAACTAGTGAGAAAGATATAGAGAAGCAAATTTGTAGGGAAATTACAGAAAGGTTCAAAAGCTATAGAGTAATGATAAAGGGGGTCATTAATTATCCTGATGTAAACTGTGTTAGGAATAATCTAAAGGGCAGAGAAGGGGAAGGTTTTTGAAGTGTGTTCAGGGGAATTTTCTTGATCAGTATGTTTCCGGCCCAATGAGAAAGGAGGTATTGCATGATCTGATTTTGGGGAATGAGTTGGGTCAAGTGGATAAAGTGTCAGCAGATGAAAATTTAGGTAACAGTGATCATTGTATCATAATGTTTAGGTTAGCTTTGGAAAAGGACATGGAGCAATCCATAGTAAAAATACTTGATTGGGGGAGGGCCAATTTCAGTGGAATGAGAACAGATCTGGCCCAAGTAAATTGGAATCAAAGATTAGCAGGAAAAACAGTTAAGGAACAATGGGCTGCCTTTAAAAAGGAGACGGTTCGGATAAAATTGAGGTACATTCCCATGAGGGCGGAAAGCGAGGACAAGCAAAGCCAGAGCTCCCTGGCTGCCAAAGGAGATAGAGTCTAAGATGGAATAGAAAAAGGGTGTGTATGACAGATGTCAGGTTGATAATACAAGTGAGAACCAGGCTGAATATAGAAAATTCCGCAGGGAAATTAAAATGGAAACGAGAGGCAAAGAGAGAGCATGAGAAGATAGTGGCAATGAACAAAAAAGGGAATCCAAAAGTCTTCTATAGGCATATAAATATCAAAAGGGTAGTAAGAGGATGGGGACCAAAAAGGGGATATACAAATGATGCCCAAGGACATGACTGAGGTACTAAATTACAACTTTGCATCTGTCTATGACAAGGAAGAAGATGCTGCCAAAGTCATAGTGAAAGAGGAGGTAGTTGAGACACTGACTGGGCAAAAAATGATAAAGTGGAAGTTTTAGGAAGGCTGTCTGTATTTAAAGTTGATAAGTCACCAGGAGCGGGTGGGATGTATCTAAGGGTACTGAGGGAAGTAAGGGTGGAAATTACGGAGGCACTGGCCATAATCTTCCAATTCTCCTTAGATATAGGGGTTGTGCCAAAAGACTGCAGAATTGTAAACATTACATCTTTGTTCCAAAAAGATTAACCCAGCAACTACTGGCCAGTCAGTTTAACCTCAGTGATGGGAAAGCTTTTAGAAATGATCACTCAGACAAGTATGGATTAATTAAGGAAAGTCAGCATGGATTTGTTAAAGGTAAATAGTTTTTGACTAATGTTACGACCAGGTGAGAAAGGTGTCTAGGGGTCTTTTGCTGTCTTCACCTGGTCTTATTGTAACAGAGTTTTATTTTTAAACACACTGTGTTTTGAGCTCCCCCTTTGTGAATCCTTGTTCACAGCTTTCCAATTATAAGGCAAAGAAATGAGTACACCAGGTTTTCTTTAGTTTAAAAGAAGAAAAGTGAAATTTATTAAACCTTAAATGTAAACTCTAACATGGTTATATGCCTACGATATATGATGCCCCCAGGCTAGCATGCACACGGATACACATGCAAATAGGGACAGAAAAGAGCAGAAGGAAAATAAAATGGAGAGGTTTGAGGCCGTCTCTAAAATGGCGTTTCTTGTTACTGTTTCTGTGTTTCCAGCTTGCCGTAGACAGCTCTTACTTTTCGTTGGGGCCCAGTATTCTTCTTAAACCTTATTCATTGTAGGAGACTTTTCTCTCTTGGGGTTCATATGTCTTCAATGGTTTCTGAAGCTGGTGAGAGTGAGGTGAGAACAGACAGGAGACAGGTGTTCTCAGTCCAGGAGAAAACAGCCCTCTGAGTTCAAAATTCTGTTGGAAGCTCGAATTCAAAAAACTCCAACTGTCAGTCAGTCACGTGACCAAACTGGCCCGACTATGTCTGTTTGTGTATTCGGCCATTTTAGCAGTTAACCGGGAATACTTCAATGTCTGGTAATCAAAGTCCATTGTGGATTAAATTGGAGCAGGGATTAGCTCCTTTGTCCTTTGAAGTACTTTTCTGTTGATTTGCTAATGTCTCTTTCCAGCCAAAGTCTGCAATTGTTTTTAAAGCAAGTGCTTTCTTCACCATCAGCAGTTTAAAATCAATGTTCACGTGGGAAATTAATTTTCCTCATTCTTGGCAGGTGGGGGGCTTGCCTGACACTAACGTAATTGAGCATTTTGATGAGGTAACAGTGAGCGTTGATGAGGGTAATGTGGTTGATGCGGGGTAGATGGACTTCCAAAAGGCATTTGACAAACAAAGTGATTCATGACAACGCTTGCCAGCGCTGACGTCATCAGGCTGCGCCGTGGTGCGCACATGCGCAGACGGTCTCCTGCTCTCTGCACATGCGCTGCGGTCCGGCTTGCCAGGACCAGTTTGCGCATGCGCAGATGACGTCATCGCGTAACGTCGTCTTCCTCGGGCAACGCGCCAGGTTGGCCTCTGCGCATGCGCTTCTTGCAATCTTCCGATATTCATGCATGCGTCAATCTTCCGATATTCACGCATGCATCAAAGCTTCGGCGCGAGTTTTTGAAAGTGGAAGGAGGAGAGGTTTCGTTGGGCATTTTCTCGCATTTTATCTCAATTATTTAGTCGTTTTGGAGATTTGCTTCATTTTTATTAGACAGAGGAGATTATTCCAAGGTAAGTTGCTCTGAAAACATTTCCATTGTCTGGGGCACTGCATGTGCTGCAGTCCCTGTTGTAAGTTGCTGTGTGCAGGCAGTACATGTGCTGCAGTCCAGCGAACAACCTTCCATCTAAATGGTCACTTTCGTTTTTGTAACGTTTCAATGGAGTGCATTCTGTATTTCTTATCTCATCTCATGTATCCCGTGTGGTCCCTTAATAGCCTTCCTGAACTTCCTGAACATATGCCTGCCTGTTCAAAGCTCCACTTCCCCCATCTTCGGTACCCTCTCCTTGCTGTTCGGTTACATAGTCACCTGTTCCTGCACCCATCCAAGCAGGGCACATGGACACACAGCCACCTGTTCCTGCACCCATCCGAGCAGTGCACATGGACACACAGCCACCTGTTCCTGCACCCATCCGAGCAGTGCACATGGACACACAGCCACCTGTTCCTGCACCCATCCGAGCAGTGCACATGGACACAGCCACCTCATGCCGTGTCCAGTGGTAGCACAAATGTGAATGTTCTTGCTGCGTACACAACTGGTGAGGTGGGAGTGCAGCCACACCATTCTCCATCCTCAGTGTTGCTTTAAGGCAAAGGTAGGTAAGAGTGAAAGAAATGGAAGGTGATGCTGATAGTAGTATGCAGGATGAAATGGGAGCGTATGGGAAGGCGCAGGAGTAGCATAACCACTAGCAGGGAACAGCTGGGCTAAATGGCCTGCTTTATGTTCATAGTCCAAAAGAAATGTGCTTCTTTTTCCAGCACCCTCACATCATTCATGTTTTCCCTGAGAGCAGCATTGAACCATCACGAGATAGGGGCAGTTACATCATCCTGACTCCTACAGCTGAGGTGGGTACTAAGTGATTCATTGGCGATGTTATCAGTACATGCCTATCCTGCAGAGCATAAAGCATGCGCAACAGTTATTTCATTGGAGGGAGGGAAGCTCTGACACTCCTGTTCTTTCCTTATTTCTTTTCATGTAAAACGTGCCCTTGAGAAAACAATCCTTGAGAATTAAGGACGGCATTCAAGCAAAGGAGGCAGTGCAGGAGAGGACGCAAGGATGTGCTGATTCCTGCATCTGAGGTGGGTAATAAGTGCTTCATTGGCAACGTTATCAATTGGTGCCCTCACTGCAGAACTTAAAAAGGTGTGCACAACAGTAATTTCAGTGGATGGAGGGAGGCAAGCTCTGACTCTGATTTGCTTTATTTCTTTTCATGTAAAACATGCCGTTGAGAAAACAATCCTTGAGACTTAAGGTCAGCATTCAAGCAACGAAGGCAACTGGATCATGCTGCGGAGCTCATCACGATGTGGAAAGGAACATTGAATTTATGGATGAAGTGGGAGTGCAAATTGGGATGCGCTTGGGGAACATTCACCAAGAATAGACTGAGCTCAGACTCTTGTGACTTTGCCTTCTTCACATGGACAATACAGTAGTGGAATAGAGAGCCAAGCGTTCATTCACCACAAGGCTCTCCAGGAACAATCTCTTTAGCTGTGCATAGCAGAGACTCGGCCTGTCTGTCTAACGGGAATGCTGGACACAACACTCATGTATCCATGCACAGCAGTTCCTTGGATGCTTAATGAACTTAATAAAACTTCTCAATAATTAACCCCAGAATTGTTGAGGTTTTGTTTTGCATGCTATTTCCCCAACTTTGCAACTGCACTTCAGATATTCAACTGTGGTGGAGGTAGGGGGGTAAAGGAGGGGTGGGTGAAGAGGGGGATAGAGGGGTGGGTGAAGAGGGGGATAGAGGGGTGGGTGAAGAGGGGGAGGGAGGGGTGGGTGAAGAGGGGGAGGTGAAGATGGAGAGGGGGCAGGGGTGGGGAGAGGGGGGATGGGTGGGGAGAGGGAGCATGCAAAATGCAGGGACCAGACAGTTGCAATGCCTGAAGTACTGTGGAGAAGTAGGGGAGAAAGCAACTGGGTAGGGGAGAAAGCAACCGGATTGGGCATCCGCAGCTGGAGGGAATGGCTGAATGGAGAGGGCCGGAAGCGAGAGGCCATAGAGAGCCGCAGGGAGCGAGCGTGTGAAGACCTTGGTATTGCCGGGTCCAGGGACTGGCCGGTAAGTCTTTTGCTGTTGTGTTTACAGCACATGCACAGAAAAAAGCACTCCTCTTCCGCACCGCTGCTCCCCCCCCCCCACAATATCCCCCACCCCCGCCCTCCCCCCCCACTCTCTCCCCTCCCCCCCTCCCCCACCCCTCTCCCTCTCCCCTTCCTCCCTCTCCCTCCCCTCCTCCCTCTCCCTCTCCCCCTACTCTCCCCCCCTCCTCCCCCAGTTCTCCCCCCTTCCCCCAGCTCTCCCCCCCTTCCCCCAGCTCTTCCCCCCACTTCCCCCAGCTCTCCCCCCTTCCCCCAGTTCTCCCCCCCTTCCCCCAGCTCTCCCCCCCTTCCCCCAGCTCTCCCCCTCCCTCTTTCCGAACGCCTCCCTCTTCCCCTCTCCTTCTTTACCCCCCTCCTTCTTCCCATCCCTCTTCCCCCCTCCCTCTTTCCCCCCTCCTTTACCCCCTCCCTCTTTCCCCTCCCTCTTTCCCCCTCCCTCCCTCTTCCCCCCTCCCTCTTTCCCCCCTCCCTCTTTCCCCCTTCCCCCCTCCCTCTTTCCCCCCCTCCCCCTTACCCCCTCCCTCTTTCCCCCTTCCCCCCTCCCTCTTTCCCCCCCTCCCCCTCCCTCTTTTCCCCTCCCTCTTTCCCCCCCTTCCCCCCTCCCTCTTTCCCCCCCCTCCTTCCCTCTTTCCCCCGCTGCCGTCACCGTCACCGCTGCTCTCCCCGCCCCCCGCGCTGCTGTCCCCGGCCCGCTCCACTCTCTCACTCCGGCCATTGTATACTGCCACGTGTTTGTTAGGTTTCCTCTGTGTGATTCTTTGAGCAGCGCCATCTTTAGTCCTGGCTACTGCTACAGTCGCAAGCTGTGACGTTTTAGTGGCACATGCTGTATTTGCGCATGTGCCAAATCAGCGCCACCTACCGATCGCGTAGTCAACAAATGCAGTCTTTGATAAAAGTGCCGCATAACAGACTTGTTAGCAAAGTTGAAGCCCAGGGAATAAAAGGGACAGTGGCAGCATGGATACAAAATTGGCTGAGTGACAGGAAACACAGAGTAGCGGTGAACAGCTGTTTTTCGGAGTGCAGGTAGGTATGCAGTGGGGTTCCCCAGGGTTTGGTACTAGAAGCACTGATTTTCTTGATATGTACTAATGATCTAGACTTGGGTGTACAGGGCATAATTTCAAAATTTGCAGGTGACACAAAACTTGGAAGTATTATGAACTGTGGGGAGAATAGTGAGAAATTCAAGAGGACATAGACAGGCTGGTGGAATGGGCAGACATGTGGCAGATGAAATTTAATGCAGAGAAGTGTGAAGTGATACCTTTTGGTAGGAAGAATGAGGAGAGGCAATATAAAAAATGGGTGCCATTCTAAAGGGGGTGCAGGAACAGAGGGACCTATGGTTATATGTGCACAAATCATTAAATGTGGTAGGGCAGGTTGAGAAAATGGTTAAAAAGGCAAACGGGATGCTGGGCTTTATTAGTAGACGCATTGAGTACAAAAGCAAAGGAGTTATGATGAACCTTTTTAAAACACTGGTTCAGCCTCAACTGGAGTATTGTGTCCAATTCTGGCCATCCCACTTCAGGAAGGATGTGAGGGCTTTAGAGAGGGTGCAGAAAAGATTTATGAGAATACTTCCATGGATGAGGAGTTTCAGTTACGTGGATTGATTGGAGAAGCTGAGGCAGTTCCCCGTAGAGAAGAGAGGAGATTTGATATAAGTGTCCAAATCATGTGGGGCCTAGACAGTGTAGATAAAAAGAAACTGCTCCCCTTGACAGAAGGGTCGAGCACCAGAGGATATCGATATAAAGTGGTTGGCAAAAGAACCAAAGGCCAAAAGCATCTGAGCGTTTCTGACACCTCTTTTATGATATCAGGCCAGCCTTCTATGATGAATCTCCACAGTGCCTGCAGTTGTGGGTCATTGGCTGTTTCTGATTGTAGTTGATCACATTTGTGCTGACCAAAATGCAATAAATCAGTTTTGAGCACATCTTCCACCTCGATGTCCATGCTGTCTACTTGTAGATCCAGTGGGACTTCTTCATTCTTGCTCGGGTTTGGCAATCTGCTCAGCTTAGCTGAGGTGACCATTTTGGTACCCGGTCCGCCCGTGCAGATGTAAATTATGGCAGTTCACCCCACTAGTGTCCCGCCTTGGATCTCCAGACGGATGTTGATATGCTCCAGGATATCGGTGTTCCCTCCCTTGAACTCACTAGCTTCCATGACCTTCTCCACGGTAAATACGGACGAGAAATATTCATTTAAGACTTAGCCCATTTCCCGTGGCTCCACACATAGATTACCACACTGATCCTTAAGGGACCTACTCTCTCCCTAGCTACCCTTTTACTCTTAATATACTTGTAGAATCTTTTAGGATTCTCCTTTATCTTATCTGCCAGGGAAATCTCATGGCCCCTTTTCACCCTCCTAATTTCCTTCTTAAGTGTACTCCTACATCCCCTATACTCCTCGAGGAACTCGCTCGATCCCAGCTGCTTATACCTGACATATGCCTCCTTCTTTGTCCTGACCAGACCCTCAATATCCCTCGTCAACCAAGGTTCCCTAAACTTGCCAGCCTTGCCCTTCCATCTAACAGGAACATGCCGGCCCTGAACTTTTCCTATCTCACTTTTAAAAGTCTCCCACATGCCAGACGTCCCTTTACCTGTAAACAGCCTCTCCCATTCAACTTTTGAAAGTTCCTGTCTGATGCCATCGAAATGAGCCTTCCCCCAATTTAGGACTTCAACTTGAGGACCAGTCCTATCCTTTTCCATAACTATCCTGAAGCTAATAGAGTTATGGTCAATGGTCCCAAAGTGCTCCCCCACTGACACATAAACCACCTGCCCATCCTCATTTCCTAAGAGGAGGTCGAGTGTAGCCCCTTCTCTAGTAGGGCCATCCACATACTGCTTCAGAAAACTATCCTGGACACACTTAACAAATTCTTCCCCATCTGATCCCTTAGCACTAAGGCAGTCCCAGTCAATATTAGGGAAGTTAAAATCACCTACAATTACAACCCTATAATTCCTACACCTATCTGTGATTTCCCTACATATATGCTCCTCCACTTCCCTCTGACTATTGGGGGGCCTATAGTATAATCCCGTCAAAGTGATCACCCCTTTCGTATATCTAAGTTCTACCCATATGGCCTTGCTGGACATTTCCCCCGGGATATCCTCTCTCAGTACTGCCGTGATGTCCTCCCTAATCAATAGTGCAACTCCCCCTACTCTCTTACCTCCACCTCTGTCACGCCGGAAGGATCGGTACCCCGGAACATTGAGCAGCCAGTCCTGCCCATCCCTCAACCATGTTTCCGTAATAGCTACAATATCACAAGCCCATGTACCGATCCATGCTCTGAGTTCATCTGCCTTACCTGTAAGGCTTCTTGCATTAAAGTAAATGCAGTTTAGCCTACCAGACCTTCCATGCTCCCTGTCCTGCCCCTGCACGGCCTGCCTACTGGACTTGCTTGCTTTAACCTCTACATTTGCTTCAAATATCTCATCTGAGAGGCTACTATTTTGGGTCCCACCCCCCTGCAAGACTAGTTTAAAACCTCCTGAGTAGTACTAGCAAACCTAGAGTTGAGATGATTGACCTCCAACAACCACAACCATCTTCCTTTGTGGTAGGTACAATTCCAACTAGCGGAGAGTTTTCCCCCTGATTCCCACTGATGTCAGTTTTGCTAGGGCTCCTTGATGCCATACTCAGTCAAATGCTGCCTTGATGTCAAGGGCAGTCACTCTTACCTCACCTCTTGAGTTCAGCTCTTTTGTCCATGTTTGAACTAAGGCTGTAATGAGGTCAGGAGCTGAGTGGCCCTGGCGGAACCCAAACTGAGCGTCACTGAGCAGGTTATTGCTGAGCAAGTGCCGCTTGATTCCACTGTCAATGACACCTTCCATCACTTTACTGATGAATGAGAGTAGACTGATGGGGCGGTAATTAGCCGAGTTGGATTTGTCCTGCTTTTTGTGTACAGGACATACCTGGGCAATTTTCCACATTGCCAGGTAGATGCCAGTGTTGTAGCTATACTGGAACAGCTTGGCTAGGGATGCGGCAAGTTCTGGAGCATAGGTCTTCAGTACTAATACCTGGAATAGGCGGATTGTCTTCTGAGGAAAGGTTGGACAGGCGAGGCTTGTATTCGCTGGAGATTAGAAGAGTAAGAGGCTACTTGATTGAAACATGTAAGATTCTGAGGGGTCTTGGCAGGGTGGATGTGGAAAGGATGTTTCCTCTTGTAAGAGAATCGAGAACTAAGGGTCACTGTTTAAAAATAAGAGGTCGCCCATTTAAGGCAGAGAGAAGAGGAGAAATGTTTTCTCTCAGAGGGTTGTGAGTCTTTGGAACGCTCTTCCTCAAAAGGCAGTGGAAGCAGAGTATTTGAATATTTTTAAGGCAGAGGTAGATAGATTCTTGATAAGCAAGGGGGTGAAAAGTTGTCGGGGGTAGGCGGGAATATGGAGCTGATGTTATAATCAGATCAGCCATGATCTTGTTGAATGGTGGAGCAGGCTCGAGGGGCCGAGTGGCCTACTCCTGCTCCTAATTTGTATGTTCTGGTTTTGAGTCACCTTAACCACAAGGTGCTGTTATTCCCTTTTGAGAAACATACTGTTCATATCAATGCAGTCAGCCTCTTGCAAGACACTAGTCTGTAATATAGAATACTGCCTTTTTAATAAGTAGATTTTTAATATTACCCTTTAATGGGAGGAAGGCAGCAGGTATATAATTAATAGTAAAAGCGGAATATGATTTGAATGCCCTTTTTAGAGTGGGTGCTAAAATATAGTGATGTCTTAGTAGTTTAATGGGCTTGGGTCATACATAGCAGGGACAGAAAGAATCAAATCACAACTTACTTTTCCCTGCTGAACGGCTATTTCATTGTCAGTTTTAACTTGATGGTAAAGGGTAATGGATGGCCTTGAGCAATTTCCTGAGTGGTGTTTATTGATAAAGCACATTCAAAGTGAACTGAGCAAAAACATGCTGCATTTTCACTCTGATGCTTCAGGATATTGATAATCCATAGTTTTCCCAATGGCTCCGTGAGATTATTCCGCAAATAGCTGAGCCACAGGGGACAGGAAGATCGCAGGTTCATCCGAAGGTCTCTGCTGCATTGGATGATCTTGGTCTTGTTGGGAGGTGGGTGGAGTGTGGGGTGGGAAGGTTTTTGCACATTGGGGTCAGGGAGGGGAAAATTGGCCAGTATTCTCACTGCTGCTCACTACCAATAATCCCTGTTGGAATGGTACGTGTGGAAATATCGGCTGAAAGGCCTGCCAGCATGGCCTGTCAAATAATGATGCTTCAGCCATCAGGAGTGTGGGGCAGCCTTGATAGACCAGCTGATCTTTTCCTGCCCTTCAGTTTTGTATGTTTGTATGATGCCCATGGAATCACATCCCAAGCAGAGTCAACACTGTCCAGGTCAGAGGGCAAGTGGGAAAACTGGCATAGAGACATCAAAATGGAAAACTATTCAGTAAAACATTTAAATCAAATCAATAATGATAAGCTGTATTCGTGTCTACTTAAAACAGAAATAAAAACAGTACAATAACTAAAATTGACTCTAAACATGGAGATTCTTTTGTGCCTTCATAAATAAAGGATCCTTTTGTGAACTTAAACATAAAATTCCGGGGCACCAGGTTTAGCAGCAGCTCTGAATAATAACGGTTAAAGGAGAAATAGGATCAGAACTGCAGCCTCCCCTTCTGTTCATCCTTTAACTTTTTATGACTTTCTGAGTGATCATCTGAGACTAAATGAACACAAACTGCAGATATTCCTCATACTCTGCATCACGGCAGCTGCATTCATTCTGCAATTTGTTCATTGCTTCCTATATCAAAGACCTTGGCGCCATTCACCGAGTCCTCAGGGCACCCTGCCGCACTTCACAATCAATGAAATGGAGTCATTTTTCCAAAAATACACTTTATTCATAAATTTGACATTACATAAAGTGCAATACAGATCAGTTTCTTTCAACACAGTTCACTAAACGTGCCATTACAGGTTATATCTAAAACGTACATTTACATTTTGTGTCAAACATTCTCTGGTGCATACAGCCCGAGGGGTTTTACATGATTTCCAGCCCCACAGTATATTATGGCAGGAGGGCCTTTCCCCATTGAGCTTTTGCGATGGCTGCCCAAAGCTTTAGTGGGTCCCTCATCACGTAGTCCTGGACTTTGGATGTGCCATTCTGCGACAGCTCTTTGCACTGGAAGACCACAATGTTTTGGGCAGACAAAAGAGCGTCATTCACCAAGTTGATGGTCCTCCAGCAGCATGTTTATCTCGGTGTGCGTCCCTGCGAACAGCCTTAGAGCACAGAGACCTGTGTTACTGAGCTGTTTGGATGAACCTCAACAAAAACCACTGCGTCTCTTTCCGAACTGCTTTGCAAAGGCACATTCCAGAAGGAGGTGGATGAAGCTCTCTTCTCGACCACAGCCACCTCGAGGACAGCGTGCAGAGGCGTTGAGACTCCGGGCATGCAGGAACAACCTGACAGTGAGGGCCCTTCTCACCACCAGCCAAGCTACATCTTTGTGCTTGTTTGAAAATTCTGGTGATGAGGCATTCTGCCAAATGAGTTTGACAGTCTGCCCGGGGAACCATCCGATAGGATCTACCATCTCCTTTTCCCACAGTGCCTCAAGGACGTTACAAAGAACAAAGAACATTACAGCACAGGAACAGGCCATTCGGCCCTCCAAGCCTGCGCCGATCTTGATGCCCGCCTAAACTAACACCTTCTGCACTTCCGGAGCCCATATCCCTCTATTCCCTTCCTATTCATGTATTTGTCAAGATGTCTCTTAAACGTCGCTATCGTATCTGCTTCCACCACCTCCCCTGGCAGCAAGTTCCAGGCACTCACCACCCTTTGTGTAAAAAACTTGCCTCGCACATCCCCTCTAAACTTTGCCCCTCGCATCTTAAACCTATGTCCCCTAGTAACTGACTCTTCCACCCTGGGAAAAAGCTTCTGACTATCCACTCTTTCCATGCCGCTCATAACTTTGTAAATCTCTATCATGTCGCCCCTCCACCTCCGTCGTTCCAGTGAAAACAATCCGAGTTTTTCCAACCTCTCCTCATAGCTAATGCCCTCCAGACCAGGCAACATCCTGGTAAACCTCCTCTGTACCCTCTCCAAAGCCTCCACGTCCTTCTGGTAGTGTGAAGCACCGCCTGATGGACTTGTGGTCAAAAGAGTTTTTCTGCACAAACTTTTCCACAAGGGACAGGTGGCCTGGCATGGTCTAACTGAATGGAGCGTTCCGTGGCAATGTGGCCAAATCCATCCTTCGTAACACAGGGACAGATAGAACCTCAGCAAGTAGTGACACTTGGTGGTTTGCGTACTGAGGGTCTATGCACAGCTTGATGCAGCCACACACAAAGGTGGCCATCAGGATGAGGACGATGTTGGGTATGTTTTTCCCCCTTTATCTAGAGATTTTTACATCATGTCCATTTTCGATCTCCAGATAAAGTGGAAGATGGCTCGGGTGACAATGGGCCAGACCTGCGCCACAGAGTGTGCCTCGCACCAGGTTCTTACCATAATGGAGAGGGAACATTGCTCCCAAGTGCCCAGTTTCTGTTTCACCTTTGCATTATGCTCCTTCCAGTTTTTAACACATGCCCAGGCCCCTGTGCTCCATATTCCCAGCATCTTCATGTAGTCTGACCTGATGGTTAAGAGAACAAAGAATCAGTCGGCCCAGTTCCAAAGAACATGGCCTTGCTCATGCTGCAATTTACTTAGGCTCCCAAGACCAGTTCGAACTGGTTGCAGATGCTCATCAGACTGTGAACTGACAGTGGATCCGAGAAGAAGACAATTACATCATTCACGTACAGGGAGGCTTTGACCTGAGTGCCTCAGCTACCTGGGATTGTCACCACTCTTATGCCTTCCCAATGGACTCGGCATAAGTTTTGATACAACACATGAGCAAGGCAGTGGAGAGAGAGGACAGCTCTGCCTGACTCCAGATTTGATCAGAAAGCTTTCCAATTCCCACCCATTGATTGAAATGTGCTACTGATGTTTGTGTAGAGCAGTTGGATGCAATTGCAGATTCCCTCCCAAAACCTACAGGAGTGCAATACTCTGTCAAAGGCCTTGTCTTGGTCCAAGCTGATGAGGCAGGTTTCCACCCCACTGTCCCACACATAGGCGATTGTAGCACTGAATAACGCAGGGCTATAAGAGATCTTCCTGCTGGGTACATTGCAGGTGTGATCAGGGCAGATCACCAACTCCAGAGCAAACTTGACCTGATTGGCGATGACCTTGGAGTTCACGTTAAGCAGTGAAATGGGCCGCCAATTCTGATTTCCTCCCACTCTCCCTTCCGTCTGTAGATGAGGGTGGTGATGCCTTTCCTCATGGTTTCTGACATGCTGCCGGCCAGAACCATGCTCTCGTACACTTTCAGCAGGTCTGGGCCGATCCAGTCCCACAGAGTCGAATACAAGTTGGCTGGGTATGCTTGGCGCCTCGCTGCTTTCGATGTCGCGTAGCTGGGGTGCATTGGGCGCATCACTGCACTCAGCACTTTGGAGTTGGGGTGCATTGGGCCCTTTGTTGCTTCCAGTATTTCGGAGCTGGGGAGTCTGTTTCTTTAGCTCCTTTGCATTTTACTGCTTTTTTTGTAGGTGCCGTTTTTCTTGCCCAACCTCATCCGATGAGGAATAGCTGCTGCAGTCTGTTTCAGATGTGAGCTGCCTCTTGCCACTAGTTTGGGTGGTGGTCTGTACTGAGTGTTGCTTGAGTGCACAGAGTATGAAGCTGGAAGTTTGGTGAGTGAGGGAGTCGGGGGAAGAGGGAAACTATAAATTAATTAACACAATAAAGATGGCAGAACAGGTGATGTGTCACAGCTGCAGCATGTGGGAACCCCTGGATGCCACTGCAATCCATGGCAATCACATATGTAGTAAGTGTCTGCAGCTTGAGGAGCTTCGGCTCAAAGTTAATGAGCTGGAGGCTGAACTGCAGACATTGCAATGCATCAGGGAGGGGGAATGTTACCTGGACACTTTGTTCCAGAAGGCAGTCAAACTGCTTAGGATAGAGTCGTCTGATTTGGTCAGTGGTCAGGGAGAAGAGGGTGTGACAGCGAGTCAGGCAGGTAAGGGGATCTAGATGGTGGGAGTGAGGCGCCTTAGCTCTTGTAATTGAGCAACAGGTTTGAGGTTCTTGTAGCATGTATGGTCAAGGGCGAGGGCTGTAGTGTCGAGGAGCAGACTGACCATGCCACCATGGTACAGGAAGCCATTTAAGTGGGGGGAGTTTAAAGGAATGTAGTATGACCTGATAGCCATTACAGAGACGTGGCTACAAAGAAACCAAAGCTGGGACCTGGGTATCCAAGCATACATGACATTCAGGAAGGTCAGGAACTTAGGAAAAGGTGGTGGGGTAGTTCTGTTAATTAAAGAGGGGGTTAGTACTATAGTGAGAGATTACCTTAATTCTAAAGATCAAGATGTAGAATCAGTTTGGGTGGAACTAAGAAACAGCAAGGAGCAGAAAACATTGGTGGGCGTTGTTTATAGGCCAACAAACAGCAGCGGTAATGTAAATCACAGTATAAATCGGGAAATTATAGGTGTGTGTAACAAGGGTAATAGAGTAATCATGGGGGATTTCAATCTACATATAGACTGGATCAACCTAATTAGTACTAATGTTGTGGAGGACAAATTCTTGGAACATATGCAAGATAATTTTCTAGAGCAGTATGTTGAGGAACTAACTAGGGAACGGGCTATTTTATATCTAGTATTGTGCAATGCAAAAGGGCTAATTAATAATCTTGTTGTAAAGGTGCCTTTAGGAATGAGTGACTGTAAAATGATCAAAGGAAACTATGAAGGTGTGAGGGACAAATTGGCTATGGCAGATTGGGAAACTGCGTTAAAAGACATGACAGTAGACAGACAATGGCTAACAGTTAAAGAACTAATACATAGTTTACAACAAAAATACATTCATTTAATGCACAAAAACCCAGCAAGGAAAGTGTTTCAACCATGGCTAACAAAAGAAATCAAGGATTGTATTAGATCAAAGGAAGAGGCGTATAAAGTTGTCAAAAAAATGGTAAGCCTGAGGACTGGGAGCATTTTAGAATTCTGCAAAGGAGGACCAAGATAAAGATTAAGAAAGATAAAATAGAATATGAAAGTAAACTAACGAGAAACATAAAAACGGACTATAGGTATGTAAAAACTTCTATAGGTATGTAAAAAGGGAAAGATTAGCAAAAACAAATGTGGGCCCATTAAAAGCAGAGTCAGGAGAATTTATAATGGGGAATAAGGAAACAGCAGAGAAACTAAACAAATACATTGTGTCTGTCTTCATGGAGGAAAATACTAAAAACCTCCTAGAAATAATGGAGGATCAACATATTAGTGTAAACGAGGAACTGCAAGATAATAATATTAGTAAAAAAAAAAGTACTAGAGAAATTAATGGGACTTAAAGTAGATAAATCCCCTGGACCTGATGATCTATATTCCAGAGTGTTGAAAGAGATGGCTATAGAGATAGTAGATGCATTGGTGATCATTTTTCAACATTTTCTAGACTTTGGAATGGTTCCTGCAGATTGGAAGGTGGCAATTGTAACCTCACTTTTTAAGAAATGAAGGAGAAAGAAAACAGACCTGTTAGCCTAACATTAGTCCTAGGGAAAATGTTAAAATCTATAATAAAGGATGTGATAACTGGACACTTAGAAAATAATGGTAGGATCGGGCCGAGTCAACATGGATTTATGAAAGGGAATCATGTTTAACAAACCTGTTGGAGTTTTTTTGAGGATGTAACTATCAGAATAGATAAGGAGGAACTGGTGGATGTGCTATATTTAGATTTTCAGAAAGGTCCCACACAAGAGGTTAATAAACAAAATTAAAACACATGGGATTGGGGAGAATATACTAGCATGGGTTAGGAACTGGTTAACAGAAAACAGAGAGTAGGAATAAATGTGTCATTTTCGGGTTGGCAGGCTGTTACTAGTGGGGTATCGCAAGGATCAGTGTTTGGGCCCCAGCTATTCACAATCTATATTAATGATATGGATGTGGGGATTAAATGTAATATTTCCAAGTTTGCACGAGACACAAAATTAGGTGGAAGTGTGTTTTGTGACGAGAATGCAAAGATGCTTCAAGGGGATTTGGAGAGGCTAAGCGAGTGGGCAAAAATTTGGTAGATGGAATACAATGTGGAGAAATGTGAAGTTATCCACTTTGGTAGGAAAAACAGAAATACAGAGTATTTCTTAAATGGTGAGAGGCTGGGAAGTGTTGAACTTCAAAGGTACTTGGGTATCCTTGTTCATGAGTCACTGAAAGCTAACATACAGGTACAGCAAGCAAATAAGAAGGCAAATGGGATTTTGGCCGGTATTACAAGAGGATTTGAATATCGGAGTAAAGATGTCTTACTGCAATATATAGAAACTTGATGATATTGCACCTGGAGTGTTGTGTGTAGTTTTTATCTCCTTACCTAAGGAAAGATATACTTGCCATAGAGGGAGTGCAACGAAGGTTCACCAAACTACTTCCTGGGATGGAGGGATTGTCCTATGAGGAAAGATTAAATATACTGGGCCTTTATTCTCTGGAGTTTAGAAGAATGAAAGTTGATCTCATTCAAGCATACAAAATTCTTACAGGGCTCAACAGGGTAGATATAGGAAGGATGTTTCCCCTGATTGGGGAGTCTAGAATCAGGGGACACAGTGTCAGAATAAGGGGCAGGCCATTTAGGACTGAGATGAGGAGGAATTTCTTCACTCAGAGGGTGGTGAATCTTTGGAATTCTCTGTCCCAGAGGGCTGTGGAGTGTCAGTCATTGTGTATGTTCAAGACTGAGATCGATAGATTTCTACATATTAAAAACATCAAGGGATACGGGGACAGTGCAGGAAAATGGTGTTGAAGTAGAAGATCATGTATAATCTGATTGACTGGTGGAGTGGGCTTGAAGGACTGAATGGCCTTCTCCTGCTCCTGTTTATTATGGTCTTATGGTCTGCTCCCTTTTCTGAGTCTTCTTCTTTGTGGTTTTCCTCTTAATCACTGGCCACTTTACCAGTTGTCCCTCTGCTGGCTTCTGTTCCATGGATTCTGACTGCTGACGAGGAGGCTCAGGGCACAGCGTTGGCACTTGGCAGCTTTTCCTTCTCCTTGTCCCTCTCTGTGTCCTTCTTTATCATGTTTTTATCATTAGGGGTCTTGGTGGGGGGAGGGTTGCTGGTCTCTGTTGCAGCAGCCATGTTCACCTTTCCTTCCTCAAGCCCCTCCTTGATTCTCGCTGCCAGTGCGTAACCGAGGCAATGTTTTGGACAGGTCTTGTAGAGGTGGCCTGCCTCACCAAGCAGGTTGCAGTCCCTTGTCTGGTGGCCTTCCTGCTTGCAGTTCTTGCTGAGCACTGTGCTGCAGTTAGCCACCATGTGTCCAGATTTGCTGCAGGCGCGATAAACTCTGTTGGCATCTGCCTTCAAGGTCACCTTAACCTGCCATTTACTGGCCCAAATCCAGAACGGGTCCTTGACTTCAGTAGTGTTCCCGGCCACCTTGATGTACTTGGTGAGGAAAGTGAGCATATCCATGACAAGAATATAGAGGTTGTAAAGATGGATCATCACAATGTGGTTGCGTTGCAACGGCAGCATAAACAGTGGCTTTGCCGTAAAGAATGACAGCGGTGCCTGGTTTCCTCTCTCCTTGAACAACTTCAGGAGTTTCACGCATCCCATGATGTTTTTAAACACCACATAGAAATATCTACAGCTGGGGAAATCCTACAGACAGAAAATGTCCACGTCTTCAAATTCACAACAGTCGAGTAGGATTTGCTTGATGAAGAAGGTCTGGTCCATGGGTGTACCTCTTTCACTGTTTTCCCCATCACCCTAATGGTGTTACGCACCCTTGGCTTGGAGTTCAGGTATTGGCTGCAGCCAGTGCTGAAAGCCTTCACAGCACAGGCACCAAGGCCTGAGCCATCGCAAAAATCCACCAACCACATGGGAGCTCCAATGCCAAAGGTGAAAGGTCAAAGCCAGTGCTGAAAAACCACAAAACTGGAAAAAGACTTCCCCAACTCACACTTGTCCTAGCAGAACCATCTTCCTGATGATAGTCTGTCCTCTGCCAGGTAAGAATCCGGCTGGTAAGAAGAGCTACAAGTGGAGTTATTCACGAAGTGAGCCTGATCTTACGCTGCCAGCAATGGGCCACACTCACAGGGGGCAGAATTCAAATTCCAGACAGCGCTCCTCCTTTTCATCATATGTACCTCTCCTGGAGATCATGTGACTATTAGGAAGCTTGCAGTAAGAATAGACCATTTGGCCCATCGATCTTCCTCTCGTACAGCCTATGCCCATATCACCCTGTAAGAAACTCTTGCCCACTGCATAATTCCTTCTGGGTCTCCAAAAGATAATCAAACTAATCTACCCATTCATATATTCAATCCTGAGGGCTTAGAAGGTTAAATTGTGGGGACAGGTTGCATAAATGTTGTTTGTATTCCCTGGAGTATAGAAGATTGAGGGGTGAACTGTTCGAGGTGTTTAAAATGTTAAAAGGATTCAATCAGGTAGATACAGTGAAATGATTCCCTTTGGTGGGGGAATCAAGAATGAGAGGACATCATCTTAATAATGCTCGGCTGCTCAGACGTGGAATCAGTAAACACTTTTTCACGCAAAGGATAATGGAAAAATTGAACTTTCTCCCCCAAAAGGATGTGGGTACTGGGAGAATTGAAGCTTTCAAAACTGAGATGGATAAATTATTGTTGCGTAAGGGTATCAAAGGATCTGGAGATGAGGCAAGTAAATGGAGTTGAGGTACCGCTCAGCCATAATGTAAATGAACAGCAGAGCAGGTTTGAGGGGCTGAATAGCCTCCTCCCATTCCTATGCTCTTACGGCTGCTCAGGTCCTTTCCACAAACCTCATTTGCATGATGCTGGTAGACACAGGGATCATTATGTAGTGTAAAGTATTTCATGAACTGTTTACCCTTCTAACCTTCAAACCCATTCCTAATCTTGACATTTACCTCACTCTTTTCTGAAGCAGTTATTCCACACAGCAAATTGCCATTCACCAAGAACATATGAACACACGGACATACAAATTAGGAGCAGGAGTAGGCCACTCGGCCCCTCGAGCCTGCTCTGCCATTCATCAAGATCATGGCTGATCTGATTGTAACATCAACTCCACATTCCCGCCTACCCCAATAACCTTTCACTCCCTTGCTTATCAAGAATCTATCTACCTCTGCCTTAGAAATATTCAAAGATCTGCTTCTACCACCTTTTGAGAAAGAGAAATTCAAAGACTCACAACCCTCTGAGAGAAATAATTTCTCCTCATTTCTGTCTTAAAATGGCAACCTCTTATTTTTAAACAATGACCCCTAGTTCTAGATTCTCCCACAGGAGGAAACATCCTTTCCACATCCACCCTCTCAAGACCCCTCAGGATCTTATATGTTTCAATCAAGTCACCTCTTACTCTTCTAAACTCCAGTGGCTACAAGCCTAGCCTGTCCAACCTTCCTTCATTAGACAACCTGCCCATTCCAGATATTAGTCTAGTAAACCTTCTCTGAACTGCTTCCAATGCATTTACATCCTTTCTTAAATAAGGAGACCAGTACTGTACACAGTTCTCCAGATGTGGTCTCACCAATGTCCTGTATTGCTGAAGCATAACCTCCCTACTTTGACATTCAATTCCCCTCGCAATAAGAAAGGAACAGAAATTATTGTTAGGTCACTGCTGGGCCGATCATTTGACTGCTACATTGATTGACTCTATCAGGAAATTATTGGATAAATATCTGGCTAGAAATATTCTTAAAAGTTATAGGCTGAACAGAAATGATCAAATAATTAAATACAAAAGACGGGGGTCTCGACATCCGGAAAAAGCGATGCCAAAATCCCCGTGTCACCTATTCTCCGGAACACCCGCTGAATCTAGTGCTAATCAGGCACTAAAGTGGACAGCAGTGGGCCTTCCTGGGGATCAAGGACCATGGCGTGGCAGTCCCATCCTCAGAGAGCTGCTGGCCCCCAATCAGAGACTAGCAGCTCTTCCGCTGAGCAACGAACTGCCAGAGGAGCACCTACCCGAGGCCCAGGAGCGGCGCTGGACCCAGGCCACAGGTAGGTCAGGGGGCATATGGGCATCAGTAGCAAGTGCAGGGGAGTGGCTCTCAGCAGGCCTCCCTTTCCCGATGCCGGGTCCATCATTCAGGCACTAAGTGCCTTTTAAAAAGGGATCCCCTTCCAGATCCAGGAAGCAGCCTGCACGGTTTTTCTTGCTGTGCTTCCAATGCAGCAACAGGTCCATCCGCCGCAAAGTTAATTGCGGCTGTGGCAGGATGAGGCCCTTAATTTGGGATTAATTGCCCAGTTATGGACCTCAATTGGTGGTGGGGTGGGAAGGCAATTCACAGGCTCTGATTGAGCACTTGAGCCATATTCGATCTAACCTGCACTCCATCGCTGTGGGCGTGGCCTTCATGGAGCCGAGTCTAAGCGAAAGGAGGATGAGGAACCTGGACCTCCCTCAAGGAGACAGGCAGGTGCCATCATGCACCCAGATAGAGGAGGAGCGTGTGCCAGCTTCCTTGGGGCCTTCCTCTCAGGACACTCCCTGGCATCTCGTCCTCCCCCCCAATTTTGACCCCTTTACCTCCAGCAGGTGAGCACGTAGGGGATACTCAAGCACCAAGGGTGCAGACCCCAAGTAGGATAGAGCCATCAAGACTCTGTTCCTCCAGAGGATGCCCGCCATGGACATTCCCAGCAATGGGGCAATGCACTGAACAGACTGCCTCCACCTCAACTGTTAATGTTGGGTAGCACCTGGACATGCTGGAGAAAACGTAAAAAGAAACAGTTTTGAGCACAAGGGTGGCGAGGGTGATGTACATTGTGCAACTAGTAAATAATTTTCAATACATCCTTATTTAATTTAACGTGTGATCCACTCTCGTAAATCTTTTGCTTGGTTTCAGATGAAAACAAAGACGTTTTTTGGAGGCCTATGGCAGGATCGCAATGATGTTTACGAAACATCTCAGGAGATGTCCACTCTCCATATCTCATTGAAATTTGAGCCTTCAGTCTTCAATGATGGCTGTTTTCCTATTGATGATTATTCACTTTTTCCAATACTGCCATGCCTTACCTTCGTTTTCTACAGTCATAACTTAACGCTGCTTGCAGTGGTGTGCTGTCGCATTCATCGTAGCCCATGGATGATTTCATCTGCCAATCACATGAAAGTGCAGCAACGCTTCATTAAGACAATACCTCATGCAAAAGGGAATTTCTGTGAGGAATTGTTATGTTTCTCCTCCCAATGTTCCTTGATGATGTGGCTTATTTTTGGCTGAAATGTGCATAAATTAGGTTCTCCCTAAAGTCCCTTGCTTATCTCTCCATCTGAGGAGGACTTGGTGTTCCTCCTGTTCCTCTGCCTGCAGAATGTTGCCAGGTCTAATTGCAAGGCAGAGCAGGACAACAATTATTTGTGAAACTCTCTGTGGCGCGTACTGAAGAGTCCCTCCAGTCCGGTCATAGCAGCGGAGCTCATTTTAGGCATGCCGATGATGTGTTCAATGATGGCTCTGGTGGATGTGTGAGCAGCATTGTACCTCTCTTCAGCAGTGCTTTGGAGATGCTGCACTGGTGTCATCAACCATGTACAAAGTGGGGAACCCTTGTCACCCATTATCCAGCTGTTCACTTTGACTGGTTCCACGAAAGCTGGGAATTTCTCAAAATGTGTGAGTCATGACAGCTCCCTGGGAAACGTGCACAAACATGCATGATTCTTCTCCTGTGGTCGCAAACCAGTTGAATGTTTGAAGAGTGGAAGCCTTTGTGTTTCACAAAGACAGCAGGCTGGTCCCAGAGAGCTTTAATAGACACATGAGTGCATTCGATCACTCCTTGCAGTCTAGGGAAACCAGTGATGGCGCCAAAGGCCACAGACCTTGCTGCCTGGCTGTTCTCGTCTGCAGGTAAGTAGATGAAATCTTTGGCAAGTTGAAAAAGGACATTGGTCACTTCTTTGATGCACCTGTGGGTCACAGACTGCGAGATGCCACATATGTCTCCTGTGGATCCCTGGAAGGAGCAGCTGGGGAAAAAGTTGAGTGCAGCAGTCACCTAGAGGGTAACTGGCATGGGATTCCACCGAAGCCAAGTGGATGCAGGTCATGCTGCAGGATCCTACAAATTTCTGGGACCATTTCACCTGATATCATTAGGTGTCTCTGGCATCGCCTGTCTGACATTTGAAGGTAATTTGTCCTTGTCTTGAGGATGCGATGACGTACCAGTGCCCGTCTTCGATAAGGCCATTCCTGGATGCTATTATTCAAAACATCCTCACCTTCCTGTCCTTCCTGTTGCTGGTGCTCAGGCATCATGAGTTTAGGGGAAAGAGCCCTCCTTAGTCTCTCCCTTTGTTCTTCTTCCCATGGTACCAGACAAATTGGGTGTATGAGACCCATGTCACTGTGGCTTTTCTGAACAATAAATAATCAGAGTGTGGCGATTCAGCCCTCTGTTGTTAGTGAGTCGAAACGTCAAGCAATGAACAGTTCCCTTATATCTGCCTTCAAATTGCAGCCAGGTGGAAGACACACCCTCCTCCCACTCTCCTTGCAATCCTTGAGTGTCCACATGGTTTCCATTATAGTTGGAGAAGATGGTGAGCGTAGAATTCAGGGCAAGTCTCCCCACTGTTACGATCAGGTGAGGAGGGGTCAGGAGGATCCCCTCTTGTCCTTCCTCTTATTTGACCGCAACAGAGTTTATTACTTTTTAAAACAGTGGATGTGTTTACCACTTCAGTGAGTTTTACCTTTTATCTTTGTGGTGATCGTAAAAGAACCAATCGGACAGGTTTTCTTGAGTTTAAACAAGAAAGAGGTGAGTGTATTGTACTTAAAAGTCTAAACCCGGTCAAAATAAAATAATAAGATTATGCTATACTTTCACGCACACAAACACACAAGAATCTCACACATACAAATAGATTACAGAGTGATGAGGAACAGATTTGTGTTGGATTAGAGTCCGGAACAAATAAAAGTAATACACGGTCCGTGATAACTGGTGACGTTATTGGTCTTCCGGTTGAATTTATAGTCCTGAGGTTCTGTGTTGGTAACTGTTCTTGGAGACAGTTGAGCAGAGGGCTTCCTTCTCACCGTCTTTGTCTTGGATCTAGCAGCCGGCAGCTCGGCTTTGCAATCCCCATGAGGCCTTCTGAAGAGAGGGAAAGAGAGAGAGCCTTTCTAGCTTCTGCACAGATTGAGCTTCTGGTGTCTGCTTATCCAAGGGAAACTCCCCGCTTTCACAGAGATGGACAGTCACATGACTGTCTCAGTGTATCCTCTGGTACCTTCTAATGAGATTCAAGTTTAGGAATTTCCATCTCTCAAACTTCATGCTGTCAATGGAGGGGTTCGCCCTTTCAGTGTTACTGTTCCAGGATGGCTTTCAATGTCTTGCTAACAAAAGCAATCTCAGTTGGTTCAATCAATAGGGCAAGCCATTTTTTTGGATACAGGCTAATCAGACATGTGTCTCCACTTTTATGCCTTGGAATGTGCAAGGTTTTCAAATGCAAATGGTGGCAGCAATTCTAGCTGTGACAAAGTTTTTGTAAAAGTTGTCTGTAATATTCCAGCTTTCCTTTTTTCTTAAGTTTAATGTGAGTTTTCAACCGATGAATTAAAAAATCCTCATTTGGCACAGCATGTTTTCTTGACACCACCTTCCAGCCTCCTCCTTCAACCTTTCATCTTGAACCCATCATCCTTGACCCACCCAAGGTTACCATTACCCTTTCTTCGTAACCATTGAGCTTCCCCCCATTACCATGCACAGTGCAATTATCAATGTATTCATGCCATCCCCCTCACCGTTCCTACTCCCATTGCTATCAACAGACCAACTCTTACCCTTGATCCTCCTCACATCGAACTGAGTCCCATTCCCCTCCATATGAAGCTGTCAAATACCCACCCATTAGTCTTGACCTTCCCCCATACAAAATCCATTTTCCCCCATTGACTGTGACCGTTTCCTCTGCTAGCCAGTACCCTCAATTTGCCCCACAGCTCCCCGACGTTGACAGCACTTATCTGTCCCTTTAGAGCCTTGCCAAATATCTTCACACTGTACTGATACAATGCACCCATCACCACTCCAGCCGAAAACATGCAGCTTCAGCATCAATAGCAAACATTCAACACCCTGGACACTCCACTCCACCCCCACCCCCCACCCCACCCCCCCGCTCCTCCATGCACCCGATCAACCCCACTCGTCCCACCCCAAGTACTCTACCCTGATCCTCCATGTAGCCCCTTCTCCCAAGCTTTCACTGCCATTCTCTGAGAAGATTCACCCTTGCTGGTGGCAGGCCTAGAGGGAAACATCCATTCCAATGCTGGCGTTAGTTTTGTGGATGAGTTAAAGAGAGAACAGCACAGATCTGAGACTCAACTGCACAATTCCGACTGCTGCACGCCACGTTGAAACAATCGCAAACCAGGTGGCCCGGGAATAGCACTTGCCATTCACTTAATCACAGAATCACAGAATTGATATACAGCACAGAAGGAGGCCATTTGGCCCATCATGTCCACACTGGCTCTCCGAATGAGGAATTCACTTAGTGCTAATCTCCTGCCTTCTGCCTATAAACCTGCACATTCTTCCTTTTCATATAACAGTCTAATTCCCTTTTGAATGCTTCAGTTGAACCTGCCTCCATCACACTCTCAGGCAGTGCATTCCTGACCTTAACCACTCGCTGCGTGAAAAAGTTTTTCCTCATGTCGTTTTTGCTTCTCTTACCAAATGCTTTAAATCTGTGCCCTCTCGTTCTCGATCCTTTCACGAGTGGGAACAGTTTCTCTCTATCTACTCTGTCCAGACCCCTCATGATTTTGAATACCTCTATCAAATCACCTCTCAGTCTTTTCTCCAAGGAAAACAGTCCCAATTTCTCCAATAAAAACAAGAAATGCTGGAACCACTCAGCAGGTCTGGCAGCATCTGTGAAAAGAGAAGCAGAGTTAACGTTCCGGATCAGTGACCCTTTGTCAGTTCCGAAGAAGGGTCACTGACCCGAAACATTAACTCTGCTTCTCTTTTCACAGATGCTGCCAGACCTGCTGAGTGGTTCCAGCATTTCTTGTTTTTATTTCAGATTTCCAGCATCTGCAGTATTTTGCTTTCATCCCAATTTCTCCAATCAATCTCCATAACTGAAATTCCTCATCCCTGGAACCATTCTCGCAAATCTTTTCTGCACTCTCTCCAATGCCCTCACGTCTTTCCTAAAGTGCGGTGCCCAGTACTGGACTCAATACTCCAGCTGAGGCTGAACTAGTGTCTTATACAAGTTCAACATAACTTCCTCGCTCTTGTACTCAATGCGCCCATTAATAAAGCCCAGGATACTGTATGCTTTATAACTGCTCTCTCAATCTGTCCTGCCACCTGCAATGACTTATGCACATATACACCTAGGTCCCCCTGCTCCTGCACCCCCTTTAGAATTGTACCCTTTATTCTATATTGCCTCTCCATGTTCTTCCTACCAAAATGAATCACTTCACATTTCTCGGCATTGAACTATATCTGCCACCTATCTGCCCATTCCACTAACGTTTCAGGTTAAAAGAGTCTCTGACCTGAAACTATAACTCTGCTTCTCTCTGCTCAGATGCTGCCTGACCTGCTGGGTATTTCCAGCATTTCTTGTTTTTATTTCAGATTTCCAGCATCTGCAGTATTTTGCTTTTATGGCCATTCCACCAACATGTCTATGTCCTTGCACAGTTCTACACCATCCTTCTCACAATTCACAATGCTTCCAAGTTTTGTATCTTCTGCAAACTTTGAAATTGTGCCTTGTACACCAAGGTCTAGGTCATAATATATATCAGGAAAAGCAAGGATCCCAACACTGACCCCTGGGGAACTCGACTACAAACCTTCCTCCAGCCCGAAAAACATCCATTAACCACTACTCTTTTTCTCCTGTCACTCAGCCAATTCTGTATCCATGTTGCTACCGTCCCTTTTATTCCCTGAGCTATAAGTTTGCTCACAAGTCTGTTGTGTGGCACTGTATCAAAGGCCTTTTGAAAGTCCATGTACACCACATCAACAGCATTGCCCTCATCAACCCTCTCTGTTACCTCCTCAAAAAACTCCAGCAAATTAATCAAACATTATTTTCTCTTAAGAAATCCATGTTGGCTTTCTTTAATCAACCCGCATTTGTCCATGTGACTATTAATTTTGTCTTGAATTATTCTTTCTAGATATTTCCCCACCACCGAAGTTAAATTGGCCTTATCTTTACAACCTTTTTTGAACAAGGGTGTAACGTTTGTCATTCTCCAGTCCTCTGGCACCCCCCCACGTCTAAGGAAGACTGAAAGATTATGGGCAGTGTCATGAACAGATGAGAATCAACTGAAAATTGTCATGAACCAATGACAATCCAACTTTAAATTGTGTTTTGTGCATTTGAATATTAATGTTAACCACCATTTTGTATAGCATGTTTAAGTTTTACTTTTATGTTCTAATTATTAAAATGGACGAGGGAGATCATGTGGGACATCTGTCATAAGCACATTTGTTCCTCTTTATTTTAATATCTACCTCTTTTGTCATCCAGGAAGCTCTGGATTTGTTTACAGTACCTTTCTGCTTCGAGGGAACATAACTTGAAGGGGTGCTGCTACAGGATCCAGGGGCTGCCTTTTTCAACCTGCCTCAATTTGAACCTGTAGCAGTTGCGGGTACAGACAGTTCAGATTACCACAGCTGCTTGAAGCTGCACACCTCTCTCTAAGACCCGTCTGCAAGAAACCAGAAAATTAAAGACACAGTCTGCAAACAGTGAAGAAAATTAAAGACACAGTCTGCAAAAATAGCAAGAAAACCTGCTTTCTCTAGCTTCCTCTCCAAGAAAAAGGCGACTTCAGCACATCAAGCTATCTTCATTTACCTTGAAGAGTGCAAAGAAGAAGAAATTTGTAAGAGAAGAGATATTTCCAACAGTTCCTCCTCCATTCAGCATTTAAAGTCGGTGATCGCCAATTTTTGGATTTTTTTGATAATTTAGACAAACACTAGCTTTAACTGAAATTCATGTAAGTTTATAGGTCTATTTAATAAATGTCCTTGCCTTTTTATGCCTTTAACCTTTCCCTGAATGTTTGTAAGCATGCTTGGTGAAGTTAAACCCCTTCCTGAGTTTAAGAGTACGGAAATAAACCCTAATTCTTTGATTTAACTCTAACAACCGTATTATTGTTGTGGTCATCTATCCTTAGAGTTTAAGGGAGGCAAAAATTCAATCACTAATCTTGTTTACAGACAGGTGGTTGAAAAAGCAGAAATTTATTTAGAGAGAAAAAAAGATTAACTACCTGCTTGTAACACCAATGCCTCTGCAATTTCTACCCTCACTTCCCTCAGTATCCTTGGATGCATCTCATCCAGTCCTGGTGCCTTATCCACTGCAGGTACAGACAGCCTATCTAATACATCCTTGTTATCAATTTTAAACCCTACTCGTGTTTGAATTACCTCCTTTTTCACCATTGCCTTGGTTGCATCTTGTTCAGATGAAAAGTTTTCATTTAATATGTCAACTTTGCCTTCTGCGACCCTGCATAAATCCTCTTTATGGTCCCTAATCAGTCCCACTCCTCCTTTTACCACCGTTTTACTACTTATACATCTATAGAAAACTTTGGGATTCCCTTTAATGCTAGCTGCCAGTCTCTTTTCATGCTCTTTCTGTGCTTCTCTTTGTACGTCACCTCTTGACCTTCTATATTCAGCCTGGCATCTAATGGTAGTATTTTCTACCCTGCATGCGTCATAAGCACATTTTTTGTTCTTTATTTTAATAGCTACTTCTTTTATCATCCAGGGAGCTCTGGATTTGTTTACTGTACCTTTCTCCTTCGAGAGAACATAACTTGACGGTGCCTGAACTATCTCTTCTTTGAAGGTAGCCCATTGTTCAGCTACCTTTTTTCCTGCCAACCGTTGACTCCAACTTATTCACCCCAGCTCCGTTCTTAACCCATTGAAGTTGGCCTTCCCCCAGTTAATTATTCTTACTCTGGATTGTTCTTTGTCCTTTTCCACAGTCAGCCTAAACTTTATGAAACAATGATCACTGTCCCTTCAATGATCTCCGACTGATACTTGATCCACTTGGCCCACCTCATTCTCAAGAACCAGGTCTAGCAATGCCTCCTTTCTTGTGGAAAATTTTCCTGAACACAATCTAGGAACTCTTACCCCTCACTGCCCTTTACACTACTATTGTCCCAGCCTATGTTTGGATTATTAAAGTCCCTCATTATAACTACCCTCTAATTTTACACCTCTCTGAAATTTCCTTGCAAATTTGTTCCTCCATGTCCTTCCCACTAGCTGGTGGCCTATAGACAACACTGAGCAATGTAACTGCACCTTTTTTGTTCCTTAGCTGTAGCCAAATTGATTCTGTCCTCGACCCCTCTGGGACATCCTTTTTCTCCAACGCTACAATGCTCTCCTTAATCAATACCTCCACCCTTCCCCCTTTTTTCCCTTTCAGTCTAGAAGGTAGGACTGAATTGTAACTATGCGTTGGGTAATGAGTATTCATGTTATTTAAATGAATGTAAAGCGGCAATTCGCCACCGTGCTGGGGAAATGCTGGAAAGCCTCTAACCAGCCACCAGCTTAATTTCTCTAAAATATCCTGCTGTCAGGAGTCCGAAAAACTACTCCCGCCTAATTAAATCACCCTACAAAATACACTCTTGCACAGTGTTCACATCCTCAGGACATCCCAAAATGCTTCACAGCCAATGAATTATAGTCACTGTTTTCATATAGACAAAGACAGCAGTCAATTTGATCGCAGCAAGGTGCCACAAAGAGCTCGGAGTTAAATGCTTTTAGTTGCTGTTGGTTGAGGGATAATTGTGGGTCAGAATCCCTGAAGAACTCCCTGCTTCTTCAGGTGCCTGGGATCTTCTACATTCACCTCTGTGAGCTGACAGGGCTTTGGTTTAACATCACACCTGACGATAGTGCTATTCTGAACAACTGTAACCAAATGATAAAAGCTTTTGTCAGAAGCTTGGTGGGATGATGTATAATAATATGTGACCATTAGATAGCAACACTGTGAGCAACGCCTTCATCATGCACAAGATGGGGTCAGCAGTGGCTCAGTGGTCCCAGCTTAGCACCCTTTCCTCTAAGTCGGAAGCTTGTGAATTCAAGTGCCACTCCAGAGACCTGAGCACAAAATCTAGGTTGACTCTCCTAGTGCAGTACTGAGTGAGAGCTGCACTCTTGGAGGTTCCAACTTTTGGATGAGATATTAAACAGTCTGCCCTATCATGTGGATGCAAAACATCAAATGACACTATTCAAAGATTATGGAAGTTCTCCCTGGTGTCCTGGACAATATTTATCCCTTGATCAGCACCAAAAACAGACGATCTGGTTAATATCTCATTGCAGTTTTGGAGACCTTGTTGTGCCCAAATTGGCTGCTGCATTTCCTACATTATTTAAATTCAAGTTTTTTATGATGATGATAATATGGGCCATTGATTCTAACATTGACAAGAGGAAAGCAAAGGCTGTCCAGATCAACTTCCTTCCTCCCAGTTGGTAATTATTTGCATGCTATTTACACTGCTGCACCCTCTTTAGGTGTGTTCAATTGCAGACATCAGAACAACTATAGACTAGAGGATGTTTGGAAGCAGTGTACTTCAGGTGTCAAAGAGGAAAGGATTAGTGTTCTTTTTTCCTCTGTTATTGGGGGTTTCTACGTGGGCGGATGCCCTTATTTCCTCACAAAGAGTTGTTTTGATATGTGAGTCTGAATAAAGGCCTCTTGGATAAAGTGGGGAGGGAGCAGCACAACTCAGAACCTGTCCTTACCCAATGGTCCACTCAGTCCAGGAACAGCTGGTTACTAAACAATTTAACAATGGATGCAACTATATGGGATGATGGCGTCATTTACAAGGATTCTTCTCTCTTTTTATTGAGTGAATCAGAACTGCTTTCTGTCTACAAACACAGAACATTGGGAATGAAAATGTTTGAAACCCTTGTTTGCAGAGTTGAAGTGGATTAATTGGCTCAGGCCTCAGATCTGTATATATGATCCATAATCTACAACTTAGATGACCCTAAGTGTGTCCTCACAAAGTTATTTTCATGGAATTGCCAGCAGTGCTGTTTAATGGCTTTGACTTGAATAATGGAGATGTCAAGGGATTTTGATAACCTACTTACACAATCAGGGACAGTTAGCTCAAGATTTTATTCTCTTGGAACTTTTATCTGTGGTTTCACATGACAGAATCACAGAATCGTTACAGTGCAGAAGGAGGCCATTCAACCCATCATGTCCGTACCGGCTCTCCGAAAGAGCAATTCACTCAGTTCCATTCCCCTGTCTTCTCCCCATAACCCTGCACATTCTTCCTTCACATATAACTGTCTAATTCCCTTCTGAATGTTCAATTGAACCTGCCTCCACCACACTCTCGGGCAGAGCATTCTTTTTCCTCATGTCACTTTTGCTTCTCTTACCAAATACTTTAAATCTGTGCCTCTCGTTTTCGATCCTTTCACGAGTGGGAACAGTTTCTCTCTATCTACTCTGTCCAGACCCTCATGATTTTGAATACCTCCATCAAATCATCTCTCAGCCTTCTCTTCTCCAAGGAAAACAGTCCTAACTTCTCCAATCTATCTTCTAACTGAAATTCCTCATCCCTGGAACCATTCTCGTGAATCTTTTCTGTACTCTCTCCAATGCCCTCACATCTCTCCTAAAGTGCGGTGCCCAGAGCTGGACGCAATACTCCAGCTGAGGCTGAACTAGTGTCTTATACAAGTTCAACATAACTTCATTGCTCTTGTACTCTATGCTCCTATTAATAAAGCCTAGGATACTGTATGCTTTATTAACTGCTCTCTCAATCTGTCCTGCCACATTCAATGATTTATGCACATATACACCCATGTCCCTCTGCTCCTGCACCCCCTTTAGAATTGTGCCCTTTAGTTTATATTTTCTCTCCATGGTCTTCCTACCAAAATGAATCATTTCACATTTATAGGCATTGAACTTCATCTGCCACCTGTCTGCCCATTCCACCAACTTGTCTCTGTCCTTTTGAAGTTCTACACCATCCTCCTCACAGTTCATAATGTTTCCAAGTTGTGTATCATCTGCAAACTTTGAAATTGTGCCCTGTACACCAAGGTCTAGCTCATTAATATATATCAGGAAAAGCAAGCGTCCCAACACTGATCCCAGGGGAACTCCACTACAAACCTTCCTCCAGCCCATAAAACATCCATTAACCACTACTCTTTTACTTTATTTTATTTAGAGATACAGCACTGAAACAGGCCCTTCGGCCCACCGAATCTGTGCCAACCAACAACTACCCATTTATACTAATCCTACATTAATCCCATATTCCCTGCCACATCCCCAATATTCTCCTACCACCTACCTACACTAGGGGCAATATACAATGCAAGTCTTTGGCTGTGGGAGGAAACCGGAGCACCCGGCGGAAACCCACGCAGTCACAGGGAGTCACTCAGCCAATTTCGTATCCATGTTGCTACCGTCCCTTTTATTCCATGAGCTATAACCTTGCTCACAAGTCTTTTGTGTGGCACTGTATCAAATGCTTTTTGAAAATCCATGTACACCACATCAACAGCATTGCCCTCATCAACCCTCTCCGTTACTTCCTCAAAAAACTCCAGCAAGTTAGTTAAACATGATTTTCCCTTAAGAAATCCATGCTGGCTTTCCTTAATTAACCCACATTTGGCCATGTGACTATTAATTTTGTCCCAAATTATTTTTCTAGAAGTTTCCCCACCACTGACTAGCCTGTAGTTGCTGGGCTTATCCATATACCCTTTCTTGAACAAGGGTGTAATGTTTGCAATTCTCCAGTCCTCTGGCACCACCCTCGAGTCTAAGGAAGACTGAAAGATTATGGCCAGTGCCTCTGCGATTTCCATTCTCACTTCCCTCAGTATCCTTGGTTCTTTATGCACTTTAAGTACAGATAGCCTGTCCATTACGTCATCTTTATCATGTTTTAACCCTTCTAGTGTCTGAATTACCTTTTCTTTCACCATTGCCTGTGTTGCATTTTCTTTCTCGGTAAAGACAGATGCAAAGTATTAATTCAATACCTCAGTTATGCCCTCTGCCTCCATGTGTAAATCTCCTTTCTGATCCCTAATTGGCCCCACTCCTCCTTTTCCCACCCTTTTATTATTTATATGTCTATAGAAAACTTTGGGATTCCCTTTAATGTTAGCTGCCAGTCTCTTTTCAAGCTCTCTCTTTGCTTCTCTTATTTGCTTTTTCACTTCCCCTTTCATCCTTTTATATTCAGCCTCGCATCTAATGGTAATATTTTCTACCTGGCATCTGTCATAAGCACACATTTTCTTCTTTGTCGTCACCTCTACCTCTTTTGTCATCCAGGGAGTTCTGGATTTGTTTGCCCTACCTTTCCCCCTCGAAGGAACATACCTTGACTGCGCCTGAACTATCTCTCCTATGAAGGTTGCCCATTGTTTAGCTACTATTTTTCCTGCTAACTTTAACTCCAATTTATTTGCCCCAGCTGCATTCTTATCCCATTGCAGTTGGCTTTCTCCCAGTTAATTATTGTTACTTTGGATTGTTCTTTATCCTTTTACATAGTCAACCTAAACTTTATAATACAATGATCCCTGTCCCCGAAATACTCTTCTACTGTTACTTGATCCATTTGGCCCACCTCCTTCCCAAGCACTTGGTCTAGCAGTGCCACCTTTCTCGTTGGACTAGCAACATACTATTGTAGAAAATTCTTTCGAACACACTCTCGGAACTCTTGCCCCTCACTGCCCTTTACCTTACTGTTATCCCACTCTATGTTTGGATAATTAAAGTCCCCCATTCTAACTACCCTATAATTTTTGCACCTCTCTGTAATTTCCTTACAAATTTGTTCGTCCATGTCCTTCCCACTACCTGGTGGTCTATAGACAACTCAGAGCAATGTAACTGCACCTTTTATGTTCCTTAGCTCTAGCCAAATTGATTCTGTCCTTGACCTCTCTGGGACATCCTTTTTCTCCAGCACTGCAATGCTCTCCTTAATCAATCACCTTTCCCCCTTTTTTCACTTTCCTATCTTTCCTGAATACCTTGTATCCAGGAATATTTAACACACAGTCCTGCCCTTCTTTGAGCCAGGTCTCTGTTCTTGCCACAACATCATATTTCCACATGGCAATCTGCGCCTATACCTCACCAGTCTTATTAAACACACTCCGTGCATTCAGATACATGCACATTAACCCTGATTTAGACTTTATTATTTTCTCCCTTACTCTGATCCCACCTAATAACTTACTATTTCCTACTCTAGTGCTAGCTATCTCCCCCAGTATTCTGTGCCTCTCTGATATTTTCTCCTGGTTCCCACACCCCTGACCAGTTACCAGTTTGGCTTCCCTCCAATCTGAGCTCACTCTCAGGTTCCCATGCCTATGACAATTTAGTTTAAACTCTCCCCAACAGCACTAGCAAATCTCCCTGCGAGGATTTAGTCCCAGTCCTGCTAAACTACAACCTGTCCCTCTTGTACAGATCCCACCTGCCCCAGAACTGGTCCCAATGCCTCAGAAATCTGATGCCCTCCCTCCTACACCAGTTCTCCAGCCATGTGTTCAATCGCTCATTGCTCCTACTCCTATGCTCACTTGCATGTGGGACTGGGAGTAATCCTGAGATTACTGCTTTTGAGGTCCTGCTTTTTAATCTCCCTCCTAGGTCCCTAAAATCTGCTTTCAGGCCCTCATCCCCCTTTTTACGTATGTCATTGGTGCCAAAGTGGACCACAACCTCTGGCTGTTCACCCTCTCCCAGAAGAATGTCCTGTAGCTGCTCTATGACATCTTGACCCTGGTACCAGGGAGGCAACACACCATCCTGGAGTCACGCCTACGGCTGCAGAAATGTCTGTCTGTTCCCCTAACTAACAAATCCTCTATCACTACTGCTCTTCACTCCTCTTCATCCCCTCCTGTGCAGCTGAGCCACCTGTGGTGCCACAAATTTGGTTTTGACTGCACTCCTCTAAGGAACCATCACCCTCTCCAGTATCCAAAATGGAAAACTGATTAGCAAGCGAGATCGTCTCAGTGGACTCCTGTACTACCTGCCTGGTTCTCTTAGACTGCCTGGGGGTCACCCATTCCCTATCAGACTGCATGCTCCTCACATGTGGTGTGACCACCTCCATAAATGTGCTATTCCTGTAGTATTCCGCCTTGCAGATGCACCACAGTGACTCCAGCCGCCGCTCAAATTCCGAAACCGGGAGCTCAAACTTCTGCAGCCGGTGACACTTCCTGCAGATGTTTGTCTAGGATACATGGTGCGTCCATGACTTCCCACATGCCACAGCTGCACATTCCACTCGGATGAGCTGCCCTGCCGTACCTTAACTCTACAGACTACTTATTATAAATAGAATAGCTTGCCAGTTACTCACCAACCAGCTCCTTCCACTGCACCGAAGTGAGAACCAAATATTTGAGGGTTGAAAAAGTAGAAAAAGGAGTACCTCCTTCCCCCTTCACTGAACTCCCCACTCACCAAACTCGTATCTCCACACTCTGCATGCAATCTGTACTCCTGTTGCAGGCTGCACCAGACCTCTGTATTTATACTTCTTGAAGTTGAAACTGCAGCAACTAGATTGTACTTGTTAGCTACTTAACTAGTCAACTACTCTGTGGCACAGCTTGTTAATCCCTGCCTAAGACTGGAAGAAACTTACTTTACTTTCTTAACTTACTTTATTTTATTTAGAGGGTAAATCCTAGTTAACTGCTAACTGCAGTTCAGATTTTTAGAAAGATATTGACACTTAAAAATCCCCACTCACCAAACTTGTATCTCTACACTCTGCTTGCAATCTGCACTCCATTTTGACTGACTGAAGGTTAAAGATCAGAAACTCTGCTCGTTTTTGGGCTGGAGTTCAGGCCTGGTGGTATTATGGGGCTGAAGGATTAGACAAAACCCATCCTCGCTAGGTTTTCCCCCTCATAGAGGTCCCTGTTACATTCTGTTGGTGGAAGGTGGGTATTTCACCCACCTGAAGCCTGATCCCTTCTATGCCAATGTCTGTGGTGTCATTGGCCTGTGGGGGGTGGCTGGTGGTGGGTGCAGGGTGGGCATGGGGGGTTTGGCAGATTCCCTCTGACATCCCGCCAGATACACCAACAGTGTGCCCTGATAGAGAGCACTGCACATGGTTTGTGGAAGGATCAGGCCTACTGGTATTGGTTGCCAACCCTCCAGGATTGGCCTGAATTCCCCAGGAATTGCGGATTAATCTCTGGGAGAAAAATCATAAAGGTATTCGGCAAAACATTGTTCTTTTTTGCATTTTTTGAACACTATTGAAGATGGAATAAAGGCTGTCGGACTGATAGTCAAGAATCATTCAATTGGGTAATGGCAGAGACTGATTGCTTTCCAATTGGCTTAGGAAGGCAGGGCACCATGAGGATGGACGTGTTGGGAGACTAATAGTGAAAGGGTGGGAGTGGGGCAGTTGGAGGCAGGAGGTCATGTGACGAAGCCTGCAAGAATATGTCCAGAGTTGGAAACCCTACATAAATGCAAGTCTTTCTTTTTAACTGACCGACGTGTAAAAAGGGGCAGAGCGAGGTGCAGGGGCAGAGAAGCACAATGCCAAGGTATGCTTCTGCAGCAGGTTCTGCAAAGAAGGGTCACCCTGCAGCAAAGGGTACTTGCCAGAGCAGCCCGAATAGAGATGACAGAGAGTTAATTCTCCGCCCTGTCCTGTCATTCCCTACCCTCCTCCCTCCCTCCTCCCTCCTCTGCCCTCCCCTCCTCTCCCTTTCCTTCCCCTCCTCTCCTAACACCTCCCCTCTTTAAAAAGATGTGGGCTACAAGTGACAGACAGCATTCTTGGTTCCAGGGATGAGGAACTTCAGTTATGTGGGGAACTGGAGAAGCTGGGGTTGTTCGCCTTAGAGCAGAGAGGGCTAACGGGAGGTTTAATACAGGTGTTCAAATCAAGAAGGGTATCGAAAGAGTAAATAGAGAGAAACTGTTTCCAATAGCTGAAGGGTTGATAAAGGGAGGACGTAGATTTAAAAGAATCAAAGGCAACATGTGGAAAATCTTTTTTCACAGCGAGTGATTATGCGCTGCCTGATAGGAAGGTGGGAACAGATTCAATAGTAACCTTAAAAAGGGGGCTGGATGAAGACTTAAAGGTGAAAAGAATTGCAGGGAAATGGGGAAAGAGTCGAGGAGTGGGACTAACTGGATTTTTCTTTGAAAGCGTGGGCACAGACTTGATGAGCTGAGTGGCCTCTTACTGTGCTGTACTGTTCTGTGATTCTATTAAAGGATCTGATAGGGTAGATACAGCATAACTATTTAACTGGTGGCAGAATCCAGACTAAGGGAACACCATGTTAAAATTAGAGCTAGCCCAGTTAAGACTGAAATCAGGAAGCATTTCTGTCACAAAAGGGCTAGTGGAAATCTGGAACAGTCTCCTTCAAAAGGGTCAACTGATAACTTCCCTGTATAGAACCCTCCCTTCCATTCAAATAGGGCAGTTTCAATATGGATGGCTGATCTGCTACGCTAATACTAAGCCTCGGCAACAAGTTGAGAATGTCTGCCACTGCCACCCCAGTTACTGCATTGAGTAAGCAAAATTAAAGTGCATGGAATTGGGGGTAATATACTAGAGTCATAGAGTTATACAGCACAGAAACAAGGCCTTCGGCCCATCGTGTCTGTGCCGGCCATCAAGCACCTATTTATTCTAATCCCATTTTCCAGCACTTGGCCCATAGCCTTGTATTCTATGGCATTTCAAGTGCACATCTAAATACTTCTTAAATGTTGTAAGGGTTCCTGCCACTACCACCCCTTCAGGCAGTGCGTTCCAGATTCCAACCACCCTCTGAGTGAAAAATGTTTTCCTCAAATCCCCTCTAAAGCCTCCTGCCCCTTACCTTAAATCTATGCCCCCTGGTTATTGATCCCTCCGTTAAGGGAAAAAGTTTCTTCCTATCTATCGTATCAATGCCCCTCATAATTTTGTATACCTCAATCAGGTCCCCCCTCAGCCTTCTCTGCTCTAAGGAAAACAACCCTAGCCTATCCAGTCTCTCGTCATAGTTGAAATGCTCCGGTCCAGGCAATGGATTGAGGATTTGGTAACAGGCAGAAAACAGAGAGTAGGAATAAATGGGCCATTCTCGGGTTGGCAGGCTGTTGACCAGTGGGGTACCACAAGGATCAGTGCTTGGGCTCAGCTGTTCACAATCTATATCAATGATTTGGATGTGAGGACCAATTGTAATATTTCCAAGTATGTGGATGACGCAAAACTTGGTGGGAATGTGAGTTGTGAGGAGAATGCAAAGAGGCTTCAAGGATATTTAGACAGGCTATGTAAGTGGGCAAGGACATGGCAGATGGAATATAATGTGGATAAGTGTGAGGTTATCTACTTTGGTAGGAGGAACGGAGGTGCAGAGTATTTCTTAAATGGTGAGAGATTGGAAAGTGTTGATGTCCAAAGGGACCTGGGTGTCCTTGTTCATAAGTCACTGAAAGCTAGCATGCAGGTGCAGCAAGCAATTAGGAAGGCAAACGGTATGTTAGTCTTTATCGCAAGGGGATTTAATACAGGAGCAAAGAAGTCTTGCTTCAATTGTATAGAGCATTGGTGACGCCGCATCTGGAATATTGAATGCAGTTCTGGTCCCCTTGCCCGAGGAAGGTGGTTCACCAGACTGATTTCTGGGATGGTGGGATTATCCAATGAGCAGAAATTGAGGAGAATGGGCCTATATTCTCTGGATTTAGAAGAATGAGAGGAGATCTCATAGAAGCTTACAAAATTCTTAAAGGGATAGACAGGGTAGACGCAGAATGGATGTTTCCCCTGGCTGTGGGATCTAGGACCAGGGCACACAATCTCAGAATAAAAGGTAAGCCATTTAGGGCTGAGATGACAAGGAACTTCTTCACTCAGAAGGTGGTGAATCTTTCGAATTCTCTGCCCAAGAGGGTAGTGGAAGCTAAGTCACTGAATAAGGTCAAGACAGAGATCGATAGATTTCTATTTGCTAATGACATCAAGGGATGAGGATAGTGCAGGAATGTGGTGTTGAGGTAGACTATCAGCCATGATCTAGAATGGCGGAGCAGGCTCAAAGGCTGAATGGCCTATTCCTGCTGCTATGTTCCTATGAATGTCAGGCAGCTTTCAAAATGTGGCTATTGTTTTATTTGCTTACAACTTAAATTTAAAATTCCTTTCTGTGGATTTTTAGAGATTGCTGTGGGAAAGCACATACTCCAGTGGGGGTGCAGGGGATGGAGGGGGTCAGTTTTCATTGCTGCCTGAAAAATGGGCAGCTGGCAGTGGAAGGTCAGAGGGCATCTCCGTCTCCCCATTGATTCCCAAGGCCTGCCTAATGTAATTCCAAACAGGTGGGAGGGAGGCTGCCTCCAAATGTAAAATCGAGGTCTAATGCTGCATTTGCAATTTTCTCAGCGAACAGTGAGTTCACTCTGCCCATTCATACTAGGCGTTGAGTAGCCTAATTTTTTTATTCTTTCATGGGATGTGGGCGTTGCTGGCAAGGCCAGCATTTAGAACATAGAACAGCTCAGCACAGTACAGGCCCTTCGGCCCACAATGTTGTGCCGAACCTTTAACCTACTCTAAGATCAAACTAACTACCTACCCTTCATTCTACTATCATCCATGTACCTATCCAAGAGTCGCTTAAATGCCCCTAATGTATCTGCTTCTACTACCACCGCTGGCAGCGCATTCCACGCACCCACCACTCTCTGTGTAAAGAACCTACCTCTGACATCTCCCCGAAACTTTCCTCCAATCACCTTAAAATTATGCCCCCTGGTGATAGCCCTTTCCACCTGGGAAAAAGTCTCTGACTATCCACTCTATCTATGCCTCTCATCATCTTGTACCCCTCTATCAAGTCACCTCTCATCCTTCTTCGCTCCAATGAGAAAAGCCCAAGCTCCCTCAATCTTTCTTCGTAGGACATGCCCTCCAGTCCAGGAGCATCCTGGTAAATCTCCTCTGCACCCTCTCTAAAGCTTCCACATCCTTCCTATAATGAGGCGACCAGAACTGAACACAATATTCCAAGTGTGGTCGAACCAGGGCCTTATAGAGCTGCAGCATAACCTCGCGGCTCTTAAACTCAATCCCCCTGTTAATGAAAGCCAACACACCATACGCCTTCTTAACAACCCTATCAACTTGGGTGGCAACTTTGAGCGATCTATGGACATGGACCCCAAGATCCCTCTGTTCCTCCACACTACCAAGAATCCTGTCTTTAAGCCTGTATTCCGCATTCAAATTCGACCTTCCAAAATGAATCACTTCACACTTTTCCAAGTTGAACTCCATCTGCCACTTCTCAGCCCAGCTCTGCATCCTGTCAATGTCCCGTTGCAACCTACAACAGCCTTCCACACTATCCACAACTCCAGCAACCTTCGTGTCATCGGCAAACTTGCTAACCCAGCCTTCCACTTCCTCATCCAAGTCATTTATAAAAATCACAAAGAGCAGAGGTCCCAGAACAGATCCCTGTGGCACACCACTGGTCACCAAGCTCCATGCTGAATACTTTCCATCTACTACCACCCTCTGACTTCTATGGGCCAGCCAATTTTGAATCCAGACAGCCAACTTTCCCTGAATCCCATGCCTCCTTACTTTCTGAATGAGCCTACCATGGAGAACCTTATCAAACGCCTTGCTAAAATCCATATACACCACATCCACTGCTCTTCCTCCATCAATGTGTTTTGAGGAAGGAAGAGCAGTGGATGTGGTGTATATGGATTTGTTGTCCATTCTTAATTGCCCTTGATAACTGAGTGGCTTTTTAGGCCATTTCAGAGGGCACTTAAGAGTCAACCACATTGCTGTGCGTCTGGAGTCACATGTAGGCCAGACCGGGTAAGGACGGCAGATTTCCTTCCCTAAAGGACATTAGTGAACCAGATGGGTTTTTGCAACAGTTGATGATAGTTTCATGGCACCATTACTGAGACGAGGGCCTGAATTTTTGTTGGGTGGGAGGCCCCAGCTACTGGCCAGAAAAGTCAGTGGCAAGCCCACCTCCGCCAGGCCTGGGGAGCCAGCCGGGATTTTTCGCTCCCTAAGTGCTTAATTGGTCTTGGGTGGGACTTCCACCTCCTTGAGGCAGGAAATCCCGCCTATTGGAGCTGCCAACCAATCAGCGGGCCAGCAGTACTTAATCCCAGCAGCGCCACTGGGAGTGGCAAGAGGAAGGATGGTCCCGGAACTACGCCAAATTTTTGGGGCCTCATCAGGGACAATCAACCAGGCCCCAGTGAGGCAAGAGGTTTAGTTAGGGGGCGGGGAGTGTTGTGTGTTGGGGGCGATTGGGGCTTCAGGGGTGGCCCTCCGTGGGCCACAGAGTGCCCGATCAGGAAGGCCCCCACCCAGCTTGCAGGAAGGCCGTCTAGTTTTACCTGGCAGGGTATTTGAGGTCTTTGCCGTCCACCCACCACTGAGGGTAAAATACCCGTGGCAGCGGTGGGAGGAGGCCCTGAAGTTCCAGTTAATTGATCACTTAAGGGCCTTGATCGGCCTGGCGCGGGCGAACTGTTTCTCACCACCACTGCCCCACATAAAATTGCAACGGGGGCGGGAGGGGGTCAGGAACAGCCCCCCAACCTCCCACTCAATTTTACGCCTGCCCCTCCCCCACACCCCCGCCACCAGCCCGCCCATTTGGGGGGCAATAAAATTCCGGCCTAGCTTTCAATTCCAGATTATTTTAAATTACTTAATAATTAATTAATAATCAGCCATCCTTCAGGAGCTGGAATTTTTTTGGGGGAGGGAGTGTTTATTTATGGGCCAAGATGAACAGGGCTTCCTAAGCCTCACAAAAACAGTGACATGCTACCAGCTGCTGGATGGGGTTGAGTGGAGTAGGATGCCCAACCCTGCCCAGCTCTGCCCAGCCCTCCCCTGGTGCACCTAAGTGTCAGCCACATGTCATCCCACACTCGCCTTTGAGTCAGAAGGTTGTGGGTTTAAACCGCACTCCGGAGACTTGAGCACAACAATCTAGGGTGACACTCCAGCGCAGTGCTGAGGGAGTGCTGCACTATAGGAGGTGCCTTTTTTTCAGATGGGATGTTAAAACGAGACCTCGTGTTAACCTCTCAGGCAGATATAAAAGATCCCACAGCACTATTTTGAAGAAGAGCAGGGGAGTTCTCCCCGGTGTCCTGGCCAATATTTATCCCTCAATCAACATCACAAAAACAAATAATCTGGTCATTATTATATTTCTGTTTGTGAGACCTCTCTGTGCGCAAATTGACTGCTGTGTTACCTACATTGCAGCAGTGACTACACTTCAGAAGCACTTCATTTGCTGTAAAGTGCTTTGAGACACTGTGAAAAATGCTACATAAATGCAAGTCTATCTTTCTTTGTTAGTGAGGTTGCCTATTGGCCGATTCTAATAGATGAATGAACTGGTAGATTGCTTGCACTGGGACGTGGGGGAATATTATGGTTTTGTGCACTTTCCAATATGAAAATACTCATTTTAATGAGCTGTCCGAAACATTTTCACAATTCATCATCTCTTTTAACTCCTGTCGAAATATCACCTTAATCTCAAACAGATTTAGCCCTCATTGCCAGAATTTATGAAGCCACAGAATTTAAGTGCTGGGATTGTTATAATTGAAGTCCAACCAATGGGCAGATGGGACCTTGCTTTAACATCTCATCCCAAAGACGGTACTTCTGACAGTGCAGCACTCCCTCAATACCACACTGGAGTGTCAGCCTAGACTTAGTGCTGAGGCTGGAGTGGGACTTGAACCTAAGACATTCTGACCAGAGGTGAGGGAGCCACCAACTGCCAAAGAATCAAATGGGGGAAAAAGCAATAGCGCTGTATGGAGTAACATGTTCCAGGGGCTTTCCTGATCTTCATCCTCTCACATTAGAAATGCCCAGCTTTGACTCGAAGTCAGTTAATCTTGACAGTGCTACAATTGGCCACAATACCCTGGTTTAGGGAAGGAGTAAATTATCCAGGATTCCTTCTGATTCCCAGTAAAACGTGCGGATAAGATCAGGTTTACCCAACACATCATGAGCTGACACTCGCTGCTGAATAAGGGCTTTGCGTCAAGGTCTGTGCACCTATCGAATGGAATCCTCAGTGAGGGACTCAAAATCTTCATGTAAGGAAGGAAGCAAACTGAAGGGACTAACACACCTTGAGGTGATCACTGGTAAATCTCAAGAGGACATGTACCCAGAATAGTGAAACCTCACTGAGGTAAGTGGGTGGGGGGGGGGGGGGGGGGAATCAATGGAAAAGTAAATCATGTGCAGTGTGAAACTGGCTTCTGATTCGCTATAACTCCATACAGTGCAGACCAATTTCACTCCCTATGAGATTTTGTTTCTCCACAGCAAGTTGGTGAGCGGAATAAACTCCTTTTGAAAATTCTAATCCTCATGTTCGAATCCCTCCATGGCCTCGCCCCTCCCTATCCCTGTAACCTCTTTCAGCCCTAAAATGTCCTCCAAATCTGGTCTCTTGCACATCCCTGATTTTAATTGCTCCACCATTGTTGGCTGTGTCTTTAGTTGTCTAGGCTCTAAGCTCTGGAACTCCCTCCCTCTTCACCTCTGCTCCTTTAAGGTGCTCCTTAAAACCCACCTCTGACCAAGCTTTTGGTCACCTATCCTAATATCTCCTTATGTGGCTCAGTGTCAAACTTTGTTTGATTATACTCCTGTGAAGCCCCTTGGGATATTTTACCAGGTTAAAGGCACTATATAAATGCAAGTTGCTACTGTTCCAAATTAGTGCTTAATCAATGAGCTGCTTTAAAAAGGGATTACCCAGCTTGAAATAGGACTGAAGGTGAGAAAGATAATTTATGAAATATTCATTCCACTGTATCCTGAGTCTGATTGATGAAAAATATCACATGCTAACTCAAAAAATTTATAGAATGGAGGCATTTGACATGCCCGATCATTTACACCTCACACTGGAAGAATGAGTTGCTTTTTTCATTCTTTTCCTCCTGTGCTGACCCTCATGTAAGCGGATTCATCGAAAATAAGGAAATCAAATTTTCACCAAAGTCTACTTCTTTCAAATCCTTAGCTCCTCTGAAGATGTGATAATACCATGGACTTTCTTAGTGGGGATTTATTTCCTGCCTAGGTGGATTGGTACAGCTGGCATATTTTGGGACACTGAGGAACCAAGAAATTCAGTGGCATGTGATCCTGCCCAATGCCTACGGGAATCCCATCACTCGCGTCTCTGCGCTCAGGCTTCACGACCCCTTGGAAGTATTAACAAGGACGCTGGAAGTTCCAGATCAGCTGTGCCACCAACTTCAAGGAGGCCTGTAGCTAGCCTCAAACATGACACTGCCAGTGACAGGTAAGGTCACCACTTCCTGTAACTTTTCAGTCTCTCCCTCTTTCCAGGTTAACATTGGGATCTTGTTTTGAAATTCATTCTTGGGATCTAGATGTCACGAGCATTTATTGCCCATCCCTAGTTGCTCTTGGAAATAGCAGTGGGCCTTCTGCTTGAACTGCTCCAGTCTGTGTGGTGAAGGTACTCCCATAATCCTGTCAGGTATGGAATTCCAGGATTTTGACCCATTTAAAACATTTTTTTAAAATTCATTCATGGGATGTGGGCGTCACTGGCCAGGCCAGCATTTATTGCCCAACCCTAATTGCCCTTGAGAAGGTGGTCGTGAGCTGCCTTCTTGAACCATTGCAGTCAATGGGAGGTAGGTACACCCACAGTGCTGTTAGGAAGGGAGTTCCAGGACTTTGACCCAGTGACAGTGAAGGAACGGCGATATAGTTCCAAGTCAGGATGGTGTGTGACTTGGAGGGGAACTTGCAGGTGGTGATGTTCCCATGCATTTGCTGCCCTTGTCCTTCTAGTTGGTAGAGGTCGCGGGTTTGGAAAGTGCTGTCTTAGGAGCCTTGGTGCATTGCTGCAGTGCATCTTGTAGATGGTACACACTGCTGCCACTGTGCGTCAGTGGTGGAGGGAGTGAATGTTTGTAGATGGGTGCCAATCAAGCGGGCTGCTTTGTCCCGGATGTTGTCGAGCTTCTTGAGTGTTGTTGGAGCTGCACCCATCCAGGCAAATGGAGAGTATTCCATCACACTCCTGACTTGTGCCTTGTAGATGGTGGGCAGGCTTTGGGGAGTCAGGAGGTGAGTTACTTGCTGCAGGATTCCTAGCCTCTGACCTGCTCTTGTAGCCATGGTATTTATATGGCTACTCCAGTTCAGTTTCTGGTCAATGGTAGCCCCAAGGATGTTGATAATGGGGGATCCAATGATGGTAATGCCATTGACTGCCAAGGGGAGATGATTAGATTCTCTCTTGTTGGAGATGGTCATTGCCTGGCACTTGTATGGCGTGAATGTTACTTGCCACTTATCAGCCCAAGCCTGCATATTGTCCAGGTCTTGCTGCATGGACTGCTTCAGTATCTGAGGAGTCACGAATGGTGCTGAACATTGTGCAATCATCAGTGAACATCCCCACTTCTGACCTTATGATTGAAGGAAGGTCATTGATGAAGCAGCTGAAGATGGTTGGGCCTAGGACACTACCCTGAGGAACTCCTGCAGTAATGTCCTGGAGCTCAGATGATTGACCTCCAACAACCACAACCATCTTCCTTTGTGCTAGATATGACTCCAGCCAGCAGAGGGTTTTCCCCCTGATTCCCATTGACCTCAGTTTTGCTAGGGCTCCTTGATGTCATACTCGGTCAAATGCTGCCTTGATGTCAAGGGCAGTCACTCTCACCTTACCTCTTGAGTTAAGCTCTTTTATCCATGTTTGAACCAAAGCTGTATTGATGATGAAGCAATGGTGTTATATGTCCAAATCACAATGTAGCATGACTCGGAGAGGAAATTGGAGGGGATGGTGTTCCCATGCTGCTGCTGCCCTTGTCCTTCTAGATGCTGGTGATCATCGGGGGTTGGGTGATGGTCGAAGAAATATCAGTCAATGCTTTGGTGAACACACATCAAGGAAGTGACTAATGTTTTGTTGAGCATGGGGAGCACTTTAATTTTCTTACCCACTAACTAGCAACACAATACATGATCTAACTGTCTGATGTTACTGCACTTCTCCCAAAGTATAGAAGGGTCATTGATGGCAGTCATGTGACCACCAAGGATTGGATGTTCCATCTTTGTTCTGTCATTAGCCTCAATCATAAGTGCCAACTTCTTACAAAAGAAACCTCCAGACGCACAACTTTCTTTTCTATTGGAGACAAAATTTTGCACAAGAAGTGCAAGTTGCTCCCTTCAAAGTGATTAACTAATTTGATGTTAAAAAGGATGAGACAGTTCAGCTACTTTGAAGTATTTACTGTTCTACTGCCGAATGAACCTCAGCGATTATTTTACTTTACTTTGAAAACACACAGCACAAATTGCACAATATGCGGTTTGATACGATAGTGATATTTCCCAATAATTAACTGTGGTATATAACTCAAAAACCTGCCATGATTACATCAAATAATTAACCCTTCACTGTAGATGTCACGCTGGGGTTTAAAGGGTTACGTCATGAGGACAAGTTGCATAAATGTGGCTTGCATTTTGTTGAATATAGAAGATTGACAGGGTGAACTGATCAAGGTATTTAAAAGAATTTGCTAGGGTACATATGGAGAAACTAATTCCTTGGGTGGGGGAATTAAAAACAAGAGGACATATTCTTGAAAACAGAGCTGGACCAGGAATCACATTTTCACATGAAAGATAGTAGAAATCTAGAACAATGCCGGGTAAATGGGGTTGAGGTACAGATCAATTATCCATTTAGTTGAATGGTGGAACAGGTTCAAGGGGCTGAATAGCCACCTCCTGTTCCTGTGCCCTATTTGTATCTTTATTCAGAGAGTGGTATGAATGCAAAACTCGCTGACACTTGCAGTGGCTGAGGTGAATAGCATGGATGCATTTTAAGGGAAGCTAGATAAACACATGAAGGAGAGAGGAATAGAAGGATGTGATGATCGGATTAGATAAAAAAAGGTGGGAGGAGGCAAATGCACAGCATAACGATGGCAACAACCACTTAAGTTGGATCAGCTGTTTCTATGGTGAAAATACTATGCAATTTTATCGCAGAGCTCACTGGCAATTTATAAAATTCGACTGAGCCTTTCAATAGTTTATTTTAAAAGGTTTTGGACACTCTGGAGTGGTTTTATGGCTGTCATCTCCACTTCAAGGAAAACTACTCAACTGCTCTTTCATGGCTTATGATACCATCGCACTGCTTCTTGTGTCTCTTCACCCTTGGGCATCCATCAGTCTTTAGAAATACATTCTCCGAAAATGTTAAAAGTGCTTGTTTGAATTGATTTATGTCGTAATGCCATTGGTTGTAAGTGGTTCAACTTGCTCAATTTAACAGGGCTCTTCAGAGACTGAGGAGAGAACGTCCCCCATGCCTCATGCTGTGGAGCTGAGCCACATGTACCAGGAAAGGTCTGGATTCAAGGCCTAACATGTGCTGACTTCATTGATCCCAGGTGGGAAATAGAATGATGTGACTGGGGTCAGTCACCTCCAGGGTAGGAGGTGGGCAAGTAAACCAAGGCGTCCACTCTGATCATCATTCAGTGACTCTTGTGGGGGTTGGTTGCTTCATCCCACCACAGTTCCCTAGGCTCTAGAACTCCCTCTCTAAACCTCCTCATCTCTCTACCTCTCTCTTTCCTTCTTTGAGATGCTCTTTAAAAGCTACCTCATTGATCAAGCGCCCTGTCCTAAAATCTCCTTATGTGGCTCAGAATCAAATTTTGCCTGGTAACGCTCCTGTAAAGCACGTTGGGATGTTTTACTACCTTAAAGGTGCTATACGAATGCAGTTGTTGTTATTGTTATGGACACTATTGGGGTTTTGTGTGCTGCCTCTGATGGTGGAATAGCCTACTGACTCATATTTGCACATGCACAACCATGTATCTTTGCCTTTCAGCACTGTTTGCTAAATGTGACTGACCCTGAGATTCCACAGCGGGCGGGGTGGGGGTAGGGGGGTGGGTGTGGGGGTTGTTGCAGGAGAGGTTTTGGGGGGGGAGATTGTTTGGGTGATGGGCATTTATCTGGGGATTTAACCTGTGATCTACCAAGAGATTTCTGGCTAAAATCTAAGGCTAAAATCGTGTGAAAGCCCAGAACTGTTAGCTGTACGTGCTATAAATAAATATGGTAGATGGCATATAGGCATGTGTGGGCAGGACATTCTGGTGCTCTCTGACACCCCTCATAGAGTCATAGAGTTATACAGCACAGAAACAGGCCCTTCGGCCCAGCGTGTCCGTGCCGGCCATCAAGCACCTATCTATTCTAATCCCATTTTCCAGCACTTGACCCATAGCCTTGTATGCTATAGCATTTCAAGTGCTCATCTAAATACTTCTTAAATGGTGTGAGGGTTCCTGCCTCTATCATCCCTTCAGGAGTGCGTTCCAGGTTCCAATCGTCCTCAAATCCCCTTTAAACCTTCTGCCCCTCACCTTAAATCTATGCCCCCTGGTTATTGACCCAACCGCTAAGGGAAAACGTTTCTTCCTATCTACCCTATTTTTGCCCCTCATAATTTTGTAGACCTCAATCAGGTTCCCCCCTGAGCCTTCTCTGCTCTAAGGAAAACAACCCCAGCCTCTCAAGTCTCTCTTCATAACTGAAATGTTCCAGCCCACAACATCCTGGTGAATCTCCTCTGCACCCTCTCCAGTGCAATCACATCCTTCCTATAGTGTGGCGACCAGAACTGTACACAATACTCCAGCTGTGGCCTAACTAGCATTTTATACAGCTCCATCATAACCTCCCTGCTCTTATATTCTATGCCTCGTCTAATAAAGGGAAGTATCCCATATGCCTTCCTAAGCACCTTATCTACCTGTGCTGCTGCCTTCAGTGATCTATGGACAAGTACACCAAGGTCCCTCTGACCCTCTGTACTTCCTAGGGTCCTACCATCCATTGTATATTCCCTTGTCTTGTTAGTCCTCCCAAAATGAATCACCTCACATTTCTCAGGATTAAATTCCATTTGCCACTGCTCCGCCCATCTTACCAGCCCATATATATCGTCCTGTAATCTAAGTCTTCCCTCCTCACTATTTACGAAACCACCAATTTTTGTGTCATCTGCATACTTACTGATCTTACCTCCTATATTCACATCTAAATCATTAATGTACACTACAAACAGCAAGGGTCACAGCACCAATCCCTGCTGTACACCACTGGTCACAGGCTTCCACTCGCAAAAGCAACCCTCCTTTTCTCCTCTTCCGTTAAACCAAGCAACAGATGAGCCCTGAAAACAATCCCCATTGTGTACAACTGTATGGCAACAGCAGAAATTAACCCTACAGATCACTTTCCAATTTGTGAGGCTCTGATTGGCTTTTAACACCCACTTGAAGTAAGAGAGTTGAGTTCACTCCAGAGTCAATTTTTACCCTTCCCGCCTGATGTTACTGAGGTGCAAATGGCTTCCACATGGGGTTGGTATCCTTACTGCCCTGTTAACACTTGTGCAGTATTTGATTGATCTGGGTTTGATTGCATTAGTCTGTCCATTGATCAGTGTTCACTGTGCTTGATTACTTAAGCCTAAAGGTAGAGCTTAAGACTTCGAAACTGAAACGAAAAGAGTGATGCAGAGACTCTTTTGAGAAGACATTGTACTGAGATCCTGTAAGTGCTGAGATATTTTAAAGTGCTGTAAATAAACCAGTGCGTGAGTTAATACAAGTGTTATATCTGCATTGCTCTGAGATAAATCAGATATATAATATCCAGCATCCCGGCAAAAATATAATAACCTGCTGTGCAGTGGGCACCATTTTGATAGGGGCCTACCAGAGGGTGTCCAAAGCACCTCCCTGTTTCAGGAGATATGCCCATTTTAAAATGAAAATTGGTGTTCTATGATATAACCAAGACCCCAATTGCCACTGAGGTAGGGTGCTCACCCCGACTGATTCCACGGGTGATAGAAGAGGCCCAGAAAAGTTAAGGCTGGAATTTTATATTGGGTGGGAGGACCTGGCTACCGGCCGAAAAGTCGGCGGTGAGCCTGCCTCCGCTGGACCTGGGGAGCCACACTGGGATTTTCTCTCCCCAAGCCCTTAATTGGTCTTGGGCAGCACTTACACCTCCTTAAGAGCCGCAGCTCTTAGTCCCAGCAGCACCACTGGGAGCGGTGGCCACTTCTGGGATTATACCCAGCCATCAGAGGCTAAAGGAAGGATGGTTTCACAACTCTGCTAAGTTTTTGGGGCCTCACCAGGGACAATTGGCCGGGCCCCGGTGAGGTGGGGGGATGGTTGTCGGTTGGGGGAGGGAGTGTTGTGCATTGGGGGCGGTTGGGGCTTTGGGGTGGTTGGGGCTTTGGGGGCGGCCCTCTGTGGGGCGCAGGGTGCCCAATCAGGAGGCCCCCGCCCCAAGTTAATTGGTCACTTAAGGGCTTTAATTGGCCTGGGGTGGGTGGGCCGTTTCCTGCTGCTGCCGCCCTGCATAAAATTGCAGCAGAGGTGGGAAGGTGTTGGGAATGCACCCCAACCCCCCCAACCTCCCACTCACTTTTACGCTCCCCACCTCCGCCACAAGCCTTCTCATTGGCAGGGGGCTCGTAAAATTCTGGCATAAGTCTTTGATTATTTTTGTGGGCCAGAAGGAGCAGGAGAGCAGCCCTGGCACCACCAAAATAGCTTGGGCTGTGGCAGGATCCCCCTCTACAATCGGTCTCTACCGCCTGGTTTTAATGTGTGAAGATTAACTGTCAGAAAATTATCCACCTATTATGTGTTAACTGTGTAACACTCTCATCACAGAGACAGAAGGTTGTGGGTTCACTCCAGAGTCACAATCGCACCCCAACAGTTCCCACCACCCCCCATCACCGATGCTGCTACTGGTGCAAGGATTAATTCGGCTCCGACTCTTCATTAACTCCAGAACACGGGGCCAACTCATCTCCCACACATATTCCCACACACTTGTCTTTTGTGTTGCTACCTAGGACTAGTGTACCTCAGCAAATCGACTACGTATCCTTACTCTCCCAAGACTTCACCTTACAGTATTTGGAAATTCTTTTCCTGTCCTGTGTCACAGGCCACATACTTGGCTCCCTAAATATGTATTCGAACTAATTTCCCTCTGTTTCACTTTGCAGTGTTGGCAATCAGGCCTTCACTATGTTGTACTTGTGCTATTGGGTCTGCTGCCTTGTCTTTCTTTAGGAACTGGAGCTTCCGCACACACTCATACTCTGAAAAAACAAGGCACGTATTAGAACTTGCCTTTCATATCCTCAAGATATCCCAAAGTACTTTACAGCCAATGAAGTATTACTGAAGTGTAGTCACTGTTGTAATGTAGGAAATGCAGCAACCAATTTGCACAAAGCAAGCTGCCATAAACAGCAAAGAGATAAATAGCGAGACATCCTGTTTTCTAACCTATTGTTTGAAGGATAAATAGTGATCAGGACACTGAGGAGAACTCTGCTACTCTTCTTCAAATTGTGTCGTGGGATCATTTATGTACACCTTAGAGAGCAGATGGAGCCTCGGATTAACATCTCATCTGAAAGGCGGCACCTCCGATAGCGCAGGGCTCCCTTAGTACTGCACTGGTTTACCCTCAACGTGGTTAGAATACGGAACTCCCTAATGCATGGAGTAGCTGAGGTGAAGCATAGGTGCATTTAAGGGGAAGCTAGATAAGTACATAAGGGAGAAAGGAATAGATGGATAATGCTGATAGAATTAGATGAAGAGGGGTGGGAGGTGGCTCGTGTGGACCAGTTGGGCCGAATGGCCTGTTTCTGTGCTGTACATCCTATGCAATTCTATAAACCTGAAGTTTAGTTTAGTTGAGAGATACGGCACTGAAACAGGCCCTTCGGCCCATCGAGTCTGTGCCAACCATCAACCACCCATTTATACTAATCCTACACTAATCCCATATTCCTACCACATCCCCACCTATCCCTATACTTCCCTACCACCTACCTATACTAGTGGCAATTTATAATGGCCAATTTACCTACCAACCTGCAAGTCTTTGGCATGTGGGAGGAAACCGGAGCACCCGGAGAAAACCCACGCAGACACAGGGAGAACTTGCAAACTCCACACAGGCAGTACCCAGAATTGAACCCGGGTCGCTGGAGCTGTGAGGCTGCGGTGGTGACCACTGCGACACTGTGCCGCCCTGGCACCATGGAGCTTTTACTTCGAGGTAAACAAATCCTGAAACCACTTTAGGAAGGATGTCAGTAGATTTATGTCAAATGAGATAAGGCATTTTTCTAGGTGAAATGCTTGCTGTTACATGAAACCATAGATTCAGATGAAAAATCCATTAGCTTGTGACAAACCAGATTCAAACTCCTGTCTTACAGATAAGCATGGGAGAGAAGGGAACACTGTTGAACTATTTTGTAACTTTGTTTTTCTCTAATGCGCCTGTGTGTCTACTGGAAATTCTGTTCCTTTTTTTTGTTCATTCATGGGAGTTACCATTGCCCATCACTAATTGCCCTTGAGAAGGTGGTGATGAGCTGCCTTCTCGAACCGCTGCAGTCCATGTGGGGTAGGTACACCCACAGTGCTGTTAGGAAGGGAGCTCCAGGATTTTGACCCAGCCACAGTGAAGGAATGGTGATATAGTTCCAAGGTGTGTGACTTGAAGCGGAACATGCAGGTGGTGATGATCCCATGCATTTGCCGCCCTTGTCCTTCTGGGTGGCAGAGAGTGCAGGTTTGGAAGGTGCTTTTGAAGAAGGCTTGGCAAAGTGCATTTTGTAGATGGTGCACACTGCTGCCACTGTGTACCGGTGGTAGAAGCAGTGAATGTTGAAGGTGGTAAATGGGGTGCCGATTAAGCGGACTGCTTTGTCCTGGATGGTGTTGAGTTTCTTGAATGTTGTTGGAGCTGCACTCATCCAGGTAAGTGGAGAGTATTCCATCACACTTCTGACTTGTTTTTCTATTTTATTTTATTTTGTTTTTTTATTTTATTTTGTTTTTTAACCATGTGCTTGTGGTAAACTAGTTTTTCGGGGTTTTGCTTTGGGACAGAACTGTTAATTATTCTGCCATTAACACTCTTTCTGGACTAATGCTTTGTCTTTTTATACAACTATTAGCACTCCCTTTGCCTTGGTTCCGTGACTTTGTCATCTAATCTCTCCTGCCCTCTGCCTTATCACACACCTTCCCTTTTGTTCAAAGCCCATTACATTTCTAATATCTGCCAGTTCTGATGAAAGGTCACAGACCTGAAATGTTAACTCTGCTTCTCTCTCCACAGATGCTGCCAGACCTGCTGAGTATTTCCAGCACTTTCTGTTTTTCTGACTTGTACCTTGCAGATGGTGGACAGGCTTTGGGGAGTCAGGAGGTGAGTTACTTGCCACAGAATTCCTAGCCTCTGACCTGCTCTTGTAACCACAGTATTTATATGCTTGTCTAGTTAAGTTTCCGGTCAATGGTAACTCCCAGTATGTTGATGCTGGGGGATCCAGCAATGGTAATGCCGTTGAATGTCAAGGGCAGATGCTTAGATTCTCTTTTGTTGGTGATGGTCATTGGCTGGCACTTGTGCGGTGTGAATGTTACTTGCCACTTATCAGCCCAAGCCAGAATGTTGTCCAAGTCTAACTGCAGGCGGGTATGGACTGCTTCAATATCTGAGAATTCTCAAATGATACTGAACTGTGCAATCATCAGTGATCATCTCCACTTCTGACCTTATGATGGAGGAATGGTCATTGATGAAGCAGCTGAAGATGGTTGGGCCTAGGGCAACAGGCTGAGCAACTCCTGTGGCCATGCCCTGGGACTGAGACAATTGGCCTCCAACAACCACAACCATCTTCCTTTGTGCTCGGTATGACTGCAACCAATGGAGTGTTTTCCCCTGATTCCCATTTGCTAGGGCTCCTTGATTCAGCACTGGGTCAAATGCGACCTAGTTGTCAAGGGCAGTCACTCTCACCTCGCTTCTGGAGTTCAGCTCTTTTGTCCATGTTTGGACCAAGGCTGTAATGAGGTCAGGAGCTGAGTGGTTGTGGCAGAACCCAAACTGAGTTTCAGTGAGCAGGTTATTGGTGAGTAAGTGCTGCTTGATAGCACTGACGACATCACCTTAGAGATAAATGGTTTTGCTCTAATCACCATCACAGAGACATTATGGGCTGGATTTTCCCAAACGCGTCGGCACCCTGATGTCAGGACCATTTCTGGGTCCCAACCCTGCTGGAGGTCAGAGTGTACAGTACATCAGCATTTTGTGGGACCAATTAGTGAGTGGCCTCCGCGATATCCATTCAATTATGGATAATGGGCTCAATTAGCAGGCAGGAGATAGAAGTGGTGGGCCCCATTTAAAGGGTGTCCGTCAGCCTTCAAAGTGGATGTAGCCAGAGTGTGCCAGGCCTGAGGGAGCAGGCTTTCAGAGCGTTAACATGACAGATTGTCATGGCAGGGCAGCCTCATGGTTCACTGACATCTCCCTGAAGGTGGTACTAGAGGTGGTCCGAGTCAGGAGGAACATTTTGTTTCCGGAGACTGGCTGGAAGAGGCCTGCCAGGTAAAAAAAGGCATGGCTGCAGGTCGCCAGAGAGGCCAGCAGCTGCAGCGTGGTTAACAGGGCTTGGATCCAGTGCAGGAAGCGCTTCAATGAGCTTCTGTGGTTTGGCAAGGTGAGTAACATGCAAAGCCAAAATGCCAGTCATGAGTGTTTTAAAGGGACAGAACACCACTGAGCTGCAGGTCTTCAAGGCAGGCGGTGTATAGGTACACCGAGGGTGCCCTGTGCCAACCCCCACTCGAGGGAAGTGATCAAAGCTATGTATTTTCATGGACCTGTAATTATTTTTCTCCTCAGATTAAAAACAGTGTGTGTGCCTTTCAGACTTTGTTAAAAACAGTGCATCTTTAAGGGAGAGAAGGTTCTGGAGACACAGTGTGCCACAGCTGCATTTTTTTCTTACACTGGGTGACAGCAGGAGAGAGGTCACGTGGTAATGTTTTCACTTGGTGTGTGGAACTGGCAGAAACTGGCTGAAACTAGTTAGTTCTGAGAGACTTTCCAGCAAGGCAAACTGAAGAGAAAGAAAGCTGTCTATATCCTCTCAGAAAAAATTCTGCAAGGAGCTACAAGCCAAGTTAATTCCCTGAGTAAAGCCTTCTTTCTCAACAAACAATTTTGGATTGCTGTGCTCATCGTTCAAAGAACTGTTTAATGCTTGCTGCAGCCAAAGAGTTGAATGCCTATCTTCTGAAGGACTATTTTCATCAAATCCACATTAGAAGACCTCATCCACCAGGAACGTAACCTACAAAAACTTATTATTTCTATTTATTCTTAAGAGACAGCTAATTTTTAAAACTTCACTTTTAACTGTTAGTTTTTGAGTGTATGTCTGGAATTTTACACCAGCCCAGCAAGCTGATGGTGGCGGGGGTGGCATAAAATGGAGCGGGAGGCTCCGGGTGGCCTTCCCGTCCTGCTTCCGCCTCTGCCCCACTTTATGTTGGGGGGTGGGGTGGAAAAGGCTGCCTGCCTCAGGCCAATCAAGGCCCTTAAGTGACCAATTAATGGCCACTTAAGGGCCTTCGCCCGCCTCCATGGAGCAAGAAAGGCCCTCTGATGAAAGCTGAGCCTCTCAGCACTCCGGGGGTGGGCCCTGACAAGTGGGCACAAGGTGCCTGACTGAGGGCCGCCCCCCGCTTCCCCAACCATTCCCAGGACCCAAGACTCCCCCCTCTTCCCCCTAAATGACCACCCTTGCCTTACCGGGGCCTCACCAGTTACCCCGGCGAGGCAAACCAAACTTACCTGCACTCCTGGCTTCATGTCCTCGGCTGGACTGCAGTCCCAGCAGTGGCCACCACTCCTGGTGGCGCTGCTGGGACTAAGAGCTGCCGGCAGCTCAATGAGGTGGGACTTCCTCCCTCAAGCGGGTGGAAGTCCCGCCTTCGAACACTTAAAGCCTGGGGACCCGTAAAATGCAGACGGACCCCCCGGCTAGGCTGCAGCGGGTTCACCACTGACTTTTACATCTGATGCTAGCTTCTGTCTGCCCGACGTAAAATCCAGCCCTATGTGTGTGAATGAGGGAGTTAGATTAAAATAAGAAGTTACAAGGTCTTTAGACATAGGCTTATCTTAATAGTGTTAAAGATTTATTTTTAATAAATAGTTGATTTGTTGTTGTCTAAAGACTCCTGGTTTGGTCTCTTTCATTCTGGGATTACTAGAGTGTTTAATTTGGCTGTTTTCTGATTGGGTGTGAAAACTTAATAATACGCTACGACCTGTGGAGTGACGGGACTGAATTGACAGTGTATTGCTCCCACCACAGTCGTAACAGTATGCTTGATAGGATGGTAACGTAAACCCTGGGCCAGTGCAATGACAGGATCATTACTTCTGAATGTGGATCGTGATGATCAAACGGGAAGATTAACTGTTGCTGAACTTTTCATCCTCACATTGTAGGAGAAAAGATAACATTTACGAAGAGTCGTTCAGGGGGTGGAGTGGCCAACCTGGCAATATTGATGCTCAGGGAGGGGGAGGCCCATGACACTGGAAGGGTGGCAGCAGTGCAGACAGCCGGCAACGACAAGATTTGTGTGCATCAGAGAGACAGAGTGAAAGTTCATTGGATCCTCCATGGATGCACTTCAGAACGGCTCCCTCCTTTGTTTCCAGTAGATACCACTTGATGTGCTAACAGATGTCTGATGAATCAGCTGCTGAGATGAAGGTGGTAAAGTCACTGATATTTTCTCACTTACACAGAGTCAATACTGGAGGATCAGCAGCGACTGTGGAGGCTCTGGCAACCTCAGAGGAACACTTAAACTCTGAGGAACCACCATCACAGGAGTCAAGCGCACCCTCCACCAGCGCAGATACACACACCTCGGTGGGGCCTCAGGTGACTTTAGAATAGGTGGCACCAAGTGAGAATAATAGCACATGTGAGTAGGATATGGAGGCAAAGGCTGCTATGAGCAGTCCCTATTAGAGCACGGAGAACAGCTCCAGCCAGGCTTGACCAGCTGAAGATGCTGAGCCTCAGGGGCTGTGTACAAAGTGGATGTAGCAATGGAAGATGTGTGGTGATCTGTCAGAGTTTCCTGAGCAGTGCAGTCCCATGACATGAGTACCACAACATCTCAGGCATATCAGCGCATGAGCTCCTCCATTGGAAAGTGGCACCCTCATGGGGAGTCATATGTGGCAGTCCACCAAATGGATGCAGAAGACGCAAACTGGCACAAACAGATGGTATAATGCATTCTGTAGAATTGACTGGTCCATTGCAGTGATGGGGCATCCATGCACCATCAGGTGTTCTCACACACCTGGCATGTGTGGATGTGTAGTTGGCCCTGAAAGGGCTGAGGCATCTGACTGAGACACACTATAAGCCTCACTCCCCCATGACTGAGACTGTCCCTTCACAAGTGCAGCTAGCGCAGCCTGTGGCAGTGCCATCACATGCACTGCTACCCCAAGGAAGGGCGCCATGGGCATCTCAGCCACCAGGCCACCCTCTTGAGCAGCCCTCTCTACATCTGCTCCAACCACAGGGGCAGCACCACGTTGGAACTCTTGCAAGAGGGCAGAGAAACAGCAGTAGCATCACAGTGGGTTTCACCTGGCGCAGGTTATAAACCTTTTGTTCAATGCACTTTCATGTGAGTAAAATGGCTGTGGTCACAAGCTAACATTTCTCATGTCATTTGTTCGGAAACTGCGACCTCGTCATTAGGTTCTGCCTGTGTGTGGGGTCAGAATGCGCCATGTGGCCATGTGCACTAGCAGAAGACACGCTGCATCATGAGTGCTAAACCACATGAGAAGTGGATCTTTCCTTGCACTCAGGATAGGGGCTGCTATGCATAAACTGGCAGTCCAATTTTGCAGGTATCATCTTCTGGCCCCTCCTGCCCCTCGACCAGTGCCTCTGCATCTATGTGCACCATGTGACTGCGTTTGTTTCTGGGGCTGCTGCTGCTCCCCACTGCTCAAGCCCACCTCTGAGAAGGTGGCCCCCATAATCATGCACAGACTCAGGCACTAGGACCTCAGCTGCCAAAATTCCCTTCCACCTTGATGAATGAGCAATTCTCCAAGGCTCATCTTCTCAGTTATCACTCCCAACCCTAGAGCTCCACTTAAGCCATGGCGAGTCAGTGGCTGTGCATGAGCTGCTGGCTGTTGGTTCTCCCTTTTATTCAGATATTTTATGGGTGTCACTTTGGTCAAGGGGTTCCCACTGTGCAGCCACCTCATCTGCTTGGATGAGGTTCTACGCAGCACAGGGGCCTCTGATAAAATTTCAATCCTGTCTCAAGTGACCTCTCAAGTGCCTGCTTAATCACCCTAATTGCCTGCCCACCGCTACTGGGTGGATGGCTATCTTCCCTAAGAAGCTGCTTCTGGAAAATTGTGCAGAGGCAGTAACACGTTAGGCAGCCGGCACGGTATGCTACAGTGTGAAATTGCCGACTCACCCACCTCTAACCCGCCCTCCGCCTCCTTGACAAAATCCAGTCCTGTGTGTATGGGTGGTTGTTGATGGTCTGTGCTAATGTCTGTGTCTATGTGTGTGCGTGTTTGGCTTCAGTGTGTACCATCTACAAGATGCACTGCAGCAACTCGCCAAGGCTTCTTCGGCAGCACCTCCCAAACCCGTGAACTCTGCTGTCAAGAAGGATAAGGGCAGCAGACCCATGGGAACACCACCACCTGCAGGTTGCTCCCAAAGTCAAATACCATCCTGATTTGGAACTATATCACCGTTCCTTCATTGTCACTCGTCAAAATCCTGGAACTCCCTCCCTAACAGCACTGTGGGTGTACCTACACCACATAACTGCAGCGGTTCAAGAAAGCAGCTCACCACCACTTTCTCAAGGGCAATTAGGAATGGGCAATAAATGCTGGCCTGGCCAGCGATGCTCACATCCCACAAATGAATAAAAAGACAGATAATCTGATTTTATTGTTGTTGGCTGAAACATAAAATGTTGGCCAGGACACTGGGCAGAACTCCCCTGCAAGTAGGATATTTTACATCTCACCTGAAAGGGTTTAATGTCTCATTTGAAAGATGGTGCCTCCAACAGTGCTGCACTCCCTCAGCACTAGATTTTGTGCTCAGGTGTGTGCAGTGGGGCTTGGAATCCATGACTGTCTAACTTCAGGACTAGAATGCTACTACTGTGCCAAGGCTGACCCAGTATGAGCAATTGCTATGCAACTAGTCTGATCCAGCAAACGCAGTACAGTGTTAGGAAGGTTATTAATCAGATTCAAATCCCTTTTTGCCTAGGGCAGCAAAACAGACAGAATAAAGTTAATACCATGCTGTGCAGCATAACTAGCTAAAATAAGTAGCAGGTAATGAGGGAAGTAAAGGGGAGCAGGCAATCGTGGCATTTTATGCCAGTGTCCATCTGAACCAGGTGCCTTGTTTCTGCAGCAAAACTCAGGCGCTCAAGTTTCATTAGCTGGGAATCCCTCATTTTATTAAATTTGTACCTTTAATGAGGCTTTTGCAGTCTGTGAGCAGCCTTCCAGGGCTCAAGGTGTCTTCTGTTGCGCTTCACTTCGACACACAGTTTGCCTCAGGCCTACCCAAAGTGCTAAAAGGCCTTTGACTGAACAACACTGTATTTGTATATATTACTGCCATTAGCATAATGAATGCATCCTCTGGTGATTTGTAAAGAGAACTTGCTTTCATTATTTATTATTTTTGCTAGTAATGTGCAGACCAACCACAGTGAAATTAAATCTTAGCCTAAAAACAAAAGTTAGCATTCAGTGAAAACCGTGAAGCCAGACATGTGACTAAGGGACTCGCTAATCTCATCCTGAGTGACTGCTATTCTTGGAAACAAAAACAGAAAATGCTGGAAATACTCAGCAGGTCAGGCAGCAGCTGTAGAGAGAAAAACAGAGTTAACATTTCAGATTTGTGACCTTTCATTAGAACTGAGAAAAGTTATTAAGCAAATGAAAGGGGGGAGGGGGAAGAAGAACAAAAGGGAAAGTCTGTGATAGGGTGGAGGGCAGGAGAGATCAAATGACAAAAGGTTTCATGGTACAAGCCCAAAGGAGGTGGTAATGGAACAAGTAAAGAATCAAAAGATGTGTCTGGATGCGATGTGAATGACAGGATAGCAGCTGTCCGAACACAAAGTAAAGGGACTAAGAAAGAAGCAAGAGGAGGAAAAAAAGCACAAAGAAACACGAGAAAAGATAAAAAAGTGAGAGGAGAGGTTATGATCTAAAATTATTGAACTCAGTGTTGAGTCTGAAAGGCTGTAAAGTAACAAGTTAAAAGATGAGATGCTGTTCCTCAAGCTTGCACTGAGCTTTATTGGAACACTTGTTACGGACAGAAGAGAGATGATAGGGATGGCTCCCCCTTTTCACCTCTCGACTGACTAAAGACAGCGTGTTTACAAAAAAATTATTTAGCTCCTGAGTGCTTTAATTGTCAGGAGCAGGCAAATGACAAGTTTTCTTGTAAGTTTTGAAAGATATATGTTTACTGTTCAACACCTGAATATATGCAACTACACCCACTCTCACACTCATACAGATACACACACAGTCAAGTAAAGATTGTGATTATAAAAGTAGCATGCTTTTAGGTCTTATGATTTCAAGAGTTCTCTGTTACACTTGCTTAATCCTGGGGTGAAGACTTGAAACGATGCAGGCTGTAATCTTTTTTTGTCCACTGAAGGAAAGCTCTGGAGGGTTAGGAGGATAGATTCGCTGTTCTTTTACGTTCACAGAGCAGATTTCTCTTGTTATACTCCAGTCAAGGTTCAATGGTGAAGCCCTGGTATGGTTCCTCAGGTGGAGAGTTCAGGGCCAATTCGAGTCTCTGCCTACGTGTGGCTTAAAGCTGGTGGTCTTAGGCATGTTTTTTTCTCTTCATTGGCATTGATGTTTTACCCTTTTCTGTCTGCCCAGAATATATCTTATTAAAACCCCTTAACAGAAACCTAGTTTCTGTCACGTAACCAAAGCATCTCTTTCCATTGTCCTGATAAATAGTTTTTGATGGTTAGGCTATTTTCAGACAATGGAGTCTGGGTATCACTCATGCACATACCATCTTGATAAAATGGAGCTTTTCACACCCATTTTCTGTATTTCAAATTTGAAGTCGAAGAGTCTACAACAGTATTGTGAACCCAGTTTTTGTTTAATTAGTTGGAGAAATGCAGCCATTACCACAGGAAGGGTCATTTGCATTTTAATGACTTCACCAAGACTTGTCCAGATATAGTAATTAGCTCGGGGGTCTTGCAGTTCCATTGGCAGGAAAGAAAAGGTCGCCTGACCTCTCAACTCCATTTTGTTTTACAGGAAATTGTCCATTTTGGGTTTATACTTCATTAGTTCATACTGATAGTTCATAATGTTGTATTATCTGAGCATGACACACTGCAGCAGGCCAAGGACAGAAAGGTCGGAGTGGAAGCAAGGTGAAGAATTAAAATGGCAAGCGACTGAAAGCTTGGGTTCATGCTTGTGGACTGAACAGAGATGATCTGCAAAGTGGTCACCAAGTCTGCATTTGGAGTCCCCAGTGTAGAGGAGACCACATCAAGAGCAGCGAATATGGTATACTAAATTTAAAGAAGTACATGTAAATCGCTGTTTGACTTGGAAGGAGTGTTTGGGGCTTTTAATGGTGAGAAGGGAGGAGGTAAAAGAGCAGGCATTGCATCTCCTGTGCTTGCATGGAAAGGTGCCATAGGAAAGGGAGGAGGTGTTGGGGATGACTGAGGAGTGGACCAAGATGTTGTGGAGGCAATGGTACCTTTGAATACTGAAAGAGGAGGGGAAGATATATTTGGTGGTGCCATCACGTTGGAGGAAGCAGAAAGGGTGGAGGATTATCCATTGAATACAGAGGCAGGTGAGGGCCAGGTAAACCCTATCTTGGTTCAGGGAGGGAGGGGAAGGGATGAGAGCAGAAGTGTGTGAAATAAATCGGATATGGTCAAAGACCCTGTCAACCACAATGGGTCGGGGGGGGCGGTTGGATTCCTATGTTGAGGAAAAAGGAATACATATCAGAAGTGCCAGTATGAAAGAAATCAGTTCAGTGGGGCAGGAACAGACTGAATTTTATGCAGGAGGTGGGGCTCCCAGCGCCAGGCCGAAAAGGCGGGAGGAACACCGTCTCTGTATTTTTTTCTGATGCCCAGAGCAATCCTCTGGCCATTTGGCATCAAAGTGAAAGGAGGCGGGATCCCCGTACCTTTAAACACGATAGGGATGGGGATCCCGCTCCCAAGAGCTGCTGGCCAATCACAGGGCTAGCAGCTCACCAGTATTGGCAGCGTCACTGGGAGTGATGGCCACTGCCAGTACTGCAGAGGCCTCGGACCCAGGTCAAGGGCTGGAACCCCGGAGAAATGGTTGGTGAGGCGGGGTCACAGGGGCCAGTCCAGAAGGCCCCAGTGAGGGGGATTGGGGGGAATGGGCATTTGGTCCAAGTAGAGGTGGGTCCCGGGGGGTAAATTGGCTCCGTGGGGGTCATCTGTGGGCCACAGATTGCCCCAAGCCCACAGGGAGGGTGCCTTATTTTCCAAGGTGTCTTCCCCTCATGGCAGAGGCCCCCCCCCACTGCTGGTAAGATCCCAGTGGGGGCAGGAAAAGACCCTTAAGTGGTTGTTCAAAGGCCACTTAAGGGCCTCAATTGGCCACTGGGTGGGAAGGCTGTTGTCGGCCTATCCCATCCCTGGGACAATTGGAACCAGCAACCCGGCATCGGGTTTAGTGGTAGCCGATGCTGCTCCGATTCTCCCCCCTCTCCGCCACGGAACCCACTGCCGGGAGGATAACAAGATCCAGCCCAATGTGTCTACTAGGGCAGTGTTATTTGTCGATTTTGGGAAGGAGGTAGAAGAGGGCTGTACAGGGTTGGGGAAGGCTATGGAGGGAAGACCTCCAGAGGAGATGAGGTTAGTGACAGTCCTGGATACAATGGCTTGATGTTCAGTGGTGGGGTCATGTCCAGGGGGAAGTAGGAGGAAGTGTTAGAGAGTTGGCATTCGGCCTCTGCTAGGTAGAGGCTGGTACACCAGACAACAACGGCACCATGCTTGTCAGCAGGTTTAATGACAATGTTAAGGTTGGACCCGAGAGAAAGCAGTGCTGCAAGTTCAGAGAGAGACAGATTAGAGTGAGTGAGGAGTCCAGAGAAATTGAGACAGCTGGTGTTGAGCCGGCAGTTATTAATGCAAAGATCAAGGGTGGGTAAGAGGCCAGAGAGAGGGATTTAAGTGGAGGTAGAAATTGGAGAGAAGTAAAAGGGTCTGCTGATTTTGGGCGAGGACTCCTGGCCAAGGAAGTAGGAGCAGAGACAGAGGCAACAGGAGAAGAACTCAGTGTCACGCCGAGCTTGAAATTCATTGAGGTGGGGTGTTTGCTGAGGATAGATCATTCAGAGGCAGAGAGGGAAAGGTCAGGGTGTGATGACACATAAGTATAATAGGCTTAATTAGGTAGAATTTAGATATAATTCATACATTATACCTTTTAGAATTAAAGATTGAATAAATGGTCAGTTTTCAAGACTCACTGAAATCCCCTTTTAAGGGCAGAGTTAAAAATCCATAAACATTCCTGTTACAATAGAATGTGAACCAGAAACACCTTTTAAGTTAAAACAAATCCATTCTAGATTTCTGCTACAATGGAATTAGAAGGTGAAACTGTTGGAGAAATTTTCTTAGCTTTGCTAATTATTACTTAACTTTGTAGAAGCAGAAAAACAGGACACAGCTTGTAGCTAATCTAACCACAACCAACAGTCATAAATTGTAGACAGAGCAGCTAACCACAATCAGACATTACGGCCAGATATGGTGTCTGGAGTGGGCATTGAATTAAGGAACTAGCTTGTTATTGTTGAAACTGATGTTTCGCTGACCTCGGACCCTGCATGGTGCACCGTTACGTAGGCAGTCTTGTGGGTGCTTATCTAATTGTGAAACTGTTAGCTCTGCCTTTTTTATACTATATAAGTCCACGGCGATCTGTAGCTCTTTGGGAGTAGCGCTGGACCGCATTTAGGTAAGGTGTGCTCCCCCATGATATCATGCAATAAAGTGTTTGTTCTCAACGTCTGAGTCCGGTGAATTTGTTCAACAATTGGGCACAATCTGGATTTTCTTCAACAGAAACACACTGAGACATCCTATGTGAGGTCAGTATTGATAACTATAAAGTTAATTAGTTGATATTGTTAGTGATATAGACAGACTGACTCAAGAAGTGGTACAAGGTACCATAAAAAGACAATTACAGATGATAAATTACAAAATGAAATGGTACTTACAAAAACACTTGCCAAGTAAACCCAATTACAAACATTTTGACCAGATAAAAGCTCACAACTTCAAGAGAAGGGAATTTCCAGCAAATAAATTAAGTGGGAATGGTAGCTAATGATATTACCATATATGGATATCAAAAGCAGGAAAAAACACACACAGGTTACACCTACATTCTAAAAGATGAGATGATAAATTAGAAACAGTATAAACATGAGAGTTTTGAATCAAAAAACAGAAGTATTGAATTCCTCATCAATGCTTCTCAACCAATGGCTGACTGCATGACAGCAGAATTCTGCTCTTAACCAAGAATGATTTGTCTTGTTAAGCAGGAAGGCTTACTCGGGGAATTTAAGGTAAAAATTTACTTTAAATTTTGATGGATATTCTAAAATATTTTGCTGTAACATTATCAAGGTTGAACTTTTGGATTCTATTTTAGAAATAAGATTATGTTTTACATCTCTTAGTAATCTTTGATAATGTAGTCTACTTAGCCACTTAAAATGTACTGCATGCCCAACTCTTTAATAAATATATAAAAGTTAATAAATCATCTCATGTAGCATTCTGTATACAACTACAAGAAACCCCTCTCTGTAACAAAAACAAGAAATGCTGGAAATAAGCAGGTCCGGCAGCATCTGTGGAGCGAGAAGCAGAGTTACTATTTCAGGTCAGTGACCCTTCATCAGAGCCCCCACTCTGTGTCTCCTTAAGTGGGGAGATATTTATTGAAGAGAGTTTCCAAGACCCTTATAATGTCTGGGATAGTTATGACTTAGCTATAATTATTTTCTAAAAATAAGCCATCTGAAAGATGATATTCTCTGTTAGTTTTCTTTCTGTGAGGGAAGACTAGTTCAGTTCTTCAGACTCAAACAAGTGTCTGTAGGAATCTGTCTAGTTAAAGACTCATAGGGATATACACTTGATTTGGTTTAGTCCCTATATGGGGTTAAAGTCATAAATCACTTCAAGAGGGCATTGTGAATAGCTTCCAAGCAAACAGCGATTTACTTGTACTTCCTTCAATTTAGTATACTGTACTCGCTGCTCTTGATCTGGTCGCTTCTACATTGGGGTGACCAAAGGCAGACTGGATGACTGCTTTGCAGCACATCTCTATTCAATCTACAAGTGTGACCCCGAGCTTCCTGTCATTTGTCATTTTAATTCTCTACCTTGCTCCCACTCGGACGTTTCTGTCCTTGACCTGCTACAGTGTTCCAGTGAAGCTCAATGCAAGCTTGAGAAACAGCACCTCATCTTTCGACTGGGCACTTTACAGCCTTCCAGACTCAACATTAAGTTCAACAATTTTAGATCATGTGTTTTTTTCTGCTGGTTTGTTTTTTCCCCTCTTGTTTCTTTCTTAATCCCTTTATTTTGTGTTCAGACGGCTGCTATTCTGCCATTCACACCTCATCCAGACACATCTTTTGTTTCTTTACTTGTCCCATTACCACTCCCTTTGGCTTTGTTCCATGAAACCTTTTGTAATTTAATCTCTCTTGCCCTCCACCCTATCATAGACCTTTCCCCTTCTCAAGACCTGAAACATTAACTCTGCTTGTCGGTCTTTCATAGATGGCACTGACCCATGCACTCACACCAGAAGGAGGTATACATTGATTATTTTATTACATATTTTACTTCTTTTGCTACTTCCAGACTTAATTATTTTAATGCTCTCCTGCTGGCCTCTGATTTTCCACCCTTCATAAACTTCAGTTCATTCAAAGCTCTCATGCCCCATATTCTAACTTGCACCAAGTTGAATTTACCCAAAGCTGTGTTACCTGTATCCTAATTTACCCATCTATGCTTGCTGACCTACATTGACTCCCAGTCTAGCAACACCTCAAATTTAAAATTCTCATCCTTGTTTTCAAATCCCTCCATGGCCTCACCATCTCGTTAACATTGTCCAGCCTTGCAACCCTCTGATAACTCTGCGTGCTCCAATTCTGGACTCTTGTGCATTCCTGATTTCTGTTGCCCATCCATTGGTGCCTCTCTGTCTTTCTCTCCTCCTTTAAGTCATTCCATAAAACCTCCCTGGTTGTTAGTCATCTGTCCTACTGTCTCCCATTGCTGGTCTGTGTCAATTTTTGCCTTATCATTCTGCCATGAAGCTTCTTGCCATGTTTCACTATGTTGACGGCCCTCTATAATGTTGCTGTTGTTCTTATTGTACCTGTTGTCCTTCCACTTTCTGCAGCTTGGCTTTCAATTGAATTTAAGAGTAATCCCTGATGACCCAACTGGTGAAGACTCAGTGCAGGGCCTGGTGCAGTACTGCACGGTGCAGTCCAGCAAGGGCCCAGGTTTGAATGTTAGTGCAGTGGTGAAGAGGCTACAGTTAGTCTCCATGATTCGAGCCCAGTGAGGGAGGCCATTGGATAGGGTCTGTGTTTTTGGCTGTTATTCAGTGATGCAATTTCCTGCTGTAAACGGGCTGTGTGCAGGGACTGGATGTGGAGAGGAATGAACCTACTGCAATGCTCCCTGTGGTAGAACAGCCTGCTAATTGGTCTCCACCACAAACTCCATTCTCTAGTCACTGACTCCATACCTCTCTCTGGCCACTGGCTGAGGCTGAGCCAGATTGTTCTGACCCTTAGAGAAGATTCCAGCCACATATCCACTCCATCACTAAGACTGCTTACATCCACCTGGTAATATCACCTATCTCCACACCTGCCTCAGACTATCTGCTGCTGAAACCCTCATCCATATTTTTGTTACCTCTTGACTTGACTATTGCAATGCCCTCATGACCAGCCTCCCATTTCCCACCCTCCATAAACTTAATCTTTTCCAATACTCTACTGTCTGCATCCTAAATCACACCAAGTCTTGTTCACCCACCATCCCTAACTCATTGACTAACATTGGTTTCCTGCCAAAGCTTTGATTTTAAAAATCTCCTCCCTGTTTTTAAATCTCCCCATGGTCTCATTCCTCTCTATCTCTGTAACCTCCTTCAGCCTTACATCCTGAGATATCAGTGCTCCTCCAATTCTGGCCTCTTGCGCATTCCTGATTTTCATTGCTTCACCATTGGCAGACATGTCTTCATCTGCCTGAGCCCCAAGCTTCGGAATTCCCTCCTGAACCCACTCTGCCTCTCCACCCATTCTCCTTTAAAGAAGTTCCTTAATGCCTACCTCTATGACCAGCCTGTCCTCATATCTCTGTATGTGGCTCAGTGACAGGAATGTTTCCTGGTTATGCTCCAATGAGGCAGCTTGGGATGTTTTACTCCACTAAAGGCTCTATATAAATGCAAGCTGTTGTTCTATATAAAGGTACATGAGTGTGTGCGCATACAGGTACCTGTATGTGTGTGCATGTATATGCATACATCCATGTGGATAGTGAGAATCAACATCAAAATGCCACTGTCATTAAATGACACCATTTAGAATTCAGCCACAGACCAAAAGATCATATTCTAACATAGAGCTTAAACCTGTTTCGCAGGAAGCAAAGGAGGCACAGCCCCTACTCTGCTGGTGATCCGATCTCTGACACACCAAGTTGAGACAAGGAAGACAACTGGATGAGAATTCGCTACAAACTCATTCTCACGTGGCTGCTGCTAGCCAGGAAAGTGGGGCACGACAATGAGGACCTAATTTGCCTGTCCCATCCTCTTGGCCACTGGAGTTGTGTAGTTCACAAACAGTTGTGAGGGAAGGAAAAAAAGGCAAAGTGTGCATGGCTTAAAGTGAAGTTATGATCAATTCTAACATTCTATTTTTGCATCCCTGTAAATTGTTTATATTATGTGTAACTTTTGCCTCCGAATCAGCAGTTCACGGGTTCAAGTCCCACTCAAGTGATGTGAGCACACAATCTAGGCTGACCCTTCACTGCAGTACTCGAGGGAGTGCTGCACTGTTGGAGGTGCCGTCTTCTGGATATGATATTAAACTGAGGGCCCATCTGCCCTGTAAGGTAGGAGTAAAAGATCCCATGGCACTTTTCGAAGAAGAGCAGGGGAGTTCTCCCTGGTGTCCTGGCCAATATTTACCCCTCAACCAACACCAATAAAACAGATCTGGTCATTACCTCATTGTTGCTTGTGGGAGCTTGCTGTGTAGAAATTACTTGCTACTTTTCCTACATTACAATAGACACCACCCTTCAAAATGTACTTCATTGGCTGTAAAGCCAAAACGCAGCTTTTGCTTTCCTTTCGTTCAAAGGAATCTGACAGCAGGGTTAACAATTACACAGCTGGATGTAGATGTAGAAAATTAAATAGTGATTGAATACAATGGAATGTTATTCAATATCCGACAAGAATTTACGGAGGTAGCTCATCATTTTGCCCCTTTGTCTTGGAATCCTGTACTGGGTGAGTTGGAAAACAAGGCAGTGAAATTGTGGACAATATGTTGAAGGGAATAGACTCGGTGGGATGAATAATGTTTTCTATTCCAATGAGTTCTTATGTTCTGACAATAAGACAATGCTTCCCGCTGACCAAGCGTCATTGCCCTGAAAATGCTGGAATATAATTCAATTGAACTGCACACGGGGTGCACTCACCTCGCTGGCTAATTCTCTGACCCACTGTCCAGCCGAGCAAGCCCTTTGGCCGGGGGTACAGTCTCGGAGTATAACATCTCCTGAAGTGTTCTAAACATGTGGCCTGAGTCAGCCCTGTGCCAGAATCAAGGGAAATTTGTAGCCCTTATCAACATAGGTAATAAGTAAAAGTGCTCTCGTGAAGAACTATGTTTAAACAGGCAGACTGAGCCATTTGGAATCAGAATGTGCAAAATTAGTAATATGCATCGGTGTCTCTGTATAAAATTCACTTCTCTCGTGTTAAAACATCAAACGGAGGAATTTAATTCAAGTGCTGGAACACATTCATTATAAACACCGCACAGTGAGATTTCGATTGCTCCGTGACAGTAATATTAAAACCTGTGTCATTTTTGCTAACAAGACACGACAGAAGGTTGCTACTTCACATCAGACAGGACGGCTTGATTGTCAGCATGTTTTTAGTATCTCTTCCTGACGATACTTATAAGTTATTCTACTGTAGATTCTGTTAAAAGTTGGTGTAAGTTTCAGGAGTTTCACTTCACTGACCACCCGGCCTGTGTGAACTGGGACTTTCAAACTATTTATGGTAACCGATGCTGAGAAAGAGGATGGGCATAAAGACAAAGATGAAGACACCAATAAATTCTGAAATTCCCTCCCTAAAGCTCAGCCTCTTGCCTCCTTTAAGATGCTCCTTAAAACCTATCTCTTCAAACAAGCTTTTGGTCATCTGCCCTAATATCTCCTTATGTAGCTCAGTGTCTAATTTTGCTTCATAATGCTCCTGTGTAGCGCCTGTGGACGTTTTATTACATGAAAGGCACTACATAAATACATATGGTTGCTGTCCTCCTTTTCTTCATCATCATTAGTTTCTTTTCCTCTTCTAAGGCTTCTTTAAGTCGTTAAAGTGCATCTTGTGGATGGTACATACCACTTTGCTGGAGATGGAACGAATGGCTATTCAAGCTCGTGAATGGGCTACTGGTGTAATGGACTGTTTTATCCTCAATGGTGCTGAGCTTCTTGAGTCTTGTTGCAGCTGCACCCATTCAGGCCAGTGTGGAATATTCCACCGTAATCCTGACATGTGTCTCGTAGCTGGTGAAGAGGCTTTGGGGATTCAGGGAGCAGTGCCTATTGAGTGGCGTGTACTTCCCCACAGGGAGTAGCTGAATAGGGTGAGTACATTTCTACTCTGCTGCTGTAAACTTTGCACAGGGTAAGAAACAAATTTCCAACCTGCAGACACCATCAGCTTTAGCAACATCGGCATCCTGGGGGTTAACATTGACCAGAAACTGAACTGGACCAACCATATAAATATGTGGCTACAAGAGCAGGTCAAAGACTTACCTCCTGTCTCCCCAAAGCCTGTCCACCACCTACAAGGCACAAGTCAGGAGTGTGATGGAATACTCTTTACTTGCCTGGATGGGTGCAGCTCCAACAACACTCAAGAAGCTCGACACCATCCAAGACAAAACAGTCCACTTGATTGGCACCCCATCTACAAACATTCACTCCCTCCACCACTGATGCACAGTGACAGCAGTGTGTTCCATCTACAAGATGCACTGCAGCAACTCACCAAGGCACCTTCAACAGCACCTTCTAAACCCACGACCTCTATCACCTAGAAGGACAAGGGCAGCAAATACATGGGAACACCACCACCTCCAAGTCACACACCATCCTGACTTGGAACTATATCGCCGTTCCTTCACTGTCGCTGGGTCAAAATCCTGGAACTCCCTTCCTAACAGCACTGTGGGTGTACCTACCCCACATGGACTGCAGCAGTTCAAGAAGGCAGCTCACCACCACCTTCTCAAGGGCAATTAGGGATGGGCAATAAATGCTGGCCTGGCCAGCGAAGCCCATATCCCATGAACGAATAAAAAAAAGGTGGTCCCAGTACCCCTCATAGGGAATGACAATGTTATATAATGATACATTCAATACCTGACATAGTGTAACACTCCTGCTAGAACAAACCTTCCAAAAGAAAATCTGGTCAATAACTTGTTTGTGGCAGCTTGCTGTGCACATCTTGGCTGTCACCTTTCCCACAATACAGCAGTTAAGAAAGTATTTAATTGGCTCTAAAACCCTTTGGGTCGTCCTAAGGTCACGAATGGCGCTATATAAATGCAATCTTTCAGCCTTCCCTTATTACCGTCGCTTTAAGCAACGCCAGGGAATCGGCTTGACCGACCGACGTTCGTTCCCGCTCGGTGTGTGCCTGGTTTAGTTTCGCTCTTAACAGAAAGGAATCCTTCAAATATTTATCAAGGATCTCAGCACACACAGGGAATGAAGTAAGTGGACTTTCGGGAGCTATCAGCACCTCAAGTACAGAATAAGCAGAAATACTTGACTCACCAACAACTGGGCAGCGCTGCTGGGTTAAAGATTTAGTCCTGATACAGGTTCGGAGACTGAACGAGCTATAATTAATTCAGAAACTTTAATCATCCGCTCACAATTTATTCTTCTGGAGAGAGTTGCTGAATTTCACCAACCAGTTACGTTAACTCGTTGCCTTTTAAATCCACACTTAAAATTGCGCAAATGTCATTCGCTGGAATTGTTACCGGTCTCGGGTGCAAATTTTTTTTAAAGTCACAATAGATGAATACAATATCTCACAATATTGTAGAACAATTTATTACATCACAGTTATCACAGACAATAATATTAATAAAAGTTCATATTCCATGATTTAACTAAGGTGACTGCAAACACAAAATACATTGTAATCTATTTACATCCTTCTTGCAGGACTTTGCTCCAAAGTTTCCTGTGGGATTTCTCCAGTGAAATGTTACATTTAAGAATGATAGAAACTAACACCTTCGGAATTGACAGCGACAGGTCCTCACCGCTCAGATTGTCTTCAATCGAAGCAATCTTGGTTCTGCTCACATCTCCCAGATTTTTATTAAATTATTTGGATGATGCTGGGTGACGTCGTTTGTTCAAGAGCTGATCGAAACCCTCATCTGGTCACAAGAAGCGAGGACGCGGTTCCGGAGAAGTGGGGTTTGAAGAGATTAACTCGGAGGGCTGCAGAGAGAGAGCGAGAGGGGGGAAGTGAGATAGAGGATCAGAGAGACAAAGAGGGAAGGAATCAGAGGGAGAGAGAGGGAAAGGGATCAAAGAGAGACACAGAGAGGGGAAAGAATTCAGAGAACGAAAGAGAGAGGGAAGGGATCAGATAGAGATTAAGGAGTGAGAAAGCAGGGATCAGAGAAAGTGAGATTGAGGGAGTGAGAGAAAGGGATGGTGTGTGAGATCAGGGATAGAGAGAGAGATTAGGGCAAGGGAAAGGAGACCAGTGCGAGAAAGAGATTAAGGAGAAGAAAGATAGGGATCACAGAGAGAGAGAGAGAGAGAGAGATCAAGGAGACAGACTGGGGAGAGAGAGAGATCAGAGTAAGAGATTAGGGCCAGATCACAGAGAGCGATCAAAGGGAGGGATCAGAAAGTACTGTCACCATCCTGATGCCAACTGTCTATAGAGATTTAAGGACAAAGAGAGCAGACCCCAGCATGCCTGACCTTAACTGCTGCTCATATGATGATGGATTGTTTTCCTCATTTAATAAAACCAATCAGTCGCTGGAGGATTTCCTGAAATTTTTTGTTTTCCATGGCACTGAAGTACATAGTGATGGATCTAAAGTTACCAGGATCTTGATCTCCATTGTCTACTTTATGGTCTGCGCTTTGGGTCTGGTAGGCAATCTCCTGGTGCTCTATCTTCTCCAGTCCAGATATTCTAAGAAAAAGTCCACTATGACTATCTTGGTCATGGGCTTGGCAGTGACCGATTTCCAATTCGTGCTGACGTTGCCTTTCTGGGCAGTGGACACCGCCATGGACTTCAGCTGGCCCTTTGGAAAGGTCATGTGCAAGGTGGTCTCTTCGGTGACGGTGATGAACATGTATGCCAGCGTTTTCTTCCTCACCGTCATGAGCATCACCAGATACTGCTCTGTGTCCCAATCGCTGAAAATGAAGAAACACTCATCAGGATGGTCCAACAAGTTGATCTGCTTCTCCATCTGGGTTGTGGCCTGTGTTGCAACCCTCCCCCATGCAATTTATTCCACCACTGTTGTGTTGGTTGATGAAGAGCTGTGCATTGTCAAGTTTCCAGATCTTCACAATGATCCCCAGTTCTGGCTAGGGCTCTACCAGCTCCTAAAAGTCTTGGCTGGCTTTATCCTACCTCTGATCATCATCTCCGTGTGCTACATCATGTTGCTCCGCTTTGTAAACAGGAAGGAATTGAGCAGCAGCAACCCAAAGAGAACGTCGAAGGTCACTAAGTCTGTCACCATCGTTGTGCTCTCCTTCTTCATCTGCTGGCTGCCTAACCAAGCTATCACCGTTTGGAGTGTCTTCATCAAGTTAAACGTGGTTCATTTTACGGGCGCCTTCTACACCACTCAGGCCTACATCTTCCCCATAACTGTCTGCCTTGCTCATAGTAATAGCTGCCTCAACCCCATCTTGTACTGTTTGATGAGAAGGGAGTTTCGGGCAGCACTTCAAGAGTTATTCCTGAAGGTGTCTCCTGTCAGGCGGATCCGTCCTTTGCTGTCAAGCGTTGCACCCAGCAAGAAAGGACAGGTGCCAGTAATTGTCTCAATGTCAAAGTAAGGAGCAAGTCTGGATCTGTCTGTGCTTTCCAGTCACTGAAGATGTGTCTAAGTCACATAGAACGTACAACACAGAAACAGGCCAATCGGTCCAACTGGTCTATGCTGGTGTTTGTGCTCCGTACAAGCATTTTCCCATCCTACTTCTTCTAACCCTACCAGCATATGCTGCAATTCCTTTCTCCCTCATGTAGTTATCTAGCTTTCCCTTAAATGTATTGTGATTTACTAAGGATCTGTTACAGCTTTAAGTAGGGGTTTAGTGGTCAGTGTGTCTAGCTTTAGATCGTAACAAGAGACATGTTCAATGTAGACTTTGCATTTCTATCTTAAATGCATTTACAATTTTAGCTGTGTTTGGAAAGATTAGTCATGCATACAGCTTAATGTTCAGTTATGCTTTGGAGTTTACATCATGTATAAAATGGATAAATTATGGTCCAGATTTTGCGGTTATAATGACAATGAAATTGTCAGTGTTTGCAGTTATTACCCTGTGAAACTAATAGTAATTTTTGGTGCCTGCACATATGCAGTTAAATGAGGAAATCTAGAAGTTGATGTCAGTGATACGCTGCTCCTTCACAGGGTGCACTGTTAACGTTCCTGCAGACAGCAATCTTTAGAAATAACTGACCTGATGAGAACTTCCACTTTTACTCTGTAAGATCGCTGTAAAAAATCCTGAGAAAGATATGCCTTGCTAATGAAGTGTAATTGGGGTTTTAATGGTGTACTAAATTATAACAACTAGTCGGTAATCTCTTTGGCCAGGAAAAACTAATTTTATATTTGAGTAATATCAAATTTTTCCATTCTGATAAAAAATCCATCGTTTTATAATACAACATTTTTAAAGTTTGTTTATGAAATTTCAGCTTCCAATGTGCATGTCCCAATCTTTATTTCACTCTGTAAAACTGATATAAAAAGTGAAGGATAATCAGTGCATTTTACTTCCTGGTTTGCTGTCTGTAAGAATTCTTCAGTATGATTAGCTGCTTGTCCTGCTTCATGGCATCACTGTGCTGGATGCCTGGAGAACCCCTTGACTTGGCGCCAGATTTAAATTAATGTCAGCAAAGGGATAATCCATACCTCAGAGACTGCTAGATCTTTGTCAACATCTTTCTTCGAGGTCAACAGTGAGGGCTGTTGCTTTGCCACTGACAACAAAATCTGGGATGCTATGTTTTGGAGATTTTAGTGAGTAGACACCAATAAAGAAAGCCTCATCCAAGTATACACATACATTGATATGAAAATGATTGAAAGGGTACAGCTAAAATAAGGTAAGACTTTTCATAGTGCAAGAGGATTCAAGTAATAAGCAATGTTTTAAATATCGTCCTGTTGCCTGAGCTGTTTAATAATGGTTAACCACAAGTCTCCTTGCACCCAGTGAACATTTAAATTATGGTTTTATAAATATTTGAGGTCAGAGACAATCGCAGTGCTTACTACAGAATTTTGTAGAACTCTGCTCATTCTTGCAGCTCTGGATTTGTTAAGATTAATCTTTAACTTAGGCAGAGGATGCAGAAAGCAATCCCCCTTTCTGTCTGTGATGATGCCACTGACTTTGAAGAATACCTAAAACAGTTAACAAATTTGTAGATTGGTGGGATTTTAGCCAGCAGCCTGCATTGCTGACTAAAGGAAATTTAGTCACATTAACCTCATTGTATGTCATGTGCATTATATCTTGGATAGGCTTTTTAAGGAAGTTGAAAGACAGAAGTAACAATTCCAAAATGACCCAGGCTGATTTTCCCATGTTTAACTCTCTAATGGGAGTCACTGCCTTAATGTAACAAACTACAGCAGTGAGATATTCACGTGTCATAGTGATACAGCACTGAAACAGGCCCTTTGGACCACCGAGTCTGTGCCAACCAACAACCACCCATTTATACTAACCCTGCAGTAATCCCATATTCCCTACCATTCTCCTATCACCTACCTACACTAGGGGCAATTTACAATGGCCAATTTACCTATCAACCTGCAAGTCTTTGGCTGTGGGAGGAAACCGGAGCACTCAGTCACACGGTCACAGGGAGGACTTGCAAACTCTGCACAGGCAGTACTCAGAATCAAACCCGGGTCACTGGAGCTGTGAGGCTGCAGTGCTAACCACTGCGCCACTGTGTCAGCTAAACTCAGATATTAGTGGTCTTGCCTTTCTGTGAGAATATTGTAGCTTAAAGCCCTATACTAATGGGTTGAATTTATAATCTAGGCTGACATTCAGTATCTAGGGGGTGGTGTATTGGCATGCATGCTGTCCTTTGGTTGAAATGTTAACCCATGGATTGATCAATTCAGCTGAATATTAACCTCAAGCAGGGAATGTATCTAGGCCAACATCATTCCCTTAACCAGTGGGATGTTGCTGGCACGGAATGGGTGCAGTGCTTGTCGACAGATTTCTCATCTTTGTGATTCAATCCATCTGTGGTCTCTCCCGATCCTATTTCTATAATCTGCTACAACCATCCCACATGATCTCCATGCTCTCTGGCCTCTGTGAATCCTGCCTCCCTTTGTCCCATCATTGGTGGCCAGGTGTTCAGCTGTCTAGGCCCCATTCCCTGGAATTCTCTACCTAAATCTCTCCGGCCTTCCACCTTCCTTTCCTCGTTTAAGACTCTCCTTAAAAGCTGGCTCCTTGACCAAGTTTCCCGTCTCAATCTCTCCTTCAGTTCAGCATCCGTTTTTACCTCGGTGAGGTACCTTGAGAATCTTTTTGCATTAAACTAGATCAGTGCAAGATGTTGCTGTAATAATGCTGGAGTATTTTAAAAAGTAATGCATTTTGTAATGAGACTTGAGTTATAAATGCAAATATTATTGTTCACCATGAATAGTGAGCTAATTATACTAATTTTTCCCATTAAGCGTACTGCTCCAAGTAGAGGCCTAGCTGAAAACTGAGAGCTGATAAAACTGACTCCCAAAGTATGCCAGAAACAAATGGGAACATCGGAACAGGAGCAGACCATTCAGCTCCGCGAACTTGTTCTGCCATTCGATTAGATCATGGTTGATTTATATTTCAACCCCATTTACCTGCCTTAGTTCCATATCCCTTAATACCCTTATCCAACAAAAATCTATCAACATAAAAGCAGAATACTATGCATGCTGGAATTACTCAGCAGGTCAGAGAGAAACAAAGTTAACATTTCAGATCGATGCTCTTTCACCAGAACATTTAATCAGTAGAAAAATCTATCAATCTCAGTTTTGAAATTTTCAGTTGATCCCCATCCTGAACAGCTTTTTGGGGAGAGAGTTCCAAATTTGCCCCACCCTTTGCGTTAAGAAGTGCTTCCTGATATCACCCCTGAATGGTAAACAGCCATAGCTCTCTGTCACACTCCCACTGGTAAGCAGAGACTTATTGCCTCTTTAATTAGGCACCAAGATAGGTAAATTCCAGGACTGAATCAGAGTTCCATTAAAAGATTGCAACAGCTTATTGTTACGATAGGGATGTCATAACACCTTAACTCCAATGCAGATATGTAAAACTGGTAACATCTAGTTCATCAGCTCATTTCCACCTAAGGTGATAAAAAAAATTCTTAACAAATGTTTAAAAATTGTAAAATGCATGAATGGAACTTTAAAAAATGACAGCAAGGAATAGTTCCCAAGATCAGCCATTACTTTTCTCAAATGGATGGTCAAATGGACTATCTAATCCAATACCATAAAACTTAAACAATACATTTTGCTTTGTTGAAAAAAGAAACATTTTGTCAAAACTTTTTGTCTTGCACTCATCAGGACAATTCACAAGAATACCAATGTAAGGAAAAGTAACGAATGTATATTGTATGAGAAGAGAGTGCTGATTGGATGGCAAGTGGCCTTCGATTGGTAGCGGCATTGCCATGGAGAATGCACCAGTTTATTATTATTTTTTATTTTATTTATTTATTTATTTATTATGACTGACAGTTAACTGTTTGAAATTTAAACCAGGCAGCTTGACTCTGATTGGTCAAGGCATTGCCCCAAAGAATGAATCAGCGAATGGCTGTCACTTATTTTGTTTAGCTGAAACAGGTGCAATGTGTTTACATGTTTTTTCTGTCTGCAAAGAACAGTAGCTTCCAGTACATGCAAATACGCCACACTGTGAGCCCCACTGACAATCTTAAATTGATTGTCAGCATAATTCTTAGCACAATGAGGATTATTTAGCAAATGTTGTCCAATCGTGAAATCACATCTATTGTTGAACACTGTATTTAGAGTTTTATAAGCACGGGCTAGTTGGGTACGTTTTGTACCTTGTCCATTGTGAACAGCAGAAGAGACATGCTGTTTGATACGATCTGCCAGTTTTTGGGATGTAGGGCCTATATACCTAGCATCACGCTGCCTGGTTTAAATTTCAAACAAATCTTGGGAGTTAACTGCCAGCCATCATAAACTGGTGCATTCTCCATGGCAATGCCTCTACCAATCAGAGTCCACTTGCCAACCAATCAGCACTGTCTTCTCATACAGTATAAATTCGTTGCTTTCCCTTACATTGGTATTCTTGCGAATTGTCCTGATGAGTGCAAGATGAAAAGCTTTGACAAAATGTCTCTATTTTCAGCAATATTCAAGTTCTGTACTACCAAATTAGCATTTTGCTTTAGAAACGTTGTCTAAATAACTGCATAAAAAGATCTGTAATTAATTCAATAACAGGTATATTTAAATTAAAAACAAAACACAACAACTTATATTTATATAGTGTCTTTAATGAAATAAAATGTCCAAAGGCGCTTCTCAGAAGCGTTATCAAACAAAATTTGACACCGAGTCACATAAGCAGATATTAGGGCAGATGGCGAAAAGTTTGGTTAAAGAGTTAGGTTTTAAGGAGTGTCTTAAAGGAGGAAAGTGTGGTAGAGAGACAGAGAGGTGTAGGGAGGGAATTCTAAAACTTAAGGCCTAGGCACAGCCACCGATGGAGGAGCAATTAAAAATCAGGGATGCTCAAGAGGCCAGAATTAGAGGAGCACAGATACCTTGAAGGGTACTGGGGCTGGAGGAGATTACAGACATAGGGACGAGCGAGGCCATGGATTGATTTGAAAACAAGGATGAAAATTTTAAAACCAGGGCGTTGCTGAACCGGGGGCCAGTGTAGGTCAGCGGACACAGGGGTAATAGGGAAATGGGGCTTGGTGTGAATTAGGACATGAGCAGCAGAGTTTTGGATGACCTCAAGTTTATGGAGGACAGAATGTGGGGAGACCAGCAGGAATGCATTGGGATAGTCAAGTCTAGAGGTAACGACGGCATGAGTGAGAGTTTCAGCAGCAGATGGGCTGATGCAAGGGTGAAGTCAGGTGATGTTCTGGGGGTGGAAATAGGTGGTCTTAGTGATGGTGCAATATGTGGCTGGAAGCTCATCTCGGGGTCAAATAGGACTCCAAGGTTGCAAACAGTCTGGTTTTAGATGCAGACAGTTAGCAGGGAGAGGGACGGAGTCAGTATCTAGGGAACAGAGTTTGGAGCAGGGACTGAAAGTAATAGCTTCAGTATTCCAAATATTTAACTGGAGGAAATATCTGCGCATCCGGTACTGGATGTTGGACAAGTAACAGTGAAGGAGTCAAGAGAGGTGATGGTGAGGTAGAGCTGGGTGTCTTCAGCATACATGTAAAAACTGTAAAATGTAAATGCCTAAGAAAAAATGAAATCGTATTGGCATATTATTTAAAGTGAGTCCAATTATCATTTTGACCTTGCTTGTGGACTGTGGCTGTTGCTCATTTTATGGCCACTTCCTCTATTAGAGCAGGTGATAAGATGATTAAATAATGGTTGTAGAACACTATCAACATGTCTTAAGGCCCTTAGTCATCATACTAGTTATCACACCCCTTGTACAGTTATGAAGCCCAAAGATAATGAATTTAAGGGACATTGATTTAATCCTGGAGAACTGAACTCATTTGCTGTGCGATCCTTTAACGTCAACAGGGAGGTGACCAGCATCGCTCATGTTTCATCACATGACTGTCCTCTGATGCTAGCCTGCATTGCAGTAGGCACTCAGTCTTGCCCAACCAAGAACCCAACTGTGGCAACTGAATTGGACTGATGGACAACCTTGAACAGGTTCAAACTGTGACCCTCTCATTAGGAAGCCAGCTCAATACTCACTAAGTGACCAAACTGCCCTGAAGCCTGTCTTGTGACTGAATTCTGTTATGACATTACAGTTGAACATTCTGGTTTTAGCTTGCCGAAAAGCAGATCCAACCGTTTAGAAGCAGAGAGCTTTCTGCATTCTCAGCCAAACATTGCCTTGAGTTTAGTGCAACTCAAATTCCATTTTGATTTGTATGAGAAATAAGGACAAGCTCATTTGCAGCTGGCTGAGTGACACCTCAATTATAAGAAAGCTCACACTTCTATCTGAGAGAGAATCTGTTACTGAATGGTGCTGATGTTGAGGGAAATGTCTGCCATGGATAGGGTTCATTTTAAAGTCACAATATAAACATAAAGAGCAAACAAGTGGGAAATGTATCACTGCCAGTTTGCATATGTAACAAACCTTATTTTATGTCTCGTTGTGCTTATGCTATACATATCTATGTAACAAGTTTAAAATCCAATATTGAAGATACTGCCTTTAGCTTGTAGTGCCTACTCAGCCATCTGCAGCAAAGCCAGTTTTGATCTGTTAACCCAATTATGCACATGGTTCTGGGCAGAGAATGTTAGGTTCAAATCTTGTCAAGGTGTCGCTGCTGCAAAACATTCATTAACTTCATTTTCAAAATCAATTCTGTAAGTGGTATTGACTGAAAGGGCAGCTACTTCTGGCACTGGTTAAATTCAGGATTCTGAAACTGGTGACCTCTTCCAAGTGTCATGTTCAATTTCCTGGAGTTTAGCATTAAATTCAAGGAATAGGTAATGATGTGGAAGGTCTGCTGCACACATTCCCAGCTTCTCCAACCTATCCATGAAACTGAAGTTCTTCATCCCTGGAATCATTCTTGTGAATCTTTTCTGCACCCTTTCTAATGCCTTCACATCCTTCCTAAAGTGTGGTGCCCAGAACTGGACACAATACTCCAGTTGAAGCTGAACCAGTGTTTTATGCAGGTTTATCATATCTTCTTTGTTCTTTTATTTTGTGCCTCAATTTATAAAGCTCTTGATCCTGTATGCATTATTAACCACTTTCTCAACCTGGCCTGTAACCATCAATATTTGTGCACATATACCTCCGGTCCCACTGCTCCTGCACCCTCTTTAGAATTGTACCCTTCATTTTATATTGCCTTTCCTCGTTCTTCCCACCAGAATGAATCACTTCACACTTTTCTCATTAAATTTCATCGGCCACTTGTCTGCCCATTCCACCAGCCTGTCTTTGTCCTATCACTATCCTCCTCACAGTTCACAATACTTGCAAGTTTTGTATCATCCACAAATTTTAAAATTGTGCCTTGTACAAGTACACCCAATATATATCAAGAAAAGCAGGGGTCCTAACACTGCACCCTGGGGAATCCCACTTTTCTCCAGTGTTTTGACCACAACACGTGTACTTTGTCTTCTCCTCCATGCAGCATGACTCTAGTTGTAAACGGTAGGGTAGCGGACAAGGGTTTTACTCCCAAAGTATTGATAGAATTATAAACCTTCTTCATTGGATGACATCACTGCGACAAATCATTAATGGCAACTAAAGTAATTAGTCATCATGCAATGCAGAGTCTCATGGATAGCTCACTTGTTTTTCTGCTGTGTGCAATAGGAAGATACAATCTTCAGTCTTCAATCGGCAGCATTGTTGTCCTTGGAGAAGAGAAGGTTAAGAGGAAATTTGATTGACGTTTTCAAAATCATGAGGGGTCTGGATAGAGCAGATAGAGAGAAACTGATCTCATTGGCTGAAGGGGCGAGAACTAGAGGACACTGATTTAAGGTGATTGGCAAAAGAAGCAATGGCAACCTGAGGAAAAACTTTTTTACGCAAATAAAGATTAGGGTCTGAAATGCACTGCCTGAGAGTGTGGTGGAGGCAGAGTCACTTGAGGCCTTCAAAAGAGAACTGGATAATTAGCTGAAGAGTAAAACATTGCAGGGCTATGAGGGAAAGTGGGACTAGGTGAGTTGCTCTTGCAGAGAGCTAGCATGGACATGACAGGCTGATTGGCCATTCTATGATTCTGTGAAAGCAGTTGCATTTTGCAACTGGGTTGGCAGACAATCAAGCTTCTATTGTCCTCAGTCCCATGATCTGTAGATTCAGCAGATGAAAGAAAAATGCTGCACTTCAGTTGGTATTACTGCTGTCCACCTTCTTAAGTTCTGTACCAATTTCCGAATGATCCATCTGGGTCTTGTTACTATCCAATTCAGCTCTTGATACTGCATCTTATAGCATGGCTCCTGGCTATCACAGGAAGGAGAATCCCACTCAACGGGTTGAAGTAGGGAATAGACTGTATTGGAATGATCTCCTTTGAAAATCTTTAGCATGAATGCGCTGGGATGTGGTTAGGGCAATATTCTTTCATCTCTGGACTTGTGTGCAAACCCAGCTCAGACTCCTTTGATAGATGTCTAGTTGTTTCAGGGTGTGCACGTCCTGTGTGAAAGGAGTTTGGGCAGTTCCTTGTTCTTAGTGGAATCAACAATCCTCAGAAGGGTGCTCAGGTCACACTGAGGCATTTTCCCTCAGTTGATGTACCTGACTGAATGCTGCTGCTGAAGCCAAGATTGGAAAAATGGCCAAGTTCCATTACCAGTAGGAAAAAAAAGGAAATACAGAACTTTTCTTGTAAAAAGTCATGCTTTTTAACCAAGATCCGACGCATTGATGATTAATAAGATGCCATTTCAGTTAGTTCAGTGATGTCAATCTTGCACCAACTGTTATATTACATTGAAAGGTTCACAGCCCCTAGCCACCCTGTCCTACCCTGCTCCGTGGAATCTGGTTAACTATAATAAAACCAAAAAAGTGCTGGAAATACTCAGCTGGTCCGGCAGCATCTGTGGAGAGAGAAGCAGAGTTAACATTTCAGGTCAGTGACCTTTCATCAGAACTTTGCTTCTCTCTCCACACATCCTGCCAGACCTGCTGAGTATTTCCAGCACTTTTTTTGGTTTTATTTCAGATTTCCAGCATCTGCAATATTTTGCTTGTATTTTACTGGTTAACTATAATATCAGCTGCCCATTAAATGGAAGCTGCCACAGATTCATCCGTGCTCAGTCCTTCATGTGATACCTGTTCTTGCATCAGTGCCAGATCTAGCAAATCTTAATGGGTGATGGTTGGGAGTGAGTTATGAGAGTATAATTTAATCAAGCATTCAAAAACAAATGGAAATAGAGTCATAAACACCAACACTCACACCACCTTGATGCTTAAAAACTATATGTACAATTTACTTTTCAGTGTACCCTTTAAACTTGGCTAATTCAAATTATCTGATAACTCCACAAGCAATTAGCACTGAATTCCTACTTTTCTATTTTAATGTTGTCTAACGCAAATTATTACATAATTCATTTTTTGTGCCTAAAAACCAACAGCTGTCCAGCAGCACTGTGAGCTGCAGGAGCTGATATACAGCTTTACATCATTTTGATGGCACTAATGTACAAGAGTGAGGTTATGGTGGGGTTGTCTGTTAAGAAGGGAAGGATTACAGAGTCACAGTACACATGCTTGACAAGGCTGCAAGTTCTAGCATGGTTTACGCTATTTAGTTGCACGTGATGAATTATTTGTGAGAAGAATTAGAATACTTTCATTTACCCTTTTGCACAACTGTATTAAGTAGAAATGTAGAAAGGCAGTATCTTACCAACTCGAGTCAATGTGCTTACAGTTATACATCTTAATGGAGCAGTCTAGTGTATGCATTGTGACTGTATGTCAGTGAGAGAAATATTTTAGCTGCGTGTGTACTGCATGGTTTTGTCTCCCTGTCTAACAGCTTGCACTGTACAGGAACCTGAGATGCTGTATGCTAATTTCTGTTTCCACAAGGAATTTAATAAAGCTTTATGCTGCTTTATTTTTTAACCATCTCTTGAAAAGACTCTTTCTGTGGAGTCATTATTTTCTCTCTCGTGTCTGTTTTGATAATTTACTAAATTTAGTAATTCGTACTAAATAGCAGTAATTAGTGAAAACACTGTCTTGCTTAGGGGCTGGCTACCTGAGAGCAGGTGCATGAAGTGCAGTCCATGTATATAACCAGCACGGGGAAAACACAGTAGGAATTGAAGCTAATCTAATTAACATTCAACAGCATTACCATTGCTGAATCCCCACCATCAACATCTGGGGTTACCATTGATTGGAAATTTAACTGGCCCAACCATACAAATACTGTGGCCTTAAAAGCAGGTCAGAGGCGAGGAATCCAGTGGTGAGTAACTCACCTCCTGACTCCCCAAAGCCTGTCCACCATCTACAAGGCACAAGTCAGGAGTGTGATGGAATACTCTCCACTTGCCTGGACGACAACACTCAAAATGCTCAACATCATCCGGGACAAAGCAGTCCACTTGATTGTCACCCTATCCACCAACTTAAACATTCACTCCCTTCACTACCGATGCACAGTGTCACAGTGTGTACCGTGTATATGATGCACTGCAACAACTCACCAAGGCTCCTTCGACAGCACCATCCAAACCCTCGACCTCTACCACCTAGAAGGACAAGGGCAGCAGATACGTGGGAACACCACCACTTGTAAGTGCCTCTCCAAGCCACACACCATCCTCACTTAGCTGGGTCAAAATCCTGGAACTCCCTTCCTAACAGCACAGTGGGTGTACCTGCACAGGATGGAATGCAGCAGTTCAAGAAGGCAGCTTACCACCACCTTCTCAAGGGCAATTAGGGATGGGCAATAGATGCTGGCCTAGCCAGTGGCGGTCACATCCCAAAATCGAATATCAAAAAACAGGATTGCACTGTCATGTAGATTAAGGTGTTATCAGAGATTATCGGAGGAATTCATCACCTAGAAACCAGTCAACAAATGCTAAAAGCAGAACTTAAGGAAAGTCACCACAACTCAGGAATTTTAATCACAGAAATTTATGAAAATATTGCAAGGGTTTTGGGGAAAGAATGGGCACGTGGGACTATTGGATAGCTGTGCGATGGGCAGAATAGCCTCCCAATATGCTGCAATATTTTATGCTTTAATAAACACCCCAAATGAATTGTATTTCAATAGCACCATCATTGCCTCTCAATAAATCACAAAGTATTCATATACAGTGAAATAATGCAGTGACTGTTACAGGCAAACGTGACACGGGTGCAAATAGCAAACTTCCTCTGAGAGAAATGACTAGTTAATCTCTTGTTTTTAAAGGTGGAAATACATTGGTGAGACATTTAAGAGAGATGGACCTCTTTTTAACCTCATTAGAAAGACAGTACCTCCAACACTGCAGCACTCCCTCACTACTGCACCCTATTGCGGACACCTCTTCCCTGCTGTTGGACTTGGCAGATCCCAAATTTTATTGTAATAAAAACAAAAAGTGCTGGAAATACTCAGTAGGTCTGGCAGCATCTGTGGAGAGAGAACTGGCAAAGGCTAGAAATGTAATAGACTTTGAGCAAGTGAAAGGGGCGGGGGAAGAAGAATAAAAGGGAAGGTCGTGATAGGGTGAAGGGCAGGAGGGATTAAATGACAAAGATGCAATGGAATAAAAGGCAAATGAAGTGGTAATAGTTGTAATGAAAGACAAAGCATATGTCCAGAAAGATTGTTAATGGCAGAATAATGGACAGCTCTGTCCGAAAGCAAAAACATTAAAAACAAGTTTAAGGCCGGCACAAAGAAAAAATCAAAATGAAAGTCTTGGTCTGAAATTGTTGAACTTAATGTTGAGTCCAGAAGGCTGTAGAGTGCCTAATTGGAAGCTGAGGTGCTGTTCCTCAAGCAGATTCAAAATCATTGGCAAGGAATTGAGAGGAGATCTGGAGAATTTTTTTCATTCAGAGAGTTGTTGGGATCTGGAACGTTCTACCTGAAAAGGTGTTGCAGCTGATTTCATAAATAATTTAAAAGCGAGTTGGACAGGTACTAGAGGATGAGGAATTGACAGGGTTCTCACCTGCTGGGATTTTAACTGAGCCCCTTTTTGGGTGGCTGCGGCACCTGCCTGACTTCGGCAGCAGCCTCATTTAAATATACTAATTGGAACCCAGATGACATTTTAATGGCCGACTGAGTAAGTACCCTGCTCAATAAAACCTGGTAGAGAAGGAGAGAAAGACCCAAAAACTGAACCAGGGAGAGCTGGACCTCTCCAGGTGCAGCAAGGAAGGCCTGGATCTCTGATACTCTACGTTCCCCTCCTCCCTACCCATAAAATGACCCTTGTTCCTGCCTTTTTCCACCTCCAACATGAATTACCTTGGTGCTGGCCAATTACTTCTGTGTCCCATGATTTTGACCTGCCCTAACTGCTTCACCCCACCCACTTTGGGTGGCAAATGGCTGGATGTAACTGAGTTAACATAGCCTGGGTCCCAAACCGATGTTTTCTCAGTTAAAATCCCTCCTTGAGAAAATGAAATGAGGAGACAGAGAGACCGAGACAGAAAGAGAATAAAGAGGCAGATTGTCCATGCGACCCCTTCCATTGGACTGCTTTCATGGTTGCGCCTCATTAGCATGTTGTTGGCTAGCTGACTGAGCATTGGGAGAGCTCACTGTTGGGACAGGGTCAAAAATCTCGGGAGCCCAGATAATTTAATGATGCAGGTTGGTGGTTGGGGGCGGTGGTGATCCCCAGGTGATGGCTGTTGAGAGTTGGGCATCGGAAGGGGTCACTTTATGTGGTTCTAGGAGAACCATCCCACTGAACCTTTCACAAACCAGCTTTTCCATATTTATTGAGCACTCTGTAGCGATCCCTTGAAGGATGTTTGGCATCAAATCTCAACGGGCTCTGCCCATTGGTACATCAGCACAGCATTAGGATCCTATCGACGTCACAGGCCCCTGATTTGTATGAGCTAAGGAGGCTCTCGCCTGCTCCTCAGCCACTCATTTCATCGCCCCCTCCCTTCCCCATGCACCAAAATGGCAGAGGCACAGAAATCAGTGCTGTTATTTTGATCCTTCTGCTGCCAGTTTCCACCTGTTGGGGGTGACGAAAATTGACCTGATAATGAGATAGATCACAGCAAGTGGGAATGAGAGGAGGCAATCAGGCAACAGCCGAATCGACAGCCTGCTCTGCATGTAGATTGATCTAAATGGAGAATAAACTCAGGCAGAGTGTAAAACAGGCTGCTGATACGCTATTGCCTGATTGGTGCCACAGTCCTAAGGCAAATTTATACCCCAAGGTGACAATGAGAAAGAATGAAGGAATACTACAAAGGAATACTGAAAGAAAGCTTTGCATTTGCATTTACATTTGCATTTACATTTACATAGAGCCTTTCTCAACCTCAGGATGTCCCAAACTGTTTTACAGGCAATGATGTATTTTTGAAATGTAGTCACTGCTGTAATGTAGGAAATGTGGCAGTCAATTTGTGCACAGCAAGCTCCCACAAACAGCAATGAGATAAATGAGCAGATTTTTCATTTCCGGTGTTGAATGAAGGTTGAGTGAATCTGACATATGTTTTTCCATTAGTAGAGAGTGTAGTGGAAGCTTCAAAGCTTTTTTTTCATTACTCAGACTTTATCATTAACCAACATGCAATTTCTTCAGGTGGCACAGTGGTTAGCATTGCAGCCTCACAGCTCCAGGGACCCGGGTTCGATTCTGGGTACTGCCTGTGTGGAGTTTGCAAGTTCTCCCTGTAACTGCGTGGGTTTTTGCCGAGTGCTCCGGTTTCCTCCCACATCCAAAGACTTGCAGGTGATAGGTAAATTGGCCATTATAAATTGCCCCTAGTGTAGGTAGGGAATATGGGATTACTGTAGGGTTGGTACAAATGGGTGGTTGTTGGTTGGCACAGACTCGGTGGGCTGAAGGGCCTGTTTCAGTGCTGTATCTCTAAATAAAAAAAATAAATAAAAATAAAATACCTCAGAGAACTAAATAACAGGCAATTCAATTTCAATTTAGAAAATAGTAAACAAAACATTAATATTTCAAATATAGTCTCTTCAATTTGGACTCTGGACAGAATGAAACTGTTCGTAATGTTTATACTTTTCATTTTCTGTAGCAGAAATCAGGTCCCTGTGCACCATGCTAGGCATTGATAAAGTGACCCGAGAAAGGTTAGTGTTGGTGACTGTAGGCTAGGTCAAAGAGAGAGGCTTTGAAGGAGCAGAAAGAGGTCACAAGGCAGAGGGGCTTAGGGAGAACAGTCCAGAGTGTGAGACTCTGACTGGAAGGCTCTGTGGATGGAGCAGAGGGAAGGGGAAATGTGAAAGAGGCCAGAGTCGGAAGAGCGGAGGATCACACTGGAATATTTGGCTGAATGAGATTGGAGAGACTGGAAGGGGTGAGGCCCTGAAGGGACTTGAAGGTGAAGGCATTGAAATTAATGTGTTGGGGTGGAAAGAGGCTTGAAGGTTGGTGAAGACGGGGGGTGGGGGAGGGAGGGTAGAGCACAGCGACCTGAACCGAATCTGATAGGACCCAATGACATGTGTCGGGGTCGGGTTGGGTCGCTCTTCTGGGTCCGGCATTCGGGCTCGGGTCGGGTCGGACACAGTGACAGCCAGGATGTCAAGGTGGGAAACATTCCGCACTAGTCTGCAGTGAGTGATTCCATCGAGGGTAGGGCACAACCTCTTTATTGTAATCAACTTTATTCCGGTGGTGGGGTGGGGTCGGTTGCGGGAAAAAATTAAAGGACTCGGGCCGGGTTGGGCTCGGGTCGGATGTGGTTCTGTCGGGCTTGGGTCGGGTTTCATTTGCAGACCCGAGCAGGCTTTGGGGGGTGGGGGGAGGAGTGGGTAGAGGAATCAGGCAGAGGTGTTTATTGTAAGATGGGATGAAACTTAAAAGGGTTACATGAAAGAGTATGGGAGAGGGTTTCTATAGCAGATAGGTAAGGGTGAAATAGGGACAGAGGAAGGAGATGTTTTGGAATAACAATATCAGTTAACAAAGATAGGTCAGACAAATCTAGAAATATGGTCTGGAATTGGGAACTGTTCTGTTAACAGTGAAACTGTTGCTTGGTTAGACATGGACATTTTGTCAGTAAAACTATTTTTATACAAGAAGTGGATGGTAAGTTAGACACTAACCTTTCACCTCTGGCTCCTGGGTTCAAATCCAGGCATAGGTAATCAAATGAACATCTCCTCTGTTGGTTGGCTTTAAGAAATAAATCAAGTTTTTAGATGGTATAAAATTGGATCTACAGGATCCAAAAGGCATGCCCAAGGTCTAAAATGGATGCCAAGGGTCTAATAGAGACTGTGGGATGGCTATTTGGAGAAATTACTCTGTAAAGTTAATGCCTTAAAAATGCTCTTCTGACAGTGTTGTTGTGTTGCAATGCTGCAAAACCGATAGATCTTTCCAGCTGTGGTTAAATTAGTGATTCAGCATTAACACTCCTGCTCTGTGTAGCTCCGAGTGTACCTGAATGTAGCACTCCTCACCTGTCGCAGGTACTTTACAAATAGAGAGATGGAGACCGACCAAGATGCAATCTGAGGACTGGAATGGAAGAAGTGGATCATTAAGAGGCTTTTGAAGCTGGGTGGAAGAAAGCAAATGGAAATTGTTGTGGAAGAGGGTGTTCCACAGGACAATGGTTTAACGATTCAGGGATCAGTCATTCATTGTGATAGTGACATAGGAAGAAGTCAAGTAGTCACCTGGAATGAGTGGAGCAGTCTATCCTGCGATGACTGACTGGAGAGAGCATCAGAAACTGGGTGGATTATGGTGACAGAGGGATCTGAGGGAAAATGAAAATGAAGATGTTCAAATTGGTTTGTTGGGCACAGGATAAAAGCAGGGCTTTGAGGGGAGGAGGTGAGAGTGGGGGTGGAATGATGGTGAGGGTGGTGTGAGGATGGAGTAATGGTGAGGGCTCATTACGAAGCTCCTGCCTGTTTTGGGGGTGGTGGGGGAGAACCCCTGACAACTGCCCCCCCACCTTCCAGTGAAAATTTGTACCATATACAAATAGGGTCACCAGTCTCTTCCCTATTTTAATTAAGAGTCAGTCTTGGCTCGGTGATAGTGTAAGCCTAAACTCTTTTACTGCTGTTTGTTCTAAGTTCCGTCTGTTGGAAAACTGTTGGAGAAAGTCAGGGAGAAACAGAATGGATACCTGTCCATTTATGGGTGAAATGGGCTACAATGTCATTGATTCGCTGAGGGTGGCTGATGGTTATGTGGATGCTGTGTGACGTTGGGGCTGTTTAAACGACTGGCAGAACAGTAAAAAAGAACACAGGATTGCCTGTTCTCCAAAGGATTGGGATAATTTCCGTCTGTTGTACTTACTCCATTGCTCACTGTGTGTAATTAGGTGTGCTGTAATCATTTAAATTATTGACCATCATATTGGTTGTCTTGTCGAACTGATTTACAGTCACACAGTTGCTTCTGAGTCAGAGGGCCATGGGTTCAAGTCTGACAAGACAAACAGGGCCTCAATTTAATGTCTCATTCAAAAGACAGCGCCTCTGACAATGCAGCACTTCCTCAGTACTGCACTGGAGTCTCAGTCTAGATTACGTACTCACAAATTTCTTGAATACTTAACCTTCTGACTCTGGGCCAAGAGTACTAACAACTGAGCCATGGCTGACACCCTTATCATCAATGCTCATTTATTTGCATATTATTTCTGTCACTGCATATCATTAAAAATATACATCTTCAAAAGCAACAGCGCTTCTTTCATTTGGAGACTCATTTGAAAGATAAGGAAAGGTAGACCTGGGATTGCATCATGCGGAGAAGTTTGATGAGCACTGATTTAGACCACGTACTATATCTGCTCAGAACCCTCGGCTGCTCAGCCTCCCCCTTTACACCCCTATTGAATCAGGAATCTGTGTCTTTCCTTTTTCAAATAATCTAACTGAGACACGGATATAATTCGACTTGTATTGGGAAGCATATTTTACCATCTTCTACATGAAGCAAAAGCCTAGCTTAGGTTGAAGAGTTCCAGCAAGGATATTGTTCATCTGAGAGACACAGACAGTGCGAGAGAGAGAAAGAGAGAAGGTGCTTGGTCTGGCTTTGGCATTCCAGTAGGGAAAGTAAAAGCATTTCTCTGTTCAACCTCTGCTGGGCTTTTAAAATAATTTTAACCCTTTCTCTGCCCATTCTCCTAACAATGTCATTGAGTAGAGAGCTTCATCAACTTGGTCATTGCAAATGAAAATGTTGATTAGATTCACTGAGGTTCTTTTTCCTGTCCCTAATACCATGTACACACAAGTTCTCACCCTTGACACCAGCCCAAGTCTACAAAGTATTATGTAAATGATTGACCCAGTAAATATGAGTGACAATATACTGTCAGGCAGGACCACAAGATACTAACACGTAAGGGAGGCCATTCATTCCATCTTAATTCACTCATCCAAAACAATCCCCATTGCTGAATTTATTTTTAAATGATTCCAGAGTTCTTGCCTCCACTCTCTGCTTGGATCCTATTCCAGGTGATGATCACTCTCTGCATGAAGAAAAACTTCCTGATATCAAACTTCAAATTTCCTTTCATTGATTGGAACCTGTGTCTCTACATCCACAATTAATTGGATGTAATCTTCTGGACTGGCCTTTTCTGTACCATTTATTATCTTATACACCCCTACAAGATCACATCAGACTCTTTCCTTTCCAGGGCTGAAAAACCAAGTCTGTCCGGTCTTTCCTTATAACTGAGGCACCCAGCACTTCAGATCAACCTGATGGCTGATCTCTGCTTTGCCTCCAGAGTTTGACTGTCTCCCTTATGACCAGAATTGGGCACAGAACTCAACGTGTGATCTGACCAGAGCCCTGTACAGTGTGATCACAACTTCCTCTGACTCATTTTCTACTGTTTTGTCTATGGATCAACATTCAGTTGGCTGTTGATTGCTGCTGTGCATTACCACCAATTCTTAATCATTTAGACCTACCTGATTTACAACATTAGATGAAAAACTGATAATAACTGTTCAATGATGTAGGATCTAGATCTAGGATGATCCAATATTAGCCCAAGAGCATTGTCATGTCCTTTTATAAGACTTTGGTTAGATCTCATCTAGAGTACAGTGTCCAGTTTTGGTACCTGCAGATGGCAGGAGATATGGAGGACTTTGAAAAGTTTCAGAGGAGGACACTTGGTTCAGTTATCATAATTGCTTTAGAAAACTGGGTCTTTTTACTCTTTAAAAAAAGATTTGACTACATAATGAGCGGATTAGACTATGTCTGCTGGATAAACAAATAGAATTAGAAAGATCAGGGAGAACCAGGGGACATGAGTATAAGATACTAATCAGAGAACCAGATTAGATATCAGGAGGTTTTTCTTTTGGGTGAGGGTCATCGCCCAACTGCTGGAGTGAATGCAGATTCACTGTGAACACCTGGAAGGAAGCTGAACCAGTTCCTGGTGGAGGCTGATATCACAATGTAGCAAAGGTAGGTGAGCTGTTGGGTGATTAATTCCTTAAAGAAAATGACAAATTATTGAACTGCTGTGTTCATTGCAGGAAGACAAAAGAGTTTAACACTTCACTGCTGAATTGAACTGCCGAATTCCTACCATTGGATTCATCAGACCTTGGAAGAGTGCAAATGGGCTTTGACTGTGTTGTATCAGAGGACCGTTCGTCGGAAGTGTAATCTGCAAAGACTTTATTGTCATTTCTGTTTTCTCGGGCAGCTAATTAAATACCAAACTCCCTTTAGTTTGGGTATATGTATGCGAATGCAGAGGTTAGAATTTTTTTTAATAAGTTGTAAGGTTTTTGTATATTGGTTTATCTTAGTAGATCAGAGAACTCCTCTTTGCTGACGATGCTGCTTTAACATCTCACACTGAAGAATGCCTGCAGAGTCTCATCGACAGGTTTGCGTCTGCCTGCAATGAATTTGGCCTAACCATCAGCCTCAAGAAAACGAACATCATGGGGCAGGATGTCAGAAATGCTCCATCCATCAATATTGGCGACCACGCTCTGGAAGTGGTTCAAGAGTTCACCTACCTAGGCTCAACTATCACCAGTAACCTGTCTCTAGATGCAGAAATCAACAAGCGCATGGGTAAGGCTTCCACTGCTATGTCCAGACTGGCCAAGAGAGTGTGGGAAAATGGCGCACTGACACGGAACACAAAAGTCCGAGTGTATCAGGCCTGTGTCCTCAGTACCTTGCTCTACGGCAGCGAGGCCTGGACAACGTATGCCAGCCAAGAGCGACGTCTCAATTCATTCCATCTTCGCTGCCTTCGGAGAATACTTGGCATCAGGTGGCAGGACTATATCTCCAACATAGAAGTCCTTGAAGCGGCCAACACCCCCAGCTTATACACACTACTGAGTCAGCGGCGCTTGAGATGGCTTGGCCATGTGAGCCGCATGGAAGATGGCAGGATCCCCAAAGACACATTGTACAGCGAGCTCGCCACTGGTATCAGACCCACCGGCCGTCCATGTCTCCGTTATAAAGACGTCTGCAAACGCGACATGAAATCGTGTGACATTGATCACAAGTCGTGGGAGTCAGTTGCCAGCATTCGCCAGAGCTGGCGGGCAGCCATAAAGACAGGGCTAAATTGTGGCGAGTCGAAGAGACTTAGTAGTTGGCAGGAAAAAAGACAGAGGCGCAAGGGGAGAGCCAACTGTGCAACAGCCCCAACAAACAAATTTCTCTGCAGCACCTGTGGAAGAGCCTGTCACTCCAGAATTGGCCTTTATAGCCACTCCAGGCGCTGCTTCACAAACCACTGACCACCTCCAGGCGCGTATCCATTGTCTCTCGAGATAAGGAGGCCCAAAAGAAAAAAGAAAAAAATTTGATATTTTAGTTCTTTTAATAAATAGTGAATTTGTTGATATCTCAAGATACCTGGTTTGGTAAGCCTCATTCGGCAGGGGTTGGGAGGTGGCGGGGGGAGGGGGATTACTAGATTGTTTCAATTCAGCTGCTGCTTTCTTTGATTTGGAAAGCTTAAAGATATGTACGATGTGACCTGTGGAGCAGCGGGACTGAATTGACAGTGCGTTGATCTTACTGCAATTGACAGTGCATTGATCTTACTGCAATCAGAATCATATATTTTGATTGGGGGCTTTGTCTCGAGTGGTCGTACCATAACATATTAATTGGGGGCTCGTCTGGGATCCAATCATATTTAATTAGGCGGCTCATGTCCGGGATCAGAATCCGACTAATTTGGAGGGCTCGCACTTAGGATCATATTAACTGCTCGTCTCTGGGTAACATACAAATTGGGGTCTTGCGCCTGGCATCATATTAATTGCTCTCGCGCCTGCGATCATATCAATTTGGAAATGTGATTATTAGGATCTAAATCTAATACCAATTAAAAATAAATAAAAGGAACCAGGTCTCTTGTATAATAAAGTACAGTCAATACCATTGTAATAGCATTCGTGATTGCAGCCAAGTTTTTGGGAAAGCAGAATGTTTTCCTGAGTGACTTGACAATTTTAACTAAAAATAAATTAAAAGAATTGGCAGCAGAATTGGGGTTAGAATTGAAATTAGGTGCCAAAAAAGCAGAGATAATTGACATAATAGCCCAAGATCTGGAATTATAAGAAGATGATGATGAAGGGGAATACGAGGAACAAGAAAGTAGTAGGTCCAAGAATGATGCAGTGGTATTGGCTAGGTTTCAGTTAGAAATGAAAAAACTTGAATTGGAAAAAGAGGAAAGGGAGAAAAAGAGAGCATTTAGGAGACAAAGTAAAAGAGTCATAGGGCCATAGAGTTACACAGCACAGAAACAGGCGCTTCGGCCCATCGTGTCTGTGCCGGCCATCAATCACCCCTATCTATTCTAATCCCATTTTCCAGCACGTGGCCCAAAGCCTTGAATGCTATGGTGTTTCAAGTGCTCATCTAAATACTTCTTAAATGTTGTGAGGGTTCCTGCCTCTACCACCTCTTCAGGCAGTGTGTTCCAGATTCCAACCACCTTCTGGGTAAAAATGTTTCCTCAAATCCCCTCTAAACCTCCTGCCCTTTATCTTAAATCTATGCCCCCAGGTTATTGATCCCTCCGCTAAAGGAAAAAAGTTTCTTCCTATCTACCCTATCTATGCCCCTCATAATTTTGTATACTTCATTCAGGTCCCCCCTCAGCAGTTAGACATGATCTCACCCTGAGAAAGCCATGCTAACTTTCCTTGATTAATCCCTGCTTCTCCAAGTGGAGATTAATCCTGTCCCTCAGAGTTTTTGCTAATAGTTTCCTAACCACTGATGTTAGACTCACCGGCCTGTAATTACCTGGTTTATCCCTACTGCCTTTCTTGAATAATGGTACCACATTTGCTGTCCTCCAATCCTCTGGCACCTCTCCTGCGGCCAGAGAGAATTTGAAAATTTGTGTCAGAGCCCCTGTTATCACCTCCCGTGCCTCACATCGCAGCCTGGGATACATCTCATCTGGGCCTGGAAATTTGTCCAATTTAAAGCCTGCTAAAACTGCTAATACCTCCTCCCTTTCAATGCTAATTTGTTCAAGTATATCACAATCCCCCTCCCTGATCTCTACAACTACATCAACCTTCTCCATAGTGAGCACAGATGAAAAGTAATCATTTAAAACTTCACCTAGGTCCTCCGGCTCCACACACAGATTGCCACTTTCGTCCCTGATGGGCCCTACTCTTTCCCTGGTTATCCTCTTGCCCTTAATATACTTATAAAATGCCTTGGGATTTTCCTTTATCTTGCCCACCAGTGATTTTTCATGTCCCCTCTTTGCTCTCCTAATTACTTTTTTAAGTACCCCCCTACACTTTCTATACTCCTCTAGGGCCTCTGCTGTTTTCAGCGCTCTGAATCTGCCATAAGCCTCCTTTTTTTTCCTTATCCAATCCTCTATATCCCTTGACATCCAGGGTTCCCTGGACTTGTTGGTCCTACCCTTCACCTTTACAGGAACTCTCACTATTTCATTTTTGAATGACTCTCACTGGTCTGATGTAGACTTTCCTACAAGTAGCTGCTCCCAGTCCACTTGGCCAGATCCTGTTTTATCATATTGAAATCGGCCTTCCCCCAATTCAGTACCTTTATTTCTGGTCCATCTTTGTCCTTTTCCATAACTACCTTAAATCTTAGAGTTATGGTCACTATCCTCAAAATGCTCCCCCACTGACACTTCTACCACTTGTTTGGCTTCATTCTCTAAGATTAGGTCCAGTACTGCCCCTTCTCTTGTAGGACTTTCTACTGAGTGCTGGCTCACAAAGCTGTCCTGTATGCACTTTAAAAATTCCGCCCCCTTTAAGCCTTTTGCACTAAGACTCTTCTTCTTCTTTGGCCTCCTTGTCTTGAGAGACAATGGGTAAGCGCCTGGAGGTGGTCAGTGGTTTGTGAAGCAGCTCCTGGAGTGGCTATAAAGGCCAATTCTAGAGTGACAGACTCTTCCACAGGTGCTGCAGATAAAATTGGTTGTCGGGGCTGTTACACAGTTGGCTCTCTCCTTGCGCTTCTGTCTTTTTTCCTGCCAACTGCGAAGTCTCTTTGACTCATCACACTTAAAGCCCCGCCTTTATAGCTGTCCACCAGCTCTGGCGATCGCTGGCAACTGACTCCCACGACTTGTGATCAATGTCACAGGACTTCATGTCGCATTTGCAGACGTCTTGAAAGCGGAGACATGGACGGCCGGTGGGTCTGATACCAGTGGCGAGCTTGCTGTACAATGTGTCCTTGGGGATCCTGCCATCTTCCATGCGGCTCACATGGCCAAGCCATCTCAAGCACCGCTGGCTCAGTAGGGTGTATATGCTGGGGATGTTGGCCGCCTCGAGGACTTCTGTGTTGTAGATACGGTCCTGCCACCTGATGCCATAGATTCTCCGGAGGCAGCGAAGATAGTTAATATTGGGTAAGCTGAAATCCCCTACTATTATTACCCTATTATTTTTACACCTCTCTGAGATTTGCCTACATATCTCTTCCTCTGTCTGTCCCTGACTGTTTGGAGGCATGTAGTACACTCCCAGCAAAGTGATTGCCCCTTTTTGTTTTTAAGTTCTACCCAAATGGCCTTATTTGAGGAACCATCTAAGATATCATCCCTCCTTACTGCAGTAATTGAATCCTTGATCAATAGTGCAATGCCACCTCCTCTTTTACACCCGCCACCACTGACCCCCCCCTCGCACCTGAAGATTCTATACCCTGGAATATTGAGCTGCCAGTCCTGCCCTTCCCTCAACCATGTTTCTGTGATAGCAATAATATCATATTCCCATGTGTTAATCAATGCCCTCAATTCATCTTCCTTACTTGTAAGACTCCTTGCATTAAAATAGATGCAATCCAGCCTTGCATTATTCGCTTGTGCCTTAACAGGTCTATATTTGCTCTGCCTTCCAGACTGACTTAGTTTCTCTTCCATATTTGACTGTGCATCACCCCCTAATGTACCTCCACTCTGTATCCCATCCCCCTGCCAAATTATTTTCACCACCCCCGCCCCCCAATGGTGGTGGTGGGGAGGGGTGGGGGGTGAAGACAGGGAATGTAGGCTAAAAGAGATGGAACTAAGCCAAAGGAGTAGTCTTAAATCCAGGGAAAACTCGGGTCAGGAAGAATCTGAATTTAGCTCAGGACCCAGCAAAAAGTCATTTAAATTTATCCAAGCTCTTCCTACATTCGAGGAACGGGGCGTAGAGGCAGTTTTCATATCTTTAGAAAAAATAGTCAAACATGAAATGGCCAAGGAAAGCTGGACACTGCTTATGCAAAGCAGGTTGATGGGTCGAGCTCATGAAGTTTATGCCATGCTTCCTGAAGAGGCTTCTGCAGATTATGAGATGGCAAAAAAGGCTATTCTCACTGTGTATGAGTTAGTCCCTGAAGTTTACCATGAGATGTTTTGGAACTTACGGAGATTGGCTAGGCAGACATATGTAGAATTTGCGAGGGTGAAGCAAATTAATTTTGACCGTTGGATATGAGCATTAAAGATGGAAACCACCTATGGAAACCTTCAAGAATTGATTCTCTTTGAAGAGTTTAAAAACTCCATTCCTTCAGTAGTGAAAACTCATATAGATAATCTGAAAGTTTTGAAAGCTAGGCAAGCAGTGGAAATTGCTGATAATTTTGAGCTTGTGAATAAGCCAACCTCTTTTGTCCGTCACCCCCATAAGCCTGAGAAGATCAGAAAGTGGGAGAGTGGAAGGAAGGCAAGAAGCCAGGGACAAGGTGGAATGGGCGGCACAGTGGCACAGTGGTTAGCACCACAGCCTCATAGCTCCAGCGACCTGGGTTTGGTTCTGGGTACTGCCTGTGCGGAGTTTGCAAGTCCTCCCTGTGACCGTGTGACTGAGTGCTCCGGTTTCCTCCCACAGCCAAAGACTTGCAGGTTGATAGGTTAATTGGCCATTGTAAATTACCCCTAGCGTAAGTAGGCGGTAGGAGAATGGTGGGGATGTGGTAAGGAATATGGGATTAATGTGGGATTAGTTATAAATGGGTGGTTGTTGGTTGGCACAGACTTGGTGGGCCAAAGGGCCTGTTTCAGTGCTACATCCCTCTATGACTCTAGCAGGGAATGCCCCAGAATCACCTCCTCAGGTCAGAAAGGATGGTGCTGAGGGTAGAAGTGCAGTTTGCAAGTCTGTTGTCATTGCAACAAAATGGGTCATCTTCTTTCAGAGTGCTGGAAATTGCAAGATAAGCCCATGGGACTTGTTGCAGTATGCAAAGCTAGTGCAGAGGAAAAGACACTGGCTGAGAGTATAGTAGACCAGGCTATAGCTTTAACGACAGTTGTAAAACCAGATACTAAAACTAAAAGGAGTTTAGAGGTTAAGAATAAAATACCCAAATGTTACAATGAATTTTTGTCAAACAGGAGAGTAACTTCATATCCTGTAAGTGAGGCAGGAAAACCTATCATTATACTCAGGGATACAGGAGCAACCCAAACACTCTTGCTGGGGAAAGATATAACGTTTCCACTAGAGAGCACCTTGAACGCTAAATTTTTAGTTAATGGAATTGGCGGGAGTATATACCCACACCTTTATATAAAGTGTGCCTAGAGAGTGACTTAATATCTGTGATAGTAATTGTCGGAGTTGTCCACAGTTTGCCAGTACAGGGAATTGATCTACTCCTCGGAAATGATTTGGCTGGATCAAAAGTATCAGTTTCTCCTATAATTACAGAGGAACCAAGTGAAATTAAGGAAATGGAGCAATTACAGGAACAAAGTCCGGGAATATTTCCTGTGTGTGCAGTCATCTGAGTAATGGCTAAACAGGATCCGTTGTCGGAGTTAAAAGGGGCACCACGAACAGATAGCCAAGTATCTGAAACCTTATTTGGGGATTTAGATAATCCAAATGAGATGTTTAACAAATCGTCTCTCATTGCAGTACAGCAAGCTGATGCAGAGATATACCGAGTAGCACAGACGACTCTATCAGAAGCAGAGGCGAAAGGAGTTCCGGAAAGCTATTATATGGCAAATGGGGTTTTGAGGTGGAAATGGATTTCGCCTCATAGACCTTCCGACAAAGATTGGACAGTTGTTGAACAGATAGTGGTACCACCTAAATATCACCAAGAATTATTAAGGTTAGCACACGACATTCCTTTTGCAGGACAGAGGGGAATTTGGAACACCAAGTCACACACAAGCCAACATTATTACTGGCCAGGTCTTACAAATGATGTGAGACAATTTTGTAGGACATGCCATACCTGTCAAATGGAGGGAAAACCACAACCTACCATAAAACCAGCATCACTAGTTCCCATACCAGTGATTCAGGAACCATTTAGCAGGGTCTTAGTAGACTATGTAGGACCCTTGCGAAAAACTAAAGTGGGACATCAACACATGCTTACTATCAGGGATATGGTTCCTCGATTTCCAGAGGCCATTCCTTTGAGGACAATTACTGCTAGAATAGGAGAAGAAAAGTTAACCCAATTCTTTACAAGATATGGGTTACCATTTGAAGTTCAATCAGATCAAGGTTCTGATTTCATGTCGAGGATATTTCAAGAAGTCATGGGCAATTTGGGGATTAGACAGTTGAAATCTTCAGCATGTCATCCACAGTCACAGGAAGCTTTAGAGAGATTTCATCAAACTCTCAAAACAATGATTAGAACATGCTGTCACGAATATCCACATGACTGGGATAAAGGACTAGACTTTCTTTTATTTGTAACCAGAGACTCACCGAATGAGTCTACAGACTTCAGTCCTTTCCAATTGGTTTACGGACATGAAGTAAGAAGTCCTCTAAAACTTGTAAAAAAACAGATTCTTGGAACAAAAGAATTAATCCTCGCCACGAGATTATGTATCCGTGTTTCGGGAAAGACTCACAAAAGCTTGTGGTGTGACTCAGGAACACCTTAAAACATCCCAAGCCAATATGAAAAAAATGGGCAGACAAGAATGCAAAAGCCTGCGATTTTCAACCAGGGGATGAAGTATTAGTGTTGTTACCGTCAAGCACAGTTCAGTGGCCCATATAGAGTGATCAGAAGAGTGGGTAAGGTAGATTACTTGATTGACACCCCTGATCGCCGGAAGAAGAACCGGTTGTGTCACATCAATATGCTGAAGCAATATTACCACAGGGAAGAGGATAAACCAGTACAGGTATGTCAGGTAATCGGGACTGTTCAGATGGAAAAGGATAATGAGGATGAGGCTGAAGCAGGCCTAGGAAATTCTCAGAATGAACCTCCAAATATCAGATTAGCGAATACAGAATGGCTAGGAAAATTAGACAATATGCTTTTGCAGAGTGGCACAGTGGTTAGCACCGCAGCCTCACAGCTCCAGGGACCCGGGTTCGATTCTGGGTACTGCCTGTGTGGAGTTTGCAAGTTCTCCCTGTGACCGCGTGGGTTTCCGCCGGGTGCTCCGGTTTCCTCCCACAGCCAAAGACTTGCAGGTTAATAGGTAAATTGGCCATTGCAAATTGCCCCTAGTGTAGGTAGGTGGTAGGAGAATGGTGGGGATGTGGTAGAGAATATGGGATTAATGTAGGATTAATATAAATGGGTGGTTGTTGGTCGACACAGACTCGGTGGGCCGAAGGGCCTGTTTCAGTGCTGTATCTCTAAACTAAACTTACAGGAAAAACAGCATGAAGACCTAACCAGGCTTTTCACAATGTTTAAAAGAGTTTGTAGGGATAAGCCAGGATGTACAACCTTAGTCACACATGGGGCTGAATTTAGACGGCGGCGCCCTTTGAACTCGGTCGCGCGCTTGCCGAGCCTCCACGATATTAATCATGGGGGCTCATTAGAATCATGGCGCCGAGCCACCCTCCCCATATTACGTAGGGTAAGGCGGGACATTCGGTGCAGTGAGAGAGTCTTTGACAGTTGTGCAGCAGGTGCTGGGGCCCTATTTAAAACGCTCCAGCACCGGCTTCCTGACAGCTGTCAAAGAAATACTTACCTGACTGCTGAAGAGTGGGGCTGCTGTCAATCTGGCAGCAAAGCAGAAACTGCTGCAGAAATCCAGCAGGTCAGGCAGCATCTGTGGAGAGAGAAGCAGAGTTAACTTGTCCAAGTTCACAGACCTAAAAGTTAACTCTGCTTCTCTCTCCACAGATGCTGCCTGGCCTGCTGAGTGACCCCGGCACTTTCTGCTTTACTGCCACATACTTACCCTGCTGTGTCCCAGTGTCCTGTGAAGTTGCGATCCACTTCTCCCACTCAAGTGTAAAATTCCTTCTTGTAGGCGTGCCGCACCTGGGTGAATAATCTTAATTTTGCACATTCCAGGACGTGAGACTTAAATAGACCATAAAAGGTATTAGAGGGGTTTACAGAGAACACACTGACACAAATGGGAATGCATGGGTGTCACAGCAATGTAAATACGTCTTTCATTAAATGTTCCTCACCAACATGTGTGTCCTTTTCTCTGTGGGAATGATGTGTGCCAGCATGTAACGCCAATGTCACATCCCTTTGCACCGTTGGCCCTTCAGAAGAGCCAACGTATGCAATAACATCATTGTCATGCCACCATTACTCATGAATGTCTCCACGATGCAGTGACATGGACATTGGCTCAGTCAGCTGCTGCCTCTAATGGTTTACACAGAGATGCTGTAGATGTGGACTGGTGCACAGCAGGTGAGTGAGGGTGATGTGTGGCTTGCAGTGCTCATGCCAGTTGCTATGGAACAGACAGCCTTTGTCTGATAAGCCACTTCCATACGTCCCTACCTCACTGCTAGCCCTGCGTGCAGAGCCTGGGTGCCATCTGCCCTCCCATGCATCTTTCATGTTGTTGGTCCTCAGTGTCCTCATAGTCCGGGGAGGAATCCTGTTCATGTCTCTCCTCATCATGCCAGGCCTGGCCTCCATTGGGTGCGTAGTTGTGCAGAGCAGCAAAGAAAGGAGCTGGCCTTTTTGGCCTGTAGTCCAGGGCATCACGCTATCCATCCAGGCATTGGAGGCACTCTTTCAGCATGCCGATCTCCTGCTCAATGGTGGCTCATGTAGCTCAGTGGCTGGCGTTGTATCTCTCCTCTGCAGCAATGGTGGAGTCTCTCACTGGTGGCAGGAGCCATGTCTGCAAAGGATAGCCCTTATCTCCAAGAAGCCACCCCTCCATCTGAGCCAGGTCAGTAAACAATGGTGGCAGTTGGGACTGGCACAAAACCCAGGTGTCATGGCAGCTGCCTGAGAAGCGGTCACACATTTGTTGCAAGCAGCCGCGGTGTTCACATACCAGCTTCACCTAGATTGAGAAAGCTCCTTTAATGGTGATGTCTACAGGTGGTAGCCTGGCTGTAGGCCTGATGGTCACGTGAGTGCAGTCTATGAACATAATAACCTCTGGTGCTCCAGCAATGGTGCCAGAACCAATGGCCCTCTGGGCCTGGCTGTGAGAGTCCGTCCTGAAGCGAACATCCTCACTGGCCCTCCAGTGCAGGGCATTGGTGACCTCCCTGATGCAGCTATGTACTGCTGACTGTGTGACCGCACAAAGGTCTCTGGCGGGCCCCTGAAAGGCTGCAGTGACGTCAAGCTTGAGAACCGCTGCCACTACATGGAACAAAGGCATGGGATGTCCACTGGAGCCCATAGGCTGCAGGTCATCCTTGAGCAGGGCACAGAGACGTGTCACCACCCTCTCTATATGCACACTCTCCTCTGACACTGGTGCTCTGACATCCGATGGCATGTCACGTGGGGCCTGTAGATGCACGGCAATCATAATGGCGGGCTCCCCTTGGGGGCTGCTGCTCATGACCGGGGGCCTCTACGTGGATCGCACCTGCCTGTTGATATTGCCTCTGGCGCATACGGATCCTCACGTGCAGAGGATCACACAATGGAGGATGAGCCACACCTATTTCCATGTGATAAATAAAGTTGAACCCTGCCTGTATTCGAAGGTTCCTAACAGAGCAGGGACTGGTGTTGACGGTACATCAGCTGCTTTCCTGGATCAACTATGTGGCGTGCCATGGCATTGCCCATCTTGGCCAACACTAAGTGGCACAACATGACCACATCAAGATCCTATCAGCTGAATCGATTGCCCCGACCATCCATAAAACCTCAATGCTCCTGCCCTTTCTGGCACCCTCCCCACACACAGGGTGCCTAGTGTGCCATTGCTCCCTCACAAACACAGAGCGTACACTGTTAATGGAGGGATGGTACAGGGTACCTCCCTTCATGCCAGCACGGCTTTCCCTCCAGTAATCCCAGACCCACTCCCTTCCAAATGCAGAGTGAGGCCCCCATATATCACCACCCCCCCCAGCACTCCCCCCTCCCTTCCGTAATGCAGAGTGAGGACCCGCCGGCTTTTCAGTTCGTGAACAGGTCGGCACGTGACGGCCGCCCGTTCAACGAAAAATCCGGCAGTGTCGGTGAACAGGCGGCGGGCTGCATAATCAGCATAGGTAAGTAAGTATTACCATATGTTGATCGTGATGCTGCCGGCGTGCGGCGGGGGGGCCACACCGCGTTCCGCTGTGCGGCGGTGGGGTGGGGGGGGCCTCACCGAGTTCCGCTGTGCGGCGGTGGGGGTGGGGGGGGGGCCGCACCGAGGTCCCACCACTGCCAGTAAGACGCAGCGGGCCCGTCTCGATGTTGCGGTCGAGGTGGGCCTCTCCCCACAGCATTTTACCGGCCCCCGCACCGCGAACCGTTGGGGGCCGGTAAAATTCAGCCCATGATGTGGGTATAGGGGGCACCATTCTTTTAAAACAACATCCTTGCCTCTTAGGTCCAGACAGACAGGCCCAAGTGGAAGCAGGGATACAATGCTTGCTGAAGGGCAGATTAGTTGAACCTTGTCAGGACAGCTGGAATTCGCAAGTAGTCTAGATGCCTAAACCTGGTGAGTCGGCTCAAACCTGCATAGATTATAGAAAGATAACTGCGGTAAAGAAGGCAGACTCCTACCCAAATTCTCATTTAAAGGACAGTATGGACAGAGTGGGCAACACAATGTGTCTTAAAGACACAGATGTATTGGAGGGAAACTGTCAAATTCCTTTGACACCCCAAGATAAGGAAAAATCAACTTCTGTTACACCGGACGGGATATTCCAGTATCAAGTGATGCCAAACAAGTTAAGGGGTACTCAATAAACTTCTCAGAGAATAGTGAACCCAGTAGTGGTCAGTGCTCCTAGCTGTGCAGTTCACCTGGCTGAGGTGATGGACAATAGGGACACTTGGAAGGAAAACACGAAACAACTGGGAGACTATGCTTGGAAATTTGAAATGGGCTAATTGGGACAACCTTTGAAAAATTTTATGCCAAAAATGTTCTGATGGAACTTGTTGCTGTAGTCTTACCATTTTAGAAAAAGGTATATGTCTATATCGAAAAAAAAAATTGTTCGTGTTTTTTAATTTCTTTTTTTACATTGTAATGAAACGCATTTCAAGAATGATGTTTCATTTCGCCAGGGGCGGAGGTGTCACAATCCTGTTTTTTATTCTCCTCGGGGAATATTGTGGTGCGCCTTTAAGAGTGTAAAAGATCAGTACATCTTTAAGGCAGTGAGCTCCAGAGTCTGAGTGAAGGGGCATTCTGGTTGCCTAGCTACAACCATACAAAGAGGGAGAACAGGACACACGATGTATCCATTTTGATTTTGAAAAGTGGCGAACTGGTTTGTTCAGAGACAGATAGACACTGCTGTGCTCGCACCTGAAAGGAGAAAGAAGAGCTCTCTAAGACAATTCGTTTAGCTTCTCTTTCAAAATTCTAAAAACTTCAAGCCAGATTAATTCCTTAAAGAAAATAACATATTATTGAACTGCTGTCTTCATCGCTGGAAGACAAAAGGGTTTAACACTTCAATGCTGAATTGAACTGCCGAATTCCTATCATCGGATTCATCAGACCTTGGAAGACTGCAAGTGAACTTTGAATGTGTTATATCAGAGGACCATTCGTCGGAAGCATAATCTGCAAAGACTTTATTGTCATTTCTGTTTCTTCGGGCAGCTAATTAAACAGCAAACTACCTAGTTTGGGTATATGTATGCAAATGTGGCAGTTAGAATTTTTTTAAATAAGCTGTAAGGTTGTTAGATATTGGTTTATATTAGTAGTGTTTAAGATTTTTATTTATTTTTTAATAAATAATTTGTTGATATCGAAAGATACCTGGTTTGGTTCGCCTCATTCGGCAGGGGGGTGATGGTGGGGGAATGTGGGGGGGGTTACTAGATTGTTTCAATTCGGCTGCTGCTTTCTTTGATTTAGAAAAGCTTGAAGATATGTATGATGCGACCTGTGGAGCAGCGGGACTGAATTGACAGTGCGTTGCTCCCACGGCAATCAGAATCATATATTTTGATCAGGGGCTTTTTCTTGAGCGGTCGTACCATAACACTATCTAAATATGTAAATAATTATTAGCATTTAAAAAACAAATTCTGTGCTTTATGCCATTGAGTAATTCACATATGTGACAATGTTTGATAATGAACAAAGTTATTATAACATAGTGTAATCTATTTCTCCATTAACCCAGTGTGGTAATACTTTTGTTAATTAGGAATAATAAATGTCTACAGATGGATATGCTGAACATTGTGGCTTGTATTCAATAGGTTGATCTTTTTTTCATCCATGTGGAGTTCATCTGGTACTTTCAATAAAGTGCAGATTAAGTGTGAAGAGACAGAACCCAATGGAATGACAATGGAATGGACATTGAAACTATCTGCCTTTCATATAAAATTAAGTTGCATGGCAGACATGCAGGAACCTTACAGGCTAAGTGCAAATACAGAAGCAGGCACCGTTATGTTTGATGTTATATTAGAATACAGGAAAGTGACAGATGAGTAAAGATGACTCGTCCCATCAAAGTTGATCGTAGCACATTAACTTGCTCATCATGTTGTATAAATAATTGATTTCTGATCCTTTTTAAACCTCACTCTCTCATTAAAAATACGGAGAACATAATATTTTCTTGATTTTCTCATTACACTGGAATTGAATTACCATTTCAATCCACCATCACGAATAAATAAGTGAAAAAGAAGAGGATTTTGAAGAAAGGATTTATTCTTTCATTTTTGAAAAAAACATTGATACGTTCATCGAGGGGCTGGATTTTCCACTTGGGGTCATGTCCCTGACATTGGCACCATTTCCCATTCTCAACCCTGATCCAAGGGGGAAGCAGTCACAGGTTGCGATTTTCCCAGACGTTGGCCCTAATTGGTTGGGGGATGGGTTTTGGCGGCAGGCAGGGAAGGAGGTGAGCTTGATTCACAGGGATGATGGCAGCCATTATTGTGACAGCTGTATTGCAACGCGATGGCAGGGAAAAGCGAGGAGCAGGAAAGGCAGAGGCCAGGTGCCCATGGCAGGGCTGCCCGCAAGGTTCAGTGATGCTGCCCTTGAGGTGATGCTAAAGGTGGTGAGAGGTAAGCGCGGTATCTTGTTCCCAGAGAGTGGCAGGAGAAGGCCACCCTGCCAGACCAAGCAGGTCTGGCTGCAAGTGGCAGAGCATGTAAGCAACCATAATGTTGTGAGTAGGACCTGGGTGCAGTGCTGTAAGAGGTTCAATGACCTTTGCTCTGGCAAGCTGAGTGCAGCACAACACCCAGTTGATGGACCTCCAGGTCTGCAGCCACCAGCAGACACACTGGCTGAGCAGCCTAAGGGTGCAGAGTGCTCCTGAACATGGGAGAAACGTGAGCCCAGTGCAACTCCTGACCCGCGAGCAAGGCTCAAATCCCTAGCGTTACTGATAAATGCAGCATCTAATTTAAAAGAGCCACTGGAATTGGTGAGAGAGGCCAGCATTGCCTTATCGCTCTCTCTTTTGTCCCTTCAGGAGAAGAGGGTGCACAATGCTAGGGAGAGGACTCACACAGGAGGGGGAGTGCCTCAGCTCACATTCTTACTGGAATGGAGGAGGCGGGCCTTGTCATCACGAGGAAGTGGGCGATGAAGAGATGGGAATACCTGGAGGAGAGGGTGAAAAGATATTGAATTCTGTCGATGAAGGGGATGAACTGCACTCCTCCCGGTCTGACAGCATTCCAAAACTTCAGCTGCATTGGGAAGCCTCAGCTCTGCAGAGGCAGCTGCTATCAGAGGCGAGTTCTTGTGATGTCCTTCTAATGTCTCTCAAAGGGCAAGTTGTGGAGGGGAAGCATGCCAGTGCTGCAGCAACATCACTGGGGTCCTCAAATGAGATGAAAGTCACGCTCCCAGCACCATCACATCATTCAAGTGCACCCTTCACCAGCTCAAGTACGCTCACATTAGCGGGTTCTGCTGAGTGATTAGAAAGGGTGGCACTGGGTGAAGAACACATCACAAGTGAACAGGAAGAGGTAACAGAGGCAGAGGCAGCTGTGGGCAGTCTCCTTGGAGGATGAAGGATGGAGGATGGAGGACAGACACAGCCATGATGATCTGGGCACAGATGCACAGCCTCAGGAGTCACAAGCAAGGTGGCTCTACTTTGACCAGCAGTGTGAGATGTGTACCCACATGTCAAAGTTCCCTGAGGCAATGAGGAGCAATGGGCTGAGAATGGAGGAGTCCATTCAGATCATGTGCACTGCCATGGCTCAGAGTTTTGAATGCTTGAGCTCCTCCGTTGAGAGAGTGGCCAACCACATGGACACCCGTATGTGGCAGCACTGTGAGTGGATGCAGGAACAGTACACTGACATGCACAGAATGCATATTATGTTCTGTAGCGTCCTGTCAGTGGCGCTGATGGCATGATGATGCCAGTTGCACCCCAGGTGGTGGTCACCTTTAGCGAGCCAGAAGATCATCAAAGAGCAGAGGCAGTCACCGCTGTGGGTGATCACGGACAGCGTCATCATCATCAGCCTCCTTGGCTGCCCTGACTCAGGCACCAATGGGGCCCTGCGACGGAGGCTCCCCCCACATTGATGCTGTGCAGCAGCCTCTGGAGTTACCCCCACTAGCGCCTGCACAATGAGGACGACCACCGCGTGCATCTCAGCCATAAGCAGATATTTGGTGGAGGCTGCCTCCACCTAATTCAAGGCTACAAGGGGAAAACCATGTAGAAGTGGCCAAGAGTGAAGGTCACCGTGTCATTCATTGCACTGAGCGGTTCCCTTGGGTGGCTTTCATTTGCGCTTGTGCAAATTGTTATTTATTAATTAGATTGGAGATGCTGAGCCATGATCCCTGACGTTTGAGCTTCCATTCTTTAATGGCAAAACTGGAAAAGAGAGGAGTGGTGAAGGGAAGCAATGATCTTTGAACAGGGACAATGAGACCACTGGAGAGATGTGTTCCATGCATCATCAGTAAGAATGGAATGATTCAAAATTGTGTGTCATATAGATGTGTTCTCACAGGCAGAGCAAAATGAGTGCCAGAACATTCAGTCCTGCTAGATGAGTACCGCTCAGGTGAAACGTGCCTCGATCCTGATAAAAGCTTTGACTCCTGAGCCGGCCCTGGCCACCTCCCCGCACAGCATGGGCACAATTCTGCTCTGCATCATCCTCTTCCTCCTTCGATGAACTGCGTTGATCGAGCGTTTCACCCCCTTCAAGGTTTGCACCTCTCTGAAAGGTCACGTTGTAGAGAGTGCAACAGACCAACACAACGCATGAAACACTTGAGGAGTGTACTGCAGGACACCAGCTAAGTGGTCCAAGCCCCAGAACCGCATCTTCAGAAGCCCGATGGCCTAATTGACCATGGTCCTTGTGAGCTGATGGATGTGGTTGTAAAGCCTCTGTGCATCTGCCTCGGGGTCACGTAAAGGTGTGAGTAACCATCTCTTTGAGGGATATCCCTTCTCCCCTAGAATCCATCCATGGAGTTTCAGTGGCGCACTGGACTGCCAGAGCCATGGCAGCTGCCAGGATAGTGAGTACATATGTGCATAAAGCACTTGTTATAGTCGCATACCCACTGAACGCTGAGGGAGTGGAAAACTTCCACTTGATGAATCTCACTGGCTGCTCACTCGATGCCTTGATGGCCACATGGGTGTAATCGATGATGTCCTGCACCTGGGGAAACTCCAGCAATGGAGGTGAATCCCACTGCCCTTTGTGCCTGCGAGGCCCCATCTGTTTGAAATTGTATGTACTGCCCTGTTTTCACAAATAGGCATCCGTGTCCCGTGATATGCAATGGTGTGATGCCGTTACAGAGATGAGATGCCACAAAGATCCACTGCTGATCTTTGGATCGAGCCAGAAGTGAAGAAGTTCAAGGCACAGAGACTTCAACGGCTACTGGCAGGGAATGGCAAGTAGAGTCATAGAGTTATACAGCACAGAATCAGGCCCTTCGGCCCATGGTGTCCGTGCCGGCCATCAAGCACCTAATTATTCTAATCCCATTTTCCAGCGCTTGGCCCGTAGCCTTGTATGCTATGGCGTTTCAAGTGCTCATCTAAATATTTCTTAAATGTAGTGAGGGTTCCTGCCTCTACCACCTCTTCAGACAGTGCATTTCAGATTCGGTGAAGATTTTTTTCCTCAAATCCCCTCTAAGCCTCCTGCCCCTTACCTTAAATCTATGGCCCCCAGTTATTTACCCCTCCGCTACAAGGGCAGGTCAGAGACTGGGAATTCTGCAGTGAATAACTCCCTCCTGACTTGCCAGAGCCTGTCCACCATCTACAGGGCACATGTCAGGAGTGTGATGGAATAATCTCCACTGGATGAGCGCAGCTCCAACAACACTCAAGAAGCTCAACGCCAGCCAGGACAAGCTTGATTGGCACCCCATCCATCACCTTAAAAATTCACTCCCTCCACCGACGCACAGTGGCAGCAGTGTGTACAATCTACAAGATGCACTGTAGCAACTCACCAAGCCTTCCTCGACAGCACCTTCCAAACCTGCGACCTCTACCACCGAGAAGGACATTAGCAACAGATGCATGGGAACACCATCACCTGCAAGTTCCCCTCCAAGCCGCACACCGCCCTGACTTGGAACTATATCACCGTTCCTTCACTGTTGCTAGGTCAAGATCCTGGAACTCCCTACGTAACAGCAATTTCGGAGTACCTTCACTACATGGACTGCAGCAGTTCAAGAAGGCAGCTCACCACCACCTTCTCAAGGGTAATTAAGGATGGGCAATAAATGCTGGCCTTGCCGGTGATCCCTGCATCCTATGAATGAATAAAAAAAGCCTTAAAAAAAAACTAGGGATGGCAATAAATTCTCAACTTGTCAGCGTTGCCCACATCCCAAGTATGAATAATTTTATTTAAAATATTAACTAATGCGGTGATACAGAATATTTACTACTGAAGGCAATTTTCTGAGGAGCCAGAGCACAAGAATAGTAATTAACACTACGGGACAATATATACTTAATGGCACAGTTCTAAAGAGTGTGCAGGAACAGAGGGATCTGGGGATGCATCAATCTTTGAAGATGGCAGGAAGTATTGAAAGAGTAGTTGGTAAAGCATATGGGATCTTGGGCTTCATAAATAAAGGCATTGAGTACAAAAGCAGGAAAATTATGCTGAAGCTTTATAAAACACTGGTTAGGACCCATCTGAAATATTGCGTTCAGTTCTGGTCACCAAATTTTAGGAAGGATGTGAGGGTCCTTGAGAGGGTGCAGAGGAGATTAACCAGAATGGTTCCAGGGATGGAGGATTTTAGTACAAGGTTAGGTTGGAAAAGCTGGGTGTGTTGTCCTTGCAACAAAGGAGATTAAGGGGAGATATAATAGAAGTGTACAAAATTATGACAAGCTTAGATAAGTTAGACAAGGAAAAGCTGTTCCCATTAACAAATGGTACAAGGACTGGGGAACACAGATTGAAAGTTTTGGGCAAAAGATGCAGGGGGAATATGAGGAAGCACTTTTTTTACGCAGGGGGTGGCAATGACCTGGAACCCGCTGCCCACAAGGGTGGTGGAAGCGGAGACGATCAATAACTTCAAGAAGTTGGATTTCCACCTGACAGAAATAGACTTGCAGGGCTATGGGGATTGAGCGGGGAGTGGGACTGACCACATAGCTCTGTGGAGAGCCGGCATGGACTTGATGGGCCGAATGGCCTCCTTCTGTGCCGTAAATGATTCTCTGACTCTATAAGGGTACCCTGTACTGTATCTATTTCAGTTACTACTGTGTGACATCACCTATCTTTACTTCATTATACAATTATATCAGGCAGTAACCTCCTTGTGACTTTCAAATCTAATTTCACTTAGCACATTTAACAATAAATTTTGCAATGGCAGCTCTTGGCTTGATGGAAAAGGTACATTTTGCAAAGCTCAGCTTTCAATCACTGCTAAAAGGATACAGATTTGGTGTGGATTTGAACTCAGCTCGTTGAGGTGAAGGGGCAGAATTCTAACAGATTGCATCAATTAATAAGCTTTCAAAACTTATTTAGAAACTCATTCGAAACTCCTAATGTGTTGATATAATTGAGATTTTGTCCCATTTTTAACTATGCTTAATGATGAACAGCTGGCATCAACATAAACCAGGCCAGCCAAGAAACCATACACAAATGGGTATTATTTCAATGTTAGTAATTATTTTTTAATTCATTCATGGGTTGTGGATGTCAATGGTAAGGTCAGCATTTATTGCCCATCCCTTAATTTATTTATTGCCCTTGATTGTTGTGCCACCTTCTTGAACCACTTCATTCTGTTTGATGAAAGTATGCCCACAGTACTGTTGGGTAGGGACTTACAGGATTTTGACCCAGTGACAGTGAAGGAACAGCGATATAGTTTGAAGTCAGGATGGTGTGTGACTTGGAGGGGAACTTGCAGGTGGTGATGTTCCCATGCACCCTCTGCCCTTGTCCTTCTCGGCGGTGGATGTCGCAGGTTTGGGAGGTGCTGTCAAAGAAGCCTTGGCAAGTTGCTGCATTTTTAAAAATTCATTCATGGGATGTGAGCATCACTGGCAAGGCCAGCATTTGTTGCCCATCCCTAATTATTCTTGAGAAGGTGGTGGTGAATCACCTTCTTGAACCGCTACAGTCCATGTAGTATAGGCACACCCACAGTGTTGTTGGGGATGGGGTTCCATGGTTTTGACCCAGCAACAGTGAAGAAACAGCGATATAGTTCCAAATCAGGATGGTGTGTGATTTGGAGGGATGGTGTTTCCATGCATTCGCTGCCTTTGATCTTCTAGGTGGTAGAGGTCGTGGGTTTGGAAAGTGCTGTCAGAGGGGCATTGGTGATTTGCTGCAGTGCATCTTGTAGATGGTGCACACTGCTGCCACTGTGCACCGGTGGTGAAGGTAGTGAATGTTTAAGGTGGTGGATGGGCTGCCAATCAAGCGGGATACTTTGTCTTAGACAGTGTCAAGCTTCCTGAGCATTGTTGGAGCTGCATTCATCCAGGCAAGTGTGGAATATTTCATCATACTCCTTGTGCCATGTAGATTATTGACAGGCTTTGGAGAGTCAGGAGATGAGTTACTCACTGCAGAATCCCCAGTCTCTGCCCTGCTCTTGTAGCCACAGTATTTACGTGGCAGTTAAGTTTCTGGTCAATGGTAACCCCCAGGACGTTGATGCTGGGGGAATTCAGCAATTACAATGTCTTGTAGATGATACACATTGCTGCCACTGTAAACCATGTTGTGTGTTGTTGTATTTGTATTAGTAGGGCATTCTAGAGAAAGTCTTAGGTGCCGGTAAAGGTCAACTAACAACTCTATTATTTACAGTTAGTATATACACTCTCTGCAAGCCACCTATGCTAGCATCCTTCGTGTTGCTATACCTTCTTTTCCAGCCCATTTCATACGACTATTTTATCATCGCTGGTACAGTGGGAGGGGTCTCTCACTGTCTTCGGTATTTCACCATATTCGCAACCTTCTGCCAATCTATAAAGGTCATTAATGTAGGAGTCTACAAATTCGCCATCTGTGCCTGCTTATTAAATTTGGCTCTTTCCAAGATTTTATTGGTACGGAAATTTATTTATCAAAGGCTTGGTGTACCACATCCTATTTGTTGGTAACCTCGTTGATCCCTTAACAGACAATTACATCATCCGCTATCGCTCCTACAGAACACAGGAGGGTGTTCACTTGCTCCACTTCAGATTTGGTCTGGAGTTGAGAAGAAATTCTGAACCTTAATAACCTTATTCTCCACACCAGCCAATAATGGACCTGATTGGGACCTTCTTGATTCTGGAAACTCTCAGGCATTCCCAGTATTGGATCCATGTTGCTTCTTTTTGTTTGCTGGGCTTTGCTAGGGTGTTTGCCTTTTATTTTAAATTTTTCAGGCTTGGCTTGAGATGTTTGCATTATGTTTTGGGCTTTCCCACCCTCCTCAACCTTTCCCGCGATTTCCGACGATTACCACGTGTTTTCTCCTTGGCAAGGCTGAGCAATGGCTGCCGACTGTACTCACCTCCCTCATCACTGATTCGACCGAGATCGCATTCTGCACCTGATTTCTTTTTCAGTGTGCCATTTAAATAAATGGTCAGTTTCATTGTCTCACTGATCCTGGATCGTCGCCCGGCATTAAGACTCAGACCCGACCTGGATGTGCTATAAGTACCAATGCAGAGCCCCACGCTGCTGTGGTGTGGTCCCAGAGGCTGCAAAGCTCTTCACAGCATCTTCTGCTGCTATGTAATTTTCTTACTGTACCGGGCCAGTATTTATCTTTAAATTTCTCTCTTGTTCCCCTGGTGTTTCTTCCAAAGGTAAGTAGATCTTCAATTCTCCTGGTCCATTTCACTGTTGCATTGTTGGGTTTGTATTAGTAGCATTGTAGGCATTCTAGAGAAAGGCTTAGACTCAGGTAAAGTTTAACTAACAACTCTATTATTTACAGTTACTATATACACTCTCAGCAAGCCAACTAAGCTAGCATCATTCGTGCTGCTATACCTTCTTCTTCTCCAGCCTATCTCATGTGACTGTTACATCATTGCTCATACAGTGGGAGGGGTCTCTCTCACTGTCTTCGTATTAACCCTTTACATCCTTATACGACAAACATCATGCATAAATAATTTGCATCAACACAGTTCCGAGTCTTCCTGCTAGTTAGGAAAGGAAAGAAAAATCCAATTTCACAAGGGTCAATCATAGCCCCATACCTCCAGGCCAGTGTGAAAGTCTTATGTTAACAGAATACAGGGAATTAACTGTATTCAATTCCAGAGATATGGAAAAAAGTTGCCACCCTATCCCTTCTCACCCTTATGTAAAATATCCCATAACACTGAGAATTCAAAGTTCTATCTTTCCTCATCCCAGTGTGAAGATTACTGATGGCAACAAGGGTCATGGAGAAACTGACATCCTATCCCACATTTCACTCTAGTGTGGAGGCATCACATGACACTGAAAGTATAGGGAAAAGTGATCATCTTATTCTGCTCACCCTAGTGTGAATATGCCTCATACTATCTGAACACAACAGCATTGCAGGCTTATCAAGCCCTGTGCATTATGAGGTGGACAAATCCATTTCAAGATCCAGATCATATGAAATTTTAATCTCTCAGCAAATAAACACCAGTGAATATTTCCAAATAAATGTTTACAAGAAACCAGAGTTCAGGAAATACATAAGAAATTGTTATTTCAAGGCCTAGTTTTCCTTAGATAATAAATGATTTTTAAAAAATCAAATCACAAAGACGGCAAACAAATTGCAAATTGAAAACTTCGTTAATAAAATGAGGAGTAAAGTTATGAATGAACCCATTCACTGCTCTGGAGGGATAACAATGTCCCACAACATCCGAATTAAGTCACTAACATCACACCCGTTTTTCCAGTCTGCCCTTGCTATCCCTCCATTGATTATTAGAAATAATGAGACACTCCTGATTTGTTTTCTTCTTTCCTTATTGTCTGACGCAGATGTGCACAGTTGGTCACTTGAAGGAAAGGAAAAACAACTTCTGTTCCAGAAGTTTGTGCAACAAAAAAATTATCTGCCGTTGGCAATAATGATTATTTGAGTCATGATCAGACCAGGTGATCAAAATAGAAAATCTCCTAATAGCTCAGGTGAACTAACACTGACCTTCAAACTTGCAAGTCAGTTTTATCGTGGTAAAAGGCCTATGATGTGTCCTTACCCAAGTCCTTCAGCACAGTGGAAGAATAGAGTTCTTTTTGGTTGGGAGATAATTGATCTGTGTTCTGTAAAAGTCCACTGGGTTTCAAACTCAGCTTGTGGCATAGAAGGACTGATGAAGTCATTTTCAATGGCTCGTCACATGTCAGCTGCCTGCATCTATAAACATTTGACAAATGTCTTTGTATTAAAGTGGGTAAAGTCACTTTCAATCAACAAAGAGCTAACGTCTTTGTTTTTGATCCTTAGAGAGCTTCCTTTTTCCCCTCTTAAATCTACATTTAATTTATTAGCAATCGAGTAAGGACATACTGACGGATTAGCAAGAGGCAAAGACAGGCAACAGAAAGAAACCATTTGAGGCTTTTGGAGAGACCGTGGGGAGTTTGGGATTGATCTTGTTGCAATGTATTTCAGATAGCACAAAGCAGCAGTAGATCTCTAAAGCAGCAACATCGCTTCACAAGACGTGCATGGTTTGATTTCATGTCCTGCATAGAATGTGATTTCTTTAAAAGAACTGCAAAGGCAATTAGTGGAGAAATTGTTTTTTCTGTACATTTTAAAAATACAAAATTTTGTTGAATATTTATCTAGCGGACTGACTGAAATTAAAATGCACAAACAACTTCCACTAATTATTTGATTGGGATTGCCAGTAGATGAATGTTTTATTTAATGCATTCTAATCTATACCTCTATAGAGTTATAAAGCTGCTTTCCTGACAGCTGACACTTCAGAGATGTCCCACAGTGCTGAGGGAATAAGGTAGAATGGTCAGGAGATGAGGAGAGGTGTCAGCTTTGACTCAGCTTTGACTCTCATCCTCTGAACCATAATGAAATGGGTTTAACCCCCACGTCGAGATTTGAGCACAGAATCAAAATTGAAACTCCAGTGTGCTACTAACTTTCTCATTAGTTTCAAAAGAAAAATTATAGAAAGATATAGTAGTCTGATATTCTGGCCAATTACCTTTGGTCATCCAACATGACAAGACACAGATTAACTGGTCGTTTATCTCTTTGTTGTCTGTAGGACCTTGTGTACAAATTGGCTGCCATGTATGCCTACAATGCAACAAGTGAAGACACTTCACAAAGTAATTCATTGCCAATGAAATGCTTTGGGACATGCAGAGGATGTGAAAGGTGTTCTATAACTGCAACTCTTTCTTGATTTATTTAACCGTAAGACTGTTAGCAGGAAAATACCATTTCCCTGGGCTGTTTGGGTGCTTAACTCAAGATGAAACAAATCTAATATTACCATGACAATAAAACAACTCTAAGGGCTGGATTTTACAGCCCCCTCAACATCAGGGGTCGTGATGGGGAGGGGTGGGGGAGCAGAAAATGCCTCCGGGAGAGGGCCGCCATGCTCCCCGACACTGGGAAGGCCCAGCCTCATATTGCCAGTGGTGGCCAGGCCTCGTGGCGGCACCACCTCCCTCCCTGCCGCTTGGCAACAGCAGCCAAATTTACATATTTTGCAAAATGCAAATGAAGGAATTAATGACTTACACGCTCCTGTCCTCTTTTCCACTCTGATATTGTTGCCAGTGGCTGGCACTCCCGCGCCTTCGGATCTCTGTCCGGAGATCTGATGCGTACCACTGGTGGGGAGGGGGGAGTAGTTAAGTATTTCAGTGAGGTGGGGGGCCGGGCCAAGCTCTTCCGATTGGTGTAGGGGATGGTGGGAAGGGGTAAAGATTAAAGTTTGTGAACTTTGAAGATGGGGAAGGTCAGGTGCACAAGGTAAGTATTTTTGAGGGGGGGAGAGGGCAAGGAATTAAATGTATGGTTGTTGGGTGGGGGGGGGAGGTGGTGATGGGTGAGGGTCTAGATCAAAAAATTTTAATTTTTACAACACATTTCCCTTTAAAAATTTAAATAGCAATGTAGGGCTCGAAGCCCTTTAAAAATGGCATCGGCGCCAGCTTGGTGGCGCCTGACATCATTGCCAGGGATAGACTGCCCGCCCACTCCATGTCATCAGTGGGGGGCTGGTGATCCACCTTAGCCATTTAAATGAGCCGCCGCATTTAATACCACAGTGGCTCCGCAAAGCTCGGCCTGCATATGCTGGCCTCCATTGTTTACGGCTGCCGCCAATTATGGCGGCGGCAACATAAATTTCAGTCCCAAGTTTTGTGTTGTCATGGTAATGTTAGAGTTGTTTTAACATCATAGTAATATTCGAGTTGTGTCATTGTTGTGGAAATATACTACCATGACAGTGACACAAATCTAAGATTACAGTAATAAAGCAACCCAAAAGTCCAACATACTTTTATTGCTGTGTCATGCTCATGGAGGGAACAGTGACGAAATATGAAATGAACTGGAGGAATTATGAATTAAAAGTCAACTGTTGAACTGAACTACAAAAAAATGGGAATTTTTGTGCTGCAGGAAAGATGGAGTAGAGGTCAGATGACCCTTCCTGTACTCTTTGCTTGTTTGGCTGTTGCAGACAAAATCCATTATCCACGTCTGAAAACACATTGAAATGGAAGACAGCCCATGCTATGCTAACAACTCCTATCTGAAAGAGTGGAGCTAACAAAGACTTTCACAAACAGACAGACTCTGTAGCCAAGACTAAGATAATAGGTGTGAAATACTTTAGCAGAATGGACCACATTCAGATCCCTCACGTAACAATTGTTCCCATATCCTGGAGCATTGTATGAATCATCCCAGTGAGACAGCCCTTAGTCACCTGACAAGTTTCTACCTTAAAAGGTATCTCTCTGCAGAGAGCGAGGCAGAGCAGCCAGAGAAAGCCTTTTCCAGCCAGAATAGCTGTGAGACAGTTCCAACTAAGCAGAAGCCCTGCCGATAACATCGTTCAACTAATGCAGCACAGAAATTGCAAGGTGACTGGAACTGTCCATCTGCAAAGGTGAAAGAAGATTTCCACCATCGACTTTGGATTGAGGCTTAACCATAAGGAGCCTGCGACACTTCATCCATTTCAAGACAACAAACATTTGGGCCTGCACCACTGCAAGATTTCCTCCCAAAATGCTTCTAAAGATTTTTTTTAAACAATGAACTTGTTTACTACAACTGGACCTAACTGTATGCTACCATTCTACTCTATGTCTTTTCTTGTGTGTATGTATGTGTGTAATGCATGAATGGGTGACGTCATTAACATTTTTTGGTTATTGTGTAAAAAATATCTATCTTTCTTTTTAAGCTACGAGAAAACCTCTTGTTTGTCCATTTATTTAACCCTTAAAACACTCAGGGACTAAATCAGTTGAGAGGTGAAAAGTGGAAGTCACCCACACCACTTTCCACTTGCCCGTACCAGAAGCTACAACGTTAGCTCTACACCATTAAAATAAACTGGCACAAAAGCCTCACCAAAGTACTAGAGAATTATAAAGTATTTACATCATGGAAACAGGTCATTCAGCCCAACTGGTCCATGCCAGGGTTTGTTCCCTCCACGTGGTTTCTTATGGAAAGGGGAAATGAATTTTTGAACTCCTTGAGGAGGATCACTCCTCTGGGGTTTTCATTGATGGACTCTACCTTAAGTGCCTGTATATATCGGTCGAAAGCAAGTTGTTTAACCCTTTCGAAATTAAAGTAATTTTGTTCCGGCTGCTTTCAGACAGTTTGGAACTTTTGGTGGTACACCCCCGGTACGAGCTCATATGCACACAGGATAGCATTTTCAGTCATCTCATAGTCTGATGAACTCTTATCAGGCAACAGCAAATAAACCTCATAGGCTTTTCCTGTTAGTTTGCTTTGCAATAACAGTGTCCAGCTGTCTACTGGCTACTTCAACTCTTTTGCAAGATTTTCAAAACAGATGGAAAATGTTTCCACACCCCCTCATTGAACTTTGGTATCAACTGGGAGTATTTTAAGAGCTCAGCACCCGGTCCTAAGACAAGGGTAGTTCCCTCACTAATGGCTCCTTCACTGGGTACATTGGGTCTTCCCTTATTCAGTTCAAGCTTGCTTAACTCCCTTTGGAAAGCTTTCTTTTACCCTTTCCTGGAATTCTTTGCTCTTTCACCTTCTGGAATTCTAATTCTAGTCTCCTCTGTTTCAGTTGTATCTTTATTTTTTTAATTTTTTTTAATTTTAGAGATACAGCACTGAAACAGGCCCTTCAGCCCACCGAGTCTGTGCCGACCAACAACCACCCATTTATACTTACCCTACAGCAATCCCATATTCCCTATCACCTCCCTACACTAGGGGCAATTTACAATGGCCAATTTACCTATCACCTGCAAGTCCTTTGGATGTGGGAGGAAACTGGAGCACCCGGCGAAAACCCACGCAGACACAGGGAGAACTTGCAAACTCCACACAGGCAGTACCCAGAATCGAACCCGGGTCCCTGGAGCTGTGAGGCTGCGGTGCTAAACACTGCGCCACTGTGCTGCCCATCTTAGCTAATGTTACTTTGTCTGTTTCAGATGCTCTGCTTGTCTCAAGGTTCTTCAGTGTTAATCTTAAAAAGTTTGGCCCAAGTTTTAGGATTTTGGGCATCGTAGCTTTTGGATGGATAGGAATCTCTAACTGCTCAGCTACATTCCTCAACTCTTCCACAGATAGGGCTTTTAACCTTGCTCAAGATACTTCTTGCTGCTGTGGAGGGTACTGGCCTTGAATGCGGACCCTTTAGTTATCTAGCACTGAAAATTGCACTGGCTACTGGAAGTTATTGCCTGGGTTAAAGTTGGTTTCCTGCTTCCAATTTCCCATTTGTCTTTGGGTTTGATCCCAGACATGAGCCCCCAAATTTCAGTTATGGTCAACTGAGGAGGGGTTTCTCTCTCCTTTTTGACAACAACAGGTTTAATTCTTTCTTAAAATGAATGTAGTGGCCAATTCAGTAGATGTTTGGTTGCTTACTTGCTATAATCATAACAAGAACTAACAGGACAGGTTTTCTTGAGTTAACAAAGAAAGAGGTTAACTTTATTGTGCCTAAACTGAACTAATAAAATAATAAACACTGCACCAACTTTCACTCACACACACACTCTGAAGGGTTACACACATACAAATGGGTTACAGAGTGGGGAATGGTAGATTGGTTGAGCTAGAGTCCATAAAACAAAAGGGTATACAGTCTGTGGGGTTTGGTGATTTGGCTGGCTTCTAGCTGAATTCAGTGGTCCTGAGGATTTTAGTTTGAATAAGTAGATGACTGATTCGGTGGGTCCCTTGAAGACTGCGATATGGATGATTTCCTCCAACAAGGTTTCTGATTGTAGCCGGAGTATGCAAAGGTGGTCAATCAACAGGCAGGATTTGAAAGCTTTCAAGCTGAAATGGGGAGAGAGAGAGAGGCTCCCCCACTTAGGGTTTGCACATGTCAGAGTCCAGTTGTTTCACTGCTGCAGAGAAAACACCAGCTTAAAACCACAGATGGTGAGAGGCCTTTCACAGGGCAGTTACTCAGTGATTCAAACATAGCAATAAGCAATGTTTTTTCTTCTTGCTAGAAGAAAGAGAACAACAGTTCCCTTAAACTTGGTTCTTGCTGGGGAATTAACAAACATTTCGTCTCCCTCCTCACAGTCCTTGGATGTAGGATACAGTGTTGCAAATTAGGTGACCACCCTAAGCGGCTATCAAAGTCATATCTTTTTTAAATGTCTTTTTTAAAAAAATACAAATTCAGATTTCCAGTCAGTGGATTAAAGAAAATTATCATTCAACAAAACACATTGGCATAACAATACTAGTCACCTCAAGTTCCACATTCTAACTACTCTCTCGGCAAAGAAATTTCTTCTGAATTCCCTATTGGATTTATTAGTGCACATCTTATATTTACGGCCCCTAGTTCTGATCTCACCCACAAGTGGAAACATCATCTTCACATCTACCCTTTCACAACCTTGGAGACCTCTGTCATTTCACCCTTCAGTCTTCCTTTTCTCGAGAAAAGAGCCCTAACCTGTTCAATGTGAAGCTGGGATTGTTCTTCCTAGGGCAGGGAAGTTAAGGGATAATGTAATAGAGTTGTTCAAAATTATAAGGGGCTTTGATGTAGATAGGAAGAAACTCTTCCCACTAACCAGAGAACACAGAGTTAAAGCAAAAGAACCAAAGGGGAGTTTTGTTACACAGAGAAAGCAGATTCAATATTAACTTTCAAAAGGAAATTGGAAATATAAAAAAGGAAAGATTTTCATTTGTATAGCACTGTTCACAACCTTAGTTTGTCCCAAAGTGCTTTACAGTCAATAAAGTATTTTTGAAGTGTAGTCACTGTTATAATGTAGGTAAACACAGAAGGCTATTCATGCACAGGAAGCTGCCACAAAGAGCAAATGATCAGATAATCATTTTTAGTGAAGCTGACAGGACTCAATATTGGTCAGGACATCAGGAGAACTCCCCTGCTCTTCTTTGAATGGTTTAATGCCTCATCCGAAAGATGGCACTTCCAAGAGTGCAGCATTCCCTCAGTACTGCACTGCAGTTTCAGGCTGATTAGAAGGAGGTGTCTATTTCTAAAGAAATCTCTCCTTGTATGATATTCCACTCCAGTGACAATACAAATGGGAGTGCAAGCATGACCCTCCCATTATGACTGCAGTTTCACTGGAGAAAATACCATAATGTCATACAGGAGAAATGTATATAAATTGTTTGCTGCCTCTAATCGAATTCTAAAATACAACAAACTGTAACAAGGGTCACTGTCACAATATTATAATTTTTAAGATTATGGGGCAGTTGATTTGAACATATTCTTTAACATATTAGTGAGGGCACAGAGAATACCAACAAGAATAATACACATGCTTCAGTGTATTCTGAAGACGCCTGTTATGCCAATGTGTTCTGTTGAATGATAATTTGTTTTGGTCCACTGACTAGAGATCTGAATTTATATTTTTCTGAAGAAATTTGAAAAGAATATTTAAAACAGGATGGCTGCTGGCAGTTTAAGATGATCACCTAGTTTGCTACATTGTATCCTACACTGCAATGCTTTGAGGAGGGAGATGAAATGTCCGCTAATTCCCCAGCTGGAACCAAGACTCAGGAAGTTTAAAGGAACTACCTGTTCTTTTCAGCAAGCAGAGAAATACTGCTGAATGCTATGTTTGAATCACTGAGTGACCGTCATGTGACAAGCCCTTCCCCATCTGTGGTTCTAAGCTTGTGTTTTCTCTGCAGCAGAGGAGAAGCAGTCGGACTCTGACATGAGCAGACCCTAAGTGGGGGTCTCTCTCTCGCTCTCTCTCCACTCAGCTTGAAAGCTTTCAAATCCTGCCTGTTCACTGACCACCTTTGCATACTCCGTGAAGGGGACCAGAAAGATCCTGCAAAGATATGAGATGTGCTAGAAAATCAGTTCCGATATTGTGAAAATTTTAGAATTCACCACCTGGAATTGATGTCCTACAGGCAACAGCCACAGGAACAATAGGCCAGTTCATCAGCAGATGCCATAGTAAGGGCAACGAATGCAACTTCTCCTAAACTGAGCTGTCAGACCGAATAATGGAGCTAGTCATTGTATCAACACCCATTGAAGCATTTCAGAAGGACCTCTTGAGTAAAAAGAAAGATCACAGCATTGATGCACTGCTGGAAAATGGCAGGAAACACGAAGCCATTGTAGCTAGACAACAGCACCTACCAGCACTAGGTACAGACAACAGTATCGGCACAAATACCAGGTCAAAAAGAGCAAGCAAGCTGTGTGGTTAGTCCCACTCATGGTGAAGCTGTGCTGCATTTCAAGACCTGGGCAAGGCATGCAGTGCAAAGGACACTGGGCACACCTATGCAAATATTCTGACTCCAAAGACACGGCCAGAAGTCACAGCAGGACACAGACAAGCAGAACACAGGCACAGCAACAGGGCAACAGAGACCTGCATAAATGCAAGCCAATACACCAAGTCCACAGCTGAGACAAGCCTCAGAGAGAAGCAATTATCAACCAAAAGACCAGCAGGCATTCCACATTGTGAACCCGACACACCACTTTGATGAAGTCAAACAACCGGAAGCTTTCGCAACTATTAACAACAGGTGCAAAAGTACATTCAAGGTCAAGATTGACACGGCCATCAGTGCAAAAATCCTACCAGTCCAAATCCTCAAAGATATGTATTGGAGTTGTTGGAAATCAATGATATGACCGACAACTGCCAAGTTATCTGCATGCAACGGGTCACCCATCCCTTGCAGTAGCATATTAACAATGCAATGCAAATACAGCAAGTTGGCATGGAAACCACAAACGTTCTACCTAGTGGACACGAGCGGACCAGCAGTGGCAGGACTACCAGCGTATAAGGACCTCAACATCATAACCATCCACGAGAGCATTGCCAAGGGGAAATCTCCAAGGACCAGAACCTGATGCAGACTCTGACCAGCATCAAACGGTGCAGTCTAGAAACCTAGCAACAGCACAACTATGCCGTGCCCTCACTGCTGCTATTCAGCGAACCGCCAGCACCACAATGAGCCAACAAGTCTGCGACTTTGAGCCCCAAGCCTTTAGGCGCGGAGGATGAGGAGAGACGAGGGACACACAACGTCTTGAAGAGGCAGAGGAGGAATGAATTGAAACATTGTCTGTTGGCTCTTTGAGATGAGGTGCCGGAACTTTCCAGGAATGACAAGGCCCCAGAAGTGGTCATCTTGAGAAAAGCAACTGAGTAAGTTAGCAGGCTGAAGGCAGAACAACAGAAACTGAATGCAGAGAGGGAGACACTTCAGAAATAACAGCAACAGATGAGATACAAACTCCCCGAGCAAGAGTTGTCAAAACACTGAGACAATTTATAGACTTTTGATTCTCTATATTTGTAAATTTCACAATCTCTATCCACGTGTAAATAATTTTGGTGTTATCTAATTTTTTGTGTTACTTACTTTTAGCATATGAGACTTATCTTTGGAAAGAAAGGGAATGCTGTGTGATTGCCTTTAAGAGTGATGTCCCTTTAAGATCTTAGTATGATAATGAGCTAAGAACCAAGATGTGGTCATGTGACTCGGTGCCTGCATCACTCTGCTACTGTAACACTTAGAGGAAGATTCTGTAAATAGTTCTGCACTGTACATAATAGATTAGTTGTTAATTAACCTTTGAGATCTTCAACCAACTGGATTCCACGCATTTCATTTATGTTGCATCTGACAACATAAAAAGAGCTTAAGAAAGCAATTAGGAGAGCAAAGAGGGGATATGAGAAAGCTCTGGCTGGTAAAAGTAGGGAAAATCCCAAGATCTTCTATAAGTATATCAATGGGAAGAGGATAACCAGGGAAAGAGTAGGACCCATTAGGGACCAAGGGGCAAATTTGTGGGTGGAGCCAGAGGACATTGGTAGGGTGTTGAACGAATACTTCACATCTGTCTTCACCCAAGAGAATGAGGATGTAGATACGGAACTTAGAGAGAGAGACTGTGAGGTTCTTTAGCAAATTGTCATAGGGCGTGACAAGGTATTGGAGGTTTTGGAAGGCTTAAAAGTGGACAAATCTCCAGGTCCGGACTATTTGTGTCCCAGGATGCTGTTGGAGGCGAGAGTGGAGATTGCAGGGGCTCTGACCCTAATTTTTAATTCCTCTCTGGCCACGGGGGAGGTGCCAGAAGACTGGAGAACCGCTAATGTGGTCCCACTATTTAAGAAAGGTTGTAGAGATAAGCCAGGGAACTACAGACCAGTGAGTCTCATGTCAGTGGTAGGGAAACTATTGGAGAAAATTCTGAAGGAGAGAATCTATCTCCACTTGGAGAGGCAAAATTTGATTAGGAATAGTCAGCATGGCTTTGTCAGAGGGAGGTCATGCCTAACAAATTTGATTGAATTTTTTGAGCATGTGACCAGGTGTGTAGATGAGGGTAGTGCAGTTGATGTAGTTTACATGGATTTCAGCAAAGCCTTTGACAAGGTCCCACATGGGAGACTTATCAAGAAAGCAAATGCACATGGGATACAAGGTAACTTGATAAGGTGGATTCAAAATTGGCTTAGCTGTAGGAGACAGAGAGTGATGACAGACGGCTGTTTTAGTGACTGGAAACCAGTGTCCAGTGGTGTACCACAGGGATCTGTGCTGGGTCCCCTATTGTTTGTCATTTGTATAAAGGACATAGATGACTATGTGGGGGACATTATCAGTAAGTTCGCGGATGACACAAAGATTGGCCGAGTGGTTAACAGTGATGTGGAGTGTCTTAGGTTACCGGAAGATATAGACGGGATGGTCAAATGGGCAGAAAAGTGGCAGATGGAATTTAACGCTGAAAAGTGTGAGGTGATACACTTTGGAAGGAGTAATGTGACACGGAAGCATTCAATGAATGGCCTGACACTGGGAAGTTCCGAGGAACAAAGGGAACTTGCCGTGTTTGTCCATAGATCTCTGAAGGCTGAAGGGCAGGTTAATAGGGTGGTGAAAAAGGCATATCGGACACTTGCCTTTATCAATCGAGGCAGAGATTACAAAAGCAGGGAGGTCATGTTGGAGTTGTACAGAACTTTGGAAAGGCCACAGCTGGAGTACTGTGTGCAATTCTGGTCGCCACATTATAGGAAGGATGTGATTGCATTGGAGGGGGTGCAGAGGCGATTCACCAGGATGTTGCCTGGGATGGAACATTTAAGCTATGAAGAGAGGTTGGATAGGCTTGGGTTGTTTCACTGGAGCAGAGAAGATGAGGGGTGACCTGATCGAGGTGTACAAGATTATGAGGGGCATGGACAGGGTGGATAGGGAGCAGCTGTTCCCCTTAGTTGAAGGGTCAGTTACGAGGGGTATCAAGTTTAAGGTCAGGGGCAGGAGGGTTAAGGGGGATTTGAGGAAGAACTTTTTTACCCAGAGGGTGGTGACGGTCTGGAATGCCCTGCCTGGGAGGGTGGTAGAGGTGGGTTGCCTCACATCCGTTAAAAAGTACCTGGATGAGCACTTGGCATGTCATAACATTCAAGGCTATGGGCCAAGTGCTGGAAAATGGGATTAGGTAGACAGGTCAGGTGTCTTTAATGCATCGGTGCAGACTCGATGGGCCGAAGGGCCTCTTCTGCACTGTATTATTCTGTGATTCTGTGAACTCTTTACAGGAGCCATTGTAGGTCAGTGAGCACAAGGGTGCTGGATAAGTTTTGGATGTGAAGTTTACAGAGGATAGAAGATGCAGGTAGGCTGAGGCAAAGGGGGAGACGGGTGATGTTACAGAGGTGGAAATATCACCATTATTTTTTCCTCATTCCTCCAACCTACAAACCTTTATAATCCAAACTTGGCATCTGTTAATCACTACATTATCATTTACCTCACCTCTTTTCTTACTATCTAGTACTAGCTGCCTGAACATGGAAATGCAAACAAATGTTGGAAGGGACCATTTGAGATAAAGGTTGAGGGGACGCTGTCAGTGTTGAGTGCAGTTGTTGCCCTTACACAATGTAAGTGTTCAATCCTAAGGGAGGAAGATGATCAGAAAGTGTTAATACTCCCACCGCCATCAACTTGGATTTTAAAATTTGTCACCAGTAGGAACATTTCAAAGTCAACCAAAAATGAGCCAGTTGCATGTATTTTCATATTAATGCAATATCAATAATGGAGCAGCTCAGTCTGTGCCCTAGAGAAACACAAAGATTGAAATTAAGCAGAATAGCAGTCAAACTGCTGCTAATGGTGTCAAGTTGTAGAAAAGGCCATTCAAGCACAATTTCATTGCAAAACCATCAGAGTTGATCTCAGCAGGAAACTCAATGGCTGGCAGACTTGATATGTAATAAAGGTTTGAAGACAGATTCATTAAAGACAAGGTGGGACCATGATTTACAAGTGGGACTGGCACTTATAAGAGGGACTGGAGTGCTTCCAATGTGTTTGAGTGCAACTGCAGTTAGACTGCATTTCTAAGTGGGAATAGAGCAGAATCAATGTTACCAAGTGTCAGTGGAAGAGAACTAGTGTCTACAAGCGGGATTGGAACCAGACTGCTTTACAAGGTAGACTGGAACTTTCTGCTAAGAAGAAAACAGAGGAGTCAAGAGAGGAGAGCAGTAGAGTCAGTAAGAAATTCAAGAGCAGAGTTAAGGGAAGAAAGCAGCAGCAACAAAACGATGTGTAGATCTGGTGAGTTTGCTATGTATGAAGAACTGAATGACATTAGCCTTATAGTTGGACTTGTCATCACCTGAGAGGGGGACAGGATAACTAAGTATGTTATTCTACAGAAGATTTTGAGTTCCTAAAGCGATTTCCACTTAAATGTCACCAGTAATATGGCTGAAAATGGATTTTGATAATGCTGAAAAATCAATATTTTTCTGAGGGAACATAGAACATAGAACATTACAGCGCAGTACAGGCCCTTCGGCCCTCGATGTTGCGCCGACCTGTGAAACCATCTGACCTACACTATTCCATTTTCATCCATATGTCTATCCAATGACCACTTAAATGCCTTTAAAGTTGGCGAGTCTACTACTGTTGCAGGCAGGGCGTTCCACGCCCCTACTACTCTCTGAGTAAAGAAACTACCTCTGACATCTGTCCTATATCTATCACCCCTCAACTTAAAGCTATGTCCCCTCGTGTTTGCCATCACCATCCGAGGAAAAAGACTCTCACTATCCACCCTATCTAACCCTCTGATTATCTTATGTGTCTCTATTAAATCACCTCTCCTCCTCCTTCTCTCTAACGAAAACAACCTCAAGTCCCTCAGCCTTTCCTTGTAAGACCTTTCCTCCATACCAGGCAACATCCTAGTAAATCTCCTCTGCACCCTTTCCAAAGCTTCCACATCCTTCCTATAATGCGGTGACCAGAACTGCACGCAATACTCCAGGTGCGGCCGCACCAGAGTTTTGTACAACTGCAGCATGACCTTGTGGCTCCGAAACTCGATGCCCCTACTAATAAAAGCTAACACACCATATGCCTTCTTAACAGCCCTATTAACCTGGGTGGCAACTTTCAGGGATTTATGGACCTGGACACCAAGATCTCTCTGCTCATCTACACTACCAAGAATCTTCCCATTAGCCCAGTACTCTGCATTCCTGTTACTCCTTCCAAAGTGAATCACCTCACACTTTTCCGCATTAAACTCCATTTGCCATCTCTCAGCCCAGCTCTGCAGCCTATCTATGTCCCTCTGTAACCTCCAACATCCTTCGGCACTATCCACAACTCCACCGACCTTCATGTCATCCGCAAATTTACTAACCCACCCTTCTACACCCTCATCCAGGTCATTTATAAAAATGACAAACAGCAGTGGCCCCAAAACAGATCCTTGCGGGACACCACTAGTAACTAAACTCCAAGATGAACATTTGCCATCAACCACCACCCTCTGTCTTCTTTCAGCTAGCCACTTTCTGATCCAAAGCACTAAATCACCTTCAATCCCATACTTCCGTATTTTCTGCAGTAGCCTACCGTGGGGAACCTTATCAAATGCCTTACTGAAATCCATATACACCACATCCACGGCTTTACCCTCATCCACCTGTTTGGTCACCTTCTCAAAAAACTCAATAAGGTTTGTGAGGCATGACCTACCCTTCACAAAACCGTGCTGACTATCGCTAATGAACTTATTCTTTTCAAGATGATTATAAATCCTATCTCTTATAACCTTTTCCAACATTTTACCCATAACCGAAGTAAGGCTCACAGGTCTATAATTACCAGGGCTGTCTCTACTCCCCTTCTTGAACAAGGGGACAACATTTGCTATCCTCCAGTCTTCCGGCACTATTCCTGTCGACAATGACGACATAAAGATTAAGGACAAAGGCTCTGCAATCTCCTCCCTGGCTTCCCAGAGAATCCTAGGATAAATCCCATCTGGCCCAGGGGACTTAGTAATTTTGGAAAGTGTGAAAATAGATAACACCTCCTCCTTGTGAACCTCAATCCCATCTAGCCTAGTAGTCTGTATCTCAGTATTCTCCTCGACAACATTTTCTTTCTCTACTGTAAATACTGACGAAAAATATTCATTTAACGCTTCCCCTATCTCCTCTGATTCCACACACAACTTCCCACTACTATCCTTGATTGGCCCTAATCTAACTCTAGTCATTCTTTTATTCCTGATATACCTATAGAAAGCCTTAGGGTTTTCCTTGATCCTATCCGCCAATGACTTCTCGTGTCCTCTCCTCGCTCTTCTTAGCTCTCCCTTTAGATCCTTCCTGGCCAGCTTGTAACTCTCAAGCGCCCTAACTGAGCCTTCACGTCTCATCCTAACATAAGCCTTCTTCTTCCTCTTGACAAGCGCTTCAACGTCTTTAGTAAACCATGGCTCCCTCGCTCGACAACTTCCTCCCTGCCTGACGGGTACATACTTATCAAGGACACGCAGTAGCTGCTCCTTGAATTAGCTCCACATTTCGATTGTGCCCATCCCCTGCAGTTTCCTTCCCCATCCTAAGCATCCTAAATCTTGCCTAATCGCATCATAATTTCCTTTCCCCCAGCTATAATTCTTGCCCTGCAGTATATACCTGTCCCTGCCCATCGCTAAGGTAAACCTAACCGAATTGTGATCACTATCACCAAAGTGCTCACCTACATCTAAATCTAACACCTGGCCGGGTTCATTACCCAGTACCAAATCCAATGTGGCATCGCCCCTGGTTGGCCTGTCTACATACTGTGTCAGAAAACCCTCCTGCACACACTGGACAAAAACTGACCCATCTAAAGTACTCGAATTATAGTATTACAGTCAATATTTGGAAAGTTAAAGTCCCCCATAACAACTACCCTGTTACTCTCGCTCCTGTCGAGAATCATCTTCGCTATCCTTTCCTCTACATCTCTGGAACTATTCAGAGGTCGATAGAAAACTCCCAACAGGGTGACCTCTCCTCTCCTGTTTCTAACCTCGGCCCATACTACCTCAGTAGACGAGTCCTCAAACGTCCTTTCTGCCGCCGTAATACTCTCTTTGATTAACAATGCCACACCCCCCCCTCATTTACCATCTTCTCTGTTCTTACTGAAACATCTAAATCCCGGAACCTGCAACATCCATTCCTGTCCCTGCTCTACCCATGTCTCCAAAATGGCCACAACATCGAGATCCCAGGGTCAAGAGCTGTTTAATTGGATTCTTCTAGGGAGGCAAAACTTGCTGTAGAATAATATATATTTCATTAAAAAACATATAAAAAGTCGCATTTTCAAAGTACCAGTTTGAGGAAGAGTTTTCATTGGATTAGAGAAAGAAGAAAGATGGGCTGATGATGTGCCAGGAGGGTTTTAGAGGTGTTGGTCCTGAGCTCAATGGGGAGGGAAGGCTCCTGTTGTGGTGTGAAAATATTCAAAACCACTGCCCTTTCTCTGGTCTGTTCTGTTCCACTTAACTGAATCTGTTTTTCTCTTACTTTACAATGTGTGAAATCAAAGTACAGATCTGTTCTGACATTTCAGGTTTGTTTTGCTCACACACAGCCAAGCAGAAAGATATCATGAAAATAGTGAGAAACACTACATGACTGCAGAAACCCTGATTGCTGTGCCTGACTGAATACAGGCAAATCACTGCTGAGGTTGCATAGACCGGTGAAATGGGCAGACACAAGGAAATTTACGCAGAGAAACGTGAAGTGATTCATTTTGATTGGAAGAATGAGGACAGGCAATATGAACTAAATGGTATAATTTTAAAGGAGTGTGGGAAGAGAGAGACCTGGGTATATAGACACAAATTTTTGAAGATGGACAAGTTGAGATGGCTGTTAAAAAACATATGCAATCTCTCTACCCCAGCTATCTCAACTACACTTCCTCGACATCTGCTCTGATGATACAAGCTTCCACAACAGCACTTCTGATATGTCTTCCTTTTCTCCTTAAGCGAGGATTTCCCCCGAATGTGGTTGACAGGGCTTTCAACTATTTCCCGCACTTCTGCCCTCACCCCTTACCCTCTCTCCCAGAACCGCGACAGGGTTCCCCTTGTCCTCACTTTCCACCCCACAGCCTCCACATCTGGAGGATCATCCTCCGCCATTTCTGCCACCTCCAGCATGATACCACCACCAACGCATCTTCCCCTCCCCTCCCTTCCCCTGTCAGCATTCCGAAGGGATTGTTTCCTCTGCGACACCCTGGGCCACTCCTCCATTACCCCCGACACCACATCCCCTTCCCACAGCACCTTCCCACGCAACTGCAGGAGGTGTAATACCTGCCCTTTTACCTGCTCTCTCCTCCCTATCGAAAGCCCCAAACACTCCTTTCAGATGAAGCAGCGATTTACTTGTACTTCTTTCAATTTAGTTAACTGTATTCACAATGGGGAGACCAAACATAGATTGGGTGACCGCCTTGCAGAACACTTCCGGTCAGTCCAAAAGCATGATCCCAAGCTTCCGATTGCTTGCCATTTCAACACACCCCCTGCTCTCATGCCAACATTTCTTCTTTGGCCTGTTCCAGTGAACATCAAGGCAAGCTCGAGGAGCAGCACCTGATCTTTCGATTAGGCACTCTACAGCCTTCCAGACTGAACATTGAGTTCACACCCTGCCTCCTATAAGGACTCCATTCCATTCTCCCAGTTTCTCCGTCTCCGATGCATCTGCTCTGATGATACTACCTTCCAGGACAGTGCTTCTGATATGTCTTCCTTTTTCCTCAACTGAGGATTCCCCCCCATTGTTGTTGACAGGGCCTTCAAATATGTCTGGCCCATTTCCTGCACCTCTACCCTTACCCTTCCCCTCCCTCCCAGAACCGTGACAGGGTTCCCCTTGTCCTTACTTTCCACCCCATCAGCCTCCATATCCAAAGGAACATCATCTGCTATTTCTGCCACCTTCGGTGTGATGCCACTACCAAAAGCATCTTCCCCTCCCTTCCCCTGTCAGCATTCCGAAGGGATCGTTCCATCCGCGACACCCTGGTCCACTCCTCCATTACCCCAACACCTCGTCCCCTTCCCACAGCACCTTGCCCTGCAATCGCAGGAGATGTAATACCTGCCCATTTACCTCCTCTCTCCTCACTATCCAAGGCCCCAAACATTCCTTTCAGGTGAAGCAGTGATTTACTTGTATTTCTTTCAATTTAGTATACTGTATTTGCTGCTCACAATGTGGTTTCCTCCACATCGGGGAGACCGAATGCAGATTGGATGACCGCTTTGCGGAACATCTCCGCTCAGTCTGTAAGCATGACCCCGAGCTTTTGGTTGCTGGTCATTTCAACACCCCCCACCTAACTCTCATGCTCACATCTCTGTCCTGGGATTGCTGCAGTGTTCCAGTGAACATCAATGCAAGCTCGAGGAACAGCATCTCATTCACCGATTAGGTACGCTACAGCCTGCCGGACTAAACATTGAGTTCAATAATTTCAGAGCATGACAGCCCCCCCTTTTTATGTTTAGTTAATTTTTCTTTTTTTTTTATTTGGTTATTTTATTTTAGTTTTTTTAGTTTGTTTAGTTTGTTTCTACTGTGCCTACTCACTGTTTCTGTTTTTTTTTAATGTTTGTGCTTGGAGTGCTTTGTGCTTTACAGTCTATTCACACCCTCTCTTTACTAACGCTTTGTCTTTCAGCACACCATTAACATACCGTTTGCCTTTGCTCCATGACCTTCTGGTCAGTTATTCTCTGTGACCTTGTCCTATCAACACCTTCTCTTTTGTTATCTCTTGCCCCACCCCCTCTTTACTTGCTTAAAACCTATTACATTTCTAGCCTCTGCCAGTTCTGATGAAGGGTCACTGGCCTGAAACGTTAACTCTGCTTCTCTCTCCACTGATGCTGCCAGACCTGCTGAGTATTTCCAGCATTTCTTGTTTTTATTTCAGATTTCTAGCATCTGCAGTATTTTGCTTTTATTTATATAATTGAGTTCAATAACTTCAGAGCGTGACTGTTTTTTTTTGATATTTTATTTTTTAACCATGTGCCTGTTTTTCATGTAGACAGAGCTGCTCATTATTCTGCTACTAACACTCTCTATGGACTAATGCTTTGTCTTTCACCACAAGGATTAACACACTCAGGACAGCTTTGTTATTTAATCTCTCCTGCCCTCTGCCCTATCAAACACCTTTGTTATCTCCCGCACTCCCCTCCCCTTCACTTGCTTAAATCCTAATTATTTTCTAACCTTTGCCAGTTCTGATGAAAGACCTGAAATGTTAACTTTCTTCTCTCTCCACAGATGCTGCCAGACGTGCTGAGTATTTCCAGCACTTTTTGTCCCTAATGCAGCCTTTTGCTTTGTTAAAGCATATGGGAACGTTGGCTTTATTAATCGAGGAATAGAGTAAAAAAGCAAGAAAGTCTTGCTACACCTTTATAAATCACTGGTTATGGCTCAGCTGGAGTGTTGTGTGCAATTCTGGGCAGCACACATTAGGAAGGATGTCAATGCCTTGAAGAGGGTGTGAAGAAATTTACTAGAATGGTACCAGTGCTGAGAACCTCAGCTGTGATGAGACACTGAAGAAGCTGTTTTATTCTCCTTAGAGCAGAGAAGGTTAAGAGATTTGATAGAGGTGTCCAAAGTTATGAATGGTTTTGAAAGAGTAAATAAGGTGAAATGGTTCGCAGTGGAGGAAGGGTCGGTAATCAGAGGACACAGGTTTAAGGTGATTGGCAAAAGAAGCAGAGATAACATCTTTTTCACACAGTGAGTTGTTGTGATCTGGAACGCGCTGCCTGAAAGGGCGGTGGATGCAGATTCAATAGGAACTTTCAAAAGACAATTGGATAAGTACTTGAAGGGAAAAAGTTACAGTATTACGGGGAAAGAGCACAGGAGCAGGATTAATTGGATAGCCATTCCAAAGAGCCAGCACAGACACGATCGGCCAAATGGCCTCCTTTTGTGCTGTACCATTCGATGATCCTGCAGTGAAACTATCACTGAGTTACTCACATTATATGGTAGTGGGGTTTGAATATTTATCAGAAATGATTGAAATTGGTTTCATTGTTAACTCCTGTTCTTGCCTGCTAGGCATACAGCAATGTTTGGAAACTACTAGGCTGCGATTTTATGAGTTCTGTGGCATTTCAGATGGTGGGACTGGAAGTTGGCGTAACTTCCACTTCCGCCATTTTTCACCGTTTCACACATGATTTTATATGTAAATGAACTATGCAGTGACGGGCAAGACAAACATGTGGGATTGTATGGTGGGGACGGCCTTTCATTGACGGAACCCGCTGTCACTGGACCAAGCACCATGATCGCCACGGCTATAAAGCATTCTGTGCTTGCAGCCTCAAGAAGCAGCAGCCTCCCTGCCATTTAAGTCTCTACATAAGGACCTGGAGTAAATGGTTGTGATTCATCTTTTGACAGGTCATTAAATCTGCACTGTCTCCTGCAGGATAAACGTACCCACAACCAGCGCAAATGCAACAAGACAGGTGGAGGTGTCCCAAACATCAGAGTCCTGACACCGGCTGAAGAGAAGGCTGCAGGAATTGTGAGAGAGCAGGGAGGTAGGGCAATCACTGATGGCAAGGCAGGATCTTCAAGGCATAAGGATGAAATGTCACCTTCAGTCTTGCAGCCATGTGTGTATAGCAAAGGAAAGTGTGCAAACTCATGCTCAGCTGATGCTTAATGTGCCTCTGTTTGTATCTCCACTGCAGGTGCCCGCACTCGAGTGTCAGAACACTGCGAGGCCCAAGACTCCTCCTCTAGGGAGGAAGATAAAGCCAATGCGCAGAGAGTGCACTGACTTGCCTCTTCTTTCATCTCTGCCAGCGCAGATACATCCACACGGTCTGTGGGGGGTTTAAGATTAGAATCTGGGTCACAAGCTGGTATGCACAACACAGACACATCCCAGTAGCTGAGGGAGCATGTGCCAGCTGGGTCCCCTGACAATCGGAGGACTGCTGGAGACCAGGCCTCTGCTCAGCCCCACACTCATAATGATCCTCTGTTTGTTGCCATGAGAAGTCTGCTGGATGCACAGCAAAGCTATGTGGAAAATGTGTCGGAGATACCTGAGGTCATGCGTGGCTTTGCGAGTGCCATGGAGGAGTCAGTGCAAGCCATGACGTCTGCCATGTCCCAGATATTCAGTGTATTACTTCCTCAGTCAAGAGTCTGGTGAGCTCCATGGTGAGTCTAGTTGAGTACTCGAGCCATATGTGATCCGACCTGCATTCCATCGCTGTTGCCGTGGGCTCCATGCAGCAGAGTCTAAGCGAGAGGTGGACGAGGAGCCTGGACCTCCCTCTTTCCCTCAGGGTGACATGCAGTTACCATCATGCACACAGATAGAGGAGCAGCGCGTGCCAGCTGTCCCGGGACTTTCTTCTCAGGACATCCCCAGGGAAAGCAGCGTCTCGTCCGCCCCCCATGACATGGACTCCCTTACAGGGGATACTCATGCACCAGAGAATGCTGCAGACCCCTAGTAGGATGGAGCCATCAAGGCCCAATTCCTCCAGAGGACGCCTACCACGGTCATCCGCAGCAATGGGGCAGAGCATTGAGCAGACTGTCTCTACCTCAGCTGCTAATGTCAGGGTAGCACCTAGATGTAGTGGGAAAAATCGTAAAAAGAAACAGTTTTGAGCACGAAAGTGGCACAGGTGTTGTAAATATTGTGCACATATTTCAGAAGTTTACATACATCTTATTTACTTTAATATTTGATGCACTCATAAGGAAAATGTTCATTGAAGGCCTATGGCAGGAATACATTGATGTTTGCAAAGCATTTCAGGAAATGTCCAGTGTCCATTCATCATTGCTATTTGAGCCTTCAGTCTTCAATGATGGCTGTTTGTCGTTTGATGATTATTCACTTTTTTCACTACCGACATGCCTTACATTTGTGGTTCTGCGGTCACATCCTTACTTTCCTTGCAGTGGTGTGTTTTCAGTTCCATTACAGCCCAGAAAAGATTTCATCTGCGGTCACATCGAGAATACAGCAAAGTTGTAACTTCTTACGTGTGCGGGTTAATGCCTTGATGCAGGACAATTTTATTCAATTGGAGGCGCAGGTCCCTTTTAATGAAGTTGACAGCAAACAGACCATTCGGCACATCTCAACTGCAGGTTCATGTGCTTTTATCAGAAGGGTCCTTCTTTTTGATTACCTCAGGCGTATGCGAACATATTTGAGGAATTTTGTTCTCCTACCAGCATTACTTGATGAAGTGGCTTATTGTTGGCTGAAATGTGCAAATATGAGGTTTTCCCTGATGTCCCTTGCATGTCTCTCCATGGCTCTTATATCAATAACGGTGAGCAGATTGCAAGCTGAGTGTAGAGGTTTGAGTTTGGTGAGTGGTGAGATCAGTGAAGGGGGGAGGAGGTGCTTCATTTTTCTACTTTTTAAACCCTCCAGTATTTGGTTCTTGCTTGGGTGCAGTGAAAGGAGCTGTTTGGTGAGTACGTGGTAAGTTATTCTACAGATAAGAAATAGTCTGTAAAGTTAAGGTACGGCAGGGCAGCTCTGACGAGTGGAATGTGCAGCCTGTGGTATGTGGGAAGTCATGGACACACCATGTGTCCTGGACAAGCACATCTGCAGGAACTGTCATCAGCTGCAGAAGCTTGAGCTCAGGGTTTTGGAACTCAAGCGGCGGCTGGAGTCACTGTGGTGCATCCGTGAGGCAGAGGACTATGTGAATAGCACATTTAGGGAGCTGGTCACACCACAGGTTAGGAGCATGCATGCATGGGTGACCGCCAGGCAGTCTATGAGAACCAGGCAGGTAGTGCAGGAGTCCCCTGATATGATCTCACTCGCTAATCAGTTTTCTATTTTGGATACTGGTGAGGGTGATGTTTCCTCAGAGGAGTGCAGTCAGAGCCAAGTTTGTGGCACCACAGGTGGCTCAGCTGCACAGGAGGGGAGAAAGAGGAGTGGAAGAGCAGTAGTGATAGGGGATTTTTTAGTTAGGGGATCAGACAGGCGTTTCTGCAGCAGTAAACGTGACTCCAGGATGGTGTGTTGCCTCCCTGGTGCCAGGGACAAGCATGTCATGGAGAGGCTGCAGGACATTCTTCTGGGGGAGGGTGAACAGCCAGAGGTTGTGGTCCACATTGGTACCAATGACATAGGTAAGAAGGGGGATGAGGTCCTGAAAGCAGATTTTAGGGAGCTAGGAAGGAGATTAAAAAGCAGGACCTCAAAAGCAGTAAACTCAGGATTACTCCCAGTCCCACGTGCAAATGGGTATAGGAATAGGAGAATTGAGCGATTGAACACGTGGCTGGAGAACTGGTGTAGGAGGGAGGGCATCAGATTTCAGCAACATTGGGATCGATTCTGGGGCAGGTGGAACCTGTACAAGATGGATGGGTTGCATCTTAGCAGGACTGGGATGAATATCCTCGCAGGGGGATTTGCTAGTGCTGCTGGGGAGGGTTTTAACTAAATTGTCAGGGGGATGGAAACCTGAGAGAGAGCAAAACTGGTAACATGTCTGGGGTGTGGGAACCAGGAACAAGTATCAGAGAGGAATACCAAGGTGCACAGAATACTGGGGGTGATAAATAGCACAAGAGTAGGGAATAGTATGTTATTAGGTGGGGTCAGAGTAAGGGAGAAAGTAATAAAGTCTGAATCGGGGTTAATGTGCATGTATGTGAATGCATGGAGTGTGATTAATAAGATTGGTGAGGTACAGGCACAGATTGCCATGTGGAAATATGATGTTGTGGCTATAACAGAGACCTGGCTCAAAGAAGGGCAGGACTGGGTGTTAAATATTCCTGGATACAAGGTATTCAGGAAAAATAGGTAAGAGAGTGTTGGTATTGATTAAGGAGAGCATTGCGGTGCTGGAGAAAAAGGATGTCCCAGACAGTTGGAGGACAGAATAAATCTGGCTAGAGCTAAGGAACAAAAATGGTGCAATTACACTGCTCGGTGTTGACTATAGGTCACCAGCAAGTGGGAAGGACATAGAGGAACAAATTTGCAAGGAAGTTACAGGGAGGTGCAAAAGTTATAGGGTAGTTATAATGGGGGACTTTAATTATCCAAACATAGATTATAATAATAGTGTAAAGGGCAGTGAGGGGCAAGAGTTCCTAGAGTGTGTTCGGGAAAACTTTCTACAACAGTATGTTGCTAGTCCGAGAAAGGAGGCACTGCTAGACCTGGTTCTTGGGAATGAGGTAACATAGAAACATAGAACATAAAAATAGGAGCAGGAGTAGGCCATTCAGCCCTTCGAGCCTGCTCCGCCATTCAGTATGATTATAGCTGATCATCCAACTCAGTAACCTGTTCCCGCTTTCACCCCATACTCTTTGATCCCTTTAGACCCAAGAGCTATAGGTGGGCCAAGTGGATCAAGTAACAGTAGGAGACCATTTACGAGAAAGTGATCATTGTATCATAAGGTTTAGGCTGACTATGGAAAAGGACAAAAAGAAATCCAGAGTAAGAATAATTAACCGGGGGAAGGCCAACTGCAATGGGGTAAGAATGGAGCTGGAGCGAATAAATTGGAGTCAAAAGCTGGCAGGAAAACCATTAGATGAACAATGGGATACCTTTAAAGAAGAGATAGTTTGGGTACAGTCAAGATGTGTTCCCTTGAAGAAGAAAAGTAGAGCAAACAAATCCAGAGTTCCCTGGATAACAAAAGAGGGAGAGATTAATATAAAGACTTATGCACATATATACCTAGGTCCCTCTCCTCCTGCATCCCGTTTAGAATTGTACCCTTTATTCTATATTGTCTCTCCATGTTCTTCCCACCAAAATGAATCACTTCACATTTCTCTGCATTGAACTTTATCTGCCACCTGTCTGCCCATTCCACCAACTTGTCTCTGTCCTTTTGAAGTTCTACACTATCCTCCTCACAGTTCACAATGCTTCCAAGTTTTGTATCATCTGCAAACTTTGAAATTGTTCCCTGTACACCAAGGTCTAGGTCATTAATATATATCAGGAAAAGCAGGGGTCCCAACACTGATCCCTGGGGAAATTCCACTACAAACATCAGTAAAACAGATTATCTGGTCATTATCACATTGCAGTTTATTGGAGCTTTCTGTATGCAAATTGTCTGCAGTGTTTCCTACATTACAAAAGTAACTACACTTCAAAACTACTTCACTGGTTGTAAAGGGCTTTAAGACAACTTGAGATTATGAATGATATTATAGAAATGCAAGTCCCTTCCTTTCCTTAATGCAGCCAGCTTCACGAAACAGTCAAAAATTCCCACAGCATTAATGTCATTTTTTCTTCCATTTAACATTGTTTTAACAGTACATCTTGCACATAGAATGTACACATATATTGATCTATGTTTTATATCCCCTCCCTTACTTTAGGCATTTTGGGCCTGCACTTTCTGTTTCATCACTGCCATTGGTCACTGGCCTGCACCCGGCTCCATTAGCTGTTTTCCTGCATGCCGACCTATTAATGCATGAATACTTCTCACCTCCTCCCTCTTAGCTGCTGTGCAACCTTGCTATCTAAAATTAAGCAAAAACTAATGAAACTTCAATATTTCCCGACATGAACCAAGCTCAACGAGACACACCATTGCAAACATTATAGGTTGAGTTTATTCTGCTGCACACTTGCGTCTATCGTCCTGATTCCTTGTGAAACTGGCAGTACATATATTCATTCTATCTAAAGCTGATGTTTCTCCATTCTGTGTACCAGTCAATAACTCCAGATCATAATTAAACCAGCATGTGTGCAGGAAGTGTCTCCAGCTGCAGCTCCTGGAAGCCCAGGTTTTGGAGCTGGAGCGATAGCTGCGGGCACTGGGAGCATCCACGAAGTGGAGAGTGTCGTGGATAGCACGTATAGCGAGGTGGTCACACCACAGGCTCAGACCCCACAGGCAGGAGGGGAATGGGAGACCACCAGGCAGAACAAGAGGACTAGGCAGGCAGTGCAGGAATCTCCTGTGGCTATTCCCCTGCAAAACAGATATACTGCTTTGGATACTGTGGGGGGGAATGGCCTCTCAGGGGAAAGGAGCAACAGCCCAATTCGTTGCGCCATGGTTGGCTCTGCTACACAGGGGAGGAGTAAAAAGTGTGGGAATGCAATAGTTAGAGGGGACTCAACTGTAAGGGGAATAGATAGGCATTTCTAAGGCCGCAAAAGAGACTCCAGGATGGTATGTTGCCTTCCTGGTTCTAGGGTCAAGGATGTCTCAGAGCGGTTATAGGACATTCTGAAGGGGGAGGGTGAACAGCCAGTGGTCGTGGTACATATTGGTACAAACGACATGGGTAAAAAAAGGACGAGGTCCTAAAAGCAGAATATAGGGAGCTAGGAAGTAAGTTGAAAAGCAGGACCTCAAAGGCAGTGATCTCAGGATTACTACCAGTGCCACGTGCGAGTTAGAGTAGAAATAGCAGGATATATCGGATGAAGAGATGGTGTGAGGGGGAGGGTTTTAGATTCCTGGGGCATTGGGACCGGTTTTGGGGGAGGTGGGACCAGTACAAACTGGACGGGTTACACCTGGGCAGGACCAGGAATTATGTCCTAGGGGAGTATTTGCTAGAGTGGTTGGGGAGGGTTTAAACTAAAATGGCAGGGGGATGGGAACCTTTGCAAGGAGTCAGAGGAAGGGGAATCAAAGACAAGAACAAAAGACAGTAAGGCGAATAAGAAAAGTGATAGGCAGAGAAATCAAGAGCCAGAATCAAACAGGGCAACAGTGAAAAATAGTGGGAAGGGGACAAGTAGTGTTAAAAAGACAAGCCTTAAGGCTTTGTGCCTTAATGCGCAGAGCATTCACAATAAAGTGAATGAATTAATCGCAGAAATAGATGTAAACGGGTATGATATAGTCGGGATTATGAAGACATGGCTACAAGGTGACCAGGGATGGGAAATGAACATCCAGGGATATTCAGTATTTAGGAAGGACAGACAAAAAGCAAATGGTGGTGGAGTTGCATTGCTGCTTAAAGAGGAAATTAACGCAATAGTGAGGAAAGATATTAGCTCTGACGATGTGGAATCTGTATGGGTAGAGCTGAGAAACACTAAGGGGAAAAAAACGTTAGTGGGGGGTTGTATATAGTCCCCCAAACTGTAGTGATGATGTTGGGAATGGCATGAAACAGAATATTAGAGATGCATGCGATAAAGGAACATCTGTAATTATGGGTGACTTTAATTTGCATATAGATTGGGCAAATCAAATTAGTCATAATACCGTAGAGGAGGAATTCTTGGAATGTATACGGGATGGTTTTCTGGACCAATACGTTGAGGAACCAACTAGAGAACAGGCCGTCCTAGACTGGGTATTGTGTAATGAGAGAGGAATCATTGATAATCTAGTGGTGCGAGACTCCTTGGGGAAGAACGACCATAATATGATAGAATTCTTCATCATGATGGAGAATGATACAGTTGATTCTGAGACAAGGGTCCTGAATCTTAATAAAGGAAACTACGAAGGTATGAGGCGCAAGTTGGCCATGACGATTGGGAAACGTTACTTAAAGGGATGACGGTGGAGAGGCAATGGCAAACATTTAAAGAGTGCATGGATGAACTGCAACAATTGTTTATTCCGATGAAGGGTCACTGACCCGAAACGTTAACTCTGCTTCTCTTTCCACAGATGCTGCCAGACCTGCTGAGTGATTCCAGCATCCGCAGTATTTTGCTTTTAATATAATTGTTTATCCCTGTCTGGCGCAAAAGTAAAATGGGAAAGATAGCCAAACCATGGCTTACAAGGGAAATTAGAGATAGCATTAGATCCAAGGAAGAGGCACATAAATTCGCCAGGAAAAACCAGAGACCTGAGGATTGGGAGCAGTTTAGAATTCAGCAAAGGAGGACCAAGGGATTGATTAAGAAGGGGAAAATAGAGTGCGAAAGCAAGCTTGTGAGGAACATAAAAACTGACTGTAAAAGTTTCTATAGGTATGTGAAGAGAAAAAGATTGGTGAAGACAAATGTCGGCCCCTTACAGTCAGAAACAGGGGAATTCATTATGGGGAATAAAGAAATGGCTGACCAACCAAATGCGTACTTTGGTTCTGTCTTCACATAGGAGGACACAAATATCATACCAGAAATGTTGGGGAACACAGGGCTTAGTGAGAGAGAGGAACTGAAAGAAATCAGTATTAGTAGAGAAATGGTGTTGGGGAAATTGATGGGATTGAAAGCCAATAAATCCCTAGGGCCTGATGGTCTGCATCCCTGAGTACTTAAGGAAGTGGCCCTAGAAATAGTGGATGCATTGGTGGTCATCTTCCAAGTATCTATAGACTCTGGAACAGTTCCTACAGATTGGAGGGTAGCTAATGTAATCCCACTATTTAAAAAGGAAGGTAGAGAGAAAGCAGGGAATTATAGACCAGTCAGCCTGACATCGGTAGTGGGGAAAATTCCAGAGTCCATTATCAAGGATTTTATAGCAGAACACTTGGAGAACAGTGGTAGAATCGGGCAGAGTCAGCATGGATTTACGAAAGGGAAATCATGCTTGACAAATGTACTAGAATTCTTCGAGGATGTAACTAGTAGAGATGATGAGGGGGAGCCAGTCGATGTGGTTTATTTGGACTTTCAGAAGGCTTTCGAAAAAGTTCCACCTAAGAGATTGGCATGTAAAATTAAAGTGCATGGGATTGGGGGTAGTGTATTGCGATGTATAGAAAATTGGTTGGCGGACAGGAAACAAAGAGTAGGGATAAATGGGTCTTTTTCTGAATGGCAGGCAGTGACTAGTGGGGTACCGCAGGGATCGGTGCTAGGACCCCAGCTAGTCACAATACACATTAATGATTTAGATGAGGGAACTAAATGTAATATCTCCAAATTTGCAGAAACTGGGTGGGAGGGTTAGTTGTGAGGAGGGTGCAGAGAGACTTCAGGGTGATTTGGACAAGTTGAGTGAGTGGGCTAATGCATGGCAGATGCAGTATAATGTGGATAAATGTGAAGTTATCCACTTTGGTAGCAAAAGCAGGAAGGCAGATTATCTGAACAGCTATAAATCTGAGAGGGGAATATGCAGCGAGACTGGTTCTTGTACACCTGTCGCTGGAGATCAGCATGCAGGTGCAATAGGCAGTAAAAAAGGCAAATGGTACGTTGGCCTTCATAACGAGAAGATTCGAGTACAGGAACAGGGATGTCTTGCTGCAATTATACAGGGCCTTGGTGAGGCCACACCTGGAATATTGTGTGCAGTTTTGGTCTCCTTATCTGAGGAAGGATGTTCTTGCTATAGAGGGAGTGCAGCGAAGGTTTACCAGACTAATTCCTGGGATGGTGGGACTGACGTATGAGGAGAGATTGAGTCGGTTAGGATTATATTTGCTGGAGTTCAGAAGAGTGAGGGGGGATCTCACAGAAACCTATAAAATTCTAACAGGACTTGACAGGGTAGATGCAGGAAGGATGTTCTCGATGGTGGGAGAGTCCAGGACCAGGGCTCATAGTCTAAGGATACTGGGTAAACCTTTCAGGACTGAGATGAGGAGAAATTTCTTCACCCAGAGAGTGGTGAGCCTGTGGAATTTGCTACCACAGAAAGCAGTTGAGGCCAAAACATTGTATGTTTTCAAGAAGGAGTTAGATATAGCACTTGGGGTCTAAAGGATCAAAGGGTATGGGGCGAAAGTGGGAACAGGTTACTGAGTTGGATGATCAGCCATGATCATAATGAATGGCAGAGCAGGCTCGAAGAGCCGAATGGCCTACTCCTGCTCCTATTTTCTATGGTTGTGTGTAACTACACTGCTCCATTTGCTCAAAGACGAGTCTGGTTCAAATATTAACCGTAACACTTAATTTGCATTGTTTAAATCTAAAAAGCTACTTTCATTCTTACAAGCCAATCCCAGGAGAGATTAACAGGCATTTCTCTTCTCTTATTCAATCTCCAGTCTCCCTCCTTTACCCCCTTCCTTCCCCACACCCCATCCTTCCAGCTCTCCTCTTCTCATATCCACCATACTGATGTCATTGCTTTCATCAGCAGTTCCCGCTTCTGACTCTGGTCAACTTTTCCTTCTAGTTAACCTCTTAACTCTGCTCACATTCTTTCCCTGCCTCCCTCTAAACTTATTCTATCTTCTCCCCCCCCCCGCCCAGCTCTAAACCTGCTCTACCATCCCACCTAACCACTGACGAACTGCTTTCGACCTTCCTCTTCATCTTTCATATCTTTCTACTTTCCCTTTACTGGCCTCTAACATCATAGTAAATTGTCACAGGAGATTGACTAGTTTGAATGAAATTAATGATAAATCATTTATTTTTATTTTTTTATTAGCCATGTACAAATCCAACAGGTTTATTTTCTGAGGACACAGCAGTGTAATTAGTCCATGGAGTCAATTACTAGGAGCAATTACCACGTTTTCACATTCACCTCATTAGGAAAAACACCCAACATCATTACCACCCAATGTCCGCCTCCCTAGTCTGGAAAATTCTCAACAAATACATTATAATCCAGCATCTTCATTAAACCAGCATGAAAAGAGTTGATTCATTGAATTATCAGCATGGGGCAAATCCTGGAACTCCCCATGTAACGCCTCAAGTAATTAATTTCAATGAATGTGCATACTTCATCATCATCCACCTTGTGCAACACACAACTCAACTATTTGCATACAATCTCAAGAATGGAGAACTTATTCACTCTTCCAAGTCCCTCAGGACCTGACCTGATAAAGTTCTCCATTTCCTCTGCTCGCGACTGAAACTGGAATCAATTCAATTCCCTTTGAAATGCTCATTAAGTTAGTATCTATTGCAGATTATTCTATTATTTATTTCAAGTTCAGGAAGTAGAGGTTTCTTAGAATCTTGTCCTCTGGCCTCTATCAAGGCCTTTGTACAAACTCTTTCCGTACTTAAAATTCCATTATTTAAGCCTAGTTTCACCTGTCCACTCCCCAAAAAATGTCTTCCCTCTTCACACAATAGACTGAGGTTCACCTGAAGCACAGGATGTACCCTCTATGTATGTATGTATAGGTAGTATGCAGCTCCCTTTAACAGAAGAAACAATTCCAAAGTACACCTCTAATGCACCATTGGTGTTATATGCAGTTCCCAAAGACTGCTACAAAGTGCTACCAAATAGCAGTAAAGTACAATTATCCAGTCACAGGTTCAGAAGCCACCTAGAACTATACAACCATAGAAAATTTACAGCACAGAAAGAGGCCATTGAGCCCATCGTGTCCGCGCTGGCTCAAAAAAACTAGCTGCCCAACCTAATCCCACCTTCCAGCACCTGGTCCATAGCCTTGCAGGTACAACACTTCAGTTAAATGAGTTGAGATTTTTCCGCCTCCACCACTGATCCGGGCAGTGAATTTCAGACACCCACAACCCTCTGGGTGAAAAAGTTTTTCCTCATGTCCCCTCTAGTCCTTCTACCAATCACCTTAAATCTGTGTCCCCGGTAATTGACCTCTCCACTAGGGGAAAACAGGTCCTTCAATTAAGTCACCCCTCAGCCTCCTCTGTCCTAAGGAAAACCCGACATCCTAGCCTATCCAATCTTTCCTCGTAGCTACAATTTTCAAGCCCTGGCAACATTCTTGTAAATCTCCTCTGTACTCTCCCCAGAGCAATTATGTCCTTCCTGTAATGTGGTGACCAGAACTGTACGCAATACTCCAGCTGTGGCCTAACCAACGTTTTATACAGTTCCAGCATTACATCCCTGCTTTTGTATTCTATACCTCGGCCAATAAAGGAAAGCATTCCATATGCCTTCTTCACCACTTCATCTACCTGTCCTGCCACCTTCAGGAACCCATGGACATGCACTCCAAGGAATCTCACTTCCTCTACCCCTTTCAATATCCTCCCGTTTATTGTGTATTCCCTTGCTTTGTTTGCCCTCCCCAAATGCATTACCCCACACTTCTCTGGATTGAATTCCAATTGCCACATTTGTGCTCACTCAACCAAACCATTGATATATAAACATAGAAAATAGGAGTAGGCCATTCGGCCCTTCTCCGCCATTCAAAAAAGACCATGGTTGATCATCCAATTCTGTACCCTGTTCCCACTTTCTCCCCATATCCCTTTGGCATTAAGAAATATATCTATTTCCTTCTTGAATATATTTAATGACTTGGCCTCCACTGCCTTCTGCGCTAGAAAATTCCACAGGTTCACCACCCTCTGAGTAAAACAATTTCTCCTCATCTCGGTTTTAAATGGCATACCCCGTACCCTCAGACTGTGCCCCCTGGTTCTGGACTCCCCAGCCATCGGGAACATCCTCCCTGCATCTAGACTGTCTAGTCTTGTTAGAATTTTATAGGTTTCTATGAGAGCCCCTCTCATTCCTTGAAACTCTAGCGAATATAGGCCTAGTTGACCCAATCTCTCCTCATACGTCAAACCTGCCATCCCAGGAATCAGCCTAGTAAATCTTCTTTGCACTCCCTCCATGGCAAGAACATCCTTCCTCAGATCAGGAGACCAAAACGGCACACAATACTCCAGATGTGGTCTCACCAAGGCCCAGTATAACTGCACTAAGACATCCTTGCTCCTGTACTCAAATCCTCTTGCAATGAAGGCCACTATACCATCCGCCTTCCTAACTACTTGCTGCACCTGAATGCTTGCTTTCAGTGACCGGTGTACAAGGACACCCGGATCTCGTTGCACCTCCCCCTTTTCCAATCTATTCCCAAATAATAATCTTCCTTTCTGTTGTTACAACCAAAGTGGATAATCTCACATTTATCCCAGTTATACTGCATTTGCCCACTCACCCAACTTGTCCAAATCACACTGCAGCCTCTTTGCATCCTCCTCACAGCTCACATTCCCCCCCTAGCTTTGTGTCATCTGCAAACTTGGAAATGTTACATCTAGTTCCCTCACCCAAGTCTGCAGCAAAATTGGTACCCAACAGTCCAGTGCCAAGACCCAACATGCAGTTGCTACAGAGTACTTACTACCACATTTATGTGGCTTTTCCAGTTAGGTTTGTGATCAATGGTAACCTCTGCAGGATGTTGATGTGGGGGGGGGTTCAGCGATGGTAATGCCATTGACTGTCAAGGGAAGGTAGTTAGACTCTCACTGGAAAAGGTCATTACCTGGCACTTACGTGGTGCGAATATTACTTGCCTGTTATCAGACCAAGCTGTTGTCCCAGTCTTGTTTCATGCAGGCATGGACTGCTTCAGTATCTGAGTAGTTGACAATCACTGTGCAATCATCAGTGAACATCCCCACTTCTGACATTATGGTGGAGGGAATGTCAATTGATGAAGCTGCTGAAGATGATTGACTTCCAACAACCACAACCGCCTTCCTTTATATTTGTTATGACTCCAGCCAATGGAGAGTATTCTCCCTGATTCTCATTGGTGTCAATTTTACAAGGACCCCTCAAAGTCACACACAAATGTTGTCTTGATGCTTAGGGTAGTCACATTCATCTCACTTGTGGAATTAAGCTCTTTTGTCCAAGGCTGTAATGAGGTCAGAAGCCAATCTGAGCACTGGTGAGTAGTTTGTTGGTAAGTGCCACTTGATAGCACTGTTGACAACCTCCTCTATGACTTTACTGATGATTGAGAGTAGACTGATGGGGCCGTAATTAGCTGGATTGGATTTGTCTTGCCTTTTGTGGATGGGACATACCTGGGTAGTTTTGCACTTTGTCAGGTAGATGCCAGTGTTGTAGCTGTACTGGAACAGTTTGCCTCGAGGCGTGGCTAGTCCTAGAGCACGTCTTCAGCACCAAGGCTGGGTTGTCAGGGCCCATAGCCTTTTCTGTATCCATTGCATTCAGCCGATTCTTGATATCACATGGAATTAATTGAATGGGCTGAAGACTGGCTTCTGTGATGGTGAGGACCTCAGTAGGAGACTGAGGTTGATCATCCACTCAGCACTTCTGGCTGAAGATTTTTGTAAACGCTGCAGTCTTTTCTTTTGCACTAGGCCCAACCATCTTCAGCGGCTTCATCAATGACCTTCCTTCAATCAGAAGGTCAAAAGTGGCGATGTTCGCTGATGATTGCACAATGTTCAGCACTATTCGCGACTTCTCAGATATTGAAGCAGTCGATGCAGAAATGCAGCAAGACCTGGACAATATCCAGGCTTGGGCTGATAAGTGGCAAGTAACATTTATGCCACACAAGTGCCAGGCAATGACCATCTCCACCAAGAGAGAATCTAACAATCTCCCCTTGACATTCAATGGCATCACAATTGCTGAATGCCCCACTATCAGCATCCTCGGGGTTACCATTGACCAGAAACTGAAGTGCAGTAGCCATATAAATACCATGACTACAAGAGCAGGTCAGAGGCTAGGAATCCTGAGGCAAGTAACTCACCTCTTGACGCCCCAAAGCCTGTCCACCATCTACAAGGCACAAGTCACACTCAAGAAGCTCAACACCATCCAGGACAAAGAAACCCACTTAACTGGCACTCCCTTCACTACAGTGTGAAGCATCTGCAAGATGCACTGCAAGAACTCACCAAGGCTCCTTCAACAACACCTCCCGAACTGCAAACTCCACTGCCAAGAAGAACAAAGGCAGCAAAAAACATGCAAACGGCAGCACCTGCAAGTTCACCTCCTAGTCACACATATCCTGACTTGGAAATATATAGCCATTTCTACATCGTTGCTGGGTCATAACCCTGGAACTTCCTCACGAATAACATTTCAGGAGTACCTTCACAGAAACTGCAGTGGTTTAAGAAAGCAGTTCACCATCTTCTCATGAGCAATTAGGATTCGGCAATAAATCCGGCTTTTCCAGTGACACCCATGTTCCATGAACAGATAAAAAGTCCTACATAGGAGCAATTATATGCTTTAAACAGCATACAGCACATTAAAGAGAATATTCATCACTGTCTAGAGGTTTACAATCTTGTAGCAGCTGGCATCACCTGATTTTTCCTAAACCAGCGGCCCAGATGTTTCTTCTACTTGTGGATTATTTAATTGTTAAAAGCACTGGTAAACCAAGAGCAAAATACTGCTGGTGTGGGAAATGTGAAGTAAAGACAGAAAATGATGGAAACACTGAGGTGAGGCAGCATCTGTGGTGTGAGAAAGGTAGAGGTAATGTTTCAGATCGATGACCTTTTGTCAGAAACGCAGTGAAATCCCGAGTGTGTACCAACTGCAGGTAACAGCTTGGCATAACCCTGTTAGTTGAAAGGACTTTTCAGCATTAAAATGAATGAAGGCTGTGCTAGCCCTCATATTGGCTGCAGACTATAGAGCATCATGCAGCACGTCTTCTCAAACTGTACCAATCGAGCATCACAGAACTTCAGGGAGAGCACCTCAGCCTTTCCAACAGGATGGTTCATCATTAAAAGAAACACCGCTTTGCTCCACTCCAACTGCAGGGAGCGCTTCCACTTGTGGGAGAATCTGAAACGAGAGGCCATGAATTAATACTAATAAATCCAATAGAGAAATTTCTTTACTGAGAACGATTGGAATGTGAAGCTCGCTACTACAGCAAATGGTTGAGGCAAAAGCTTAGATGCTTTCAAAAGGAAACTAGATAAGTACGAGAGAAAAGGGAATAGAAAGATATGCTGAAAGGCTGAGACGAGGTGGACGGAATGGGAGAAGTGTATGGAGTATAAACACCAGCAGAGATTAGTTGGGCCAAATGATCTGTTTTGGTGCTGTATATTCAATGCAATTCTATGCAACTTTAATTGACTTGCATCTCAACTGGAAACCTTTTAGGTTAATGGAAACTGCAGCTGTGTTTTCTCAAGCGAAAGAAAAGAATGAATTTGTACAGCACCTTTCACGACCTCAGGGTGTCCCAAAGTGCTTTACAGCCAATTAAGTATTTTGAAGTACAGTCACTGTTGTAATGTCGGAAAAATGGCAGCCAATTTGCACACAATAATGTCCCACAAACATGATAATGATCAGATAACCTGTATTTTTAATAACATTGGTTGAGGGATAAACATTGGCCAGGAGACCAGGGAGAATTACCATGTTCTTCTTCGAAGTAATGCCATGGGATTTTATACATCCACCTAAGAGGTTCAGTTTAACAACTCTTCTGAAAGATGGCACCTCTGACAGCATAGAACTCCCTCAGTACTGCACTGAAGCATCAGACTGGATTATGTGCTCAAGTCTCTGGAGTGGAACTTGAACCCACAACATCTGATTCAGAGGCTATAGTATGACCAGTGGGATAAAGTTGACATGAAGAGTTCAAATTAACATTTGGATTTGTGGAGATCTCTATCACATGTATAAAAAAGCAACTGCAACAATTGAATGCAATTCAAGCTGACAGAATGCTACTGGATTAGATCTGCGCTGTCATTATTAAAGTTTGCTTACAACAGAATGCTTTAGTGTTGCAGTATTCAATATTTATTTGGTTTCACATTCATTGCTAGGCTTTGTCTGCATAATAATCACTGCACTTCAATGTGTGAAATCCTTTGAGACTTTCTGATATCATTAGCCACCACATAAATGGAAGCACAGTATTACTATTCATCACTCATAGCAGATTAACTGCTGGGAAATAAGGTTACCAGTGAAAAGTTACAGCTGCCTGTGGAGAAATTAAATTCAAGCTTGATGGAAAATCTCAGTATGAAAAACATTGTGCCCATATTACAAATATTGGAATAATCTTCAGATAACAAGGAAAAAAAACTAATTTCATCGAGGAGATGTCCAGTCTACCTGAATCTCACTTTGACAACTGGCTGAATAGGCTGAGTGCTGGAAATTAAAGGGGGCATCAAGCCCCCAGTAGATCTTAATTTTCATGTGACTCATCTAAAAAAAAAAGAGTAAAATTCTGTTCACATTTCAGATTTCAAATTCACAACACTTTCCCAACTGCAATATCTGTACAGCACCACAGTGTAGCCATTGATTTATGACAAGTGCATAAAGTTTGAAACACTGAGCAGCAAAACAATCATTTTGCTTATTTATAGAAAATAAGGTATCAAACATATGCCAAACAATTTCCAAAGACACAAATACACTGATGCTCAACATTACATGAATTCCAGGGACCAAGGCTGTCCCTGTTGCTTAAATCTAAATAAACTGCATTAGTTAATGCTTAAACATTCCTAATGTTCCCTTTAGCGCACTACAGAATGAAGGCCTCCATTGCTTCTTTTATTAGAGCTACAATTAAAAGGACCCTTTTACCTTAGGGCTCAACTTATACTTCCTCTAAAAACTTACAGAAAGCCACAAACAGCAAGATTTGTTGCACTTTGGATTTAAAATCCAGTTTGCACAGAATTTAAAACACTTAAATATAAAGTTGCAATTAAGCATTTATATTTGTAGAAAAAAGTCCCAAAGTATTGTAGAAAGCGCTAACTTTTCACACCATGACAGGCTCGAGTTTGATGCGCTTAGTCTCAAAACTGCTACAGTCCACCTCTTGGCAATCTTGTTTAAAGGAGCCATTGGCTTTTGAAGAGGCCGGCAATAGCAATCCCGATCCACTTGTCCCCTCTTCTTCAGTGTCTCTAACTTGCTGCCTGACTTTGATTTTTGGTTTACTGTCAAGGTCTGCTTTGACGGGAAGGAGTATCCCTGTTTCTGGTTTAATTGCCTCTGCTGTCTCCACCACCTGTGGTCCTTCCCATTTGGGGATTTCGATGCCAAGATACTTCATTAGTTTGGCTATAACTTCATCAACGTAACCAAATATCCGCAGATCTGAATGCTTGTCCTGGGGACACAAGAAAACAATTTAAAGTACTGTACACAGAGCAAGGATTGGTGAAGTGGAATAAACAATGAGACTTTAATGCATATCGGAGATTCAGAATCAAATATTGTAATAATTCTCACATAATAAGCAGAATGTATTTCATCAAGGACACATTCAAGCTCTCTCAACCTCACTTCGGCATCTGGCTGAAAAGGCTGAGTACTGAAAATTAAAGGGGGCACCAAGTGCCCAGGAAATCTTAATTTTCAGCTGATTATCTGGATCAGAACAGAGCAAAACCCTGCTTTAACTAATATCTCATTTCAAAATCACTCCCACCCTCCTTCTCAGATACACGTACAGCACTGCAATCAGAGAACAGAACAGGTGACCATTCAGCACACGGTGCCTGCTCTGTGAAAGAGCTATCCAATTAGTCCCACTCCCCTGCTCTTTTCTGCAGCTATGACAAATGTTCTTTTTCAAGTGCCCATCCAATTCCCTTTTGAAGTTACTACTGAATCTGCTTCCACCACCCTTTCAGTAAACTGAAGCCATACATTTATGACAAATACACCAAGTTTGAGATCCTGAGCAATAAAAAGAATGCTTTTAGTTATTACAGAAAAAAGTATCAAACGTGGATGAAAAATTCCAAATACATGATTCTCGACATTACATGATTTCCAGGGACCCTGCTGCTTCGGTCTATATAAACTGCCATGCCAGCTTTAAATTATACATTGAAGTGACATGTTTACAGTACTGACATGAGCACAATTCAGCATAGTGGTGCTTCATCAGACCCCTTTCCAATCCTGAGTGGCATGAAACAGGGCTGTGTTCTCGTACCTACACTGTTTGGGATCTTCTTCTCCCTGCTGCTCTCACATGCATTTAAGTCCTCAGAAGAAGGAATTTTCCTCCACTCAAGATCAGGTGGCAGGTTGTTCAACCTTGCTTGTCTAAAAGCGAAGACCAAAGTACGGAAAGTCCTCATCAGGGAACTCCTCTTTGCTGATGATGCTGCATTAACATCTCACACTGAAGAGTGTCTGCAAAGACTCATCGACAGGTTTGTGGCTGCCTGCAATGAATTTGGCCTAACCATCAGCCTCAAGAAAACGAACATCATGGGACAGGACGTCAGAAATGCCCCATCTATCAATATCGGCGATCACACTCTGGAAGTGGTTCAAGAGTTCATCTACCTAGGCTCAACTATCACCAGTAACCTGTCTCTCGATGCAGAATTAAACAAGCGCATGGGAAAGGCTTCCACTGTTATGTCCAGACTGGCCAAGAGAGTGTGGGAAAATTGCGCACTGACACAGAACACAAAAGTCCAAGTGTATCAAGCCTGTGTCCTCAGTACCTTGCTCTACGGCAGCGAGGCCTGGACAACGTATGTCAGTCAAAAGCAACGTCTCAATTCATTCCATCTTCGCTGCCTCCGGAGAATCCTTGGCATCAGGTGGCAGGATCGTATCTCCAACACTGAAGTCCTCGAGGCGGCCAACATCCCCAGCACATACACCCTACTAAGCCAGCGGCGCCCGAGATGGCTTGGCCATGTGAGCCGCATGGAAGATGGCAGGATCCCCAAGGACACATTGTACAGCGAGCTCGTCACTGGTACGAGACCCACCGGCCGTCCATGGCTCCGCTTTAAAGACGCCTGCAAATGCGACATGAAGTCCTGTGACATTGATCACAAGTTGTGGGAGTCAGTTGCCAGCGATCGCCAGAGCTGGCGGGCAACCATAAAGGCGGGGCTAAAGCGTGGTGAGTCGAAGAGACTTAGCAGTCGGCAGGAAAAAAGACTGAAGCGCAAGGAGAGAGCCAACTGTGTAACAGCCCCGACAACCAATTTTATCTGCAGCACCTGTGGAAGAGTCTGTCACTCTAGAATTGGCCTTTATAGCCACTCCAGGCGCTGCTCCACAAACCACTGACCACCTCCAGGCGCTTACCCATTGTCTCTCGAGACAAGGAGGCCAAAGAAGAAGAAGAAGAAGTGACATGTTTACAGTACTGACACGAGTCAGATAACAAAGGTGTTAAGGTCAGCTTGTATTCTCAGTGGGTACTAAATGTAGGAAGGAATGGCAGATCTGTGGCTGTAACCAGGATACCTACCCTTAGTTTATAGGTACAGACACTTGATGTCAACTGAATGCACTAGCCTCCAACTGACCTGAAAAAAAAACAGGAAGTGCTGGAAATACTCAGCAGGCCTGGCAGCATCTGGGTAGAGAGAGACGGAGTTAATATTTCAGATGGATAACCTTTCATCAGAACTGGCAAAGGTTAGAAATGTAATAGGTTTTGAGCAAGTGAAAGGGGAGGTGTCGCGGACAAAAGGAAAGGTCTGTGATAGGGCAGAGGGCAGGAGAGATTAAATGACAAAGATGTCATGAAACAAAGGCAAAGGGAGTAGTAACAGTTGTAGTAAAAGACAAAGCATTTGTCCAGAGAATGTTAACGGCAGAATAATGAACAGCTCCATCCGAAAGCAAAGACATGAAAAACAAGTTTAAGATCGGCACATGGTTTAAAAAAAACAATCAAAATGGGGTTCATGCTCTGAAATTGTTGAACTCAATGTTGAGTCCAAAAGACTGTAAAGTGCCAAATCAGATGAGGTGCTGGTCCTCAAGCTTGTGTTGAACTTCACTGGAACACTGTCGCAGGCCATAGACAGAAATGTTGGTGTGAGAACATGGTGATGAATTAAAATGGCAAGCAACTGGAAGCACAGGGTTATACTTGCAGACTAAGCAGAGGTATTCTGCAAAGCGGTCACCCAATCTGTGTTTGGTCTCCCCAATACAGAGTAGTGAACACAGTATACTAAATTGAAAGTAGGACAAGTAAATCGCTGCTTCACCTGAAAGGAGTGTTTGGGGCTGTGAATAGTGAGGAGAGAGGAGGTAAAAGGGCAGATGTTACACCTCCTGTGATTGCATGGGAAGGGGATAAGGTGTCAGGGTTATGGAGGAGTGGACCATGGAGTCATGGAGGAAATGATCCCTTCAGAATGCTGACAGAGGAGGCGAGCTGAAGACGTGTTTGGTGGTGGCATCATGCTGGAGGTGGCAGAGATGGCGGAGGATGATCCTTTGGATGTGGAGGCTGGTGGGGTAGAAAGTGAAGAAAAGGGGAACCCTATTGCATTTCTGGGAGGGCAGGGAAGCATTAAGAGCAGATGTGCAGGAAATGGGTCGGACACGGTCGAGGGCCTTGTCAACCACGGTAGGGGGGAATCCTCAGTTGAGTAAAAAGGAAACGCATCATCAGAACAGATTGTAGAGAGACGGAGAAACTGGAAGAATGTAATGGAGTCCTTACAGGAGACAGGGAGCATGGAAGTGTAGTCAAGCCAGCCGTGGGAGCCAGTGGGCTTATAATGAATATCAGTAGACAGCCAATCCACAGAAATGGAAACAGAGAAGTTGAGGAAGGGAAGGACAGTGTCGGAGATGGACCATGTAAAGGTGAGAGAAGGGTGGAAGTTGAAGTTTTCCAGTTCCGGGTTAGAGCAGGAAATGGCACTGATTCAGTCATCAATGTACTGGAAAACGGGTTGGGAGTGGGGGCCTGAGTAGGACTGGAAAAAGGAATATTTAACATACTCCACAAAAAGAGAGACATAACTAGGACTCATGTGGGTACCCAAAGCAACACCTTTTATTTGCAGGAAGTGAGTGGAGTTGAAGGAGGTATTAAATATAAGAACAAGTTCAGCCAGGTGGAGGAGGGTGGTTGTGGATGGGGACTGGTTGCATTTCTGTTCAAGGAAGAAGCAAAGAGGCCTCATACTGTCCTGGTGGGAGATGGAGGTGTAGAGAGATTGGAAATCCATAGTAAACAGGCGGTTAGGGCCAGGAAACCAAAGATAGTTGAAATGACGTGGGGCATCAGAAGACTCATGGAGGTAGGTGGGAAGAGACTGGACCAGGAGGGGAAAAAAAAAGCTCCACGCAAGCTTGAGGAACAGCACCTCATCTTCTGATTAGGCACTTTACAGCCTTCTGGATTCAACATTGAGTTCAATAATTTCAGACCATAAACCCCATTTTGATTTCTTTTTTTTAAACCATGTGCCAGACTTAAACTTGTTTTTCATGTTTTTGCTTTTAGACAGAGCTGTTCATTATTCTGCCATGAACACTCTCTCTGGTCAAATGCTTTGTCTTTTACTACAACTATTAGCACTTCCTTTGCCTTTTATTCCATGACATTGTTGTCATTTAATCTCTCCAGCCCTCTGCCCTATCACAGACCTCCCCTTTTGTTGTTCTTCCCCCACTCACCCTTTCACTGGCTCAAACCTATTACATTTCTAACCTTTACCAGTTCTGATGAAAGGTCATCGACCTGAAACGTTAAATCTGTTTCTCTCTCCACAGATGCTGCCAGACCTGTTGAGTATTTCCAGCACTTTCTGCTTTTGTTTCAGATTTCCAACATCTACAGTATTTTGCTTTTATCCAACTGATTTGGTTTGACTGGCATTGGGGTGACTTTTCACTGAAGAAGCGTATCACTTAAAATACAAATATATACGACAAATGTTTCAAGAGGAAAGAAAACAGACTGCATTTATATCGCACCTTTCACAATTTCAGGATGTCCCAATGTAGTTTACAGCTGAACCGTAGACATGGTTGTTAATGTAGGAAACACGGCAGCCATTTTGCACGCAGCAAGGTCCCACAAACAGCAATGAGATAATGACCAGGTTTTTAAAAAAATGTATTCACAGGGTGTGGCATGACTAGCAAGGCCAGCATTTATTGTCAATCATTAATTGACCGAGGTGGTGGTCAGCTGCCTTCTTGAATACAAATGAGTGGCTTGCTCGGCCATTACAGAGGGCAGTTAAGAATCAACCACATTGCTGTGGGTCTGCAGTCAAATATGGGCCAGATAGGTAAGGATGGCAGATTTTCTTCCTTAAAGGACATTAGTGAACCAGATGAGCTTTTACAACAATCCAGTATATTCATGGTAACTATTACTGATAGCTTTTTATTCCATTTTTATTTAACTGAATTTAAATCCTCCACCTTATTTCCAAGTTTGCTGATGACACAAAACTAGGTGGGAATGTGAGTTGTGAGGAGGATGCAAAGAGGTTTCAAGGGGATTTAGCCAGACTAAGTGTGTGGGCAAGAACATGGCAGAAGAAATATAATGTGGAAAAATGTTATTCACTTTGGTAGGAAAAACAGAAATGCTGAGTATTTCTTAAACGGTGAGAGAAGTGCCGATGTCCAAAGGGACCTGAGTGTCCTTGTTCACGAGTCACTGAAAACTACCGTGCAGGTGCAGCAAGCAATTGGGAAAGCAAATGGTACGCTAGCCTTTATTGCAAGAGGATTTTAGTACAGGAGTAAAGATGTCTTGCTGCAATTGTATAGAGCCTTGGTGAGACTGCATCTGGAGTATTGAGTAGAGTTTTGGTCTCCTTACCTAAGGAAGGATATACTTGACATAGAGGGAGCGCAACGAAGGTTCACCAGAATGGGTTTCCTAGCAAGGTGGGATTGTCCTGAGGAGAGATTGAGGAGGCTGGGCCTGTCTTCTCTGGAGTTTAGAAGAATGAGAGATGATCTCATTGGAACATACAAAACTCTTACAGGGCTCAACAGGGTAGATGCAGGAAGGATGTTTCCCCTGGCTGGGGGATCTAGAACCAGGGACACAGTCTCAGAATAAGGCGTAGGCCATTTAAGATTGAGATGAGAAGGAACAGAAGGTGGTGAATCCTTGGAATTCTCTACCCCAGAGGACTGTGGAGGTTCAGTCATTGAGTAAGTTCAAGACAAAGATTGATAGATTTCTAGATATTAAAAGCATCAAGGGATATTGGGATTGAGGTAGATCAGCCATGATCTAGTTGAACAGCAGAGCAGGTTTGAAGGGCCAAATGGCCTACTCCTGCTCCTATTTCCTTTGAACTCATGTCTCTGGATTACTAGTCCAGTAACAGAACTATGCTACCGTACCCCATCTGTTTTGGTGATGGTGGCTGAGGGATAAATATTGGCCAGGATACTGGGGAAAATTACCTTGCTCTTCTTCAAATAGTGTCATAGGAATTGTTATGTCCAGCTGAGATAGCCGAGGGAGACTTGGTTTAATGTCTCAACCAAAAGACAGTACCTTTGACCATGCAGCATTCCCCCAGTATGACACTGGAGGGTCAGCCTAGATTGTGTTAAAATCTGTGGCATGGGGCCTGAACCCACAACCTTCTAATTCAGGAGAGTGCGCTACCCCCTACTCAGCCATGGCTGACATACTTTGCGCCATGTGACTTCATTTGTAGTATCCTTGCCTTTTGAGAAATAAATACTGTAGCATTTACTAATAGGGGCAGAGTTATCTGATCTTAATGCAACCATTAAAGAAGGCAGCAATATGAACTACCTCCATTTTATATCTTACACTCTTTAATAAACAGCTTTATTTGTGGATGCTATTGAGCCTCATGGAGACCAGCCATTTCAAGTCTCCAGACCTCTGCTGAACAGTGTATCTGGGTTCACTGGGAGCTGCCACTTTGGACCGGTCTGAGACCTAGTGGTTGCTGCGTAATGAGCTCACACCGATTGTCCACTTTCAGGCAGCTCCAAGCTGACCTACTCCAGACTCCTACTCAGCTGCTCCAGCAGGGGCTGGAATCACAACCTCTCTCACCTGCCCCACCAAAGAAAAGTGCGTAGATATTTAACAAGAATACTTCAAGAGAATACACTACCCACAACTTTGCCTTCTCCTGTATATATGCTCAAAATTACACACTTTTTACCACAATATTAAACATTTAATCTTTTCCAAGCATTCCAAGTACCATTAATGTAACTTACTGGGAATTTGATTCACATTTCTTCCCATCCCATCTTAGATTTTTTAAAGAGAGCAGCCAAAAATGTTCAGATTTAATTAATTCACTTTCTTTCAGGCATTTTAAAATGGTGGTGCTTTTGGTATCCTACTGTGAAGGAATGCTTGGACTAGGTTCTGTTTTTTCACCCACCTATTTTACAGTTAAAGGTGGAATTGGGAGCTCCTATAATTTCATTTTTAGAGTTTATTAATGTCATAGTGTGTTTAATATTTTATCACTATGAGCTTTGTCATTAAGATCCCCTTACACATAATCAAAGAAAAAGGTTATTCAAAATCTTTGAATGGTCTTGCAAAATCTAGGATGAAAAATTGTCGAGATCTTTGTGAAACCATCCCAACCAATGCAGTTGCCTATGCTTATGGATTCTTGGTTCTGAAGAAGGGTCACTGGCCTGAAACGTTAACTCTGCTTCTCTCTCCACAGATGCTGCCAGACCCGCTGAGTATTTCCAGCATTTCTTGTTTTTATTACTTATGGATTCTTGGTTCATGTGGGATCTTGCTTACAAAATTCCCGCACAGCAACAGAAAGCTATATTCATATATCAAAGGTCAAGCAGACAAACCATCGTGCCCAGAGCTGACAGCTTCTGATGGACACTATGGATGCTGAATATAGCAATAAATGACACTCAAGCTCTATTAACAAATAGATTTTTTGCCATTATGTTGAAATTCCGATTTGGGAAGCACAGTTATTTATTAAAGGGTGGGGGTACGGAATGCAGAGAGATGACAGGGAGAGAATCTGCTGTCCAATGCAATACCCCCATCCATATAAAAAGACCTTTAAACATACAGCTCAATTCTCATTCTGTTAATGAAGACTGACTTCGACCTGACAAAGTGGAGAACATGGAAGTTAAACAAATTGTGGAATAAGACTCAGAAGTCTGTTCTCAATACTTGGCGATGTCCAAATGTTAACCTTTGTGGGCTCATGGGTCTGTCTAACAAGCAGCTTCAGGGCCCACAAATAAAATCTAAATCCCCAATCCCATTAATTTGCAGATAGTTCAGGTTGATCTTGGTGTTCTCATTTAGGATTAATTCACTACTAAGTATTTAAACAAGTCCTTCCCAAACCTCCAGCCTCTCAAAATTCAAAAAGGAGAAATCAGCAAGTAAGAAATTTTGATCAAGTTGCCTGGGCTTCAGTTTGAACTGCCAGGGCTCATTGACAAGAAGTTGCCTCCTTGTCATGGTCGGAACCTCAAAGGTCTACAAAGTCACCAGGGATCTGAGTTTACACCCCTGCATCCAGAACATTAAAGCAATTCTTCATAAAACACTGCACCTCTGACCGCAATAATGGTGCATGCCAGCTTGAGCATAAATTTCAACTTAAGGAATTAATCTTCGAATTTCCTAAATGGTCTTTGGCATAGAACATTATAGAAACCGAGGTATAGGACCACCAACAAAATACCAGCAATATCTTCAAACTGCATATGACTGTAGTTATGCATTTGATTGAAAGTTAGCAACTGTTCCAGAGCTGGAGAGGTAAAAGGAGGAGTTGTAAAATGTGGGCTCGGTTTTACAGTTACAATAACACCAATTCCAAATGATGTTGAAAAGCCATTCCCTAATGGCAAAAAGCTGCTATAGTAAGTGAGACTGACGAGATGAGATGCATGTGATGTTGGGAGGGGTTGGTTTGGTACCAATGAGAAATTGTCATCATTTCGAAGATGGGAATTAATTAGTGAGCAGATCAGAACTGTAAAAGGATATTTGCATTACTCTGGGATTAGATTATGCACACCTCTCTCCTGATAGGAACCACGATTCCAAATCAAATGATGCCTCAGCTCCAAGACAATGATACACAAATGGCTAATTCTGGATCAAAAGCTCATCAATAAAATGAGGATGTCTCTCCCCTCTCAGCTGATGTAACAGATCCCATAGCACTATTTGAAGAGCAGCAGGGGAGTTCTTCCCAGGTTCTTGGCCAATATTTATCCTTCAAGCAACATTAGATTAGAATATTTAGTCATCATCTCATTGCAATTTCTGAGACCTTGCTGCGTGCAAATTTGGCTGCTGCATTAAATATATTGGTTGTAAAGCACTTTGGGATGTCTTGAATGCAAGTTTGTTCGTTCTTTTTCCATTGTATATAAATTTTCAGCAAGGTGCAGCTAGAGCAATTCTAAACAGGACAGATGTTTCAGAAATTTGAACAGGATGAAGGTTTTTTTTGAAGCACAGAAAGATTCCGATAAACCACACTGATCAAGCAGTGGGGATTCCAGTTCCCACAGTCTGATTACAGAGCTTGTTCTCACTGCAGTGAAGGTGCACCTGACCACAGATGTGTCAGCTGTAATTGCTTTGTGTGGAATTCACTCTGTCCAGGATTTAAGTAATCAACAACGTTGAAAGGTCTTCACAGAAACCAGTAAAATGCCACTTCCACATGAGCTGTATATTTAGATTTTCAGAAGGCATTTTATAAGTTGCCACACAAGAGACTGTTACACAAGATTAGGACTTATGGGGTGTTGGGGGTAATATATTAACATGGATAGAGTATTGGTTAAAGGACAGAAAACAGAGAGTAGGAATAAACAGGTCATTTTCAGGTTAGCACTGTTACAAGTGGGGTGCCACAAGCATTGGTGCTGGGCATCAGCTATTTACAATTTATATTAATGACTTAGACGAAGGTACAGAATACAATGTATCCAAGTTTGCTGATGATACAATGCCAAGTGGGAAAGAAAGCTGTGAGGAGGATACAAAGAGTCTACAAAGGGATAGAGACAGGTTAAGTGAATGGGCAAGGATGGAGCATTATGTGGGGAAATGGAAGTTATTCACTTTGGTAGGAAGAATAAAAAAGCAGTATTTTTTAAATGGAGAGAAACTATAATATGTTGTCGGAGGGATTTGGGTGTCATATGCAAAGCACAAAGAAAATATGCAGTTACAGCAGGCAATTAGCAACACAAAGGCATTTGGCTTTAATTGTAATGGGTTTGGAATATAAAAGTAAGGAATTGCTGAAATTGTACAGGGCTTTGGTAAAATGACAAGGAGTACAGTGGACAGTTTTGCTCTCTGTACTTAAGGAAGGACCAGACTTGCCTTAGAGAGGGTGCAACAAAGGTTCACTCGATTGATTCCTGGTAGGAGTGTCCTATGAGGAGTGATTGGGTAGAACGGGCTATTACCCTCAAGACTGAGAGGTGCTCTCACTGAAACATAAGATACTGAGAGAGTAGATGCTAAGAGACCATTTACCCTGGCTGGAGAGTCTAGAACAAGGGGGCATACTCTTAGGATAAAGGGTCGGCCATTCAGGACTGGGATAGAAATTTTTTCACTCAAGATGTTGTGAATCTTTGGAATTCTCTATCCCAGTGGATATAGTAGCATAGTGATTATATAATAAAAGAAAAATACTACAGATGCTGGAAATCTGAAATAAAAACAAGAAATGCTGGAAACATTCAGCAAGTCTGGCAGCCTCTGTGGAGTGAGAAGCAGAGTTAACATTTCAGGTCAGTGACCTTTCATCAGAACTGGCAAAGGTTAGAAATGTAATAGGTTTTAAGCAAATAAAGTGGGGGTGGGGCAAGAGATAACAAAAGGGAAGGTGTTGATAGGATAGGTTAACAGAGAATAACTGACTACGTGGTCATGGAGCAAAGGCAAATGGTATGTTAATGGTGTGGTGAAAGACAAAACGTTAGTGCAGAGAGGGTGTTAACTGACAGAAAAATGAACAGTCCTGGCCCAAAGCACAAACATAAAAAAAAAAGTGGGCAGGCACATGGTAAAAAAAAAAGTAAAAAGAAAAATAAACTATAAAAAATAAAGGGGGGCCCTTCATGCTCAGAAATGATTGAACTCAATGTTTAGTCCGGCAGGCTGTAGCGTGCCTAATCGGTGAATGAGATGCTGTTCCTCGAGCTTGCGTTGATGTTCATTGGAACACTGCAGCAATTCCAGGACAGAGATGTGGACATGAGAGCAGGGGGCTGTATTGAAATGGCCAACAACTCGAGGTCATGCTTTCAGACCGAGTGGAGCTGTTCCGCAAAGCTGTCACCTAATCTGCATTTGGTCTCCCCAATGTAGAGACCACCACATTGTGAGCAACGAATACAGTATACTAAATTGAAAGTACAAGTAAATTGCTGGTTCGCCTGAAAGGAGTGTTTGGGGCCTTAGATAGTGAGGAGAGAGGAGATAAAAGGACAGGTATTACACCTCCTGCGATTGCATGGGAAGGGGACGAGGTATTGGGGGTAATGGAGGAGTGGACCAGGGTGTCGTGGAGGGAACAATTCCTTCGGAATGCTGACAGAGGAGAGGAAGATGCGTTTGGCAGTAATATCACACTGGATAATGCAAAAATGGTGGAGGATGATCCTTTGGATTTGGAGGGTGGAAAGTGAGGACAAGGGGAACCCTGTTGCGGTTCTGGGAGGGAGGGGAAGGGTGAGGGTAGAGGTTCAGGAAATGGGCTGGATACGGTTGAGAGCCCTGTCAACCACAGTGGGGGGGGGGGGGGGAATCCTCGGTTGAGGAAAAAGGAAGACATATCAGAAGCGCTGTTGTGGAAGGTTGCATCATCAGAACAGACCCGTCGGAGACGGAGAAACTGGGAGAATGGAATGGAGTCCTTATAGGAGGCAGGGTGTGAAGTGCAGTCGAGATAGCTGTGGGAGTCGGCGGACTTATAATGATTATTAGTAGAAAGCCTATCCCCAGAGATGGGACAGAGAAGTCAAGGAAGGGAAGGGAAGTGTCAGAGATGGACCATGTAAAGGTGAGAGAAGGGTAGAAATTGGCAGCAAAGTTGATGAGGTTTTCCAGTTCAGGGCAGGAGCCGGAAACAGCACCGATACAGTCATCAATGAAAAAGAGTTGGGGAGGGGGCCTGAGTAGGACTGGAATGTTCAATATATCCCACAAAAAGACAGGCATAACTAGGACCCATGCAAAACCTTTTAATTGAAGGAAGTGAGTGGAGTTGAAGGAGAAGTTGCTCAATGTGAGAACAAGTTCAACCAGGCAGAGGAGGGTGGTGGTGGTTGCAGACTCGTTGGGCCTCTGTTCAAGGAAGAAGCGGAGAGCCCTCAAACTGTCCTGGTAAGGGATGGAGGTGTAGAGAGGTTGGACGTCCATAGTGAAGAGGAGGCGGTTGGGGCCAGGAAACTGGAAATTGTCAAAATGACGTAGGGTGTCAGAAGAGTCATGGATGTAGGTGGGAAGAAACTGGACCAGGGGAGAAAAGATAGAGTCAAGATAGGAAGAAATAAGTTCAGTGGGGCAGGAACAGACTGAAACAATGGGTCTACCAGGACAGTCTTGTTTGTGGCTTTTAGGAAGGAGGTAGAAGAGGGCTGTCCGTGGTTGTAGGACTATGAGGTTGGAAGCTGTAGAGGGAAGATCTCCAGAGGAGATGAGGTTAGTGACAGTCCTGTGGACAGTAGCTTGGTGTTTGGTAGTGGGGCCATGATCCAGGGGGAGGTAGGAAGAAATATCTGTGAGTTGGCGCTGAGCCTCTGCAAGGTAGAGGTCGGTACGCCAGACAACAACAGCACCACCCTTGTCTGCAGGTTTGATGACAATGTCGGGGTTAGACCTGAGAGAACGGACTGCAGCAAGTTCAGAGGGAGACAGGTCAGAGTGAGTTAGGGGGGGCAGAGAAATTGAGACGGCTGATGTCTCGCTGACAGTTTTCAATGAAAAGATCAAGAGTGGGTAACAGGCCAGAGGGAGGGGTCCAGGAGGAGAGAGAATGCTGGAGGCGGGTGAATGGGGCTGCTGGGGTGTATGGTTGAAGGGAGGACTCCTGGTCAAAGAAGTGAGCCCGGAGGGAAAGGCTACGGAAGAAGAGCTCAACGGCATGCCGAGCGCGAAATTCATTGAGGTGGGGACATGAGGGGATAAAATGAAGTCCTTTATTGAGTACAGAACGTTCAGCGTCAGAGCGGGGAAAGACAGAGGGTATAGCGAATACACGGCAAGGGATCAGATCAGAAGGGGTGGGGTCAGAGGGACATGAAGGGGAAGGAGGATCTGGAGGGGCATTAACCCCCATCAGCTGTTGGAGTTTGCGTTCCTTAACGCCTGAAAGGAAGAAAAAAAGGTTTGTTGTTATTGCGTCAGATAAGACGAAGGATGAAATGAAACTGCAGAGTTGAACAGTTTTGAGATAAGGTGAGGCGGTGCTTCTGGAGTGAGAGGTCCAGTATGTACATGTGGCAGTGCATAGCACTGAGTGTGGATCTCAGGACGGGCGAGAACAGCAGTCCGAGGAACGTTGTATTTCTCGGAAATACCTGTAATCCTGGGTGGATTCAAAACATGAAGGATGAAACTTCAGTTGGAATCCACGTGGAATAAGTCTGAGCTGGAGACAGTCACTGAGGAACGAGTTTTGGTAGACACTTTATCAAACACTGGGAGGGAAACAGAAAGCAATGAAGGTGAACAAGGTAAAAGTGACAAATGAAAAGCCCATCGGAGAGAAGAGCAGAACTTCTTTAAGGGAGGCATTCCTGGAAGGGAAGTGGCAATGAACCAAACTCTAAAATAAAAGGAAAATACTGCAGACGCTGGAAATTTGAAATAAAAACAAAAAGTGCTGGAAATACTCAGCAGGTCAGGCAGCATTTGTGGAGAGAGAAGCAGAGTTAACGTTTCAGGTCAGTGAACTTTCATCAGAACTGGCAAAGGTTAGAAATGTAATAGGTTTTAAGCAAATAAAGCAGGGGTGGGGCTAGAGATAACAAAAGGGAAGGTGTTGACAGGACAGGGTCACAAAGAATAACTGACCAGAAGGTCATGGAGCAAAGGCAAACGGTATGTTAATAGTGTGGTGAAAGACAAAACATTGCATAGTGGTTATGTTACTTGTCTAGTAATCTAGAAACCTGGACTAATTATCTGGAGACACGAATTCAAATGCTGCCATGGCAGCTAGGGAATTTAATTTCAGTTAATTAAATAAAACTGGAATAAAAAGCTAGTCTCTGTAATGGTGGCCATGAAACTTCTGGATTATCGTAAAACCTGCTATTGTCTAATGTAATGTAAAACCACTAATGTCCTTTAGGGAAGGAAATTTGCTGCCCTTACCTGGTCTGGACTACATGCGACTCTAGACCCTCAGCAATGTGGCTGACTCTTAACAACCCTCTGAAATGGCCTAGCAAGCTACTAAGTTGTATCAAACTGCTATGAAAATGTCTAGTAAGAATAAAACTGGACCCGCATTGACCTAAGCTCCGGCCATGACAAAGGCACACCCAAGGTACTGCCCTCCACCAGCTAATGAATCAGAACTCCTTCACGTTGAATGCACCTTTGAAGAACTGAAGGTAGCAAGGGCACAGAATGTACTCTGGGCGGGGGACTTCAACATCCATCACCAAGAGTGGTTCAGTAGCATCACTATTGACTGAGCCCAGAAGGACATATCTGCCAGACTGGACCTGCAGTAGCTGGTGAGAGAACCAAAAAGAGGGAAAAAACCTACTGACCTTGTCCTTACCAATCTACCCATCGCAGATGATCTGCCATGACAGTAATAGTAGGAGTGGCCAGCGCAAAGTCCTAGTGGAGATGAAGACTGTCTTCATACTGAGGACATCCTCCATGTTGTGTGGTACTGCCACTGTGCTAAATGGGATAAGTTCAGAACAGATCATGCAGCTCAAAACTGGGCATCCATGATGTGCTATAGGCCATCAGCAGCAGCAGAATTGCACTCCTCCACTGTCTGTAACCTCATGGCCTGGCATATCCCTCACTCGATCATCATCGTCAAGCCAGAGGACCAAACCTGGTTCAATGAGGAGTGACGAGTATGTCAGACACAGCACGAGACATAACTAAAAATGAGGTGCCAATCTGGTGAGCTGCACACAGTTTATATGCATGCTAAGCAGCAAAAGCAGCATGCTACAGACAGAGCTAAGCAATCCAACAACATATCACATCAAAGCTCTGCAGTCCTGCTGTATCCAGTCTTGAATGGTAGTGGACAATTAAACAACGAACAAGAGAAGGAGGACCATGAACATAATCATCCTCAACGATGGCGGGACCCAGTACGTGAGTGCAAAAGACAAGACTGAAGCGTTTGCAACCATCTTCAGCCTGAAATGCTGAGAGGATGATCCATCTCGGCCTCCCCGAGGTCCCAACCATCACAAAAGCCAGTCTTCAGTCAATTCAATTCACTCCATGTGATATCAAGAAACAGCTGAGTGCAATGAATGCAGCAAAGGCTAAGGGCACCAACAACGTCTTGGATGTTGTACTGAAGACTTGTGCTCCAGAATTAGTTGAGCCTCTAGTCAAGCTGCTCAGGTACAACTACAACAAAATGGAAAAGTGCCCAGTTATGTCCTGTCCACAAAAGCAGGATAAATCCAATCTGACCAATTACCCCTGCCATCAGTCTACTCTTGAACATCGGCAAAGTGTTGAAAGGTGTGGTCGGCAGTGCTATCAAAGGGTACTTACTCAGCAATAACTTGCTCACCGATGCACAGTTTGGGCTCTTGCAGGACCACAAACCTCATTACAGCCTTGATCCAAAAATGAACAAAAGAGCTGAATTCCAGAAGTGAGGGGAGAGTGACCACCCTTGACATCAAGGCAGCATTTGACCGATCCCCCATCCTGGGGGGCTCACCAGTGACCAGAAATTTAACTGAACCAGGCACATAAATACTGTGGCTACAAGAGCTGGTCAGAGGCTAGATATTCTGCGGCATCTACAAGACAAGAGTGCAACGGAATACCTTCCACCTGCTTAGATAAGTGCAGCTCCAACAACACTCAAGGAGCCTGACACCATCGAGGACAAAGCAGCCTAATTGATTGGCAGCTCATCCATCACCTTAAACTTTCACTCAACTCCACCATCGTGGCCTGTGTGTGTATCATATACAAAATGCACTGCAACAACTCACCAAGGCTTTTTCAACAGCACCTTGTGAACTTGTGACCTCTACTGTGTAGAGGGACAAGAGCACCAGGCACGACGGAAGACCATCACCTGCAATTTCCCCTGCAAGTCGCACATCATCCCGACTTTAAAATATATGGCCGTTCCTTCACTGTCACAGGGTTAACAGTCTGGAACTCCCTACTTAACGGCACTGTGGGAGTACCTACACCACACGGACTGCACAGCTTCAAGAATGTAGCTCACCACCACTTTCTCAGGGGAAATGCCCACATCCCATGAATGAATAAAAAAAACAAGGAAAATAAAGTCGCTGAGTATTTTCAAGGCTGAGATCAAAAGATGTTGGACTCTCAGGGAATCAAAGAATGTGGGGATCTGGCAGTTAAGTGGAGCTGAGGTTGAAGATTAATTATGGTCTTATTGAATGGCAGAGCAGAGTCGAGGGGCTATATGATCAATTCTGCTCCTATTTCTTAGGCTAGTATGGTTATCATCTCATTGCTGTTAGTGGGACCTTGCTGTACCAAACGGGCAGCCATGTATTCTACATTACAACAGTGACTACAATTCAAAAGTACTTAATTCGTTCTGAATTGTTTTGAGTACCCTGAAGTTGGCAAAGGCAGTATATAAATGCAAGTTCTTTCTCTTTCCTTTTCTCCCTCAGACTTGAATACTTATAAAGCTTGGCAATACACTGTGACAGATACAAACACCTTCCAGTAAAGTTATTTACACCATCATGAAGCAAGCAAGCTACAGTAGCAAATGATACTCCCAGTATTACTCAGCATGATAATATTACAGAATATACATCTTCCCCATCCTTTTTGTTAGTGGGTTGTTTTGGTAACCCAATATCCCTGTTAACTGCATGCATATAAAAACAGTACAGCTTAAGAATACATTCTCAGGATTTAGGTGTTACTGGTGAGGTCGGTACTTACTGGACATCTCTAGTTGCTCTGCACAAAACAGAGGCTCGCTACACCACGCCAAGAGAGAAGCATGTTGATGTGTTTAAGAACAGAAGGTTTCCATCCCCAACCTTTATGTGAACATTAGTAAAACAGTTGGATTTTTACAACAACCTAAATTCAAATTGCAAAACTGCCGTGGTGGGATTTGAACTCTCATTCCCTGGATTATTTGTACCTACCAGCTTGGTGACCTGAAGGTTAACAATAACCAGCTTTCCTCCCCTCTTTTTTGTATTGAATGGCAGATTGCTGCTTGGCTTGATCTGAAGAGAACTCCCCAAAGTAATGGCCAGGTCGGACTGCCTGTGGGGAGGAGGGAAGGAAACAGAGTAAATATCTGCAAAGATCTGGTTTTTCAGCCGAGGATCAAGAAAAGTTGGAATTCACATCACAATTTACATATAACTAGCTGATAACCTATGGCACTGTTCAGACTAAAATATTACAATTTAAAAAATATTGAACATAAAATGATCCATTATTCTCTAATTATATCTATTTTGATTTCTTAATTTCACTTGTATTTGGCTAGCAATTTCCAATTTAATTAGCACTTAATGTAACTCTCCTCAGCATTCCTTCCTGGTTGTTTTAAAATATGGCATATTTATCAACTTTTGCAGTTATTTCTAAATTATGTACTTACCGTAACAGTGTAAACTGTGATTACATTTATGAGTTTCTTTCTTAAAGCAATAAAAGGGCAAAGAGACACATGTAGTGAACACTGGGCCATACAGGGACCTCAGTGGAGAGAGGGTTGAGTGGTGAAATTCAAGGCTGCATTGGGGGATGGCACAGTAACAAGAAGCCCAGAGTTGAGGATAGAAAGAATAGAGGAAGGTGTTCATAAGAAGTGAAACCATTAGTTGTTTATTCATCTAACTGCTGTTTGTGGGTTTGTGCTGTGTGCAAAATGACAGTTGCAGTTGTCGCCGATGCACTTCAAAGTAACTCAATGTCTGTGAAGGAGCTTCGGATCATTCTGATTTTGGTCACAGAATTCCATTTAAATGTAGGTCTTTCTTTCCGTAAATCATGAGTGGGGCTTTGGGAGCAGGAGGCAGCCAGGTCTGGGCTTCAACCAGCAGAGAACAGTGAAGTGTAGAACCTGCAGCTTCCGAGATGGAACTGTAAAGTTCGGGTTTCTAGCGCTTTAGATAGTGGTAGTTTCATTGCTCATGGATGTTTATAGACTGGTTGTTTGACTAAGAATCACAACTCAGTGGTAAAAGAGTTGGGAGGAGTGGAAAGGATCATTGGGAACAGGAATAGGCCATTCAGCTCTTTGAGTCTGCTCCGCTGTTCAAATGGATCATGACCAATCTGTTTGTAGGATCTTGTACTCAAAGAAGGCAATGAAGAGCATTTTGCCTGAGACCAAGAATGCTCCCAAGGCTCAGTTGAGTGATTAAGGCTCTAGTCAGAGAATGGGAAAAAGAGTTGTTGGATGGATTGAAAGATGAGATGGGCAAACGTGATTTTTTTTCAGAACTGATAACATTCTTTAGAGCTTATGTGACAATTTTAGTTTCAGTGTCTACAACGGATGAAAGGTAGGTAGGTCATGGCAGTTCTATCTGAGAATATAACTGGTAGAAAGACACGTTGGCTGTGTACCATGGGGTTGGCTGGAGAGGTATTGTGCCATGTGACCAGTGTATGATGAAAGTACAAAGCAACTAAGTAGAAAGATAAACAGAGACTTAAACACACAGCCAATGAGGAAGAGGAAAACTGACCAGTAGCTCAACATGGACAACAAATCCACTGTACCTGTCGGTACAGGAATTTATAAAAAAGGTATAATTTTTTTAGCTACCTGATGGGTCACTGGAGAAATGATTCACATTTTAGCATCACCACAAGAGGATCATCTGCCGAGGTTCACTCTCAGGCCATGGTGAGTTAATTAATCTCATTCAGAATAGCATTAGCGGTGCCAGAACTCTCATCAGTATCCTGGGCTGGGGATGGGAACTGGAAAAAAGACCTCAGGATTTGCACTCATGTATTGATATGCAAAGGTTCCTACTTGAGTCTGTGGATAGGATCAAGGACATCTGTGATACCCTTAGGAAAAATCGCCCGCTGACACTGGGGTTAGATTATCCACTTGAGTTATGCTGGCAGAACTATAATCTAACATAAACCAATCAGAGGATATTAATGGGACACAACACAAGTGGATAACTCTTAACTGCCTGTTGAAGTGGCCGATAAGTGCCAGCAATGCCTCTGCCCTGAGAATGAATAAAAGCACAAAGTTGTTTCAAAACAAGTAGCATTAGGAACCCAGTGATAAAGTAGCAAAGAACAAAATATGCACCGAGAGGTAGGTAATCTTGTGAACACTACATGTCCTTGATATTAAATAATCTAATGTCTAGAAGCTCAAACTGATGCCTCAAATATTGTCAAAAGAGTTCAGTAATGGGACGAAGAAATTTGCAAATACATTTGTGTGGCACAGCCCACGCTTATCCAATTAGGACAGTCAAAAGAATTGCCTTTACTAAAATTTGAAAACAAAGAAACAAGATGCTAAAAAGTTACTGATTTTTTTTGGACAGTTTCTGCCACTACTGAAGTTTCAGACATACCTGCAGGCTTCATCTGCCAAACTGAGGTCCCGTTCAGGTAAAGCATCTTCCCAGTCCAAAATGGTATCTCGCAACTTTCCTCTGGAAACATAATTTAAGAGTCAAGTTTTGGAGCAGCCTGAAGAATTTTTCCTCCAGAAACACACTGACCTTTTCAACACTGCTAATCAAGAAACACACACAGATGGCTATAAGTCTCCTAAATTGGAACTGATGGGAGTCATGAGTTAAGTAACCAACGGCAGCAGTGAGCATTTCATGTTCAATTCTGATTTAAGCTCTCTGAAATAAAAACAAAGTGCTGGAAAAACAGAAAATGCTGGAAATACACAAACAGTTTCTCTCGCCACAGATGCTGCCAGACTTGCTATTTCCAACACTTTCTGTTTTTAATGTACATTCGATGCCTTGGGCTTGTATGTGTTAGAGAGAGAGACTCCTGGGTGGGGGGGAAGTTTTATGATAATTAAAGGTAGGGAAATCATATATAGAGTGTGCTTAATATGATGGGTTCAAGTAGAACTAGGGGCCACCTGTACAAACTGAGGAAGCAGAGGTAAAATTGGATATCCCAAAGCTTTACTTTCCCAGAGGGTGTGGAACAGGATTCTGAAGGAGGCAATGAAGACTGATTCATTACAGTCCTTGAATAAGGACTTTTAATAATAAATGGAATCCTGCAAAGCAAGATCATCATGTTAGAAGAGTAAATCATTCCTGGATAATGAAGAGTGCATATGGGCCCTTTGGGGTTTGCTTAGTCACCTCTGAGGGGTTGGAAAGGATTTTTTGACAGAGGGCTCCTGAATTGGTTACATGTTCTGTGTTTTTTTTTGCCTCACAGAAGATAATGGGACAAGATGGTCAGTGCAGGGTGGGAGTGATCCAGTCAGACCATGAATGAGACTGGGCCTGATTGACTTCGCTCTTCTTGACGAGTTCCCTTAATGAACTTCACATGGTCGAAGTTAAGTGACCTCACAGTTCTCAAATACATTACTTGGGGACATCATTCTAGACCTTTTCACTATATTCACTCTGAACATTTGGGCCCAAAACTTGAAATCTATGCAGGAATGCACACAGCAATATATATAAAATATACACACTGCATAAGTAAAATGGGAAGGCAGGCACATTTACAACTAATTGCGTGGGTCAAAGCCGTCATGATGGAGCAAAATCTACAGCTCCCATGGCTATGTAGCCAGCAATTTTTCTGCATTAAATTACCCACTCCCCTACCCTCCTTTCAATCCTTTTGTGCTTCCATTCATCCAATCATCATTACAACAAGAGCATATGTGTCTGACACTGACTGAAAACCAGGAAACACAACAGGGAGTTTATTTTGCTCTCAATTTAATATGTGGCTAAAATAAAATCGAACAAACTTTGCAATGTTATTAATTCTCATCATAAATAATCTCCTGACTCATCAAGCAATGTAATATGAATTATTTTACACCTGGATGATTCAATTTTGTTATTCACTTTCTCTCCACAGAAAGGATACGGTTCATGTGTCATGCATGCAACCCAATTCTGTGGAATCAGGCAAGACATCGGAGCAGAAAAACAGTCCACGAAAGTCTGAATTTAAAGTGTTCCAGCCAAACAGGAGATTGTAAGAAATGCTGGCAAGGCTAGATTGGGGTGTTTGGGGTATGTGTGCGCACATGTATATGCCAATGTATACATTCATGCAAACATTATACATACACATGCAAACATATATAAATCTTCTGTATTTATCAATTGTGCTGGAGAGTTGCTGATCCCAGGCACTCAGCAAGGGGGCTGGCAACTCTTCCCTTGCTGACTGAATAAAAGACTTTTTAAAAACTCAAACACAGGCTGTAAGGCTTTTGGAAAACAGGAACACTGAAAAGACAATTAGATTTGTTAAAGAGATAGCTGCGAGAGCTTTGAGCTTTCGTAACATGATAGAATTTCACATTCAGTTTGAGGGTTAAGACTTAAGTCTTAAACCTAAATAAAGGCAATTACAAGGGTATGAAGACAGAGTTGGCTAAAGTGAACTGGGAAAATAGATTAAAAGGTAGGACAACAGAAAAACAGTAGTAGACATTGAAGGAGATATTTCAAATCACTCAGCAAAAATATGTTCCATTGACAAGACAGACTCAGAGAAGGATGCATGACCTGCAGCTAACTAAGGAAGATAAGGACAGTAGCAAATTGAAAGAAAAAGTGCAAAATACTGCAAAGTTAGTGGTAGGTCAGAAGATTGGACAGATTTAAAGAAACCAGCAATGAATGACTAATAAAAAAATGACAGAAATTACAGTATGAAAGAAAGCTAGTTAGAAATATAAAAACAGATAGTAAGGATTTCTACGTATTTAAAAAGGAAAAGAGTAACTAAAGTGAGCATTGGTCCTTTAGAGAGTGGGACTGGGGAATTAATAATGGGAAACAAGGAAATGACAGAAGCATTGAACAGATAATCAATGTCAGTCTTCACTGTCGAAGACACAAAAAAATTCCAAGAATATTTGAAAATAAAGAGGTAAAAGGGAGGGAGGAACTTAAAACAATCACTAGGGAAAAGGTACTGGGAAAACTATTAGAACCCTGGACCTGATGACTTGCAAGCTAGGGCGTTAAAAGAAGTGACTGCAGAGATAGTAGATGCATTGGTTGTGATGGTACAAAATTCCCTCGATTCCGGAAAGATCCCAGAGGATTGGAAAATCGCTAATGTAACACCTCTATTCAAGAAAGGAGGGAGACAAAAAGCAGGAAACTATAGGCCAGTTAGCCTCACATCTGTCACAGGGAAACTGCTAGAATCCGTTATTAAGGAGATAATAGCAGGACATTTAGAAAATCATAATACAACCAGGCAAAACCGACATGGTTTTGTGAAAGGGAAATCATGTTTGACCAATTTATTAGATTCTTTGAGGAAATAACAAGCAAGGTGGATAAAGGTGAACCTGTAGATGTGGTGCACTTGGATTTCTAAAAGGCATTCGATAAGGTGCCACATCAAAGGTTACTATACAAAATAAGAGCGCATGGTGAAGGGGAAACATATTAGCATGGATAGAGGATTGGTTAGCTAACAGAAGCAGAGAGTAGGGATAGATGAGTCATTTTCGGGGTGACAAACCATTACGAATGGAGTGCCATAAGGATTAGTGCTGAGGCCTCAACTATTTACAATCTATATCAATGACTTGGATAAAGGGAACAAATGTATGGTCACTAAGTTTGCCAATGACACCAAGATAGGAAGGAAAGTAAATTGCGATGAGGAGGTAAAGCGTCTACAAAGGGATATAGATAGGTTAAATGAGTGGACAAAAATTTGGCAGATGGAGTACAATGTGGGAAAATCTGAACTTGTCCACTTTGGCTGGAAAAATAGAAAAGCAGTATGCTATTTAACTGGAGGGAGTCAGAGTCATACAGCACAGAAACAGGACCTTCGGCCCATCGTGTCTGTGCCGGCCATTAAGCACCTAACTATTCTAATCCCATTTTCCAGCACTTGGCCCATAGCCTTGTATGCTATGGCATTTCAAGTGCTCATCTAAATACTTCTTAAATGTTGCGAGGGTTCCTGCCTCTACCACCCCTTCAGGCAGTGCGTTCCAGATTCCAATCACCCTGTGGGTGAAATTTTATTTCCTCAAATCCCCTCTAAACCTCCTGCACCTTACCTTAAATCTATGCCCCCTGGTTACTGACCCCTCCGCTAAGGGAAATAGTTTCTTTCTATCTAACCTATCAATGCCCCTCATAATTTTGTATATTTCAATCATCTCTCCCCTCAGCCTTCACTGCTCTAAGGAAAAAAAACCCTAGCCTATCCAGTCTCTCTTCATAGTGAAATGCTCCAGCCCAGGCAACATCCTGGTCAATCTCCTTTGCACCCTCTCCAGTGCAATCACATCCTTCCTACTGTGTGGTGCCCAGAACTGTACACAGTACTCCAGTTGTGGCCTAACCAGCATTTTATACAGCCCCATCACCTCCCTGCTCTTACATTATATGCCTCGGCTAATAAAGGCAAGTATCCCATATGCCTTCCTAACCACCTTATCGACCCGTGCTGTTGCCTTCAGTGATCTATGGACAAGTACACCAAGGTCCCTCTGACCCTCTGTATTTCCTATGGTCCTATCATCCATTGTACATTCCCTTGCCTTGTTAGTCCTCCCAAAATGCATCACCTCACACTTCTAGATTGCAGAACTCTGTGGTAGAGGGATCTGGGTGCCCTGGTACATAAATCGCAAAAAGTTAGTATGCAGGTGCAGCAAATGATTAGGAAGGAAAATGGAACGTTGGTGTTAATTGCAAGGGGAATCGCATATAAAAGTAGAGAAGTTTTACTGCAGCTGTACAGGTCCTTGGTGAGACCACATCTGATGTACTGTGTACACCTTTGTTCTCCTTATTCGAAAAGGATATAATCGCGTTCGAAGCAGTTCAGAGATGGTACACTCAACTCATTCCGGGGATGACGGGCTTAGTTTATGAAGAAAGGTTGAGCAGGTTGGGCCTATATCCATTGGAGTTTAGAAGAATGAGAGGTAATCTTATTGAAACATATAAGATCCCGAGGAGACTTGATAGAGTGGAAATCAGATGTTTCCTTTTGTGGGGAGACTAGAACTAGGGAACACAGTTTAATCACAGTATCTTTAGAAAAAGTCAACGTGTTTTTATTAAAGGGAAATAAATACTGTTTGACAAATTTATTAGTTTTTTTGAGGATGTAACTAGTAGGGTTGATAAAGGGGAACCAGTAGATGTAGTATAACTGAATTTCCAAAAGCATTTGATAAGGTGCCACACAAAAGGTTAATTGGCAAGATAAAGGCTCATCGAATTGGGGTAATATATTAACATGGATAGATGATTGGTTAACAGACAGGAAGCAACGAGTGGGCATAAACTGGGCATTTTCAAGTTGGCAGGCAGTAAATAGTGGAGTGTCGCAAAGATCAGTGCTGGGGCCTGAGCTATTAAAATATATTAATGACTTAGATGAAGAGACAGAGAGTAATGTGTCTAAGTTTGCTGATGATTCAAAGGTAGGTGGAAAGATAAGCTGTGGGAGGACAGAGAGAGGCTGCAAAGAGATATAGACAGGTTAAGTAAGTGGGCAACAAGATGGCAGATGGAGTATAACGTAGGGAAGTGTGAAGTTATTCACTTTGGTCATAAGAATAAAAAAGCAGATTTTTTTAAAAAAAGGTGTGAAACTTGTAAATGTCGATGTTCAAAGAGACTTGGGTGTGCTTGTACAAGTAATGCAGAAAGTTAACATGCAAGTACAACAAGCAATTAGGATGGCAAATGGTGTGTTGGCCTGCATTGCAAGAGGATTGGAGTACTGGAATAAGGAAGTATTGCTACAATTGTACAGGGTTTTGGTGAGACCACATCTGGAATACTGTGTGCAGTTTTGGTCTCCACATTTAAGAAAGGATATACTTGCACTGGAGGCAGTGCAGCAAAGGTTCACTAGATTAGTCCCTGAGATGAGGGGATTGTCCTATGATGAGAGATTAAGTAAATTGGGCCTGTATTCTCTGGACTTCAGAAGAATGGGAGGTGATCTCATTGAAACATATAAGATTCTAAAGGGGCTGGATACGGTAGAGGCAATGATTATTGCCGCTGGTCGGGGAATCTACAACACAGGGGCACAGTCTCAGGATAAGGAGCCAATCATTTAGGACTGAGATGGAGAAATTACTTCACTCAAAGGGTTGTGAATCTTTGGAATTCTCTACCCCAGATGTTGTGGATGCTCCATCGTTGAATACATTTAAGGTTGCGATAGATAGATTTTTGGTCTCTCGGGGAATCAAGGGATATGGCAAGCAGGCGGGAAAGTGGAATTAAATCCGAAGATCAGCCATGATTGTTTTGAATGGCGGAGCAGGCTCAATGGGCCACATGGTCTACTCTTGCTCCTATTTCTTGTGTTCTTGTTTACGAATAAGAGGTCTCACTTTTAAGAGAGATGAGGAGAAATTTTTTCTCTCAGTGGGTCGTTAGTCTGTGGAAGTCTCTTCTTCAGATAGCCGTGGAGGCTGGGTCACTGAATTTATTCAAAGCTGAGTTAGATAAGAGTTTTGATCGACAAGGGAGTGAAGGATTATGTGCGGTAGGCGGGAAAGTGGAGTTGAGGCCTCAATCAGTTCAGCCATGATCTTATTGAATGGCTGAGCAGGTTCGAGGAGCCGGATGACCTACTCCTGTCCCTAATTCTTGTGTGTTCTTTTGCTGAGATGAGGTAGTAAGAAATACTGGAGGATAGTTATAAGCCATCTTGTTTAATTCAATTTGATGAGCCACTAATCTGGGGAAGTGTGGAGTATTCTTTATTTTATAATACTTTGCGAAGCTAAGTTGTAGGAATTCAATTGAGCCAGTCTGATAATAATCACTATTCTGTATCATCGCCCTGCTATAAAATAAAACAGCTTATCAATTTGTATCTGGCCTTGTTGCAGCAAGGGTTTGCCCAGTCCACTTTTGGGGAGATTGAAGAGGCACATGTGAAAAGACATGGATATCCAGTATTGTGCACAAGGGCACTACTGTTATGCCCTTGGGTCAGGTTTTCTTATAAATAGATACAGGACACTGCAAGCTAATTCCCATAAAAGGAAGATGCTCACACCACTTAGGAGATAGAACTGAACCAGAGAAGGTACTAATGGCAGACCTGTTTTTATAACATGTAACTGACTGCATTCACCAGACTAAGGCAAAGTATTCAAATGGGAAATGTCTGTCCCAAATGGAGTTTCTTTCCTTCAATACCTCGGTTAGAAATCACTGTCAAAAGTAGCTTGGTGTCAGGTATAGGGTTCCCACTCCCAACTATCACGCAGCAGCCCGGACTGCAAATGTGTAGATGTCAGATGAGGTCAGGACTAAGCTTGGGTGGGATGCTCTCTATGGTTGATTAGCCTGCCAATTCTCACTGTTTAGTCTAACCCATGTAGTGTGCCCTTTCAGGTGAGGTACTGAAGGGTGCACAATGTCTGTGGAACTCAAATCCAGCAAGACTAACTGTCTTCAAGTGGATGCATAAAAAGTAGAGGCACTGATATCACTTGCTACAGATGGGAAAGCGTTACAAACATACATTCAATCAACATGTGCAAAGAAATGAACACAAGTCAAAATTAACTGAGACATGAAAGGCAACTGGGATTGTCAATGCTCCAAAATACAGCACAATCATTCAATGTTTGGAGATAACGTGTGCAATATAACATGACCAGGATCCCATACCTGCATGCTCGTAGACCCCGCGCCTTCTGAACATCACATAATCGGCCGGTCGCTTTCAACCCCATTGTTCCGACTACTGAGTCTCGAACATACTGCCTGCAGTAGAAAAGAACCAGTGGATCACCAATCTAGCTTGAGAGAAAAGTGACAGAAATCACATGTGTGACACTCTAGTTCAGTTGAGTTAACAGGCACTGCTCTCTTCATTTCCATCCAGCACTCAATCAGGTAGCAAAGTAAGTGATAATTTGTAAGGCCCATCGAACGTGTCAAGCAAGTTAATTTTCTAACAGAATGAAATCTGGGACAAAAGGATTAAATTATGAGGGTAGGTTGCACAGATTAGGCTTGTATTCCCTTGGCTATAAAAGGTTAATGGGTGATCTAAATGAGCTGTTTTAAAAGATTTGATAGGAAAAGTGGGGAAGGAGAAATCAAGGGGATATAACTTTAAAATTAGAGCTAGGCCATTCAAGGATGATGTCAGGAAACACTTCTTCACACAAAGGGGAATGGAAGTTTAGAACGCTCCCTCCCAAAAAGCTGCTGAGGCTGGGGGTCAACTGAAAATTTCAAAACTGTAATCAGCAGATATCTGTGAGGCAATATAACAAGATATGGAACAAAAGCAGGTAAATGGAGTTAAGGTACAATTCAGCCATGATTTAACTGAACACAGGTCCTGTGCAAAAAAAAAGCAGGATAATTCCAACCCGGCCAATTACCGCTCGATCAGTCTACTCCTGATAGTCAGCAAAGTGATGGAAGGGGTCATCGACAGAGCTATCAAGCAACACTTGCTCAGCAATAACCTGCTCACTGATTCTCAGTTTGGGTTCCACCAGGACCACTCAGCACCTGACCTCATTACAGCCTTGGTCCAAATGTGGACAAAAGAGCTGAACTCCAGAGGTGAGATGAGAGTGACTGCCCTTGACATCAAGGCAGCATTGGACTGGGTATGGCATCAAGGAGCCCTAGCAAACCTGGTGTCAATGGGAATCAGGGGGAAAACTCTCCGCTTGTTGGAGTCATTTCTAACACAAAGGAAGATGGTTGTAGTTGTTGGAGGTCAACCATCTCAGTCTCAGAACATCAGTATCATAGGCCCAACCATCTTCAGTTGCTTCGTCAATGACCATCCCTCCATCATAAGGTCAGAAGTGGGGATGTTCGCTGATGATTGCACAATGTTCAGGACCACTCATGACTCCTCAGATACTGAAGCAGCCCATGTCCATATGCAGCAAGACCAGGACAACATCCAGACTTAAGCTGATAAGTGGCAAGTAACATTTACGCCACACAAGTGCCAGGCAATGACCATTTCAAACAAGAGAGAATCTAACCATCGTCACTTGACGTTCAATGGCATTACCATCACTGAATCCTCCACTAACATCCTGGAGGGCACCATTGATCAGAAACTGAACTGGACAAGCCACATAAATGCTACAAGAGTAGGTCAGAGGCTGTTTCCCCAATGCCTGTCCACAAGCTACAAGGCACGTCAGGAGTGTGATGGAATATCCTCCACGTGCCTGGATAATGCAGCTCCAACAACACTCAAGAAGCTGGACATCATCCAGGACAAAGCAGACCGCTTGACTGGCACCCAATCCACCACCGACACACAGTGGCAGCAGTGTGTACCATCTGCAAGATGCACTACAGCAACTCATCAACAAAGGCAGCAGATGCATGGGAACACCACCACCTGCAAGCTCCTCTCCAAGTCACACACCATCCTCACTTGGAACTATATCACTGTTCCTTCACTGTTGCTGGGTCAAAATCCTGGAACTCCCTTCCTAACAAGGGGAGGCGGTGGCGTATTGGTATTGTCACTGGACTAGTAACCCAGAGACCCAGGTATTGCTCTGGGGACATGGGTTCAAATCCCACCACAGCAGAAGGTGGAATTTGAATTCAATTAATAAATCTGGAATTAAAAGCTAGTCTAATGATGGCCATGAAAGCATTGTCAATTGTTGTCAAAACATCTGGTTCACTAATGTCCTTTAGGGAAGGAAATCTGCTGTCCTTACCTGGTCTGGCCTACAGGTGACTCCAGATCCACAGCAATGTGGTTAACTCTTACATGCCCTTGAAATGGCCTAGAAGCCACTCAGTTCAAGGGCAATTAGGGATGGGCAATAAATGCTGGCCTGACCTGCAATGCCCACATCCCATGAATAAAAAAAAAGCACTGTGGGTGTACCTACACCCCAAGCACTGCAGCAGTTCAAGAAGGCAGCTCACCACCACCTTCTCAAGGGCAATTAGGGATGGACAATAAATGCTGGCATAGCCAGCGACACACCCACATCCCATGAAAAAAAAAAGCTGACTAGGATACCGCCCTGAATGGCCTACTCCTGTTCCAAGGTTCTTCCTATGTAACTGAAGTCAAAAGTGGATGTTTTGTTGTAGTTTTTAAAATGCAATCTTGTTTTCAGATCAGCTAAAACCACAAGGATTGTCATCAGCCCTCCACTAAACAGATGCCAACTATATCATGAGAATTAGCTCACTGGAATAAATAGTGCTTATGCAGAGTGCCAATGCAAACAGTTTTTAGATCACATGGATACGGAATCCAACAGACCTTAATGAATTGAGGACACACATCAGTGTTAAAGCACAGAGGATGGATGAACTGAATGGATGCTCCCAGCATGTGTACAAATTATCTGACTTAACTATAGCTAAAGTTACTAAACTGGTTGGTTACTTACAGAAACATTTAAAAAAAACTCAAGATTAGGGCAAGGCTTAAATCCCTTCATGGTATTTCCTTTTACCATCTCTATAACCTCAAGACCTAGAACGAGCCTGTCCCAACTCTGCATTCCTCGAATTCCAACCTCTTATACATCACCCTTTTGCCTCACCACACCATTGGCAGCTGTGCCTCAAGTCCTCTGGGCCCCAAACTCTGGAATTCCTTCCCCAAATCTCTCCAACCTTGTTACCTCCCTCTTCTGCTAAAAGACCCTCCTTAAAACCTATCAATTTACCCAAATTCTTGGTCATTCATCTGTTCTAATATCTCCGTATGTGGCTCAGTGTGAAATTCTGTTTTGATAACACTTTGGTAAAAGGCCTTGGGATGTTTTACTATGTCACAGAGGCTATATAAATGCAAGCTGCTGTTGTATACCTGGGCACAGTAAAGATGTAGATTCTGGCTTGTAAGAGACTCAATCTGCTTATGAAAATTGTAGACCCATGACCACAAAAATGGTGCTGGGGAAACAACTCCAACTGTAACAATCATCCTAACCTACTCTCTCACCTTGGCACAGTTAGTTTAACAGCAACACTCGACTGTGGAAAGATGAGTGCCACCTCTGTGAACATTCTTATGGTGGAAATAGGTGGGAGGCAAGAGGCATCGGTGGACGAGTGAACTTGATTAAATTCCCAGTGCAGGGTTTAATGTTTGATTTTGTTTTATATGAGCAACTTAACTTACATTAACTTGGTTCATGGTTGTCCTTCACCGCCAACATATATGTCAAAGTAAAATGCAAACACAAAGAAACACAAACACGAGATATACAAAGACAAGGCATCCCATCTATCTGTTACTCTAATGTCTCTTCATTTTGATGGATATGTTTATCCTATCAGAAGGAAGAGTTAAGCTTAATGAATGGCATAAGTTAAACTGCTCTACAACTACTACTGTTAATGCTATGTCCTTACCAAAATTAAAGGCTAATAAACTGCATTTCATAACAGAAGTCTATTTTTCGCTGGCGAGGCAAATCAGGAGGATGTATAATACTGACTTCTTTAGCATAAAACTACTTCTCACTCATGCAGTTACTAAAGATATGACAGGAAACAGGGCTAGCCTAGGGAGGTGGAAAGCTGGATGCACAAATTAAATCATTTGCGACAACAGTGGATAACAGAATCCAGGATTCCTAAATAAGTGAAGCAATAGCATCAAGAGCAATATGAATCTATGCTGTTCAGGAACCATGAGCACAATTTTGTTATAACTCAGCGAAAAAGAGGAGCTACACATTTGCACTCGGCAATTCCTGACAGGATGAAGTTCAGTGGTCATTTAAAAGTAATAGCAACTGGCTATAACGACCTAGATATTGCTATAATGCAAGGAAAATGAAAAGCCCTCAACCTTTCAAGGACAAAGGAAACAATCATTCCAGCTGAGTATTCAATCTTTCCCATTCACTACCAATTTTTCTTAATAGTCTTACATGCTCCTGCATTACGCAGTGAGTTCACTCAAGCTCTACATTGTGATAAAATCCACCACTGTGTTAAATTGTGTTCATTAGACACAACAGCTTGATTTTACAATATAAAGCCAAAGTAAGAAATGTTATGGAGCACGAATGGATAGAAAAGCCTGCTGGGCTGCACAGTCCCCAACAAAATTAGCAACTGAACAATGACTGACTTACAGTTGCTCAGATACTTCTGATGGTGAGAGCCAGAATCCCAACCAACAAGGTCACAGCAGGCATTCCCAAGCCTGAAGACCCAAATTTGACTGCCCTTGTTGAGTGGGTGGGTGGGGGCAGCGGTGGTGGGGGTGGGGAGGGAGGGGGAAAGAGGATGTGGAGAAACAGACACAGTAATTGCAGCTTCTTTGCTGGCCTGTAAAATGTAACTCGCCGCCAAACTGGTAGGTGGACGGAGAAAGAAAAGGTGCAAAACCAGTTTTCAACCTACAGAATAGGATCTTCCTCTCAGATCCAGAAATACCGGCAGCCAATTTGAAGTTTTACGCAAAAATTAGTTTGACAGTGCAGCCTATATGAGAGTTAATAATTTTGACCGAGGTCAGTGATCAGATTAGGAGTGCAGCCTATTTGTAGGGATGGTTTATGTGCTCGTCAATGCGGTAAGTACTCGAGCATAAGTATGTTTCAGCTATTGCTAAAGCTCACACCCTGAATTTATATAACACCTTTAACATAGAAAAATGCTCCAAGACACTCCACATAGGTGTAGTCAGATACCAATGGTCACTGAGACAAAGGAGACATTCAGATAGGTTAAAGACATGAGTATTAAAGAGGGTCCTTAAGGAAGATAAGGAAGTTGAGAGGAACCGGGTTGGGGGGGTGGAGACAGATGGCTTCAGGGAGGTAGAGAGGCAAAGAGCTTTAGGGAAGTAATTCCAAAGCATGGGCCTAAAAGGCTGAAAGCACAGCTGCCAACAGTGGGGGGGAAGTGGTGGTGGGGGGAGGTTGGCAGTGGTGGGGTGGCAGGGTTGCACAAGGAAGTTTGGGGAAATGCGAAGTTGGGGGTGGGGGGGTGGGGTGGGGGGACAAGTGTAGGGCTGGAGAAAGGGAGAGAAAAGGCTATGAAGGGATTCAAGCTTGAGAATGAGAATTTTAAATTTGAGGTGTTGTGGGATTGTAAACCAATGTACATCATCATGTAGTTCAGTAAGGACATGGTGATGGATGAGTGGGACTTAGTACAGAGTTGTGGATGAACTGAAGTTTATAAAACATGAAAAAATGAGAGGCTGGCCAGGTTAGCGTTTTAATAGTCGAGTTGGACGTGGCAGAGGCATTGATGAGGGTTTCAGTGGCGGATGTTTGAGGCAGGAGCTGAGATGGGTGATCATACTGAGGTGGATGTAATCTATCGTTGTGATGCAAAGGAAGTGGGATCACAGCAGCTTAGCTTAGGGTCAAGATTGCGAACAGCCTGAGACAATGGCTGGGGGTGAGGATGAGCTGGAATCAGTGCTAGAGTTTGTGTTGGGGAGCTGAAGACAATGGCTTTGGTTTTTCTAATGTTTAACTGGGGCTCATCTGAGACTGGATATCAAACAGTCTAAAAAAAGGCAGTAGAGGGATTGAAGAGATGGTGGAGAGGTAGAGTTGGGTGTCTTCAGTGTACATGTGGAAGATGACCCATGTCTGTGGATGATGTTACCATGGAGAAACATGAAGACAAGAGGAATGGTACAAGGGCAGATCCTTATTGGACTGCAGAGGTAATGGTACTGGGCATGAAGAACAACCAATACTGGACATACTTTGGCTATGAATGGGAAAGACCAAAGCCATTGTCTTCAGGCCCCGACACAAACTCTGTAACCTCGCCACTCATTCCACTCCCCACCCAGCTATTAACTCAGGCTGAATCAGGCTGTTTGCAGTCTCAACCTCCTGTCCTGTGGAAGGTGAGGACAATCCCACCTAGCTGGACAATGAAGGAAAGGCGGTTGAACAAGGATGGTGCAGTCAACCATGTCAAAGAGACTGAGGAGGGCAATAGGAAAAATGCACCACCATCAACTAGGATATCATCTTTTTAAACAAATGTAATAGTTCCAAGATAGTGAGATATTATTCACAGTTGTGAATATATGGCAGCACAGGTTCAACTTTTAAAGAAGTGTTAAGTTTATCAACATCCTTAACTTTTCACCAGTTTTCCCCTTTCCAAATAAAGCTATATTAGACACCAGTGGGATGTCCAGCTAGACACTGGATGACAACAAACTGATAATTACTTTTTGATCTTCTCAATTTTAGATTTTTCAGCAGTCCATTAAAATTAATCTTAAATGAGATACCGGGAATACATACAATTCATTGAATTTTTGGAAAAGGTAATGTACAGTCGGGGGAAATGATACACAGGCCCTAGTGAATGAGCTGAAATCTATCCAGCTGCTACTGCAGCATCACAAAATCTAAGAATTGTTACAGCACAGAAGGAGGCCATTCAGCCCATTGTGTCTGCACTGGCTCTCCGAATGAGCAATTCACTTAGTGCCATTCCCCCGCCTTCTGCCTGTAACCTTGCACATTTCAGATAACAGTCTAATTCCCATTTGAATGCCACGATTGAACCTGCCTCCACCACACTCTCAGGCAGTGCATTCCAGCCCTTAACCACTTACTGCATGACAGTTTTTCCGCATGTCACTACTCCTTTTGCCAATTAACTTAAATCTGTGCCCTCTCGTTCTCGATCTTTCATGAGTGGGAACAGTTTCTCCCTATCAACTCTGTCCAGACCCTCATGATTTTGAATACCTCCATCAAGTCACCTCTCGGCGTTTTCTTCTCCAAGGAAAACAGTCCCAACTTCTCCAATCTGTCTTCATAACTGAAGTTCCTCATCCCTGGAACCATTCTCATGAATTTTTTCTGTACTCTCTCCAATACCCTCACATCTTTCCTAAAGTGCAGCACCCAGAAATGGATGCAATACTCCAGCTGAGACCTAACTAGAGTCTTATACAAGTTCAACACAACTTCCTTGGTCTTGTACTCTCTGCCCCTTTTAATAAAACATAGGGTACTGCATGCTTTATTAACCACTCTCTCAACTTGTCCTGCTACCTTCAATTAATAATGCACATATACACCCAGGTCCCTCTGCTCCTGCACCTCCTTTAGGGTTGTACCCTTAATTTTATACTGTCTCTCCATGTTGTTCCTATTAAAATGAATCACTTCACATTTCTCCACATTGTTCACCCATTCCACCAACTTGTCTATGTCCTTTTGGAGCTCTATGCTATCCTGCTCACAGTTCACAATGCTTCTAAGTTTCGTATCACCCACAAATTTTGAAACTGTGCTGTATACCAAGGTCTAGGCCATTAATATATATTAATTAATATATATCTGGAAGGTCAAGCCTCCCAGCGCTGGGGAACTCCACTACAAACCTTCCTCAAGCCCGTGAAACATAGGTTAATCACTACCCTCTGTTTCCTGTCACACAGCCAATTTCGTATCCAAAAGCTATAACTTTGCTCACAAGTCTGTTGAGCAGCATTGTATTAAATATTAATTTTAAATAATAATAATTGCATCAGAATATTAAACCTAGGAATGAGGGGTTGCAGAAATGGAGAGAACTTACTTGCCACATTTGGTGCATTCTTCCACAAACATGTTGCCATGGAGTTCTGACAGCTTGTCTCTGTGGAAAGAAAACCCAGTCAGAACATGAAAACCCAGCCTGTGTATTTACACAGAATTTACAACTCAGAAGCAGCCCATCTGGCCCAACTGGTCCAGGTCAGCGTTTAGGCTCCACACGAGTCTCCTCCCAACCCTACTTCAGCTAACACCATCAGCATTTCCTTCCTCCCCCATGGGCTTATCTAGCTTCCCTCAACCACTCCACAAGGTAAAGGCCTGCTCAGGTCGGGAAAAAGAACCCGACTAAACCACAGCGAACCAGAGCCCCTCCAATTTTGCCCCGAGCCCGACTGGATGGACCATCCCTTGACTTACCTTCGGACTCGGAACCTCCAGGAAGCTGCAGTGCATGCGTGATGATGTCATAGTGATGTCACTCGCTCACTGCGCAGACTCTGTTTCGTCCCAGACTCCCAGCTCAGGTTAATTTTTTAAATTTCAATACTTACCAGCAGAGCACTTACCCTGTGTGTCCGGCCCAGCCTGACCCAGACCCGACAGCTGGATCCTGAAGATGGGCCCGACCCGACCCGAACCCGACAAATGTCGTCGGGTCCCATCAGGTTCGGGTCAGGTAGCAGGCCTTTACCACAAGGTAGCAAGTTCCACATTCCATTCACTCTCTATTGGATTTAATGGTGACTATCTTATGTTTATGACTTGTAGTTATGGACACCCCTACAAGTGGAAACAGCAATTGTTTCAAAACAAATATGGCTATCAGTGAAGAATGGAGTGCGGCAAGGACTTCAAATGACAGAGTTCTCACTCGCTGGGTCTTCACTGGGAGCTAGTGTACGGTCAGAGATAGAAGTGGAACACACTTGGGGGTCCAGCCAAGGACTGAGGCCTGCACTGTAAGATTTGACTGCAAATTTTTAAAATCTAATTTTTAAAGGATCCCCTTACAAAGGAAGCCGCAACCAGGAGTGCTCCTCGATGGACTAGCATGCCTCTGCTGTAGTTTCTGGAGTCTGAAAATGTGGCATCCTAGATGTACCACTAGTAACATCAGCCAAATATCAGACCGAGTAATTATCAGCAAGTGCCCAATGTCATGTCTGCAAAAGTAAACACCTTCATTTCGCACCTCAAACAATTGACAGCAGCTGGATAGAGCTCTGGTTGGGGGAGGGAGTGGAAGGGGGGAAGTGGCGGACTCTCTGGACAATCCAGTGATGATCAGGACAACCATATTATAAGACTGTTTAGAAACTACAGGATTCCCCTTCCAAGCCCAGAACATATCACAGACTGCACACATGTAGCTCTGCATGCTCTTTTCCGATCTGTTGGTTGCGGGATCGCTTAGCTCTGTCTATAGCATGCTACTTCCACTCTTTAGTATGCATGTAATCCTGTGTTGTAGTTTCACCAGGTTGGGACTTCATTTTTAGGTATACCTAGTATTGTTTCTGGCATGTTTTCCTGCAGTCCAAATTGAACCAAGGTTTGTTCCCTGCTTTGATGGCAATGATATAAGGAGGGTGTCATGCAGACCCACACCTACCAAGAATGAGGCATATTAATTTTGTCATATGATCAATTTTAAACTGTTGCTGGAGTGAAGAAATGACTTGTTTGAAGATCACCAGACACTGGGCAGGCAGGACATTTGCATACTAAGAGACGCTGCTTGTGGAGACAAAGGACTATTCCCTGATCCAAATAATAGTGTACTTTGATCACCAGACATTGAAGGTGTAAGGAAGCTCATTCCAGGGCCTGTTAAGACAATACAATCCACAAACGTAGAAGTGACTGACCACATGATTGACCTACTGGCCCACTTGGATTTTTATTTGTGCTACACAGAAAAGAATTCAGAAGGCAATTTGCAACTGAAGCTGGAACAAGGAAGCCCCTCTCCTGGCTGGCTCTCTCTTGCCTTCTCCCAAACCACTGGACCCACAGAAGACACGTACACCTCAAGAGAGAAAAGACTCATAGAAACATAGAAAATAGGAGCAGGAGTAGGCCATTCGGCCCTTCGAGCCTGCTCTGCCATTCATTATGATCATGGCTGATCATCCAACTGTTCCTGCTTTCTCCCCAGACCCTTTGATCCCTTTAGACCCAAGAGCTATATCGAACTCCTTCTTGAAAACATACAATGTTTTGGCCTCAACTGCTTTCTGTGTTGCAAATTCCAAAGGCTTACCACTCTCTGGGTGAAGAAATTTCTCCTCATTTCAGTCCTGAAAGGATTACCTCACATCCTCAGACTATGACCCCTGGTCCTGGACTCCCCCACCATCGGGAACATCCTTCCTGCATCTACCCTGTCAAGTCCTGTTAGAATTTTACAGGTATCTATGAGATCCCCCCTCACTCTTCTGAACTCCAGATAATATAATCCTAACTGACTCAATCTCTCCTCATACGTCAATCCCGCTATCCCAGGAATCAGTTTGGTAAACCTTCGCTGCACTCCCTCAATAGCAAGAACATCCTTCCTCAGATAAGGAGACCAAAACTGCACACAATATTCCAGGTGTGGCCTCACCAAGGCCCTGTATAACTGCAGCAAGACATCCCTGCTCCTGTACTCGAATCCTCTCGCTATGAAGGCCAACATACCATTTGCCTTTTTTGCTGCCTGTTGGACCAGCAGACCTTCAGCGACTGGTGCACGAGAACACCCTGGTATCGCTGCATATTCCCCTCTCAGTTTCGAGCCGTTCAGATAATAATCTGCATTCCTGTTTTTGCTACCAAAGTGGATAACCTCACATTTATCCACATGATACTGCAACTGCCATGCATTAGCCCACTCACTACTCAACTTGTCCAAGTCACCCTGAAGCCTCTCTGCATCCTCCTCATAACTCACCCTCCCACCCAGTTTTGTGTCATCTGCAAATTTGGAGATATTACATTTAATTCCCTCATCTAAATCATTACGAAGTCAATAAAAAGGAATGAAACCGGACAGACCACCAGGCATCGACCGAGGCACCGGAAACGACAACGGGAAACCCAGCTCTGTCGACCCTGCAAAGTCCTCCTTACTAACATCTGGGGGCTTGTGCCAAAGTTAGGAGAGCTGTCCCACAAACTAGTCAAGCAACAGCCTGACATAGTCATACTCACGGAATCATACCGGACAGACAATGTCCCAGACACTGTCATCACCATCCCCGGGTATGTCCTGTCCCACCAGCAAGACAGACCCAGCAGAGGTGGCGGCACAGTAGTATACAGTAGGGAGGGAGTTGCCCTGGGAGTCCTCGACTCTGGACCCCATGAAGTCTCGTGGCATCAGATCAAACATGGACAAGGAAACCTCCTGCTGATTACCACCTACCGCCCTCCCTCAGCTGATGAGTCAGTACTCCTCCATGTTGAACAGCACTTGAAGGAAGCACTGAGGGTGGCAAGGGCACAGAATGTACTCTGGGTGGGGGACTTCAACTAGCACCACTACTGACCGAGCTGGCCGAGTCCTAAAGGACATATCTGCTGGACTGGGTATGCGGCAGGTGGTGAGGGAACCAAGAGGGGAAAACATACTTGACGTCGTCCTCACCAAACTGCCTGCCGCAGATGCATCTGTCCATGACAGTATTGGTAGGAGTGACAACCGCACAGTCCTTGTGGAGACAAAGTCCCGCCTTCACATTGAAGATACCCTCCATCGTGTTGTGTGGCACTATCACTGTGCTAAATGGGATAGATTTCGAACAGATCTAGCAATGCAAAATTGGGCATCCATGAGGCGCTGTGGGTCATCAGCAGCAGCAGAATTGTACTCAACCACAATCTGTAACCTCATGCCCTGGCATATCTCCCACTCTACCATTACCATCAAGCCAGGAGACCAACCCTGGTTCAATGAAGAGTGCAGGAGGGCATGCCAGGAGCAGCACCAGGCATACCTCAAAATGAGGTGTCAACCTGGTGAAGCTGCAACACAGGACTATCTGCGTGCCAAACTGCATAAGCAGCATGCGATAGGCAGAGCTAAGTGATCCCATAACCAACGGATCAGATCTAAGTTCTGCACTCCTGCCACATCCAGTCGTGATTGGTGGTGAACAATTAAACAACTAACTGGAGGAGGTGGTTCCACAAATATCCCCAACCTTAATGATGGGGGAGCCCAGCACATCAGTGCGAAAGATAAGGCAGAAGCATTTGCAACAATCTTCAGCCAGAGATGCCGAGTTGATGATCCATCTCGGCCCCCTCCTGAAGTCCCCAGCATCACAGATGCCAGACTTCAGCCAAATCGGTTCACTCTGCGTGATTTCAAGAAACGACTGAAGTCACTGGATACTGCAAAGGCTATGGGCCCTGACAATATTCCAGCAATAGCACTGAAGACCTGTGCTCCAAAACTTGCTGCACCCCTAGCCAAGTTGTTCCAGTACAGCTACAACACTGGCATCTACCCTGCAATGTGGAAAATTGCCCAGGTATGTCCTGTACACAAAAAGCAGGACAAATCCAACCTGGTCAATTACCGCCCCATCAGCCTACTCTCAATCATCAGTAAAGTGATGGAAGGTGTCATCAACAGTGCCATCAAGCAGCACTTGCTTAGCAATAACCTGCTCAGTGACGCTCAGTTTGGGTTCCGACAGGGCCACCCAGCTCCTGACCTCATTACAGCCTTGGTTCAAACATGGACAAAAGAGCTGAACTCGAGGTTAGGTAAGAGTGATTGCCCTTGACATCAAGGCAGCATTTGACCGAGTATGGCATCAAGGAGCCCTAGCAAAACTGAGGTCAATGGGAATCAGGGGGAAAACCCTCCGCTGGCTGGAGTCATACCTAGCGCAAAGGAAGATGGTTGTGGTTGTTGGAGGTCAATCACCTCAGCTCCAGGACAACACTGCGGGAGTTCCTCAGGGTAGTGTCCTAGGCCCACCCATCATCAGCTGCCTCATCAATGACCTTCCTTCAATCATAAGGTCAGAAGTGGCGATGTTCGCTGATGATTGCACAATGTTCAGCACCATTCCTGACTCCTCAGATACTGCAGCAGTCCATGCAGAAATGCAGCAAGACCTGGACAATATCCAGGCTTGGGCTGATAAGTGGCAAGTAATATTCGCACCACACAAGTGCCAGGCAAAGACCATCTCCAACTAGAGAGAATCTAACCAGTTCTGAAGAAGTTTCACTGACCTGAAATGTTAACTGCTTCTCTCTCCACAGATGCTGCCAGACCTGCTGAGTATTTCTAGCATTTCTTGTTTTTATTTCAGATTTCCAGCATCTGCAGTATTTTGCTTTTATTTTAGAGAATCAAACCATCTCCCCTTGACATTCAATGGCATTACCATCGCTGAATCCCTCACTATCAAAATCCTCGGGGCTACCATTGACCAGAAACTGAACTGGAGTAGCCATATAAATACTGTGGCGACAAGAGCAGGTCAGAGGCTAGGAATCCTGCAGCGAGTAACTCATCTCCTGACTCCCCAAAGCCTGTCCACCATCTACAAGGCACAAGTCAGGAGTGTGATGGAATACTCTCCACTTGCCTGGATGGGTGCAGCTCCAACAACACTCAAGAAGCTCGACACCATCCAGGACAAAGCAGCCCGCTTGACTGGTACCCCATCTACAAACATTCACTCCCTCCACCACCGACGCACGGTGGCAGCAGTGTGTACCATCTACAAGATGCACTGCAGCAATGCACCAAGGCTCCTTAGACAGCACCTTCCAAACCTGCGACCTCTACCAACTAGAAGGACAAGGACAGCAAATGCATGGGAACACCACCACCTGCAAGTTCCCCTCCAAGTCACACACCATCCTGACTTAGAACTATATCGCCGTTACTTCACTGTCGCTGGGTCAAAATCCTGGAACTCCCTTCCTAATAGCACTGTGGGTGTACCTACCCCACATGGACTGCAGCGGTTCAAGATGGCAGCTCAGCACCTTCTCAAGGGCAATTAGGGATGGGCAATGAATGCTGGCCTGGCCAGCGTCGCCCAAATCCCATGAATGAATAAAAAATATATATATAGTGAATAGCGGGGCCCTAGCACTGATCCCTGCGGTACCCCAATAGTCACTGCCTGCCATTCAGAAAAAGACCCATTTATCCCTACTCTGTTTCCTGTCTGCCAACCAATTTTCTATCCATCGCAATACACTACCCCCAATCCCATGCACTTTAATTTTACACGCTAACCTCTTATGTGGGACTTTGTCGAAAGCCTTCTGAAAGTCCAAATGAACCACATCCACTGGCTCCCCCTTATCAACTATACTAGTTACATCCTCGAACAATTCTAGTCGATTTGTCAAGCACGATTTCCCTTTCAGAAATCCATGCGGACACTGCCCAACTCTACCACTGTTCTCCAAGTGCTCTGCTATAAAATGTTTGATAATGGAGTCTAGAATTTTCCCCACTACCGATGTCAGGCTGACTGGTCTATAATTCCCTGCTTTCTCTCTACCTCCCTTTTTAAATAGTGGGGTTACATTAGCTACCTTCCAATCTGTAGGAACTGTTCCAGAGTCAATAGAATCTTGGAAAATGACCACCAATGCATCCATTATTTCTCGGGCCACTTCCTTAAGTACTCTGGGATGCATACCATCAGGCCCTGGGGATTTATCGGCCTTCAATCCCATCAATTTCCCCAACACCATTTCTCTACTAATACTGATTTCCTTCAGTTCCTCTCTCTCACTAAGACGTGTTCCCCAACATTTCTGGTATGATATTTGTGTCCTCCTTTGTGAAAACAGAACCAAAGTATGCATTTAGTTGGTCAGCCAGTTCTTTGTTCCCCATAATAAATTCCCCTATTCCTGACCTACATTTGTCATCTTCAATCTTTTTCTCTTCACATACCTATAGAAACTTTTACAGTCAGTTTTTATGTTCCCCGCAAGCTTACTCTCATACTCTATTTTCCCCTTCTTAATCAATCTTTTGGTCCTCCTTTGTTGAATTCTATATTGCTCCCAATCTTCAGATCTGTTGTTTTTTCTTGCAAATTTATATGCTTCTTCCTTGGATCTATCTTTGATGGTAATAACATAATGAGGGTGTCATGCAGACTCACACCTACCAAGAACGAGGCATATTAATTTTGCCATATGATCAATTTTAAACTGTTGCTGGAGTGAAGAAATGACTTGTTTGAGGATCACCAGACACTGGGCAGGCAGGGCATTTGCATACTAAGAGACGCTGCTTGTGGAAACAATTAATAATGGATTTTGATCACCAGACATTGAAGGTGTAAGGAAGTTCATTCCAGGGCCTGCTAAGACAATACAATCCACAAAAGCAGAAGTGGTTAAGCCAGTTAGTCACATGATTGACCTACTGGCCAACTTGGGTTTTTATTTGTGTCACACAGAAAAGAATTCAAAAGGCAATTTGCAACGGAAGCTCGAACAAGGAAGCCCCTCTCCTGGCTGGCTCTCTCTTGCCTTCTCCCAAGTCACTGGACCCACAGAAGACACGTAAACCTCAAGAGAGAAAAGACTCTTAAATTGAAACAAGTTGAAGCATGAACAGGGCCCCAACAAATAGCAGGACTTACCGGCAACAAAGACTCCACATTGAACTCAAAGGACAGTGAATAATTGCCTCAAACTTTTCCCCTTTATTCTTTTTACTTTTTCTGTCTCTTACCTGCATGTGTGTTTATCGCGTATGCATGCTAGCGTGGTCGCGTTGCATATTCGTAGTCATTAACCAGATTAGAGTTTAAGATTAATAAACTTCTACCTTTCTTGTTTAAATCTAAGGAAACCTGTCTGATTTCTTTGACTTACAATTGCAGAAGTGAACAAGGATTCACTGAAGAGGGAGCTAAAAACACAGTGTTTCTAAAATTAAATCCTGTTATGGTTAAACCAGGCAAAGGCTAAGAGGGAACCCCTAGACCCCTTTTCAACTGGTCGTAACAAGGTATATGCCAGGCCATTAAGTTACATAGTGTAGTGTCATACAATTCTGCTGCTAATGGACCACAGCACCTCATGGATGCCTAGTTTTGAGCTGCCAGATCGTTTTGAATCTATCCCACTTAGTGCGGTGGTAGTGCCGCACAACATGATGGAGGGTGTCCTCAGTGTGAAAATGGGACATTGCTTCCACAAAGACTGTGGTCACTCCTCCCAATATGGTCATAGATAGATGCGGCTTTAAAGGTAGATTGGTGAGGACGAGATCAATTGGTATTTCCTTCTTGTTGGTTTCCTCACACCTGCCAGGGCCAGTCTGGCAGGTATGTCCTTCAGCATTCGGCAAGCTTGGTCAGTAGTGGTGATATCAAGCCAAGCTTGGTGATGGGCATTGAAGTCCCGCACCCAGTGTACATTCTGTGCCCTTGCTACTCTTTGTACTTCTTCCAAGTGGTGTGTAACATGGAGGAGTACTGATTCATCAGTTGAAGGAGGGCAGGAGGTGGTAATCAGCAGGAGGGCTCCCTGCCCATGTCGGTCCTGAGGCCATGAGACTTCATCGGATCTGCAGTTAATGTTGAGGACTCCCAATGTGATGAAGGAGTCTGGGACATTGTCTATAAAGTATGATGCAGTGAATGTGACTATGGTAGGCTGCTACTTAACAAGTCTCTGAGACTTCTGGCACAAGTCCCCAGGATTTAGTGAGGAGGACTTTGGATGGTCAACTGGGCAGGATGTGCTGCTGGTGTCTAGGTCGATGCCGATTAGTGAACCTGATGGGTTTTAACGACAATCTGATAGTTTCATGATCATCATACTGAGACTATATTTTTATTCCAGATTTATTAATTAATTGAATTTAAATTCCTCCAGCTGCCATGGTGTGATTGGAACTCGGTGAATACAAATGATCCCACAGCAATAGTTTGAACAGCAGGGGATTCTTCCGGTGTCCTGGCCAATATTTATCCCTCAACCGACATCATTAATAGGGATTATCAGGTCATTTATCACAATGCTGTTTGTGGGAGCTTGCTGTACACAAATTGCCTGCCATGTTTCCTACATTACAACCGTGACTATACATCAATAAGTACTTCATTGGTTGTAAAGAGCAGTAGGATGTACTGAGATCATGAAATGTACAATATAAATGCAAGTTTTGACTTTCTTTTTTATTTTGTGGAAATCAAGATGGAACAGCTCACACCCCTCCTCCATGGTACTGCAGTGCCCGCACCAACCCTGCGTCACCTTCAATATTATTGCAACCCATAACGCATGCATAGTCAATCAAAATATCCCCTTTTAAAACCTGCATTAAAAACCTTTATACAACTATCAACGCCTTAAATTAAAATGGATCCATCAAGCGCTAACACGTTTCATGCACTCGTGAAGAGTTGAACAGAATTTCAAACGTATTTGTTTGAAGAGATGTGAAGCTCCAGAATTAGTTTCAATGATCCTGCCTCAAGTGCCTCTGGCCATAAAGAGATTGAAAATGCTATTGCTCGTATGAAAATTGAATCATATGAAGGGCTGGAACCATTAAAACTGTATAGGATGCTAGTTGATTTTTGCAATCATTCTGGCTTCAATAATGAAAATATCACTCATGCAGTCTTTGATAAAAGTTACCCAGTCACAGCCTGATTTCCACCAGCCATCACACTCTACATGATCAAAGACTCCTTCCCACTAATAAATGAAGCTGAAGATGTTCAAAATAAAAGTTACTGCATTGAAAGGCACACTCCAGGCCACACTTTCAAATATACACAGGTTTTTCGGTACAGCCAAACAGTCCAGCACAGGTTTGATTCCCCATTTGCTCACAAAATAGGCTTTGGAAGATGCACTATATATATATATATATATTCCCAAGTAAGTGCTGCCAACGATGCTGCTTTAACCAAGTCATTTCCCTCAAACCAGGCACTGGATAACAAGCTACAATCTTGTGAATATTTCTTCAACAGCAAGTGATTATGTGTCAGTCTACCCTGGAATGGCAAGATATACGGGGCAGTAAGTGCATGGGAACACCATCACCTCCATCTTGCCCTCACATACCATCACGACTTTGACATACATCAATCTTCCTTCATCATTACTGGGTCAAAATCCCGGATCTCCCTATGTAGCATCACTGTAGGAGTACAGTCAACACTGCAGCAGTTTAAGGCGGCGGCCCAGGACCACTTTCAAGTGCAACGAAGGATGAATAATAAATACTGGCCTTGCTAGTGATGGCCATTTCATGAGGATGAATAAATAAAATAGATAACTAAGAGTTATAAGATAGGCAGGGAGGGAGGGGGGAGCGGGGGGAGGGAGAAGAAAGTCGGCAAGAGCAAGATGAACTGAAATCAAACATAAAGTATATGTGCATCCTTTTAACCTGTGGTATAAACAGTATACTGCATGAATAGCTGAGGATGCATTTTACTCTGGTTGTGAGGAAGATTTTTTTTATTCGTTAATAGGGTACAGGCCCATCCCGAATTGTCCTTGAGAAGGTGTTGGTGAGACACCTTCCTGAATCGCTGCAGGGATTGATACAGTCTAGCTAAAATGAACTAAACTTCCTTTTCTTATGCCTGCCTGTTGATATCCTTACACTAAGAGACCATTTCTGTACTAGATCTTTTAAGGGTATAAATGCACAGTTCAAATGGAGTCCTTAGATTCCAATGCACACCCAAAACAATTATAATTTGGGAATAGGAGACAAAGCTTTCAACAGTTTCTGAAATTATAATGCAACACCTTCAGAGTCAGCATTACTGATGACATAGATTCATTCTTTATCCTGAAAATGGGTTACTGCACAAAGAGGGTCACAATCCCAAGGAGTGAGTGAACTGAAGGGAATTCTAGGTTTTATTTTTGGTAAGAAACATGCATTCAGCATATGCACAGGCTCAAAACCATATATTATTGCACGTTCCTGTAGTACTGAGATCCCCAACATTATCAGTTTAAGGTTTGCAAACCCAGGAACTGCAAACATTAACTAACTGCTCTTTACCTGAAGGCTTAGGTAAACTGAAAACTCAATGAGCTGAAAAGAGGTCAAGTTTGAGCTGATGCATTTTGGTAGGAGGAATAGGAGGCCACATATGCTCCTTGGAAAATACTAGTCTAAATGGGGTAGAGGAACAAAGGGATCCAGGTGTATGGATACACAGATTATAATTAGAATCACAGGTTAACAAGGTTGTAAAAATACAAAAATACACTGGGATTAGGATCTAGACAAATAGGACTGAAAAGCAGAAAGTTATGTGAAAATTATATGGACCACACAAAGTGCTATGCAACATTCTGGTCTCCATATTATGAAAAGGATCCAGACATGCTGAAGGTGGTGAAAATAAGATTTACAAGGTTGATACCAGCGCTGAGGTTATAACTATCATGAAAGATTAAACAGGTTGGGGTTCTCGTTTCCAGAAAAGAGAAAGCTGAGGGGTGACATAATACAAGCCTTTAAAAGTATAAAGTGACTTGATAGGGTAGACGTAAAGATATTTCCACTTGTGGGGAAAACCAAACCTTAGATCATAAACATAAGATAACCACTAATAAATCTATCAGGAGAAACTTCCGTATCCAGAGAGTGGCGAGAATGTGGAACTTGCTACCACAGGGAGCAATTGAAGCAAATGGCATTGATGCATTTAAGGGGACGTTAGATAAGATAGATAAGATATGCTGATAGAGTAAGAGGAGGGGCTGAGGAGGTTCATAAAGCATAAGCCTGTTGGACGAAATGGTCTGTTTCTTTGTCTCCCTAAACTTCTTCACCTCTCTACTTCTTTTTCCACCTTTAAAGGTGCTCCTTAAAACCTACCTCTTTGACCAAGGTTTTGGCCATCTGGCTAATATCTCTTTAAGAGGGTGAGTGTTAAATTATGTTTGATAACGCTTGTAAAGTGCCTTGGGTCATTTTATTATGGTAAAGGTGCTATGTTAACACAAGTTGTTGTTGTAATTTCTATGTAGCACTATGTTAAGTGACCGCAATACATACTGGGGAGAACACGTAATTGGATGGTGTGTGTATAAATCTAGTTGTACTCTCAATCGTACATTCATACTAACCTAAAAAGCTGTCAAACGCTCATCAGCAAATTCAAAAAAGCTGACAACCCTAAAATGTAGACAGCTCAAAAAACATCGTTGTTCAAATTTTGGCAGGTGATGATATGGAGTTAGGATGAAACTGCAACAACTTGGGCTTTGTGTGTTATTTCTGATTTCGATTAATTTTATTACATCATGCAAAAGCAGAACTTACAGTAGTAAGCGATGGGTTTTGAAATTATCGAGGAGTATGTGAATGCTGAAGGCAAGAGATTTCTTTCTGGGGATTTTATGAAATTTGGCATTAGCATTTTGAAACCTTCTCCAAGTGTAATTTTTGTAAATTAAGATCGAGGTAGATTTTAACCAACACTCCCATTTTCTCTTGGACATTCTAACTATTTAATCCCTTCTGAATACATCTTTTGCTTCTTTACTTGTACCATTATCATCTTCTTTTGCCTTGCACCATCATCCGTTCTGGCATTGGCTGCGTTTGCTGTCAAGACAACCACTAGGTGGTGCATGCGCAAATGCAGGCTCTTCAACTGGGACGTCAGTGTCTGCGACATTCAGGCAGCTGCCAGGATTAAAGATGGTGCCGCTCAATTTATCACAGGAAATACTTATGGTTAGATCTTTCTAGCAAACTAACCTTACATTAAGTTGGATGGAAGCCCAGTAATATACTACTATGTAGTTATAGGATACTAACTGTAATCCTCAGATTCAATATTCCAGTAATCCTATTAAATACAAAAGAAATTTTATGATTGCATTTCCATTGGAAGACAGTGAATTGGCAATCTGATGGAAAGGAAAATTGGACATATTGGAGTATAAAATGCACTGCCAATTCATTATTGTGATTCGATTATATGACTGACCAGGACTGATTTCACCCAAACACAGCCTCTCACTCCTGCCCCAACGGCTGCTCTCCCCACCTCAGCCACACGCTCCAGACCTCAGTGCTCCCCCTGACTCCCCTGGCCGATTGTTCCCCACTCCTTGCTTTGCGCCACCCCGCTCTCCGGTCGCTCGCTCCCTACTCCCTCACTGACTAGCTCCATGCTGCGTCGCTTCCCTCTTCTCGGCTATTTGCTCCCACATTTGTTCTGTTTCAACGCGCCACCCGAAGAAGCAAGGGGTAACGGGGCGACGTAGGAGCAAGTGGCTGAGAGAAGGGAAACGGCGCGGCATGGAGCTAGCAGCTGGCAGGGTGGTGGTCGGAAAGCAGGGAGTGAGCGGCCGGAGAGTGGGGTGATGCGAAGTGAGGAACAATCGGCCAGGAGACTGGGGAGGGGGGGGGGGGGTGGAAAGCAGTGAGGTCTGGAGCGAGCAGCTGAGCGGGGGAAGCATCGAGGCCAGGAGCGAGGGGAGAGAGCTCCAGCCTCAAAGTTGCCCATTCAGCTGCTTGCCCTAGCTGAATGGAAGGGGGGGGGTGGGGGGGGGGCGGGGGCTGGATAGCCAAAGACGCTGTATTGCTCATGCACGAAGATGGACCAGGCGCGGATAAGTGATGACGTTGGTGCTGCACGGTGATCTCATCCCGCACATGCGCCACTTAGTCCTGACAAGATGTAGCTGTACTTGTGCGCAACTTGGCACATTCTGATGACGTCAGCGGGCCTCTGCGTTGCCAGGAATCACTGTCATTTAATCATTTCTATTCTTCACCCTATCATCTTCTTCTTTGGCCTCCTTGTCTCGAGAGACAATGGGTAAGCGCCTGGAGGTGGTCTGTGGTTTGTGAAGCAGTGCCTGGAGTGGCTATAAAAGCCAATTCTAGAGTGGCAGACTCTTCCACAGGTGCTGCAGATAGAACTGGTTGACAGGGCTGTTACGCAGTTGGCTCTCTCCTTGCGCTTCTGACTTTTTTCCTGCCTACTGCTAAGTCACTTCGACTCACTTTAGGCCCGCCTTTATGGTTGCCCGCCAGCTCTGGCGATCGCTGGCAACTGACTCCCACAACTTGTGATCAATGTCACAGGACTTCATGTCGCGTTTGCAGAAGTCTTTAAAGCGGAGACAAGGACGGCCGGTGGGTCTGATACCAGTGACAAGCTCGCTGTACAATGTGTCCTTGGGGATCCTGCCATCTTCCATGCGGCTCACACGGCCAAGCCATCTCAGGCGCCGCTGGCATAGTAGGGTGTATATGCTGGGGACGTTGGCCGCCTCGAGGACTTTAGTGTTGGAGATACGGTCCTGCCACCTGATGCCAAGGATCCTCCAGAGGCAGCGAAGATGGAATGAATTGAGACTTTGCTCTTGGCTGACGTACGTTGTCCAGGCCTCGCTGCTGTACAGCAAGGTACTGAGGACACAGGCTTGATACACTTGGACTTTTGTGTTCTGTGTCAGTGCGCCATTTTCCCACACTCTCTTGGCCAGTCTGGACATAGCAGTGGAAACCTTTCCCATGCGCTTGTTGATTTCTGCATCGAGAGACAGGTTACTGGTGATAGTTGAGCCTCGGTAGGTGAACTCTTGAACCACTGCCAGAGTGTGGTTGCCGATATTTATGGATGGGGCATTTGCGACGTCCTGTCCCATGATGTTCGTTTTCTTGAGGCTGATGGTTAGGCCAAATTCAGTGCAGGTAGCCGCAAACCTGTCGGTGAGTCTCTGCAGACACTCTTCAGTGTGAGATGTTAATGCAGCAGTCAGCAAAAAGGAGTTCCCTGATGAGGACTTTCCGTACTTGGTTCTTCGCTTTTAGACGGGCAAGGTCGAACAACTTGCCCCCTGATCTTGTGTGTAGGAAAATTCCTTCTTCTGAATACTTGAACGCATGTGAGAGCAGCAGGGAGAAGATCCCAAACAGTGTAGGTGCAAGAACACAGCCCTGTTTCACGCCACTCAGAATAGGAAAGAGGTCTGATGAGGCGCCGCTATGCTGAATTGTGCCTTTCATGTTGTCATGGAATGAGGTGATGATACTTAGTAGCTTTGGTGGACATCCAAACTTTTCTAGTAGTCTGAAGAGACCACGTCTGCTGACAAGGTCAAAGGCTTTGGTGAGATCACCCCTTTTGCTCCCTTCTTGCATCTCCTCTGCACTTACCATTTCCCTCCCTCTGAACTTGCTTGAAAACCCTATCTCTAATGTAGTGTAAGGGTCTGAAAGGGATAATGTTTGGGACAGTGAGTGTAGCACCTCCCACTGTGATAATGACACAAGAGATCACATGTGTAATAGGTTAGGGAGAAGTAAGAAGCATCATTAGTAGCAGAAGCTAGACAGGCTTATGGAAAGGATACATTGTCCATGCAATTACAATAAATGAGTTACTGCTTAGATTTACAATGACTCAGATCTCTGTAAACCAAGCTCAACCTCGCATCTAAAATACTAGCAACAATACACATCAAACATCTTTTAATTTAAATGAAAGGTCTTTGACCTTAAAAGGTAACTCTGCTTCTCTCTCTACAGATGCTGCCTGATCTGCTGAGTATTTTATTATTAATAGTAACATTCGCACTCCCACTAACAACATCCTGGGGGTTACCATTGACCAAAAACTGAACTGCACCGGCCACATACTTGCTGTGGCTACAAGAGCAGGTCAGAGGCTAGGAATGTTCCACCATCTACAAGGCACAAGTCAGGAGTATGATGGAATACTCTCCACTTGCCTGGATGGGTGCAACTCTAACACTCAAGAAGTTCGACACCATCCAGGACAAAGCAGCCCGCCTGTTTGATACCCCACTGACCACCTTCAACATTCACTCCCTCCACCACCGATGCATAGTGGCAGCAGTGATGAACTGCAGCAACTCACCAAGGCTCCTTCGACAGCACCTGCCAAACCGCAACCTCTACCACCTAGAACAAGTGCAGCAACGGATGCCTGGGGAACACCACCACTTGCAAGTTCCCCTCCAAGTCACACACCATCCTGACTTGGAACTATATCACCGTTCCTTGACTGTTGTTGAGTCAAAATCCTGGAACTCCCTTCCTAACAGCACTGTTGGTGTATGTACAGCCCAAGGACTGCAGCTGTTCAAGAAGTCAGCTCATCACCACCTTCTCAATGGCAGTTAGGGATGGGCAATAAATGCTGGCCTGGCCAGCAATGCTGACATCCCATGAACAAATACATTTTAAAATGCTAATGTTTTAATTTGGATGTTTACCTCTTGACATTGTTCCTACTGGCCTTACTAAAGCAGGACTCATCTCTGCACAGTGACTACACTTCAAAAGTATTTCATTGGTAGTAAAGTGACTTTTGACAACTTGCGATTGTGAAAAGTTCTATATAAATGCAAGTTTCTTCTTTTACTTACCATTATTCTGTGAAGGCTGTTTAGTTCAAAAAGTTTTACAACTCAGTGGCAAGTGGTTTTGTATCTAGCAGCTAATACATGAACAGTGACCTCTACAGGATTCAGGAGAAAGTGTTTTTGAAACATTTCCTGTTGACTATCTGCAGTTTACCAAATCTTAGAAACAGAAATTTACAGTACTGAAGGCTATTCAGTCCAAAGTGTCTGTGCTGACCAAAGAGCTATCCAGCTTAATCCCACTTTCCAGCTCTTTGCCCATAGCTGTGTACGTTACTGCAGTTCAGGTGCACATCAAAGTACTTGTTTCAAGAGCATTGAGGGTTTCTACCTCTGTCACCCTTTCAGGCAGTGAGTTCCAAACTCCCATCACCTTGAGTGATAAAATTTCTCAACTTCCCTCTACTCCTTCGACCAAATACTTTATGTCCCTGGTTATCGACCTGTCTGCTAAGGAAATAGGTCCTTCCTATCCACTCTATCTAGGCCCCCTTATAATTTTATACATCTCAATTAAACCTCCCCTCAACATCCTCTGTTCCAAAGAAAGCAACAGAGTGGATCAATGGTTTAACTTGTTTGCTATATCCCAGCCTGCAAGCAACCCATGTTTTAAATCCTTCGCATACGTGACAGCCTGATGATATGGAACAAATACATATGTTGCTGGTTGAATTTCAAAGTGAGATGGAAAAGTACATCTTGGTTAGTCTTGCTTCAGTATAAAGCTTCGGTTGTCATTAAGATAAATCCAAGAGTCTCTACAAGGGAATAGGCAAAGATAGTCATGTTCCTTAGCATTAGCTAGACAATCTCTCAGTTTCAGGATCACCAAGAACAATTGATGAAGCATTTGCATGTTTATCTTCTGTTTTCAAGGAAGAATAGATATGTTGTGAAGTATTAGGACCTGCTGTATGATTTTCTAATGATTTACACACTTCAGAGCCGAAGCCTGTGTTACAAAACTACTGCTTTTCAAAGTCTAGGTCACTAAAGTCCTTGTGGAATAAACAAATATATAAACAATACAGGAAAAGACCCACTGGTCTATCCGGTCTGTCCCACACAACTGCAATTCCCGCATAAGGTCCTGCATGGGAGATTGGTTAAGAAGGTAAGAGCCCATGGGATCCAGGGCAATTTGGCAAATTGGATCCAAAATTGGCTTAGTGGCAGGAAGCAGAGGGTAATGATCGAGGGTTGTTTTTGCAAGTGGAAGGACCGAGTGGTACAAGCGAGTGGTGTACCGCAGGGATCGATGCTGGGACCCTTGCTGTTCGTAGTGTACATTAATGATTTAGACGTGAATATAGGAAGTATGATCAGTAAGTTTGCAGATGACATGAAAATTGGTGGTGTCGTAAATAGTGAGGAGGAAAGCCTTAGATTACAAGACGATATAGATGGGTTGGCAAAATGGGCGGAGCAGTGGCAAATGGAATTTAATCCTGAGAAGCGTGAGGTGATGCATTTTGGGAGGACTAAAAGGCAAGGGAATATACAATGGATGGTAGGACCATGGGTAGGCGGTGGCGTAGTGGTATTATCACTGGACTAGTAACCCACAGACCCAGGGTATTTCTCTGGGGACATGGGTTCGAATCCCACCACAGCAGAAGGTGGAATTTGAATTCAATTAATAAATCTAGAATTAAAAGCTAGTCTAATGATGGCTATGAAACCAGTGTCGATTGTTGTAAAAACCCATCTGATTCACTAATGCCTTTAGGGAAGGAAATCTGCTGTCTTTACCTGGTCTGGCCTACATGTGACTCCAGACCCACAGCAACATGGTTAACTCTTACATACCCTCTGAAATGGCCTAGCAAGCCACTCAGTTGTATTATCTAACCGCTACAAAGTCTATAAAAAGAAATGAAACCAGACGGACCACCCGGCATCGACCTAGGCACCGGAAACGACAACGGCAAACCCAGCCCTGTCGACCCTGCAAAGTCCTCCTTACTAACATCTGGGGGCTTGTGCCAAAGTTGGGAGAGCTGTCCCACAGACTAGTCAAACAACAGCCTGACATAGTCATCCTTAGACAGCACCTTCCAAACCCACGACCTCTTCCAACTAGAAGGACAAGGGCAGCAAATACATGGGAACACCACCACCTGCAAGTTCCCCCCCAAGTCACACACCATCCTGACTTGGAACGATATCACCGTTCCTTCACTGTCGCTGGGTCAAAATCCTGGAACTCCCTTCCTAACAGCACGGTGGGTCTACCTACCCCAAATGGACTGCAGCAGTTCAAGAAGGCAGCTCACCACCACCTTCTCAAGGGCAATTAGTGCTGGGCAATAAATGCTGGCATAGCCAGTGACGCCCATATCCCAGGAATGAATTAAAAAAAAGGACCATACCAAGTACAGAGGGTCAGAGGGATCTTGGTGTATTTGTCTATAGATCACTGAAGGCAGCAGCACAGGTAGGTAAGGTGGTTAGGAAGGCATATGAAATACTTGCCTTTATTAGCCGAGGCACGGAATATAAGAGCAGGGAGGTTATGATGGAGCTGCATAAAACGTTAGTTAGGCCACAGTTGGAGTACTGTGTACAGTTCTGGTCACCACACTATAGAAAGGATGTGATTACACTGGAGAGGGTGCAGAGGAGATTCACCAGGATGTTGCCTGGACTGGAGTATTTCATCTATGAAGAGAGACTGGACAGGCTAGGGTTGTTTTCCTTGGAGCAGAGAAGGCTGAAGGGGGACCTGACTGAGGTATACAGAAGTATGAGGGGCATTGATAGGATAGATAGGAAGAAACTTTTTCCCCTAACGGAGGGCTCAATAACCAGGGGCATAGATTTAAGGTAAGGGGCAGGCGGTTTAGAGGGGATTTGAGGAAAACTTTTTTCACCTAGAGGGTGGTTGGAATCTAGAACAGACTACCTGAAGGGCTGGTAGAGGTAGGAATCCTCACAACATTTAAGTAATATTTAGATGAGCACTTGAAACACCATAGTATACAAGGCTATGGGCCAAGTGCTGGAAAATTGGATTAGAAAAGATAGGTGCTTGATGGCTGGCACACACACGATGGGCTGAAGGGCCTGTTTCTGTGCTGTATAACTATGTCCAATTCCTTGTGAATCAAAATTATAATACTGTTACGAAAGTGATTCCATTTTTTTAATGCTTTTATTTGAGGACTTGTGTTGAAGCTGAAAAGATCCCATAATTTTTTTTTGAAACAAGTTCACTGAAAGGACACTTGAGATGTTGTTTGAAAACAACCTGTGCTGGAAATCACATGCTTTATGCTCAATAAACAATAGAAACCTTGCTGACCTGAGGAAGATATTTACAGAGAAGTCACATGTCAAGGTTTATGGAGGACGAGAGGTTGACTTTCTGTTTGAGTTTTGGATATTGTTTTCAGTTCTGTTGGGGTGTGAGCTGTTTTGAAGACAGTTGGAGATCAACTTGCCAAAGAAACCACCCAGCTCACCTCTTTCTCCACCTTTTTGAAGAAACCCTGCAAAGATCCAGTGTGGGAGCTAAAGTCCCTGGTGCTGTATCTTTCCTGAAAAGCTGGTAAAACCTGCCAGATTAATTCTCACCACCACCTGAAAAGAACTGCTTTAGAAGAGATCCCAGTGACCCATCCCCGTATACCCAGATGCCTGACTAAAAGAGACAACTGACTTCCTTCCATATCTTCTCTTTTTTTCTTCAAGAATTATCAAGTATTTGGCCAAAGTATTTTTTGTCTTTTTTGTAACAGACCTCTGTAGAGAGAATTTCTGTATTTTTTTTCCAGTGTGCATGAGCGTGTCTGTGGGGAATTTAAAAAAGGAACTTTCATATTTCTATGTGTGTGTTAATGCTTTGCTTCATTACTGGATAAGTCTTGTTTGATAATAAACTGATAATTTTGTTGTTTATTAAAGAAACCTGGTTGGTGTATTTTATTCTGGGATAAAGAGTAGAATATATGATTGACCGCATCAGTAACTGGGTAAACGTTTAAATATATGTTGTGACCCGTGGAGAAGTGGAACTAGAAAAGACAGTGCACTCCTCCCACCTCGGTTGTGACAATATACACTTCTCACCCTTGGTAAAAGCAATACTATCCTTGCCAGTGATGCCTACATCTTGAGAATAAATAAAGCTTAGTAGCCTTTCTACTGCATCAACATGACATTTCTATTCCACACATCAGCCATTGGGCACAAACTTCAGCGTCAAGCCACCACAGTGACATCACTTCGTATAATCATGCAGACTGGAATGTAGCTCACTTCATTTTAATGAAGATTTTCAGAGTTTGTATATATGTGAAGTGGGAAATTAACTTTTGGGCAGAAGTGCAATTCTTACTCTGCCTGCACCAACATCGAGCAACTCCACTCCTGATAAAATATTTCCAATTGAACTTTATCAGCAGCAGTGATTTAAATCAACAACCAAATGGATACATTTGGTATCTCAGTGTTCAATAAATCTGCCCATTCAGCCAGTCAAGATTTCTGCCAAGAAAACAGCGGTTTGAAAATTGCATCTAACCAGTATTCCAAATCTGCTCCGTATCTCCTGCCTTTGTAAAATAGTTCTTCATTCAAAAGCCTTTATTTCTCTCATCACCTCTGCTTTCAGATTCAACAGAATTTGGAAAAACATGCCTGTAAAGGTATTTCACATCTCTGTGAGCAAATGTTAAGTGTGAGAAAGCAGAGATGGAGATGCTGAAAATCAATCTATGTGTGACAAATTAATGAGATTCTACCAGTTAAGTACTACACTATACTGACTAGTGACAAAGCACCAACAGGAGCAGTAACCTTTTTCAATCTCTTCCTAAGCAAATGTTGCTCATGACTGCAGCTTGCCCACTCTGATGCATTTTGATTTTCTTGGCCACAACCTATACTCAAGATTCTTCACACCTCACTAAATAAACATTCTTCACACTTGTAAGTGTGAACGCTTCCTGTGCAGCCGAAGTGTTACTTTAATTGGCCCCCTCACTCATCCAATGATAAGACAACTTGGCAGAGTTAATTTTCCAAATTGGATTGGTATTTTGGAGATGAATGGGGGTGGGGGGGGGAAGATAAAGCTCCCATGTCAGACATTAAAAATTCTTATTTCGATCTCCTGTGGGGTTGCACATGAGGAACCCAGACCAGAAGTAGTCTGCAGCTGAAGCAGGTGGAGAACACAATGAATCATTAGACCAGAGCACACAGAAGCTCCCATTTTAAAGTCACAAATCATGTCCTCCTCGTTTTTTCTATTTGAAATGCTTACGTCCATGTTAATAATGGAAATGACCAATGTGAACATGTCACACTGTCATGACATCCTCTCGCCAGTGGCAGCTTCAAGGACAGAAATGTGACAGGACAAGTAGTTGAGGGCTGGGAATATCACTTCAGCTGTGGGGGATAGAGGGGAATTTACCTCAGTGCTGGGATGGAGGAATTAGATTCCACCTTTGTCTACGGCTGCATCAAGCTGTGCATAGAACCCCAGTACGCAAAGAACAAGTGTCACTATATGCTGAGGCTCTAGCTGTCCCCGGTATTGCAAAGGATGGGTCTGGCCACATTGCCACGGAACGCTCCATTCAGTTGGACTGTGCCGTACCACCTATGCTTTGTGGAAAGGTTTATGCAAAAAACACCTTTGACCACCAATCCATCAGGCAATGGTCCAGTTGGAATGTCCTCAAGGTCCTGCGGGAAAAGGAGATGATGGATCCTGTCAGATGGTTCCCCGAGCAGACTTGCAAAGTCATTTGGCAGAATGCCTCAGTGCCAGAACTTTCAAACAAGTACCAAGACGTAGCTTGGCTGGTGGTGAGAAGGGCCTTCCTGTCACATTCCTCAGGCATGCCCGGAATCTCTCCACCTCTGCAAGCTGCCCTCGAGGTGGCTGTGGTGGGGAAGAAACTGTTGCCCACCTCCATGGAACGTGCCTTTGCAAAGTAGGTGTGGAAAGAGATGTAGTGGTTTGTGTCGAGGTTCATCCCGGGCAGCTCTGTAACACAGGAGTCTGTGCTCTATGAGCTGTTCCCAGGGACACACACTGAGATAAACATCAACTGTTGCTGGAGGACCATCAACTCAGTGAAGAAGGACACACTTTGGTCTGCCCGAAACCTGCTGGTCTTCCACAGCAGAGTTGTCCACGACCGAGTGTTGCAGACTGGCAAAATCCAAGATCCAGGGTTACATGCTGAGGGACGCACTAAAGCTTGGGGCGGCAGCCGCCGCAAAGGCTCAATGGAGAAGGCCACTCTGCAAGGTCTTCCCGCCATAGCGAACTGAGGGGCTGGAACCTGTGTAAAACCCCTTGGGCTGTATGCACCAAAATGTTTTTTACTATGTAAAGCCAATGTACATTGCATTTAAAATGGAATGTCAAGAATTGAGAGGCAATTCATGCTTTTCTGTCTTGAAAAAATCTGATCTCTATTGTACTTTCTGAAATGTGAAATTTGAACTGTTCTGAACTGCTTTGTAATGTATTTTTGCAAATTTTTATGAATAAAGTATATTTTTGCAATAAAAGGAGGAATTAGATTTGCAACTCAGCAGGGGGGAGGGGTAACAACTAGCAGAGCCAACAGTCACTGACTTTTTTATTGACATTAGTCCACTTTCAATAGATAAATTAAACAGTTCAAATTTCCACATGAAACTGACTCCACACCATCACTGTCAATCTTAACAACTACGGTCCCCAGCAAATGAGAGATTTGGACAGAGCACTCACAGAAGTAAATTAATTTTATTATCACTGAATTAAAATGCGTGCAACATTTTAAAAAGTACTGCAGAATCTCAGCTGTGATAGCTGATCTGGGGACCAAGCAGGGATGGATGTATGTGGAGGGAGCTGCAAGAATTATTGTTAAAACATGCACTTTTAGTTTGACACAGGCAGTGGGGGGAAGATGAAAAAATATTTCATAATTAAAAGCAAAAATCATGTCACAGGATGGTGTCAAGAGGCCCAGGAGTGGGTGAAGAGAAGTTAAAGGGAACAGTCACAAAGCTGATTTGCTTCTCATTTTTAATAGATAGTTCAAAGGTGTCAAGAGCTTAAAAAGAGACAATTAAATTTAGCATTTACAAGTAACACCTGAAGAAAAATCAGAAAGGCACCTGAGCTGGCACAGACAATTCAGAAACTTCCTCCTTTGCAAGAATGTTATGCAGACAAAACCCATTATAAATATGGATATGGGAATTTATAATGGGAACAAGTCGACACAAAAGTATGACAATAGGTCAATTAGGAGATGCACGTAGATGTAAAGTTTTTATGACGGATAGATATTTCCATATTCCATCTCAGTCTCTACTCTTCGGCTAAGAAGACTAGACTCTCTCAAGACATCATGCCAAGCTTAGTTCAAGTTGTGTGCCTTCTGTCTCAATTAGGAAGCACTTCACCTCAGCTTGGCACCTGCTAAGTCTAGATTTAGAAAACAGGGGTCAAACTTTTAAGGCTTTAGAGAGGGTTCAGAAATTGAGAATGGTTCCAGAATTGAAGGGATGTCAGTTACGTGGATAGATTGCAGAGGCTGAGGATGTTCTCCTTAAAGAGAAGGTTGAGAGAGATTTGATAGAAGCATTCAATAGCAAGAAGGGTCTAGACAGAGTAGGAGAGAAACAGTTCCCATTGGCAGAAGGGCTGCGGACCAGAGGACACCTATTTACGGTGATTGGCAAAAGAACCAAAAGCAAAATAAGGAAAAACATTTTTACGCAGCTAGTAGTTAAGATCTAGAATGCCTGTGAGTGTGGTGGCAGATTCAATTATGGCTTTCAAAACGGACTTGAATAAGCACCTGAAGAGAAAAGAAAATTGCAGGGCTATGGGGAATGGGCAGGGAGTAGGACTAGCTAAGTTGCTGTTGCAGAGTGCTGGCATGGATATGATGGGCAGAATGGTCTCCTTCTGTACTGTAACCATTCCATGATTCTACTTGCCATTCTGTGGCACAGCTGTCAAGGTGCTTCCAAAAAACTTTGGCTGTGTTGCAAAAGTGAACATCTCATATTTTCCGTGTTTACAGTTTTTCATTGTCATTTAATCCAAGATCCTGTCTTAAGCCCCTCACTTCCTGATGGAATGCTGCGCAATACTTGCCAATTTCACTTTTTCATCCTCTATCTGTTGTAAAATTGGTTACCAGTCATCAAACATGCTTTATGCAATGTATCTCAAGAGGCATAGGCCAAAGGTTTGCCCATACTTTCCTGTAAGCCCAGGGCCATACTGAATTTATGCCTTTTCTGATCGGAAGGGAAGAGACTGGCAGATGAGAGATGATATAATAGGGAGCAGTATAAACAGAGATTGTCACAAAAATGCGCTTTATGTCGAATGATGATTTTTAATCCATCGGCCGGAAACCTGAATTGAATTTTAAAAACGGTAACTAAAGGCGACTCGATGCTTGCAGCTAAGGATGGCAACTCCAATTTGCATTACTGTACCTTCTACATTCCAATACATTTAGATGGAGACAGCATGTCTGCAAAGACCCATCAACAATGGGGAATCTGAGTGAACCACATATCCTGTTCCCATTAGCAAGGCATCGAGGCCATCACGTGAGGTATTCAACTGGTGGAGACGAACAACTCAACCTAAACACTTGAACAATGAGACCTTAGCTGTGAGAAGGGGATTCCTAGATATGGACTTAATAAGTTGGAAGAGGGAATACAGTAGTAATGACCATCCTTGAATCACTGGGTCACTGTCATGTGACAGGCCCACCCTTCAAGTGCTTAAACTTTTGTTTTCTCTGCAGTAAGCAGACAAGCAACTAGACGCTGATGAGAGAAGACCCGAATGGAGTCCCTCCTTCCTTTCTCTCCAACTCATTTTGCAAGCTTCGAACCCTGTTTGTTGACCATGACCATCAAGAGATTCTAGACGGGGTGGAGATCACCTACAGAATCATAGAAAGGTCACAGCACACAAGTAGGCCAATCACCTTGTACTATATAACGTTCATCAGGACCAGAGTCGCCTCCTGGACTAGCTTCGGTTACCAAATGGGATTGGAGAGAAACCTTCCAGAATTTCTCCCCCACCTCATGGGCCTGGGTTTTTATTTGGTTTTTTTGCCTCTCCTAGATCACATGATTTTTGGATGGGGTGGAGATTCTCGATATTGTGATGTTATGTGGGACAGGCTGGATGGCCCAGAGGCTCTTCTCCTGTCCATCATTCTTTGTATGCCAACCTCCAAATTAGTGAATGGAGTGCCTTTGACTTGGGCAATCAATTCACATCACTGCAGTAATTCCAAGTGTAAAATGGGAATCTAAAACAGTGGCTCCCCAAGTGACTGATATAAACTCATCATCTCGCCAAGGGACAAAGTTCCATTTAAAATAAAGCCATACAGATAGGACTGCACTTCTAGTCAAAAAGTTACATCAGACCTTAAAAGGATATTTTGCGTATGTAAGCTGCATAGCTAGCTGATCATATGGCAACTTTGAACAGGGCACCACCACTCCCACCCACCCTGGGTTTACAGGATCCAAGTGAGAACCAGAAAGATGCAGTTAGGTGCCTCACAATTCCAGGAACAACACACTAATATTAGAACCATGTAAAGTTCAATGTCTAAGACAGAACATCAGTTCAATTGATTTTTAACCTCACCCAAAGGATTAAAGCATTTTACAGGCATTTTCTGCAATATTCTGTGATAATTTCATTCAAGTCTGACAACAAGATACCCTTAGCTGCTGCAAATAATTAAGTTTAAAATCCAATGGAGAATCCAGTTTCTTGCAAAGGCATTCAATAACCATCAAATAATTGGGCAACATATTCAACAAAAACATCTTCAGTATTATCAGATCAGATCTGCAAGGCCTTTCAGTAAAAAAAAAGTCATTGCCCATTATTATACAGGATTCAAATGTCATCTCTAACAATTGGAAATGACATTTCCAACAGTGCTGGCCTCGAACCTGAGTGACTTCATACCCAAAGGCACTGAAACTGCAGAACAGATTTTCCTTTTTCTGAAATGGCAGCATAGATTGTAAAGGACAAATATCTTCAGTTAGGCGTCCGAGTAATTGAAATTTATTTATTTTCTCCTCAAACTGGACAAGTTGTCCATCAACCTCAGTCCAAAGCAAAGACAAAGCAATCCCATGTCAGTTTTCTCATTTTATTTTGTTGGTGCTCCAAGTGAAAGAAGCTCCTGTCCACAAAAAGCAGTCAAATCCAACCTGGCCAATTTCTACCACGTCAATCCACACTCAATCAGCAAAGTAAGGGAAGGTGTCATTCACAGAGCTATCAAGTGGCACTTACTTAGCAATGACACAGTCGCTGATGCTCAGTTTGAGTTCCACCAGGACCACTCAGTTCCAGACCTCGTTACAGCCTTGGTCCAAACATGGACAAAAGACCTGAAATTCCAGAGGTGAGTTAAGAGTCACTGCCCTTGATATCAAGGCAGCATTTGACCAAGTGTGGCATCAAGCAGCCCTAGCAAAATTGAAGTCAATGGGAATGGCTAGAGTCATATCTAACACAAAGGAAGATGTCTGTGGTTGTCTAAGGCCAATCATCTCAGCCCCAGGACATTACTGCAGGAGTTCCTCAAGGCAGTGTCCTAGGCCCAACCATCTTCAGCTGCTTCATCAATGATCTTCCCTCCATCATAATATCAGAAGTGGGGATATTCGCTGATGACTGGACTGTTCAGTACCATTCGCAACTTCTTAGATACTGAAGCAGTCCATGCCCCGCCTGCAGCAAGACCTGGACAACACTCAGGCTTGGGCTGATAAGTGGCAAAACACTCGCGCCACATATGTGCCATACAAAGGCCATCTCCAACAAGAGAGAATCTAACCACCTCCCCTTGACATTCAATGGCATTGCTGAATCCCCCCACCAACACCTTGGGAGTCACCATTAAAGAGAAACTTAACTGGTATAACCGCACAAATACTGTGGCTACAAAAGCAAGTCAGAGGCTGGGTATTCACTACCTGACTCCCCAGCCTTTCTACCATCAACAAGGCACAAGTCAAAAGTATGATTAACATTCCCCACTTGCATGGATGAATACAGCTCCAGCACCACTCAGGAAACTTGACACCATCCAGGACCAAGCAAACCACTTGATTGGCACGCCATCCACCACCTTAAACATTCACTCCCTCCACCACAGGCACACCTTGGCAACTGTAATATCTACAAGATGCACTGCAGCAACTCGCTAAGACTCCTTCGACTGTACCTTTCAAATCTACCAATTAGAAGGACAAGGGCAGCATGGGCATGGGAACAGCACCATCTGCAAGACCCCCTCCAAGTCTCACAATCCTAACTTGGAAATATATCGTCGTTCCTTCATTGTCACTGGGTCAAAAACCTATAACTCCCTACCTAACAGCACAGCGTGTGTACCTTCACCATACGGACTGCTGTGGTTCATGAAGAAGGCTGACCACCACCTGCTCAAGGGCAATTCGGGATGGGCAACAAATGCTGGGTTTGCCAGTGATGTCCACATCCCATGAACGAATATAAAAAAGTGTTTCTGCTGTATAAAGGAATATGTTTTTATTTTAGGCACCCTGCGACAATGTCAAACTCTTCTAGGTTAGAAGGGTTTCACATCAACAACATGCATTTAGATGCGTCTTTAACATCATAAAATGGCTTGAGGCGCTTCACCGGAGTGTTATCCGACAAATCTTGACACCAAGCCACATAAGGAAATATTAGGATAGGTGACCAAAATCTTGACCAAAAAGGTAGGTTATAAAGAGTATCTTACAGGAGGAGAAAGAGACGGAAATTTTTAGGGAGGGAGTTCCAGAACTCAGGGTTTAGACAGCTGATCACGGATGCCAACGATGGACCGATGGAAGTCAGTGATGTGCAGGAGGAATTCGAAGATCTCAGAGGGTTGTAGGGCTGCAGGAGGTTACAGAAATAGGAAGGGGAGAGATCCTGGAGGGATTTGAACACAAGGATGAGAATTTTAAGTTTGAGGTGTGGCTGGACTGGGAACCAATGTAAGTCAGCGAGGTAATGGGTGAATCAGACTTGGTGTGAATCAGGATACGAATAGAAGAGTTTTAGATGAACTGAAGTTTATAGTGGGTGGAAGAACATAAAAAATAGGAGTAGGAGTAGACCATATGGCCCATCGAGCCTGCTCCGTCATTCAATACGATCATGACTGATCTTAGGCTTCAACTCCACTTTCCCGCCTGCTTGTCACATCCATTGATTCCCTGAGAGACCAAAAACCTGTCTATCCCAGCCTTAAATTATTCAACAATGGAACAAAGATTCACAACCCTTTGAGTGAAGTAATTTCTCCTCCTCTCAGTCCTAAATGACTGGCCCCTTATCCTGCGTTCCTTGTACAAGCACACCCAAGTCTCTTTGAACATCAACACTTACAAGTTTCATACCTTTTAAAAACTCTTTTGCTTTTCTATTCTTACGACCAAATAACTTTACACTTCCCTACATTATACTCCATCTGACATCTTGTTGCCCACTCACTTAACCTGTCTATACCTCTTTGCAGCCTCTCCGTGTCCTCCCCACAGCCTACCTTTCCACCTATTTTTGTGTTATCAGCAAACTTAGATACATTACTCTCTGCCTCTTCCTCCAAGTCATTAAGGCCCCAGCAGCACTCCACTATTCACTGCCTGCCAACTTGAAAACACCCTGTTTATGCCCACCTTTTGCTTCCTGCCTGGAAATCCAGATATACTACATCTACTGGTTCCCCTTTATCTACCCTACTAGTTACATCCTCAAAAAACTCTAATAAATTTGTCAAATAGGATTTCCCTTTAGTAAAACCATGTTGATTTGTTTTAATCATACTGTGCTTTTCTAAGTGCATTCTTAAGACTTCCTTCACAGATTCCAGCATTTTCCCAATGACTGATGTTAGGCTAACTGGTCAGTAGTTTTCTCTCTCCCTCCTTTTTTCAAAAGTGGTGCAACATTTGCCAACTTGCAATCTGATGGGACTGTTCCCGAATCTAAGAAATTTTGGAAAATCATAGCTAATGCATCCACTATCTCTGCAGCTATCTCTTTTAGAACCAGAGGTCCTGGGGATGTCAGATTTTAGTCCCTTAAGTTTGTCCAATACTTTTTCCCTGCTGATATGAATTTCCTTAATTTCCTCATTCTTTTTGGCCCCTAGGTTACCGTCTATTTCTGGTATGGAACTCTTCTACTGTGAAGACAGGCATAAAATATTTGTTCAACGCCTCTGCCATTTCCTCATTCCCTATGATAATTTCTCCTATTTCTGCTTCTAAGGGTCCAACCTTTACTTTAGCTACTCTCTTTATATACCTATAAAAGCTCTTACAATCTGTTTTTATATTACCAGCTAGTTTACTCATTCTAGTTTTTCCTTTATCATCAACTTTTTGGTGGCCCTTTGCTGGTTTCTAAAATACTCCCAAGACGCAGACTTGCAAATCTTTTTTGCAACATTGCAAGCCTTTTCTTTCAATAGTATCCTTAACTCCCTGAGTGAGCCACGGATGGGTCTTTCTTGCTGAGTTTTTATTTTTCAATGGCACGTATTGTTGTTTGAACTTTTGAATTGTTTCTTTAAAGGATTCCCACTGTTTATTTACTGCCATACTTTTTTTAGTCTATTAACCCAATTTACCTTAGCCAGTTCTCCCCTTATACCTACGTAATTGGCTTTGTTTAAATTTAAGATTCTTGCTTGTGATTGGAGATTGAAGATGGGAGGCTGGCCAGGAGAGGATTGGAGAAGTTGAATCTAGAGGCAACAAAAACATGGATGAGGGTTCAGCAGCAGATGGGCTGAGGCAAACTGCTTAAAATACAAGTATTCCATTATATGTGTTAATTGTAGAATAACTCCTGTAGAAAGGCCGTAGTCCCATTTAAAGCCTGCTTTGTGACCCAGGTTGGCACTGGACCTTTACAGCCTGCAGGGTAAGCAGACTTTCATCCTATCATTTTGGGTGGGGTAGAAGGGGTCGGAGGGTAATAAACCTCACCTTGGTGTCTGCCTACTGTAGCATACATCTGAATGTTGTCTGGAGAAGGGACAGAGACAGAGAGACAGAAAATACAAAGTGCCAACATGCTGTGAAACCAGATCACCTGCTCACACACACAATTATCTGCAGCATTTGGCTGTGTGGTGGAAAAAGAATGAATTTGCATTTGTAGCACACATTTCACAGCCTCAAGATGACCAAAAAACACTTTAATTAATTTTGAAGTATTTTCACTATTCTAGTGTCGGAAAGCTGGCTCGCTGGCATTCCATTTGCCTGCCTACCTGAACAAAGTCATGCAAGAGTGAGATAAAGTATTACCAGCCATAAATACAATAAATGTTCAACAGCCACGAAGATCCAAGCTGAACTTCTCAGCACAGCTGAATAGAGCCCCAGAGTTTACAGTAAATTACTGATTTGCATAATTTGACAAAATACAAGGTTCAGGAAGATGCAAATTAGATGCAAAGTAGGCCATCTTCATTTTCATTCCTAACTTACTTTTCTCCTTACATTGGCTCCCAGATAAGAAATGCCTCGATTTTGAATTTTTCATCCTTGTTCACAAATCCCTCCATGGTCTTGTTCCTATCTCTAAACTCCTCCAGCTCTAAAATCTTCCAAGCTATCTGCTCATCTCTAATTCTGGCCTCTTGAGCATCCCGATTCTAATTGCAATTGGTGGCTGGGCCTACAGCCGCCTAGGCTCTAAGCTCTGGAATTTCCTCTCTAAACCCCTCTGTCTCTCTTTGCTCCTTTTAACACTTTGACCCCTACCTCTCCAACCAAGCCTTTGGCCATCTGCCCTAATATTTTCTTATAAGGCTGTCAAATTTTGCTTTATAATGCTACTGTGAAGCAGCTTGAGGCATTTTCTTACCTTAAAAAGACACTATACAAGTTATTGTTGTTGCAAGAACATCCATTTAATGAGCATTTTATCACGTTTTTACGAGGACAGCAATGGACTGCTTTTGAAATGTAGTTATCATGTAGATGAACAGGTAGTCAATTACTGCACAGTTAGATTCTTCAAATGGTAAATGAGATAATTTGCTTTTAATGATGTTAGTTGTGGACTAAATCATGGCCAGGACACCGAATGAACTCATTATTTGAAAAGAGTAATGCCACAGGATCTCTTGCATCCACCTGAGCAGGCGATGGGACCTTCATGTATTGTCCCAACCAAAAAAAGGACAACATAGCATCCCCTCAGTCCTGCAAAGATGATAATGTGTTCAAGACTATAGCAGGCCTTAAACAAACAACATTCTGAGGTGTGAGCATTAACTAAGCTGATAGCCACAGAGAGACACCTCAAAACATTTCACATGATGCTAGGAAAAAACTGAAAGGTGAAAGAAAATCAAAATAGTTTAGGTTAAGGGCACTGAAGCTCAATAAGTAAAGCTTTTAGGTGGTTAATGAACGGCGAGTTGGAAAGTTGGAAAGAGAAGTTAAGGGTGAGTAAAAGCCAGTCACTGAAGGAGCTGCTACTGATACTGGTGGAAAAACAAGGAATAGAGCAGTGTTGGAGGAGTGGTGAGTACGTACAGCTTGAAGAGATCACCAAAGTAAGGTGAGGAGACGCCAGAAGGATTTGTAAATGAGGACAAGGATCCTAAAGTAAATTAGGCAAACAGAGCAGATGGTGCTCAGCAAGGACTGGGGTGCTGGAAATGCAGGACTTTGAGCAAGTGAAAATGAAGGTGCAGCATTCTGTACGAGTTGTGGTTAGCAAACAGTGAAAGCAAGGATCCTATTCAGGATCCTATCATTCACACCTCCTCCAGACACATCTTTTGCTTCTTTATATGTCCCATTGGCTCTTTTGGTCCCATTTGGACCCTTTGGCCTTGCATCATGAAGCCTTTTGTCATATAATCTCTCCTGCCCTCCACCCTATCACAGACCTTCCCTTTTCTTGTTCTTCCCACCCTCCCCCCTTTCACTTGCTCAAAACCTATTAAATTTCTAAATTTTCCCAATTCTGATGAAAGGTCACAGGACCACAGACCAAGTGGCGCAGTGGTTAGCACCACTGCCTCACAGCTCCAGCGACCAGAGTTCAGTTCTGGGTACTGCCTGTGCAGAGTTTGCAAGTTCTCCCTGTGACTGCATGGGTTTCCTCCGGGTGCTCCGGTTCCCTCCCACATGACTTGCAGGTTGATAGGTAAATTGCCCATTGTAAAAAAAAATTGCCCCTACTGTAGGTAGGTGGTAGGAGAATTGAGGGAAGGTGGAGATATGAGAGGGAAAAATGAGATTAATGTAGGATTAGTATAAATGGGTGGTTGATGGTCAGCAGGGACTCGGTGGGCCGAAGGGACTGTTTCAGTGCTGTATCTCTCTATGACTATGACCTGAAATGTTAACTGTTTCTCTCTCCACAGGTGCTGCCTGACCTGTGAAGTATTTCCAGCATTTTTTGTTTTATTAGTGAAGGTAAGGAGGCTGGCTAGTAAGGTTGTAGAGAAACTGAACAGCTAGCTGATATAGAAGCGGATTCACATTTTGATTGGTGGGGGTGGGGGGGGGGGGGGGGTGGGGGGAAAGGGAGGAGGATCGGGCTGTCAAGAATTTCAGGTCTACCCTAAATATCTCGGGTTTAGCAGGCTGGTAACTCTTGTAAGTGGAGCTTGGATACCCTGGTGTCAGGAGTCCACCTTCTGCCCAATGTTATCTAGGTGGTGGGTTGAGCTGTGGATTTCACAATGAAACCACTCAGGGTCTTTCAAAAGTGAACATGATGGACAACTCCATGCTGTGTACACAAGAACACCATCTCGTGTAACTGCATTTTAGAAGTGTTCGAAACAAGATAATGACTCACCTATTGTCTCAGATTGTTATGGGTGACAGATTCAATGGCTGGTTCATTACCTTCAGGATGACCTCATTAACAATCCTATCTGCGTCTACTTGACTGCGCCAGTGATAGAAAGGACGCTGGGCCTTTGAGAATTAACCCTTAATATCCCTGAACCCAAGTTCATATCAGAAACATGTTACAGTTTAAACTGAAAATCCCTCAAAAGGTTAAATAACAGAAACAAAACACTTATTACTAAAATACTGTAAAAGGCCATCAAATCGGCCATGCATCACGGTGTTCCAATGTTTTAAATAGGGATGAGAACTCCAGAGAATTGAGCACAAAATCTCGTGCAGTACTTTGGAAGTGCTGCATTGTCGGAGGTGTTGTCTTTAGAATCATAGAATGGTTACAGCACAGGTGGTGATCATTCAGCCCGTCATGTCTGTGCTGGCTCTCTGCAAGATCAGCTCACCTAGCCCCACTCCCCTGCCTTTTCCTCATGGCCAGGCAAATTTCTCTTCAGATAATTATACAATTCCCTTTTGAAGGCCTCGAATGAATCTGCCTACATCAGGCAGTGCATTCCAGTTCCTAACCACTCACTGCATAAAAAGGTTTATCCTCATGTTACCATTGTTTCTTTTGCCAATCACCTCAAATCGGTGTCTTTTGGTTCTTGCCCCTTCTGTAAATGGGAACAGTTTCTCCCTATCTACCCTGTTCAGACCCCTCATAATCCTGGGCACCTCTATCAAGTCTCCTCTTCTCTAAGGAGATCAGCCCCAGCTTCTCCAATCTATCCATCTAACTGAAGTTCAACCCTGGAGCCATTTTGTAAATTTTTTCTGCACCTCCTCTGATGCCTTCACATCCTTCCTAAAATGTGGTGCCAAGAATTAGACACAATACTCCAGTTGAGACCGAACCAGTGTTTTATAAAGGCTCGTCATGAATTCCTTGCTTTTGCACTCTATGCCTCTATTTATAAAGCCCAGGATCCCATTGGCTTTATCAACCACTTTCTCAAACAGCCCTGCCACTGTCAATGATTTGTGCACACATAGCCCCTGGTTCCTCTGCTCTGCAACTCCTTTAGAATTGCACCCTTTATCTTATATTGCCTCTCCTCGTTCTTCCTACCAAAATGAATCACTTCACACCTCTGCATTAAATTTCATCGGCCACATGCCCACCCATTCCACCAGCCTGTCTACGTCCTCTTGAAGTTTATCACTATCTTCGCAGTTCACAATACTTCCAAGTTTTGTCTCATCCGTAAATTTTGAAATTGTGCCCTGCACACCCAGGTCTAGGTCATTAATATATATCAAGAATAGCCGTGGTCCTAACACTGACCCTCAGGGAATCTCACCATGTATCTTCTACCAGTCCGAAAAACTAGTTCAACACTAGTCTCTGTGTCCTGTCACTCAGCCAACTTCGTATCTATGCTGCCACTGTCCCTTTTATTCCACGGGCTTTAACTTTGCTGACACGCCTGTTATGCGACACTTTATCAAACGCCTTTTAGAAGATCGTGTACACCATAACCAATCACATTACCCTCATCAACCCTTTCTGTTACCTCATCAAAAAAACTCAATCAAGTTAGTTAAACATGATTTGCCCTGAACAAATCTGTGCTGGCTGAACAAGACATTAAATAGAGGTCTGCCTTCTCCAGTGGATGTAAAAGATCCCATGGCACTATCTGGAAGAGTAGGGGTGTTCCCTGTAGTGTTTTAGACAATATTTATCTCTTAACCAACATCACTGAAAACAGATTACCTGATCGGTATTACATTGCTATTTGTTGAACTTTGCTGTGAGCAAATTGGCTACAACACTGACTACATTTCAAAAGCACTTCATTGACTGAGAGACATCCTGAGGTCATGAAAGGGGCTTTGGAATGCAAATTATTTCTTTCTCCCTTTAAATAGGCCAGTGGTTATTGAAAAATGCTTGATGTTCAGATTAAACCAGCCGCCAAATAACGAGTTTTCCAGAAGGATGGCCCAACTCAGGGCCTTCAACCGGCTTGTTGCCGGCATGTATCTGAGTTTTTTTCCACTATCAGTAGAACAGAGGAATAAAAAAAGTGGACACTTCAGAATATTTACCTGGCTACATAAAGCAAGATGAAGAACAGTATTCCATCCATTGACCAGTTTGTTTAAATTGACAAATGCTTGCAAAAAAACTTCTCTGCACGGATATCCAAGAAATAAATGCCATTAGTTCCAGCTGACTTGGGAACATTGTAAAGCAATTAGAGCAATGGATCCAGTGAACAGATGATGCTAGCTGCTGCATATCCTTCTACAATCAGCATTCACAGGTAGCGAGTGGAGGTGAAACAGCCAACGCTGGGACTATGATAATCAAGTAATGCTAACGAACGCACAAGGTGAAGCGGCAAGTCAGTCTCAGCAGCAGAGATAGTTTTTGTTAAAATTGGCATATGTTGCAATTTTTCAACAAATACCATCTTTGAACAAAGATATCCTCATGCAGGGGGCAGGTGGGAGTGCTTTCGGAAAGATTAGAGAAATTATGTCTCTATATCTTGTTGGCCAGTTCACCTGACTCAGTACGTTCCCATACGAAGTATAAATGATCCTCCAGCACCATTCTTTATGTCTTTTCACCCAAAGGGGGTTAGCTCTTTTTCTTGGGGGCTGGAGGGGATTGAAATATTAATTTAGAAAAATGTTATCAGATGGAGGACCAAGGCATTGCTGCTTGCCATGTTGAGGCTGTAACTATTTCCTTTAATGAAAATTGAAGGTTTCTTTGCATACCAGAGATCTACAGGCAAACGTATCTGTAAAACCACATTCCCACCTTGAATTCTTGTACAGGACACCATTTCATATTAACTGCTGTACTGCAAAGAAGAAGCTCTGCAAATCCATGTACATCTGCCAGCATACGTCACATCCTACAGCCATTTTATAATTATCCCCCTGTGACATCAAGGACAAGAGATTCTAGCCACAATCCACTGTCCCCACTCATGATGCCACCGGTACATAACTTCTTAATGTCGCTTGGCAGCTACACACAAAAATGTCTACCTCAAATTAGTAATTCTAAAGCATAAAGTAGGGCAATGGAAGCAGGATGCTAAGAAGTGTACAGATGTACCTCATTTAGAATTCAGAGATAATTCAGTGCAATATACTTCCCTTTAAAGGTATGCACTAAGGAGTAAAAAATCTTAGCTAAAAGTTATACATTCAATATTGAATGGGTCTTCCGATCCCATAAGTTCATATATTTGGATTAAGGGTCTCAATGTTAGATTAATGACCAGTCAGAGCACCAAAGAGACACAGACATCCAATATTAGGGTTAATTGGCTACCAAATATCTCAAATAATATTTATCCTCGTGCTTTCTAAATAAATGCATGTGTTCAATTTACATTTAGACTGGGTAAACCTAACTAGTACTAATGTTGTGCAGGATGAATTCCTAGAATGTATATGAGATGGTTTTCTAGAACAGTATGTTGAAGAACCAACTAGAGAGCAGGCTATTTTGGATCTAGTATTGTGCAATGAGAAAGGGCTAATTAATAATCTTGTAGTAAAGAAGCCTTTAAGGAAGAGTGATCATAATGATAGAATTTTACATTAAGTTTGGAAGTGATGTAGTTCAATCTGAAACTAGGGTCTTAAATCTAAACAACGGAAACTACGAAGGTATGAGGGGTAAATTGGCCGTGGTAGATTGGGAAACTACATTAAAAGGTATGACAGTAGACAGGCAATGGCTAGAATTTAAAGAATTAATACATGGTTTACAACAAATTTACATTCCTTTGAGGCACAACAATCCAACAGGAAAGGTGATCCAACCATGGCTAATAAGAGAAGTTAAAGATTGTATCAGATCAAAGCAAGAGGCTTATAAAGTTGCCGTAAAAATGTAGGCCTGAGGATTGGGAGCATTTTAGAATTCAGCAAAGGAGGACCAAGAAACTGAAAGAAAGGGAAAACAGAATATGAAAGTAAACTAGCGAGAAACATAAAAACGGACCAAAAACTTCTATAGGTACGCAAAAAGGAAAAGATTAGCAAAAACAAATGTGGGCCCATTACAGGCAGAGAATTAATAATGGGAAACAAGGAAATGACAAAGAAACTAAACAAATACTCTGTGCCTGTCTTCATGGAGGAAAATACTAAAAACCTCCCAGAAATACTACAGAACTAAGGGACTAGTGAGAATGGGTAACTAAAAGAAATTAGTATTAGTAAAAAAGTAGTACTAGAGAAATTAATGGGACTGAAAGTTGGTAAATCACCTGGACCGGATGATCTACATCCCAGAGTGTTGAAAGAGGTGGCTGTAGAGATAGTGGATGCATTGGTGGTCATGTTCCAAAATCCTTGAGATTCTGGAATAGTTCCTGCAGATTGGAAGGTAGCAAATGTAACACCACTATTTAAGAAAGGAGGGAGAGAGAAAACGGAGAACTACACACTTGTTAGCTTGACATTAGTAGGGAAAATGCTAGAATCTATGATAAAGGATGTGATAATTGGACACTTAGAAAATAATGGTTTGGGCAGATTCAACATGGATCTATGAAAGGGAAATCATATTTGACAAACCTGTTGGGAGTTTCTTTTGAGGATGTAACTAGAATAGCTAAGGGGGAACCAGTGGATGGGGTGTATTTGGAGTTTCAAAAGGCTTTCGATAAGGTCCCACACAAGAGGTTAGTAAACAAAATTAGAGCACATAGGATTGGAGACAATATACTGGCATGGATTGAGAACTGATTAACAGACAGAAAACAGAGAGTAGGAATAAACGGGTCATTCTCAGGCTGGCAGACTGTGACTAGTTGGGTACTGCAAGGATCAGTGTTTGGGCCCCAGCTATTCATAATCTATATCAATGATTTAGATGTAGGGACCAAATGTAATATTTCCAAGTTTGCTGATGACACAAAACTAGGTGGGAATGTGAGTTGTGATGAGGATACAAAGAGGCTTCAAGGGTATTTAGGCAGGCTGTGAGTGAGCAAAAACATGGCAGATGGAATATAATGTGGAAAAATGTGAAGTTATCCACTTTGGTGAGAAAAACAGAAATGCAGAGTATTTTTTAAATGGTGAGAGATTGGGAAGTGTTGATGTCCAAAGGGACCTGGGTGTCTTTGTTCATGTGTCACTGAAAGCTAGCATGCAGGTGCAGCAAGCAATTGGGAAGGCATTGGTATGTTGGCCTTTATTGCAAGAGTACAGGAGTATAGATGTCTTGTTGCAATTGTATAGAGCCTTGGTGAGACTGCAACTGGAGTACTGAGTACAGTTTTGGTCTCCTTACCAAAGGAAGGATATACTTGCCATAGAGGGAGTGCAACAAAGGTTCACCAGACTAATTCCTGGGATGGCCAGATTATCCTATGAGGAGAGATCAAGGAGGCTGGACCTGTATTCGCTAGATTTTAGAAGAATGAGAGGTGATCTCATTGAAACATACAAAATTCTTACAGGGCTCAACAGGGTAGACGCTGGAAGGATGTTTCCGCTGGTTAGGGGGTCTAGAACCAGGGGACAGAGTCTCAGAATAAGGCATAGGCCATTTAGGACTGATGAGAAATTTCTTCACTCAGAGGGTGATGAATCTTTGGAATTCTCTACCCCAGAGGGCAGTGGAGGCTCAATCATTATGTTCAAGACAGAGATCGATAAATTTCTAGATATTAAAGACTTCGAGGGATATGGGGATAGTGCACAAAAATGGCACTGAGGTAGAAGATCAGCCATGATCTAGTTGAATAGTAGAGCAGGTTCAAGGGGCCAAATGGCATACTCCTACTTCCCATGTTTATTTTTGGGTTATTCCAGTCTCCCTAAAATTTAGACATTGTAAAAGCAAAACTTTAAAACATTTTTGAAGTATGTTGGTAGAACTGATCTATGACTAAGTCTGTATGTCAGACAGTATTTACCAATACAGATACCTTTCCCTCAGTGTTTATATAAAGCTTGCAGCAGAATGGCTTTGAGACAAACTGCTTAAAGATCTGTAAATCAAAAATGTAGGAACATACAACAGTACAAAAGACTTACCTGGGAAAACCTGACCGTACATGAAGTCCATCCACATTCTGACTGACCACGTACTTCACCAAGCCGGCCCTCTGAAGTCCCACCAGTGCCATGTGGGTCTTGGAAGGCTGGGCTGCCTCGAAGGTGGTGTCAAACCTGGGCTCCAGGCCCTGTTCCTCCATCGTCCACACGCCACGTGGTCCCCTGTCAACATTACCATTTAAAGGTTTACAAACTGGGCTGGCAAGCTTTGTTCTGAGACTGCTTGCTGGGATTCCAACTGTGGGGTTTCACAGCAGGACAAGCACTGCATTGTGATACCACCTGAAACATGGTGAGAATGTGGAATGTTGAGGTGAATAGTATAGCTGCAGTTAAAAGGAAGCTAGATAAGCAGATGAGGGAGAAAGGAACAGAAGGTTATGCTGAAGTTTCAAACTCTCCAATCAGGTTTCCACTCCTGGCACCTACACAGCTCATATCAAAGTCACAAAACATCCTACATGACTTGGAGGTGTAAATAACCCCTCCTCAACCTTCCTGCAACCTTTGACACAGGTGAACATACCATCATCCTCCAATGCCTCTCTACCATCATCCAGCTGGGTGGGACTTGATGGGCTGAATAGCCATTACAGCAAGCACAGAAGGCAGCTATGTCTGCACTTGCCTGGTTACAGAGATAGGGAGGGGTGAGGCTATGAAGGGATTTAAACACAAGGATGAAAATTTAAAATTGGGGATGGTGGGAAATCAAGAGCCAATGTAGGTCAGCAAAAACAAGGGTAATGGGTGAACAGAATTTGGTGTGAGGTGGACAAAGGCAAGGAGGTTCTGGATGAGCTCAAGTTTACGGAAGGTGGAAGATGGGAGGCTGGTCAGGATAGCGCTGGAATGAGTCTGGAGGTGACAAAAGCACAGAGGAGGATGTCATCAGCAGATGAGCTAAGACAGGAGTGGAGGCAAGTGATATAGAGGTGGAAGTAGAGAGTCTTTTTGGTTGTGGTTGACTTTGGTCTTCACAACATTTAACTGGAAGAAAATTCAGCTCATCCAAGGCTGGATTACAGAGAAGTAGTCTGAGCACAGTGGAGGGATCGAGAGAGGTAGTGGAGGGGTAGAGCTTGATGTCATCGGTGTATATGTGGAAGTTGATCCCCTGCTTTCAGAGGATACTGCCAAGGGACAGCATGTACAGGAGTAAAAGGGTGGGGGAGGGGCAAGTGTAGATCCGAGGGCGACTCAAGGTAATGTTGTGGTGATGGGAGAGAAGGCAATGCTGATGATATTCGGAGTACAAATGGGCGGTTAAGGTTGGAAACAATAAGGGGGTAATACCAATAAGATCACATTGCAGCCCAATTACATCCCATGCTGCCGTCCTGGTCCTAAATTTCTTCATTGGAGTATGAATACTGCTTTGGCTAGACACTGAGCACATTAGACCCAAGAGGGAGGGCCCACAAAAAGCAGAGGGCCACCACTGGATCAAATTTAATAAGGCTCCACATTTCATGGCTTTATTTTAGACCTTTTTGGAGCCTTATGATAATTTATTGTAACCATTAATTTACTAGCTGGTTTCCACTTTGTTTTGGCGTGGTTTTGGGAGTTATGTCCATGTACACAGATCTGCTGCCACGTTGATTTTTGCAGCTTGTGGCCTAGAACATAGCTGAGGGGATAGTCAGCGCTGGCTGTTTGCAAATGCGCAGGAGAGATTCCACTGCCATGCCATGCTTCAGCAGCTCCATCTACAATCATTGGAGAGAGCTTCTGCTGGCTCACAGAAAATAGAACAAGTGAGCCATAGAATTCATATTTCTTTCTAGTGCGCTCTCAATAACCTGAAAATAAGCAGCTCCTCCCTTCAAACGCGCCTCAAACCTGTACATGCGACAGGATTCAAGTAACTCCAGGTTCTGCCAGAAAGAGGACCTATTAGAACATATAGTAACAATGACCTAATGCCTGATGAAGCCCGGTCAATCCCCACCACCCTCTCTACCTGTACTTGACCTATCATTGGCTACATGCTACTGTGGTCAAACCCACTGGATACTTATCAATCCCTGTACAAGATGGCAAAGTGAACATTAATGTGAACACGTGATTAGGACAATTAAGCTATTCTTATACAACTTACATTTACATAAAGTCTCTAACATAGCAACTGCCTCAAGGCACTTCAGAGGTGTAATTAGGCAAAAACGGGCACCGAGCCAAAGGAGATATTGGGTGACAAAGTGTGGTGAGAAAGGTTGGTTTTTGGGAGGATCTCAAAGGAGGAGAGGAAGGTTTAGGGACGGGTTTAGGGAGTGAATTCCAGAGTGTGGGGCCTAGACAGCTGAAGGCATGGCTCTCAATGGTGGGGTAAAGTGAGGGGAGAATTCATAACAGGTAAGAGGAAAAGAGATTTTGGGGGTGGTGGTAGGAGCTGCAGGAGATATAGATATTGGGAGGGGCGAGGCCAGGAAGAAATTTTAAGTACAAATACAATTACATAGCATTTACAGCCCAGAAACTGGCCATTCGACCTAACAGCTCAGTGCCCGTGTTTATGCTCCACATGAGCCTTCTCGCATCCTATTTCATCTAATCCGATCAGCATTTCCTTCTATTTCTTTCTTCCTTATATATTTATCTAATTCCCCATAAATGCATCGAAGTTATTTGTCTCAGCTATTTGAGGCAGCGAATTCCACATTCTAACCATTCTCTGGGTAAAGAATTGACCATCTTTCATTTATGACCACTAGTTTTGGCCTCCCCTACAAGTGGAAATATGAAATAAAATATTTTCAATTAATTAAACACAAATTATTACTCTTTTTTACATTTTAGGTGCAGTGATAAAGACTTTAAGGGGCTGTGAAATAAACGGGATCCATGTCAAACAAAGACTGTTATTGCGTCAGTTGGGCAGCACCATTTTGGCCGAGCATTTCACATACATCTGGAAGATAAACAGGACATCCAGTCACAGGGCATTGCTCTAGACAAAGACTGTGGAGCCAAGGCAGTGTACCTGAAATCAGGGATTCCTGAGGACGTGCTGATGCCAGCCCCAGTATGCACCACCACATAAGAGGCATTTCGTATGAGATCTGCCAAATCTAGCACCTTCCTCTCCAGTTCCTCTGGGGGATCAAAGTTCTGCAACAAATAACAAAATGGAATTTGGTTTCAATTCAAAACTTAACTGAGTGGCTATGAACAGATTCCCTGCTTTTTCTGCCATCCCAGGTCATTCTAAAGTTAAAACCAAATGATAAATGTCAGCTTGGTTCAGTTGAAAGCATTCTCACCCAAGTCTGAATGACATGTGTACAAGACCTACTCCGAGGCTCGAGCATACAATCTGGGCTGGAACTTCAGTGCCGTGTGTAGGATGTTGCATTGTCAGAAGTGCCAACTTTCTAGATGAGATGTTAAGCCTGTCTACCTGTTTAAAATGTATCATTTGAGAAAGACCAGAGGAGCTCTCCCAGTAGCCTGACCAACATTCCTCCTTCAAATACCACCACCAAAAACAGATCATCTGGTCTTTCATTCACTTGCTCTTTACAGGATTTTGTTGTGCATATGTAGGTTGCTGTGTCTGCCCCTACAACAGTGATTACACTTCAGAAGTAATCCATTGGATATAAAGGATTTGGGGACATCCTGAAGCCGTGAAAGGTGAAAGTTTTTCTTTAAATAGTTTTCAAACAACTGATGAGGACACACACTTTCAGAATTTCTAGATTCTGTAACATGAGGAAGCAGATTCATTATTCGAAGCAAGCTGTAATCGAGGGTGGTTAATACAATGTCACTCATACTACAAGCTAGGACTAAATTCATCAGCAGGTAGATAGGATTAGACTCACAAAGAATCTACACAAAATTAGTTTTGTCTATAATTTCTTAAGACAACCACATATTTTTAAACTGGGGCTCTGACAGTAAGGTGTCTTCGTGCTCATCGAATGCCCATCTGTCTTAACTTCTATAGGGGTTGATTTACCAGCATGTTACTCATATTGAACGTGATCACTTTGGATGCTTCAAGAAGAAAGGAAAAACTTGTATGCATGTCGAGCCTTTCACAACATCCCAAAGTGCTTCACAACGAAATACTTCTGAACTTTAATCACTGTTATAATGCAGCAATTAATTTGCAGATAAAAATAGAAAGTGCTGGAAATACTCAGCACTGATGAAAGGTCACAGACCTGAAACGTTGACTCTGCTTCTCTCTCCACAGATGCTGCCAGACCTGCTGAGTATTTCCAGCACTTTCTATTTTTATTTCAGATTTCCAGCATCTGCAGTATTTTGCTTTTAATTAATTTGCAGACAAGGTCCCACTTACAGCAATGAGGTAAACAACCAGCAGATTTGTTTTAGTGATGTTTCTTGAGAGATAAACATTGGGCAGGACACTGGGAGAACTTCCCCTACTCTTCTTCGAACAGAGCCATGCATTATCACTGTCAGTTTGCAGGTGAACAAGCGAAGCAGGGAGAGAGGATGAGGGGGGAGATCGTACCTCTCAAAAGTACCAAAAGAAACAATCAAGACTGACTAATCATTGTCACTGATGGATCTGCAGAGCCAACTGGGCAACTAGATAGCCAAGGAAGTAGGCACAAGATTGCAGTGGGGTCAGTTTAAGAGGGTGACGTGCACGGGGTGACAGAATCGGGTGTTTAGGGTCAGTTAGCACTGCTCAATGTAGGAATTCATTTGGCTGTAGGTTGAGAATTACAGGACTGTGATACAGAGGCTAATTATTCATGAGATTTTGATGAGTTCATATTACAATATTTACCTATATGCATGGCTGCTGGTTAAGTACACGGGAGCAAGATGTTAGGACAGCTCAGCAGCGACACTCAGGGGCTACAGCCTGCAACTGCATGCAGATTCCTTTTGGTGCCAATTCTCAGAAGGCAATGATGGGACAACAGTTTTGCAGTTAATATTTGTGACAATTAACACTGAAAAACTGTATCTCAATAATACCTAAAGACTTGTACTGCAGGTGAATGTTGACACTTATATTGCATTTTAAACTGAGATAATATGCCACAGACTTTTCAATGCATTTTGAAATGAAATGAATGCTATGACCCAATCAGCATTTATATGATAGACATTTTTTTTAAAATGTTACGACATCCTCGGTGATTGTGGCCATGGAGCATGAGCCTTCCTCAATCTCTCCACAACCCTTGACATTAGTCAGCATATGAGATTACACTGTCCTCTTCAAGTCCCTCTCTTCAATTATGCAGCTCAATGGGACTGATCTCCTAGGTTTCAGCTAGAACGCTCTTACCTCCAAGTCAGAAGGTTGAGTGTTCCAGCCCCCCCCCGCCACCCTACAAACCTTTTTTATTTAAAGATACAGCACTGAAACAGGCCTTTCGGCCCACCGAGGCTGTGCCGACCATCAACCACCCATTTATACTAATCCTACATTAATCCCACCTTCCCTCAATTCCCCTACCACCTACCTATACTAGGGGCAATTTATAATGGCCAATTTACCTAACAACCTGCAAGTCTTTGGCTGTGGGAGGAAACCGGAGCACCCGGCGAAAACCCACGCAGTCACAGGGAGAACTTGCAAACTCCGCACAGGCAGTACCCAGAGTTGAACCTGGGTCGCTGGAGCTGTGAGGCTGCGGTGCTAACCACTGCGCCGCCCCAACTTAAGCCGATAATCTTGGCTGAAACTCCAGTGGAATACTGAGCGAGTGCTGCACTGTCAGGGGTGCCACCTTTCAAATGAGAAGTTAAACCGAAGACCTGTCTGTCCCCTCAGGTGGACGCAAAATTTTCCATGACACGATTTGAAGAACAGGGAAGTTCTCCCCGTGTCTCGGCCAATATTTACCCCTCAACCAACATCATTAAGGTTTAACTGGATCTCACTGCTGTTTATGGGACCTTGGTGTGCGTATATTGGCTGACGTGCTTTCTACATTACAACAGAGACTACACTTCAAAAAGTACTTCATTGATTGTGAAGTGCTTTGGGGCATCCTGTGGTTATGAAAAACACTATATAAATGCAATTTCTTTCTTCTTTTCTCCCACTCACCTGCAACGAACATAACCAGAGCCTCACCACTACTGACTTCTTCTGTACCACGCTTATCTCTAGACTCTGCCAAAGACCTATTGTTCCTCATCTACACATTGCCCCTTGGCGACATCATCCGGGGACATGGAATTAGCTTCCACATGTGCGCTAATGACAGTCAGCCCCACCTCTCTCCACTCCGCCACTGTCTCTGCGCCTGCCTGACATCCAATCTTTGATTTGTCAAATGTCCCCTGCTAAAGGCTAGGAAGGCCAAAGCCATTGTCTTTGGCCTCATCACAAACTACAGATGCCTGACACTGATTCCATCCCCCTTCCCGGCAAGTCGCAGGTTGACCCAGACTGTTCATAACCTCGGTGTCCTATTTGAATCTGAGCTGAGCCTCCGAACCCAAGTCCGCTCTGCCATAAAGACTGCAAACTTCCACCTCCGTAAACCTGTCCGCCTTCGGATTCAAGACAAGTCGGAATGTTTTCTTCATGGTGAGAAACTAGGAACTGCAAAGGTATCTGGGTATCCAGGTACACAATTCACCCAAACCTAGTGGACAGGGGCAAAAAGTATTTAAGACTAATGGATTGTTGGCCTTTATTTAAAAGGGACCAGAACACAAAGAGGTGGAAGCTATGCTTCAGTTGTCCAGACGCTTTGTCAGACCTCATTTGGAGCAATGCATTCTGTTCTGAGCACCGCATGTCAGGAGGGATATACTGGCGTTAGAGGGGTTACAGCACAGATTCACCAGAGGTTTAAATTATGAGAACTGGCTGCATATACTACACTTGTAATTCCTTGACCATAGAAGATTGAAGTGTGCTGTAACTGAGGTCTTTAAAATTATTAAGGGAGTCAATAAACTATTTCCTCTGGTGGTGACGTAACCTGAAAATCAGAGTTAGGCCATCCAGAAGTGAAATCAGGAAACATTTGGGAAGAGTACATTTGGGCGGCACAGTGGTTAGCACTGCAGCCTCACAGCTCCAGCGACCCGGGTTCAATTCTGGGTATTGCCTGTGCGGAGTTTGCAAGTTCTCCCTGTGTCTGCGTGGGTTTCCTCCAGGTGCTCCGGTTTCGTCCCACCACCAAAAGACTTGCAGGTTGATAGGCAAATTGGCCATTATAAATTGCCCCTAGTATAGGTAGGTGGTAGGAGAATATAGGGACAGGTGGGGATATGGTAGGAATATGGGATTAGTGTAGGATTAGTATAAATGGGTGGTTGATGGTCAGCACAGACTCGGTGGGCCGAAGGGCCTGTTTCAGTGCTGTATCTCTATTTATTTATTTTATTTATTTATTTAAAGTACTGGAAATTTGTAACTCACTCCTCCAAAAAGGCTATAGATGCTGGGACAATAGAAATTTTCATGACCAAGATTTTATTAAGTGTATCAAGTGATGTAGATCAAAGGCAGGTAAACAGAAGTTAAGTATAGGTTCAAGGGGCTAAATGGCCTCCTTCTGTCCCTATATTCCACATAGTTTTATTGCTTTCAGACTCAATTATTCCAATGCTCCTTTGGTTAGACTCCCTCTGTAAACTGTCACTGACCCACAGCTTACTGCACCCAATCTCACACCAGTCCTGCTCATCCAACATTCCCGCCCTGCATTGGCTCCTGGTCTCCCAGTGCATCCACTTTAAGGTTCTTACCCTCATCTTGAAATCCCTTCAGGGTCTCTGTGAGCTCCTCCAGCATGACCGCTACCACCCCCGCCACCCTACGCTCACCCCCGCCCCAATTATCACCCACACCACTCCCGCGACCCTTATCCCCACCATCCCCCACACCCCAAACTCACCCCCACCACCACCCCCCCACACTCACCCCCATCAACTCCACACCCCAAACTCACCCCCACCACCACCCCCCCCACTCACCCCCATCACCTCCACACCCCAAACTCACCCCCACCACCACCCCCCCCATCCCCACACCCCAAACTCACCCCCACCACCCGCCACACATCGATTCATACAGCACAGAAACAAGCCCTTTGGCCCATCATGTCTGTGCCAACCATCAAGCACCTATCTATTGTAATCCCATTTTCCAGCACTTGGCCCGTAGCCTTGTATGCTATGGCGTTTCAAGTGCTCATCTAAATACTTCTTAAATGTTGCAATGGTTCCTGCCTCTACCACCTCTTCCGGCAGTGCGTTCCAGAGTCCAACAACCCTCTGGGTGAAAATTCTTTTCCTCAAATCCCCTCTAAACCTCCTGCCCCTTACCTTAAATCTATGCCCCATGGTCATTGACCCCTCCGCTAAGGGAAAAAGTTTCTTCCTATCTACCCTATCAATGCCCCTCATAATTTTGTATACCTCAATCATGTCCCCCCTCAGCCTTCTCTGCTCCAAGGAAAACAACCCCAGCCTTTTCAGTCTCTCTTCATAGCTGAAATGCTCCAGCCCAGGCAACATCCTGGTGAATCTCCTCTGCACCCTCTCCAGTGCAATCACATCCTTCCTGTAGTGTGGTGTCCAGAACTATACACAGTACTCCAGCTGTGGCCTAACCAGCATTTTATACAGCTCCATCATAACCTCCCTGCTCTTATATTCTATGCCTTGGCTGATAAAGGCAAGTATCCCATATGCCTTCCTAACCATCTTATCTATCTGTGCTGCTGCCTTCAGTAATCTATGGACAAGTACAATAAGGTCCCTCTGTACTTCCTAGGGTCCTACCATCCATTGTACATTCCCTTGCCTTGTTAGTCCTCCCAAAATGCATCACCTCACACTTCTCAGGATTAAATTCCATTTGCCACTGCTCTGCCCATCTTACCGGCCCATCTATATCATCCTATACTCTAAGGCTTTCCTCCTCACTACGACACCACCAATTTTTGTGTCATCTGCGAACTTACTTATCATATCTCCTATATTCACATCTAAATCATTAATGTACACTACAAACAGCAAGGGTCCCAGCACCAATCCCTGTGGTACACCATGGGTCACAAGCTTTCACGTGCAAAAGCAACCCTCGACCATTACCCTCTGCCTCCTGCCACTAAGCCAATTTTGGACCCAATTTGCCAAATTGCCCTGGATCCCATAGGCTCTTACCTTCTTAACCAATCTCCCATGCGGGGCTTTATCAAAAGTCTTACTGACGTCCATGCAGACTACATCAACTGCTTTACCCTCATCTACACATCTAGTCACCACCTCGAAAAATTCAATCAGGTTAGTTAGACACGATCTCCCCCGACAAAGCTATGCTGACTATCCCTGATTAATCCGTGCCTCTCCAAGTGGAGATTAATCCTGTCCCTCAGAATTTTTTCCAGTAGTTTCCCAACCACTGATGGTAGACACACCGGCTTGTAATTACCTGGTTTATCCCTGACACCCTGCTTGAAAATGGCACCACATTCGCTGTCCTCCAGTCCTCTGGTACCTCTCCTGTGGCCAGAGAGGATTTGAAAATTTGTGCCAGAGCCCCTGCTATCTCCTCCCTTGCCTCACATAGCAGCCTTGGTTACATCTCATCTGGGCCTGGGGATTTATCAACTTTTAAGCCCGCTAAAACAGCTAATACTTCCTCCTTTTCAAAGCTAATACGTTCAAAGAATATCACAATCCCCCTCCCTGATTTCTACACCTACATCGTCCTTCTTCATAGTGAACACAGATGAAAAGTAATCATTTAAAACCTCACCTATGTCCTCCGGCTCCAAACACAGATTGCCATTTTGGTCCCCAATGGGCCCCACTCTTTCCCTGGTTACCCTCTTGCCCTTATTATACTTATAAAACGCCTTAGGATTTTCCTTTATCTTGCCCGCCAGTGTTTTTTCATGTCCCCTCTTCGCTCTCCTAATTACTTTTTTTAGTACTACCCCCCACACTTTCCATACTCCTCTAGTGCCTCCACTGTTTTCAGTGCTCCGAGTCTGCCATAAGCCTCCGTTTTTTACCTGATCCAACCCTCTATATCCCTTGTCATCCAGGGTTCCCTGGACTTGTTGGTCCTACCCTTCATCTTAACAGGTACATGTTGGCTCTGAACCCTCACTACTTCCTCTCTGAATGACTCCCACTGGTCTGATGTAGACTTTCTTACAAGTAGTTGCTCCCAGTCCACTATGGCCAGATCCTGTTTTATCATATTGAAATCAGCCTTCCCCCAATTCAGTACCTTTATTTCTGTCCCGTCTTTGTCCTTTTCCATAACTATCTCAAATCTTAGAGTTATGGTCACTATCCCTGAAATGCTCCCCCACTGACACTTCTGCCACTTGTCCAGCTTCATTCCCTAGGATTAGGTCCAGTACCGCCCCTTCTCTTGTAGGACTTTCTACGTACTGGCTCAAAAAGCTCTCCTGTATGTATTTTAAGAATTCCGTCCCCTTTAAGCCTTTTACACTAAGACTATCCCAGTTGATAAATGGCGCACTGACACGGAACACAAAAGTCCGAGTGTATCAAGCCTGTGTCCTCAGTACCTTGCTCTATGGCAGCGAGGCCTGGACAACGTATGTCAGCCAAGAGCGACGTCTCAATTCATTCCATCTTCGCTGCCTCTGGAGAATACTTGGCATCAGGTGGCAGGACCGTATCTCCAACACAGAAGTCCTCGAGGCGGCCAACATCCCCAGCTTATACACACTACTGAGTCAGCGGCGCTTGAGATGGCTTGGCCATGTGAGCCGCATGGAAGATGGCAGGATCCCCAAAGACACATTGTACAGCGAGCTCGCCACTGGTATCAGACCCACCAGCCGTCCATGTCTCCGCTTTAATGACGTCTGCAAACGCGACATGAAGTCCTGTGACATTGATCACAAGTCGTGGGAGTCAGTTGCCAGCGTTCGCCAGAGCTGGCGGGCAGCCATAAAGGCGGGGCTAAAGCGTGGCGAGTCAAAGAGACTTAGCAGTTCGCAGGAAACAAGACAGAGGCGCAAGGGGAGAGCCAACTGTGTAACAGCCCCGACAAACAAATTTTTCTGCAGCACCTGTGGAAGAGCCTGTCACTCTAGAATTGGCCTTTATAGCCACTCCAGGCACTGCTCCACACACCACTGACCACCTCCAGGCGCTTACCCATTGTCTCTCGAGATAAGGAGGCCAAAGATTGATGCGGTAAGTTGAAATCCCCTACTATTATTACCCAATTATTTTTACACTTCTCTGAGATTTGCCCACACATCTGTTCCTCTATCTCTCCCTGACTGTTTGGAGGCCTATAGTACACTCCCAGCCAAGCGATTGCCCCATTTTGTTTTTAAATTCTACCCAAATGGCCTCATTTGAGGAACCTTCTAAGATATCATCCATCCTTACTGCAGTAATTGACTCCTTGATCAACAGTGCAATGCCACCTCCTCTTTTATCCCTTTCCCTGTCATGCCTGAAGATTCAATACCCTAGAATATTGAGCTGCCAGTCCTGCCCCTCCCTCAACCATGTCTCTGTGATAGCAACAATATCATAATCCCATGGGCTAATCAACGCCCTCAATTCATCTGCCTTACTAGTAATACACCTTGTATTAAAATAGATGCAATCCAGCCTTGCATTTTTCACTTGTGCCTTAGCAGGTCTATATTTGCTCTGCCTTCAAGACTGACTCAGTTTCTGTTATATATTTGACTGTGCATCACCACTTACTGTACCTCCACTCTGTATTCCATCCCCTTGTCAAATTAGTTTAACCCCCGCTCCCCCACCCCCCCCCCCACCCACCCCACAACAGACTAGCAAACCTCCCAGCAAGGATGTTGATCCCGTTCCAGTTCAAGTGCAACCCGTCCAACTTGTCCAGCTTCCACCTTTGCCAGAAACAGACCCAGTGATCCAGGAAACTAAAGTCCTCCTGAACCATCTTCTCAGCCAAGCATTCATCTGCTCTATCCTCCTATTCCTATACTCACTAGAACATGGCACTGGGAGTAATCCAGAGATTACAACCTTTGAGGCTCTGCTTTTAAATCTGCTACCTAGCTCCCTAAATTCTTGTTGCAGGACCACATCCCTCTTTCTATCTATGTCGTTGTTACCAATGTGTACGACAACCACTGGCTGTTCACCCTCCCCAATCAGAATGTCCTGCAGCCGCTCCATGACATTTATTTATTTATTTATTTTTTAGTTTAGAGATACAGCACTGAAACAGGCCCTTTGGCCCACCGGGTCTGTGCCGACCGTTAACCACCCATTTATACTAATCCTACACTAATCCCATATTCCTACCACATTCTCACCTGTCCCTATACTCCCCTACCTATACTAGGAGCAATTTATAATGGCCAATTTACCTATCAACCTGCAAATCTTTTTGGCTGTGGGAGGAAACCGGAGCACCCGGAGGAAACCCACGCAGACACAGGGAGAACTTGCAAACTCCACACAGGCAGTACCCAGAATTGAACCCGGGTCGCTGGAGCTGTGAGGCTGCGGTGCTAACCACTGCACCACTTGACCCTAGCACCAGGGAGGCAACATACCATCCTACAGTCACGTTTGTGGCCACAGAAACGCCTATCTGTACCCCTTACGATGGAATCCCCTATCACTATAGCTCTTTCACTTTTTTTGCCTCCCCTGATGTGCAGCAGACCCCTCAGTGGTGCCTCAAGCTTGGCTGTTGCTGCTTTGCCCTGGCAGGCCATCCCCCCCCAACAGTATCCAAAGCGGTTATTCTGTTTGAGAGGGGGATGGCCACAGGGGACTCCTGCACTACCTGCCTGCGCCTACTATTCCGCCTGGTGGTCACCCATCCCTTTTCTGCCTGCGCAGCCATTACTTGCGGTGTAACCACCTCGCTAAACGTGCTATCCACGACATCCTCAGCATCGCGGATGCTCCACAATGAATCCAGCCGCAGCTCCAGCTCCGTAATGCGGGTAGCCAGTAGCTGCAGATGGGTACACTTAATGCACACATGGTCGTCAGGAACACTGGAAGCATCCCTGATTTCCCATATAGTGCAGGAGGAGCGAGCTCTCCTGTCATGACTTACCTTTAGATTACTTACTTACTCCCTTAATTAATTAAAATACTAATTACACTAGGGGCCTTGTTCTACTCGCCAACAACCCCCCCTCCCCCAATACTTACTCCCATCCCCCACACTCACCTCCTCCACACTCAACCACCAGTACCCCCACTCTCTGACATATTGTTCCCCCCCTCCCCACCATCTCCTGCTGTACCTCCAGCCACCCTGCCCCAGGCTCTGGAAACCTCCTCTTCTTCAATCCAGTTCTGTGGCCAAGCTGTGTGGACACTTGGGGAGACCGTTCCTGTTGACAATCCCAATCTAACTGCAGACACAAACAGGCCTGGGCCTGGATATTAACCCTCCCCAGGAGCCAGTGCAGTGACCCTGCAGCATACAACAAGGCCGCACTCTGGGGCTGCCCTGTGACAGCCCGGCATCTTCCCCCACCATCAGTGGGCACAGCTCAACGCTAGGCCGAAGCGGCGCAACCTGTGCCTCCTTACCTCGGGAAGGCCGCATTTCCCCTTGTGCTCGTACTCGGACAGCCCTGCCGCGTAATTGACGGACATGGTCAGCTGGAGGAGGCAGCGGCGACACCACAACACCGACAGAGCGGGGCACGCAAAGCTACGCGCTGACGTCACCAAAGCACGCAGGACACCGGGCGGCCGCCAGGGGGCAACGGTAGCCTGACCGGGGAAGGGGGAGGGGCTGGAGAGTGGGCGGGGCTGGAGAAAGGAGGGGGGAAGGGGTTGGAGAAGGACGGGGGTGGGAGGGGTTGGAGAAGGACGGGGGTGGGAGGGGTTGGAGAAGGACGGGGGTGGGAGGGGTTGGAGAGAGGCTGGAGAAAGGCTGAGGGGAGGGGAGGGGAGGGGAGGGGAGAGGCCAGGGAAGGCAGGGGCTGGGGAAGGGCAGGAGAGAGGGCAGGGGCTGGAGAAGGGCTGAGGGGGGGGACTGGGGTAGGGCTGAGGGGAGGGGCTGGAGAGAGGGCAGGGAAGGGAGGGGCTGGAGGGCAGGGAGGGGCTGGGGGAGGACTGGGGAAGGGATGGAGAGAGGGCAGGGAGGGGGAGGGGCTGGAGAGGGTAGGGGCTGGGGTAGGGCGAGAGAGAGGGCAGGGAGGGGGAGGGGCTGGAGAGGGTAGGGGCTGGGGTAGGGCGAGAGAGAGGGCAGGGAGGGGCTGGGGAAGGGTTGGAGAGAGGGGAGGGAGGGGAGGGGCTGGGGAAGGGTTGGAGAGAGGGGAGAGGCTGGGGAAGGGTTGGAGAGAGGGGAGAGAGGGGAGGGGCTGGGAAGGGTTGGAGAGAGGGGAGGGGCTGGGGAAGGGTTGGAGAGAGGGGAGAGAGGGGAGGGGCTGGGGAAGGGTTGGAGAGAGGGGAGGGAGGGGAGGGGTTGGAGAGAGGGGAGGGAGGGGAGGGGAGGGGCTGGGGAAGGGTTGGAGAAGGGTTGGAGAGGGGGAGGGAAGGGGAGGGGCTGGGGAAGGGCAAGAGAGAGGGCAGGGGCTGGGGAAGGGTTGGAGAGAGAGCAGGGGCTGGGGAAGGGTTGGAGAGAGGGGAGGGAAGGGAGGGGCTGGGGAAGGGCTGGAGAGAGGGGAGGGAGGGGAGGAGAGCGGCTGGAGAGAGGGCAGGGAGGGGGAGGGGCTGGAGAGGGGAGGGAAGGGAGGGGCTGGGGAAGGGCTGAAGAGAGTGGAGGGAGGGGAGGGGGAGGGGCTGGGGAAGGGCGGGAGGGAAGGGAGGGGCTGGAGAGAGGGGAGGGAGGGGAGGGGAGCAGCTGGAGAGAGGGCAGGGAAGGGGAGGGTCTGGAGAGAGGGCAGGGAAGGGGCTCGAGAGAGGGCGGAGCTGGGAAGGGGCTGGAGAGAGAGCTGGGCTGGGGAGGGGCTGGAGAGAGGGAGGGGCTGGGGCGGGGCTGGAGCGAAGGCAGGGAGGGGGAAGGTGGGGATGGGGAGGAGCTGGAGAAAGGGCAGGGAGGGAGAGGGGCTGGAGAGAGGAAGTGGAGGGGCGGGGCTGTGGAGCGTGCTGGGCTGGGGAGAGGGTGGGGAATGGGGCTGAGCTGGGGAGGTGGGCATAGGCTCAGAGGGTAGATATAGAGCATAGAAGATATAGCTCAGGGAGCCAATCAGCCCATCACCTCTGTGCTGGCTCTCTGAAAGAGCTATCCATCTTAGTCCCACTCCCCTGCAAATTTTCCTCCTTGAAGTATTTATCAAATTCCCATTTGAAAGGTTCTGTTGAATTTGCTTCCACAACCCTCTCAGTCATTCCAGATCGCAACAACTCGTTCAGTGAACATTTTTTTCTCAAGTTGTCTCCTCTTTTGCAAATTACCTTAAATCTGTGCCCTCTGGCTATGGATCCATCTGCTATTGGAAACAGTTTCTCCTTGTTAACTCTAGCAAAATTATTCATAATTTTGAACACATCTATTTAATCTGCTGTTACGGACAGGTGGGAAATGATGGGGTTGGTTTCCCCTTTTCACCTCGCAACTGACCGAAGACAGTGTGTTTCTAGAAAGTGTTTTATCTTCTGAACATTTTAATAATCAATAAACAGAAAAATGACAGGTTTTCTCGTAGGTTTAAAAAAGACATGTTTATTAAATAATACCAGAAAGTATTTGCAACTTTACCCACTCACACACATACACACACACACAAGAAAAGACAGTGATTAAAAGATAGCGTGCATTTAGGTCTGATGGTTTTCAAAACATTTGTTGTGAAACCTTGTTTGTTTTCTGGGAGGGACATTTAAAAATGGTGCAGGCCTGTTTTTCCTTTTTCCTGGTTCACTGACGTCAAACCTTGGAAAGTTTCAGGTGGGCGGATGCTTTGTTGCAGCTTCTTTGGTCAAATCTCAGTCACAGTTCAATGGCAAAAGTCCTGTTACAATTTCTCAACAGGGAGTTTCAAAGGTCACCTTTTTTTCTCTGCCTCTAGCTAGTTTAAAGATGGTATTCTGGCAGGGTCCTTCTTCTTGCTGGGGTGTGTCTCTCTCTTCCTTCTGGCTTCTGGCTTTTTGCACAGAAAACGTCTCTTATTGAAATGCCTTATCAGAGACTTGGGGCTGAATTTTGTTGAGCTCCCGACATCAGGCTCCGTTGAGGGGGCGGAAGATCGCTGAGGGCAGTGGCCTGCCACGGAGCCCAGCGCCGGGATTGCCAGGTTTGATTCCTGGCGGCGGCGGTGAGGCTCCTTGGTGGCCTCCACCTCCCCCTCCCCCCCTGCAGCTCGGCAACAGGGCCCAACTTTAAATATTTAAATAAAGGACATGAATAAATTAACAGACCTTTCACTGCAATCTTGCCAGCTGTCCACGATCTTGCGTGTGGCGGCCAGCACTCACATGCCTTCACTTTCCCGTCCAGGGTGCCCAGGTGGGGAAGGGGGGAATCTTAGGACTTTTATTGTAGTGGGTAGAGTAGTGGGGGGGGTGGTAAACGGGGTCAAATCTACATGTGTAGTGTAGGGGGAGGAGGGGTGACCTCTGCACTTTGTGCAGTTGTGGGGGAAGGTCACATATTAAATGCAAGTGTTTTGGGGGGTGGGAACGGGGCAGCTATTTATTTTCTTTCTAATGGGTGGGGGATATGGGCCAAAATTCAATTCACAATGTTTTTCTTGGAGGTGGGTACGGGCTTCAACTGTTCAGGTCCGGCAACCCTTTAAAAATCGCGCCAGTACCTGCACAGAGGCACACATGGTTGCCAGTCCCTGCCACATGACTGGAGGAAGGGCGGGTGTATGCAGACGGCATGCGGCCTGCGCTTATGGGCCACCAATTTTTTCGCTCGCCGCCGCTCCAGGAGGTGTAAGAATAAAATTTAGCCTTTGGTTTCTGTCAGGTGACCAAAGTTTCTCTCCCATTGTGCTTTCATAAATGGTGTTGAATGATGTGGCCACTGTTAGACAATGGGTTTGGATGTTGCTTATCTATATGCCATCTTGATAAAGTGGTGTTTTTCCACACCCATTCATTTGAGTTTGAATTTGGAGACACCATGTCTACCATGCCATTGTCAACCCAATTCGTTGAAAAGGGGTAGCCATTAACATTGAATAGGCCATTTACATTTCCAATGCTTTCTTCAACACTTGACCAGACATGACGATTGGTTCAGGGTTCCAGCAGTTACCATGTGTATCTACAGTAGAGGAGAGATCACCTGACCTCTTACTCCATCTTGTTTTGCAGCAAAAGTTGTCTATTTTGGGTTCATTTCATCAGTTCATTTTATAATTCATAATTTCTCCTTGCGTGAGCATGACACTGCTCTTAACCTTCTGTGGTCTAAGGAGAACAACTCCAACTTCTCCACCGAATTGAAGTTCCTTGTCCAGAGGCCCAGGCAAATGCTCTGGGGACGTGGGTTCAAATCCCACCATGGCAGATGGTGAAATTTGAATTCAATTAATAAATCTGGAATTATAAAGCTAGTCTAGTGTGACCATGAAGCCATTGTCGATTGTTGTAAAAACCCATCTGGGATTTTAGGGAAGGAATGTCCTTTAGGGAAGGAAATCTGCCGTCTTTACCTGGTCTGGCCTACATGTGACTCCACATCCACAGCAATGTGGTTGACTCTTAAAATGCCCTCTGAAATGGCCACTCAGTTCAAGGGCAGTTAGGGATGGGCAATAAATGCTGGCCTAGCCAGCGACGCCCACATCCCATGAACGAATAAAAAAAAACCCTCTGCATTCTTTCAAAGTCCTTTACATCCTTTCTAAAATGTGATGGCTTGAATTGGCCACAACAATCCAAGAGGAAAAGGTTTGACATTAATTCTATAAGTCTACACTCCTGGACCACTAAGCTGCGATAGACTTAGAGTCATAGAGTCATTTACAGTACAGAAGGAGACCATTTGGCCCATCGAATCCATGCTGGCTCTTCGTGGAGCTATGCAGTCAGCCCTACTCCCCAGCTCAATCCCCGTAGCCCTGCACGTCTACTTCTCTCAGGTGACCATCCAATGTCCTCTTGAAGTTATTGATCATCTCTGCTTCCACCACCCTTGTGGGCGGCGAGTTCCGTGGCATTACGACCTGCTGTGTAAAAATGTGCTCCCTCATATTCTCCTTGCATCTTTTGCCCAAAACTTTCAATCTGTGTCCCTTCAATTATTGGATGGCAGCAGGCAGAGCTGGGTGGGGATGTTTGAAATCCACCCTTGTGTGTTTGCCTCAGTCTCTTCTCGCTATGTATCTCTGTCTGTTTACTATTGTGTTGTGTCTCTATCACTCTGTCTGTGTGCCTCTCTTTCTATCTCACATTCTCTAGCCCCGGATCTCTGAGGTCAGTTGCCCATTTTACACTCTTCCTGATGTCACACTCCATTTAAGTCAGCAGAGAACAGAATCTGGTGGGCTAAATGGGCTTCCAACCCAAACTCTGCAGCTTCCTGCCAGGCGGGTTAGATTAAAATCAGAACAAAATACTGCGGATGCTAGAATTCTGAAATGAGAACAGAGAGTGCCAGAAATACTCAGTAGGTCCGGCAGCATCTGTGTAGCGAGAAACAGAGTTAACGTTTCAGATCTACGACCCTTCATCAGAAATGGCAAAAGTTAGAAATGTAACAGTCTTTGAGCAAGTGAAAGGCGCGGGGGTGGGGGGGGGATGCGGAGGTTAGGGGTGGGGGGGGTGGGTGGGAGGTGCAGGAGAAGGACAAGAAGGAAGGACTGTGATAGGACAGAGCGGGGAGAGATTAAATACAGACGTCATGGAACAGAATGCAAATGGAGTGCTAAATAGTTGTAACGAAAGACAAAACATGAGTCCAGAGAGAGGGCTAATGGCAGAATAATGAACAGCTCTGTATGAAAGCAAAAACATGAAAAGTAAGTTTAATAAAATAAAAGCAAAATACTGCAGATGCTGGAAATCTGAAATCAAAAATAAGAAATGCTGGAAATACTCAGCAGGTCTGGCAGCATCTGTGTAGAGAGAAGCAGAGTTAACGTTTCAGGTCAGTGACCCTTCATCAGAACTGGCAAAGGTTAGAAATGTAATAGGTTTTAAGCAAATAAAGCGGGGGTGGAGCAAGAGATAACAAAAGGGAAGGTGTTGATAGGACAGTGGGTCACAAAGAATAACTGACCAGAATGTCATGGAGGAAAGACAAACGGTATGTTAATGGTGTGGTGAAAGCAAAGTGTTTGTGCAGAGAGGGTGTTAATTGACAGAAAAATGAATAGCCCTGGCCCAAAGCATAAACATGAAAAAAACAGTGGGCAGGCACATGATAAAAAAAAAATGAATATGAAACAAACTAAAATAAAATAAAAAGAAAAAAGAAACAATAACTGAAATATAAAAATACGTTTAAGACAAGCACATGGTTAAAATACATAAATAATTAAAAAAGAATATGTATGTAAAAAAATAAATAAAATTAAATAAAATAAGCAAAAAGTAATGGGGCTCATAGTCTGAAAATATTGAACTCAATATTGAGTCCAGAAGGTTGTAGAGTGCCTAATCGGAAGATGAGGTCCTGTTCCTCAAGCTTGCATTGATGTTCACTGGAACAGCAGGCCGAGGACAGAAATGTGGGCATGGGAACAAGGTGGTATTACACCTCCTGTGATTGCATGGGAAGGTGTTGTGGGAAAGGGAAGAGGTGTCGAGGATGATAGAGGAGTGGACCAGGGTGTCGCGGAGGCTGGGTATGAGGAAGTGTAGTCAAGGTAGATGTGGGAGTCGGTGGGCTTATAATAAATACTAGTGGACAGCCGATAGAATCATCTCCAGAGATAGAGACAGAGAAGTCGAGGAAGGGAAGGGAAGTGTTGGAGATGGGCCATGTGAAGATGAGAGAAGGGTGGAAATTGGAAGCAAAGTTGATGAAGTTTTCCAGTTCAAGGTGAGAGCAAGAAACAGAACCGATACAGTCATCAATGTACTGGAAAACGAGTTGGGGAAGGAGCCTGAGTAGGACTGAAACAATGTTCGACTTATCCCACAAAAAGACAGGCATAACTAGGACCCATGCGGGTACCCATGGCAACATTTTATTTGGAGGAAGTGAGTGGAGTTGAAGGAGAAGTTGCTCAATGTGAGAACAAATTCAGCCAGGGAGAGGAGGGTGGTGGTGGATAAGGAGTGGTTGGGCCTCTGTTCAGGGAAGAAGCAGAGAGCCCTCAGACCGTCCTGGCGGGGGATGGAGGTGTAGAGAGATTGGACTCCGACAGTGAAGAGGAGGCGGGTAGGGCCAGGAAACTGAAAACTGTCAAAATGACTTAGGGCATCAGAAGGGTCATGGATGTAAGTGGGAAGAGTCTGGACAAGGGGAGAAAAAATAGAATCAAGATAGGAGGAAATAAGTTCAGTGGGGCAGGAACAGGCTGAAACAATGGGTCTCCCAGGACAGTCCTGCTTGTGGATTTTAGGAAGGAGGTAGAAGCGGACTGTCCGGGGTTGTGGGACTATGAGGTGGGAAGCTGTACAGGGAAGATCGTCAGAGGAGCTGAGGTCAGTGACAATCCTGGAGATAGTGGCTTTATGGATTAACATCAGGCCTTGTATTTTTGTGGTGGTTTTCCTGTATTTCTCTTCCTGTTCTCACTCTCTTCTCTTTGTGCCTCTCATTCATTCTAACATTGCTGAGTGTGGGCTGTACAGTTGATCCCTCATGCTGGAGGCCTGGTCCATTTTGACATGAGGTGAGCTGCATGCACTGAATGGGCACCCTGGCGCAGATTGCCAACTCTAGCCCAATGTATATTGGGCACTGGAAAGTAGACTCATCAAGGTGTTTGCAATCATTGGGTGGGGAAGCGGAGGGCAACGGCGGCTCATATAATTACAGTAGGGCTCAGAGGAAATCTCCCCTTCCTCCTGGGCCCACAATCACTTACCGTTAACACTTATCCTTTTGGGCTTTTTCTGCTATTCTGCGAAGTTTTACTGAGAGGAGCAATTCTATACAGGCCATTAAATTGGCAGCAGGGTCCTATGTACATGATAGGATCCCGATTTGCATGAATTTATGAGGATCCTGCCTGATTCAGGCGAGTGTCTCGGCCACCCATGAAGATATGGCGGTGGATGGGAAGCGAAAGGGTAAGTTCACTGCTTGGACTTTGACACTGCCACCGCCTGGTTTCCACATTAGGGGGAGTAGATTTATATTTTCACTGCTGGGAGTAAAACTGGTAGTGGCTGATAGGCCGGCCCTTATCCACATGCCTGATTGTACTTGCCCCCACCACAGCAGGGATAATGAAAATCTGTTCCACAGCTGAAACACAACAACTTACATTTTTACAGCAACTTTAACATAGTAAAATGTCTCAAGGTGCTTCACAGGAGCATTATCAAACCAAATTTGACACCACAAGTCACATAAAAAGATATTAGGACAGGTGGCCATAAACTTGGTCAAAGAGGTAGGTATTAAGGAGAGATTTAGAGGAGGAGAGGTTTCGGGAGAAATTCCAGAGTTTAGGGATTAGACAGCTGAAGGCACAACCACCAATGGTGAAGTGATTAAAATCAGGGATGCTCAAAAGGTCAGAATTGGAGGAACTCAGATATCTTGGAGAATTGTCGGGCTGGAGGAGGTTACCGAGATAAGGAGGGTCACGACCGTGGGGAATTGGAAAATAATAAACTGACAAAGTCAAAAAGTGAGAGGTGAATTTTTCTGTGGCTGTTCCTGTGCTTTCTGTGATCCCGAAACTACCCCCATTAAACCATATCTTGCTCAACATTGTTCACAATGCATGAAGCAGAGCAATGTAGCTCTAAGAATGCAGCAGGTGAGCTCATCCTGTCCCACCCACAGCCTCAGCCCATTGAATTACACCACCATATTTAGAGTGCTTCCTGTTGGTCCTGATTGGTCCAGCACTTGTCAGTCATTAACGTGTATCAGGCTACACAAACTGACATGAGGAGATATGCCAACAGCTATACTTTAACAAAGATAAAAGACAAGACTATTGTAATATGCTCACTTGTTGAGGAGGTCACAAGAATAACCAAACATTATCAGCATACGTATAGGAGACTTCTTGCAAGTTTGAACCATTGGTGAGTTTTACTTCAAACATTGCCAGTGGATATTTAATACAGGAGGGAACAATTGGGTCGTTGATGATCTCAGATAAAGAGAGGTGTTGGTACATTTCCTTAGCGTGAAGCAGGTTCAGTTGAACACATTTACTAAGAGAATTGTTCTTTCTTTGATGATGTTCTGTACACTGGGTTATCTTAACACACTGACTTGTCTCAAATTTTAGAGATTGTCTAGCGGATACTGGATTATTGGAGTGAGTTACAGGCTGCAGTCTAAACGAGAGGTTCAGAGATTTATATATGGTATAATGGTTTCTGGGAGTGAATTTCAGGCTGGAATCGAGTTGAGGGGTTTAGAGGTTTATGTGTAGAATAATGATACCTGGGAGTGAGGTACAAACTGAAATGTAACCATCACGAACAACAACAGCTTGCATTTATATAGTGCCCACAAGGTGGAAAAACATCCCAAGGGGTTTCACAAAGAACAGTGGGCCAAAGGCAGCGATATTAGGAGGGGTAACCAAAAGCTTGGTCAAAATGCTAGGCTTTGAGGAGGGTCTTAAAGAAGGAGACAGTGTTGGAGAGGCAGCGGGGTTTCCAAAGAGAATTCCAGAGCTTGGAGCCTAGGCTGCTGAAGCTATGAACACCAGTGGTGAGGAGCAGGGAGGAGGATGCACAACAGTCCAGTGTCAGAGGAACAGAGAGTTCTGGGGGATGTAGGGCTTGGGGAGGTTAAAAACTAGAGAGACCATGGAGGAATTTAAAGACAATGACGACAGTTTTCAATTTGAGACGTTGGGAACCGATGTAGGTCAGTGCACACAGGAGTGATGTGTGAGCGAGACAGTACAGAATTTTGGATGAAGATTTTGGATGGGAGGGTGGAAGACCAACCAGAAGAACATTGGAACAGTCAAGCCTGGTGGTGATAAACACGTTTAATTAGATTTAAGCAGTAAATGTGTTGAAGTAGGGACGGAGTTGGGCACTGTTTCAGAGGTTGAAGTAAACAGTCTTTATAACGGAGAATGGAAGGGGTCAGAAATTCAGCTCGGAGTTGAATGTGATGCCGAAGTTGTGAATGATCTTGCTTAGCCTTAAGGCAATGGCCATGGAAAGATATGGAATGAGGGGGATAGAGAATAAGGGGGATATAAGGTATTTTGTGGCAGGGAATGAAGATAATGGCTTTGATTTTCCCAATGTTTAACTAATCAATGAGTTTAGACGGTTTAAATATATAATATAATGGGTACCTGGGAGTAAGTTACGGGCTGGAATCTAGTCACAACACTATTTGAAGATGAGCAGGGGATTCTTCCTGGTGTCCTGACCAATATTTATCCCTCAACCAACATCACTAAAACAGATTAACTCGTCAATATCTCATTGCTGTTGTGGGATCTTGCTGTGGCAACGGTGACTACCCCTCAAAAAGTACTTCATTTCCTCGAACCACTTTGGGACATCCTGAGGTTGTGAAAGGTGGTATCAAATTGGGACATCCTGAGGTTGTGAAAGGTGGTATCAAAATGCAAGGTCTTTCTTTTATATTCAAATGCGTCAGTATTTTAATATCTCAACAACCTGATTGGGGGATTTGTTGGCAGTTCCAGTGATCAAGTGGGCTTCTGTGTCCTGGATGGTATCAAATTTCTTCTGTATTCTTGTGACTGCACCATTCCAGGTGATCATTCCATCACATTCCTAACTTGAGTCTTGTCGATGTTGGAGAGACTCTGAGCAGTCAGGAGGTGAGCCACTCATCATAGAGTCCCCAGCTCCTGCTCGGTTCTTGTAGCCACATTGTTGATATGGCTGGTCCAGTTCATTTCCTGGTCAATGGTAGTCCCCAGGATCCTGGTATTGTGATAATCAGCAATGGTGGTCCATCAAAGGCCACAGAGAGTTGCCTGGGCATTCTGCTGTTTGAGGTGATCATTAATTGATGCTTTTGTGGTGTGAAGTTTAATCCCCACTTGCCAGCCCATGCCTTGCTGTAGGCTGACATGGGCTGCTTCATTATTGGAGGAATTTGGAATGGAACTTAATATAGTAGAGCCATCATCAAACAACAACCTTATGATGGAAGGGAAAAGAAAGAAAGAAAGACTTGCATTATAGGGGCGGCACAGTGGTGCAGTGGTTAGCACTGCAGCCTCACAGCTCCAGGGACCCGGGTTCGATTCCGGGTACTGCCTGTGTGGAGTTTGCAAGTTCTCCCTGTGTCTGCGTGGGTTTTCTCCGGGTGCTCCGGTTTCCTCCCACAAGCCAAAAGACTTGCAGGTTGATAGGTAAATTGGCCATTATAAATTGTCACTAGTATAGGTAGGTGGTAGGGAAATATAGGGACAGGTGGGGATGTTTGGTAGGAATATGGGATTAGTGTAGGATTAGTATAAATGGGTGGTTGATTGATGTTCGGCACAGACTCGGTGGGCCGAAGGGCCTGTTTCAGTGCTGTATCTCTAATCATAATCATATAGCATCTTTTACCTCAGGACGTCCCAAAGTGCCTCACAGACAATTAAGTACTTCTTTTTGAAGTGCCGCTGTATTGCAGATACGTGGCAGACAATTTGTGCACGGCAAGCTCCCACAAACAGGAATGTGATGATGAACAGATAATCTGTTTTTGTGATGTTGGTTGAGGGATAAATATTGGCCAGGACACCGGGGAGAACTCCCCTGCTCTTCTTCAAAATAGTGCATGGGATCTTTTATATCTGCCTGAGAGGGAACACAGGGTCTGGGTTTAACGTCTCATGTGAAAGGCGTTCAATAAGGTTAATAATGAAGCAGCTGAAGGAGTAAAAGTAATTCATTAGCTGTGAAGCACTTTTCTATGTCCTGAGAACATGAAAGGTGCTATATAAATGTACAAGATCTTTCTTTTCTTTATAACTATTAAGAATCCACTGTAGGCAGCAGCAGAGAGGCTAATTCTGTGTGACAGCACCTTTCAATGTCATGATGGAGTGAGACAGCGTCATGACTGAGCCTGCACCATCTGCTTGTTGGGCTATATTCTATATTTTATTAATGTGCCAGGTGCCTGGCGGACGGCCTGTGCCTTTCAGCTTCTTGCCACCTTTATATTATTCAGCATTAACATCCCCTTGTGCCTTCTTTGGTGACACACTGCAAATTCAATGGATTCAAGGAAAAGCAGAATCTCACCAGAATTATCTGTGTCGGCTAAATACAATCGAATCAAGAACTACTTGTGACAACGTTGAGTGGAATTCCACACAAAGTACAAAAATAAATGAGGTACACGGGAACAGGTGCTGGCCATTCAGCCCCTCAAGCTTGTTTCGCTGATCAATGAGGTCATGACTGATCTGTATCTTAACTTCATTTACCTGCCTTGATCAAGGATATGCCAAACAAAATCTATCATCTCAGTTTTGAAATTTCTAATTGACCTCCGTCCTCACCAACTTTTTACAGAAGCGAGCTCCAGATTTCTCCAACTCTTTGTGTGAAGATCTGCTTCCCAAAATCACCCCTGAATGGCCTAGCTCTAATATTAAAGTTATGCCCCCTTGTTCTAGACTCCCTCTACTAGAGGTAATAGTTTCTCTCTATCTGTCCTAACAAAATCCATTAATCAACTTAATCCTGGGATGAAGGGGTTGTCTTATCAAGAACGGCTAAACAGGTTAGGCCTTTATTCATTGGAGTTTAGAAGAATGAGAGATGATCTTATTGAAACATATAAGATTTTAAGGGGGCTCGACAGGGTAGATGTTGAGAATATGTTTCCATTAGTGGGGGAATCTCGAACAAGGGGACATAATTACAGAATAAGGGGTCACACATTTAAAACTGAGATGCGAAGGAATTTCTTCTCTCAGAGGGTAGTGAATCTCTGGAATTCTCTACCTCAGAGAGTTGTGGAGGCTAGATCACTGAAAGTATTTAAAGAGGAGGTAGATAGATTTTTGAAATATCGGGGAGTTGAGGGTTATGCGGAGCACGCCCGAAAGAATAGTTGAGGCCTGGGACAGATCAGCCACGATCTTATTGAATGATGGGGCAGGCTTGAGGGGCTGAATGGCCTACTCCTGCTCCTATTTCTTATGTTCTTAAACAGCTGAATTAGATCACTTTTCATTGTTTATAGTTGCGTGGTTTTATGCAGCCTCCAGAGAAGTTATGTATTATTTTGTCACTGGCCCTGTTTCTGTCTCAATTCTCTATCCCGGGCCAGGACACCATTGTTGGAGTGACATCTTTAAGTTCTAGAACAAAATTATATTTTTATTATTATATTCCTGACCCTGCCTTGGCTTGTAGCTTCTTCAGGAGATGCTATCCTCAATAATAAATAAGGCCAGTATTACGACCAGGTGAGAAATGTGTCGAGGGGTCTGTTACTATCTTCACCTGGTTTTATTGTAACAGGGTTTAATTTTAAACACACTGTGTTTTGAGCTCCCCCTTTGTGAATCCTTGTTCACAGTTTCCAATTATAATTTGGTTTAAAGCAGAAAGATGAAATTTATTAAACCTTAAACTTAAACTCTAATGTGGTTAACGCCTATGGATATACGACACGCCCAAGCTAGCATGCACACGCGATACACACATACAAATAGGGACAGAAAAGAGCAGAAGAAAAGATAAGTAGAACAGTTTGAGGCAATCTCTTCTAACTGTGCCTCGAGCTCGCTGTAGTCCTTGATTGAAGATATGGTCCTGTGTTTCGTTGGGGCCCAGTGTTCCTTTTAAACCTTGTTCACGTAGGAGACTTTTTCTCTCTTTGAGTTTACATGTCTTCAATTGTTTCTGAAGCTGGTGAGAGTGAGATGAGGGCAAACAGGAGAGGAGATGTTCTCAGTCCATGAGCACACGGCTTTCTGATCTCCAGTACTGTTTTCCCCAATTTAAATCTCTCAATTCAAACCTCTGAAACAGCCAGTGAGTCATGTGACTAAAACTGGTCTGACCACTTCTGTGTATTGGGGAAGCAACTGCTGGGTCCCCATTGTTTCAACATTGTCTGTTACTATGCAAGTGTCTTTCCAGTCCGGGGCTTGCAATTTTAAGTTTTAATGTTCATGTGGTGAAATCATGTGTGCCTCAGTCTTGGCAGGTGGGGGGTTTGCCTGATACCAGAAATACGCATCTGCACCTCAGGCTAAAAACACAAGACCCTGGAGTCCTGTTTGAACACTTGCATCTATAAACCAGCTTTCTGCTCTGTATAATTTTTCAATTGTTAACAGAACACATTTTTTTCAGTTATGTTTACCCTGCTAATCCCTGACCTTCATTATTCCTCTTGCTGCCTTACTACTTCCTCTACTTTCTAAATATTTTCCTTGGATTTACCCTTCACTGTATTCCTTTCCAAGATTTATCATCTCTCTTTCTAATTTTCTCCCTCCGGAAGACATTGACTCCCTCTGTGAACACAGCAATGACCAACTAGCCCAAGTGGCTGTTAGTTGTACTTGAGTAGTGATTGTTAGTCAGGCTACTTGACTGTGGGGGACAGTAAATATTGTAAGGCTACCCAGCTGTAGGGTACAATGAGTGTCGACAAGCTACCCAGCTGTGAAAGGTGATGAAAGTCTGCAGGTGAACCAGATGTGGATCATACCACAGTTGATCAAATCCGATTCTTACTCAGTATCCACACACATGCCATCAACAAGGATCACTGAGGATCAATCAGAAATATGCACTCTGGCTGATGTGTTCTCTTGGTACCACAAGAATGATCATATACCCTCAATAGCTTACAAGTGTTTTGAAAGTGCTTCCAGTTTTTAATATTTTGAGGACTCGTGTTTAAAAATGGTGGAAATGGATTCATTTGAAAGACTGAAGAGATTCCATAGATGCTGGGCGTTGTTTTTTTAAAAAAGGTCACTGGAAGGACTTGAGCTTTTGTTTAAAAACAAACCCTTACTGGATTTCACATGTCTTAAGCTAAGTAAATAGCAGGAGCCTGGGTGACTAGGGAAGTCGTTTACAGAGAAGTGACATGTCAAAATTTATGGTGGTCAAGATTTGGTTTTATTTTGGATATTGTTTTGAGTCAGTTGGGGGTAAGCCTGCTAAGAGTGAAGCCACCAACTCATCCTTTCTCCAACTCTTTGAGAAACCTTGAGAATACAGTATGATAGCTGAAGCCCCTGATGCTGCCTTTCTCCTGGAAAGCCTGTCAGACTAATCCACAACATTGCCTGCAGAGAACTGGTCCAAGAAGATCCCAGTGACAGATATCTACTTGTATTTGGGATGCCAGAATAAAGGGACAACTGATATCATTCCATATCTTATCCTTTTCCTTCAAGAATTAACAAGTATTTGGTCAAAGTATTTTTTTTTGTCTTTTTGTGAAAAGATCTCTGCAGAGAAAACTTCTTTATTTTTTTCTTTAACCAGTTTGTGTGTGTGTGTGTGTGTGGGTGAGTGAGTGTTGTGTTAATTTAGAAGGGATCTTTCATAATTCAACCTGCAAGTTAATGCTTTGCATCTTTATTGAATACATCTTGTTTTACAATAAATTAATAATTTTGTTGTTTATTGAAGAAACCTGGTGGGTGAATTTTATTCTGAAATAAAAACAGAGTATATAGTTGGCCATTTCGGCAACTGGGTAAAACATTTAAATATATGTTGTGACCCGTAGAGAAGTGGAACTAGAGAAAGACAGTGCATTCCTCCAGCCTCGGTCATAACACATGACAATCATACATATTTTATGTATCTTAAATAATAATCAATATATTACAGTGTGATAAGATGCCTTGTGTATATTACAGATTAATTGATCCCTGTGTATATTACAGATTAATTGATCTGCTGTATTTTACAGAGTAATTGATTCCCTGCGTATTACAGATTAATTGATCCCCTGTGTATAACTGATTAATTGATCTGCTGTGTACTATAGAGTAATTGATCTCTGTGTATATTACAGATTAATTGATCCATGTGTATATTGCAGATTAATTGACCCCCTGTGTATTGCAGAGTAATTGACTTCCTGCATATTACAGATTAATTGATCCCCTGTGTATAACTGATTAATTGATCTGCTGTGTACTATAGAGTAATTGATCTCTGTGTATATTACAGATTAATTGATCCATGTGTATTTTACAGATTAATTGACCCGCTCTGTATTACAGAGTAATTGATCTACTGTGTATATTACAGATTAATTGATCCCCTGTGTACAACTGATTATTTGAAGTGCCGTGTCTTCTAGAGTAATTGATTTCTGTTTATATTACAGATTAATTGATCCCCTGTGTATTGCTGGTTAATTGATCCCTATGTATATTACAGATTAATTGATCACCTGTATATTACAGATTAATTGATCCCCTATGTATTACTAAGTAATTGATCTGCGGTGTATTATAGAGTAATTGATCCCCTGTGTATTGCAGAGTAATTGATTCCCTGTGTATTTTACAGATTAATTGACCCGCTCTGTATTACAGAGTAATTGATCTACTGTGTAGATTACAGATTAATTGATCCCCTGTGTACAACTGATTATTTGATCTGCTATGTCTTATAGAATAATTGATCTCTGTTTATATTACAAATTAATTGATCCCCTGTGTATTATAGAGTAATTGATCCCCTGTGTACTGCAGAGTAATTGATTCCCTGTCTAGTTTTCAGATTAATTGACCTGCTCTGTATTACAGAGTAATTGATCCCCTGTGTATATTACAGATTAATTGATCTTCTGTGTACAACTGATTAATTGATCTGCTGTGTTTTACAGAGTAATTGATCTGCTGTATATTACAGATTAATTGATCCCCTGTGTATTACAGATTAATTGATCCCTTGTGTATATTACAGAGTACTTTCCGTATAATATATATATGGAAAGTGCAAGCTGAGTTATTAAAATGTAATCTTTACAGGTTCTGATCACTGACTGATCAAGTGGTTTAACCAATTGTGATAGTGACTATTCCTTTCCTCACCTGCCAGCTCATCTGCAGCATTCCAAAGGCAGGCAGGAGTGCGCCATAAAACACAGAAGATGAAGAGTTTAAAAGTGAAATTCAAGAAAAGCGAGGTATGTTAACTGCCTCAGCTCACCATCTGTTGAGAATGAAACTTCAATTCACAGGAGGATTGAACATGACACTATTTAAATTACTTGCATACAACCTGCAGAGCTAGCACAAGCTGTCCTGATGGCACACGCTCACTTTCTGTTGCCACCATCCTGCCTTTCTTCGAGTAATGAATTTTAAATGTGTTTATTTTTAACTTTCTCTCTCTCCTCCCCCTCCATCCTACTAATGTTGTTGAGAATCTCATGTCCATGAAGCCTATTGTTTTCCAATTAACTTCTTTCATTCCCACTCCAATTTTCTCAAATCATGTCCTAAAGGCACTGATCCAAGTTGCTGTAGGGTTCCATGGATACCAGTAGACTTCTTATTTCTTGTCCATGTGTGAGCCTAGGTAGAGTGAATTTGACTATGAGAGGCATCGTGGCGGAGCCTGCTCCTATCCTTACCCTAATGTCCATGCATACTTTCTTTCACTTGATAGAGATTGGGAGCAGGAATCTTGCTGATTCCCACCCCTCCCTGTCTCAGCTCCCTGAGACACTCAGGCTAATTGTTGAGGCCCCTCTGACGCTCCAACTGAGATCAGCCAATACCGCACTGCCTGGGGATTGACCCTGGGGCCTTTGTGCATTATGCCAGGATTGAAAAATGATATAAATGCGATTTATTTTTTGTGTGAGCTGCTGTACATCTGACTCACTGGTGGCACACTCATTGTCAAGTCATTCTTTGTGTTTTTTTGCTCACTTATTCAAAGTGCTTTTGCACCTAATAACCCTGGACAAGAAACCTGACACAGAGCACAGGCAATCAGTGCGGTTCTGGCATCTGATTTTCATTATCAGTCTCTCTCTCCCTCTCTCATAATGAAGAATTGATAATTCACAAGCCTCCAAAAGATGAAGGTCATCCTTCAGTATGTCTCAGAGCTCCTGTGATATTATTAGCTCAGTGACTCAATGTTAACTCACACAGACGTCTTCCTCATGATGGTTCAGCTGTTACAAGCGAGTGATATCAAACCTTAGAGATCAGGAATCACATCAACTGCTCCATTCAGCCTGTTCCAAAGTGCAGCCTACAGGTACCAAAAATTCCCTCCCCCAGCCCCCCACCCAGTCTCATTATCCAGTGGGAGGTGAAAACACCAGAGGGGAAAAAACCTCAGGCCAATTCAGGAAAACATAATATGGGAAATTCCTCTCTAGTTTCCAAAGGTTTTCATGCAAAAGCAGCAGACAATTTGCACAATGCAAGGTCCTACAAAAAGCAATGAATGATAATCTGTTTTAGCAAAGTTTGTTGACAGTTAAATGTTGAACAGGATACCAGGAGAACTTCCCTGCTTTTCTCCCAAAAGGGCCGCACATTCATTTACATCTACCTGAGAAAGCAGATGAGGCTATGGCTTAACACCTCATCTGAAGGACAGCACCTCTGACAGTACAGCACACCCTCAGCACTACACTAGATTATGTGCTCAAGTCTCCAGAATGGGGACTTAAACCCTCAACCTTCTAACTCAGAGGCAAGAGTGCTACCATCAAGCCAAGACTGACACTTAACAGTTAACCTTAGTGTCATATAGGTCAGATGTAGCATAAAGCTCTCTCTATCCTGTCCCAAGAATGTACTATAAAGCCAACATCAGCAGATTTCCATTTCTGAAACCAATTATTCCTTACTGCCTCAACAAGTGAGATGGTGAAATGTAAAGCCTTTCAAAATATGGGCATATACTAACTAGTGAGTTGAGAATGACCAAATTTGTTTTTTGTGCAAATTCATTGCTAATTACTGCCAAACTATGGACTGATGTGATCTGGAACCCACCAGAAACTGGGTAAAAAGAAAAACTTGCATTTATATAGTACCTTTCATGACGTCAAGAGTACCAAAGATTTTACATACAATGAACTTTTATGAAATGCAGTCACTGTTGTACTGTTGGGAAGGATGACTCAGACTCAGGACCTTTCCAGCCAGCAGACAGACAGAGAGAAAGATGGGGAGATCTTAATCGTATCAGCCTGAGCGAATTCAGCCTGAGGTGAAAGGGCAGTGTAATTCAGACCCTACCGAGTTGAGACTTCAAAACTGTTTTCACTGGCAAACAGATTCAAAAGAGCTGACACAGGCCCAACAAATCTGACAGCTTGAAACAATGGATGCTGTAAGTCTGAATCCCAAAATTAATCAGTTATGATATTCAGTGATCCCTGCTGAAGGTAGCAGTTTCTGGCTGCAAGGGTAGGCTGCCAACACTCATTGTAAAGAGTAACACAGCAAGAATAGACGATTTGGATAGGTAATGAAGGATGGTTGTCACCATGGAAACAAACCCTCCTCTGTTTTTAGCAGAGGAAGAGGTGAGGAGATGAGGGGTTATGGGAGGGTTGATAAGTGAGCGAAAGAAAGTGAAGAAAGGTTGAAACTGAAGAGTCTAAATGGAAGAACCAACAGTAGTGTAGGTCAACCACTGGTCAATGGGGCCCCAAACCCAGAACAAAGGGATACCATTTTAGGATTCAAATTAAGCAGATTTGATGTAGATCAAAGGCAATCCAGAAAATAAAAATTCATATACAAAGAGTTGGAAGTGGATGGAACACAATAGCCTAGAAATTTAGTCCAGATTTTCAGGCACTCAAACCTTGCTAAGTCCCAATTACATGCACATTTCCATCTGGAAGTTCACTGCCTGCTATGTTGGGATCGAAGAAACAACATAATCATACAGTGCCCATCCCTGAAACAGGCATTAGGCTCTTTGCATATGTGATTAAATTTCTACCCCAAGGGGTTCAGTGGGTCCCACTCTTGCTTCTGATCTAGAAGGTGGTGGGTTCAAGTCCCACTCCAGACACTTGCAATCAAAATCTAGGCTGACACTCTAGGGCAACACTGAGGGAGTGCTGCATTGTTGGAGGTGCTGTCTTTTGGATGAGATGTTAAATTCAGGCCCTTTTTGCTCTCTCAGGTGGCCATGGCACTATTTGAAGAAGAGCAGGGGAGTTCTCCCTGGTGACCTGGCTAATATTTATCCCTCAACCAATAACACTATAATACAAACAGATTATCTAGACATTATCTCATTGCTGTTTGTAGGACCCTACTGTTTGTAAATTGCCTGCCACGTTTCCCACATTACAACAGTGACTATATTTCAAAAGTATTTCCAAAGTGCTTTGGGAAGTCCTGAGGTTGTGAAAGGTGATATATAAATGCAAGCCTTTCTTTCTTTATAGATGCAAAGACAATAGGATGTTTAGAAGGGAGATGGATAACTTACTTGGGAAGTCTGGATGTTGAGAGATGTAAAGAAAAGTGAGTTGGTGTTGAAAATAGCAAACAAGGTCTCCTTCTGTTGCTATGGTTTGACATTCTGAGGTGCCAAATCAGCAATGTTATACTGGAGAGTGTTTTAGAACAGAGCAGTAGGGAAGACTCAGACAGCCTGGGACAAGTCATGCAAAATAATTGGGAAATAAATCAGCTGTAACAGAGGCATTGTGAACTCTGACAATGCTTGAGAGACAACCTAAATATCAGTACCAGTCATTAGCACCACACCTCAGCAGATTTTGACAGTCCACCAGCAGATAATATTCATTTAATTTATCCAAGTTGTTATGACCAGGTGAGAAAGGTGTCTACAGGTCTTTTCGCTGTCTTCACCTGGTCTTATTGTAACAGGGTTTAATTTTAAACACACTATGTTTTGAGCACCCCCTTTGGTGAATCCTTGTTCACCACTTTCCAATTTTCAGGCAAAGAAATGAGCATTAGCAGGCTTTCTTAGGTTTAAAGAAGAAAAGTGAAATTTATTAAACCTTAAACTTAAACTCTAATACGATTAATGCCTACAAATATATGATGTGCCCATGCTAGCATGCACACATGATACACATATCAAATAGGGACAGAAAAGAGCAGAAGACAAATAAAGTAGAGAGGTTTGAGGCATTGTTTACTCTGCTTCGAGCTCACTGTAGTCCTCTTGCTTTTTGTTGGGACCCAGTATTCTTCTTAAACCTTGTTCACTGTAAGAGACTTTTCTCTCTTGGGGTTCATGGGTCTTCAATAGTTTTCGAAGCTGGTGAGAGTGAGATGAGAGCAGACAGGACGGAGGTGTTCTCAGTCCAGGAGAAAACAGCTTTTCTGATTTCAAATTCCTTGTTGGAAGTTCAAATTCAAAAAACTCCAACAGTCAGCTATCCATGTGACCAAACCAGTCCAACCACGTCTGTTTGTGTATTTGGCCATCTTAGTAGTTAACCTGGAATGCTTCAATGTCGGTAATTAAAAGTCCATTGTGGATTAAATTGGAGCAGGGAATAGCTCCTTTGTCCTTTGAAGTACTGTCTGTTGATATGCTAATGTCTCTCTCCAGTAAAAGTCTCCAATTGTTTTTTAAAGCAAGTTCTTTCTTCACCAACAATAGTTTAAAATCAATGTTCATGTGGCAAAATTAATTTTCCTTATTCTTGGCAGGTGGGGGAGCTTGCCTGACAAGATTGAGCACTTCATCCAAACTAGTCTCCTTGTTCATATCATCAGCATTTGCTGTCAAATTAAAAACAGGAACCAATAACAGGAAATCAAAGTTAGTTATAATCTCATAATTGTTCTTTTTAAAAAGAGAAACAATGGTAGGCACCTTCCAGTACTCCACCCAAGGGCTTATTGTTAATGCGTGAGCCTCATCGGTAAGGGGTAGCAGGCTACTGGACTGTGGGGGCATAGATGCCGAGCCCAATCCTACCCTCGCTCAAACTAGGAAGATGGCACCTTTGATTCCTGGCCTGAGTCAGCTCAACTCAGCTGGGAGAGTATCCCAGTTACCCCAGGCTCGAAACATCAGGTAGACTCCTACTCCTGATCAATGTTCCCTCCAAGATCCGCAGGTATGCTGCTATGCAGCAATCAGGAATGTGGCACCCAGGGAACAAAGAGGCCATGCACAAGTAACGTCCCCTTTAAGATGCAAGCATGTGCGATTATATGTCAGCTTTAAATGGACCACACAGTGCAACAAGCTGGACGTGCATTGCAAACAGAAGTTAGAGGCAACATTGGTCATGCCCTTGTCCATCTCTGATCGGTAAATTTCATCCTACTGCTCCTGCATGACTCCTATCAGTCATGCATACAAGGACATGGCTCCCTTACTAAGAGTTGCTTTTAAACTGCTTGGAATATTGACTGATGTATGTGGCCAGTAGCCCCTGCCGCCTGCCAGTGCATTGACCAGTGAATTATTTATTGAGCTATCGACTGTCTAATTACACAGGTTTAATGTCTATGAAAGATATATTTGATCCTATTGAGACTCATACATGGGCTATTAAGCTGTAATAGCCTGCTGTACGTGCGTGGTACACTCCCTGAATAGAATAGCATTTATGTGAATGTGAGGTTTGGATTTCTTTAAGGTATATAGTGGGGATATTTGTACTTTGCATGAGCAGGTTTCCCACCTCCAGTAATGTGAGAGCTGAAGGCTGATTTTCCTGTGCCCTCTTCTGCCTGGGTGCAGGACCAGGAACAACTGGATTACTGGTGTTTGGTTCCTAGTCCTTTGTCCTTGGTACGTTGGTATTTTGGTCCTGGTCCTTAGTCCCTGGTGCCTGGTCCCTCGTCTCTAGTCCCTATTCCCTGTTCCATTGTCCCTTGTTCTTGGTCCTTGGCCCTCGGTCCCTGTCCTTGTTCCCTGGTTCTCAATACCTGGTCCTTGTTCCCTGTTCCCTGGTCCTTGGTCCCTGGATCATGGTCCATGGTCCTTGGTCCCTTCTAAACAATTGTAGTCACTTGCCCCTGGTCTTTGGTCCTTGCCCACTGCCATTTTATGGCCAAGCTAAACACACACTGAACCTGGCAAAGGAAAGAGAGTTACAAAAGTAGTGCTGATAGGACAATGAAAAGTTTACATGACACTGGCACCAACTCACAACACTGGTCAGTAATTCACATTAATATTTGATGGCTGCAGCACAGCCGCTAAATAGTGTTGAAATAAGTAGGTCAGGCTGTTAAAAGCACATAACCTGACCAGTAGTAATCCCTGCTATTAACAGCATTGTGGAAGATGTGTAGTGCTGCTCCATGAAGGAGTTACCTGACCTTATGAGTAAGTTAAGATTATAAGAAAGTGTGGAATTACAAAAGGCCATTCACCTGTTAAAGCCTGGAGGAGAGTTACCTGGCTCTGTACCTGGATCATCTGAATAAAGCAAATATCAGAAGATACACCTGTAAAGGAACACGCCCAGTTTTACCTCACTAATGTAAGTGGAGGTAAAATCCAACAGGTTCATTTAGACGAGTGAGCTCCAAAATGCCCAACTCATGCTACGCCCAGGTCATCAGGGTGCCTGGGCACCAGCCCAAGTAAATCTCCCCTACCATGTACAACCTACCCTTAGCATAGACTCTACCCTTAGGGTCAACTCCAGAGGGAGATTTTTGGATCTATATTCCCTGATCTGGTAACTATTACTCTATATACTCATGGGTAAGAATGGAGATTTATCTCCCTGTTTGAGGCTAAAGCATAGGGTTGTCTTCCACACAGAGGGAGGACTTTTATTCTGGCGGCATGAACTGTGAGGGGGATAGTGTAGAACTGCAAAAGGACATAGGCAAGTTGGTGGAATGGGTGGATAGGTGGCAGAGGAAGTTCAATACAGAGAAATGTGAAATGATTCATTTTGGTAGGTAGAACAAGGAGAGACAATATAGAATAAAGGGTACAATTCTAAAGGGGGTGCAGCAGCAGAGGGACATGGGTATGTATGTGCATAAGTCATTGAAGGTGGCAGGACAGGTTGAGAGTGCGGTTAATAAAGCATACAACATCCTGGGCTTTATTAATAGGGGCATAGAGTACAAGAGCAAGGAAGTTATGTTGAACTTATATAAGACACTTGTTCGGCCTCAGCTGGAGTATTGCATCCAGTTCTGGGCACCGCACTTTAGAAAAGATGTGACGACATTGGAGAGAGTACAGAAAAAATTCAGGAGAATGGTTCCAGGGATAAGGAACTTCAGTTATGAAGATAGATTGGAGAAGTTGGGACTGTTTTTCTTGGAGAAGAGGAGGCTAAGAGGTGATTTGATAGAGGTATTCAAAATCATGAGGGGCCTGGACAGAGCAGATAGAGAGAAACTGTTCCCACTCGTGAAAGGATCGAGAACAAGAAGGCACAGATTTAAAGTATTTGGTAAGTGAAGCAAAAGTGACATGAGGAAAAACTTTATCACGCAGCGAGTGGTTAAGGTCTGGAATGCGCTGCCTGAGAACATAGTGGAGGCAGGTTCAATTGAAGCAATCAAAACGGAATTAGACAGTTATATGAAAAGGAAGATTGTGCAGGGTACGGGGAGAAGGCCGGGGAAGGGCATTAAGTAAATTGCCCTTTTGGAGAGATGGTGCGGACAAGATGGGCCGAATGGCCTCCTTCTGCACTGTAACAATTCTGTGATTCTGGGTCTCGACGTCTGGAGAAACTGACACCGAGATCTCTGCATTACCTCTTCTCTGGAAAGCCCGCCGAATTTAGTGCCAATCAGGCATTTAACTGGACAGCAGAGGGCCTTCCACAAGATGAAGGACACCGGCGCCGGATGTCCCACCCTTGTAGAGCTGCTGGCCAATCAGAGGCCATCAGCTGCAGCGCCACCACAGAGGCAGTGGCTGCTGCCCCAAGTGCACCTGCCAGAGGCTGAGGAGCATAGCTGGAACCAGGCCTCAGGTAGGTCAGGGCAGGAGGGGTCTTGTGAGGCGGAGGTCCTGGGGGAGCGGGTTGGCAGCAAGCCCTGGGGGGGGTGGCCCTCTGCGGACACCCCCCTTCCTGATGCTGGGTCCCTCGTTCAGGCAGTAAGTGCTTTTTAATGGGGGAACCCCACCCTCAGAGCCAGGGAGCAGCCTGCACGGTTTTCCGAGGCGTGCTTCCTGTGTGGTGACAGGGCCGCCCACTGCATGGCTAATTGCGGCGGTGGCAGGGTCCTTAATTGTGGTTAATTGCCCAGATAAAGGCCTCAGTTGATGGCGGGTCGGATAGACCATTCACAGGCTTTCCCATCCTGGACTAAGTTCTGGTGGAGGCAGGATGGTGGCAGGAACCCCCCCCACCGCATCCCATCCGATTTTATGCTCTCCCCACCTCCAAACCCACCACGGAGGAGAGCATAAAATTCTCCCCAGAGTTGCCAACTCTCCTGGATTGCCCTGGAGTCTCCAGAAATTAGTAGTGAATCTCCAGGACACTGCTGTGAGCAATCCAGGAGAAACCTCATATAGTTATTAGTTATAAAAATAGATGAGATGGGAACAAAGGCTGTTTGACTGATAATGGCAATCATCCAATTCGGCAATGAAGAATGTGTTTGCTTTACAATTTGTTTTGTGGAAAGGCGGGGCTGTGCAAGGATGGATATGTTGGGTGACCAATGGCGGGAGCATGGGGGCGTACAGTTGGAGGCAGGAGGTCATGTGATGACACCTTCAAGAATTTATCCAATCATAGTTAACATGCCTGCTTCTACAGCAGGTATGTATTCCTCCAGGCTGTCCTCCTGGCTGGTTTCCCTGGATCCAGCAGCACCACGCCCGTGAGAATGCCCACACACTGGTGCTCCCTGCACCCTCCCCCCCCCCCCCACCCCACCCTCACCATCTCCTCCAGCTCTGCAATTTATGTGAATTCTCCTCCAGCTTCAGTTCAGGCTGATTCCAAATCGGAGACAGCCCTGTCGGGTAGATGGTTTCAAGAGTGAGATTTCATACCCGCAGCCAGGACTGAAGGCGAAAGGTGGAGTGGTTATTTTACTCTTGTTACACTGTAGAAGTGGGTAAAGAATTTTTAAAAAATTTTTATTCATTCATGGGAAGTGGGCGTCACTGGCCAGGCCAACTTTTATTGCCCATCCCTAATTGCCCTTGAGAAGGTGGTGGTGAGCTGCCTTCTTGAACCGCTGCAGTCCATGAGGGGTAGGTACAACCACAGTGCTGTTAGGAAGGGAGTTCCAGGATTTTGACCCAGCGACAGTGAAGGAACGGCGATATAGTTTCAAGTCAGGATGGTGTGTGGTTTGGACGGGAACTTGCGGGTGGTGATGTTCCCATGCATCTGCTGCTCTTGTCCATCTAGTTGGTAGAGGTCACGGATTTGGAAGGTGCTGTCGAAGGAGCCTTGGTGCATTGCATCTTGTAGATGGTACACACTGCTGCCACTGTGCGTCAGTGGTGGAGGGAGTGAATGTTTGTGGATGGGGTGCCAATCAAGCAGGCTGCTTTGACCTGGATGATGTCGAGCTTCTTGAATGTTGTTGGAGCTGCACCCATCCAGGCAAGTGGAGAGTATTCCATCACACTCCTGACATGTGCCTTGTAGATGGTGGACAGGCTTTGGGGAGTCAGGAGGTGGGTAACTCACTGCAGGATTCCTAGCCTCTGACCTGCTCTTGTAGCCACAGTATTTATATGGCTACTGCATTTCAGTTTCTGGTCAATGGTAGCCCCTAGGATGTTGATAGTGGGGCATTCAGCAATGGTAATGCCATTGAATGTCAAGGCGAGATGGTTACATTCTCTCTTGTTGGTGATGGTCATTGCCTGGCACTTGTGTGGTGCAAATGTTACTTGCCAGTTATCAGCCCATGCCTGGATATTGTCCAGGTTTTGCTGCATTTCTACATGGATCCCATCGATTACAAGGAGAGACAAAGTCCGACCGTAACTTTTAGAAACTTTATTGCTGTATATGGTTGTTACATTGCAAGGTTACAAACGAAACAAAAAAAAAACAAAGAACATGCAAAAGAAAGAAACAAAGAAAGAAACAAAGAACAAGAAAGAAGAGGGAAGAGAGAGAGAGAACTCACTACAGCAAGCCTTTCTTATAGTTATTCAAACAAAACCCGTAACGCCCCCCCCCTTTGTTTCTGAGTGGTTTGCAGACTTCTGCAATTTCGTATTGTCAGAGCCTGATTGGTATACTCGTTAGACTGACCATCAACGATGGGTGGCTAATAAGCTATCTGCAGTTGTCCTGTTAGCTTCTGCTTGTTATTGTTACAAGTTATTGTTACAAGTTGACTCCACAGCTTCAGAGCTTACTTTTAATCTGTTCTCACAGTTACTTTTACTCTGTTCCCACAGTCCCCCCTTTGATTCTTCAAACTCCTTTAAGAATCATTCCATCAATCCCGCCTTGGTGCCTTTAATGGTCTCTGCTTGTCTAGAAACAGCCTTCAACACCCGGAGGGGTTGCGCTTAATACGTTGCCCACTTGCGCCACAAAAGGAGACGGTGGGATCTCTGTAAAGGCATAAGCTTGGCAGGGGCTCCAATTACTTGTTTACAACAGCACTTAATAAGCGAAAACATAAAATACAAAGTTTATGATTATAACAAAAAAGATCAAACCCTGTACCACTGAGGTCCCTATTGAGCCCAACCACCCAGTTGCCCAACTCCATAAGGTGGGAGTTGGGGGTTGTTTGAGCTTTTCTACCTCCTTTCGGATGTGCTCCGACAGATTAGAGATCTCTTCGGAGCTGTCTGGAATGTAGGTGCAGCATTCGGGCTCTATCAAGGCGCAAGTACTCCCCTTTGATCCTGCAAGGCGATGCCCAAGGGATCACACTCTCATGTCTATTAGGTAGTACACTTGTACAATTACAATTTCATTTTCAAAGCAAAAGCATAAGCAGTGTAATGTTAATGAAAGCACAATTTAAGCGTCACTATTACATAATCAATTGTACAAACATAATACAATTTCATTCTTAGAGTACATTGATCATTCATTAACTCATTTTAAGTATATATGAAAAGGTTATACAATTACCCTTTTATGGCATAACTAATTGTCTCTCCTTTTATAGAGCAAGTTCGAACACAGATTGCCTTTCAGGTAGCTGTCCAACCTGTATTCATACATCCTCTCACATCGCCTAATTAATTTCTTAAGTTGCCAAATTAAGTAGGTCACATATAACATCATGATACCCGAAACCACTATCAGGACATGGGAGATAATTCTAAACCAGGGGTGTATCTGCATGTTTGACCCCCAGTTCCATAAGTCCTCCCACCAGGTAGAATCATTTATCTCGTCAATCTCATCTTGTAGCATCTTCGACTGTTGTTCCAGATTGTAGTGCCCTACAGCAATGGCTTCTAGCTGCTGTCTCTCTTTAACCAAGCGTGTGGGCAATGGCTGAATAGTATATTCATATTCCCGGAGGTAATTTGTCAAACCCTCCTTAATACTTTCTGTCTTTCGTTTTTGTATGTCTACCAACTCCATCTTCCCCACTCTGGTTGGTATTTGTGGGTTGAAACAAAACGTACTGTTGCTCACCGGACAAGTCCGGTTATGTCCATACTGGTACTCCTTCGTTGTGGTGGTTAAGCAATATCTCCCCTTTCCCAGATAGGCCCCATGGGTTAGCCCTGACAATGCTTTCCTAGTCTCCATGGTGCAATTTACAGTGGCATTAAATCTACGTTTTGATTCTGAAGTTTTATATATAGGATGAGGACATATGACCACCTGGTTTTCCAGACTACACTCAGACAATGTTGTTCCAACTACCTTTTTCCAATTTCCATAATGTAGGATAAAATATCATGGTATTTCATGTACTCCTTTCCCCTTATCACCCCTATAATTTCTACTTCATATAATTGCATCCCTAACTTATCTCTCAGAATTACAGATATTCCCAACACTACTCCAATACTCATAAATCTTGTACTTAGACACTCTTGACCTTTCCATACCTTAACAAGTTTTCTGAGTTGGCACCTGGTAATTTTATCATTTGTGTGACTAGCTAAGTCCTCCAACTGGGTGTCATTTATCCAAACTGGCACCTGTCCCACATCAATTTGCCTCCAATTTTCCTTCGTTTGTTCTAATATCCACGGACCATATGTACTACAAACACTTTCATTATTTGAAATGATATCATTAATAGACCTTCTTGTACTCTCACCAGTCCTGTCATGAGTTCATTTTCTTCCATTCCCGGTATCTCTTTGCATACCAGGTGGTGTTTATTTTGGAGTCTGCCATTTGCTGTTGACTTTATATACCTTCATTTGGGACCAGTGTTTCCATCGGCCCTTCCCTTTTACCATTACTTTGTCTCCCACAACAGGCACCTTTGTCTGTTCCTCTTTCATGTCTGTTTCTATAGAATCTCCTGCCTCAGCTCATACAGTTGTCTGCACAGCTCCTTAACAAATCTTCCCGTGGGTCCTACTTCCTCACTACCTGCTACGACATACCTTGGCAGTCTCATCACCCTTCCTGTCACCGTATTCATCAAATCCTTTCCTACTTTAGTTACACCACTCTGTCCCTTTTGTTCCTTTTTCAAAGTATCCTTTACTAGCTGACTAAGAGTTCTAACCTTCTGGTCCACATTTTCCAAATCTATAGTATTGACAATTGAAGTTCCCGTATTAAGGACAGTGGCTGCGTCATTCATGAAACTACGTTTACGTCTCTTTCCCTTTATTATTCCCTCATCACCAAATTCTTGTCTTAGCAATTGTGACAGTAATAAAGTTACAACTCTCAGGTCTTCTCAGGGCACCAGTCAGATAGCTGGATATCTGAGATATTCAATATTACTGGTACCAATTCAAGCTTTATATTATCTATACAATTTTATTAGTTTTTATTATCGGAAGTCCACTTTCTGGTCCTGCAGTTAAGGCAGGGCAAGGGAGACCAGTCACTTGTGGCTGTTGGGTTGTAACCTTACTCGTCAGTAATTCGGATGTGGGGGTAACCCTGGGGGTTGGTGCTTCTTGTCCTTTTAATAAATTTTGAGTGCTGGTTTGATTGCTGGCTCCTTCCCTTGTACACCCTCCAATGATTTTGACACAAAAGATCCCTGGAGGGCCTTTGCTGTCAAAACCTGACACACCTGGTAGATTAAATTGTCCACTAAAATAAAAGCAAAATACTGCAGATGCTGGAAATACTCAGCAGATTAAATTGTCCGCTAGGCAGATAGTAGTTCTTTTTCAGGAGATTATATAAAGGGGCTGGCTTTAAGGCAAATCCATCAGTAAGGTTCTTGCGATACCCAACAAGGCCCAAAAATGATCTGAGAGCTTTAATATCTTTCGGAAGGGGGAGTTCAAGGATAAAGATGCTGTGACATTTGATGTCTGCAATTAAATTCTTAAATTCTTAAAGTTGCTGGATCTCTTGCTGTGGCATCAGTTCTCACATGGCCTTGGAATCTACCATCACCTGCTTAAAAAAGAATCCATTGTGGCTCTGCCCCTGAGCCCAATGGGTGAATTTGTCCAATTATATCTGTCAATTTAGAAATTTAAAATTTAATAATGTCCAATATGTATAAATTTTACTCTCAGCAATGCAAAAATTGTGTGGTGGATTAAGTGGAAAAATAATAGCTGCAGCAGGGTTAATTTCTTTGTTTGTCTCCAAGGGGGCGGAGCAAAATATTCTCAGCTGCGTCACTTTACGTAACCTTTTCTCTGATCGAAAAGAACTACTCCATTTTAAACCTTTTTTCAATCCTTTTGGTATTTTTAGGGTTTGAAAACAACAAAATCATTAGGAACATTATGAACTTCAAAGGAAAGCATCTCCATCAGGAAAGACAGCATTTTAGATTAAAATCCAGTTGTTACCAAACTTTTAATATCTTTTGCAAGAGGTTTCTAATGCCAGGATTTTTTAATAACAAAGCTGATTCCAAATTCCAATTCACTGCAATAAATATTTAAAAATCAAAACTGCCAATGTTATATGGACAAGTCTTATGTCCGGAACTGAAGACTCCTCCAAACTTGACAAAATAAACTTGAAAGTTCATTGTGGCCACAAATGAAATTTCCAGTTTTTCAACTTAACAGGTCAGTTAACCTTAATAGTATAATTTAATTCAGACTTATTAACTTATAATACTTATTAATTACACACAGAACAGAATAGCACGTGCTTTTTTTTTAAAGATGGTAAATTACGTCATTTTTCTTGTTCTTTCTTCAGGCGCTTTTTCAAATGACTGTAATAAAACCAAAAACTAAAGAAGAAGTTATTTAACATTCTTATAACAAAAGATTTAACACCAGCCTCTTAAACAAACTTTAAACAGACAGAATCTTTCCTATATCTCCTTTGTTTATCCTTCTCTCCCTTAAACCAATATCCAATTTTTTGATATTTGCTACTTAAAAACAGTCAGTAAAACATGTCTTCAAGTTTAGACTGCAAAATAAAGCAATAGCAGAGTTTCCAATTAAAGCAGTGTTTTAAACTTCAAATTGGATTTTTGCCAGCCATCTTCAGACCTTCAAGGCTGAAGCTTATAGAACATAGAACATAGAACATAGAACAGTTCAGCACAGTACAGGCCCTTCGGCCCACGATGTTGTGCCGAACCTTTAACCTACTCTAAGATCCAAGTAACTACCTACCCTTCATTCTACTATCATCCATGTACCTATCCAAGAGTCGCTTAAATGCCCCTAATGTATCTGCTTCTACTACCACCGCTGGCAGCGCATTCCACGCACCCACCACTCTCTGTGTAAAGAACCTACCTCTGACATCTCCCCGAAACCTTCCTCCAGTCACCTTAAAATTATGTCCCCTGGTGATAGCCCTTTCCACCCTGGGAAAAAGTCTCTGACTATCCACTCTATCTATGCCTCTCATCATCTTGTACCCCTCTATCAAGTCACCTCTCATCCTTCTTCGCTCCAATGAGAAAAGCCCTAGCTCCCTCAATCTTTCTTCGTAGGACATGCCCTCCAGTCCAGGCAGCAACCTGGTAAATCTCCTCTGCACCCTCTCTAAAGCTTCCACATCCTTCCTATAATGAGGCGACCAGAACTGAACACAATATTCCAAGTGTGGTCGAACCAGGGCTTTATAGAGCTGCAGCATAACCTCGCGGCTCTTAAACCCAATCCCCTTGTTAATGAAAGCCAACACACCATATGCCTTCTTAACAACCCTATCAACTTGGGTGGCAACTTTGAGCGATCTATGGACATGGACCCCAAGATCCCTCTGTTCCTCCACACTACCAAGAATCCTGTCTTTAAGCCTGTATTCCGCATTCAAATTCGACCTTCCAAAATGAATCACTTCACACTTTTCCAGGTTGAACTCCATCTGCCACTTCTCAGCCCAGCTCTGCATCCTGTCAATGTCCCGTTGCAACCTACAACAGCCTTCCACACTATCCACAACTCCAGCAACCTTCGTGTCATCGGAAAACTTGCTAACCCAGCCTTCCACTTCTTCATCCAAGTCATTTATAAAAATCACAAAGAGCAGAGGTCCCAGAACAGATCCTTGTGGAACACCACTGGTCACCGAGCTCCATGCTGAATACTTTCCATCTACTACCACCCTCTGACTTCTATGGGCCAGCCAATTTTGTATCCAGACAGCCAAATTTCCCTGTATCCCATGCCTCCTTACTTTCTGAATGAGCCTACCATGGGGAACCTTATCAAACGCCTTGCTAAAATCCATATACACCACATCCACTGCTCTTCCTTCATCAATGTGTTTTGTCACATCTTCAAAGAATGCTCAGATCCCAAGACTAAATATTTTTTTAAAAAGTCCCTTCAGGTACTTTGCACGAGGTCCCTTTATCTTTTTCTCCTTGTTGCTCCTTATGAGATGCGAGAGGAGGGTGATCAACAATTGAGTTCACTCCTTTACCTCACACAAAATGCTGCCCTTCGTGTGTCAGACAACACAATGAGCACCGACAAGTCAATTTTGATCACAGAAGCATATCAAACTCAAGGTGACCTCTGCTCCCCTAAAGACCAAATACTTTCCAGCAGGGGCCAATGAGGAGCAGGAAACCTCTGGCCTGGAGATAATAATTCAGATTCTTTTTGCTCGATACCCACCCTGGCTGAGATTAGCTAACTCAGCATAAACCTAAACTTGCATCCTTCTGGCTTGGGCATAGCTTGTACTACACCATGTGGTGCCTTTACACAGCAAGCTGTGTGATTGGGATCCGAATCCCTTGCTTCCTTTATCGTTCTTGTGCAAAGCAGCTCTCACTCATGAAAAGAGCCATAACCTTGTTACTGATCTCAGGCTCAAGACATAGATGTGTACAGGCTCCAATTAATGAGTCTTGTTGACATATGTCGAATTTGAAAGCCCGACAGGGAGGAAATTCGCTACCTCTTCCCCTGTATCAGGTAACATCACTTTAACTCCACTCAGCACACACAATACAAATCATTCATTAGCAAATCCCAGGGACAGCCAGTAGTGTAATTGGTTTCTCGAAGTCAATAGGACTACGATGACCATGGAAGAATTTTGTGACTAGGTCAATGATCACAATTAACAATTCATTCTCCACTGCTGTCACTGCTGTACATTCAAGCCACACTGCCAGTGCAACATGATCCACAGTTTATTGAGCAGTTTATTTCACTCTGAGCTGTGTTCACTTTATAAGAAGAGAAAATATAATCCACTTGGAGTTGGACAGCTACTGGGAACTGTTTGCGATCCATAAAAGAAAAGCACTGGATTAATAATGTAAGTAATATGGAGACAGCCCATATCTGCTCTTAATATTGCTCTGCTTGCGTCTTAGTGCCCCTGACTGAATGAGACGTGTATGCTGGAAGTTGGCAACAACCCTAAAGGGAACAAGAGGTATTTTTCTATTCATTCATGGGATGTGGGCGTCACTGGCCAGGCCAGCATTTATTGCCCATCCTTAATTGCTCTTGAGAAGGTGGTGGTGAGCTGCCTTCTTGAACCGCTGCAATCTTTAGCTGTTTTAGTTAACCACAGATGGCGGGTCCCACCCTTGGAATTTTTCTTTCTTGGTGAAATGTATCTATTCTGTGTGTTCTGAAATATTGCCTTAAAAGTCTGGCACTGCATCTCCATTGAACTATCCCTTAACCTGATTTGCCAGTTCACTTTAGATAGCTCTGCTTTCATGCCCTCATAATTGCACTTATTTAAGTGTTTTTTTATTCATTCATGGGATGTGGGCGTTGCTGGCTAGGCCAGCATTTATTGCCCATCCCTAATTGCCCTTGAGAAGGTGGTGGTGAGCTGCCTTCTTGAACTGCTGCAGTCCATGTGGGGTAGGTACACCCACAGTGCTGTTAGGAAGGGAGTTCCAGGATTTTGACCCAACGACAGTGAAGGAATGGCGATATAGTTCCAAGTCAGGCTGGTGTGTGACTTGGAGGGGAACTTGCAGGTGATGGTGTTCCCATGCATTTGCTGCCCTGGTCCTTCTAGTTGGTAGAGGTCGCGGGTTTGGAAGGTGCTGTCTAAGGAGCCTTGGTGCATTGCTGCAGTGCATCTTGTAGATGGTACATACTGCTGCCACCGTGCGTCGGCGGTGGAAGGAGTGAATGTTTGTAGATGGGGTGCCAATCAAGCGGGCTGCTTTGTCCTGGATGATGTCGAGCTTCTTGAGTGTTGTTGGAGCTGCACCCATCCAGGCAAGTGGAGAGTATTCCATCACACTCCTGACTTGTGCCTTGTAGATGGTGGACAGGCTTTGGGGAGTCAGGAGATGAGTTATTCGCTGCAGGATTCCTAGCCTCTGACCTGCTCTTGTAGCCACAGTATTTATATGGCTACTCCAGTTCAGTTTCTGGTCAATGGTAGCCCCGAGGATTTTGATAGTGGGGGATTCAATGATGGTAATGCCATTGAATGTCAAGGGGAGATGGTTAGATTCTCTCTTGTTGGAGATGGTCTTTGCCTCGCACTTGTGTGGCGCGAATGTTACTTGCCACTTATCAGCCCGAGCCTGGATATTGTCCAGGTCTTGCTGCATTTCTACACGGACTGCTTCAGTATCTGAGGAGTCACGAATGGTGCTGAACATTGTGCAATCTTCGGGGAACATCCCCACTTCTGACCTTATGATTGAAGGAAGGTCATTGATGAAGCAGCTGAAGATGGTTGGGCCAAGGACACTACCCTGAGGAACTCCTGTATTGATGTCCTGGAGTTCAGATGATTGACCTCCAACAACCACGACCATCTTCTTTTGCAATAGGTATGACTCCAGCCAGCAGAGGGTTTTCCCCCTGATTCCCATTGACCTTAGTTTTGCTAGGGCTGCTTGATGCCATACTCGGTCAAATGCTGCCTTGATGTCAAGAGCAGTCACTCTCACCTCACCTCTTGAGTTCAGATCTTTTGTCCATGTTTGAACCAAGGCTGTAATGAGGTCAGGAGCTGAGTGACCCTGGCGGAACCCAAACTGAGCATCACTGAGCAGGTTATTGTTAAGTAAGTGTCACTTGATGGCACTGTTGATGACACCTTCCATCGCTTTACTGATGATTGAGAGTAGGCTGATGGGGCGGTAATTGGCCGGGTTGGACTTGTCCTACTTTTTGTGTACAGGACATACCTGGGCAATGTTTCACATTGCAGGGTAGATGCCAGTGTTGTAGTTGTGCTGGAACAGCTTGGCTAGGGGTGCGGCAAGTTCTGGAGCACAGGTCTTCAGTACTATTGCCGGAATATTGTCAGGACCCATAGCTTTTGCAGTATTCAGTGCCTTCAGTCGTTTCTTGATTTCACGCGGAGTGAATTGAATTGGCTGAAGTCTGGCATCTGTGATGCTGGGGACTTCAGGAGGGGGCCGAGATGGATCATCAACTCGGCACTTCTGGCTGCAGATTGTTGCAAATGCTTCAGCCTTATCTTTCACACTGATGTGCTGGGCACCCCCATCATTGAGGATGGGGATATTTGTGGAGCCACCTCCTCCAGTTAGTTGTTTAATTGTCCACCACCATTCATGACTGGATGTGGCAGGACTGCAGAGCTTAGATCTGATCCGTTGGTTATGGGATCGCTTAGCTCTGTCTATTGCATGCTGCTTATGCAGTTTAGCACGCAGATAGTCCTGTGTTGTAGCTTCACTAGGTTGACACCTCATTTTGAGGTATGCCTGGTGCTGCTCCTGGCATGCCCTCCTGCACTCTTCTTTGAACCAGGGTTGGTCTCCTGGCTTGATGGTTATGGTAGAGTTGGGGATATGCCAGGGCATGAGGTTACAGATTGTGCTTGAGTACAATTCTGCTGCTGCTGATGGCCCACAGCACATCATGGATGCCCAGTTTTGCATTGCTAGATCTGTTTGAAATCTATCCCATTTAGCACGGTGATAGTGCCACACAATTCGATGGAGGGTATCCTCAATGTGAAGGCGGGACTTTGTCTCCACAACGACTGTGCGGTGGCCACTCCTACCAGTACTGTCATGGACAGATGCACCTGTGGCAGGCAGATTGGTGAGGACAAGGTCAAGTATGTTTTCCCCTCTTGTTGGTTCCCTCATCACCTGCCGCATACCCAGTCTAGCAGACATGTCCTTTAGGATTCGGCCAGCTCGGTCAGTAGTGGTGCTACCGAGCCACTCTTGGTGCTGGACATTGAAGTCACCCACCCCGAGTACAGTCTGTGCCCTCACCACCCTCAGTGCTTCCTCCAAGTGCTGTTCAACATGGAGAAGTTCTGACTCATCAGCTGAGGGAGGGCAGTAGGTGGTAATCAGCAGGAGGTTTCCTTGTCCATGTTTGATCTGATGCCATGAGACTTCATGGGGTCCAGAGTCGATGTTGAGGACTCCCATACTGTATACCACTGTGCCACCACCTCTGGTGGGTCTGTCCTGTCGGTGGGACAGGACATACCCGGGGATGGTGATGGCAGTGTTTGGGACATTGCCAGGTATGATTCCGTGAGTATGACTATGTCAGGCTGTTGCTTGACTAGGCTGTGGGACAGCTCTCCCAACTTTGGCACAAGCCCCCAGATGTTAGTAAGGAGGACTTTGCAGGGTCGACAGGGCTGGGTTTGCCGTTGTCGTTTCCGGTGCCTAGGTCGATGCCGGGTGGTCCGTCCGGTTTCATTCCTTTTTTTGACTTTGTAGCGGTTAGACACAACTAGATACAACTTGCTAGGTCATTTCAAAGAGCATGTAAGAGTCAACCACATTGCTGTGGGTTTGGAGTCACATGTAGGTCAGACCAGGTAAGGACAGCAGATTTCCTTCCCTAAAGGACATTAGTGAACCAGATGGGTTTTTACAACAATCGACAGTGGCTTCATGGTCATCATTAGACAAGCTTTTTAATTCCAGATTTAGTAATCGAATTCAAATTCCACTTTCTGCTGTGGTGGGATTTGAACCCATGTCCCCAGAGCAATACCCTGGGTCTCTGGGTTACTAGTCCAGTGATAATACCACTATGCCACCGCCTGCTCCACCGTTTGATAAGATCATGGCTGATCTGGTTGTGGTCTCAACTCCATTTTCCTATCTGTCCACCATAATCCTTGACTCCCTTGTCTATCAAAAATCTATCTAACTCAATCTTGAATAAATTCAATGACCCAGCCTCCATTGCTTTCAGGGGAAGAGAATTCCACAGACTAATGACCCTTTGAGAAAAAAAAATTCTCCTCATCACCATTCTTCTTCCTAAACAGTGTCCCATAAATCTAGTCTCCCCCCAAGGGGAAACAACCTCCTGGTATCCACTCTATCAAGTCCCCTCAGGATCTTATATGTTTTAATAAGATCACCTCTCATTCTTCTAAACTCCAATGGGTCTAGACCCAACCTGTTCAATCTTTCTTCATGAGATAAGCCCTTCATCCCCAAAATGAGTTGAGTGAACCATCTCTGAACTGCTTCTAACACAATTATATCCTTTTTTCAAATAAGGAGATCAAAACTGTACATAGTACTCCAGATGTGGTTTCACCAAGGTACTGTACAGCTGTAGTAAAACTTCCCTACTTTTATACTCGGTTCCTTTGCAATACACATCAATATTTGCCTTCCTAATCACTTGCTGTACCTGCAGAATAACCTTTTGTAATTCATGTACCAGGACACCCAGATCCTGTTGAATCACCGAGTTCTGCAATCTCTCTCCATTTAAAGAGTATACAGCTTTTCTATTCTTCCTGCCAAAGTGGATAAATTCACATTTTCTCACATTATACTCCATCTGCCAATTTTTTGCCCACTCACTTATTCTATTTATATCCTTTTTTAGACTTTTACCTCCTCTTGATAACTTACTTTCTTTCCTATCTTTGTGTCGTCGGCAAATTTAGCTACTGTACATTCGATGATGATCCTTGAATGAAAATCAGTGGCAAACCAGTGGGAGGCATTCAAAAGCGAGATTCTACTGGCACTGTGTAGACATGTCCCCAAAAAGGAAAAGGGTGGTACTGTCACATCTAGAGCCCCCTGGTTATATAGAAGCATAGAGGGTAAGATAAAGCAGAAAAAGAAAAGTTTATGACAGTCACAAAAAATGTAATACTTTAGAAAGCTTAGAGGAGTATAGAAAGTGCAGGGGTGAAGTACAAAAGGAAATGAGAAAAGCAAAAAGAGGACATGAAAAAATATTGGCAGATAAAATCAAGGAAAACTCAAAGATGTTTTATCAGTATGTTAAGAGCAAGAGGATAGCTAAGGAAAGGTTACGGCCGATCAGAGATGTACAAGGTAACTTATGCGTGGATGCAGAAGATGTGGGCAGGATTCTTAATGAGTACTTTGGCTCAGTCTTCACAAAGGAGAGGGTTGGTGCAGGCATTGTAGGAGGAGTGTGAAATATTAGATACAATAAGCATAATGAGAGAGGAAGTACTGGAGGGTTTGACATCCTTGAAAGTGGATAAATCGCCAGGGCTGGATGGATTGTATCCCAGGCTGTTAAAAGAAGCCAGGGAGGAAATAGCGGATGCTCTGAGGACCATTTTCAAATCCTCACTAGATACATGTAAGGTACCAGAGGATTGGAGGTCTGCGAACGTTGTACCATTGTTTAAAAAGGGTGCGAGGGATAGGCCCAATAATTATAGGCTGGTCAGTCTGACCTCGGTGGTGGGCAAATTATTAGAATCAATTCTGATCGGATAAACTGTCACTTAGAAAGGCATGGATTAACTAGGCATAGTCAACATGGATCTGTTAAGGGAAGGACATGTCTTACCAACTTAATTGAATTTTTTGAGGAAGTAACAAGGAAGATTTGATGAGGGTAGTGCCGTGGATGTGGTCTACATGGATTTTAGTAAGGCATTTGACAAGGTCCCACATGGCAGACTGGTCAGAAAAGTAAAAGCCCATGGGATACAGGGGAATGTGGCGAGTTGGATCCAAAATTGGCTCAGTGACAGGAAACAAAGTGTAATAGTCAACATGTGTTTTTGTGAATGGAAAGTGGTTTCCAGTGACGTTCCACGGGGCTCAGTATTGGGTCCCTTGCTGTTTGTGGTATATGTTAATGATTTGGCCTTAAATGTGGGAGGCATGATTGGGAAATTTGCTGATGACACAAAAATTGGCCATGTAGTTGATAATGAAGAAGACAGCTGTAAACTCCAGAATGATATCAATGGTTTGGTTGAGTGGGTGGAAAAGTGGCAAATGGAATTCAATCCGGAGAAGTGTGAGGTAATGCATTTGGGGAGGGAAAACAAAGCGAGGGAATACACAATAAACAGGAGGATATTGAGAGGGGTAGAGGAAGTGAGAGACCTTGGAGTGCATGTCCACAGGTCCCTGAAGGTGGCAGGACAGGGAGATAAAGTGAAGAAGGCATAGGGAATGCTTTCCTTTATTGACTGAGGTATAGAATACAAAAGCAGCTGGAACTGTATAAAACATTGGTTAGGCCACAGCTGGAGTATTGCATATAGTTCTGGTCACCACATTACAGGAAGGATATAATTGCTCTGGAGAGAATACAGAGGAGATTTACAAGAATGTTGCCAGAGTTGGAAAATTGCAGTTATGAGAAAAGATTGAATAGGCTAGGGTTGTTTTCCTTAGAACAGAAGAGTTGAGGGGTGACTTAATTGAAGTGTACAAAATTATGAGGGGCCTAGATAGAGTAGACAGGAGGGACCTGTTTCCCCCAGTGGAGAGGTCAATTACCAGGGGCACAGATTTAAGGTGATTGGTAGAAGGATTAGAGGGGACATGAGGAAACACTTTTTCACCCAGAGGGTGGTGGGTGTCTGGAATTCACTGCCCAGATCGGTGGTGGCGACAGAAACCTTCGACTCATTTAAAAGGTACCTGGACCTGCACCTGAAGTGCTGTAACCTGTAAAGCTACAGACCAGGTGCTGGAAGGTGGTATTAGAATGGGCAGCAAGTTTTTTCAGCTTTCAGACATGATGTGCTGAATGGTCTCTTTCTGTACCGTAACTTTTCTATGGCTTCTATGGTTCTATCCATGCAGCACTCCACTAGTCAAAGCCAAATTGAAAATGCCCCATTTATGCCTACTCTTTGGTACAGCGGCTTTTTTCGGGAGCTGATAGTGCGAGTGAGCTAACAGCTGAGAGGTCAGTTTTAGTTTAAAGTTAATTACCTTTTGTTTCTGCGGACCAGGGGACTGCTGGGTAAGTAAAAGCATACATATTTGGGCAGTTTGAATTGATTTTCCCTTTGGTACAGCGGCTTTTTTCGGGAGCTTTTAGTGCGAGTGAGCTAACAGCTGAGAGGTCAGTTTCAGTTTAAAGTTTCGGCGGACCAGGGGACTGCTGGGTAAGTGAGGTTACATATTTGGGCGGTTGCTTTACCCGAAACACTACTCGGGTAGTGTCTCCCACCCATCCTCCTCCTCTAACCAAAAAAAAAGGACTCTGGTTTGTTGATAAGGTAAGCTTTTTATTTAAAAAGTTCTGTCCGTCGGATTGATAAGCTAACATGTTTTGACTTTTTTTTTTGTTTTTTCAGTAGATTTGTTAGGAATTTAGAATAGAGGGAATGGAGGTTAAGGCAGTTGAATGTTCCTCCTGCAGAATGTGGGAGGTAAGGGTTGCCAAGAGTGTCCCTGCTGACTGCATCTGCGGGAAGTGCACCCAACTCCAGCTCCTCGAGAACCGCGTTAGGGAACTGGAGCTGGAGCTGGATGAACTTCGGATCATTCGGGAGGCGGAGGGGGTTATTGAGAGGAGTTATAGGGAGGTAGTCACACCTCAGGTAAAAGAAGTAGGTAGATGGGTTACCATCAGGGGAAGGAGAGGGAACCAGCAGGCAGTGCAGGGATCCCCTGTGGCCGTTTCCCTCAACAACAGGTATACAGTTTTGGATACTGTTGGGGGGGACGACTTACCAGGGATAAGCAATGGGGTACAGGTCTCTGGCACAGAGTCTGTCCCTGTTGCTCAGAAGGGAAAGGGGAAGATGAGCAGAGCATTAGTCATTGGGGACTCCATAGTTAGGGGAACAGATAGGAGGTTCTATGAGAACGAGAGAGACTCACGGTTGGTGTGTTGCCTCCCAGGTGCCAGGGTTCGTGATGTCTCGGATCGCGTTTTTGGGATCCTTAAGGGGGAGGGGGAGCAGCCCCAAGTCGTGGTCCACATAGGCACCAACGACATAGGTAGGAAGAGAGATGGGGATTTAAGGCAGAAATTCAGGGAGCTAGGGTGGAAGCTCAGAGCAAGAACAAACAGAGTTGTTATCTCTGGGTTGTTGCCCGTGCCACGTGCTAGCGAAGTGAGGAATAGGGAGAGAGAGGAGTTGAACACATGGCTGCAGGGATGGTGTAGGAGGGAGGGTTTTGGTTTCCTGGATAATTGGGGCTCTTTCTGGGGTAGGTGGGACCTCTACAAACAGGATGGTCTTCACCTGAACCAGAGGGGTACCAATATCCTGGGGGGGAGATTTGCTAGTGCTCTTCGGGGGGGTTCAAACTAATTCAGCAGGGGAATGGGAACCTAAATTGTAGTTCCAGTGTACAGGATGTTGAGAGTAGTGAGGTCAGGGATAAGGTTACAAGGACGCAAGAGGGCACTGGCAAGCAAGAACTTGGTTTAAAGTGTGTCTACTTCAACGCCAGGAGCATCCGAAATAAGGTGGGTGAGCTTGTAGCATGGGTTGGTACCTGGGATCTCGATGTTGTGGCCATTTCGGAGACATGGGTAGAGCAGGGGCAGGAATGGATGTTGCAGGTTCCGGGATTTAGATGTTTCAGTAAGAACAGAGAAGATGGTAAAAGAGGGAGGGGTGTGGCATTGTTAATCAAGGAGGGTATTACAGCGGCAGAAAGGACGTTTGAGGACTCGTCTACTGAGGTAGTATGGGCCGAAGTTAGAAACAGGAGAGGAGAGGTCACCCTGTTGGGAGTTTTCTATAGACCTCCGAATAGTTCCAGGGATGTAGAGGAAAGGATAGCGAAGATGAATCTCGACATGGGCGAGAGTAACAGGGTAGTTGTTATGGGGGACTTTAACTTTCCAAATATTGACTGGAAATACTATAGTTCGAGTACTTTAGATGGGTCAGTTTTTGTCCAGTGTGTGCAGGAGGGTTTTCTGACACAGTATGTAGACAGGCCAACCAGGGGCGATGCCACATTGGATTTGGTACTGGGTAATGAACCCGGCCAGGTGTTAGATTTAGATGTAGGTGAACACTTTGGTGATAGTGATCACAATTCGGTTCGGTTTACCTTAGCGATGGACCGGGACAGGTATATACCGCAGGGCAAGAATTATAGCTGGGGGAAAGGAAATTATGATGCGATTAGGCAAGATTTAGGATGCGTAGGATGGGGAAGGAAACTGCAGGGGATGGGCACAATTGAAATGTGGAGCTTATTCAGGGTGCAGCTACTGCGTGTCCTTGATAAGTATGTACCTGTCAGGCAGGGAGGAGGTTGCCGAGCGAGGGAGCCGTGGTTTACTAAAGAAGTTGAAGCGCTTGTCAAGAGGAAGAAGAAGGCTTATGTTAGGATGAGACGTGAAGGCTCAGTTAGGGCGCTTGAGAGTTACAAGCTAGCCAGGAAGGATCTAAAGGGAGAGCTAAGAAGAGCGAGGAGAGGACACGAGAAGTCATTGGCGGATAGGATCAAGGAAAACCCTAAGGCTTTCTATAGGTATATCAGGAATAAAAGAATGACTAGAGTTAGATTAGGGACAATCAAGGATAGTAGTGGGAAGTTGTGTGTGGAATCAGAGGAGATAGGGGAAGCGTTAAATGAATATTTTTCGTCAGTATTTACAGTAGAGAAAGAAAATGTTGTCGAGGAGAATACTGAGATACAGACTACTAGGCTAGATGGGATTGAGGTTCACAAGGAGGAGGTGTTAGCAATTTTGGAAAGTGTGGAAATAGATAAGTCCCCTGGGCCAGATGGGATTTATCCTAGGATTCTCTGGGAAGCCAGGGAGGAGATTGCAGAGCCTTTGTCCTTGACCTTTATGTCGTCATTGTCGACAGGAATAGTGCCGGAAGACTGGAGGATAGCAAATGTTGTCCCCTTGTTCAAGAAGGGGAGTAGGTCTATGGTAATCATAGACCTGTGAGCCTTACTTCGGTTGTGGGTAAAATGTTGGAAAAGGTTATAAGAGATAGGATTTATAATCATCTTGAAAAGAATAAGTTCATTAGCGATAGTCAGCACGGTTTTGTGAAGGGTAGGTCGTGCCTCACAAACCTTATTGAGTTTTTCGAGAAGGTGACCAAGCAGGTGGATGAGGGTAAAGCCGTGGATGTGGTGTATATGGATTTCAGTAAGGCGTTTGATAAGGTTCCCCATGGTAGGCTATTGCAGAAAATACGGAAGTATGGGATTGAAGGTGATTTAGAGCTTTGGATCAGAAATTGGCTAGCTGAAAGAAGACAGAGGGTGGTGGTTGATGGCAAATGTTCATCCTGGAGTTTAGTTACTAGTGGTGTACCGCAAGGATCTGTTTTGGGGCCACTGCTGTTTGTCATTTTTATAAATGACCTGGATGAGGGTGTAGAAGGGTGGGTTAGTAAATTTGCGTATGACACGAAGGTCGGTGGAGTTGTGGATAATGGCGAAGGATGTTGTAGGTTACAGAGGGACATAGATAGGCTGCAGAGCTGGGCTGAGAGATGGCAAATGGAGTTTAATGCGGAAAAGTGTGAGGTGATTCACTTTGGAAGGAGTAACAGGAATGCAGAGTACTGGGCTAATGGGAAGATTCTTGGTAGTGTAGATGAGCAGAGAGATCTTGGTGTCCAGGTACATAAATCCCTGAAAGTTGCCACCCAGGTTAATAGGGCTGTTAAGAAGGCATATGGTGTGCTAGCTTTTATTAGTAGGGGGATCGAGTTTCGGAGCCATGAGGTCATGCTGCAGCTGTACAAAACTCTGGTGCGGCCGCACCTGGAGTATTGCGTGCAGTTCTGGTCACCGCATTGTAGGAAGGATGTGGAAGCTTTGGAAAGGGTGCAGAGGAGATTTACTAGGATGTTGCCTGGTATGGAGGGAAGGTCTTACGAGGAAAGGCTGAGGGACTTGAGGTTGTTTTCGTTAGAGAGAAGGAGGAGGAGAGGTGACTTAATAGAGACATATAAGATAATCTGAGGGTTAGATAGTGTGGATAGTGAGAGTCTATTTCCCCAGATGGTGATGACAAACACGAGGGGACATAGCTTTAAGTTGAGGGGTGATAGATATAGGACAGATGTTAGAGGTAGTTTCTTTACTCAGAGAGTAGTAGGGGCGTGGAACGCCCTGCCTGCAACAGTAGTGGACTCGCCAACTTTAAGGGCATTTAAGTGGTCATTGGATAGACATATGGATGAAAATGGAATAGTGTAGGTCAGATGGTTTCACAGGTCGGCGCAACATCGAGGGCCGAAGGGCCTGTACTGTGCTGTAATGTTCTATGTTCTATGTTCTTTGCTTCCTGTATGTTAACCAATCCTCCATCCATGCTACTACATTATCCCAAACTCCATGAGCCCTTATCTTGCCTATTAACCTTTTGTATGACACCTTATTAAATGCCTTTTGGAAATCCAGGTATACTACATCTACTGGTTCCCCTTTATCTACCATGCATAAGTTACATTCTCAAAAAACTCTAATAAATTTGTCAAACACGATTTTCCTTTCATAAAAACAGAGCCACATAAGGAGATGTTAATACAGCTTGATCAAAGAGGCATGTTTCAAGGAACGTTTTAAAGACAAAGGGAAATGGAAAGGCAGAGAGGTTTAGGGAGGGAATTCCAGAGTTTAGGGTCCAGGCAACTAAAGGCACAGCCACTGATGGTGGAGTGATGCAAATCAGGTTTGACCAGAATTGGAAAGTGGGTTAAAGGGCGAGGATGAGAATTTTAAAATTTTGACATTGCCGGAACGGAACCAATGTAGGTCAGCGAGGACAGGGTGTGTTGCATGAACGGTGCTTGGTGTGAGTTAGGATATGGGCAGCAGAGTTTTGGATGAACTCAGATTTACGAAGGGTGCAAGATGGGAGGCCAAGCAGGAGTGCAATAGGTAAGTCTAGAGGTAACAAAGGCATGGATGATGGTTTCAGCAGCAGATCAATGGAGATGGGTGATTGTTATGGACGTGCAAGTAGGTGGACTTGGTGATGGAGAGGATATTGGGTCAATGGTTCAGCTCTTATTAGCTACATAAATGTAAGTCTTTCTTTTTTTTAAGCCTGCAGCCTCAATATAGAACTATAAAGACAGCCAGAGGCTGCATTTATATTGTACATATCAATGTGAGGCTGGCAACAATAAAATCAACACACAGCTTCACAGATCCTAACATATGTTGCCTAGCTGTGAACAGAACTGTGAGGCCCGTCTGAGAGCTGTGTATGGGCTTATACACACACAGACGTCACATAAATCTTAAACTTCTTGAGAGCGTGGGTGAGAGCAATTCATTCCAAAAGCACTGCATAAAATAAGAACCTGTCTAAAGGTTCAGGGTGGCCCTGTTTAACCAAGGGCCAGTTAAATCCGACAAGTGTCAGCGTGAGGATTCTTACACTGCCCCTACCCCACATCACTGCAGCCCCAAACTGTGCTGAAAGGTGGGTGATATTCCCACTCAGCCCTGCCCAATGGCACAGCAAATTACAGCTAGGTGCTTGCACATTCAGAGCAATAAGAGCCAGGTTCACCCAGAGGCAGGAATGCCAGAGAAGTAGAATAAAGTAACATAGGCTGACTGATCAGCCGAGAGACAGAATCAATGCCTTGGCTGAGGCCGTGATTGTTACTTGTGAATTGATCCCTCAGATATTGTTCTCAAAGCATTCACTGTGGAGCAGATGTGGTATTATTGACAGTGTTATGACCAAGGCGGGAGTAATGCACTGTTAATTCAGTCCCACTACTCCACAGGTCATAGCATATTAGTAAAATTTCCCACTTACCGAAATAGCCAAATTAAACACTCTATTTGTCCCCCAGTATAAAGCACACCAAACCAGGTTTCTTAAACAACAACAAAATTAACTATTTATTAATAAACAAAGTCTTAAACAATAATGAGATAAACTCTATATGTGGAAAAGATTATTTTCAAACTTCTTATTCTTCCTAACCCTCATGCACACACATATAGATTCAAAATAAAAAATGGTTAACTGGTTTTAAAAGGATGTTTTAGTTTACAACTGTTTTTTAGGAATAATAAAATAATTAGATTGTCACATTCTGGTAGGATATTTCTGGGTTGGTGAGGTGTCCCAGAGTTGAATAGTTGGATGTCACGCGAAGTCTCTCCAGGCAAGGTTGATGAACAGTCTGTGATGGGGAGGCATTCACGGCTCTTGGTCTGCAGCAGCATCATGCAGATCTTTCAGCAAAGGGTGTAACAACAGGTCTACTTGGATTTTGAAATAGCAGTCTAGCAAGAGAAGCTTTCGTGATCTCCCAAAACACAAGAGGCAACAGGAATTACTCCTGAGGCAGAGATTTTTCAGAGACTGGAGGCAATAAGAATCTGATACCTTTAAAAATACAGAGCTTCCTCTCAACAAAGCAGCCTTTCTCCACAGATAGCAACAACTTCTCTTTTCCCAGATCTTTTCTTCTCTCCAGGGGTCTTTGTTTCTTTCCAGGCAGAACACAGCCATCACCTCAACTGTAGAATTTCTTTTTACAAGAGAGGCAAGCCTTTTCCAGGGAGAGGTATTTTCCTCTGGTCTGCAAAAAACAGATCCCAGCCAGTTTGTTCTGCCTCCTGTCTGTCCAGTTCACTGGTTTCCGCACTGCAAAAGAGAAACTGAAATTCTAACAATCAAGTCATATGACCTGTCATTTCTCTTGCTGCTGTTTAGAACAGGTGTCTTGCAGTCTGTCCTGCTCAGTGTGAACACCAAGTTTGAGCATTCAATGTTCACAGAAAATCCTTTCTCTCAGATTTCAAAACACACACAATTCTTTGCTTTCAATAAAAAAAAACGCTTGTGACAACAAATATCACAAAGTATTACAAATTATTTACAGCACAGAAACAGGCCATTCAACCCATGCTGGTGTTTACACACAACATGAGCCTCGTCCCACCCCTCTTCAGCGCACCACATCAGCATAATCCTTCTATTCCTTTTTCCCGCATGTTCTAGCTTCCCCTTAAAGGCGTCTATATTTTTACCTAAACTTGGATTTATTAGTGACTATCTTATATTTATGGCCCGTTGTTCTGGTCTTGCCCACAAATGGAAACATATTCTCCATGTCTACCCTATCAAACCCTTTCATAATCCTGAAGTCACCCCTCAGTCTTCTCTTTTCTAGAGAAAAGAGCCCCAGCCTGTTCAATCTTGCCTGATCAGAGATAGTTGTACAAAACCCTGGTTAGACCCCACTTGGAGTACTGTGAGCAGTTCTGGGCACCACACCTTAGGAAGGATATAGTGGCCTTGGAGGGAGTGCAATGTAGGTTTACAGGAATGATACCTGGACTACAGGGGTTAAATTATGAGGAGAAATTACACAAATTAGGCCTGTTTTCGCTAGAATTTAGAAGGTTAAGGGGTGATATGATCGAAGTCTTCAAGGTATTAACAGGAAAAGACAGGCAAGATAAAGATAAACTATTTCCAATGGTTGGAGATTCTAAAACTATGGGGCATAGTCTAAAAATTAGGACCAGACTATTCAGGAGAGATGTTAGGAAGCACTTCTTCAAGCAAAGGGTGGTAGAGGTTTGGAACTCTCTCCCACAAACAGCAGTTGAAGCTAGAACAGTTGTTAATTTTAAATCTGAGTTAGATAGATTTTTGTTAAGCAAAGATATTAAAGGATATGGGCCAAAGGCAGGGATATGGAGTTAGCTTGCGGATCAGCCATGATCTTGTTGAATGACAGGACAGGCTCGAGGGGCTGAATGGCCTACTCCTGTTCCTATCTTCCTATGTTCCTATAGTTCCACTAAATTGTTTTTGCACCCTCTCCGGTGCCTCTATATTCCTTTTATAATATGGAGTTCAGAACTGTTCAGAGTACTCCAAGTGTTGTCTAACCAAGCCTCTATACAAGATTAACATAGCTTAGTTGCTTTTCATTTCTATCCATCTAGAAATGAACACCAGTACTTTGTTTGCTTTTTAATGACCTTATTTACCTGCATCACTACTTTTAATGACCTCTGTATCTGTAATCCCATATCCCTCTGTTCCTGTATCCCATTTAGACATTTCCAAGGAGAATGCAGTCTCCCTATTCTTCCGACAAAATAGCATTACCTCACACTTATCCATATTGAAGTTAAGTTGCCAACTACACGATCATTCTGCACGTTTATTAATGTCTTCCTTTATTTTGTCGCAGTCTTCCTCAGTATGAGCTATACTGTCCTATTTGGGGTCATCGGTAAATTTTGAAATTGTACTTTCAATTCCTGAGTTCATATCATTGGTGGAAAGATGAACAACAGTGATCCCAGCACCAATCCTTGTGGAACAGCAGTTCCTATCATTTTCTAATCTGACTAACTATCTTTAAGCCCTAGGCCGGGTTTTATCCGGGCGACGGGGGTCTTAACATCCGGATAAGGTGATGCCAAGAACCCCGCATCGCCTCTTCTGTTGGAGGCCCGCCAACTATACTGTCAGAAGGGCACTTAAGTGGACAACGGCAGGCCTTCCATGGGATCAAGGACCCCAGTGTCTGAAGTCCTGCCGGCCAATCAGAGGCTGGCAGCTCTTTAGTTGAGCAGCGCCACTGTGGAGGCAGTGGCTGCTGCTGGTGGAGCACCTCCCCGAGGCCCAGGAGCGGTGCTGGACTCAGGTCACAGGTATGTCAGGACGGGAGGGGTCTCATGGGGTGGGGATTGTGGGGGAGAGGGGTGTAGGGGGATCAGTAGCAAGGGCAGAGGGGTTGGCTCTCAGCAGGTCCCTCCCTTCCCGATGCCAGATCCCTCGTTCAGGCACTGTGCCTTTTAACAAGGGCTTCCCCCCGTCGAAGTCATTAAGCACCCTGCATGGTTTTTCTGCTGTGCTTTCCATGCGGCAACAGGGCACCCACAGCAGGCTATTTGTAGTGGCGGCAGGATGAGGCCCTTAATTGGGCATTAATTGCTCAATTGGCGGTGGGACGGGAAGCCCTTTTACAGGCCTTCCCACCCTGGACTTAATTTTGGCAGAGGTGGGAAGTTGGTGGGAACACCCCCCATCACCATCCCTACCTCCAAGCCCATCGCAGGGCAAAGCATAAAATTTTGCACCCCCCCTGCCCCCCCACTCTCTGTTTTCTGTTCTGTAGCCAGCTAGTTTTCCATTTTGCTACTTGCCCCCTGACTCCACATATTCTAATCTGAATCAAGTGCCTCATGAAGGCTTTTTGGAATTTTACTATATTACTCTCATCTACTGTTTCTGTTAATTCTTCAAAGAATTCAATAAGGTTGAACTCGTACTGACTGCTCTTTATTATATTTTCAGTTTCTAGGTGTTTTGCTATTAGATCTTTGAGTAACTACCCTTTATCTTTCCTACCACCAACATTAAGATAATTGGTCTATAGTTCCCTGGACTTTTCTATCTCCCTTTTCAAAAAAAGGGAATCACATTGGCTGTCCGCCAGCTCTCTGGCACTATTCCCTTTTGTAATTAATTTTTATACATGTAATAGTGCCTCTGCTACCAGTTCCCTAATTTCTTTTAATATGGATTAATGCAATCCTCCAGTCTTGGGTTTTATCATCTCTAGACTTGATTAGTTTATCATTTATCTCCCCTTTCTAAATTAAATGTCTTTATATATGTATATATCCACACAATATGTAAACATACACACACACACACACACACACACACACAGAGGCTTGGCTGGCAGTGGGGCAGGAAGGCTAGTGTTGCTAGGCTGCAGTCAGTGAGTGGAGAGGAGGGAGGGGAGCAGAGATTGTAGGGTGGGTGTGGAGTTGAAGTGATTATGGGTCAGGAGATAGTGTTTCGGGGGGAGTTTGTGGGGGTGGACTTTGGGTCGCAGGTCACAGGGCTTTGGATCATGGGGAGGGAGGGTGATTGTGGTAGGGAGGCCAGTTAGCCTGTTCATGCCCCTCTTGGCCCACAAGCAGTGCTGGAAAGGCACTCACCTGATAGATCCTGCCTTTCTCACCTTCCTCCAGCTGCCGGGCTTCCCGAGCCCTGGGAAACACGGTCTACAGTCATTAAATCCAATTGGCTGCTAAAACCTGAGGCAAAAAGTCTCTTTAGCATATTTAAATAACAAACCCACTTCTGGAGACCAGGTTAGTTGCCCACTCACTAAATTCCGCCGTAAAACCCGGACTTTGGAGGCGGTTGGGGTCAGGTTTCAGATTTTTGAAATTTTAACCTACACCCCCCGCCTCCCTCCCACCCATTGTGGGGGAGGAGGTGAAGTTAGAATTCCCCTCTTTTCTTGGTGGAAGAGTGTTTAGCAATTCTTTCGGGTGGAGGGAGTGGGACCAGTCACAGTAAAACTGTGCACAAGAGAAGTGTTTGATGTGTTTACATCACTGTGCTGCATGCTTGCTGGGAATTTGTGAATGATGGTGTTCATTAAACCTGGAATCCCTGCTCCTCTCTGAGTGATTCTATTGCACACACACTTTGTAGTTGTATCGCCAGAAAATTCTTCCTTCCCACGAACAACCCTTCAGATGAGTGTCAATCTGTGGAGATATGAACCATGCGGAGGAACTGAACTGAGAGTGAATTTGAGCTGCTTGACACCTCCTACAGGCCTGCTTTAAACAACAACAACATGCATTTATATAGCGCCTTTAATGTAGTAAAACATTCCAAGGCACTACACAGGAGCATTACAAAACAAAATTTGACACTGAGCCACGTAAGGAGACATTAGGACAAATGACCAAAAGCTTGGTCAAAGTAGTAAGTTTTAAGGACCATCTTAAAGTCGGAGACAGAAGTTGAGAGTTTGCGGGAGGGAATTCCAGAACTTTGGCCTTATCAACTGAAGGCACGGCCGTCATTTGTGGAGTGATTAAAATCATGGATGCACAAGAGGCCAGAATTGGCAGGAGTGCCGAGATCTAGGAGGGTTGTGGGGCTGGAGGCGATTACAAAGATAGGGAGGGGTGAGGCCATGAAGGGATTTGTAAACAAGGATGAGAATTTTAAAACTGAGGCGTTGTTTACCTAGGAGCCAATGTAGGTCAATGATCACAGCGGTGATCAGTGAATGGATTTTGTGTGAGTAAGGACACGGGCAGCAGAGTTTTGGATGAGCTTAAGTTTAGGTGATGGGAGACTGGCCAGGAATGTGTTGGAATAGTCAAGTCTAGAGGTAATAAAGGCATGGATGAGGGTTTCAGCAGCAGTCGAGCTGAGGCAGGGGCAGAGTCAGGTGATATTAGGAGGTAGAAAAAGGTAGTCTTCGTAATGGCATGGATATCTAGTTGAAAACGCATCTCGGGGTCAAATACAATACTGAGGTTGTGAACAGTCTGGTTCAGCCTCAGACTGTTGCCAGGGCGAGAGATGGAGTCGGTGGCTAGGGGACGGTGTCGTTTGAGAAGCTTCTGCTTATTCAGTACTGGATGTCGGATAAGTAGTCTGACAATTTACAGACAGTGGAGGAGTCAAGAGAGGTGATGGTGAGGTAAAGCTGAGTGTCGTCAGCGTATATGTGTTTTCGGATGATGTTCCCAATGGGCAGCAATAAGAGGGGGCCAAGAATAGATCCTTGAGGAACACTAAAGCTAACAGTACATGAGTGAGAAGGAAAGCCATTGCAAGCTGTCTCTGGCTATGATTAGCTAGGTAAGAATAGAACCAGGTAAGGGCAGCCCCACCTACTTGAAAGACAATGTTGAGGTGTTGGTGGAGGATGGTGTGGTCAATCATGGCAAAGGCCAAGGAGGGAATGTTTGCCATTGTCACAGTCACATAGGATGTCATTTGTGACTTTGATAAGAGCTGTTTCCGTACTGTGAAGGGGTGGAAACCTGATTGGAGGGATCCAAGCATGGAGCTCCGGGAAAGGCGGGTACAGATTTGGGAGGTGACAACATGTTCAAGGACTTTGGGGAGGAAAAGAAGGTTTAAGATGGGGCAATAGTTTGCAAGGACTGAGAGGTTAAGTTTTTTTTTTGAGGAGATGCATGATGACAGAAGATTTGAAGGGGAGGGGGATAGTGCCTGAGGAGACGGAATCATTAACAATCATCAGCAGGAACCTGGGAGCAGTTTCTCCATCTTATTTTCTCGGCTGTAGGTGGTTCTTGGGCACAAGGGATTATAAACACAGAAATAAAGGCAATGATATCATTTGATAGCTTCCAAAATATTTCAAATTCCACTTTTAGCAGGTAAGGACCTTGACATTGGACCATCTAGGGCCTGTTTTTATGAACTAAGCTGACCGGATGTGCATTGCCCACCATAATGGGTAAGGACAAACAAAGAGGCAGCTTTCACCCATAACTTGGGCGCTCCTGAATTTCTCGGCCAAAGTCTTTTAATCAGAGAGTTTACACAGGAAGGATATGCAGTACTTCAGTCTCAAAATACAACAAGCTATTTTGAGTAGAGTTCCAATACTTATGTCATATACTGAATCCCAGATACCATTTTGATTCTCAATTCCCTCTTTACATGCATTCCAACTTCACTCTGCTGTGACCGAATGTTCAACCCCATGTTCCTGGATCTGGTCTGCTAGTCAAAATGTTTCCTGATTCACTTACACCATAGTGCATCATTGCATCCCCTCTGCTTAGTGACAAGGATGTCTGATCTCTTGCTGTGACCTAATCCTTCCCACCTCAACCCTTCCCTGATTGAGACCCTGGCTATCACCCACTGCACCCCCCCACTCCACTCCAACTTTCCCTCCTTGAGATACTTGCTTTCATCTCCACCTCCCCCCCCGCTTGCTGTGACCTATCTGACTTCCACAAACCCTCCCCTCAAATGGGCTTTTGTCCTCATCTTCTCCCTCTGCTCTCACTGATCTTTTCCAGTCCCACCATTGCGATAAACCTTTCCAATCACCTTCAATCCTGGCCCAGATTTTGAGTTGTAAAATGTTGGCTGGTGAGGTACTCCAGCTACCATAGTCACAGAAAAAAAAGGAGCAAACCTTTTTTAGTTGATTTACAATCAGCTGACACAACATATGTCACTTTGAAGTGCATGTCTGTGCTCCCCTCCCCCAATGGCTTGGTTGGTAATTGTAATGCACCACCAAACCTTACTGACATGGTGATCCAAGGTTCAAAAGCTGGGCCTTGTGGACCCCAGTCAGGGCGTTGGTATGGGCACAACAATTGACTTTCCTGCTTCTGATGATTAACCCTTGACCCTTACTCAACATTGTTCCAGCTGAGGAGTGGGCGAGGCTGAGCTAGCATGGCCTGTACACTAGTGAGGTACTGGTGGCTACCTGAGGTCCTTGGGTGTCCAACCATACTTTGAGTGAGTACCTTAAGTGGAGCAGGGGTCACTGCTGAAAGAAATAAAAAATATTTTTAGTAATAGGTGACTGCGCCTAGTTCTGGGCACCTCAGGAAGGATATATTGTTCTTGGTGGGAACACAGTACAGAATCACCACAATGATACCAGGGCTGAAAGGGTTAAATTATGAAGAGTGGTTACATAGCCTAGATTTGTATTCCCTTGAGCACAGAAGATTAAGGGGTTATCTATTTGATGTGTGTAAGATGATTAAAGGGTAGATGGAGAGAAACTATTTCTTCTGATGGGGGAGTCCAGAACTAAGGGGAATAACCTTAAAATTAGAGCTAGGCTGTGCAGAGGTGATGTCAGGAAACACTTTGACACATCAACCTGAAATGTTAACTGGGTTTCTCTCTCCACAGAGGCTGCTTTGGTAGATTTTTGTTGGGTAGGGGATTAAGGGTTACGGAACCTGGGTGGGTAAAGGGTGTTGAGCTGCAGGTCAGCCATGATCTAACTCAGGGTTGTTCAACATACGGCCTGCGGGCCAGCATCTGGCCCGCCAAAGGTTTCCATCTGGCCTGCAGATGTAAACTGTACCCCTGGGCTGCTCCTCACCCTCACCATGGGTCCGTGACTGGAGAGGAAAAATTTTCCACTGGCTTCTTCTTGCAGACTGGCTTTTTAAAAAAATAGTCATGCTGTCAGTTTCACAGCTGACAGGTGCCGATCGGGAACAACAGTTTCTGAACTTTGCACAGATTCGGTGTTTCTCGGCAGGTTCCGACTTTTTTTTTAAAGTCCACTGGAAAACGCCGAATCTGTCTGAAGTTCAGAAACTGCTGTTCCCGATTGGTACCTGTCAGCTGTGAAACTGACAGCATGACTTTTTTCCTAACTACATGTTTCTCTGATAATGACCGTGCTTTTATATCTGCACCATTGCGCTATTTAAAACAAGGGTCATTTACTCCTACCTTCTCAAAGTAAATGCTCTTAAAATACATATCAGCATGACTCCGAGTATGAAAGAAACACAGCACTGACTACCACGGTGTGACCTCTTAACTTCCTGGTACAAGGCTCTCTGACACTGAACGGGACCGGTTCCAGTGAAGGCCATGGCTTCTAATGGGGAGAAATCTCCTCATAACAAGAGTAAAGGATTAATTGGTTGGTTAAAGGGTAGGTAAGCCAACCTAAAAAGTAGGCAACATTTCGCTATCAGTTTCCACTCATGCCGCAGGAATATTTACTGAATAAATGAAGTATAATTAACAATTGATTCAGTCTTAGAGAGGATATCGTTACTTATTTTTCATTTGTAATGATATTGCGATTCACAATTAATAAATCAAACAATGAGCAGTGTGAGGGGCAGAGAAAAAACTGAAGACTAGCTATTCTTAAAATTAGAGCAGAATATCCTCCGAAGAGAGCTGAAGGAAGGAGCATCAATCTTGCAGTGATGAGGCAAAGGCTCTGGACTAGAACTTCGGAGACAGCTCCTCAAAAATGGCGGCCGACATTTTCCGTTGCTTGCTCGCTATCATTCTTGCACTTGTTTAAAAAGATGTAAGTTGGTGCGTGAGATTCTGTTGTCCTGGATGAAGGGGGAGGTTTAAAACAGCTTGTCTCATGTTACAGTTCCTGAAATGGTGGGGTGGGTGAAATCGATCATGGCTGGCAGTGCAGAACAGGTGATAAAGTCTTGGCAGCCTGTTGAAGTTAGTGGAAAAGAAATTAGAGGGGGATGTAAGCTGGGCTACCGATTGCCAAGGCCCGTTTTTATGCTCCAGCTCAAGAGGAATTACGCTCCAGGGGTGTGAATTGTACCATCGTTTGAGAGTCTAGAAAGACCTAACTACATGTTTCTCTGATAATGACCGTGCTTTTATATCTGCACCATTGCGCTATTTAAAACAAGGGTCATTTACTCCTACCTTCTCAAAGTAAATGCTCTTAAAATACATATCTGGTGAACTCCCAGCTCATCACCCCTCCCTTTGGGCTGAATTTTCCCATAGGTGTTGGGAACCCACCATCAGGACCATTTTTGGGTCCTGAGCCCGTGCATTTTGGCTTAATTTTACAGGCGCCGTCTCCATGTTTGCCATCCAATTAGAGAAGGCGGGCGGCACATGGATGCAGGTGGGCCAATCAGAGGGGCGGAAAGGAGGGCTGACCGGCAGCCCCACTGGGAAAGGGGAGTGCTGTTCAGGCAGATGGAGAGTCAAAGGGCGCTCAACCAAAGATTCAATTGGCATCCTTTAAATAACAGCTAGAACCATCTCAGGGATCAATGTGCTGGGGGAACAGCTCCAAATGCCTGAGGATGTTCTGCCTACAGCCTTTCTGCTTATTTTTACTTGATTCTGAAAGATCATATGCTGGCACTCCGAGCTCCTGCCACGAGGCCGCCTCTGATGCGTTGTCACACTACTGACACTGTGGGGGGTTTGTGCGCTGTCGGGAAAATTTCAATGTATTGTCAGAGTAGGGGCTAATTACCCTATTAAGTATCTTAATTGGCTACCCGCTGCTACCAGGTCAGTATCCATTGCCACTGGGAGCACACGGTGGTAGGAACACATTGGGGAGCCAGCTCGACGCACTGTGTTCCAAATCTCCACGCCCGCCCCCATTTTCAAAGTCGCCTTCATGGTGCTGGTAAAATTCCGGCCTGTGTCTTTCCAATGACAGACTCAATACCCTGCTTTGTCATTTACTGACTCACAGGCCGACTGAGAGACAGAGTTAGAACTCCTATCACACTAAAGGGCAGTGACCTTATTATTGTTATTTCTAACTGGCAGACTGTTGGTGCTGAAAGGCACCTGTTGTTCTGCCAGAATTCATCTGCAGCCGTTGAGTGGCATTCCAGAGAAAGAGAGAGCAAGAGAGAGAGAGAAGCCCAATTTGAAGCAATTTTGTCTAATATTTAGCATGGATTTCTTTAATTCTCTTATCTTGCACAAGCAGATCAAAAACCAGCTTAACTCACAGACAAAACATGCTCGAGTTTATTTTAATACAAATGTTTCAGATTTTAATCATTTTGTTTTTCAATGTTCAAGGAGGTGGGTGTGAAACCCACTCAATTCAAATACAAACATCCTGTGGGATTTCTTCAAAATGATTAGCTCCTTGATTCTAATTCAACAGGCAGTTACTTAATTAGTTTGGCTCTTTTTAAAGTATTTCTCAGTCTGTCTGGCTCACATTGGACTGCCTATCTGAAGTCTTCAGGGAGGTTTAGATGAGATAGCTTCCGTGGATGGTGAAAGCAAATTGTCACATAACAGTAAATTAAAGTTTAATGCATAAGTTGCGACTATTTGTTCCTTTGTACCTACTCAAGGAGATAGTGAAGCTTAATAACTCCTGTAGAATTAACATTTTGTTATTATTACAGTTTATTGATTCTTTTACTGTTTAATAAATTTGTTCCTGCAGTTAGAATATAAACCACATATAATGTTATTTGCTGCCTTATAAAGACCAGAAGGTCATATCAGAAGTAAGCGATAAAGCCAGCAAGTCAAAATTAAGTGAGAGTTCTCTGATCCTTAGACAGCCACTCATTTACATCGATAACCTGGATGCGTGAAAGCACTCCTGGAACAAAAGGGAAAATGACCAACTTTTTAAAACTTTTCCATGGAACGTGAGCGTCTGGTGAGGGCAGCATTTATTACCCATCCGCAATTTCCGTTGAGAAGGTGGTGGTGAGCCGCCTTCTTGAACTGCTGCAGTGTATGTGGTGTAGGTAGACAACAGTGCTGACAGGGAGGGAGTTACAGGATTTTGACCCTGAATTGGGTGAAAAAACAGCAATATAATTCCAAGTCAGGGTGGTGTGTTTTTTTTATTTGTTGATGGGATGTGGGCGTCGCTCTCTAGGCCAGCATTTATTACCCATCCCTAATGTATGTGACTTGGAGGCAAACTTGCAGTTGGTGGTGTTCCCATGGAGCTGAACTTTTCCAGGCCATTGGAGGCAGGTCAGGAAGCAGGAAGGGTCGGAATATTTGGTGGGAAGGCATCGGGACGGAAGCCCGACGTTTTCTTATCGGAAGTGGATATTGTGAAGGGCGGTCAACATGGCAGGAGGACCTGGTGCTTGGACGCGACGGGCAGGTAATCATGCCTATTTAAAGGGCAATTAACTTCAATTTTATGAAGGTTTTGGATTTTACCACAAGGGCTTCAGTGCCTTGCCAGGTATAAGGAGGTGAGCTAGCAGGAGGTCAGTTCTGGCTCAATAGGGCAGCTATCGTATAGTCATAACATGGCTTGACAGGGAGAGTGGAACAACGTGGACATTGGCATAGTCAGTGGAGAGAAGGGGCAAAGGTGCCAGAGATATGGGGTATACTGTCAGAGTGGCATACCATAGCTGGCACTTGTGTGGGTAAATCAGGCATGGAAATAGTCCCTGGAGACTAAGTGAATCTGGATTCCATGGTCCTTGTTCACTCAGGTTTCAGACCTTCCAGCAGAGAGGGAGAGAGCTGCAGCCACAGGCAGCGGGACAGCGGCAACCAAAGGGGCAGCAGGAGCACCAGCCTTGGTGGGGGATCGAGGAGAAGGTCACAGAGGGGCACACAATCAGCCTCCTGTGTGAAGAAGAGGTTGCCCACCAGAGAGGGTCCACAGACTGAGGCTCAGCTATTTTCAAATGTCAGAGCAGCAGTGTTGCCAAAGACTGTGCCTCGCCAGGGAGCCCATCATGGAGCTGTGTGCCATGATGGAGCTCAATGGGAATGGGTGGCCACCCAGTGTCAGTGGTGCTGAAGGTCACCGTGGTGCTGAATTTCTACGTCTTAGGATCATTTCAGGAATCCACCGGAGGTATGTGTAGGATCTCTCAATCTGCAGCTCATTGCTGCATCAAAATGGTCTCCAATGCCATGTCCAAACAGGACAGCCAGTGTGTGTATTTTCGCACTAATCTGGACAACCAGGCTGGGAGGGCTATAGGATTTGGGCCATCGCTGGATTACCCCAGGTGCAAGGTGTCATCGACTGCGTGCATGTGGCCATCAAGGCTCCCACAGATCAGCCTGCAGCCTTCATCAACAGGAGCAGCTTCCATTCGCTCAACATACAGCTGGTCTGCAGCCACAGCAAATGCTTCCTGCATGTGTGTGCACAGTTCCCAGGAAGCAGCCATGACGCCTACATGCTAAGGCAGTCCTAGGTGCCAGACTATTTTATGGCTCCTGATGCGAGTTCAAGGATGGATACTGGGTGACAAGGGCTACCCATTGAAGATGTGGCTACTGATGTCTGTGAGGAAGCCTAGCACTGCTGCAGAGGAGATGTACAACATCTGCCACGGGACAACTTGAGTGACCATCGAGTAGGCCATAGGGCATCTGCAGGTTTGGATTCAATTCCTAGACTGATCTGGTGGCGCCCTTCAGTATGACCTAGCATGGGTCTCGCGCATCGTGGTGTTTTGCTGTGCCCTCCACAACTTGGCACTACAGAGGGAAGAGGAATTGAACAATGAGGATATCGTTGAGCATGATACCTCGTCCAACGATGAGGAGATGGAGGAAGATAATGACCAGGTACAAGATGCTGAAGAGGCCCAGGGACCACAGGCAAGGCAGCATGAGAGACACAGAAGGGATGTTCGATACAGGCTAATACAGGCCCGGTGACACAATCCTTACTAACAGATACATGCAATCCAATAAAGCTTCAGCACTCTGCCTCCGGCCTGCCATTTACCTGCACTCAGTTAGACATTACACTGCGACATACAGAATGCATCAACCTCACTCTCCCACCATCAAGAAATGCAAGGAGACCTCAAGCCGTGCCACATCAATCATTTAATGATGGTAGCAAAGATTGCAACGCTCCATGACTCCCAAAAAAGTAACCCTTGAAACCCGACTGCAGCTAGGTGCTCTTCTTAAATCTCTTTTGTGTGCTCCTATGTAGTGCTTCTGCCGCACTTTCAGCTGATGTGGAGGCAGGCTGCTGACCTATGGCTTGCGATGACCTTGGCCATCGTCCTCTTGCTGCCTGAGGCCTGGTGGGCCCCAGCATATCGAGGCCGTCCTGCACAAGTGCAGGAGCCTCCTCTGATGTTACAGCTGAGTGAGGCGCTGGAGTCAAAGCAGAGGGGCTGAGGAGCCACTGTCCACAACAAGGGCGACCCAGATACATCAGTCAGTGGCTCCTCTGTACTTTCAAGGCACACCTGTACCTCTCTGCTCACCTGAGGAGTGCAAAGACTGGCAGTGAGCCCAGGTGCCCTGCACCTCCGCCTCGCCCAGCCATTGCTGTACAAAGCTCATGGAGTTGGCAATGGTTTGCATGTCTATTCCCACTGGGTAGTTTGCTGGATATGGCTCTCCATGAGGGTGACCAGTCTCTCGATGGAGGAAGCCAAACATGCACATGTCAGAGACATGGCGGCAACTCATGATCTGGATGAACCCCTCCATCTTCCGTGCTAGGATGCAAATAGCCTCTGGAAGCTCTGCCAGATGTTCCCTCACACTTTAGCTCCAGGATCTACCACCTTGGTGATGACTCCAGAGGCATGTCATCAGCCTGAAGCTCAGCACAGTCCTCCAAGTGTTAGTGGCCTCGGCTATCACAGCCTCCATCAGCTGCTCACCAGTTAGTGATCCCAGATTTACTTGTAAACAGATACCCACCGGTGTGAGAGTATCTGTGCTGGTGGAAGATGTGGGTAATGATGTGATGGTGCATCCTCTGAGGCTCCCTCCTCCTCCTCAGAGGTGGACGGCTGTTTCCCAGTCTCTTAAGCTGTCTGCTCCTGCCTTTGACCTGAGTGAGAGAAAAGAGTAATTAGAGGATAATGAGCATTCCATCATTACCTTCAGACCACTCCTACTGTGGAGCTCCATATGACCTGTGGTGGACATGTGAGCATTATGCCTCATGTTCACTAGAGGCTCTCTTGTGCCCGTCCATTAGGCCACTTACTCTCTCGTGTCTCCACTCCCACCTCACCATCTGCGATGGAACGGTCCCCATGCTGCCCTCCCAGTTCCAGTGCTTTCTCCTCCATGGGGGTCAGGATCACAATGTTCAGGGGGCCACTGCTGGTCTTCATCCTTTCCCACACATTGTGGGCTGTCTTTTCCTGTATAGATGATCATTGTTAGTTACCCAACAGAGACACCCACATTGCCTATACTGTTGGCCACCTGCCTGTCCATGATTGTGCAACTGGAATGTCTCCTTCATGCAGTCACTCAGAAATGGCAGTGCAGGAGTCAGGACTGGGGCCATTCACTTTTATGCAGCCATGCCTGTGACATCCAATGCTGCTCCCAGGCCATTGCCAGTTGCTGGGTGGGGATGCCCTTTGTATCGATCTCACATTCACCTCTAGGCACATGTAAGGCTGTATATTTGATTGCACTCAGCTCGGCAGAACGCATGATGTCATTGACCCTTTTGCGGCACTGCGGTCAGGGTTCGGGGGGATGACCCCATGGCTGTTGAGATCTCTCTGAGTTCAATCCAGGATTACTTGGTTTGGCGTGCTGGTCTCTTCCTCCTGTCGTGGGGGAAGAGGACCTCCCTCCTTGCCCACGCAGGCTGGAGGAGAACCTGCATGGAGACATTAGTGAACCGTGGATCGTGGTTCCACAATGCTTATATCTCTAATGCTGCTCAGGTGTACAGTGCCGCCTGAGTGACCATGCCGCCTGAGTGGACAGCACCTCTGCCTCCTGGCCATTAATGGCCGTCTGCCACCTGGCTCAATTCACTGGGATGCTCACCGCCCACCTGGAAACAGCACCCGCTTCCAGTCCCAGTGGAGGAGCATCTGGCCTTCCAGCAAAACTCAGCCCCATGCATCTGCTGTCCTTCTCTTTCTTGGTGGTAGAGGTTGTGGGTTTGGAAGGTGCTGTCAAAGGAGGCTTGGCAAGTTGCTGCAGTGCATCTTGTAGATGGTACACACTGCTGCCAGGGAATGAATGTTTAAAACTGTGGATGGGGTGCCTGTCAAGCAGGCTGATTTGTCCTGGATGGTGTTAAGCTTCTTGAGTGTTGTTGCAGCTGCACCCATCAAGACATGTGGAGAGTATTCTATCACAGTCCTGACTTGTGCCTTGTAGATGGTGAACAGGCTTTGGGGAGTCAGGAGGTGAGTTATTCGCCGCAGAATTCCCAGCCTCTCACCTGCTCTTGTAGCCACGGTATTTATATGGCTGGAACAGTTAAGTCTCTGGTCAATGGTAACCCCCAGGATGTTGATGGTGGGGTTTCAGCGATGGTAATGTTGCTGAATGTCCAGGGGTGAAGGTTAGATTCTCTCTTGTTGGAGATGGTCATTGCCTGGCACTTGCGAATGTTACTTGGCGATTATCAGCACAAGCCTGAATGTTGTCCAGGTCTTGCTGCATTTGGATGTGGACTTCTTCAGTATCTGAGGAGTCGCGAATGGTGCTGAACATCGTGCAATTATCAGCAAACATCCCCGCTTCTGACCTTATGATTGAAGGAAGGTCATTGTTGAAGCAGCTGAATATGGTTGGGCCTAGGACACTACCCTGAGGAACTCCTGCACTGATGTCCTGGGACTGAGATGACTGACCTCCAACAACCACAACCATCTTCCTTTGTGCTACCAGTGGAGAGTTTTCTCTCTGATTCCCATTGACTTCAATTTTACTCACACTCCTTGATGTCACAGTCGGTCAAATGCTGCCTTGATGTCAAGGCCAGTCACTCTCACCTCACCTCTGGAATTCAGCCCTTTTGTCCATGTTTGGACCAAGGCTGTAATGAGGTCTGGAGCCGAGTGACCCTGGTGGAGCCCAAACTGAGCAGGTTAATGGTGAGTAAGTGCTAGGGGGCGTGGCCAGTTCTGGAGCACAAGTCTTCAGCACTACAGCTGGGATGTTGTCAGGACCCATAACCTTTGCTGTATCCAGTGCCTTCATCAAGTGAAGTAAATTGAATTGGCTGAAGACCTGCATCTATTACCAAAAACCTTCAATCTGTGTCCCCTCGTCCTTGTTCCATTAGTTCATGGGAACAGTTTTTCCTTGTCTAACTTATCTAAGCCTGTCATAATCTTGTGCACTTCTATTAAATCTCCCCTTAATCTCTTTTGTTCTAAGGAGGAAAACCCTGGTTGGTAAAAGATAAAAGTAGTACTAGAGGGGGAGATGAGAAGAATTTTCTTCACTCGGTGAGTTGTTATGATCTGGAATGCCTGAAGGGTGGTGGAAGTGATTCGACAGTAACTTTCACATGGGATTTGGATAAATACTTGAAAGGAAAAATTTACAGGTCTATAAGAAAAGAGCAGGGGAGTAAGACTAAGTGGATGCTCTTTTAAAGAGCCAACACAAGAATGGTAGGCCAAATGGCCTCCTTCTGTGCTGTATCATTTGATTCACCCTTATAAGATTTCCATTGGGCTACAAACTGCTCAACTCCAGTGCTGATGGGAACAGAGGTTAGTACTTGGACTTGGAGAAGATAGTACTTTTGCACCAAGGTGGACTTGCCACCCAGTTCTTCAAGTTGATTATTGTCACCGATAACCGAGTGTTTGTATAATGTTTCTCTGTACATTATTTCAACAAACTAGAGGCTTCTTTCTCCTCTTTGGGGTGGAGTGACAGATGGGCAGGACATCTTTTCTCCTGTCTGACTCCACTCCAACCCTCATCATTTCCCTGGGTTGGTGTAGGGGGTCTTTATTGATATATGGTGGGCATTACCAGCATCAAGAGGGAGCCTGCCACTGCCACCCAGGGGCATTGGGAAATGCTATAGCTCCTGGAGAGGTGCAACAACTGTCAAATGGGCAGAAGAGCCCTGACAGGGAATCTCTGCCATGGGTTTTATGCGCACCACCTTCCGCCAGGTGGTCCCATGGGGTTGTGGGGAGGGGAGGTAACTGGGATGGATGGGAGGAAATTGGGATGGAAACCTGGGCTCCCCTTTTCACCACCCCCGCCCCTCCCCCACTTCACCCCCACATCCTGCTGGCATTTATGTGTCGGAGGTGAGGAGGGGGAACACAGTGGCTGTCCTGGTGTGGGGGCAAGGGAACAGAAAGTCAGGGCTGCTGGGAAGTGACAGTAGGCTTCACTGCCTCATTTCCCCACCTTCGCCAGGCAGGATTACGGAGAAATGTCCGCCTCAAGTCTTCGTTAGGTTAAGGAACAAAAGAATTTACATTCCAATGCACTGTACTATACTTTCACCAAATAATATCGTACAGCCCAACCCCTTTGCCCTTGATCCAAATATTGTCCGTGGAGCTGGGATGTTGCAGCCTTATCTGTTACTAACCTTTAACCTTTGCTCCTACCAATCACAAAGGTAGACCATTCATGGGAAACAAAACCATGAACACTGGCTTCATCTTCCCTGGAGAAGACAAAAGGATCGCTATCAAAACACACCTGAAATATTCAAAAATGTTAGAAATCTGTTAGAAACCTGAGCAATGAGGCAGCAATGAGTGCAACTCTCAGCAATAGTATTAAGTTGTGATGAGGCTGCAGATTGAAACATGATAGTTTATCATTCTGGAAAAGTTAATGCTTGTGAGGTATTAATTCAGAGAGAAGCACTACACTGCCAGTCGTCCTGTGAGCAAGCAAACAAGCTACCGGCTTCTGATTGTAGCCCTGCATAAATTCCTGCTGTTGTATTTAAATGCAGAGTGGTTGATTGATGACACTGAGTATTGGATTGTGTCACTTAAGGGAGCAAAGCAGAGGATACCTGGTCCTGCGACAGTGTGTGCTTTTCAGAAAGCTGGCTGTGATCTTCCAGCCTGGAGAGGGAATAGATTGGAAGGCAGATGCTGCAGCAAACTGCAGTGTGATTGCTGTGCTGGGGAGATGGAGCCATGGGTTTTCCTGAAGGAAAGGCTTGGCTGTGAAGTAGGACCGATCCTGGTTTGGGAAGAGGAGCAGCAGCAGGACATTCTCTGAGGAAAGGCTGTGGGGATATTATCCACCGGAACTGCATGGCAATCAGACACCTGCGATCGGTTATGAAACGGATCTGTCTCTGTGCTGCCTCTGTGTCAGTATGTTTGCTTTCTCTCTCTTTTAGAAATTAACCCTCCTCACATTCTGCCTGCTGCATTCAGCTGTGCTTGAGCAGAGAGCACGAATGCTGCAATGCACTAATCCAAACCACTGCCTTTAAAACCTCACTTGCCATTGATGAAGGAGAATTCATTCTGGAGCTGTAGGTGCGAGTGGGTGGTGGGGTGGTGGGGGGGGGGGGGGGGTGGAGGGGGGTGGTTAGTGGGAATCTCTGAATTTACTCTGTATTTCACAATGGAACAATTAGAGCTGTTATTAATAATGACCTTTGTGGCTTGTGGTCTTTTAATTTTACATAAGTTAAAAGATTAAATGTACAAGTGACTTGCCCCATTAAGAAATAAATTCTTTGCTGTATTTCTGTTTTAGCCACTGATGGATACCATCTATGGGTTGCCAACTCTGGTTGGACAGATCCCTTTGGAGTGTTGCAGTTGTGTACCTCGAATCAGAGGGTGGGGAGGTATCATTGGACGCGATGTTAATGTTCAAACGTTTAACCCATGCAGATCAAATCCCTCTCTCCAAAGGAAAAAATGAAAGACTTGCGTTTCTAGAGCCTTTCATGACATCAGGACGTCCCAAAGCGCTTTGCAGCCAATGAAATACTTTTGAAGTAATGCAGGAAGCACAGCAGCCATTTGTGCACAGCAAGCTCCCACAAACAGCAATGTGATAATGGCTGGACAATCTGTTTTTTTTTGGTGCTGTTTATTGAGGGATAAATATTAGCCAGGACATCAGGTATAACTTCCCATTGCCATTCTTTCAAATAGTGCAATGGGATCTTTTACATCTACCTGACAGGGCAAACGGGTTTAATGCCTCATCCAAAAGACAGCACCTCCAACAGTGCTGCAGCCCCTCAGCACCACACTGGAACGTTAGCCTAGATTTTTGAGCTAAAATCTCTGGAGTGAGACTTGAACCCACAACCGTCTGACCAGGCAAGAGTGTTTCTGATTAATATAGTGGAGATAGAACTTGGCTAAGAGTGTGCTAAGTCTGACATCACCAGCAATCATTTCCCTTTATTACTGTAAACACTGTACTCCCTTTGTTGACGATATCAGGGGCAAAGGTACAAATAAATACAACCGTTATGTTAAAAGAGATATTGGAGTGTAAAATGGGACCAAAAAGCACCAATTTCATGGTGTTATCTCCTGAAATATGTCCAACCTCTAATTTGGATGGGCAATTTTTCAAGTACCTCTGATAGCCGCCTAAGACAGGCATTGGGCCATTACATATTAGGAGAGGATCCCGTCTCCTAAATTGGACTGTGCCAGGCCCACTCCACTCCGGATTCTTCAATGGACATCAACATAGAAGCAAGTAAAATTGTGTTTTAAAGATTGATGAGGAGCAGGAGTTCTCACCAATTTCACAGCACTCCTGACAGCAGTTGACCATCTGCAATTAGCCCCCTACTAATTGTCCCTCCCGGCGTCCACCACCAACCCCAGACTTAATCAAGCCAAGCCAATAATTGAAATGAGGCCTAAGGCCCAATCTGGAGATGGTTGCAAAACATGCAGGATGAGCCTAGAATCTCCAGGACTGCTGTAAGAAACTCAGGAGAAAGATCCTAGGTGCATTTAAAAAATCTGTGTTGTTCAAAACATTTTCTTTAAACTCCTTTATTTACTCATAAGAAAAATATTGGACTTGGGGACAAAAGGCTGTTTCACGGTCAGTCAAAAATGATCCAATCGGACACTGAAGAGTCTGTTTGCTTTACAATTGGTGTGGGAAGGTGGCGCTGTGAGGATGGACATGCTAAGCGACCAATGGCGGGAGTGTGGGGCCTGTGTGGGGGTTGGAGACAGGAGGTCATGTGATGATGCCTCCATGGCGTATGTCCAATCAGAGTTTCTGTGCACTTGGGTTATTCAACGAAGGAGCAGAGGACCCTCAGAGGAATGGAAGTGTAGAGGGATTGGATGCTCATGGTGAAAAGGAGATGGTTAGGAACAACAAACTGGAAAATGTTAAAGTGGCAGAGGGTGTCAGAGGTCCTGATCCACCCTCCTCCTCCTGGCTGAACTCTTATTGAACAACTTCTACTCACTTTCTCTAAGTGAAATATGTTGCTATGGGAACCCACATGAATCCTAGCTATGCCTGCCTTTTTATGGGATATCTGGAACATTCCTTGTTCCAGTCCTACTCAGTCCCCTCCCTCACCTCTTTTTTCTGGTACACTGATGACTGTATCGGTGCTGTTTCCTGCTCTCGGCCTGAACTGGAAAATTTCATCAACTTTGCTTCCAATTTCCACCCTTCTCTCACCTTCACATGGTCCATCTCCGATTCTTCCCTTCCCTTCCTTGATGTCTCTGTCTCCATTTCTGGGGATAGACAATTTACCAATATTCACTATAAGCCCACTAACTCCTAAAGTTACCTTGAATACACTTCGTCCCACCCTGTTTCCTTTAAGGATTCCATTCTATTCTACCAGTTCCTCCGTCTCCACGGCATCTGTCCTGGCGATGTCACCTTCCATTCCAGTGCTTCGAAAATGTCATCAATTTGGATTCCCCTCCACCAAGTTTCCCAGATTTCAACAGCTATGAAGTGCTTTGGGAGGTTTTAAGGTTGTGAAAGGTGCTATATAAATGCAAGTCTTTCTGTAATGACCCTGCATCTTTTCAGAGCCAGGATTGGAGTAAATATGATGAGAAGCTGTTACAGGCTGTGGATGACAGCGCCCCTGACAAAGTGGCCTCACTCCTCAACAAAAGGAATCTGCTCACGACAAAGCTCGATACTGAGGGCCGATCAGCGTGAGTCCGAAATTTTCTTTAAGGTTCTAAATGACTTTTTAAAAAATGATTGGGCCCTGTAAGGGTAGTTAACAGAATTTTTAAAATGTGGAAGGTGAACATCCTGTTTTAGCAAAAAGTGGAACAAACTTGGTTCTCTCAGGGATTTCCAGCCTCACCAATCAAGTTTTCATGTTTAAGAAGCATCACGTTCCCACAATTTTATGAACAAGCAGTTAATAAGAGCAAGAACATGGCAGTTGAAAATCTAGCGGGTTACAATTTGTAGCAGGTGCACTGGGTTCACACTCACTGGAGCTGCTCAGCCATCACCTCCCCCTGTTGGCAGGGTCAGTCTGAGTGAGGATGCTCCATTACCCTGGGACAGGTGGGCACATGTACCACTTTTGGGACCATGCCCAGTGCCCATCTACTGACGGTGACTGGAAATATCTCTAACAATCCACGCTTTCATCCACAGTCAGGTTCTCCATATCAGTACCACCTCACCCATTCGGCAGACCGATCCCCATGGCCCTGAAATTCCTCTGGGGTTCATCCAGTTTCCTGCGGTAACTCTGGCAAAACCTGGTAGAGATGCGCGGAGACTCCCTCATGGGAGATTTTGCTCCTGAGCCTCAGTCAGGAGCTGGCAGCTGACACACCAAGTGACCTCCATGAGGATCTGTGTGAGATTTCCTCTCTTGTTATGGCTGGGCTCAGTGGGGTAGATCTGATAGTGTAAAATGAATGATGGTGACTTGGCAGCTCATTGTAAATCCCTCCCCTATTGAAGTCAGTGGGAGAGTTGTAAGAGGGACTGTCAATCCACTATCACCTTTTTCTGTTATGTGTCAAAGCCAGAATCCATCCCCACTGTATGTGACATTAATAACAGGTACCGTAACATATGTATATGAAATTCTGTGGGCCGCTTTCTTACCAAAGGCATTTAAACCTCTCAGAAGAAGCATGTCACCAAACCCATTGAAATAGGTGACATCGGAATACTATATGGACACAGTGGGAGCACATCCCATGAATGAATAATAAAAAAAATTATATTTTGCTACACTCCTGTATTCATCAACATTTAATCACATTTATACCAGGAATTGTCCTTTACACAAAATTAGGACTGCTGTGGTTGCTTTCTTGAAAGAAAAGCAGGTTAAGGGGATATTTGATAAAAGAGTGACTGAGCCATTGCAGCAAGCTCGGTCAGTTCAAAACCACGTGAGTTTGATCGACAGTTTGAATGTATACCCCTTTAACGCCAACTAAAGAGTATTGTTAAGCATTACGTTCGTACTGTACCTTGACCTAAGCAGATAGAAATCACCACTTATCCTTTATTGAAAACTAACTACAGTCAAATCACAGCCAACTGTACCCCAGTAACAACAGTGAGATCACCTTTGAAGCATCTAACAAAACAGCATAGAAGGAGGCCACTTGGCCCATCATCTCTATGTCAGCTCTTTTAAATAGCTATCCAATGAGTCCTACTCCCCGCTCTTTCCCCATATATCCAATTGCCTTTTGAAGGTTGCTGTTGAATCTTCTTTTGCAACCCATTCAGGCAGTGTATTCCAGATCATAGCAACTCACCACTTAAAACCATTTCTCCTCATATCCCTCGGTCCTTTTGCCAATTATTTTCAAATCTGTGTCGTTTGGTTCCTGGCCCTCATGCCAGTGGAACACAGTATCTTCTTATTTACTCAATCAAAACCCCTCCTAATTTTGAACACATCTGCTAGATTTCACCATAACCTTTGCCACTCTAAGCAGAAAAACCACAGCTTCTCCTGTCTCTGAAGTGTCTCATCTCTGGTACCATTCTGTTAAATGTCCTCTGCACCCTCTCCAAGGCCTTGACATCCTTCTTAAAGCGTGGAACCCAGAACTGAATACAATACTCCAGCTAAGGCCTAACCAGTGTTTTATAAAGGTTTAGCATAACTTCCTTGCTTTTCTACTCTGTGTCTCTGCCCCTAATTCAGCAGCTCTGCCCGTCTCTATGTTAGGTACCACCTGGCAGCAATGAGGGGTCATGTGGACTGTTTGGAGGTCATCCTGATACATGCGGTGGATGTCACTGCACTGGACGGCTCAGGTAAACATTTCACACTGAAAGGGTTTTATGGGAGGATAGCTTTCACTGAAGTGGAGCTGAAAGATCTGGAGGTTTAACTTCTGAGGGGAGGGGAGTGGGGTCACAGAATGCTTACACTGGGCGGGCTGGGAAACAGAGGCTTGGACTGTTTCCGGGTCCCGACCCTGCCCCTGAGGTTGGTGGGGGAGGGGGTGGTGTTGGGGAACAGACACTCATTGGTATTTTCATGGGGGCACCGCCTCAATTGGCATGGAGACAGGTTCTCTGTCCACTTAAGGGCAGTAGGCAGGCTCTCAAAACGGGGGCCAATCAGAGACCTTCCAGCTTGAGAGCAGCAGCAGGATGTTATAGAAAGTAAGTAAAAGAAAGGTATGATGGTAAATAAACAGTGAGAAACAGTTAAAGAAACAATTCAAAAGGTTCAACAAAAATACATTCCATTGAAAAACAAAAGATCAGCAACAAATATCCATCTGTGGCTTACTCAGGAAGTTAAAGATAGTATTAGATTAAAAGAAGAGGCTTATAACATTGCAAAGAATAGTGGCAAGTCTGAGGATTGGGAGCGTTTTAGAAACCAGCAAAGGGCCACCAAAAAGTTGATAACAAGGAAAAAAATACAATACAATAGTAAACTAGCCAGGAATATTAAAACAGATTGTAAGAACTTTTACAAATTTTATAAAAAGGAGCAGAGTAGTAAAAGTAAGAATTGGTCTCTTAGAAGCAGAGACTGGAGAAATTATTATGAGGAATGAAGAAATGACAGACATTGAACAAATATTTTATATCTGTCTTCACAATAGAAGACACAAGGTGCATACCAGAAATAGAGGGTAACTTGGGGCCAAAAAGAGTGATGAAATTAAGGTAATTAATGTCAGTGGAGAAAAGGTATTGGAGAAACTTAAGGGACTAAAATCCTGAGGCCTACATCCTAGGTTTCTAAAAGAGGTAGCTACAGAGATAGTGGGTGCACTGGCCATAATTTTCCAAAATTACTTGGATTCTGGAACAGTCCCAGCAGATTGGAAGTTAGCAAATGTAACACCGATATTCAGGATAGGAGGGAGAGAGAAAACAGGGAACTGCAGGCCAGTTAGCCAGACATCAGTCATCAGGAAAGTGCTGGAATCTATTAATAAGGAAAACTTAACAAATCGCTTAGACAATCATAGTATCATCAGGCAAAGTCACTTAGAAAATCATAGCATGATCAGGCAAAGTCAACTTGATTTTACAAGAGGAAAATATGTTTGACAAATTTATTATAGCTTTTTGAAGTTGTAACTAGTAGGGTAGATAAAGGAGAACCGGTAGATGTAGTATACCTGGATTTCCAAAAGGTGTTTCATAAGGTGTCACACAAAAGGTTAATCGGCAAAATAAGGGCATATAGAGGATTGGTTAACAGACAGGAAGCAAACAGCAGGCATAAATGGGGTATTTTCAGGTTGACAGGCTGTGAGTAGTGGAGTGCTGCAAGTATCATTGCTGGGGCCTCAACTGTTTACAATCTATATTAATGACTTAAATGAAGAGACAGAGAATAATATATCTAGGTTTGCAGACGATACAAAGGCAGTTGGAAATGCAAGCTGTGAGGTGGCTACAGAGAGGCTGCAAAGAGATATAGACAGCTTTAGGTCAGTGGCAACAAGGTGGCAGATGGAGTATAATGTGGGGAAGTGTGAAGTTATTCACTTTAGTCATAAGAACAGAAGAGCAGAATATTTTTTAAAAGGCGTGAAACTTATAAATAATAAAATCAAAATGTGAGAACAAGTTCAGCCAGGCAGAGGAGGGTGGTGTTGGATAGGGACTGGTTGGGCCTCTGTTCAAGGATGAAGCGGAGAGCCCTCAAACAGTCTTGGTGGTGGATGGAGGTGTAGAGAGATTGGATAGTGAAGAGGAGGCAGTTAGGGCCAGGAAACTGGATACTGTCAAAATGATGTAGGGCATCAGAAGAGTCACAGATGTAGGTGGGAAGAGACTGGACCAGGGGAGAAAAGATAGAGTCAAGAAATACGCTCAGTGGGGCAGGAACAGGCTGAAACAATGGGTCTGCCGGGACTGTCCTGCTTGTGAATTTTGGGAAGGAGGTAGAAGCGGGTTGTCTGGGGTTGTGGGATTATGAGGTTCGAAGCTGTAGAGGGAAGATCTCCAGAGGAGATGAGATCTGTGACAGTTCTGTGGACAGTAGCTTGATGTTCGGTGGTGGGGTCATTGTCCGGGGGAGGTAGGAAGAAGTGTCTGAGAGTTGGCGCTGAGCCTCTGCAAGGTAGAGGTCGGCACGCCTGACAACAACAGCATCACCCTTATCTGCAGGTTTGATGACAATGTTGGGGTTAGACCTGAGAGAACAGAGTGCTGCAAGTTCAGAGGGGGGCAGGTTAGAGTGAGTGAAGGACTGGAGAAATTGAGATGGCCGATGTCTCGTGGACAGTTTTCAATGAAAAGATCAAGAGCGAGTAACAGGCCAGAGGGAGGGGTCCAGGTAGAGGGAGAATGCTGGAGGTGCGTGAATGGGTCCACTGGTCGGGGGGAGGACTCCTGGTCAGAGAAGTGAGAAGAAGAGCTCAATGTCATGCTGAGCACGGAATTCATTGAGGTCGGGGCGTAAGGGGATAAAACTGAGTCCTTTGCTGAGTATAGAACGTTCAGCGTCAGAGAGGGGAAGGTCAGAGGGTATTGTGAATACATGGCAAGGGGTCAGATCAGAAGGTCAGAGGGAAGTGAAGGGGAAGAAGGATCTGGAGGGGCATTATTCCCCATCAGCTGCTGGACATTGCGTTCTTTAACACCTGAAAGGAAGAAAAAAAGATTTTTGTTAATGCGTCGGATAAAACGAAGGATGAAATGAAACTGCGGCGTTTAACAGCTTTGAGATGAGGTGAGGTGGTGCTGCTGGAGAGAGGGGTCCAGTGTGTGCATGTGGTAACGCATGGCATTGAGTGTGGATCTCAGGATGCGGCGAGAATAACAGTCCGAGGAACGTTGTATTTCTCGGAGATCCCTGTAATCCTGGGTGGATTCAAAACATGAAGGATGAAACTTCAGTTGGAATCCATGTGGAATAAGTCTGAGCCGGAGACAGTTGCTGAGGAAAGAGATGTGGCTGTGAAAACAAGTTTAGGTAGACACTTTATCAAACACCAGGAGGGAAATAGAAAGCAATGAAGGTGAACAAGGTAAAAGAGACAAACAAAAATCCCGTCTGAGAGAAGAGCAGAACTTCTTCAAGGTAGGCATTCCTGGAAGAGAGGTGGCAGTGAATTAAACACTAAAATAAAAGCAAAATACTGCAGATGCTGGAAATCTGAAATAAAAACAAGAAATGCTGGAAATACTCAGCAGGTCTGGCAGCATCTGTGGAGAGAGAAGCAGAGTAAACGTTTCAGGTCAGTGACCCTTCATCAGAATTGGCAGATGCAAGAAATGTAAAAGGTTTTAAGCAAGAAAAGCGGGGGTGGGGCAAGAGATAACAAAAGAGAAGGTGCTGATAGGACAGGGTCACAGAGAATAACTGACCAGAAGGTCATGGAACAAAGGCAAACGGTATGTTAATGGTGTGGTGAAAGACAAGGCATTAGTACAGAGAGGGTGCGAATGACTGTAAAGCACAGAGCACTCCAAGCACAAACATAAAAAAAAACCCTTAAAAAAAACAAACCAGTGGGTAAGCACAGTGGAAACAAACTAAACAACCTGAAAAACTTGTAATTGTTGGTGTTCAGGAAGACTTGGGTGTGCTCGTACAAGGAACACAGAAAGTGAGGATGCAGGTACAGCAAGCAATTAGGAAGGCAAATGGCACGCTGGCCTTGAGAGCAAGGAGATTGGGGTACAGGAACAAAGAAGCCTTGCTACAATTGTACAAGGCTTTGGTGAGACCATGCCTGGAATACTGGGTGGAATTCATTAGATTCCAGGAGACAGGCTTGGAGCCGGGGAGGGTGGCGGGGTGGTGGTGGTGGGGAGGGGGGATGCGGAAGGCTCGTTGCCTTCCTGTCTTACTGCAATAAATTCGGGGGCGGGAAAGGCTGAAGGGGGCCTTCCTGCCCGGAGGTCAATTGAAGCTCTTAAGTGACCAATCACCAGCCACTTAAGGGCCTCTTCCCGCCACCGCTGAAATTAAACCAGCAGTGGGGGGTCTCCTCCACGCAGGGCGATTGCCCAGTGAAACAGGCCTGGCGGGTTTGGGGGTTACCCCTCTTTTGTGGGCAATCTGTGGCCATCCCTCCTTTAAGACCCCCCCTTTACGCCCATCCTCCTCCCCACCACCAACCCCCCCCCCCAATCACCAAGGCCTGCCGATCTAGCCCCGGTGACCCTACCACACATATACCTTGGGTCCGGGACTCCAGTGCTAGGCCTGGTCCTGGTCCTAGGCCTGTTGGCAATGCTGATAGTACTGAGCTGCTGGCTCCCTGATTGGCCAGCAGCTCTTGGAGGTGGTATCCCCAAACCAAAGGGAAGGCGATCCTGGCGCCGAGCAGTTAATTGCCCGAGCGCCACTGATTTGCGCCAGGGTGGACAATGAAGGGCTGAGGCGGGGTTTCCCTCGCCTTTTCGGCCTGGCGCTGGGATTCCCGCTGGCTCGACTAAATTCAGCCCTCTGTGTGCAGTTTTCGCCTCCATATTTAAGGAAGGATATTGGACACAGTACAGTGAAGGCTCACTAGATTGGGTTGAGAGATGAGAGGGTTGTCCAATGATGAGAGGTTGAGTAAATTGGACCTATACTCTCTGGAGGTTGGAAGAATGAGAAGTGATCTCATTGAAACTTAGGAGGTTTTGAAGGGGCTTGACAGGGTAGACACTGAGAGATTGCTTTCTCTGGTCGCGGAATCTAAAACACAGGGGGCACGATCTCAGGATAAGGGGATGATCATTTAGGACTGAGATGAGGAGAAATTTCTTTACTCAAAGGGTTGTGAATCTTCGGAATTCTCTACCCCAGAGGGTTGTGGATGCTCCATTGTTGAATATATTTAGGGCTGGGATAGATAGATTTTTGGTCTCTGAGGGAATCTAGGAGTATGGTGAGGGCGTAGGAAAGTGGAGTTGAAGCCCAAGCAAAACAGGCTCGATGGGCTGTATGGTCGGCTCCTCCTCTTTTTTCTTATATTCTTACATACCTGCTACATGTGGCTAGATAGCCCTTCTGGCCTCGAGACCACTTCTGCAATAATGGGCCGGAGGCAAGATATAGCCAGGGAACTGGCATGCTGGTCATCTGGGGAGATTTTCGGCCCCACCCGCTTCCAAAACCCAGCCCCAGTGGGAGCTGAAAATCCAGCCTACTATTTCTCATGAGTCTCGGCGGATTATGCATCCAAGTTACGGTGGGCGATAGGGAGACCCCAAGTGAAATCCAACCCCCTGCTGTAGACGCCACTCTGTCACCTAACATTTTTTGAACTGCTTCTTTAATATAACAGTAGGCCATGATTGATTCTTTCTTCACTCTGACATCTGCTTCAGTGTTGTTGTTATTCATATACAAAGTTCTGTAATGCGCTCAATTCTTCAGCAGGAGTTTAATTAAGCATTAAGTATCTGAGTTTCCCATTGCACTGCCTGGTGTGGCACTGAAGTTGCTGCCGGGGTAGGTGGTGGAAGCAGCTACGATAGCAACGTTTAAGAGGCATCTTGACAAATACATGAATAGGATGGGAATAGAGGGATACGGTCCCCAGAAGTGCAGAAGCACTTAGGCAGGCATCAAGATCGGCGCAGGCTTGGAGGGCCGAATGGCCTGTTCCTGTGCTGTACTGTTCTTTGTTCTTTGAAGTACAGACCAGCAAGTTCCCAGCTTTGATCCATGGTCTGAGTTTGATAATATGAGCTGGGTCTGTGACACAGATACTACAGGTGGCCTCAGCTAAAAGGAGGAGGCAAATAATCAAGCCATCTTTCTGATATGATGAGCAGGGGTTTAGAGGGGATTTAATAGAAATGTTCAAAATTATGGAGGGTTTTTCTAAAGCAGGTAGGGAGAAACTGTTCCCACTGGTCGGGCTCCAATAATAAGAGGACATTGATTTAAGATAATTGGCATATGAACCAGAGGGGAGATGAGGAGAAATTTGTTTTCACAGCTCAGTGCTGAATGGGGTTGCCTATCCTGCATTTGGATAATGTTATAGATGGCTGAATAAAGAGATTAATGACTGTGTTCAAATGGTGCAAAGGAACTTAATGCAAACAACTTAAATAGTGTACTAAAAATAGCACACTGAGGGGACAGAATGCCAGTTATTTTATTTTTCTGAGGATATTATTGGAGAACAAACTCCTTGGATAGGATTTTGGTGCCAATATGGAGGCTGGAATGGAGGTGGGCAGGTGCTCAATTTCCTGTCACCTGCGTGCTGGTTCCCCATCATGGCCCCGACTCCTGCCATGTTCCTGGAGGCCTGGTGGGGCGCATATGGCTACCCACCCACAAGTGGCAGGTAGTTTGTTAACTCAATTAAAAGGCAAATTAAGGCCACTGATCAGAGGCCAACTGGGATTTTCCAGTCAGCCTGTGAGCCCCCTGTGGCGTCCAAAGCACTGCAGATGCCTGGAGGTGGCCTCCTGGTGGCAGACCATGGGGCAGTGCTCCTGGTCCACTTTGAGGCTCCCCCCCACTGAGCTGCCATACCTACTTGGCCACAACTGCGGCCACAGGCCACCCTATGGAGGGGGATCCACCTCCACAATGGTGGTTCAGCAGCTGTGACTATTTCCTTTCCTTAGTTTGGTAAAAAGTACTGAGAGTGTGCTGTAAGATGGAAGAGCCCTCTCTGTCCCTTAGCTGCAATGGCAGGCTGCAGCTCCTTCAGTGCTGGAAGGCCTCCTATTGGCCCTCCAGCTTAGAGAGTCTGCCCGCCGTCCTTAACTGGACAATGAGGCTCTGGTCACTAACTGGCCAATCCTACAAAAAGCACTGTTGAACGACTATCCCGGACATGGTGCAGGATTGGGATCTGCATTTGATCCTGATGTTGGGGTCCTGACCCCAATTGGAAAATCCTGCCCTATTTAATTTATCTGACGTGTGTATCTGGTTGCAATCTAGGATTGAATGCGTTACATTTGGCAGCGAAACATGGACACCATCAGTGTGTGAAGAGACTTCTTCAGGTATGAGCACTTTGAGATAAGGCTTGTGCATATTAAAGGAGGCCCTGGGAAAACCACAGCAAATCTGTAATCTGTTGTTATTCTGAGATACTCCTATTCCAAAATCACAAGCTAACTTCTGTTCGAGAATGAGTTTGGGCTTGGGAAGTGCTGTGGATGGAAGGTAGCAGCCCACTTTAGACTAGGCCCTAATAGTAACACTGGGCATTTGATAAGGATTGCACAGAGTTTATTACCCCAATCAGGTCCTTTCTTCCATCAGATATTCTGGAATTGGTAATAATCAATGTGTACGGATTTTAGTGCCACTGACCTTTACCCTTGATTCACAATTGATACTGAGGTCTGCCTCTATTGCACATCCTCATAGTGTTGTGTTACAAATCTATTGGATGGATTCTATTCTTCCTTTATTTGTTTCAGTTTATCTAAAACCCTGCTGCCTGTATGCTTACTTGCATCACGTCCCGTTCATCCATTGCCCCGTGCCTGCTGAGCAACATTGGCTCCTGGTCTGGCAACGCCTCGATTTTCAAACTCTCACAATTGTTTTCAAATTCCTCCATGGCCTCACCCCTCCCTTTCTCTGTAACCTCCTGCAGCCCTACAACCCTCCAAGATCTCTGTGCTCCTCCAATTCTGGTCACTTGTCCATCTCCACTTCCTTCGCTCTCATTGGTGGCTGTGCATTCAGCTGTCTCCGCCCTACACTTTGGAATTCCCTCCTTAAACCTCTCCGCCTCTCTATCCTCCTTTAGGTTATTCTTTAAAACCTACCACTTTGACCAAGCTTTTGATCACCTGTCCTATCCTCTCCCTATGTAGCTCGGCGTTAAATCTTTGTCTGATAGTGTCCGAAGCACGTTGGGACATTTTACTGTGTTAAAGGTGCTGTATGAATACAAGTTGTTGTTGTGCAGGTTTCTCTAATGGAGGCTTAGGAGTCACTTCTTCCATCGTTTGGGGTTTATATGGATTGGTCTATTATAAAGCTTAGAGGGCGATTTGCTGCTCAACAGGGGGAGTGGATCATCTTCGAGTTTTGATTTCCATTGATTAAGTGTCTAAGATGATTAGATTCCTGTTCTTATGTTTCAAAAAGAATGAAAAATCAAGCTTAGTTATATGATGGGCTATCTACACCCCCAGGTCACCACTTAATGCAGCGAAGGTGAAGATTACCCCAGATTACTATAGAGACTCCTACATGTGTGGGCACCAGGCGAGGACAGGCCAGAGCCTGGCTGTGATGCTCCTTCCACTTTCACAAGCCTTCCAGCAAATGAAGACTCCTGAATAGTGACACTTGGTGAAGATATAGGAGGGCAACCACCTCCAGCACTGTACCTCAGTGAGGGAGTCACATTTTGCTGCTCGCTTCCTGTTTGGTTGTAGCTGCTTAATCTGTGGCTGACTTGGAGTGTAGCATTCTGGAAGACCACACTCTGGTCTGGACAAATGTGGTCTTTGTACAGTGTGAAGACAGTCTAGGGAAGACTCCCTTTATCTGTTTCCGCATCGCACTAACAGTAGGCCCAACCTGGCTGGTGCCCAGGAAGTGATGGCATTGATGTGCTGTTTCCAAGCCATATACAAAGTGCACAGAACACTGGGTCCCATGCTTACAGTCCTCAACCTTTACAGGGATCGCAGAGACCATAAGAGCCTTGTGTTACTGTTAAATGGATTAACATCTACATATCAATCACACACAAGACATTCATTGGCATAATCCACAGCACGACTCCAAGATGGACCAGGATATTAAACAAAGGGACGTAGGATCAAACTCATGATAGGAACAGCTTAGGACCACTTATTATGACCGGAAAGGGAGATGGAAACAGATTTAACAGTAATTTTGCAAAAGCAATTATGTAAATACTTGAAAAGGAAAGAAATGTAGGTCTATGGGGAAAGAGCAGGGGAGTGGGACCAATTGGATAACTTTTTCAAAGGGCCAGTGCAGTGAATTGCCTTCTTCTGTACTCTGAGAGTCTATGATTCTATGAAAGTAACTAAATGTAAAATGACCCATCATTCCTCATAAATAGATATTAGAAATGTACAAGCTTCTTTATGATTTGAAAATGAAATTTCCTATTTGTTGCAATGGCTCTGATCAGCACTTTCAAGGAGGCCTTGTACGGCTATTAACAGGGCTCATGTTTGAGAGCAATCAAAGGTGGCACAATTTGGGTGGCAATTTTGACTTTGAGGGTACATAGTGGGGGTGGAGGGAGTGCCGGGGCTGCACGGTGCCACATGCGTAATGTCTTGGGTGAGACGGCTTGAGCCATTTCCATGGTCAGGGGAGGGGAAGGATATTCAATGCCTTCACTGTGGACACCAGCTGGAAATTTCAATGTTAAGGTGAGGGGGAGGGAGGGGGTGTTGGTGAAGCAATCATGTTGGTGGCGCTTGAGGGGGTGTTGGTGTGTTGGTGAAGGTGTGAGAGTGGGGGGCAGATTGGGATATTTTTGTGTGGCCAGGTGGGGCAGTCGTACTACAATGGAGATTGGAGAACATTAAGGGGGATGGAACTGGAGGAAGAGAACACCTATTCCAAAAGAGAATCATCAGAGTTCTCCCCAGTGTCCTGGGGAACATTTATCCCTCAACCAACATTGCTAAATCAGATTATCTGGTCACTACCACATTACTGTTTGTTTGAGTGTTCTGTGTACAAATGTATTTCCTACATTGCAACAGTGACTACACCTCAAATGTACTTCATTGGCTCTGAAGTACTTTGTGACATCCTGACGTGACAGTCGCTATATAAATGCAAGTCTTTCTTTCTTTAGGAAAAATGCCCAGTGAACGCAGTTGACAGTTATGGGAGGATTGCATTACACCATGCAGGTCAGTGCCTTTCAGAGCAGCCATATTTTCCTTCTGCCTGTTCAGATGTGTTGACAGTGAGCTTGTGGAGTGACATGTTTAAGAATAGTGACTCTGGAGTCCCTAGAATGTAATAAAAGAGCTATGCCTCACGACTGACATTCTCAGCTTGGACTAAAACCAAGAACAGGACAGAGAGGCTTCATCACCCAGGGCCATTCCTGCTCTCTTGCTAATGATCAGGTATCAGCGGGCAAGGGGAGCAGTCCGTACTGCCGACTGTCTTAGCTGGAGACCATGCAAAGGGAAAAGAGAGTGGAAATTTGCCTGAGCATGTTTTCAGGCCGAGACCCAGGTCTCAGCAGGGAGTGCTCGCCCCAACTGGAAGGGCCGAGGCCGAGGCCAGTCTGCAATTGGGCCTCAGGCCTCATTAATACTTTGAAGACGATGAATATCAGGCCGCTTGTCTCACCAACAGCGGCTCCCAGGTAAGTCCTCAGAGGCTGGCTGGTCGTTCGAGGCAATGTGGATGGGTAGGGAGGGTGGGACATTGAGGCGACCAGGATCAGGACCATTAACATAAGAAATAGGAGTAGGCCATATGCTGCATCGAGCCTGCTGTGCTATTCATAAGATCATGGCTGATCCTGAACCCTCAACTCCACTTTCCTGTCTGATCCCCATATTCCTAGATTCTCTTATTGTCCAAAAATCTCAGTCTCATTATTGAATATACTCAATGACTGAGCATCCACAGTCACCAGGGGTAGAGAATTCCAAAGATTCATAACCCTCTGAGTAAAGAAATTTCTCCTCATTTGAGTCCTAAATGGCTAACCCCTTATCCTGAGACTATGACCCCTAGTTCTAGATTCAGATGAAAGGCATTGACCTGAAACATAACTCTCTCTTCATTAATGTTACCTGATTTGCTAAGTATTTCCAGCATTTTCTGTTTTTCTTTCAGATTTCCAACATCTGCAATATTTTGCTTTTGTTTCTGTCAGAATCTCTCATTCTTCTAAATTTTGGAGGATATAGGACCATTCTACTCAATCTCTCATAGGACAACCTTCTCATCCCAGGGATCAGTTTAGTGAATCTTTGCTGCAAACCTTCTCAGGCAGTTATATCCTTCCTTTAGGTCGGGAGACCAAAACTGTGCACAGTATTCCAGTTGTTGTCTCACCAAAGCCCTATACATTTGCAGCAAGACTTCTCGGTTGCTTCTAGTGGCACTACGCAAACTACTTCACGCACAGCTTGCATAGTGTCAGTCAACTGGAGTGGCGTGCGCAATCAAATGGATTGATGCAATGCCAGGCTAGGAAAATGGTCAATGAATGAGCAGGCAATCTATGCAAATATTTCCCCCAATCCCATGAGCCCTAAGTTTGTGTAGCAACCTTTTGTGTGGCATTTTATCAAATGTCTTTTGAAAAATCCAAGAATACTACACCCACGTGTTCCTCTTCATCTACCCTGCTGGTTATATACTCAAAAAACTCTAGTCAATTTGTCAAACACGGCTTCCCTTTCATAAAACCATGTTGACTCTGTTCAATCATCATATAGTTTTCTAAGTGCCCTATCAGCACTTCCTTAATAGATTCCAGCATTTTCCTGACAATTGATGTCAAGCTAACTGACTTGTAGTACCTGGTTTTCTCTCTCCCTTCTTTCTTGAATAGCAATGCTATATTTACCAACTTCCAATCCACTTGGACTGTTCTAAAATCTAGGGAATTTTGGAAAGCCACAAACAATGCATTCACCACTTTTAAAACCTAGGGTCTAAGCCATCAGGTCCAGGGTGATAAATGGATCCAAGCCAAATGGTGAAGAATGAAGCTGGGTACAGATCCTTTTCTTGATAAAAGCAAAATACTGCAGATGCTGGGAATCTGAAATAAAAAGTGCTGGAAATACTCAGCAGGTCTGGCAGCATCTGTGGAGAGAGAAGCAAAGTTAATGTTTCAGGTCTGGACTTTTTAATTTCCTTTTCTTGATAGTCAGTTTATTCACAGAATGCAGCATTACATATCTCTGCCTTCTGTTCAACAACAACCCTTGTGTCTAGCAGACTCGCTTTATATTCACTTCAAATCCTTAATTGAACAATGCCCTTCAGCTGTTTAGCTTTAACAGAATTAACCATTAAAAGATTCCCATTTCTTTAAAAGGAAAACAATTACAAAGCAAAAAAGAGAAAAGAAAATGATTTTCCATATTTCGTACAACTCATTACATGGTGTCCCTCTTCTAGGACTTCCAAAGATTTCTTGGAACTTGAAATTAAGCAAAACAGTCCAATAATTGATTTCTTACACCAATCATTTAATCTTTAGAAAATAAATCTCTAACATTTCTTTTATACTGGCAAGGTCAATCCTTAATCTTTTCTCAGTGACTCTATTAAATGAACATTATCCCATAGAGAACAATTATCCACATAACATTCAACAGGCAAACTTTTCTCAGAATGTTCCTTGTATAGGATTTCTTCAAAATGTTAGATAAGTAAAATCCCATATCTGTCACTTCTACTGATGCCAGTGTTTCTGCAGCTAAAGTGCTTTTAACTACTGTTACGACCAGGTGAGAAAGGTGTCGAGGGGTCCCTCTCAGCCTTCACCTGGTCTTACCGTAACAGGGTTTAATTTTAAACACACCGTGTTTTTAGCTCACCGTAAGTGAATCCTTGTTCACCACTTTCTAATTATAAGGCAAAGAAACCAGCACAAACAGGTTTTCTTAGGTTTAAAGAAGAAAAATTTGACATTTATTAAACTTAAACTCTAATTCAGTTAACACCTATGGATACACGATGCTCCCATGCTAACATGCACACATGATACACACATGCAGATAGAGACAGAACAGAGCAGAAGAAATAAAGTGGAAAAGTTTGAGGCAATATCTGAAGAGTTTTTGTTATGATTCTTCGAGCTCACTGTAGAGTCCTTGATTGTAGGTAGATCTTACTTTTCGTTGGAGCCCAGTATTCTTCTTAAACCTTGTTCGCTGTCGGAGACATTTCTCTCTTGGGGTTCATGTGTCTTCAGTGGATTCAGAGGCTTGGGAGAGAGAGAGATGGGAGCAGACTGGAGAGATCTTCTCAGTGAAGAGCAAACAGACACTCTCTGTTCTAATTGTTAGTACAATTCAGAAAAATCCCTGGTTGCCAGGCATGTTAGTCATGTGACTAACTGGTCTGACCAGATCATGGATTGTATCACCTTAGCAGACTCTGGAATGCTTCTCTTACACACAATCCCTGGTGATCAAGGTCTATTGTAGGTTGAATGTGTCAGGGAATGGTCTTTTGTTCTTCCAATCACCATCTGTTAATATGCAAATATCTTTTCCAGCCATGGTTAATCTGTTTAACAAGTCTTTCCTTCACTCCAGTAACAGTTTAAAAATCAATGTTCATGACAAAATTAATGTGCCTCATTTTTGGCAGGTGGGGGCCTAGCATGACACCTCCACACCCAACAGAATAAAATGCAATTTGAGAAAAGGCGCATTTCATTAAAAGGGTTGAGAGAAAATATAAGATACCAAGAAAAAAACCATGCATTTCTCTCATTCATTCCCATTCATTCATAAATCCTAAAACTTATTAAAATCTCCCCTTTTTTGGCATCTCAATAAACATGTGGCTCTTTTTTGGGGAAGTTTCTCTTCCAGTTGCCCATTTCCATGGCTTCCTAGGGTCTTTGTTCCTGCTGAAGTAATTTTTTTTCCCCAGGAGAATCTGTAGTGGGTGGGTCTATCCTGAACTCTCCTTCAGTGCTTTGCTGAGTCATGCAAAGGCTTTTGACTTTAGAGGGATGGGTGGTTATCTTTTTCTGACTGCAGGGGAGGATTCTTTGATAATCTCTCCTTTGTCCACTGGGACACTCCTGCCTGCAGGTATTTGTGCAGACATTACTGCACGCCCCTGTGGCACTTTGACTAAGTGAGGCATCATCCTTACAGTTTCTGTGGCCTTTAGAGGTCATTCTTTGTCTCTGCATGTTCCTGTAAATGCTGTGGGGTGCTTCTAGACTCTATATTTACATAGGAGGATGTGGGGTCTAATTTTTCACATTTTTCGGGTAGGCTGACCGGACAGTAAGAGTTTTCATACGGGATTCCTCCCAGATTTCCTTTAACCTGCCCTCTTGGTTACTTTTTCCCCTTCCCTTTCTAAACTTTTTCCAGCCTTGTGCCTGCCTGTCCCCTTTTGTTCTCGGTGGGAGTCCTTTACAGTTCACCAGTCCTCTGCTGGAGGGTCCTCCTAACACCAGTACAGGACTTAGGGGTGCAGGTTTCACTGTAGATTGGTGTTTCCCCTCAATCTGGCACATGTGGCAACTCCTGCAGTACTCCACCACATCTTTATGGAATTTTGGCCAGTCAAACTGCTGTCTTATGCGGGCTTTCGTCCTTCGTATGCCGGCATGTACAGCCACTGTAGTCTCATGGGTCCTTCTTAATATGTCTCTTCGGTACCTCGGCAGCACCACTAACTGGTGAACTACTGTCCACTCCTTGCTCTCAGGTCTGTGAGGAGAACTCCATTTCCTCATCAGTACCTCATTCTTTAAATAGTAGCAATCAGGGACTCCCTCTGCTTCACTGTCAGACTGAGCAGCCCATGCTAACTCTCACAATACTGGGTCGGCTCGCTGAGCCTCACCTTGGTAAAATCCATTTAATTAATTCCCTCGGTCTCCTAACTATCCAAAGAAAGTCTCAGATAGACAGACCTGGCCATCTGCCTGCAGTGCTAATTCAGAATCCTCTGGGGGAGCTGGTTTGACCATGGCTTGATCCACTACACATTCAGGGAAACTGCTGTCTCCTGTCATGGCCCTGTTTCTCTGACCTCCTGCGCTCTTTCTTTCACTACTCGGGGGGCTACCACCTTCATCCCTGCCAGGTCATTACCAAGGAGCAGGTCAACCCCGTCCACAGGCAAACTAGGGACAATCCCTACAATCGCTGGTCCCGAAACTGGGTCGCACTCCAAGTGCACCCGGTGTACAGGTATAGGCTTCTAACCCTGTTTCTGCTTCTTCAGATTCAAGAGAAAAATGGTTGGCCACTAGCCTTAGGAGTTCAGACTTCTTAGCCTTGCCACATCCAGTGATCCCACACTGCTCAGCCATTTTCTGCAACTCCTCCATAGACAGTGCTTTTAACTATCCCAAATTACTTCACCCTGGCTTGGGGAGCTACTAGCTTCAGTTGTAGACATGTTAGTATTCAAGCACACACAACCACAAGAAAACCTGTATTGAAATCTTGCTGTTTTTTTGATTGGGAACAATTTGGCTTCTCACTTCAATTTCTCTTGTTTGTTTGTGGGTAAAATCCAGGATAGTAGCACCCACATTTCTGTTACGACCAGGTGAGCAAGGGTGTCTAGGGGTACCTCTCAGCCTTCACCTGGTCTTACCATAAAAGGGTTTAATTTTAAATACATCGTATTTTTAACTCCCCCTTAGTGAATCCTTCTTCACCACTTTCCAATTATAAGACAAAGAAACCAGCACAAACAGGTTTTCTTAGGTTTAAAGAAGAAAAGTTTGAAATTGATTAAACTTAAACTCTAATTCGGTTAATGCCTATGGATACATGATGCGCTCACGCTAGTCTTGCTTTTCATTAGGGCCCAGTATTCTTCTTAAACCTTGTTCGCTGTTGGGGTTCATGTGTCTTCAGTGGATTCAGAGGCTTGTGAGCGAGCAGACAGGAGCGATCTTCTCGGTGAAGAGCAAACAGACACTCCCAGTTCAAACTGTTGGTACAATTCAGAAAAAACCCAGGTTGCCAAGCATGTTAGTTGTGTGACTAACTGGTCTGACCAGGTCTTGGATTGTATCACCTTAGCAGTCTCTGGAATGCTCCTCTTACACACAATCCTTGGTGATCAAGGTCCATTGTGGGTTACGGTCTGTTAATATGTAAACATCTTTTCCAGCCATGGTTGATCTGTTTAACAAGTCCTTTCTTCACTCCAGTCACAATTTAAAATTAATGTTCATGACAAAATTAATGTGCCTCATTCCTGGCAGGTGGGGGCCTAGCATGACACTACTCTCTTTTTTTGGCTTCCTAAGGCAAAGGTCAACACTTTCCATTTTTTTCCCAAAAATATAAACCCAGCTGTACTCAAATATCCATCTCAAAGATTGAGAAGCGCCACTAAAAATGACTAATTTCATGTCTTTTGGATCACCCAATGCTGGAAACTTGAGTATGCATTTCTCCTAATTTCATGTCTTTAAATGTTTTATCTGCCCTCAGAACTTCAGTTGTAGTGTGTTTCATAGTACTAAGCTCCAATACGTCATAACTGGCAAGGCCTTATTTGAGTACATAACCAACTTAATTGTCCATCAGGCTTCTTAGCTGCTCTGTTTCTTCTTTGGACGCAAGATCATCTTTCTGTGATGACCTCGTCTGATTTATGGGGTTCCGATTAATACATTCTAGATATGATTGTTGATTCAAAGTTATTCCCGACCTATTCAGATCAATTTCTAACCTCATATGTTTAAAAGCCCCTGAAGCCCGACTTCTGATCTTAAACTCCCCCTTTAATTTATCTATAACCAATAGCTCAAATTCCGCAGAGCCTCCCCATAGAAAATCATCGACATGCATCGTAAAGATGCCTACGAGTTTCTCTTTGTGATGCCCATTAGAACATTGCTGGATCTGCCTTCAGCTGAATAAAGCCTACTTTCAGCAAGACATACCTAATTCAGACATACCATACTCGCGACACTTCAATCCATAATCACATTTGTTTAATTTCCACAGCTTCCCTTCTACATCACTCGCTTCTTTAGGTGGTTTCAAAAACACCTGAAAATTTTCACCTTGCAAAAATGAGGCTTTTATATCAATTGACCTACATTTCCACATGTATGTGGTTCTAAGAGCTAAGAACATTTTCAAGATCACTTTTCCTGCCATAGGGGAGTCCACTCTTGACATTTTGATCACCAAGTCTCTCTTCGAAACCGCGATCCACTAGTCTTGCTTTCGCCTTATATATCCCATCAGGGAGTACTTCTTCCATACATATCCCTCTGTGTGATAAGGCTGGCTGTCCCCTATCTTGCACTTCAGAATAGACACCAAATTCCTTCCAACTTTCCAACTCTGTTTTGCCTCTCATTAATTTTTCTTCTAATTTGTTTGCAGCCATCATTATTTCCTGATCATAAGGGCTTCTACTTCTTGTATTGTCCCTAAACTGTTCTGTAGCCTTGTTCTATTGCATAGCCTAGTCAAGCTACAGCCTCTACTTGTCCTCTTATCTCTTTCTGGACTACTGCTGCAGGACCTCTCCCTCCCATGATCAGAGGATCTGTCATGAGTACATGATGGTTTCCTGGTGCCAGAGTCACTTCCAGACCCACTATAGGAACTCACACTGTTTTCTTGCTTTCCATCGTTTCACCTCATTTTGCCAGTCCATAGATCTTACCTTTTGTCCAACATCTTCGATGTTTAGCCAATGTTTGAATTTTCTGGTGGCTTTCCCTGCTCTCCCTACAATGGTAGCATCTTTCCAATCAGTGGATCCTTCTGGTATTTACGCTACTCCTAGTACTGGCTTTAGGTGGTTGTCCTTTTGGTAAAATAGCCCTATCCTGTGCACTGGTATCGCTTTGTCTATTGTCATCCAACCCCCTATCTATCATATTCTGTTCCTCATAGCTGTCAAACAAAAGAGTATGCAAGGTACAGGGTACCTCATCACCTTCTAATTGTAGAGCATCTGCAAGTTTATAATCAATCCCTATTAACCTAGATGAATGGACCCAATACCATGTTGGAGAATCACTGTCTTCCCATCACACCCTATCACTTTACCCGGACTCTTTCTGACCCTCTTTTTTATAGTATACTAAATCCCCAGGATTAAAGTTCATAAAGTCTTATGCAATATTGTAAGTCTCGCCAAATTTTCGGAGATTTCTGTCTTGATGAATGCCCTTCTCCCTGCATGTAGGGCATTCAGGTGCACAACAAAATGGTGGAATTAACTGTGGTCCCTTCTAAGGCAGGAATTTGATCACACAGAAGGTATTTTGGGACTCCTCACAAAGACCAACTCATACAGACTAGAGCCCTCAACCATTTGAAGTGAATTCTTCACATGGCCTGCCCACACCATTTGGTTGGGCACCTAAGATCTTATGGAGCATCTCAATCACTATGTAATTTCTTTTACAAAGTCTATTTTTGAAAGGACTTTCAGCTGCGGTGTTCATCACTACATTTATATTTTCGCACATGTCTCTAAACTTGTCATTGGCAAATTTCCCCCATTGGCAGTCAGGAATTTAGCCGGTGCCCCCAGTCCAGTGCCAATCCATTTTTTTTTCAATGATCTTATCTACAATCACTCTTTTGTCTTTACCACGTATTACTGTAGGAAGACTGAATCTGCGTGCCATATCTATGAAATGTAAAGTGAAAGTGTTTCCATCCTTGTTCCACACCGTTAAATCCATAACTACGACTTGATTAAAGTCTCATGCTAATGGGAGACTTACCAAAGGCCATAATGGTGTTAGAAAGCTTTTTTGCATATATCACATTTTTCACCAATCTCTTCAATAAACTTTGTGAACTCAACCCATTCCCGCATCCTTTAGTAGCATTTTTAATCTGTGACAAGAGGATGAGCAAATTGTTGGTGTAGCTTTTAGACAATTTGCTTTTTTTCCTCTCAAATTCCTATCACCTGATGCCATTAACATTTTAACATTCTTCGAGATGCTAGGTTTTGTTAAAGGGATGCAATAATGTCCCGATTGGGTAAATTGCAAATCTACTGACTTCCATATTCCATGCCCAATTTCAATTGTGCCATTTTCATGGAAGGCTTGTTCAGCTGCAAATGTGTCTCTGTAGATATCACATCTCTACTAATAAAGTGGCTTACTCCAGCTATTCTGCTTGGAATCACCACCCTTTTCAGTGACTTTAATGTGTTGTCATCCCTGAACCTGAAGCAAGTAGAAGTTTCATATTCCCTGATCTTACTTCAATCCTCACTATTGAGTGAATCTAAATAATATTTCAACCAATCTGTTCCACATACTGTGGATGTGCAACCACTGTCCAACACAGCGCAATTAAATGAATCCACAACTAGCACACTCATTATCGGACTGAAGCTTCTTGTGATCAGTATAATTCCTTCAGATGGAAAACCCTGTTGTTCCATTTTGGACAATTTACTGCATAATGATATTTTGAATCACATGGTGCAACACCTATTAATAATTCCCCGGGTATTCCTGGGGTTCATTCATCTCTTATTGTTCCTCTATTCCTGTCGTCTGCCAGATCTGCCAAAAATGTCTCCATCCTCGTTTCTTTTGTCTGCGAATTTTCTGCTGTATTGATATCTGCTCCCCATATTAAAATATCTCAAAATGCCATGACCATCGAGTCTTCCATCTTCTGTGACACTGCCGAGTGTCCCATTTGTGCCATGAAGGCTGCTGGAAATGACTGCTTTCCCAGCAATTTGTTTTAAAAAAGCATCAGACATATGATCCAAAAGAGTGTTTCTCTGAGAATCTAACTCCAGTTAAGACCAGGAGCCTATCCATGTGCGACACTTTAGTACAATCCAACAATTTGAAAGTGAACAACGAACAAGGAATTTCCAAATAGAATTTCTGCAATCTGTTACACAGTGCGTTAAATTCCATGATTTATTCATCTATGGAAGAACCATCCGACTTTCTAAATTTATCAAAGTCTGACCATGCCTTGTATGCATTTAATGGATCATCTTACTTAGAAAGCTTAATAGAAGCACTAAACCTTTCTCAGTGTCCAACTAACAGGGCTTTAGCTCATAAAATATTTTGCACCTGATCTTGCTTTTGTTAGGAAGGGACATTGCCAAGGCCATACCTTGTTTTCTCTGTGGTAAGGACGTAACCCATGTTCACATATCCACTTCATTTATCCATTGGTCATTAGGTTCAGATTCAGAGAACATCAGCTGGAAACCATACCTTGACACTTTACACCTGGTTTCAACCATTCTTCTCAAAAATAACTCTGATTACAACCTTCTGTCTGTAAAAGAAACTTTTAGTTTCCAGTGTTCACATTTAGGCAACTATCCTCTGCTATCATGATAAATGGATCCAAGCCAAATGGTGAAGAATGAAGCTAGACACATATCCTTTTCTTGATAGTTTATTCACAGAATGCAGTGTTACATATCTCTGCCTTCTGTTCATCAACAACTCTCGTGTCTAGCATGCTCTCTTTATATTCACTTTAAATCCTTAATTGAACAATGGCCTTCAGCCGTTTACCTTAAACAACATAATTAGCCATTAACACAGCTAAGTTGTCAGCTTTTAGTCTCATTAATTTCTCCAGTACCTTTCCGTTACTAATATTAATTACATTAAGTTCCTCACTCTCATTAGATCTATTTCTGGTATGCAATTTGAGTCTTCTACTGTGAAGGCAGATACAAAATATTTGTTAATGTCTCAGCCATTTCCATATTTCCAATTATAATTTCACTTTTCTTAGCCTCTAAGGGATCCATGTTTACTCTTGGTACTTCTCTTTTACATATTTGTAGAAGCTCTTACAATCTGTTTTAATATTTCTTGCTCGTTTACTCTCATTCTGTTTTCTCCCTCTATCTTTGTTTGGTTATCCTTTGCAGTTTTCTAAAACTCTCCCAATCCTTACACTTACTTTTTTCTCAGCAACATTGTAAACTTCTTCTTTTGATATAATAGTATCTTAAACATTTTAGTTAGCCACAGATGGATCCCATTTCCTGTGAAAATTTTAATTTCTCAATGGAATGTACATTCATTGAGAATTATGAAATATTTCTTTAAATGTTTCCCATTGCTTATCTATCATCATACCTTTTAATCTAATTTCCTAATCTACCTTACCCAACTTGACCTTCATAACTATGTATTTGATTTTATTTATGTTTAATATTCTAGTTTCAAACTTATGTATGTCACTTTCAACTCAATGTGAAATGTTTTCATATTATGATCACTCTTCCCCAGAGCATCCTTTACTATGAGATTACCAATTAACTCTGTCTCATTACACAAGGTAAAGGTCTAAAATTACCTCTTCCCTAGTGAGTTTCACAATGTATTATTCTAGGAAACTGTCGTGAGCGCAATCCATGAACTTGTCCTCCAAACTACTTTTGCTGATTTGAATCCTACTGTACCACTACTGGTCCACTTGTACCAGGATCAGGATTTGGACCAATCCTCTTGTACCAGGATTAGGATAGATTCATTTCCTATTCATTCCAGCATCTGTAATAAAAGACAGGTTAAGTTCTTTTTGCCATCTACACACATTGTTAATGGGCAGGTGGTTCAGTTCAGGTTCACACTGTGAGCATGTTAAGTGTAATTATGTGCTTACAAGATCCTCTTTGTTTTCCTCTCTCTTGTTACAGCTACAAGTGGGAGTTTTTCCTGTGTTCAGATACTGTGTAATTTCAAGTCTCCTTTAAATGTCCGTGATGATGTAAGTGATGTTTCTTACCCATCCTCTATGGATTCATTGAAAGCCAGAATGAGTGAATCTAAGATAATAACTCCCTGTAATGAGGGAACTTTAAATTCCCAGCTTTCAAATTTGAAAGTCTTTTCATACATTTGGAGACTGGAAATTTGAATTCCTCTCTGCATTATTTAATGCAGCTGTTAACCCAATACTAATAAACAGAAAGAACTAATGAGGTTTAGTTCTTTCTGTTTATTAGTATTGGGTTAACAGCTGCATTAAATAATGCAGAGAGGAATTCAAATTTCCAGTCTCCAAATGTATGAAAAGACTTTCAAATTTGAAAGCTGGGAATTTAAAGTTCCCTCATTAAGGGGAGTTATTATCTTAGATTGGTGTCTTATTTATCAGATTTATGAACAATGATACCATGATGTCATTGATAACTGATCATGCAAGAGTTAGTTCTGGTTATTTTAACAACCATGGGTGTGTATCTGAGGACCATATTTGTATGTGCTTGAGGCTCTAATAACCTTTGAGACTTTTGTCCTGATGACCCAATGACCTAGTGTCCCAATGACCTGGTGACCTGGTGACCTGATGTCCCAGTGGCCTAATGGCTTGGTGACTCAATGACCTGATAACTTGTTGTCCCAGTGCCCAGATGACCTGTGACCCAATAACCAGTGTCCTGATGACCTACCCACCCAATGTATTGGTGACCCGGTGTTCTGATGACCTGGTGACTCGATAAATTGGTGTCCCAATGTCCCCGTATCCCAATGTAAGTGCACGATTGAGTGGACCCGGAATTTCCAGGCCCCATCCTGGCAAGCATGTAGGTTCAGTGGTCAAGGGTCCGTATTTCTGGTGGGGAGCTTCTCATGTTTAAGGGAGTACCCTGGGCATCTGCCAGTCAGGAAAAGCTGGGATTCCCAGTGGAAGTTATCTGTTCTAGGTTGTGAGGGAAGCTGTGAGCCCTCCTGAAAACATTTGGGATGGCTCAGAAAATACTTCCAAAAGTTACAAAGTCTTCTGTGATCCAATGCTATGTTCATGGGTCTGACTGCGCTGGCTGCATTCCTGGGTCTATCAGCCTGCCAGTAGATACCCAGACTGGGAATGATGAAATTCCAGGGCCGGAAGGCTCCCATTTTGATTATGACCACCCTGATGCTGGTCTCCTTGTTTGGAGCCCGCCTAAACTGAAGGGATAGCTGGGACCTGGCAATACAGAGTTCTGGCCTATTATTGAGTGCTCTTCTCATATTTATGTTGGGAATGAACTGCAGGAATAGCAGATTTTTGGCTTTATTTGGTGTCTCAAAGTTAAGATTCTGATAGGAGTTATCCCTCAATGTTGCAAGAACCAAGGCTGAAAGCTCCCTGTGTTGGCGACATTTAAACAGCTCCTCTTTATAACTGACTCTTTGTGTGGTTGGAGGACTCTCAAAGAAGGAGCAATCCATTCCTGTTGTGACAGAAGGACCACATCTTTCACAGAATCTCAGTACAAGACTGGGTCTTACAGTTCTAAACATAAACTTACAAAAGGTGAGTGAAAAATGCCAAAAGTATGCAACATTTAGAATTCCTCTGCTTCAAATCCTTCTAATTGTAATGTCCCAGCTTTGTAGACAAGGTTGTCTAAGCAAGATCTCAGCCCACTGGAGTCTGGCTGGCCTGAGGGACAGGGACTTCTGGGATTAAGACCTATCACCACTGAATGGGAGGCCAGTGGGTCTAACAAAGGGCTCCACAGTCATAGTGTTCTGGTAATTGACTTGGTGCTGGGTTGGTGAAGTATCCTCTCTCTCCCTCTCTCGCTGCAGGATGGCTGCACTCCACTGATTCTGGCAGCACAGATGAGCAACTATGAGATGTGCAGGTGCCTGATTGTAAGAGGAGGAGATGTCAACAGCAGGGACAAACAGGGAAGGTGAGATGTGTCCGTCGGCTGGGAAAATACTAATCAACAAGAAGGGAGGTAAAGTGTGGTGTGCAGAAAGTAAGTAAAAATTTGCATTAAAAGCACCTTATCACATTATCAGGACATCCTAAAGCACTCAACATCAACCAATGGGCTATGATTGTATTGCGCAGAACTTGCATTTATAAAGTGCCTTTAATGTCATAAAACTTCCTAAGCTGCTTCAGAAGAGAGTACATCCAACAAAATCTGACACCGAGCCACATTAGGAGACGATAGGACAGGTGACCAAAAGCTTGGTCATAGAGATGGATTTTAAGAAACATCTTGGAGCAGGAGAAAGATGTAGAGAGATTTAGGAAGAGAATTCCAGAGCTTAGAGCTAAGGCAACTGAAAGCACAGCTGCCAATGGTGGAGCAAAGAAACTGCTGGATGCACAAGAGGCTCGAGTTGCAGGAAGGCAGAGTTGTTGGAGGGTTGTGGGGCTGGAGAAGGTTACAGAGATAGGGAGTAAAAGCCTGCTACCCGACTCGAACCCGACGGGACCCAACGACATGTGTCAGGTTCGGGTCGGGCTGGGCCCCTCATCTGGTTCCAGCTTTCGGGCTTGGGTCGGGCCGGGCTGAGTCCAGGTTGGGCCGGGCCGGGCCGAGTCCAGGTTGGGCTGGGTCGGGTCAGGTCGGGCCGGACACACACGGTAAGTGCTCTGCCTGTAAGTATTGAAATTAAAAAACTTACTGGAGCTGGGAGTCCGGGATGAGACTGAGTCTGTGCAGTCAGTGAATGACATCACTATGATGTCATCACGCACGCGCTGCAGCTTCGTGGAGGTTCCGAGTCGGATGGTAAGTAAAGGGATGGTCGGGTCGGGCTCAGGGAAAAATCGGAGGGACACAGGCTGGGTCGGGCTTGGGTCCGCTGTGGTTCGGTCGGGTTCGGGTTGGGTTCTTTTTCCCAGCCTGAGCAGGCCTTTAATAGCGAGGGGCGAGGCCATGGATGGATTTGAATATGAAGATGAAGATTTTTAAATTGAGGCACTCAATAGCCAATAAACACAAATAGCCAAATAATACACTGCAAGATCTCTCAAAGATCAATTATCCATTTTGGTGGTGATGGTTAATTAGAGAATTATGGCCTGTATATCTTACTGCTCCTCTTAAATTAAAAAAAGAAAGATTAGCACTTATATAATACCTTTCATGACCACTGGATAACCTGAAGCACATTACAACCAATATAGTACCTTTTTTTAAGTGTACTTACTTTTTTAAAGCAGTAAATGAAGCAGCCAATTGGTGCACAGCAAGTGCCCACAAACAGCAATGGGATAATGACCAGATAATCTATATTTGTGTCAGCTGTGGCTCAGTTGGTGGTACTCTTGCCTATGAATCCACAAGGTTCAAGTCCGTCTCCAGAGCTTGAGCACAAAAAAATCAAGGTTGACACTCCAGTGCAGTACTGAGGGAGTGCTGCACTGTTAGAGGTGCTGTCTTTTGGATGAGATGTTAAACTGTGGTCCCATCTGCTTGCTTGGTGGATGTAAAAGGTCCCATGGCACTATTTCGAAGAAGAGCAGGGGAGTGCCACAAGACCCCAATTGAACAGGCTAAGCAGAGCTTAGTTTAATATTCCATTTTAAAAGATGACACCTTCAACAGTGCGGTGCTCCCTCAGTACTGCACTGAAGTGTCAGCCTGCAATATGTGCCACAAGTCTTGAACTCATGATTTTCACTGAGTGGCCAGGTTAACAATTAAGCGGATATGGACAGGAGGGATGAGTCAGGCAGCTACAGTATGTGCTGTTCTGTTGAAGGTGATGGCAAGTGATGCTCCTCGGAAAACAATACAACAAAATGTGCATTTTAAACAACTATATTTTTCTCCTCCTCCTTTCTTCCCTACTCCTCAGTGGCTATTACTAAGTTCTGGTTCTAGAAACGCTGACAGCCTCCTGACCTGCTTAAAGTCAGAATTTTGACAGCGAATGTTGGCTGATTATTAGTGCACTCTGCTGCCATGACATTTCCTACATAGTAGTGAAGCAGAGGGCTACTGAAACCTTTGGCTGTTAACACCTCAACCATGGGGACAGCTCAGGTACCAGGTAGGAAGATCCTTAGTGTTGGGTGTTCTCAGTGTTAACAAGAGGGCTCATTCTCTGCTTTCTTTCCTAACCACAGAACAGCTTTGATGCTGGCCTGCGAAAATAACAGTGTGGAGACAGTGGATGTTCTTGTCAGAAGTGGAGCTAATGTCAGCCTTGTGGATGCTTTGGGTCATGATGCTATACACTACAGTATGGTGACCGGAAATACAGATATTCTGCAGCTGCTTCACACAGTCCCGCACAGAAGCTACTGGAACAACGGTAGGTTGTGTTCTTTGTGATCCAATATCCTTTGCACAGCATTATATTATTCATTGGCCAAAGAAACTCTTTCTTTTCCTTCTCGACCCCACCAAAAATAGATTACTCCGACCTTGATAGCCCATATCTCATACCAGGGATCAAGGGGAGGTGGGCTTCTTCAAGGCCCCACCAGTACTGCACTGTAACTGCCAAGGAGTGATTTTTTTTCTGCCAGTTTGTCTTCATGGAAATTTCATAGGCAACCATGAACCCTGCTAATCTGTGCCATCACTAGTTTTCCACCAGTTCTTTGTGATCAGTGGTAAGAATTCCTTCACTAATGGTTCATTTATGCAGATTGTACATGAGAAGACATAGGGCAAAAAAAGAGTAATTTGGTTTATCAGCTCTTCTCCCTCCACAGACCATGTATCAATTGCAGTATCATGGACTCTATTGCTGACAACCAACAAAGGACAAGCTCCCCAATAACGCTCCCTGAAATGACTGTACAGGTATCAAACAAAATGCCATTCACCCCACACCCACAGCTCTGACCAGTCATATTCCAGATGATTTAGCCAAAGCCCCATTAGCACAGGAGTTATCATCTTCCTCCCAACAGCATTCAACAGGAGAAAGGTGAGCTGAAACTTGAAACTGAACATTTATTCTAAGGGGGTGAGATAGGCCTTTCACCTTCCTCCATTTGAAATGAGGTAGCTATGGAGATAGTGGATGCATTGGTGATCATCTTCCAGAATTCTATAGATTCTGGAGCAGTTCCTGCAGATTGGAAGGTAGTAAATGTCACCCCACTATTTAAAAAGGGAGGGAGAGAGAAAACAGAGAATTACAGACCTGTTAGCCTTACATCAGTTGTTGGGAACGTGCGAGAATCTATTCTCAAGGATGTGATAAATGGACACTTGGATAATAATGAACCGATTGGGCATAGTCAACATGGATTTATGAATGGGAAATCATGTTTGACGAACCTGTTGGAGTTTTTTGAGGATGTTACTAACAGAATTGATAAAGGGGAGTTGGTGGACGTGGTATACTTGGATTTTCAGAAGGCTTTTGATAAAATCCCCCACAGGAGGTTGGTTGGTTGGTTAGCAAAATTAAAGCACATGGGATAGGAAGTAATATACTGGCATGGATTAAGGATTGGTTAACAGGCATAAAGCAGAGAGTAGGAATAAATGGGTCATTCTCGCATTTGCAGGCTGTGACTAGTGGGGTACCGTAGGGATCAATGCTTGCGCCCCAGCTGTTCACAATATATATCAATGATTTGGATTTGGGGAACAAATGTAATATTTCCAAGTTCGCAGATGACACAAAACTATGTGGAAATGAATGTTGTGAGGAAGATACAAAGTGGCTTCAAAGGGATTTGGACAGACTTAGTGAGAGGGCAAGAACATGGCAGATGGAATATAATGTAGAAAAAAGTGAGGTTATCCACTTTGGTAGGAGGAATAGAGGTGCAGAGTATTTCTTAAGTGTTAAGAGATTATAAAGTGTAATTGTACAAAGGGACCTGGGTCTCTGTCAATAAGTCACTGAAAGCTAACATGCAGGTGCAGCAAGCAATTAAGAAGGTTAATCGTATGTTAGCCTTTATTTCAAGAGGATTTGAGTGCAGGAGAAGTGAAGTCTTGCTTCAATTGTATAGAACCTGGATTAGATGGTACCTGGAGTACAGTGTGCAGTTTTGGTCCCTTTACCTTGAGAAGGATATTATTACCATAGAGGAAGTGCAACGAATGTTCATCAGACTTTTTCCTGTGATAGCGGGACTGTTCTATGAAGAGAGATGGGGAAACTGGGACTGTAATCTCTACAGTTTCGAAGAATGAGAGGTGATCTCATTGAAACCTACAAAATACTTAAAGGGATAGACAGGATAGATGCAGCTAAGATGTTCCCCCTGGTTGGGGAGTCGAAAACCAGGGGACACAATTTCAAAATAAGGGTAAAGCCAACTAGGACAGAGATCAGGAGAAATTTCTTTATTCAGAGGGTTGTGAATCTTTGGAATTCTCTACCCCAGAAGGCTGTGGAAGCTTAGTCATTGAGTATATTTAAAGCAGAGATTGACAGATTTCTAAATACCAATGACATAGGGATATGGGGATAGTGTGGGGAAAAAGGCATTGAAGTGGATGTTTGGCCATGATCGTATTGAATGGCGGGGCAGGCTCGATGGGCTGAATGGCCTACTCATGCTCCTATGTTCCTATGATTTTCAAAGCTTAGAAATTGTCCCATTTAAGCATGTTCATCGATGTATAATGAGTTTTTGCTCTGCAGTACGCATGATCCTGTATCAACTGAATCCTAGATGTAATGCCTCTGCTCCCTTACTGAGGCAGTCTCCTTCCTTGACATACAAATGTTAAAGTGCTTGGGGAAGAAATTTGTTCATGTAGCACTGCTTCTAGTGGCACCAAGCAGACTTACCCTGATTCCCTGGGGGCAGGAAGCACTCTGGCTCCACATGTCCCGATGTCCATATCTAAGAGGATTGGCTGGAGGTAGCCAATGCTGCATTATAAAGGAAAACAAGGAATCATCCTGATATTCCCTCCTTGCCAGTCTGTTTGAATCCGCATGATAGCGAGGCTGAATTGGAAGCACAAATGATACTTGGGCATAACTGATGCCCTGCCACCTGTGACACTGGCCCCGGGAACACTGGTGCACTGTGCCGCAATACTGCCGCTGAGTGATTTTGATTGCTGGACGCACATATTCCGTGTTTCATGAACCTTATTTCTGTGTTTCATTTGTTCCTCAGCAGAGCCAGAATTGAGAAGGAGACAGCATCAGGTAAAGGAACTGGACTTCAGATTGTCAATGACCCCACAACCTGATCAGAACCACACTGGATGCACTCCCATTGCATTATGCATCTTTGTCCAAAATCAAAACAGGGAGGTACAACTTTAATTCAAAATCCCATTTACAAAATAACTTACTCCACATTGCTGGCAGTAAAATACAGATAAAGGAGTAAGAATTTGTGGGCTCACAATGGTCAATTGAAAATTTCACAACTGAGGTTTGTTAGACAAAGGGATTAAGGGGCACAGAACCAAGACAGGTAGATGGAGTAAGATAAAGATCAGCCATGATATTGAATGGTGTATGTTTCGTAGGGCTGAATGGCCTACTCTTGTTCCTGTGCTCCCTCTTTCATATCATTAAGGCTAACAATATTCTGAATAGTCCTTTGAAGATTGTAAACATGCTTCTGAAGATTTCATAGCAACATAGTTCACTGGGGTTTTCCTCACTTCATTTTTGGGTCTGTTGTAGACTAATTGATAGAAATTAATTGCTACCCCTGAATCTCCCTCTTTCCGTTTTTTCCCCTTCCCTCTGGTTTTGCTGTCATCCTTCAATAATCTCCTCTCTCTCTATCCCTCTTCTTTCCTTATGGTCTTCTGCCCTTTTCTTTCCTCCTAGTTTTTCTCTCTCACTTACTTACACGAAACACCATCTGTCAGTACCTATCTTATAGTGATAAAGAGACTTCTATGATATTATTCCACATATTAAATAATCTTTGTGATGCAGTACCATTCTCTCTAGGCAAACATGGGACAAAAGAAAACACCGAAGTCCATCTAATTCTACTTCTACTATCCTGGTCGTCAGATGATACAACGATAATGGAGTTGTTGACTCATCATAGAGAACAATTTGTATCAGTTGGTCCACAACAGACCCAGAGATGATCTGAGGAAAACCCCTAGTAGATTACTGGAAGCCTGTATCAGGAGGCCCCAATCATTTTTATATTTGGGCCTCATAAATAATAACCTCGGTGAATCATGCACACCCCATTTAGCCTGCCAGAAATGTGAGGGCTGGGAACCATCAACTCCCATGTTAACCGGCCACCAAGGTTGGATTACGGGAGGTGGTGAGCAATTGCAGAAAGATCTGTTCATGGAGCCGGCACCAGCCCACAGTATTTCTGTAGAGACAGGAGGAACACTCCTACTCCTCCTGACACCACAGAAATTCACCAAATGGAATTTCTGAGCCTTTTCTGGCGTGGCCGCCACTGCCTAATATTATTGGGCAAAATGAATGCAGACCCCCATTTGTACCTGAAAATTGAAAACAGGGCCCTACAACTAACACATGACCCCAGTTTGTATATTTAGGTAGCCTCCTGCCAGAAACAAGCAGACATCTGCTCATTTGTTTACATTCCCCCTGACAATTGCAAGAGGCAGGTTTTGGGCATCAAGGGGGCAGCTGAGACCACACTCCCCCACCCCCTCTCCAGCTGATTATCAACTGATGGCTGCCTGGTTTTTAGGCAGGAAACGATCAACAAAAATTGAAACTCACTCTATCTATGTGTTCCTCTCTCTCTGTCCCTTTCCTTCCATCAACTCTCTACCTCTGAATCTCCCTCTTTACCTCTTTTCCTGTTCCCTCCAATTTCTCTGTCTTCCTTCAGGAATTCCTCTCTCTCTATCCCTCTTCTTTCTTTGTGGTCTTCTGACCTTTTTTCCCAGTTGTTCTCTCTTGTACACACACTAAACACTGTCTCTCTGATCCTCACTTATAGAGAAGCAGAGACATCTATGACATTGTACCATCTATAAGTAATCTTTCTGATGCAGGCCATTCTCTCTAAAGTAATAGCTCCTTTAGTAGAGGCCTGAACTGTGATCAGCTATTGCTAAGTGAAGGATAATGTATAATAGGAAAAGTAGCTTAATAATATAGATTCAGTCATAATATCTTTATATCCAGAGAATGTATTCTTTGAACTGTCAGTCACCGTAAACTGGTGCATTCACCATGGCAACGACTCTACCAATCAGAGTTCACTTGCCAACTGATCAGCACTCTCTCCTCATTCAGTATAAGTTGTTGTTTTCCCTTATATTGGTTATTCTTGTGATTGTCCTGATGAATGCAAGACGAAAAGCTTCGACAACATGTCTCTATTTTCAGCAATACTCAATCTCAGAATTGATAGGTTTAGAGCAAGTCATCTGACATTGTCCATCAAGGGGTATAAATTGGTCCACATTCTGTAATTCTTTGGTATTCTGTGCTGAGAACTTGGCTGGATTGGTTAGTAGTGCACAGTCCCTAATGGTTTGCCTATGGGTAACTATATAAATATATAACTTGGTCTTATTACTATCGACAGAAAGTACAAACAACAAGTTGATTTATCTCTAGTGTCTGAACCTCTACAGTTAGAATTAATCCACTTGGCTGACCCACGATGTAGCTCCCGCTGATTTTTCACTATTTAAAAAAATAATGTAGACCTTATGGAACACATCTTTCATATTCTCTTCCTCCACATTCCTGGAATCTTCTCCCCTCCGTCCATGCCTCAGGTGATGGTGTGCTTCAGAGTTTCCTTCCTATTCATGACTGCAAAGTTGCCTCTGATCCTCGCCATCTCTCTGCTATCCTAGTGTCCTCCCTCAGAAAGCCCTCCTACCACATCTGTATCTCTGAGATTCCACACTTCCAGTTTTTCCGTGCCTAAACTCCTCCCTCCCAACTTTGTTTGAATTCTTATTCCATTTTCTGGCATCTTTCATCAATTTATGCTCAAATTCTACAGGTTTTGGCAAAGGAGAAAACTACAAGTCCCCGAAAGAGGCAAGCTCCCTTACCGCCCAGCACCCCTTCTATCCAGGTAACAGGAACCCACTCTAATAATACAAATAGACAGTAACAGTCCAGCTGCATTCAGTGTGGCATCTGGGGCACAATCACAGATACTGTTTTAGCCAGTCTGAAGGCCAACTTTGCCGTCAATTGAAAAAGTCACAGGTCAAATTTCAGGCCCTAAATTCTGAAATATGTTACTGGTTAACTTGCAATAATAGAGGTTAAAATAACAGGAGAAAATTTCTGTGGCATTCTCTAAATTGTGTTGTGTAATTTTGGGCATAAGATGGATGGGAAACCCTGACGAGACGTCATAAACAGCCATGTTGTTTCTCCAGGGGTGTTCTGCCAATCTTCCATCGATAACCCCAGAGGAAATTCCAGGTGAATAGGTTTAAGAATTCTTAAGAATGAATCCAGAGAAGTTGTTGAGCTCAAATATTGGAACAAGGCTCCCTTAATAGCTCATTTGACAAATGAAAGCTGTGCACAAAATTCAGCCATTCAAAGCGGCAGGTCCTAGGCTCAATTGCTGGGAGGAAGACCAACCAGACGTACAATGATTCAATGACACCAGTTTATGCTGAGTTACCTGTTCTTAGTATTGGATGAACTGTTATTTGACTTACCTTCACCGTCATTGCTTTCTACTTCCCTCCTGGTGTTTGATGAAGTGTCGACTAAAACTCGTTTTCACAGCGACATTTCCTTCCTCAGTGACTGTCTCCAGCTCTGACTTATTTCATGTGGATTCCAACTGAAGTTCCACCCTTCATGTTTTGAATCCACCCAGGATTACAGGATCTCCGAGATGTACAACGTTCCTTGGACTGCTGTTCCCATCGCATCCTGAGATCCACACTCAGTGCCATGCGCCACCACGTGTACACACTTGACCTCTATCTCCAGAAGCACCGCCTCACCTTATCTCAAAGCTGTTCTACTCCACAGTTTCAATTCATCCTTCGTCTTATCTGATGCATTAACAAAAACCTTTTTTTCTTCCGTTCAGATGTTAAGGAACACAAGCTTCAGCAGCTGATGGGGACTAATGCCCATCCAGATCCTTCTTCCCCTTCACTTCCCTCTGACCCCATCCCTTATAATCTGACCCCTTGCCATGTATTTACAATACCCTCTGAGCGTCCCCTCTCTGATGCTGAACGTTCTGTACTCAGCAAAGGTCTCAGTTTTATCCCCTTATGCCCCCACCTCAATGAATTTCTCGCTTGGCATGACGTTGAACTCTTCTTCCGTCGCCTCTGCCTCTGGGCTCACTTTGTTGACCAGGAGTCCTCTGCCCAACCAACAGACCCATTCACCCACCTCCAGCTTTCTCCATACATCCAGATCCCTCCCTCTTGCCAGTTACCCACTCTTGATCTTTTCATTGAGAACTGTCGGTGACACATCAGCCGTCTCAATTTCTCCAGTCCCCTCACTCACTCTAACCTGTCTCCCTCTGAACTTGCTGCACTCCGTTCTCTCAGGTCTAACTGCGACATTGTGATCAAACCTTCCGACAAGGGTTGTGCTGTTGTTGTCTGGTGCATTGACCTCTACTTTGCAGAGGCTCAGCGCCAAGTCTCAGACACTTCTTCCTGCCTCCCCCTGGACCATAACCTCACCACCGAACAGCAAGTCCACCAGACTGTCACTGACCTCATCTCCTCCGGAGATCTTCCCTCTACAGCTTCCAACCTCATAGTCACACAACCCCGGACAGCCCGTTTCTACCTCCTTCCTAAAATCCACAAACAGGACTGTCCCAGCAGACCCATCGTTTCAGCCTGTTCCTGCCCCACTGAGCTTATTTCTTCCTATCTTGACACTATCTTTTCTCCCCTGGTCCAATCTCTTTCCACCTACATTCGTGACTCTTCTGACACCGTCATTTTGACAATTTCCAGTTTCCTGGCCCTAACCGCCTCCTCTTCACTATGGACGTCCAATCTCTCTACACCTCCATCCCACAACAGGGCGGTTTGAGGGCTCTCTGCTTCTTCCTTGAACAGAGGCCCAACCAGCCCCCATCCACCACCACCCTCCTCTGCCTGGCTGAACTTGTTCTCACATTGAACAACTTCTCCTTCAATTCCACTCACTTCCTTCAAGTAAAAGTTGTTGCTATGGGTACCCGCATGGGTCCTAGTTATGCCTGTCTTTTTGTGGGATATGTCGAACATTCCTTGTTCCAGTCCTATTCAGGCCCCCTCCCCCAACTCTTTTTCTGGTATATTGAAGACTGTATCGGTGCCGTTTCCTGCTCCCGCCCTGAACTGGAAAATTTTATCAACTTTTCTTCCAATTTCCACCCTTCTCTCACCTTTACATGGTCCATCTACGACACTTCTCTTCCCTTCCTCGACCTCTCTGTCTCCATCTCTGGGGATAGGCTGTCTACTAATAGTCATTATAAGCCCGACTCCCACGGCTACCTTGGCTACACTTCCTCAAACCTTGCCTACTGTAAGGCATTCCATTCTCCCAGTTTCTCCATCTCTGACTCATCTGCTCTGATGATGCAACCTTCCACAACAGCACTTCTGATATGTCTGCCTTTTCCCTCAACCGAGGATTCCTCCCCACTGTGGTTGACAGGGCCTTCAACCGTGTCCGACTCATTTCCCGAACCTTTTCATTGAGAACAGTCTGCTCTCACCCCTTCCTCTCCCTCCCAGTGCCACGACAGGGTTCCCCTTGTCCTCACTTTCCACTCCACCAGCCTCTACATCCAAAGGATCATCCTCCGCCATTTCCGCCACGTCCAGCGTGATGCCACTACCAAACGCACCTTCCCTTCCCCTCCCCTGTCAGCATTTCGAAGGGATCATTCCCTCCATGACACCCTGGTCCACTGCTCCATTACCCCCAACACTTCGTCCCCTTCCCATGGCACCTTCCCCTGCAATCGCAGGAGGTGTAATATCTGCCCTTTTACCTCCTCTCTCCTCACTATCCAAAGCCCCAAACACTCCTTTCAGGTGAAGCAGCGATATAATTGTACTTCTTTCACAATTTAGTATACTGTATTCGCTGCTCACAATGTGGTCCCCTCTACATTGGGGAGACCAAATGCAGATTGGATGATCGCTTTGCGGAATACCTCCGCTCAGTGCGAAAACATAACACCAAGCTTCCTGTCGCTTGCCATTTCAACACACTCCCCTGCTCTCATGCCCACATCTCTATCCTGGGATTGCTGCAGTGTTCCAGTGAACATCAACGCAAGCTCGAGGAACAGCACCTCATTTACCAATAAGGCACACTACAGCCTACCGGACTGAACATTGAGTTCAATAATTTCAGAGCATGACGGGCCCCCCTTTTTTTAGTTTGACTTTGTATTATTTATTTTTATTTCATTTTATTTTAGTTTTTTTTGTCATTACACTTTTTTTTACCATGTGCCTGCCCACTTTTTTTTCATGTTTGTGCTTTTGGCTAGGGCTTTCATTATTCTGTCATTTAACACCCTCTCTGCACTAATTCTTTGTCTTTCACCACATCATTAACACACTTTTTGTCTTTGCTTTTGCCCCATGACCTCCTTGTCAGTTATTCCCTGTGACCCTCTGTCCTATCAACACCTTCCTTGTTCTCTTTTGCCCCACCCCCACTTTATTTGCTTAAAACCTATTACATTTCTAACCTTTGCCAGTTCTGATGAAAGGTCACTGACCTGAAACGTTAACTTTGCTTCCCTCTCCACAGATGCTGTCTGACCTGCTGAGTATTTCCAGCACTTTTTGGTTTTATTTCAGATTTCCAGCATCTGCAGTATTTTGCTTTTATTATATGTGATTTGACTTAGTTTACGGAAGTGAAAAACAATCAGGCAGCATTCTTGCTCCTGATAGTTATTCAGTCACTCCCAGTGGAAGTAGGATTCGAGATGTGGACATATTGGAGGATGTTCTACATATCCTACACAGACAGAAAGACTAGTGAGGAAGTGCTGGAAATGGCTGGAGAAAAGAGGAAATTAGTGTATAATATCAAAGAGAGGAAGATACAATATTTCAGTTACATCATTAGAGCAGAAGATAGACAGAGGCAATTATTGGAAGGAAAGACCGACGGAAAATGTAGGAGAGGGAAGCAGAGAAGAAAATGGATGACAGATATAATGGACTGGATGCAGTTGACCTAGCAGAAAGTGTAAGGACAGACACAGGACAGACATAAGCGGAGATCCATGACAGTCAACATTCTGAGAAGAAGATGACACCAACGAACAAACAGATGGGAATGAGGGGTATTGGGGGATGGTAAGGGTAGGATGGTAGAAGGGAAAAAATAGTTATTTATTGGTTTCTGTGTCACAGTTGTCAATTATTGCTTTAAAACTGAAACATATATTCCCTGTGCTGCCGGTTCCAGAGCCTTTCTCAATCCTGTGAGTTTCTCTCCACTGGTGAATCGACGAGTCCATCCTACTCTTCAACAGAAACGCTCACACCAAAGGTGAGTTCAACCCACTCACTCAGCCTTCAGAACATATGGAATACAGCCACTTATCCAATCACACCGTTTCCACATTAATCAATCAAACCCCTCCTCATTGGCCAATCAACCGCATCTCTCATTAGCCCATCAGATCCATTCCACATCAACTAATCAAAGCCGTTCCACATGAATCTATCAAATTCATTTACATCTGCCAATCAGCTCTGTGCAGTATGGATGCTAAGATGCTAGATCACAAAGCTACCAACCAACTTCCCTCTCACCTCTGACAGTGTAGGTTCAAGCCCTACTCCAGACGTTAGGTACCTTACGCAGACTGATGCTCAGTGCAGGACTGAAGGAGGTGTTGTCTTTCAGATGAGGTGTTAAGCCAAGGCTGTCCAGAATGCCCATGGTACAACTTGAAGAAAGGCAGGGGAGGTATACTCGCTCACATTTATCCCTCAACCAATAGCACCAAACTCACATTATCTGGTCATTTATCTGATTGTTGTTTGTGGGACAAAGTTGTTCACAATAGTTACTATACTTCACAAAGTACATTGTTGGTTATAAAGCATTTATGGGCATCCAGAAGTCCTATTTAAATATCAATTCGAATTTTTAAAGGATCAATTGTTAAAAATCTATATCAAAAACAAAACAAATTTAAAATCCAAGCAATAAATAGGGCAGAAAGAGAATGGGAAAAAAAGAATTTGGGAGGGGTGAAGTACAGGCAATGGAGTATTTACAATTTAATATGTTCCTTAAAATCTGTTTTAACTGCTCATTGTTGCTGTCTACTGATTCACACTGGAATGTACATGAGTGTGGGCATCAAGTGAAGATAACATAGAACTCAGCAGCGTTGCCTCACATTGGAGAATAGTCAACTGATACTCGCTGTCTAGACTCGCACTTGGAGAATGCCCATTGGCCCAATGGCAGTACTAGATGACCTCAGCAAACCTATTCATCAGCAGGTCCTGCCAGTGCCTACAGGAGAATAAGGGAGACAACTGGTGAGAAGGTGGAGGTGAGGGGTTGGGTGGGGGGGCGGGGGGGGGTGGTGATTGGGGATGGTGAGGGGGCGTGGGCTGCGGGTGCGGCAGGGTGGAAGTAAAGTAAGCCCGATACACATTCACCCATGCCTACATCTCTCCTTTAACTACCTCTGTTGGTTTCACAGGATGATCAGAGGCTGAGTGAGGAGATAGTCCTGCTTCAACAGGAGCGACAACACCTGCTGCAGACGATTAGCAACCTAGAGGAGCTGGTGGACAAGTGCCAGCGGGAGGTAATGCTTTACAACATCTTTTACCCAAGCATAATGAAGACAGCACATGGTTTACCATTAGCCGAGCTGCAGGCCTTGGGCCTGCTGTCAAAAAGCTCTGCTGCCTGTTAGAAAGCATCAGCAAGTCTTATAAAAAATTATTAATCACTTTGACACTAGTGAGTTTCTTGCCCAGGTTTCTTCATACTCCATGTGTAATATAATAAATGATAATCTATATAAATGTCTTAAATCTAGTGCACAATTTGTCCCTCAAACTTTTTACACATGCAAACCTCTGCCATACCAACACCTCATTGGTTCCAATTTCATATTCATAACACAACACCAAACCACGACTGAATCAAAGTAGGAAGCTAATTAAGCACTGCTATAACAATGTGCAGCTGAGTTCTGTAGAATATAGGCCCAATTTTAACTCTGTAAGTGAATGGGTTTTAAGTGAGTTAAAATCTTGCCCTATAAAGCATAGAAGGAGGCTATTGTCTAATTGTGTCAGTGCTGGCTCCTTAAAAGAGCTATTCTTATAATCCCACTGGCCGAAAGCCCTGTAAACCTTTCCTTTTCAAGTATTTTTCCAATTCTCTTTTGAGGGTTACCATTAAATCTGCTTCCACCATCGTTTCTGGCAGTCCATTCCAGATCATTACACTCTGCTATGTAGAAAAAAACTCCTCAATGTCTCTCTGGTTCTTTTGCCAATTACCTTAAATCTGTGTCCTCTGGTTAATGACCCTCCTACCAGTGGAAACAGTTTCATCCTATCGACTCGATCAAAATGGTTCATAATTTTGAATGTCTGTATTAAATCTCTCTCCCCTTACAACAGTGACTACATTTCAAAGGTACTTCATTGGCTGTAAAACGCTTTGAGATGTCTGGTGGTTGTGAAAAGCACTATATAAATGCAAGTGCTTCTTTATTTTCTATGCGCTATGGAGAACAATCCCAGGATCTCTAGTCTCTCCCTATAACCAATCCCTTGTCCCTGCTACCATTCTGGTAAATCTCCTCGAAGACATTTCTTGACCTCCTTCCTGAACTGCAGTGCCAGGATTTGAACACAGTTCCTCGGCTGAGACCTAACCAGTGTTTTATAAAGGTTTAGCATAACTTCCTTGCTTTCCTATTCCATGCCTTTATTAATAAATCCAAGGATCTCATATGCTTTTTTAAATAGCTTAATTAATATGTCCTGCTACTTTCAAAGATTTGTGTACATGTGCCCCCAACGTCTCTCTGATCTTGCACCTTCTTAAAAGTTGTATCCATTCAATCAAAGCCTTGAGAGTCTAAACCAGGTCAGTATTTAAGAACATTATAAATACTGTAAAGGATTTCTTGTTTGCAAATGGCAATTATTAACAAATTAGAAAACACAAATCCTGTACAAAAGCAAAATATTGTGAATGCTGGAAATCTGAAAGAGAAAATGCTGGAAATATTCAACAGATCGGCAGCACCTGCGGAGAGAGAAATAATGCTAAAATTTCAGATCGATGACCTTTCATCATAACTCTGTATATGTACCCAAACTATCATAACACCAATCCATACCAGGTTACCTCTATTCAGTTTACGTTTGCTGTCTCCCAGCCCAGAATCCTAAAACTGCAGACTTTAACCTGAGTCATCTACTCTGGGTGTATCAGTTGTGACGGAAACCACACCTGCCAAATGGAAACATATTAATTTAGTCATATGGAACACTACTTGACCTTTTTACTGGACATTGAATATAACTTGGTTAAAAGGACCACATAACTGAACAACTAAAACATGGCTGCACATTTGCATTCCAGGAACAGTTGCAGAGAGACAATGGGAGTGCTCACTGATTCAGTTCGCGAGATGGGTTTTGTCAATAGTGGTGATCAAAAGGTATTGAGAGCCACTGACTTTGTAAGAGACAAACCTCCACGCACCACCCCACCCCCCCCCCCCCCCCACGCCCCCCATTGAGTGTGACTGGAGAACATTTGAAATCAACAATCCTTGTAGACGATGCTGTTTCAAACAAAGAGCTGGTCACATGACTAACCTGCTGGCCAACCTGGGGACTTTTTCAATTGTGCCACATAGAAATGGCAGACTGCAATTTGAAGACAAAAGAGAAGGAAGCTATCTCCCTGTCTCTCTCTCTCAAGCAAAGTCCCAGGGACCCATGGAAGCAACTTAAGCCTCAAGACAGAGGACCTCTTCAGCCTTCTGGCACCAAAGAAGCAAGTTTGAAAGTGTGCATTGGGCCCAGCAAGAACTACAAGATCGCAATTCCAACCAAAGACTTTACAGCAAAACTAAAGACAATCACTGCATTCCATCTACTATACTAACCCTCCCCCTTTAATTGTTTCTCCTCCTTTGTATCTATTTGCATGTGTGTTTATCTCATATGCACGCTAGCATGGTTGCTTTGCATATTTTTAGTAATTTTAACTGAGTTAGAGTGATAAGGTTAATAAACTTACACCTTTCTTGTTTAATTCTAAGAAAGCCTGTCTGATTGGTTCATTTACAGTTTCAATTAGAGAGCAGTGAGCAAGAACTGACTGAGGTGAAGCTAAAACACTGTTTTTAAAAGTTAAACCCTATTATGGCCAAACCAGGAAAGGGGCCAGCGGGGAACCTGAGACCCCTTCCTCACCTGATCATAACAGAAATTTCAGGGCTAGCGTCAAGATTGGACCCACAGATAAATGAGAAATTGGAAGTGGGAAATCAAATTGATCCCAATCAAAAAGGGAAATGATTTCAATACAGGTTTTCTTGTGGTTGTGTGTGCTAGAATACTAACACGTCCGTGACCAAAGCCAGTAACTACCCAAGCTAGGGTGAAGTAAATTGGGAATAAAAACAAGAAGTGCTGGAAATACTCAGCAGGTCTGGCAGCATCTGTGGAGAGAGAAGTAGAGTTAACATTTCAGGTCAATGACCCTTCATCAGAACTGTAAATTGGGATAAGTTAAAGGCACTGTCTATGGAAGAGTTCAGAAATATGGCTGAGCAAGTGTGGGATCACTTTCTGTGCCAAGGCTAGGCAAGCAGAACTTCTAAGATTAGTGGCCAACCACTTTTCCCTCAAATCTGAAGAATCAGAGGCAGGGTTAGAATTCGAGTCAGACAGGATAATATTGGCAAGATACAATTGGAACAGAGGAAACTTGAATTAGAAGACAGGGAAAGAGAGAGAGAGAAGAGAAAAAAAGAGACAGGAGAGAGAGAGAGAAAGAAATTTCCAGAAGGAACAGGAGGAAAGAGACCTGAGGTGGCTTGAGTTAGCTAGCATGGTCAATATGGAGAATAGTAATTTGGGACTTTGTGCTGACATTTTTAAAATTTTCCCAATTGCTTCCAAAATTCAATGAGGGAGATGTGGAAGCATTTTTTGTATCTTTTGAGAAATTGTTTGGCAGTTCAAATGTCTGGCTGAGAGCTGGACTCTCCTGCTGCAAAGTAAGCTAACAGGAAAAGCCCATGAAGTTTATTCCCTCTGGCCAGATGAGAGTTTATCAAATTATGAATTTGATAAACAGACTGCTGTGGGTGCAGGAAAATTTAATAGGATCCCTGAAGGTTATCAGGATTTTATGTCTGAAGGGTGCCTTGAGTGGAGCAGGCAAGCCCATAGTAATCCTCAGGAAGACAGGGGCTGCTGGGAATAGGCCTGACCTTTCCCCCAGAGAGTGCAGTGAACACCTGTACCTTTACCCCAGGTGCACTTGGAGTGCAACCTAGTTTCGGGACTGGTGATCATAGCGATTGTCCCTAGTTTGCCTGTGGATGAGGTTGATCTGCTCCTAGGTAATGAACTGATGGGGGCGAAGGTGATAACTTCCCCAGTGGTGAAAGAGAACCGAAGCAGATCAGAGAGACAGGGCAGTGGCAGGAGATGGTCCCCTACAGTTCCCCTGAATGTGTAGTGAATTGGGCCATGACCAAACACAAAGATGTGGTGGAGTACTGCAGGAGTTGCCACATGTGCCAGGTTGAGGGGAAACCCGAACCTACAGTGAAATCTGCACTTCTAAGTCCTGTACTGGCGTTTGGAGGTCCCTCCAGCAGAGGGCTGGTGAATTGTAAGGGACACCTGCTGTGAGCAAAAGGGGACAGACAGGCACAGGGCTGGCAAAACGTTTGAGAAGAAAGGGGGAAAGGGGACAGCGAGGACAGGTTAAAGGAGATCCAAGAGGATTCCCAAATGAAAACCCCTACTGTCTGGTTAGCCAAACCCGAAATGTTGGAAAAAGTAGACCCACATCCTCCTATGTAAATACAGACAACGAAACACCCTTCCAGGGTTGCTAACAGCATTTACAGAAACCTGCAGGGACAAAGAAAGTCCTCAAGAGGGCAGAGAAACTGTGGCACAGTGGCGCAGTGGTTAGCACCGCAGCCTCACAGCTCCAGCGACCCGGGTTTGGTTCGGTTCTGGCAGCTGCCTGTGTGGAGTTTGCAAGTTCTCCCTGTAACCATGTGGGTTCCCTCTGGGTGCTCCGGTTTCCTCCCACATGCCGAAGACTTGCAGGTTGATAGGTAAATTGGCCATTGTAAAAATTGCCCCTAGTGTAGGTAGGTGGTAGGAGAATTGAGGGAAGGTGGGGATATGAGAGAGGGAAAATTGGGTAATGTAGGATTAGTGCTAATGGTCGGCTTAGACTCGGTGGGCCGAAGGGCTTGTTTTGGTGCTGTACCTCTGTTTGACTCTGAACCGTAAGGGTGATGCCTCACCTAGTTGAAATGCCACAGGGGAGTGCAGTAGAATCTGAACAAATACCTGCAAGCAAGAATGTCCCAGAGAACAAAGGAAGATTAGCAAAAAATAATCCCCCACAGTCAGAAGAAAATTGAACCAACAATGAATGCCCTGAAGTGAACAGCACTTGCATGACTCACCGGACCACTGATAGTGAAGTCCGTGGATCCACCCACTGCTGCCTCCCATGATCAGAGCTCCAAACCAGGGCTAATTAAATCTAATCCTGCAGACCCCAACAGGAACAAAGGCACCCTAGACAATCATGGAAATGTGCAAACCTCAAATGTCCCCAAAGATTACATGTTTATTGCGATGCCTAGTCCCAATTTATTGCAAGCTGATAGTAAAGAATCTTTAAAACCCCTTGGGCAAAACATAACTATCTAAGACCCACCTCAAAGGAAAAGGGGCAGTTTAAAACAGCACTGCTACAGAGAAAGGACAGGCTGTAACAATTTTAAGATTTCTGAATGAATGGGAATGAATAAGAGAAATGCATGTGTGCTTTCCTGTATTGTCTCTTCCTTACAATTTATAATGAAATGCTTTCCTCATATTGCATTTCATTCAGTCAGAGGTGGAGGTGTGACGGAAACCACACCTGCCAAATGGAAACATTAATTTAGTCATATGGAACTTGAACTTTTTACTGGACATTGAACACAACTTGTTTAATAGGAGCATAGAGCTGAACAGCTAAAACATGGCTGCACATTTGCATTCCGAGAGACAGTTGCATTGAGAGACAATGGGAGAGCTCACTGATTTAATTAGCGAGATGGGTTTTGTCAATAATGGTGATCAAAAGGCATTGAGAGCCACTGACTTTGTAAGAGACAAACCTCCACTGCCCCACTGAGTGTGACTGGAGAACTTTTGAAATCAACAATCCTCGCAGACGATGCTGTTTCAATCAAAGAGCTGGTCACATGACTAATCTGCTGGCCAACCTGGGGACTTTTTGAATTGTGCCACACAGAAAGGGCAGACTGCAATTTGAAGACAAAAGAGAAGGAAGCTATCTCCCTGTCTCTCTCTCTCTGTCTCAAGCAAAGTCCCAGGGACCCATGGAAGCAACAAGACAGAGGACCTCTTCAGCCTTCTGGTACCAGAGAAGCAAGTTTGAAAGTGTTCATTGGGCCCCAGCAAGAACTACAAGACCGCAATTCCAACCAAAGACTTTACAGCAAAACTAAAGACAGTAACTGCATTCCATTTACTACTCCAAACCCTTCCCCCTTTAATTCTTTCTCCTCCTCTGTATCTATTTGTGTTTGTGTTTATCTCATATTCATGCTAGCGTGGTTGCTTCGTGTATTTTTAATAATTTTAACTGAGTTAGAGAGATAAGGTTAATAAACTTACACCTTTCTTGTTTAAACCTAAGAAAGCCTGCCTGATTGGTTCATTTACAGTTTCAATTAGAGAGCAGTGAGTAAGGACTCACTGAGGTGAAGCTAAAAACACTGTGTTTTTAAAAATTAAATCCGGTTACGGCCAAACCAGGAAAGGGGCCAGCGGGGAGCCTGAGACCCCTTCCTCACCCATTTGTAACACTGTCCTTACATAAGCTGTTACTTGCATGGAGCTCATTTTTAAATGGAGGTAGGACTTACCCATTCACCTTTGCATTACTGAAAGTCCATCCATTTGATTTGTGAGCTCCTAAAAGCATCTTTTTTTAAAGAGTTGGCATTTCCCACATCTGCACATGCCAACTCTGAACTGGTTGGTTTATCGTCAGTGCTGGTTTCCGGCATTGGTAGGCCATGCTTTCAGTTAACTGCATGACCAGTTTTACACATTGGCTGTGGCATATGTGAGACGTGGGAAAGAAACAATAAAATCTTTGAAATTCCTTTTGTTTTCAGAAAGTGCTGATCGCAAAAGATTGTGGAATCCAGAAACTGGAGAATCAGGTACTTCAATTTTTAAATAATTTCTGCCGGTCAAACTGTCTCACCATTCTTTCAGAGTTGGATTGTAATGAGTTTGGATAATATTAGTTGAAGTAGTCCACTGCTGTTAATTTGAAGTGTATTAATTCAAATTAATGGATGATACAAATTTGTTTACACTAAGAAAGCTTCAACTGTTTTATTCCAACACCTGAATGCAAAATTAACAGGAGAAGTCTGTACTTTTGAATATCAACAGGGATCTGGGTGCATATTTTAGGGTTATCAGCAATTCACATTTAATTTGAAAAAATAGCGGCACTTTCCGTTCTGATTATGCTGGCATACTTCAGAATCAAGATATTTACATAATGCTACAACACATCAAACTTCAATGACCAATGTATCTGTGAATGCCTTTGGATCATCTGTGAGTCTATTAATGACTACTTCAGGGCTGAGATTTGTAATATAGGGATCTGAAAGGGTTAATGTTGAAAAAGTGTAAGGAATACCTCCCACTATGATGATGTAAGAAGTCACGTGAGAGAGACTGGAGGGAGATGCAGCATGGCTTCAGAGGAGTTTCAAAGCCTGGTGAGAAGCTGTACATAGTTAGAATGTAATAAAGAGTTTATGTTGAAAGTGCTGAAGACTCAGGAACCTCTTTAAGCTAGACTAACTAAGTGTATTAAGGTTGCAGTGGACAAACCAAACATACAACAGGATTCTTCACTAATTTATCTACAGACTTCACTGAGGTGTATTATGTGAGGGAGAACTCAATTGTAGTTACATTCGATTCCATTCATTCAAGATACTTTGGAGATTTCACTAACAGAAGGCAAAGACTTGGTCTATTAATGTCAGAAGGCTACACTGTTATGGCACGAGATTGACAGAATCTAGTGGAAGGGTCAATACCTGCCATGGAATTTCTGTTAGACAAAAAATGTGAACCTCAATTTCCCTCTGCGATGGCCTCCGATGATTGAAGAAGAAAATCTACACAACCTTTTCTAACTTAAGCACTATGTAAACCTTTTATGTCTTGATAATAAGTTTGGTAATGTTGACAGATACAGGAGCTCACGAACAAACTAACTGAGAAAGAGAAAGAACATCAAGATGTTATCAAGCAGGTTGAAATCCTACAAGGCAGACTGTCTTTGCATGAGGTAAATGATCCATTTAAATAGATATATTAGATTAACAGAGGATATCTTTCTTTTACTCATTCTCGGTATGTGGTGTCACTGACAAGGGAGGTATTTACTGCCCATCCCATGTTACTCTGAGAGTTCGATATAAGTGTATATCTTACCAGGCCAGTTAAGAAGACAATTAAGAATCAACCACTTTGGTGTGGAGCTGGAGTCACATAAAGACCAAACCGGGCAGGGGCAGTAGGTTTCAGTTTCTGAAGTATTAATGTTTGTGGCTATCTCCTGCCATGTAGCCTGAGCCATTTGTCTATCAGTTGAAGTGAAAAAGGACCTGCCTCCTCTGGGCACCTACTCCAGGAACATCTCCACTGTCTTGTCTGAATATTAGGCATCCTGCTGCTCACATGATTCATGGAAATTCCTGTGCTTCCTCTTTGAACTGGGAAATAGTGGTGTCCTATGGTGGGGTATCCTGCCAAACTCTCAATAAGAGGTGAACCCACCATTTGCCAATGAGATTCAATCCAAGGAAAAGTGCACTAACATTTAGATACCCACTCCATCATATTGTCCGAATTAGGTCAGAACACTGGGCGTCAGTGTCATTGTCAACCACTGCCAGATCAGATGTGAAACAGTTAGACCCAAAATTTAGTTCCTTCCACTGGAATGTAAGTTGCCATAACCCAATCCCAGAAGAGTTGCTCGAACCTCCCAACCTCACCCTTTCTGCACTAGTGGGACATTTTCATATCTTGTGGTCTCTGAGTGACTTTACCAATTTATTTTTTATTTACTCTTTCATGGGATGTGGGTGTCACTGGCTAGGCCAGCATTTATTGACGACGTGGTGGTGAGTTGCCTTCTTGAACCGCTGGGGTTTAGGTACACCAACAGTGCTGTTAGAAGGCGAGTCCCAGGATTTTGACCCAGCGACAGTGAAGGAATGGCAAGTATAGTTCCAAGTCAGGATGGTGTGTGGCTTGAAGAGGAACTTGCAGGTGGTGGTGTTCCCATGCATCTACTGCCCTTGTCCTTCTAGGTGGTAGAGGTCGTGGGTTTGGAAGGTGCTGTCTCAGGAGCATTGGTGAGTTTAAGCAGTGCATCTTGTAGATGGTACACACTGCTACCACTGTGCATCAGTGGTGAAGGGAGTGAATGTTGAAGGTGGTAAATGGTGTGCCAATCAAGTGGACTGCTTTGTCCTGGATGGTGTTGAGCTTTTTGAATGTTGTTGGACCTGCACTCATCCAGGCAAGTGGAAAGTATTCCATCACGCTCCTGACTTGTGCCTTGTAAATGGTGGGCAGGCATTAAGGAGATAGGAATTGAGTTACTCCCCACAGAATTCCCAGTCTCTGACCTGCTCTTGTAGCCACAGTATTTATGTGGCTGGTCCAGTTCTGTTTCTGGTCAATGGTAACCCCCAGGATGTTGATAGTGGGGGATTCAGTGATCATAATGCTATTGAACATCAAGGGCAGATGGTTAGGTTCTCTCTTCGTTGAGATGGTCATTGCCTGGCACTTGTGTAGCACAAATGTTACTTGCCAGTTATCAGTCCAAGCCTGGATGTTGTCCAGGTCTTGCTGCATCTGGATACAGGCTGCTACAGTATCGGAGGAATCACGAATGTTGCTGAACATTGTGTAATCATCAGCGAACATCCCCATTTCTGACCTTGTGATGGAAGGAAGGTCATTGATGAAGCAGCTGAGGATGGTTGGTTAGTACTGAGTTGTGGATGTTCTATGCTGTGGATCTGTCCCAAGCTTGAGCTTGATTGAAATTGGCCCAAACACATTTCCTGTCCATCACAGCCATCAGAGAAAGAGGAACCTTTGATCTGATCAGATTGGCTGGATACAAAGCTTGGTGCTAGAAACAAGAACACAGAACACTCCAAGTTCCCCTCCAAGTTATACAATATCTCAACATGGACATATACCGCTGTTCAATCTTTGTTGCTGAGTCAAAATCCTCCCTACATAACAGCACTGTGGGAGCACTTTTACCATATGAACTACAGTGGTTCAAGAAGAAGGGTCACCACCATCTTTTCAAGGGCAACTAGATATTGCTTGCGATGTCCATAACTCGAGAATGAATTAATAAAAAACTAACCTCCTACTGCACTTCAGATACCCCAAGGTAATACACTCTGACATCACACTCATTTCCCCACTTTCCCAACCAAGGACCCACAAAACTGACCTCTGCTGTGAAAAGCTCATTTGACTGACAAATTACCCTTAGCGTTGGTTATTAAAACTAGGATAGCTCGGCTTCTCAGACTTTGCAGCTTATTTTCCTATTTTAATGTTATAATTTATAATTAAACGTAAAAACCTGAACCAATAACCCAGAGAACGTGAATTCATGTCTTTTAAAACCTGGAAATAAAAAGCTGGTACCAGTAAAAGTAACCATGAAAAGCCGCCAGATTGCTGCAAAAACCCAACTAATTCATTAATGTCCTCTGAGGAAAGAAACATGTTGTCCTCACTCAGTCTAACCTGTATGTGACTCTAGCCCTACACTAACGTGTTTAACGTTTAAGTGCCCTTTGACGTGGCCTAGCAAGCCACTCAGTTGCAGCATTGCAGTGTTTCAAGAAGATGGCCCACCATCACCTATCCAATTACAGCTATCCAATTATTCCACCTTGTCTGCTCCCTCTTCATAGCCATACAGATACCTTGCACATTATCGTCAGGATGTCCCGAGGCAATTTACAGCCCATGGATTACTTTTGAAGTGAATTCATTGTTATATAGGCAAACACCGCAGCCAATTAGTGCACAAAAGGGTTCCAAAAATAGCAGTGAGACAAATGACCAGTTAATCTGTTTTCAGTAACTTTGGTTGAGAGATCAATATTGGCTAAGACCATGGGATAGGTGAGGAACATCTAGAAGTCCCTTCTCTAATTGAACTGCTTTCTAATCTTAGCAGGGCAAACATCAGGAGGACAATGAGAGTGAAGAAGAGATGCTCGACAGTTTCCCAGGTACACTGTATTCTTGAATGCAATCACATTTTTGCATTCATTGTGACAATGTAATCAAGTGAATTTAGGAGTTTTGATAATGCAAAGAAGTTCCAACATGGAAACAGGCCATTGGAACCAAACAGTCCATATTGGTGTTTAACCTCCACGTGAGCATACAGTTCTAATCATACTTACCCACACTGTTCCCATATCTCATCAATCCCTTGTCCATCATTTAACAATCCAATCTAATCCTGAATGTTGATTTAGAAAGAAAATATTGACCTCGGTGACATCACATAATGTACTTAATCATGGGAAGAACTGAAGTTTCTTCAGGGAATGGGATGAAGCAGCACTGGAATCTATGCATAAAAGGAAGATTATTACCTCTGAAGCTTAGGTTGAACATATTGTTTTATGAATGTTGACAGAGTGGATCAATATTGTTTGTGCTATGGTGGTCTCTAAGTTTAGGAAACTGACCTGAAATTGGCACATGACTAATGAGTGAGTGAATACCCATGGACGTTGGTCTATGTGCCTACTGGGTGCACACTGCTGAACAGTCAGGGTTGTCCACAGATGCTGACTCAGTGTGGGCCGTACCTTTCAGAGTCCCTGTTCTCTTCTCTTTTGTGTCCACATTCTAAGTCACAGTGCTCATTGTTTCCATCTCAGAAAGTTGAGAGATTGAATTACGCAGAGATTTAAGGTCTCTGCTTCTAGTATTCAATCGGGTGCTTTCAAGCGGCACTTAGTCACCAATAACCTGCTCACCAATACTCCGTTTGGATGCCGTCAGGACCAGTCAGCTCCAGAACTCATTACAGCCTTGGTCTAAATATGGACCAAAGAGCTAAATTCCAGAGATGAGCTGAGAATTAGTGCCCTTGACATCAAGGCAGCATTTGACTGAGTGTGGCAACAAGGAGAATTAACAAAACTGAAGTCAGTAGGAATCAGAGAAAACGCTCCGCTTGCTGGAGTCTACCGAGCACAAAGGAAGATGTTTACGGTTGTTGCAGGCCAATCATCTCAGCTCCTGGACACCCTGCAGGAGTTCCTCAGGGCAGTGTCCTAGGCCAAACATCATCAGCTGCTTCATCAATAATCTTCCCTCCATAATGAGGTCAGAAGTGGGCTGTTCACTGATGATTGCAGTGTTTAACCCCATTCACAACTCCTCAGGTAATGAAACAGTCAGTGTCTGCATGCAGCAAGCCAATAAGGAATGAAACCAGATGGACCACCCGGCATCGACCTAGGCAGCGGAAATGACAATAGCAAACCCAGCCCTGTCGACCCTGCAAAGTCTCCTTACTAACATCTGGGGGCTTGTGCCAAAGTTGGGAGAGCTGTCCCACAGACTAGTCAAGCAATAGCCTGACATAGTCATACTCACGGAATCATACCTTACAGACAATGTCCCAGACACCTCCATCACCATCCCCAGGTATGTCCTGTCCCACCGGCAGGACAGACCCAGCAGAGGTGGCGGCACAGTGGTATACAGTCGGGAGGGAGTTGCCCTGTGAGTCCTCCATGAAGTCTCATGGCATCAGGTCAAATATGGGCAAGGAAACCTGCTGCTGCTGATCACTGACCCCCTCCACCCTCAGCTGGTGAATCAGTACTCCTCCATGTTGTACACCACTTGGAGGAAGCACTGAGGGTGGCAAGGGCACAGAATGTACTCTGGGTGCGGGGTGGGGGGTGGGGTGGGGGGTGGTGCCGGGGGGTGGCTTCAATACAAGCAAAATACTGCAGATGCTGGAAATCTGAAATAAAAACAAAAAGTGCTGGAAATACTCAGGTCTGGCAGCATCTGTGGAGAGAGAATCAAAGTTAACCTTTCGTCAGACTTCAATGTCCGTCACTAACAGTAACTCGGTAGCACCACTACTGACCGAGCTGGCCGAGTCCTAAAGGACATAGCTGCTAGACTGGGTCTGCGACAGGTGGTGAGGGAACCAACAAGAGGGAAAAATATACTTGACCTCATCCTCACCAATCTGCCTGCCGCAGATGCATCTGTCCATGACTGTATTGGTAGGAGTGACCACCGCACAGTCCTTGTGGAGACAAAGACCCGGCTTCACTGAGGATACCCTCCATCGTGTTGTGTGGCACAGCCACCATGTTAAATGGCATAGATTTCGAACAGATCTAGCAATGCAAAACTGGGCATCCATGAGGCGCTGTGGGCCATCAGCAGCAGCAGAATTGTATTCAACCACAATCTGTGACCTCATGGCCTGGCATATTCCCCCTGCCATCAAGACGGGGGACCAACCCTGGTTCAATGAACAGTGCAAGGGGGCTTGCAAGGAGCGGCACCAGGCATACCTCAAAATGAGGTGTCAACCTGGTGAAGCTACAACCCAGGACTACTTGCATACCAAACAGTGTAAACAGCATGTGATAGACAGAGCTAAGCGATCCCATAACCAACGGATCAAATCTAAGCTCTGCAGTCCTGCCACATCCAGTTGTGAATGGTGGTGGACAATTAAACAACTAAGAGGAGGAGGTGGCTCCACAAATATCCCCATCCTCAATGATGGGGGAGCCCAGCACATCAGTGCGAAAGGTGAGGCTGAAGATTTGCATCCATCTTCAGCCAGAAGTGCCGAGTGGATGATCCATCTCGGCCTCCTCCTGAAGTCCCCAGCATTACAGATGCCAGTCTTCAGCCAATTCGGTTCACTCTGCATGATATCAAATAACAACTGAAGGTACTGGATACTGCAAAGGCTATGGGCCCTGACACCATTCCGGCAATAGTACTGAAGACCTGTGCTCCAGAACTTGCCACGCCTCTAACCAAGCTGTTCCAGTACAGCTACAACACTGGCATCTACCCAGCAATGTGGAAAATTGCCCAGGTATGTCCTGTCCACAAAAGCAGGACAAGTCCAACTCGGCCAATTACCGCCCTATCAGTCTACTCTCAATCATCAGTAAAGTGATGGAACGTGTTGTTGGCAGTGCTATCAAGCGGCACTTGCTTAGCACCTGCTCACTGATGCTCAGTTTGGGTTCCACCAAGGCCACTCTATTCCAGACCTCATTACAACCTTGGTTCAAACATGGAATAAAGAGCTGAACTCAAGAGGTGAGGTGAGAGTGACTGCCCTTGACATCAAGGCGGCATTAGACTGAGTTGGGCATCAAAGAGCCCGAGCAAAACGGAAGACAATGGGAATCAGGGGGAAAACTCTCTGCTGGTTGGAGTCGTACCTAGCGCAAAGGAAGATGGTTGTGGTTGTTGGAGAGCAATCATCTCAGCTCCACTGGAGGAGTTCCTCAGGGTAGTGTCCTACGTCCAACCAACTTCAGCTGCTTCATCAATGACCTTCCTTCAATCATAAGGTCAGAAGTGGGGATGTTCACTGATGATTGTGCAATGTTCAGCACCATTCATGACTCCTTAGATACTGAAGCAGTCTGTGTAGAAATGCAGCAAGTCCTGGACAATATCCAGGCTTGGGATGATAAGTGGCAACTAACATTCGTGCCATGCAAGTGCCAGGCAATGACCATCTCTAACAAGAGAGAATCTGACCATCTCCCCTTGACATTCAATAGCATTATGATCGCTGAATACCCCACTATGAACATCCTGGGGGTTACCATTGACCAGAAACTGAACTGGAGTAGCCATATAAATACCATGGCTACAAGAGCAGGTCAAATGCTAAGAATCTTGTGGCAAGTAACTTACCTCCTGACTCCCCAAAGCCTGTCCACCATCTACAAGGTACAAGACAGGAGTGTGATGGAAAACTCTCCACTTGCCTGGATGAGTGCAGCTCCAACAACACTCAAGAAGCTCGACATCATCCAGGACAAAGCAGCCAACTTGATTGGTACCCCATCAACAAACTCCCTCCACCACCGACTCACAGTGACAGCAGTGTGTGTCATTTACAAGATGCATTGCAGGAAAGCACCAAGGCTCCTTAGGCAGCACCTTCCAAATCCGTGACCTCTACCACCTGGAATGACAAGGGCAGCAGATGCATGGGAACACCACGACCGGCAAGTTCCCCTCCAAGTCACACACCATCCTGACTTGAAACTTTTTTGCCATTCCTTCACTGTCGCTGGGTCAAAATCCTGGGACTCACTCTCTATTAGCATTGTGGGTGTACCTACACCACATGGACTGCATGGCTCACTACCACATTCTCAAGGGCATGAGGAATAAATGCTGTCCTTGCAACGAAGTCCACATCCCAGGAACACAAAAAAAAAACCTCTTGTTAATGTTTAGTTACTATTTAAACCCCTGTCATTCCCTCTGAGCAATGTGTTGGATTACACTAAGTGCAGTTTAAACAAAGCTGCAGGTCAGAGTGGAAATGAAAACAACATGGCAAAAGCTAACAACACAGAAGGACCATTCCTGTTACATAATAGAGTGCTGTAACAGCGCCACCACATTATACTGGCAACTGTGTATGCAGGCAAGTTTTGTTTGCACAAACAGCATGTTGTAAGCAGTAGGACTGTAAATGTGGGGTGACACAATTTTGTAAAAAAACAATAACAGTAATTATATCTGAATAGAGCTGTGGAGGAGCAGTGGGATTTGAGGATACAAGTTCATAGGACATTAAAGAGCTTAGATTGATAAAACTGTAAAAACAGCAAATGGAATTCAGTTTTTAACATGAGGTATAGATAATAAAAGCTGAGAGGTAAGGATGAGTTTATATAAAAACCTTAGTAAGACCTTGGTTTGAAAACTGTGCAATAATGGTTCCACACTATAGGAAGGGTAGTGATAGTTTAGATAACCTACAGTGAAGACTCACTAGGATCCAGCCTGATATATAGCAGTGAATCTCACTGGGGTACAGTTCCCCTGGCAGTGACTCTCGCTGGGATACAGTTTCCCTTGGCAGTGACCCTCACTGGGGTACAGCTCTCATGGCAGTGACTCTCACTGGGATATAGTTTCCCTTGGCAGTGACTTTCACTGGGGTACAGTTCCTCTGGCAGTGACTTTCACTGGGGTACAGTTCCTCTGGCAGTGACTTTCACTCGGGTAGAGTTCCTCTGGCAGTGACCCTCACTGGGGTACAGTTCCTCTGGCAGTGACTCTCACTGGAATACAGTTTCCCTTGGCAGTGACCCTCACTGGGGTAGAGTTCCTCTGGCAGTGACCCTCACTGGGGTACAGTTCCTCTGGCAGTGACCCTCACTGGGGTACAGTTCCTCTGGCAGTGACTCTCACTGGAATACAGTTTCCCTTGGCAGTGACCCTCACTGGGATACAGTTCCTCTGGCAGTGACCCTCACTGGGATACAGTTCCTCTGGCAGTGACCCTCACTGGGGTCCAGTTCCTCTGGCAGTGACCCTCACTGGGATACAGTTCCGCTGGCAGTGACTCTCACTGGGATATAGTTTCCCTTGGCAGTGACCCTCACTGGGGTACAGTTCCACTGGCAGTGACCCTCACTGGGGTGCATTTCCTCTGGCAGTGATTCTCACTGGGGTACATCCTCTGGCAGTGACTCTCACTGGGATACAGTTCCGCTGGCAGTGACCCTCACTGGGATATAGTTTCCCTTGGCAGTGACCCTCACTGGGATACAGTTCCACTGGCAGTGACCCTCACTGGGGTGCATTTCCTCTGGCAGTGATTCTCACTGGGGTACATTTCCTGTGGCAGTGACTCTCACTAGGGTACATTTCCTGTGGCAGTGATTCTTGCTGGCTTTCTTTTTGTTTCAATTTTCGATTTGAATGAACATTAAACTGCTGCATTACATTACTGTTGCATTGTGTTGTTTCAGGGGTTGAGAAGCTATTTTTGAGAAAAAGCATGAATGATTCTACTGAGGAATGGCTTGTATCACTGCAGAGTCAAGTGGAGTCACTCACTACGGAAAACCAGAAGCTTCAAGGGAGGTTGCAGGTAATGAACTCTGAAAACGTGGGCCATGTTATTGATCCTCCCATGATGGATCGGAGAGGATTGAAGGGAGGGGTTAAAAATGAAAGAAACTTGCAGTGTACACACCTGCAGCCATTTTCAACTGGCAGGTTTTGAGGCTTGCAAGTATGCAGTAGAGAGCCGGGACATTTCATTAACATATTTAAATCAGGGTCTCGCATTGTAATTGAGCCTGATTTGAATTTAACAGTTGCCACTTGGGTTTCCCAGGGTTTAGGAAACCTGGCAATGAAAGGAAGGTGGGAGCTGCCAGCTTAATTAGGTAATTGCCTTTTCCAGCACTCCTTACGGTCCAGGAGGAATAGGAATGCTCCCCCCAGCCTTTAAGGAAGCCGTTACCCTTCCCCCTATTGATTGTGGCCTCTCTCTCCCTCCTGCCATGATTGCAGCCCTCCCTGGCCCACCATAGTAGAATTCCTTTCCCTGCCACAATCATAGCTGACCTCCCTACTCCAAGCACCAATGTCTGGTCTCCCCAGTGATAGTGTTTCTCTCCCACCCCCACAAGCCCTGATCTCTGTTTGCCAGACACCGTCCCCGAGTGTTCCAGGCTGCAGTCTCCTGCCACTGGTTTTTCTGCCTGACCAAAGGCCAGCCTGTCAATTTTGCTGGCTGGGAAATGAAAGAATAACATTATAATGAGGTCCTGCCATTAGTGTTGGAAGAATGGAAAGGTAACTGGATATATTTGATTCTAAAAGCCTTTAGACAAGGTCTTCAGTTGTCATTCTTAAAGAGTTCAGTTCAGTCATTAACAGGACATCGCAAGGGCTAGATTCCCAATTGAAAGGAACTCAAACACGAAAGGTAGCTCTCACCTCTGAGTCAGAAGGTTCTGGGTCCAGATCCCACTCCAGAGCCTTGAACAGAAAATCTAGGCTGACACTCCATTGCGCTACTGAGGGAATGCTGCACTGTCGGAGGTACTTTCTTTTGAATGAGACATTAAACCGAGGCCCCGTCTCAGGTAGAGGGAAAAGATCCCCATGGCATTATTCAAGGAAGAGCAGGGGAGTTCTCCCGGGTGTCTTAGCCAATCAATATTTATCCCTCAACATTACTAAAACAAGATTACCTGGTTATTTTCTGTAGCTGTTTATGGGACATTGCTCTGCATAACTTGGCTGCCGTGTTTCCTGCATTACAACAGTGATTATACATCAGGAATTAATTCATTGTCTGTAAAGCACTTTTGGGATGTTCTGTGCTCATAAAAGGCATTATTTAAAATCAAGCTTTTTCTTATTTTACTGAAGGTTCCCCACAACTTCCTTTATCTCCAGTTTCAAATATTTTTGGATTGAAAGGCAGAATTGCAGTTGTCGTTGGGTCAAGATCCTGAAGAACCAAACACCATCTTGGGAGCTCCATCAGGCTGGGATTTAACGAGGACGTGGTGGCCCCACCCACCTCTGCCGGCCCTGGAAGCTACATTGCTATTTTGCATGTTTTAGGCAATTAATTGCTTGAGGTCGTGGCTTCCACCCCTCTGAGGCAGGATGTCCTGCCTCCAAGAGCTGGTGGCCGATCAGAGGGCTGGCAACTCTTCAGTCCCAGCAGCAACACCGGGAGTAGCGGCTGCTGCTGGGACTGCAGCAGGCCCCGGAACCAGACAGATGGAGGATGGAGAATAAGGTAAGTGGGGTCAGAGCTTGCCAGGGCCAATCAGCCAGACCCTGGCGAGGAGGAGGCGTGTCGATCACGAGAGCAGTAGAGGGTCTTCCAGAGGAAGCACCCCATGCTGCTGGGGGGGAGGGGCGGGGGGGGAACCCTCTGTGGGACATCGGGTGCTCAATCAGGAGGAAATTCCCCCGCCCCCAGCCCACTAGGACACCGCCCAGTTTTACTAGAAGGTGGGAAGAGACCCTTAAGTGGGCATTAAATGGCTACTTAAGCCCTCAATTAGCCTAAGGGCAGGATGCCTACCATCTCCCTACCACTGGTAAGATAACAGTGGGGTGGGTAGGTGACAGGCATGGCATCTTCCACCATTCCACCCAATCATACGGCCCCCCCACTACCCAGCCCGCTCCCGGGGGTGGGTGTGGTGGTGTAAAATTCTGGCCATAGATTCATGGGACTGAATTTTTGTTTGGCTGAGGAACTGGGATCGGAGGTCGTAGAGGCCGCAGTTTCGCATTACTCAGTGGTGTGCCAGCTTTCCTCTGCAGTCCCGCCTCCCAGTGATTTTGGAAGAGGCATGGGACCTGTACACTGGCAACCCACCCGCATGTGGCGGTTCATCAATTCACCATGCAAACTAACCACTTAAGAGGTTGCTAAAGGGCAGAAAGCGATTTTGGTTTGGAGGCATGGGAACCACGAAGGGTCACAACCATGTCCCTGTGTAGGAGGCAGCATTGTACTGAGAAGCCAGTCATGGAGGCGGGTCCATTTAACATTGGTGCATAAAAGTGGGAAGGCTCAGAGAACTGCCCATAACTACGCACAACCTCAGTGAACTCTGACATTTGGGCACACATCTCCCACTGCTGCTCCTTGTGTATGACACCAGAGGCTCTGCAACTCTGTCCAGCTGAGCAAGGCTGTGTCTAGCCTCCATCCTATGAGGGGCACTGCCCACAGCTGTCTCTGCCTTCCTCAGCTCCTCTGTGATGTGTTGCTCATCCTGTGCCACCCATTCTAAATGTGCATGCGGCCCCACTGAGGTGAGTGTATCTGCGCTGGTGAAGGGTGCGTGTGAATGATGTGACGGTGCTGGCTTGGTTGCTTCTTCCTCCGTTTAAGAAGACAATGACATCACTTGCTGCTGCCTTGGCTCCCCCTCCACATCTGGCCCTATGGGAGACATAGGAAGTTGGTCAGGACAACTCGTCTATTCCATCATCTGGGCAGAAATGCAGAATTCCATTCCAGCTTATTTAAAGGAATGGAGGAAACTGAGGAGGAGGGAGCTCCATCCCTATCACTTGGAGATGGTAAGGTCATTTCACCCTCTCTTGGACAGACTCCTATCTCTCCATCCCCAACTTCCTGATGGACCACCACCTTGGCAATGTCATGGGCCTCCTCTCCATTGATCTTTGAACAGCAAGTTGGGGCACTATACCACCTGACCAAGCCCATTCTCTGGAGTTGTGAGCTCATTTCTCCTACAAGGTCAAGAGCAAGAGAGTAAAGACCATGTTGCCCTCCCTCATAACTTCCAGTGGGTCAGACATGTGTGATTTCAATGCTGCTTCCTCCACAAGTGATTGAGGTGTGAGATTTGCCACCGGCTCACTAGTGCTCCGGGCCACACATCTTTTCAATGTTCCGGGACACTATGTGCCCTCAGGCTGCTCAGCTCCTGGGTGATTTGGTCACAACACAAATATAGGAACATAAGAAGATAGGAACAGGAGTAGGCCATTCAGCCCCTCGAGCCTGTCCCGCCATTCAATGAGATCATGGCTGATCTGCGCCTAACTCCAAATACCTGCCTTTGGCCCATATCCCTTAATATCTTTGCTTAACAAAAATCTATCTCAGATTTAAAATTAACAACTGTTTTAGCTTCAACTGCTGTTTGTGGGAGAGAGATCCAAACCTCTACTACCCTTTGCGTGAAGAAGTGCTTCCTAACATCTCTCCTGAACGGTCTGGTCCTAATTTTTAGACTATGCCCCCTAGTTTTAGAATCTCCAACTGGTGGAAATAGTTTATCTTTATCTAGCCTGTCTTTTCCTGTTAATATTTTGAAGACTTCGATCATATCACCCCTTAACCTTCTAAATTCTAGTGAAAACAGGCCTAATTTGTGTAATTTCTCCTCGTAACTTAACCCCTGTAGTCCAGGTATCATTCTTGTAAACCTACATTGCACTCCCTCCAAGGCCAATATATCCTTCCTAAGGTGTGGTGCCCAGAACTGCTCACAGTACTCCAAGTGGGATCTAACCAGGGTTTTGTGCAGCTGCAGCATAACCTCTGTGTCTTTATACTCCAATCCTCTAGATATAAAGACTAGCATTCCTTTAGCCTTTTTGATTATTTTCTGCACTTGCTCGTGGCATTTTAAAGATCTATGCACTTGAACCCCCAAGTCTCTTTGGACATCCACTGTACTTAACCTCTTCCCATTTAGAAAGTACCCTACTCTATCCTTTTTTGGTTCAAAATGGATAATCTCACACTTGCCCGCATTGAAATCCATCTGCCACAGTTTTGCCCACTCACTTAGTCTGTCAATATCTCTTTGCAATTTTATGCTATCATCTAGACTGTCTACAATGCCACCTAACTTTGTATCATCAGCAAATTTGGATATATGACTTACTATGCCATCATCCAAGTCGTTAATGAATAATGTGAATAATTGAGGCCCCATCACAGATCCCTGTGGGACACCACTAGTTACATTATGCCAATCGGAGTACTTGCCCATTATCCCCACTCTCTGTTGCCTACCACTCAACCAACTTTCTAACCATGTCAATAATTTGCCCTCAACTCCATGGGCTTCTACCTTAGTTAACAGTCTCTTATGTGGGACCTCATCAAATGCCTTCTGGAAGTCCATATAAATAACATCCATAGACATTCCCCTGTCCACTACCTTAGTCACCTCCAAAAAATTCAATGAGATTTGTCAGGCATGACCTTCCCGTCATGAATCATGCTGGCTGTCCCTGATTAACTGTCACCCTATCCTTGAGTATAGACTCCAGCAACTTGCTAACTGGTCTGTAATTTCCTTGGTTCCCCCTTTCACCCTTCTTAAAAAGTGGAGTGACATGTACAACTTTCCAATCCAGAGGGACCACTCCTGAATCTAGGGAACTCTGAAAGACTATAGTTAGGGCATCTACAATGTGCTCCCCTACTTCCTTTAACACTCTCGGATGGAAACCGTCAGGTCCTGGGGATTTCTCACTCTTTAGTTCCATTAATTTCCTTGTTACTGATGTTTTACTTACGTTAATTGTATTCAGTCCCTGTCCCCTATCAGCTATTAATTTTTTTCGGGACTTCTGGCAAGTTATCCTCCTTTTCAATTGTAAATACTGAGGCAAAGTAATTGTTCAACATTTCCCCATTATCAATGATAATATCTCCAGTTTCAGTTTTTAGTGGGCCTGCATTGCTCTTGACCACCCGTTTTCCCTTTATGTAACTATAAAATTTCTTCTTATTGATTTTGATGTCCCTTTCAAGTTTCCTTTCATAATCTCTTTTAGTAGCTCTTATAAGCTGCTTTGTGACTCTTTGCTGGTCTTTGTTTCGATCCCATTCGGCCGGATCTGTGCTGCGTTTTGCATTTTTGCAAGCCATTTCTTTTTGTTTTATGCTATCTCTAATCTCTTTAGTTGTCCATGGCTGTTTTTTCTGTGAAGTAGAGCTTTTTCCTCTCAGGGGTATATACTCGCTCTGTATTTCGTTAAATGTTTCTTTAAATATTCTCCACTGTTCTTCAGTCCTTTGACTCATTAACAGATCTACCCAGTTTACCGTGGACAGTCTCTGTCTCATCCCGGTAAAGTCAGCCTTACCCAAGTCTAAAATTCTAGTAGCTGATTCGTGTTTTTCACTTTCAAACGCTACCTTGAATTCGATCATATTGTGATCACTATTTGATAAATGTTCACGCAGTTAGGCTATTAATTAAATTTGGCTCATTACTTAGAACTACATCTAATATTGCCTGTCCCCTTGTTACATCGAGGACATAGTGCTGTAGGAAACTATCCCAGACACATTCCAGAAATTCACTACCTTTCTGACAGGTGCTAGTCTGCCTCTCCCAATCTATGTGTAAGTTAAAATCCCCCATTAATACTACTCTGCCTTTGTTACACACTTGCCTAATTTGTGGACTTATACAATCTAACACCTCAGAACTGCTACCAGGGGGTCTATACACAACACCTATTACAGTTTTAGATCCTTTTCTGTTCCTCAATTCCACCCATAAGGTCTCCACTGGATGCTTTCCCCTCATTATATCCTCCCTCACCAATGAGGTGATACTATTTCTAATCAGTAAGGCTACTCCCCCACTCTGCTATTTTCCCTGTCCCTCCTGTAAACTTTATAACCAGGTATATTTAGTTCCCAATCCCGACCATCCTGCAGCCACATCTCTGCAATGGCCACCACATCATAATTTTCCATTTGAATTTGCGCCTGCAGATCAACTAGTTTATTCCTTATACTCCGTGCATTTGTATGTAGAACTCTTATTTGGGCTATACCCCCTAACCTGTCCCTCAGCACTGATGCTTTATTCGCCTGTTTATTATTTCTCTCTTCTGGTTTAACCAGTATATTTCTTGCAGTTTGGTAACAATCAGCCTGACCACTAACCTGCACTCCTACCTTCTCCTTTAACATCTTGTTTTTCCACGCAACTGAACCCCCCCCCCCCCCCACTATTTAGTTTAAAGCCCTGTCTACAGCCCTAGTTATACGATTCGCCAGGACTCTGGTCCCAGCATGATTCAGGTGCAGCCCGTCCCATCGGAACAGCTCCCTCCTTCCCCAGTACTGGTGCCAATGTCCCATGAATTCAAACCCATTTCTCCCACACCAATCTTTGAGCCATGCATTTACCTCTTTAATCTTATTAACCCTTTGCCAGTTTGCTCGTGGCTCAGGTAGTAATCTGGAGATTATTACCTTTTTGGTTCTGCTTTTTAATTTAGCCCCTAGCTGCTCATATTCCCTCAACAGAACCTCTAACCTCGTTATACCTATATCGTTGGTACCTACGTGGACGATGACAACTGGATCTTTCCACTCCAAGTTCCTCTGCAGCCCAGATGAGATATCCTGAACCTTGGCACCAGGTAGTCAACAGAGCCTTTGGGACTCTCGATCCTGGCCACAGAGAACAGATTCGATGCCCCTAACTATACTATCCCCGATTACGACTGCATTTCGCTTTTTTCCCTCCACTTGAATGGCTCACTGTACCACGGTACTGTTGTCAGTTTGCTCATCCTCCCTACAAATGCAGTCGTGTCATCTGGCTGCTGCAATGCACTCACCTTGCCAGCCCTCAGAAGGTCATTGAAGGGCTTGCAGCACTGTACCCACGTCCTGGCAACAACACTATGACTGCTCACTTCATGAGCTACCTCCAGCCATGCCTGCTTCATCTGGCTTGCTGGCCTTCTGCCGCTCTCTGGGAAAAGAACACTGTCGTTCAACCACCGCCTCCAGAAGAACCTCAAAGGACATGTCTGAAAATTGTGAGGCTGCCCTTACTTGGGAGCCTGTTGGGCTGCTGGCTCGCTGCTATACTCTCTCTTCCATTCTTCAATAACCCTGTGCCCACACAATAATGGCTACCATTGGCCCTTCAGATCGGGCCTGCCTCGTCCAGCTCCCGCTTCCTCAGCGTGTCCGTCAAATCTAATTGGATGTCGGATGTGTCATGTGGTCACTAATTGACCATCTCATTGAAAATTATGTCAGCGGTCATGTGCCAATGTGGAATGGGGTTGGCACCCAGAAAAGGTCCCAATGTCGGGGTCCTGACCCCAAAACAATAGTGCAGCCCATAGACTCTTACAACACAGTAGGGGGTCTTTTGACTCAATATCGCTGTGTCGGTCTTTGAAAGAATTGTTCAATTTAGTCCCATACCCCAGTGTTTTCCCCATAACCCAGCAAATTAGTTCTTTTCAAATACATGTCCAATTGTCTTTTGAAAGTTCCTATGGAAATTAAATCCACCTTTCAGGCAGTCCATTCCTGACCTTAACAACCCTCTGTGTGAAAAAAAATTCCCCTCTAATTCTTTTGCAAATAATTTTATATATATGACCTCTGGTTATCAACCCACGTGCCAGGGGAAAGTGTTTCTCCTGACTTGCTCTCTCAAACCTCCTCATAATTTTCAACACCTCAAACATTGTCTCCCCTTAACTTATCTGCCCCAAGGAGAACAATCCCAGCTTCTCCAAACTCTCCATATAGCTGATATCTTTCATCCCTGGTATCATCCTGTGAAGTCGCCTCTGTACCCTCTCCAAGGTCTTGACATCCTTCCTAAAGTGTGGTGCCCAGAACTGTACTCCACACTCCACACTCCACCTGAAGCCTAACCAGTGATTTATAAAGGTTTAGTATGATTTTCTGATTTTTATATTCAATGCTCCTATTTACAAAGCCAAGCATACCAAAGGCTTTCTTAACGGGCTTATCAATTTGTCCCGACACCGTTAAGAATTTGTGAATATGCACCCAGGTTCCTGTGTTCTTGCACCCCTTCACACTTATCCGCATTATATTGCAACTGGCATGTGTCTACCCATTTCACCGGTCTATCTGTATCCTCCTGAAGTCTGCTACCATCATGCTCGTATTTACGACATTGCCAAGTTTTGTATTGTCTGCAGACTTTGAAATTAGTACGCACAATACCCAAGTCTGGGTCAGTCATATATAACAAGAAAAGCAATGGTCTGAATACCGACCCCTGGGCAACCCCATTGAATACTTCCCTTCAGTCCAAAAAACATTCAGTCTACACAATTCTCTGCCTTCTATCTCCTAACCAATTTACGTATCCAACTTACCACTGTCCCATGTGCGACTATTTTCTGAATAAGTTTCTTATACTGGTACTTCATAAATACATTTTGAAAGACTACTGTACTCTCTGTTACTTCATTGAAAAACTTAATCAGGTTAATCAGACACGGTTTGCCTTTAAAAATATGTGCCGGCTGTCCTTTATTAACCTGTGCTGCTGCAAGTAAGAATTAGTTTTTTCCTTGACATGGAGATTTCCCACCACTGACATTAAACTGATTGGCCTTTAGTTGCCAAGTTTCTCCTCCCCTTTTTTGAACAGGGGTGTAACGTTTGTAATCTTCCAGTCCTCTGGCACCACTCCAATATCCAATGAGGATTGAAAGATTGTGGCCAGAGTTTATTCTATCTTCACCCAAGCTTCCCATAGCAACCAAGGTTGCATCTCCTGTGGAGGAGGATGAGTCCTGGACCCTGCTAGAGAAGAAATAGTCAGGGGAAATTTTCCATTTCATTGTGCCTTGGGAAAGCTCAGTTCCTAGGAGCAGTGAGGAGGAAATCGATGCGGGCCCTTGCCCCCATTACACTGCTCTGTCCCTGGGCTTCCTCCATGTCACATAACTGGACCTGTAGCTGGAATGGACACCGGCCCAACATGACCAGGATAATCACTTTCCTTCTTGTGGAGAGATAAAACATTACTCTTATTTCTTGACTGCTCACATCCTTCTTCAGCCTGCAGCTTATGTTATGACAGGCCCATGTCGCATAGCAAGGAGTGACATTCGTTTGCCCCATATTTATGATTTTTTTCTTTTTCCTTTTTCTTTGGTGTGCATGCTTGATGATTGCCTCTGCTGTTTATAGTGTTTGTGAGGTGTAGTCTTCTTGTTGCTGACTCCCATAAACTATCATCCATGTTTTTGTTGCAAGGCCCAAAATCCTTTACCTTTTCTGTTTTCGGTTGCTTTTTTGGGCCGTCGACAAAGGTCTGTAGATTGTGGTTAACTTACAGCCTGGGTTTTCTGGACAGTCAGAATTCATGACATTTCTGTGACTCAAAACAGTCCTGTATCCAATGAGGGTGGGGGGAGGTTTAAAGATATTGTGGGGAGGGTCAGGGACATTGCAGGGAGGGATGCTGATCATGGGAAGAGAAGCATTTATCTTGGGGGACTGTTGGAACCATTGGGAGGTGGTGGCATAGTGCTATTGTCACTAAACTAGTAACCCATAGACCCAGGGTATTGCTCTGGAGACATGGGTTCAAATCCCACCACAGCAAAAGGTGGAATTTGAATTCAATTAATAAGTCTGGACTTAAAAAGCTAGTCTAATGATGGCCATGAAACCATTGTCGATTGTTGTAAAAACCCATCTGATTCACTAATGTCCTTTAGGGAAGGAAATCTGCTGTCCTTACCTGGTCTGGCCTACATGTGACTCCAGACCCACAGCAATGTGGTTGACTCTTACATGCCCTCTGAAATGGCCTAGCAAGCCACTCAGTTGTATCTAACCGCTAGCACTGTGGGTGTACCTCCCCCACATCGACTGCAGCGGTTCAAGAAGGCAGCTCACCACCACCTTCTCAAGGGCAATTAGGGATGGGCAATAAATTCTGGCCTGGCCAGCGATGCCCACATCCCATGAATGAATAAAAAAAAAATCCTTTTCCCCTTGGCCCACAAGCAGTGCTGGATAAGCATTTACCCAGGATCAAGCTTTTCTCATCTCCCTCCAGCTACTGGGTTTCCCAGCTCCTGGAAAACCCAGCCCACAGCTTTTAAATCTAAGTGACTACTGATGTTTGAAGCAGATATTAACATATTTAAATAAATAAATCACCTGTGGAGAGATAAGTTAATCAGCTGCCCCTCTAGCTGGCCTCCGTTAAAACCGGAAATGCGTGTATACGAGATGGCTTGGGGTCAGGTCTCAAATTTTGAAATGTTAACCCTCTCCTACCCACCATGGGGATTAAAATTCAGTTTTTGTCTCCATAGGCCAACCATCTCTTCTGCAAAGCTGGCATTCTGGTATAATAGTATAGAGGTTATGTTACTATATGAGTAATTTAGAGGGCTGGGCTACTAATCCAGAGAATGTGAGTTCAAATCCCACCATGACAGTTTGAGAATTTGAATTCAGTTTAAAACATATTCCTCTGAAATGACCTCAGAAGCTACTCAGTAGCATCAGCACCTTCTCAGGGCAATTGGAGCTGGGCAATAAATATCAGCCTTGGCAGACATCCCAAGAATGAATGATATAAATCTAATGTCCTTTAGGGAAAGAAACCCGCTGGCCTTAGCCAGTGTGGCATTCATACGTCTCCAATCCCACACTAATGTGGTAGTCTGTTAACTGCCCTGTGATGTGACCTAGCAAGCTACTTGGTTGTATTGAACTGCTAGGGATGGGTAATAAATGCCAGTGATGCTTACAACCCAAGAGTGCATTTTACAAAACTCATGAACTCATTTATTTTAAACAGGTTAGCACTGCCAGTTAAGTGATGCTGATTGGAAAATCCAAATTCATGTGTCATAAGTGCTATATTGAGGCTGCCCTTCTGACTTGTCAGCTGTTTACTAACTTGTTGGGTTGGCCTGACTTGAAAAATAAGAAGATTGGAATGACAGAGAGAAGATAGGAACATGCAGGAAGGACTATCCAAAGTGTGCAAAACAGCAGCTTAGTGGGATTGGGATAGGGTTTGGGCCATGCAAAACAGACTTGCAAAGTTACATTGGGGCATTAAACAAACGTTGCCAACTATACCTGGATCCTACAAATGATTCTAAGCAAAGATAACTAACACAGACAATGCATGGTCAATTACAAAGTGAGTTACTAATCAGTATATAAGCTTCAACTTTATCACTCTTGCAATTTTTTTTCAGGAGTTGGAATATTTGCAGAAAGAAGCAAATGAAGGGGAATCATCAGGAAGCCTGGATTTTATCCCAGTTCTTCTCTATGATTCCTTACAAGCGGAGTTTGAGAAGCTGAAGGAACAGTATGAACAGATCCAAGCTACAGTCGTAGAGGAGGTTAACTCAGCAACCTCTGAAAAGCTGGTCTCAATGGAAACATACGAGCAACTAAAGGTGCAACATGAGCAAGAAGTTCAAAAGCTGCAAGAAGCTCTGGATGAGCTCAAGGCCAAGACAGACTCGAAGGTAGAAGTTCCATCCGCAGATGTGAAATCAGAAGAGAAAGACATGGCAGAACACGAGAGCCAAGATATTCAAGAACTCATTAAAAAATTGAAGGAAACCCAAGACAGATATGAGGCAGCAACGACTGAGGTTCAACAACTAGAAGAGCAGATTCAACTGGGAATTCTTTCAGTAGAAGTAAATGAAACTACAAGAAACACAGAGACAATAAAAATGATCACTGAACATGAGTTAGAGAGTGATAAGATGGAACTGCTGCGAGCAGGTAAAGTCAAAGTAGAAGAGGAAAAGGTGAAAGCGTTGGAGGAGAAAGTGAATGAAATGGAGAAGACTTTGACTCACAGTGTCCCTTTGGAAGAGTACAATGAAATGAGAATGTCATTAAATAATTCACTTGAAGAAATTTCTAAAGAGAATTCCCTGCTAATAGAAAAATACAACAAGGCAGAAGATGAGCTCAAAGAACTGAAGAGAAGCCATTTTGGAGAGTCCAATGAAGCATCCAGAGAAATCAAAGAACAGTTAGAAGAGCTGAGCAAAGCCCACAATGAATTGCAGGATAAATGCAGAGAGCTTCAAATACAATATGAAACAAAAGTTGAAGAACTCAGGACAGTACAATCTTTGTATGTCCCAAAAGAGGAGCATGAAGAGGTGAAGGATAAGTTAAGTAAGTCCCTCAGTGAAGCCAACAAACAGCTTTCTGATTTAAAAGTAAAAAACAATGCAATCCAGCAAGAAATCACAAGGATTCAAGATGAGGTGGAACATCAAAGGACGAGTTACATATCTCAGAATGAGCATGTGAAAATGAAGGAATCACTTGAAAAATCCCTGCAGGATGCAAAAGGGATGGTAACTAAAATGAAGGATCAATTGGCCATGAAAGAAAAAGAGATTTCACAGAGACAGGAGGAACTGGAGATAATGAAAGGACAAACTATTCAAAAAGAAGAGCATGAAAAGATTGCGACCTCACTGAAGGCTGAGGTAAATTCTTTGATAATTAAATTAAACGATCTGACCAAGAAACATGAGAAGACCTGCACTGAGGTGTTTCAGGTACAGAGGGAGGCACTCTTTATGAAGAGTGAAAAGAATGCTGCAGAGGAACAGGTGATTGCAGTGCAGAAACAGCTCAACGACTTCAAATCTGAGTCAGAGAAAATCATGGAACTGCATAAACACATCGAGGACTCCGCTGGTCTTGTTAAGGAAAAGGATAAGAAGGTATTGAAAGATTTCACAATCCTTCAAGTCTTCAGCAATGTAGAATCAATATTATCTCATGTATCTGACCGCTCTTAGATGTTTTTGCTGTGCATTCTGAGATTTAATTACCAGTTATTTTTAGTATCGTCTCTTGATGGATGCATGGAATGATGCAGGCCTCTTAGTTAATAAAAATTACTCCTTCTACCAACCATGTGCAATCTATCCAGTGATGGACCAACTGCATTGATTTAATCTCCTGCATAATGATTCCAGTAAATCTCAAGGCTTTGCCGAGTTTCCCTGCTCTGTCATTGGGAACTACACTACAACCTGCTTTTTGAGACCCTTTTCCAAAATGACTTTACCTCACTCACTCTCTCCTTTCCTTCAAGAGCCTCCTAAAAGCCTATCTTTTTGACTGTGCTTCCCTTCTTCCGTTAATGTTTCCCATCTTCTGTGTAGTACCCGATTCCCTCTATTGTGACCTTCTCTGAGATCATCTCCAAAATGAAACCGCTGATTGTAAATTGTTGTTTTAGTCGACGTATTTATAATAATTGTAAGTTTGGCTAATACAAGTGCCAGGTTATTGCAGTGGTAGCACTTTTACCTCTAAGTCCAAAGGCTTCTAGCCTTATTCCTGACTTGAGCCCATGATCAAGACTATACTGTCAGACATGTTGTCTTTTAGATGAGATGTTAAACTGAAGTCTCTTCTGTTTGTTCAAGTGGATGTTAAAGATCCCACAGTCCGATTTGAAGAATAGTGGGAGAGTTTTCCTAGTGTTTCAAGCAAGAAGATCACAAAATAATTAGGAATGAGAATGGCCATTCATCCCACCTTAATGCTTGCACCCAGAATAACTGTAAACTATCTCACATGCACCATTGCTATATCTAATAGTCCCTTAAATGATTCCAGCATTTTTGCTCCATCACTCTGCTCAGGAGTCCATTCTAAGTGTTGATCAATCTCTGTATGAAGAACGACCTTCTCCTGATATCCTAAGTTACCCTTTACTAGTTTGAAATGATGTGCCCTTGTCCTACTCCCACAGTTTAATCTAAACTAATATTTCTGGAATCCATACCAACGTACTGTCTTACATCTGGGTGGAGACTCTAGCAACTAACCCCAAGCTGAGCATCGGTGAGCAGGTTATTGCTGTGTAAGTGCTGCTTGATAGCACTATTGATGACACCTTTCATCACTTTGCTGATGATTGAGAGTAGACTGATGGGAGTGAAATTTGCCAGATTAGCCAGATTTGATTGGATTTGTCTTGTTTTTTGTAGACATACCTGGGAAATTTACCACATTGTCGGGTAGATGCCAGTGTTGTAGCTAATTGGGGAAAACCTTGCCTTAAGTCTTAACCACACACCCATCCCAGAATTGTAACTTTAAATTTAGTTCATTGCAATTGCTCCTTTAATTGAATAACAGAATCCACAGGAAATACTAAGGGCTGGAATTTGTGGAGGAGGCGGGGCTCCTGGTGCCCGGCCAAAATGACAGGGGGGCCCCCGCCTTGGCCTGTTCGTGCACCCCCTGGAGCTATCTCCCGCTGTTTTTCGGTCTAAGTGTCCTGCGCCAAGATCCTGGGAGCAGTGGCCACTGCTGGCATTGCAGAGGCCTTGGACCCAGGCCCAGCACTGGAACCCCGGACATTCGGTAACTGAGGCAGGGTCGCTAGGACCAGTCCGGAAGGCCCCAGGGAGGGGGATTTGGGACACAGTTGTAAAGTCCAGGGGGAGGGGAGGGGCGGTCCTGGGACGTGCATTGTTTCATGGTCGGGGCCTTCCGTGGGCCACAAATTGCCAACAGAGGAGGGACCCCCGCCCACGCTGCTCAAACCTGCCTCATTTTAAAAGGTGCCCTCCCCACATGGCGGAGGCCCCCCCCAGCTGCTGGTTAGATATCAGCGGTAGCAGGAAGAGGCCCTTAACAGGCTGTTAATAGGCCACTTAAGGGCTTCAATTGGCCTTTGGGCAGGAAGGCCGTTGTCGGCCTATTCCGGCCCCTGCAAGATCGCTTGACAATCGGGTGGTGATGGGCCCTCTGCCCCTTGCCACCCATCGTGATTCTATGGGCTGCCCCCACCTCCTACCTCGCCTCATGGGGGCCAATAGGATCCAGCCCTAAAACTTACTGTGCACATTTCAGTGCTTGTTTATTTGCATTGTTCTGTTATGGCGAATTGAGAGAGAAGGAGTCAAGACAGATTTAATTTCTTAGTACAATTTAATTGCAAGACAATTAGTGTTGAGCAAATTGCTCTTGATTACCTTCTACAAAGCTATCAGTTAATGAATTAATGCATTGGGAAATGTTTCTTTCCAGATAGTTACATTCAAGTGTGTATGTCAAATGCCCTTTCACCCCCACCCCCCCCCCCCCCCATGAGAATGGGGAAGTCAGGATATCTTATTATTATAATAAAAGCAAAATACTGCAGATGTTGGAAATCTGAAACAAAAACAAGAAATGTTGGAAATACTCAGCAGGTCCGGCAGCATCTGTGGAGAGAGAAACAGAGTTAATGTTTCAGGTCAGGTCAATCTGTTGAAAGGTAACTGACCGAAAACGTTAACTCGCTTCTCTCTCTACAGATGCTGCTGGACCTGCTGAGTATTTCCAGCATTTCTTGTTTTTGTATCTTATTATTATCTCTGGAATGTTCCTTGCTGCTGGTTTCCTGTTGTAATTCTTTTTTGTAGATAACCGAGCTCTCCAAAGAGGTGTTTAAACTGAAGGAGGCTTTGAACAGTCTGTCGGAGCAGTCCAACACTACAGTGCTACTTCCCAAACCAACTTCCCAAACCCACCAACAGCATGCAGAAACCATGCAGAGGCAGCAGATCAGATTACTACAGCAGCAGCTAGCAGTAAGTAGGGCATTCTGCTGCAGTGGGGGATGGGTAGGAGAATAACACAGGTACAAGAATTGCCAGATGGAGAAGAACCAAGGGTTAATGAGTTGGTCTTCTACCATCCTAGTAGTCACATGATACAACGAGAATGGAGTTGTTAACATAGGAACGGAAGAAGACCATTCAGCTTCATGAGGCTGTTCCACTATTCAGTTAGGTCATGCTTGATCTGTCCCTTAGCTCCCTTTAATCGCCCTTGTTCTAAACTCTTTGATAGGCACCCCCACAAAAATCTATCGCTCTCAGTCTTTGTGTGAAAAAATGCTTCCTTATTTCACTCCTGAATAGCCTGACCTGAAATTTTGTTGACAAATCATAGCAATCAATCTCTACCAATTATTCTGCAATAGACCCAGACATGAGGTGAGCAAAACTTACCATTGGTGGAGAGCTTTGGGAAGCAGAAGCCCAAAGTCACCCGGTCCTCCCAAGTATGTTGCACTGACCATGTCATGTCTCAAATTACTTAAACATTTTATCCCAAAACGTTATTTTCTGAAAGAAATCTATCTAAATTGCATTTGAATGAATGAACTCTATCTGCTTCCACTGTCTCCCCAGTGAGCCTGTTCTATAGATTAACCACTCGTTCACTGAACTAAATACTAGGGCCTATGGTTTTCTGGACAAAATTGTGGAATGCAATTTCCAATAAAATGGTAAAAGTTCTGAGCTGAATTTTGTTCTGCCCTTAGAGGCAGGCACAGAGGGGGGAGGAGGGGTGGGGGTGGGCGTTTGTGGGGGGGGACACAAACAAAATGGCAGGGGTTGGCGTTCCCAATGTTGCCCGGCCCCCTGATGTTTTGTTGGGGTGGGGAAGGCAGAGGATGGCCTACCTGTCACAGGCTAATTGAGGCTTTAAATAATTAACGGAAACCTAAGGGCCTCTTCTCACCTCCACTTCAATTTAATTGAAGATGGAGGGGCTCGCCACCACGAGACATGCCAGGTAAAGCCTAGAGGCCTCCTAGCAGGGTCAGAGGAGTCCCTCCTTTTGGGGGCATTCCAGGGCCTCAGGAGGGCCCCCTCAGCAGCGAGTGTCATGTGAAGACCTCCCCTCAACCTTACCAGCACCACCCCTCCCCCAACCCGTCACGGGGACCTGCCTGAATGCCCCTGGCAACCCCGACCCCATTTTCCTCCCGAGCTCTCCTCCTATATTTGTTGCCAGTACTGCAGAGCTGCAGGCCCTCTGATTGGCTGGCAGGTCTTGGAGGCAGGAGCTCGTCTCCGAAAGGGATGGTTTCCCCGACAGCAGGCAGTTAATTGGCTGCCCACCATTAAATAGCTGTGGGGGTTCGACAGAGGGCCAAGGTGGGGTCTCCCCGCTGCTGCTAGGACCCCCATCACCAGAATAAAATCCAGCCCTCTGAATCTTCTGTGATAAACATTATATCTGATTTATTCACTCACTCTAAACTAATTACCCTGATGCCAGTGACTAACAGGATGAATGGATTAAATCCCAGCTTCCCCATTCTCTCCATAGAAATGAAGTTCCTCATCCCTGGCACCATTCTAGTAAATCTCCTCTGCACCCTCCCCATGGCCTTGAAATCCTTCCTGAGGTGTGCCCAGAATTAGACATAAGCCTGCCAATTGTGGTTTGTGCCAAGTGGCATGGGAGAGGTGAAGTAAGAGATATAAGGGCATGGTGGAGGGAAGAGATGGTGGTGGCGTTCAGGCAGAAGAAAGGTTGTAGATGTAGGTAAGTGCTGTTAGGGAACTGGATAGTCAAATAGCAAGTTAGAACCCTCTTTGACCAGAGTGCAGCATGAAGGCTTAGTTGTGCAAGTGTTGTTTTAAGTGGGTGATGAGTATGCTGGTACCAAGGGTGGGCATAACAGTGTCTCGTCTGTTACCTTACCAGGTCTGCTGAGGGCATTGAACTTTTCCTGGTCCTGTTTTACTATCATGTGATGAAGGAGTTGGCACTCAGTGCCAGTACCTTCTCTTTTAGCTGGCACACGAGCTACATTTCTGGGTGGGTTGGTGGCTCCCTCTCACAACCAGAAGACTCTGCCTCTTTTCTTCGAATTCCTTGAGGAAGGTTTGGAGATTCCAAGTTAGTGAAATTCTGCTTTCTTCTCTGGTTTGGTGCCCTGACCAATATAATAAAAATATTGCAGTGAAGTTATTTGGAAGTGAAGTGAAAGAGCCAAATACTAATCCTCTTTTACCTGGATGCACCCTCTCCCCCTGCTGAATATTGTAGGCTGTACTGTGCTATTAAAGGCTGCACAGGAGTTTCTTACACCCATTTTACACCAATTGACTGCACTAATAGGAATGCAAATGAGCAAACCCAAAAACTTGTGTGCAACTTTGTCTACTGGCCACTGGTGGGCGCTTTTTTTTAAAAAGGGCAGCAGTGGCTTAATCCATTTTGAGGAAATTCTCGGCCAATTTGTCACAAAATGTCATTGTTTGGAAATGCTCCAGTAAAAATGGGTCTGTTGTTCTTGACAGCAAGCAGAGAGCGACCATAGAGCCATTGTGACTATTTATCGATCACATCTCCTTTATGCGGTTCAGGTAAGAAGCTCAATGTCAAGATCACATTTCTGACAGTTTACTCGCCAGAGACCAGTTGGATCTGGAGCATGAGTTGATTGAGAATGAGCACTAAAGAGATTTATGGTGGCTTCAGTGGCTTCTGTTTGTGATGTATACTCTCCACTGAGGACAAACACCCTGGTACACACTTTCATTTTTGCACATTTCCACGTATTTTGTTGGCTTATGGTTCCCGCTCCCTGACATCATCTCCATTCCCTTAGGCTTTGACTTTCTGGGAAGTCAGGTGATGGCCTGCTCCTGGCCTACCACCAATGAAGCCTGTCCATTGTCAGGAGGCGAGTGACAATGGCCTGGTGGAGATTCCCAATCCTATTTTCTTTCCTCTCCGACTATGGGTTTGTAAATTGAAGAAATTGTACCCAAGAGCTGACAGATATCTTACAGCTTAATGAATGCTCCATCAATGCTGCTTCCGAAAGTAAAAACAAAACTGAGAATGCAGCAGTTCTGGGATTTTACTAAAGGAAAATGCTAAAAAAAATGCAGGTCTGTCAACATCTGGAAACAAAACGTAGGTTAACATTTTGGATATTTGAACTGTTGTTGGCAAGGGTAGTGTTGGCATATTCCTGGAGATTTCATTACATGACCTCCCCCCACCAACTGTCCCACCCAATCAAATTGCCTCCTTTTCCATCTCTACTACTCTTATAATGAATAAATGAAAGTTCAAAGAAAGTGAGAAGAATACACAATTTGTTTTTCAATGCCTCTATGATGTTTCTCCCAGTTGTTGCGTGCAGCAGTCTCCAGGAAATTAAGCTTTAATTTCTTGGGACTCCTGGAGGGTTGGCAAATCAAAGCAAGGATGATTTCCAAGTGGCTGGGAGTTCCTCAGAGAAGGAAGATAGAATGTACAGTACTTGCGTTAATATTATGAGTGTTGTACGACACAAAACATCAAAGTATCTGCAGCAGCTCTTTTGTTATTGACATAGAATGGAGGTCTGGCATAAGCACTAGCAACTCTTGTGGTGCTGCCCCTGTCATAATCCAGCAATGGATGGGCAACCCTCAATGCTGGACAGGGAGAACTCTCCAACGTGCTGGAGACCAATCTTACTACTGGTCTGCCTGGCTTTGCCTGCACTGAGTTGGGAACAGCAGATGACGTTATCTCAGCCACTTACACTGTCACTGGTAAAAGAAGAAAAGCAATAAAGGAATAACTTAAATCAAAACAGAAAGTGCTGGAAATACTCAGCAGGTTCGGCAGCATCTGTGGCGAGAAAAACAGAGTTAATGTTTCAGGTCTGTGTGACCCTTCATCAGAGCAGAACAAAAGAAATAACTTTCATTCGCACAGCACCTTTCATGACCTCAGAATGTTCCAAAGGGCTTTACAGCCAATTAAGTACTTTTTGAAGTGCAGTCTGTTGTAATGTAGGAAACGCAAAGCCAATTTACACACAGCAAGCTCCCACAAACAGCAATGAGATAATGACCAGACAATCAGATTTATTAATGTTGGCTGAGTGATAAATATTGGCTAGGAGACTGGGGAGACCTTCACTGCTTTTCTACAAAATAGCCCTGTGAGATCTTTTGCTTCCACCTGAGAGAGTAGACAAGGCCTTGATTTAATATCTCATCCAAGCAACAGCATCTCCTACCGTGTAGCACTCCCACACTGCTTCACTGGATTGTTAGCCAATATTATGAGCTCAAGTCTCTGAAGTGGGATTTAAACCTAGAATCTTTTGAGTCAGAGGAAAGAGTACAACCCATTGAGCTATGGTATGCAAGTATAGACTTGATAATGCACTGAAGTTACTGGGAGTGAGCCAAACCTTTTGTATTTCTATGTAAACTCCTTTAGTTTTAAAGTTGTGCATGCATGGGTAAGAGGAAATCCTGGGGCTAAGAGACAGAGAACTCCATTACTCATCAAAATAAAAGCAAAATACTGCAAATGCTGGAAATCTGAAATAAAAACAGAAAGTGCTGGAATTACTCAGCAGGTCAGGCAGCATCTGTGGAGAGAGATGGTACCGATGCACAGTGGCAGCAGTGTGTACCATCTACAAGATGCACTGCAGCAATGCACCAAGGCTCCTTAGACAGCACCTTCCAAACCCGCGACTTCGACCAACTAGAAGGACAAGGGCAGCAAATGCATGGGAATACCACCACCTGCAAGTTGCCCTCCAAGTCGCACACCATCCTGACTTGGAACTATGTCGCCGTTCCTTCACTGTTGCTGGGTCAAAATCCTGGAACTCCCTTCCTAACAGCACTGTGGATGTACCTACCTCACATGGACTGCAGCGGTTCAAGAAGGCAGCTCACCACCACCTTCTCAAGGGCAATTAGGGATGGGCAATAAATGCTGGCCTATCCAGAGACGCCCACATCCCATGAATGAATAAAAAAAACAGAATTAACGTTTCAGGTCTGTGACCTTTAATCGGAACAGGCCTGAAAGGTCACAGACCTGAAACGTTAACTCTGTTTCACTCTCCACAGATGCTGCCTGACCTGCTGAGTAATTTCAGCACTTTCTGTTTTTATTCCATTACTAATCACTCTGCTTATAATGTAACTCAAAACTCTGAAACTTGGTATAAAAAGGAAACTGAGGTGAGACTTATCACTGGTAAAATTACCTGATTTGTTGTGTTCCTTGTTGCAGGGTCAGATGGATGAAGATGTCCAAAATGTCTTACTTCAGATCTTAAAAATGCACAAACATCACGAGAAGGCCATGTGACACTTTTTAAGATGGCAACAATGGTATTTTAATGATAATGAGCTAGTTCTCACCCCTGACGTCAAGTTTCAAACTATTTAATACTTTTTTTCTTTTTCCTTTTTCCTTTTTTCAAGAGCTGTTAAGAGAAACAGAGAAATAGGCTCTGTGGTGTTGCACTTATTTTATCGAATGGTCAAGGTGTGAAGATGAAAGCAGTCTGAAGAAAGAGGCAGTTCTAGTTGCAGGCCTACACTGAGTGTACTGGTGTGGACTCTGAACCAATAAAGTGGAAATACTTCAATTTTATGTTGCTCTTTTATTAACACTTGAAGCTTCTGCATCCACTTTTCTGTCTTGACCATTCTTGGGTGCTGGATGGTAAGTCGCCTTGGAAGTTGTTTGATGATGAATGGGAGGACATGAATTGATGGGGACCAATGGGGAAATATGCCAGGGGTGGTTGGTTGTTTGGTTGCTGACTGCTTTGTGTCAATGCCATTGGGAAGGAGAACAGAAAGTGTGGCCGTTGTATTTCCTTGTGACATGGGTCCACTGGAGCAACCGTAAGTGAACCTTAATAAGGCCATCCCTGCCATCCTGAGTAGCAATGTGAGCAGCTGGGGTTGCACTGCCCTCATCATCCTCTTCCTTTTCTTCCTCCTCTCCCTCCAAATCATCCAGGACATGAGCTCTTGGCTGTTCTTCCTACAGATCCAGACCTCACTGCTGCACAATGTTGCGCAGAGCACAGCACACCAGGACCATCCTGGAGGCCCTGGCTGGTGCGTACTGAAGGATGCCTCCAGATTTGACTAGACACCAGACGTGCATCTTGAACATGCCAATGGCCTGTCAATCACATATCTGGTAGTCATATGGCATTCATTATGGTGCTGTTGGGTTTCAGTGGTTGGGATTCTGAGAGATATCATCAGGCAAGTTTGAATAGGAACATAGGAGTAGGAGGCAAGTCAGCCCATCGAGCCTGCCCCACCATTCAATACGATCATGGCTGATCTTTTACTTCAATGCCTTTTTCCCACACTATCCTCATATCCCCGTATGTCATTTGTATTTAGAAATCTGTCAATCTCTGCTTTAAACATACTCAATAACTGAACTTCCACAGTCCTCTGGAGTAGAGAATTCAAAAGATTCACAACCCTCTGAGTAAAGAAATTTCTCCTCATCTCTGTTCTAAGTGGCTTCCCTCTTACTTTGAAATTGTGTTCCCTGGTTCTAGACTCCCCAAGCAGGGGAAACATCTTAGCTACATCTACCCTGTCTATCCCTTTAAGTATTTTGTAGGTTTCAATGAGATCACCTCTTATTCTTCGAAACTCTGAAGAATGAGTTATAAAGAGAGATTGGAGAGGCTGGGTCTGTTTTCCCTGGAGCGAAGGAGGCTGAGAGGGGACATGATAGAGGTATATAAAATTATGAGAGGGATAGATAGGGTAGATAGCCAGAATCTGTTTCTCATGGTAGGGGTGACTTAAACTAGAGGGCATAGATTTAAGATGAGTGGGAGGAGATTTAAAGGGGTAAATTTTTCACACAAAGAATAGTGGGTATCTGGAATGAGCTGCCTGAGGAGGTGGTGGAGGCAGGAACAGTAGCAACATTTAAGAAGTATCTGGACAGGTACTTGAATGAGCAAGGCATAGAGGGATATGGAATTAATACAGGCAGGTGGGATTAGTATAGATAGGCATTATTGTCGGCATGGACACGGTGGGCCAAAGGGCCTGTTTCTATGCTGTACGACTCTATGACTCTAATACAGTCCCAGTTTCCCCAACCTCGCTTCATAAGACAGTCCCGCCATCCCGGGAAGAAGTTTGGTGAACCTTCGTTGCACTCCCTCTATGGCAATAGTATCCTTCCTAAGGTAAGGGGACCAAAACTGCACACAGTACACCAGGTGTGGTCTAACCAAGGTTCTATATAATTGAAACAAGACTTCACTACTCCTGTACTCAAATCCTCTTGTGATAAAGGTTAACATACCATTAGACTTCTTAATTGCTTTCTGCACCTGCATGTTAGCTTTCAGTGACTTATTGACAAGGAAACCCAGGTCCCTTTGTACATCTACACTTTCTAATCTCTTACCATTCAAGAAATACTCTGCACCTCTATTCCTCCTACCAAAGTGGATAACCTCACATTGTTCCACAATATATTCCATCTGCCACATTCTTGCCCACTCAATAAGTCTGTCCAAATCCCCTTGAAGCCACTTTTCATCTTCCTCACAACACACCTAGTTTAGTGTCATCTGTGAACTTGGAAATACTACATTTGGTCCCCACATCCAAATCATTGATATATATTGTGCACAGCTGGGGCCCAAGCACTGATCCCTGTGGTACCCCACGAGTGCCAATGTGAGAATGACCCCTTTATTCCTACTCTCTGCTTTCTGCCTGTTAACCAATCCTTAATCCATGCCAGTACATTACCTCCTATCCCATGTGCTTTAATTTTGCTTACTAACCTCCTATGTGGGACTTTGTCAAAAGCCTTCTGAAAATCCAAGTATACCATGTCCACTGACTTCCCTTGATCAATTCTGTTAGTAACATCCTCAAAAAACTCCAACAGGTTCGTCAAACATGATTTCCCATCCATAAATCCATGTTGACTATGCCCAATCGGTTCATTATTATCCAAGTGTCCATTTATCACATCCTTTAGAATAGATTCTAGCATTTTCCCAAAGACTGATGTAAGGCTAACAGGTCTGTAATTCTCTGTTTTCTCTCTCCCTCCCTTCTTAAATAGTGGGGTGACATTTGCGACCTTCCAATCTGCAGGAACCGCTCCAGAATCTATCGAACTTTGGAAGATCACCAATACATCCACTATCTCCATAACTACCTCTTTCAACATCTGGGATGCAGAATATGAGGTCTTGGGGACTTATCAACCTTCAATCCCATTAATTTCTCCAATGCAACCTTCTTACCAAAATTAATTTTCTTCAATTCCTCATTCCTCCTAATCTCTTGGATCTCTAATTCTGGAAGATTTCTTGTATCTTCCTCAGTGAAGACACACAAAGTAATCATTTAGCTTTTCTGCCACTTCTCTATTCACGATTATAAATTCTCCTGACTCTGCTTCTAATGGACCTACATTTGTCTTAGCCAAAAGTTTCCTTTTTACATACCTATCGAAGCTTTTACAGTCCGTTTTTATATTTTTTGCCTACTTACATTCTATTCTATTCTCCCTTTATCAGTTTCTTCATCTTCCTTTGCTGTATTCTAAAATCCTCCCAATCCTAAGATTTACTACTATTTCTAGAACTTTATAGGCCTTTTCTTTTAATCCTATACAATCCTTAACTTCCTTTGTTAGTCACAGTTGACTGCCTTTACTTTTGGGTGTTTTTCTGCCTTGAAGGAATGTATAGTTGCTGTAAACTATGTAATATTTCTTTAAAGACCATCCATTGCCTATGTACTGTCATATCTTTTAATGTATTTTCCCAATCCACCTCATCCAATTTACTCCTCATACCTTCATAATTTCCTTTGTTCAAATTTAACACCCAGACTCAGATTGAATTACCTCACTTTCAAACATAATGCAAAATTCTATCATATTATGGTCACTCATCCTTAAAGGTTCTTTCACAACAAGATTATTAATTAGTCCTTTCTCATTACATAATACTAGATCTAAAATAGCCTGTTTTCTGATCGGTTCCTCAACATACTGCTCTAGAAAACCATCCCTAACACACTCCAGAAACTCGTCCTCCACAGCATTCCTGCTCATTAGGTTTACCCAGTCTATATACAGATTATATGCATTGAACAGGTATTTTGTATCGGTCTTCACAGTGGAGGACATTAATAACATGCCAGTAATTGACAAAGAGACGAACGCAGGTGAGGACCTGGGAACAATCATTATTACGGAAGAGGTAGTGTTGGGCAAGCTAATGGAGCTAAGGATTGATAAGTCTCCTGGCCCTGATGGAATGCATCCCAGGGTACTAAAAGAGATGGCGGGAGAAATAGCAGGTGCACTGACGGTAATTTTCCAAAGCTCGCTGGACTCTGGGGTAGTCCCAGTTGATTGGAAAACAGCAGATGTGACGCCACTGTTTAAAAAGGGAGGTAGACAAAAGATGGGGAATTATAGACCGATTAGCTTAACCTCTGTAGTGGGGAAGATGTTTGAGTCTATTATCAAGGAAGAAATAGCAGGGCATCTCGATAGAAATTGTCCCGTTGGGCAGATGCAGCAAGGGTTCATGAAGGGCAGGTCATGCTTGACAAATCTTTTGGAATTCTATGATGACATTACGAGCAAGGTGGACAATGGGGACCCAGTGGATGTGGTGTACCTAGATTTCCAAAAGGCCTTCGACAAGGTGCCGCACAAGAGGCTGCTGCATAAGGTAAGGATGCATGGCGTCAGGGGTAAAGTATTAGCATGGATAGAGGATTGGTTGACTAACAGGAAGCAGAGAGTGGGGATAAATGAGTGCTATTCTGGTTGGCAGTCACTAGTGGTGTGCCTCAGGGATCGGTGTTGGGACCGCAATTATTTACAATTTATATAGATGATTTGGAGTTGGGGACCACGTGTAGGGTGTCAAAGTTTGCAGATGACACTAAGATGAGTGGCAGAGCAAAGTGTGCAGATGACTGTGAAACTTTGCAGAGGAACATAGATACATTGAGTGAGTGGGCAAAGGTCTGGCAGATGGAATACAATGTTAATAAATGTGAAGTCATTCATTTCAGTAGGAGTAACAGGAAAAAGGATTATTACTTGAATGGTAAAAAGTTGCAGCATGCTGCTATGCAGAGGGACCTAGGTGTCCTTGTGCATGAATCGCAGAAGGTTGGTCTGCAGGTACAGCAAGTAATTAGGAAGGCAAATGGAATTTTGTCCTTCATTGCTAAAGGGATTGAGTTTAAAAGCAGAGAGGTTATGTTGCAGCTGTATAAGGTACTGGTGAGGCCGCACCTGGAGTACTGTGTGCAGTTTTGGTCTTACTTGAGAAAGGATATACTGGCACTGGAGAGGGTGCAGAGGAGGTTCACAAGGTTGATTCCGGAGTTGAGGGGGTTGGCTTATGAGGAGAGACTGAGTAGATTGGGATTATATTCATTGGAATTCAGAAGAATGAGGGGGGATCTTATAGAAATATAAAATCATGAAGGGAATAGATAAGATACAAGTAGAGAGGATGTTTCCACTGGCAGGTGAAGCTAGGACAAGAGGGCATTGCCTCAAGATTAGAGGGAGCAGATTTAGGACTGAATTAAGAAGGAACTTCTTCACCCAGAGGGTTGTTAATCTATGGAATTCCTTGCCCAGTGAAGTAGTTGACGCTTCTTCAGTAAACGTCTTTAAAGCTAAGGTACATATCTTTTTGAACAATAAAGGAATTAAGGGATACGGTGGGAGCGCGGGTAAGTGGATCTGAGTCCACGAAAAGATCAGCCATGATCTTATTGAATGGTGGAGCAGGCTCGAGGGGCTGGACAGCCTACACCTGCTCCTAGTTCTTATGATCTTATGATCTTATTAACGTCACCCATGATTACTGTATTACACATGCTACATACTTCACTAATCTTCTGATTAATTCCATGCCCCACACTATCACTACTGTTTAGCCTATAAACAACTCCTACCAATGTTTGCTGCCCCTTGCAGTTTCTTAGCTCCACCGAAACAGATTCCACATTTTGTTCTTCTGATCTGAGATCCTCCCTTACTAATGTACTGATCCCATCCCTTACTGTCAGTGCAACACCACCTCCTTTTCCTTTTTGTCTGTCCTTCCTAAATGTCAAATATCCTTGAATATTCAGTTCCCAGTCTTGGTCACCCTGCAGCCATGTTTCCATTATGGCAATTAGATCATACCCATTTACCTCTATTTGGGCCTTTAAATCCTCTACCTTGTTGCGAATGCTGCGTGCATTCAGGTAGAGTGCCCGTAACCATGTCTTCTTGACATTCTGCATTCTAAGCCTAGTTGATACTCGCCTTTGTTTTGCCTGCCTTTTAATGTCACTTGCTGCTTTTTTACCTCCTGTTACCAGCTTTACTTCCTTCCAATTTGAGCTACCCCCCCAGGTTCCCATCCCCCTGACAAACTGGTTTAAACCCTCCCCAACAGCACTAGCAAATCTCCCTGCCAGGATGTTAGTTCCGGTATGGTTATCGCTTGTCCCCTAACAGCCACCCCTTAAGTCTGCTTGCAGATCCGAAGGCATTAGGAACCCTGGATTGCAGCAGGACGAAAGCATCATGGCAGTTCCTCGGGAATCTTGTGCATACATGCATGAAGATCTTTGTGTGCTTGCACACCTATTGCACACGGATGGAGTGGAAGCCCTTGCAGTTCAAGAATACTATTGGTTGTTCTGGGGATGCCCGGATTGCCATATGTGTGCAATCACTGGTGTTCTGCACCTGAGGGAAGCCTGCCAGAGCTGCAAAGCTGAGCAGGCAAAGTTGACATAATTGCTGGCCCTGGCAAACAAGACATCAGCCATCATTCTAATGCATTTGTAGGTCACCAACTGGGAGATCCTGCAGGCAGCTCCAGCAGAGCCTGGGAACAATCCAGAGGCAAAAAATTGGGAGTGGTGGTGACTTTGACAGCTGCTGGTAACATGTGGCTGTACGGTCGAACAGGAAGTAGGTCTGTAGATGTCTGCCACCGTCTGACATAGCAACCTTTCTTTTCATTCATTCATTCATAGGATGTGAGCATTACTGGCAAGGACAGCATTTATTGGCCTTGAGAAGGTGGTGGTGAGCTTCATTCTTGAACCACTGCAGTCCAACTGGTGCGGGTACACCCAGAGTGCTGTTAGGGAGGGAAATCCAGGAATTTGGCCCAGCGACAATGATGGAACGGTTCCAAGTCAGGATGGTGTGTGGCTTGGAGGGGAACTTGCAGGTGATGGTGTTCCCATGCATCTGCTGCCCTTGACCTAGGTGGTAGAGGTCGTGGGTTTGGAAGGTGCTGTCGAAACAGCCTTGGCAGGTTTCTGCAGTGCATCTTGTATATGGTACGCACTGCAGCTACTGTGCTGCGGTGGTGGAGGGAGTGACTATTTAAGGTGGTGAATGGGTGCTTTGTCCTAAGCCTGTGCCCCTGCGACACTGCAGTTCTGAAAGTCAGCCTCTGCCAGCAGATTCAGTTTCATGAGTAGTGCCTCTTGCGAGCTGCACCTCTCTGCTGGTCCCCTCTTAGGTGCTGCCCTCTGTGGTATCCAGATACAGGTCTGTGACCAGCAGACTGCTGTGGTGCTGCTGCTGGCCATGTTGCTCCTTATCTGAGGTCCAATCTAAGGCAACATAAGTAGCACCCATACTGCCGTGCTGGAAAAGAACCTTCAACAGCTGGAAGATATCTCCAGAGTACAGGAAATCAACACTCAGCAAACTCCAAACAAACCCTCTCCCACGAGCAGATATTAAAGCAGCTGTGAGTACTCAGTATCTATTGCAGTATTGCCCTGAGATTAATTGACCACCTCAATTACTGCTGGGTGCTCACCTTGCTTTCACTGGTGAGTTTCAGGAATCCCGGGAAACCTGTGGACGTGACATTAAAGACAAAGGTCGGTGTAAATATCACTCTAATTGAGCAATTACTATGTTAATTGGCAATCTGCCTCTCGTGACGGGGTTGTGCACATGCAACCGAATAATATGTTGGAGTGAAACCTGGAGGGTGGTGGCCAGCTTCCTAGCTCACTATCAATTTCCCTGGTTTTGAACCCCCACCCACTCACAAACCCACACAAATCACCACGTTAAAATTCGCCCCTTTGTTTTTGGTTTGGGAATCAGTCCTACTTTGAATTTACCTTTTATCACTGACTGGGGCAGGGGAATGGATGGAAAATCTGGCTTTGGTATGGCTATTCTGCCATATTTCAGGAATCACTGGGAAGGGAGCTTCAGTTTTAGCCAGTTAGGTGAGCACAACAACAACAAATTGCATTTATATAATGCCTTAAATGTAGTTTGTCTCCTGAAGTGACAGCTTTGGATAATAATGTATATCTTTGATGATCCGTGGGTACACGTCTCGTTGCCAAAGTTTGTGACAGACACATTTGACAAAATTCCCAATATCACCAGTTCCCATGTCTTTGATTCTTGTGATGCTGGACAAGGACAATGACCAAGGGAGTGAATTTTAACTCCATCAAATTGGTGGGTTAGGGTCGGGTCAGCTGTTAAAATTTTAAAAGCCTCAAACCTGAGCCCAACCCGCCCACTGTCCGTGTTTAATGGAGGCAGGACAAGGGACGAGCAGCCAACCTGCTCCCAGGCAGTGGGTTGGCAATTTAAACATTTTAATGAGGCTGGCATCCTCTGCTTTAACCTGTTTTGCAAAATTAACAGTGCCTTGGGAAACCCAGCAGCTGATAGGAGGTGAGGACAGCTTTCGGGAGAAGTTAAGTGGCTTTACAACACTGGCTGTGGGCCTAGAGGAACAGGAGTGCTTTCCCCTGGCTTCCAAAGCTCCTCCAAATCAGACATCCGGCCCCACTCCCACCCCCATCACAATACAAACATACAAAGACCCCTCGGGGTCCAGGATTGGACCTCATCTGGGATCAGACAACCGTTCCTATTCCCATTGGGGTTGGGATTGCATCTACTTACTCCAGGCCCTGCAGAGCCAAAAAAGGCTAAAAGTGGAGTGGGGGAAGGGGACTATGGAGGCCAGAGTCGAATGAACGGAGGTACTTGAACATAGAGCTAAAGGAGATTGCAGAGCGGAGCTGAGACCAAGGAGCATCTTGTGGATGACAACAAGGATTTTAAATTGAGATGTTGGGATAAACAGCCAAGGAACGTTGGTGAGGGCAGGTGTAACAGGAGGAGAGGTATGAAATAAGATGCAGATGGCAGTGTTTAGGTTAAGTTGAAGTTTATGCAGGGTGGAAACCAATGAGGAGAGCACTGGAGATGATAGAAGCATGCATGGGAGCTTCACTGTGGATAGGCTTTAATTAGAGATGATGTACAATGTTGTGGAGATGAAAATAGGCAGTCTAGCTGATTAAGTGAATGGGTTTTGAAACTCAGCTCAGGGTCTAATAGGACAGCAGGCTTGCATTGAGACAGTGGCCTGGTGGAAGATGTGAGTTGATTCTCAGTTACAAAATTTTAGTGCAAGTCAAACAAGGGGTTTTCAGATTTGCCAATGCTGTGATTGAAGAAGTTCTGATTCATCCAGGCATTAGTCAAGAAGACAGACATGGTCATGGCGGTAAGAGTGGTGCAGAGAGGTAGAACTGAGTGTCATCAGAGTTAAATAAATGTTGGCCACATATCAGCGCATGATCTTGCAGAGGCCATTATGTGCACAAGGATTAGGAGGAGGGCATAGAATAGAATCTTGGACCATCATGGCGTGACTTTGCAGGGCTGTAAGGAGAAGCCATTACAGGCAATGTTTTGGCCATGTTGGAGGCTGACCCCAGAATAAAAATACCATGAAAAGCTGTTGGAATGTCATAAAAACACAACTGGTTCATTAATGGCCTTCAGGGAAGGGGATCTGTCATCCGTACCCAGCCTGACTCCAGTCTACACCCATATGGTTAACTCTTATTGCCCTCCCCAACTAGAGATGGGTAATAAATTCTGCCATGCCAGTGCTGCATATATTCCAAATACAAACAAAAAAACAGAATGCATGAATTATTGCACTTATTTCCATTCCAAACATTAAAAAAAGGTTTTAAAGCACTTTCCTTATGAGGCTGGTGTCGCTTTAAGAACAACAGGCTGGACTAAAGTCGCAATTTTTGCATAAACACAATTAAACAATGTACAAATGACAAAGATGTCCAGTTTGAAATGCTTTATTAGGCACTGAAACTATTATCGAACCTTAGAAGCTTGTTCCCCAATTTCCCCTGAAAAACAGGAATTAGTTATATCAACAAAGGCAAATGCTGGAACTTTCTGTTGATTACTTTGTGTACATTCCTTTCTTGTGATGAACTGTACACAGTTTCAATAAGTAAACAATCACGGTTTGAAATAAACATGATTCATGCTGGCTTGCGAGATTCAAATCATAGATCATTGTAAAGCAAATGTAAAGGAAAATGTTACACTTCCTCTGGACACAGCTTTTGTTTCAATGCTTGTCCCATTATCACCTCATTTTGCCTTGCACCATCATCCCTTTTCTCATTAAATCACTCCTGCTCCCCATGCATCACAAACCAACCCTTTTGTTCTTTTGCTGTCCCCTTCTCCCTGGCTCTGTACTTGTTTAAAAGCTGCTCATCTTCCAGTTTTAATGACAGGTCATCAAACTGAAATTCCGGGAGTAATTTTAACCTAACTTGCTGAGCAGGAGATCCATGGGATCGGGTGATACACTGGATTTACACTCCACCCAATGTTGCTCTCCAATGGCTCTCACTGGACATCAAAATTGGGCAGGGTGGAAAGCAGCAGCAACTTGCATTTAGATAGTGCCTTTAACATGGTGAAATGGTCCAAAATGCTTCACAGGAGCATTACCAAACAAAATTTGACACCAACCCACCTAAGAAGATATTAGGAGAGTTGACCAAAAGCTTGGATAAAGAGGTAGGTTTCAAGAAGCATCTTAAAGAAAGAGGGAGTTATGAAGAAAGATTGGGAAAAACGTGGGTGACATGCTAAATAATGTAGATAGAATCAGAAAGTTGCAAAGGGACGTTGATAGATTAAGTGAGTGGGCAAAACTGTGGCAGATGGAATTCAATGAGGGAAAGTGAAAGATCAACCACTTTCAACCCAAGAAAGGTAGATCAGAGTATTTTCTAAATGATGAGAAACTAGGGGCTGTGAAGGAGCAGAACGTTCTGAGTGTCCAAGTACGGAAACCACTAAAAGCTGGTGGACAAGTTCAAAAATAATTAAAGGCTAATGGAATGTTGGACTTTATCTCAAGAGGGCTGGAAGACAAAGGGTTGAAGTTATATTACAGTTAGATCAAGCTTCAGTTAGACCCCATTTGGTGTACACCATTCAGTTCTGGGTACTGTACCTCAAGAAAGATATGTTGACCTTCCAGGGAATGGAGCGCAGATCCACCAGGATGAAACCTGGGCTAAATCTGGGGGCGGCACAGTGGCGCAGTGGTTAGCACTGCAGCCTCATAGCTCCAGCGACCCGGGTTCAATTCTGGGTATTGCCTGTGCAGAGTTTGCAAGTTCTCCCTGTGGACCGCGTGGGTTTTCGTTGGGTGCTCCAGTTTCCTCCCAAAGACTTGCAGGTTGATAGGTAAATTGGCCATTGTAAATTGCTCCTAGTGTAGGCAGGGGAAGGTGGGGATGTGGTAGGAATGTAGGATTAGTATAAATGGCTGGTTGTTGGTCGGCACAGACTCGGTGGGCCGAAGGGCCTGTTTCAGTACTGTATTTCTAAATAAAAGGATTAACTTTTGAGGACAGGTTGCATAGCCTACACTAATTGAGGTGTTCAAGTTGATTAAAGGATTCAATGGGATAGATAGAGAGAACCTATTTCCTCTGGTGGGGGAGTCCAGGACAAGTGTGCATTGCAGTAAAATTAGAGCAAGGCCACTCAGAGATGATGTCAGGAAGCACTTCTTCATACGAAGAGTAGTGGAAATCTGGAACTCTCGCTCCCAAAAAGCTGTTGAGGCTGGGGGTCAATTGCAAATTTCGAAACTGAGATTTTTGTGAGGTAGGGTATTAAGGGTTACAGATCAAAGGCAGGTAGATGAAGTTAAGATACAGATCAGACATGAACTAATTGAATAGTGGAACAGGCTTGAGGGGCTGAATGGCTTACTCCTGTTCCTAGGTTCCTATTTATTTTCAACCCTGAAAGAAGGTGTCTAAACAGTACACTGTGGACCTGTCCAGCTCTAGGGGGAAAAGCTTCTGTTAAAAGTAGAGGGGTAACACAAACAGTGCAAATCTCAACTTACAGACAAAGAACTGAAGGACTTAATTGATGTTGGAAGAGCAAGGTGTGGTACTCTGTATGGTGCAGAAGAAAAATCCAAGGTAACAGAGGACTAAACAAACATGGGAGGCCATTGCTCTTGCTGTGAATGAGGAGTCAAGTATCTGGAGAACTGGATTCATACTTGCAAGATGTCCAGTTTGCAGGTAAGTAACACATGAGAAATGGGGCCAGCCTTGAAAGCAGTGGAGACTGCCATATATATAGGAACCACAGAATCAGGTATATATCCAAATGTCTTTTTGAAATTATTATTGTATCTATTTCCATCAGTGTTTCAATCCAGGCAATTTCTCCTCATTTGTCCCTAGATTTTTTTTGCCTATCATCTTTAAGCTGTGTTCACTGGTTACCAACCATCTGCCAATGGAAACAGTTTCTCTCTATCTACTCTATCAAAATCCCCCATGATTTTGAACACATCTATCAAATCTCCAATTAAACTTCTCTGCTCCAAAGAGAAAAATCCCAGGGGTCAAAAAGCATGGGGCATAGATTTACAATAACTGGTAGAAGGATTAGAGGGGAGGTAAGGACTTGGAAGTCTCTGCCTGAAAGGGTGGTAGAGGCAGAAATTCTCACCACATTTAAAAAGCACTCGGATGTCTACTTGAAGAGCCGTGATCTGCAGATAACAGACCTAGTGCAGGAAGGTGGGATTGGGCTGAGTAACTCTTCGCTGACCAGCACGAACACGATGGGCCGAATGGCCTCCTTCCGTGCCATAAGGGTTTTATGATTTCTCCAGTCTCTCGATATAACTGAAGTCCCTGATATTATCTCGGCAAATCCCCTCTGCACCCTCTCCCAGGTTTTGACATCCTTGCTGAATTGTGGTTCCCAGAATTGGACACAATATTCCAGTTAAGGCCTAATCAGTGATTTATGAAGGTTTATCATAACTTCCTTGCTTTTGTACTCTCTTCCTCTATTTATAAAGTCAAAGATTCCATATGCTTTTTTTAACAGCCTTATCAACTTGTCCTACCACTTTCAAACATCTGTGTATGTAAACCCCTAGTTCTCTCTGTTCTAGCACCCCTTTTAAGATTGTTCCATTTAAATGAATCTATTGATATCAATCTAAGTAAGTAACAGGCTTCAGATGAGCTTGCTTGAGTACCATTACTTTACATAAGACAATTACATGATTAATTGCCATTGCAATAATAACACATGTGATTGGAGTTAACTCGTCTCAATGGTGACTTGGCCTTGACAAGATGTGGTCGGCACTTGATGTTTATCCAGTTGATCGATACTTGATGCTTGATTTCAACGTCTGTGTGACATTCAGCAAGATCAAGTGACTTGGTGAGTCGAAAAGCTCATCTCCAAATGTAAAGGCTTCTTTAAGACGCCCAATCAAACTACCAAACTGGGCTTGTTGTTGACAGCATTCCCTCTTTACAAAACACAAACAGGGCTCCAATTCACAAGGAAGTAATTTGTGGCTGTTTATATAAAATTAGAGATTAATCTCGTGCAAGCCACCATTAACTTCCATGCAAAGGCAAATCGCGTGTGCTTGGCGAGTCACAACATAAATAACAAAAATAAATTTGTTGTTCACATTCAGAAATTTGTCAGTATTTGCTGAATATTGGTTTAATTGAGCATAGTCTCTGAATAGTGTATTCTACAGTTTACAGTCGATACCTCTGCACAGAGTATCAGGGCAAACCTTTCCTTTCCCAGTACCTTTCCTGAAGGGTAGGTATTCTGTTTCTGACAGTTGTTTTTTTGCAATGAATTTGTTGTGTAATTTTAAAGAGCGATAACGTAGTTAGATCTGATCAAGAGTTGAGGAGATTTTTTTTCTTCGTTTCACGGGATGTGGGCATCGCTGGTGATGCCAGCATTTGCTGCCCATCCTTAATTGCCCTTGAGAAGGTGGTGGTGAGCTGCCTTCTTGAAGCGCTGCAGTCCATGTGGGAGAGGTACTCCCACAGTATTGTTGGGAAAGGAGTTCCAGGATTTTGACCCAGCAACAGTAAAGGAACGGCGATATCATTCCACTTCAGGATGATTTGTGGCTTGGAGGTGATCTTGCAGGTGGTGGTGTTTCCATGTATCTACTGCTCTTGACCTTCGAGGTGGTAGAGGTCGCAGGTTTGGAAGGTGCTGTCGAAGGAAGTGTGGTGAGTTGCTGTAGCGCATCTTGTATATAGTACACACTGCTACCACTGTGTGTCGGTGCTGTAGGGAGTGAATGTTTAAGGTTGTGTATTGGGTGCTGATCAAGCGGGCTGATTTGACCTGGATGGTGTCAAGCGTTGTTGGAGCCATACTCATCCAGACAGTAGGATATTCCATCACACACCTGACTTGTGCCTTGCAGATGGTGGACAGGCTTTGGGCAGTCATGAGATGGGTTACTCGCCGTAGGATTCCTAGCCTCTGATCTACTAGATACTGTGCATGCTAATGTACAGTGTAATTCAATAGTGTAACCACAACAGTTATTTTCTTAAAAACAGTTAGATATAATTCTGTTATATAGTCAACATGCATACTTGAAGGGTTTATTTCTATCTCCTGGTAATGTGAATGGTAGTCTCCTCTTACAACGTATAGGTCAGTTGGAATTGAGCTTTGCATCCGTAATGAACTTTTTACCAATCCGCTTCAATGCTTTGATGTGAATATGTAATAGATTCTCTACACAGAATGTAGACTCCTCAGAATTACAAACACCAGCATAGAATGGTTGGGCTGAATGGCCTGTTTTGGTGCTGTATATGAAATTGTTACAGTATGATATGGATGTCTATTGGATTCTATGCATTTATTACAGTGCTATGATTTGAAAGTGTAACAGAACCTGATTGAGATCATTCTCGTCAGTAACCAGAGCATCTTTACAACTAGTCCCTCCACACAAGTACACTAACACACTGTGCCACCCGGTCCCACCGCACTAGCGGCCTGACACAATGTGCCACCCAATCCCTCCGCACTAGTGCACTGACACAATGTGCCACCTAGTCCCTCTGCTCTAGTGCACTGGCACACTGTGCCACTCAGTCCCTCTTCACTAGTACACTGACACACTGTGCCACCCAGTTTCTCTACACTAGTGCACTGGCACACTGTGCCACTCAGTCCCTCCGCACTAGTGCACTGACACAATGTGCCACCTAGTCCCTCTGCTCTAGTGCACTGGCACACTGTGCCACTCAGTCCCTCTGCACTAGTACACTGACACACTGTGCCACCCAGTTTCTCTACACTAGTGCACTGGCACACTGTGCCGCTCAGTCCCTCTGCACTAGTACACTGACGCACTGTGCCACTCAGTCCCTCCGCACTAGTACACTGACACACTGTGCCACCCAGTTTCTCTACACTAGTGCATTGGCACACTGTGCCACCCGGTCCCTCTGCACTAGCGCACTGACGTACTGTGCCACTCAGTCCCTCGGCACTACTACACTGACGCACTGTACCATCCAGTCCCTCTGCACTAGTGCACTGAAACACTCTGTCACCCTGTACCTTTGCACAAGCACACTGACACACTGTGCCACCAGTCCTTCCGCACGAGTGCATTGACCCAATGTGCCACCCAATCCTTCTGCACAAGTACATTGACACACTGTGCCACTCAGTCCCTCTGCAATACAGCACTGATACACTGTGCCACCCAGTCCTTCTGCACTAGTGCACTGGCATACAGTGCCACCATGTCCCTTTGCACAAGCACACTGATACTCTGCTACCCAGTCCTTCTGCACGAGTATACTGAATCACTATGCCATCCTATCCCTTTTCACTAGTGCACTGACACACTGTGCCACTCACTCTCTCCGCACTGGTACACTGACACACTGTGCCACCCAGTCCCTCTGCACTAGTGTGTTGGCACACTGTGCCACCCAGTCCCTCTGCAATACTACACTGATACACTGTGCCACCCAGTCCTCTGCACTAGTGTACTGACACACTGTGCCACTCTGTCCCTTCACACGATCACACTGAAATTCTGTGCACCCAGTCCTTCCGCATGAGTACACTGGCACAATGTACCACCCAGTCCCTCCGCACTAGCGCACTGAAACACTGTGCCAACCAGTCCCTCTGCACAAGTTCATTGACACAATTTTCCATGCAGTCCTTCCGCACAAGTACATTGACACACTGTGCCACCCAGTCCCTCTGCACAAGTTCATAGACACAATGTGCCACGCAGTCCTTCCGCACAAGTACATTGACACACTGTGCCACCCAGTCCCTCTGCACTAGCGCACTGGCACACTGTGCCACTCAGTCCCTCTGCACTACTTCACTGACACACTGTGCCACCCAGTCCCTCTGCATTAGTGCACTGGCACACTCTGCCACCCAGTCTCTCTGCACAAGCACACTGACACACTGTGCCACCCTGTCCCTCCATACTAGCGCACTGGCACACTGTCCCACCAAATCCTTCTGCACGAGCACACTGACACACTGTGCCACCCGGCCCTTTGCACGAGCACACTGGCACACTGTGCCACCCAGACCCACTGTTCTAGCGCACTGACATACTGTGCCACTCAGTCCCTCTGCACTAGTGCACTTACACAAAGTGTCACCCATCCCTCTGCACGAGTGCACTGGTACACTGTGCCACCCCGTCCCTCTGTACTAGCGTGCTGACATACTGTGCCACTCAGTCCCACTACTCTAGTGCACTGGCACACTGTGTCACCCAGTCCCTCTGCACGAGTGCACCGAAACACTGTGCCACCCAGACCCACTGTTCTAGTGCACTGACATACTGTGCCACTCAGTCCCTCTGCACTAGTGCACTTACACAATGTGTCACCCATCCCTCTGCACGGGTGCACTGGTACACTGTGCCACCCCGTCCCTCTGTACTAGCGCGCTGACATACTGTGCCACTCAGTCCCACTGCTCTAGTGCACTGGCACACTGTGCCACCCAGTCCCTCTGCACGAGTGCACCGAAACTTTGCCACCCAGTCAATCTGCACTAGTGCAGAGGCACACTGTGCCACTCAGACCCTCTGCTCTAGTGCAATAGCACACTGTGCCACCCAGTCCCTCTGCACTTGCACACTGACACACTGTGCCACTCAGTCCCTCTGCACTACAAGACTGTCACACTGTGCCACTCAGTCCCTCTGCACTAGTGGGCTGGCACATTCTGCTACCCAGTCCCTCTGGTGCACTGGCACTCTCTGCTACCCAGTCTCTCTGCACTAGCACACTGACACACTGTCCCATCCTGTCCCTTTGCACAAGCACACTGACATACTGTGCCACCCAGTCCCTCTGCATTAGTGCACTGGCACACTGTGCCATCCAGTCCCTCCGAACGAGTGCACTGAAACACTGTGCCACTCAACTCCTCCGCACTACTGAACTGACACAGTGCCATCCTGTCCCTCCGCACGCACACACTGTGCCACACAGTCCCTCTGCATGAGCACACTGGCACCCTCTGCCATGCAGTCCCTCTGTACTAGTGTACTGACACACTGTTCCACCCAGTCCTTCCGCACAAGCACACAGACACAGTGCAACCCTGTCCCTTTGCATGAGAACACTGACACACTGTGCCACCCAGTCCTTCTGCTCAAGTACATTGACACACTGTGCCACTCAGTCCCTCTGCAATACAGCACTGATACACTGTGCCACCCAGTCCTTCTGCACTAGTGCACTGGCATACAGTGCCACCATGTCCCTTTGCACAAGCACACTGACACTCTGCTACCCAGTCCTTCCGCACGAGTATACTGAATCACTACGCCATCCTGTCCCTTTTCACTAGTGCACTGACACACTGTGCCACTCACTCTCTCCGCACTGGTACACTGACACACTGTGCCACCCAGTCCCTCTGCAATACTACACTGATACCCTGTGCCACTCAGTCCTCTGCACTAGTGCACTGACACACTGTGCCACTCTGTCCCTCTGCACTAGTACACTGACACACTGTGCCACCCAGTTTCTCTACACTAGTGCACTGGCACACTGTGCCGCTCAGTCCCTCTGCACTAGTACACTGACGCACTGTGCCACTCAGTCCCTCCGCACTAGTACACTGACACACTGTGCCACCCAGTTTCTCTACACTAGTGCATTGGCACACTGTGCCACCCGGTCCCTCTGCACTAGCGCACTGACGTACTGTGCCACTCAGTCCCTCGGCACTACTACACTGACGCACTGTACCATCCAGTCCCTCTGCACTAGTGCACTGAAACACTCTGTCACCCTGTACCTTTGCACGAACACACTGACACACTGTGCCACACAGTCCTTCCACATGAATATACCGACACACTGTGCCACCCTGCTGCTTTGCACAAGCACACTGACACACTGTGCCACCAGCCCTTCCGCACGAGTGCATTGACCCAATGTGCCACCCAGTCCTTCTGCACAAGTACATTGACACACTGTGCCACTCAGTCCCTCTGCAATACAGCACTGATACACTGTGCCACCCAGTCCTTCTGCACTAGTGCACTGGCATACAGTGCCACCATGTCCCTTTGCACAAGCACACCGATACTCTGCTACCCAGTCCTTCTGCACGAGTATACTGAATCACTATGCCATCCTATCCCTTTTCACTAGTGCACTGACACACTGTGCCACTCACTCTCTCCACACTGGTACACTGACACACTGTGCCACCCAGTCCCTCTGCACTAGTGTGTTGGCACACTGTGCCACCCAGTCCCTCTGCAATACTACACTGATACACTGTGCCACCCAGTCCTCTGCACTAGTGTACTGACACACTGTGCCACTCTGTCCCTTCACACGATCACACTGAAACTCTGTGCACCCAGTCCTTCCGCATGAGTACACTGGCACAATGTACCACCCAGTCCCTCCGCACTAGCGCACTGAAAACCTGTGCCACCCAGTCCCTCTGCACAAGTTCATTGACACAATTTTCCATGCAGTCCTTCCGCACAAGTACATTGACACACTGTGCCACCCAGTCCCTCTGCACAAGTTCATAGACACAATGTGCCACGCAATCCTTCTGCACAAGTACATTGACACACTGTGCCACCCAGTCCCTCTGCACTAGCGCACTGGCACACTGTGCCACTCAGTCCCTCTGCACTACTTCACTGACACACTGTGCCACCCAGTCCCTCTGCATTAGTGCACTGGCACACTCTGCCACCCAGTCTCTCTGCACAAGCACACTGACACACTGTGCCACCCATCCCTTTGCACGAGCACATTAGCACGCTGTGCCACCCAGACCCACTGTTCTAGCGCACTGACATACTGTGCCACTCAGTCCCTCTGCACTAGTGCACTTACACAAAGTGTCACCCATCCCTCTGCACGAGTGCACTGGTACACTGTGCCACCCCGTCCCTCTGTACTAGCGTGCTGACATACTGTGCCACTCAGTCCCACTGCTCTAGTGCACTGGCACACTGTGCCACACAGTCCCTCTGCACTAGTGCACTGGCACTCTCTGCTACCCAGTCTCTCTGCACAAGCACACTGACACACTGTGCCATCCAGTCCCTCTGCACGAGGACACTGACACTCTGTGCCACCCAGTCCCTCCGCACAAGCACACTGAAAAGCTGTGGCACCCAGTCCTTCCGCATGGGCATACTAACACACTGTGTTACCCTGTCCCTTTGCACAAGCACACTGGCACACTGTGCCACCCAGTCTCTCTGCACTAGCGCACGAACACACTGTGCCACCCAGTCCCTCTGCAATACAACACTGATACACAGTGCCACCCAGTCCTTCTGCACTAGTGCCCCATTGGCACACTGTGACACCCAGTCCCACTGCACTAGTGCACTGGCATACAGTGCCACCATGTCCCTTTGCACAAGCACACTGACACACTGTGCCACTTAGACCTTCCGGACGAGTGCACTGGCATAATGAGCCACCAGTCTCTCTGCACTAATGCACTGGCACATGTGCCACCTAGTCCCTCGTTACTAGCACACTGACATACTGTGCCACTCAGTCCCTCTGCACTAGTGCACCTACACGATGTGCCACCCATCCCCCTGCAGTAGTGCACTGGCACACTGTGCCACCCAGTCCCTTTTCATTAGTGCACTGGCACACTGTGCCACACTGTCCCTCTGCACTACAAGACTGACACACTGTGCCACCCAGTCCCTCTGCACTAGTGGACTGGCACATTCTGTTACCCAGTCCCTCTGGTGCACTGGCACTCTCTGCTACCCAGTCCCTTTGCGCAAGCACACTGACACACTGTGCCATCCATTCCTTCCGAACGAGTGCACTGAAACACTGTGCCACTCAACTCCTTCGCACTACTAAACTGACACACTGTGCCACCCAGTCCCACTGCACGAGCATACTGGCACCCTCTGCCATGCAGTCCCTCTGCACTAGTGCACTGACTCACTGTGCCACCCAGTCCTTCTGCACTAGTACACTGACACACTGTGCCACCCAGACCGTCCGCATGAGCACACTGAAAAGCTGTGCCACCCACCCCTTCCGCATGGGTATACTGACACACTGTGCCACTCTGTCCCTTTGCACGAGGACACTGACACTCTGTGCCACCCAGTCCCTCCGCACGAGCACACTGAAATGCTGTGGCATCCAGTTCTTCCGCATGGGCATACTAACACACTGTGCCACCCAGTCCCTCTGCACTAGTGCAATGGCAAACTGTGCCACCCAGTCCTTCTGCATTTGTGCACGGACATACTGTGCACCCAGTCCCTCTGCACGGGTGCACTGGCACAGAGTGCCACCCAGTTCCTCTGCAGTAGTGCACTGGCACACTGTGCCACCCAGTCCCTCTGCACTTGCACACTGACACTCTCTGCTACCCAGTCCCTCTGCAGTAGTGCACTGACACACTGTGCCATCCAGTCCCTATGAACGAATGCACTGAAACACTGTGCCACTCAACTCCAGCGCACTACTAAAATGACACACTGTGCGACCCAGTCTCTCTGCACAAACACACTGGCACCCTCTGCCATGCAGTCCCTCTGCACTAGTGCACTGACACACTGTTCCACCCAGTCCTTCCGCTCAAGCACACAGACACACGGTGCCACCCAGTCCTTCTGCACAAGGACACTGACCCAGTGCCACCCTGTCCCTTTGCACGAGAACACTTACACACTGTGCCACCCAGTCCTTCTGCACTAGTGCACTGACACACTGTGCCACCCAGACCCTCCGCACGAGCACACTGAAAAACTGTGTCACCCACTCCTTCCGCATGGGTATACTGACACACTGTGCCACCCAGTCCTTCTGCACCAGTGCCCCACTGGCACACTGTGACACCCAGTCCCACTGCTCTAGTGCCCTGGCATACAGTGCCACCATGTCACTTTGCACAATCACACTGACACACTCTGCTACCCAGTCTTTGCACACGAGTATACTGAAACACTGTGCCAGCCTGTCTCTTTGCATGAGCACACTGACACACTGTGCCACTTAGACCTTCCGGACGAGTGCACTGGCATAATGAGCCACCTGTCTCTCTGCACTAATGCACTGGCACATGTGCCACCCAGTCCCTCTGTACGAGCGCACTGACACACTCTCCTACCCTGTCCCTTTGCACAAGCACACAGACACACTGAGCCATCCAGTCCATCCGCACGAGTGCACTGACACACTGTGCCACCCAGTTCCTCTGCACGAGTGCACTGGCACACTCTGCTACCCAGTCTCTCCGCACGAGCACACCGGCACACTGTGTCATCCTGTCCCTTTGCACAAGCACACTGACACACTGTGCCACCCTATCTGTTTTCACGAGCACACTGACATACTGTGCCACACAGTCCCTCTGCACGCGTGCACTGGCACCCTGTGCCACACAGTCCCTTTGCATGGGTACACTGACACACTGTGCCACCCTGTCCCTTTGCACGGGCACACTGACACACTGTGCCACCCAGTCCTTCCGCACAAGTACACTGACACACTGTGCCACCCTGTCCCTCTGCACTAGTGCACTGACAGACTGTCCCGCCCAGTCCTTCTGCATGAGCATACTGACACACTGTGCCATCCTGTCTCTTTGCACGTGCACACTGACACACTGTGCCACCTGTCCCTCTGCAAGAGCAGAGTGCCACACTGAGTCACCCAGTCCCTCTGCACGAGCACACTGACACTGTGCCACCCGGTCCCTTTGCACGAGCATTGTGCCACACTGTGCCCCCCGGTCCCTCTGCACGAGCATTGTGCCACACTGTGCCCCCTGGTCCCTCTGCACGAGCATTGTGCCACACTGTGCCCCCCGGTCCCTCTGCACGTGTAGAGAGCCACACTGTGCCCCCCCGGTCCCTCTGCACGAGCGCACTGACACACTGTGCCCCCCCGGTCCCTCTGCATGAGCAGAGAGCCACACTGTGCCCCCTGGTCCCTCTGCACGAGCATTGTGCCACACTGTGCTCCCCTGGTCCCTCTGCATGAGCGCCTGACACACTGTGCCCCCCCGGTCCCTCTGCACGAGTGCACTGACACACTGTGCCCCCCGGTCCCTCTGCACAAGCATTGTGCCACACTGTGCCCCCCGGTCCCTCTGCACGAGCATTGTGCCACACTGTGCCCCCCGGTCCCTCTGCACGAGCATTGTGCCACACTGTGCCCCCCCGGTCCCTCTGCACGAGTGCACTGACACACTGTGCCCCCCGGTCCCTCTGCACGAGCATTGTGCCACACTGTGCCCCCCGGTCCCTCTGCACGAGCATTGTGCCACACTGTGCCCCCCGGTCCCTCTGCACGAGCAGAGTGCCACACTGTGCCCCCCCGGTCCCTCTGCATGGGCATTGTGCCACACTGTGCTCCCCCGGTCCCTCTGCACGAGCGCACTGACACACTGTGCACCCCCGGTCCCTCTGCACGAGTGCACTGACACACTGTGCCCCCCGGTCCCTCTGCACGAGCAGAGTGCCACACTGTGCCCCCCGGTCCCTCTGCACGAGCATTGTGCCACACTGTGCCCCCCGGTCCCTCTGCACGAGCAGAGTGCCACACTGTGCCACTCAGTCCCTCTGCACGAGCAGAGTGCCACACTGTGCCACAGTCCCTCTGCACGAGCATTGTGCCACACTGTGCCCCCCGGTCCCTCTGCACGAGCATTGTGCCACACTGTGCTCCCCCGGTCCCTCTGCACGAGCAGAGTGCCACACTGTGCCCCCCCGGTCCCTCTGCACGGGCGCACTGACACACTGTGCACCCCCGGTCCCTCTGCACGAGCGCACTGACACACTGTGCACCCCCGGTCCCTCTGCACGAGCGCACTGACACACTGTGCCCCCCAGTCCCTCTGCACGAGCAGTGTGCCACACTGTGCCCCCCGGTCCCTCTGCACGAGCATTGTGCCACACTGTGCCCCCCGGTCCCTCTGCACGAGCAGAGTGCCACACTGTGCCCCCCGGTCCCTCTGCACGAGCATTGTGCCACACTGTGCCCCCCGGTCCCTCTGCACGAGCGCACTGACACACTGTGCCCCCCAGTCCCTCTGCACGAGCAGTGTGCCACACTGTGCCCCCCCCCAGTCCCTCTGCACGAGCGCACTGACACACTGTGCCCTCCGGTCCCTCTGCACGAGCAGTGTGCCACACTGTGCCCCCCGGTCCCTCTGCACGAGCAGAGTGCCACACTGTGCCACTCAGTCCCTCTGCACGAGCATTGTGCCACACTGTGCCCCCCGGTCCCTCTGCATGAACAGAGTGCCACACTGTGCCCCCCCGGTCCCTCTGCATGAGCATTGTGCCACACTGTGCCCCCCGGTCCCTCTGCACGAGCATTGTGCCACACTGTGCCCCCCGGTCCCTCTGCACGAGCAGAGTGCCACACTGTGCCCCCCGGTCCCTCTGCACGAGCATTGTGCCACACTGTGCCCCCCGGTCCCTCTGCACAAGCGCACTGACACACTGTGCCCCCCAGTCCCTCTGCACGAGCAGTGTGCCACACTGTGCCCCCCCGTCCCTCTGTACGAGCGCACTGACACACTGTGCCCCCCGGTCCCTCTGCACGAGCAGTGTGCCACACTGTGCCCCCCGGTCCCTCTGCACGAGCATTGTGCCACACTGTGCCCCCCGGTCCCTCTGCACGAGCAGAGTGCCACACTGTGCCCCCCGGTCCCTCTGCACGAGCATTGTGCCACACTGTGCCCCCCGGTCCCTCTGCACGAGCGCACTGACACACTGTGCCCCCCAGTCCCTCTGCACGAGCAGTGTGCCACACTGTGCCCCCCCGGTCCCTCTGTACGAGCGCACTGACACACTGTGCACCCCCGGTCCCTCTGCATGAGTACACTGACACACTGTGCCCCCCAGTCCCTCTGCACGAGCATGCTGCCACACTGTACCCCCCGGTCCCTCTGCACGAGCAGTGTGCCACACTGTGCCCCCCGGTCCCTCTGCATGAGCATTGTGCCACACTGTGCCCCCCAGTCCCTCTGCACGAGCACACTGACACACTCTGCCACTCAGTCCTTCCACAATACCTGAATCCTGGGGCTTCGATGGCGAATATAGAATCTTCGAATGGCTATGACACAGAACGAGGCCATTTGGCTCATCGTGTCCATGTTGGATCATTGGAGGAGCAGCTTGGCTGGTCCCTCTCCTTTTCCTTGCAGCCCTGCAAATGTTTTCTCTTGAAATAATTATTCAAATCCCTTTTGAAAGACTTGATTAAATCTGCCTCCATTATGCTCTCATGCAGTGCAGCCCAGATCCAAACCCCTCACTCCATAAAAAAACTTTTTCATCATGTTTCCTTTGGTTCTTTTCCAATCACCTTAAATCAGTGTCCTCTGGTTCTTGACCCTTCTGCCAATGGGAACAGTTTCTCTCTACCTATTATGTCCAGACCCCTCATGACTTTGAATACTTCTATCAAATCACCTCTCAACCTTCTCTAAGGAGAACAGACACAGCTTCTCCAATCTATCCATGTAACTGAAGTCATTCATCTCTGGAACCATTCCTGTAAATCTTTTTCGCCCTCCTTCTAATGCCTTCACATTCTTCCTCCACCGCACTCTGGGGTAGCGAATTCCACAGACTCACGACCCTTTGAGAGAAGTAATTTCTCCTCATCTCTGTTTTAAATCTGCTCCCCCTTATCCTAAAACTATGACCTCTCGTTCTGGATTGCCCCACAAGAGGAAACATCCTCTCTCCGTCTACTTTGTCAATCCCCTTAATCATCTTATATACCTTCAAATACCTCTCATTCTTCTAAACACTAGAGAGTAAAGGCCTAAACTGCTCAATCTCTCTTCATAAGACAAACCCCTCAACTCTGGAATCAATCAAGTGAAACCTCCTCTGAACTGCCTCCAATGCAACTACATCCCTCCTCAAGTAAGGGGACCAAAACTGTACGCAATACTCCAGATGCGGTCTCACTAATGCCTTGTACAATTGCAGCAACACTTCCCTACTTTTATACTCTATTCCTTTAGCAATAAATGCCAAAATTCCATTTGCCTTCCTTATTACCTGCTGTTCCTGCATACTAGTTTTCAGCGAATCATGCACAAGGACACCCAGATCCCTCTGCACCGAAGCACTCTGAATTTTCTCTCCATTTAGATAATAATTTGCCATTCTATTCTTCCAAAGCAAATTGGATAACCTCACACTTATCCATGTTAAATTCCATTAACCACTTTCTCAACCTGCCCTGCCACCTTCAGCGATTTGTGCACATATACTCCCAGGTCCCTCTGCTCCTGCACCCCCTGTAGAATTGTTTCCTTTATTTTATATTGCCTTTCCTCATTCTTCCTACCAAAATGAATCACCTCACATTCCTCTGCAGTAAATTTCATCTGCCGCTCGTCCACCCTTTATTCCAGCCTGTCTATGTCGTCTTGAAGTTTATCACTATCCTCGTCACAGTCCACAATACTTCCTAGTGTGTGTCACCTGAAAAATTTGAAATTGTGCCCTATGCACCCAAGTCTAGATCATTAATAAAAAACAAGGAAACCGATTCCTGGGGAATCAGTATATATCTTCCTCCAGTCCGAGAAACAATCGTTCACCACTACTCTCTGTTTCCTGTCACTCCGTCAACTTGGTATCCATGTTGCCATTGTGCCTGTTATTCCATGAGCTCTAACTTTGCTGACAAGCTTGTTCCGTGGCAGTAACTCAATGCCTTTTGGAAGTCCATGTACACCACATCAACTGCATGAACCTCATCAACTCTCTTGGTTACCTCATCAAAAAGACTCTATCAAATTAATTAAACTCAATTTGTCCTTAACAAATCCATGCTGGCTTTCCTTAATTAATCCACTGTTAATTTTGTCCTGAACTGTTGTTTCTAAAAGCTTTCCCACTACCGACGTTAAACTGACTGGTCTGTAGTTGCTCGTCTTATCCTTACACCCTTTTTTGAACAAGGGTGTAACATTTGCAATTCTCCAGTCCTCTGGCACCACCCCTGTGTCGAAAGAGAATTGCAAGATTATGGCCAGTGCCTCCACAGATTCCACCACAGTCCTTTATTTCTGTTTATGATATTGCCTCAACGCTTTAATTAGATGTTCGCCTTGGAGTGTGTTCCTACCCAGCTCTTTGATATAAATCTATGTCCAACTTTCAGTCTGATAACTGCATTTCAGTTCACAGGTGTCCAAGATGTGCATGAAGCTGACCGTGATCCTTGGTGTCATGATGGTGCAGCTAACTAACATTGGCACGGCAGTGGGGCAAACCAGTGTGGATGGTGAGTTGTAGATTGATCCCTGCTCAAAATCTCTAACCAAACTTAGGCATAGACAAAAATGTCAAACATTTCATACCGTTTCCAGTCTTGCTACGTTATAGAAACTGGGCGTAACTTTCAATGTAAACGGGGCTGTAGAATGGGCGGTAGTAGATCAGCTGCCTGTTATACACCAGGCCTGAGTTTTCCACTGTGACTTTTCCTGTCCATTGAAGCAGGGTATATAACAGGCATCTGTCCGATCCAATATCATCCGCTTTACACTCGTCACGGTTAAAAGCTTCATGCACTGTGTTTTGAATTGGTTGCCTTTCTTATCCAGTGTGGCTGATCCTGTTCAGATGCTGTTTGAGATCTACTCCTTTGCCCAAGTTTGGGTCATCTGTTATAATGTCTCGGTCTTTCGTTCGATCTCAATCTTTGTTTGGTAATGCGCCTATGAATCGCCTTGGGATATTTCACTACGGTAAAACAGCTATATAAACACAAGTAATTGATGTTTATTTCTGTGAACCATTTACATGCTTAATATTTAAAGGGCCACCATCTTTGTGAATTTTCTTTTAACCAAATCTTCATTTACAAACATGTGATGCAATCGTAGTGAGGCCCTGGCAAGTCTGTGATTGCCCTACAAACGTCATGCATTGCCTAGTCCTTCTGTCATCTCCAATAACATTTAAAATGGAAGCCTTGGGAGAGATCTGGGAGGGGATAAACCACCAAACCATGTGCACTATGGGCCAGAGACCAGGCTGTTCCCCACCAGGCTCTTGCAACCTGTCATGGAGGGCAGGTGGACATGTATGTGATGGGGTCAAGTTCTCCATCGCCACAGTTCTCCCCAGCAACAGGCTCTCTGACACTTGAACTGACGAGTAGCCAATTGGGCCGCAGGCTGTATCACGAAACCTGAAACCTGAATATTAAACTGGTGGAGACGAAGCACTCAAAACCTTGCAAGCTTCAAACTCTGTCTGCTGACCGTGAGCACTGAGGCATATTCCCTGCTGCACATTGTAGTGTTTGATTGTGTTATTCTGTTCACCCATTGATGATCACTGTGCTTAATGACTTAGGCCTGATAGGGGAGCTATTGAGTGGGTAGAGAACTTTCTGGAAAGAACAGACAGAAACCCTCCTCTCAAAGGAAATCAGCTGCATTTGCTGTCTCCTGGAGAACCAGTAAGTCAGCGTCCACAACTTCAAACTGGAAGCCTCAGGACCACCATAGGTAAGCAGCATGACGACCGAATTCAGCCCGAAGCCAGCCAAGTCACCAACCTCCACAACTATATACCTCTTTTATTTCTCTAGATCCTAATTGGATTAAACTATCCTCCCCCCTCTGTAACCTATTTGTGAATCTGAAAGAAATTTGGAGTGTATTTTATTATTTTTTTCTTAGATCGGTTTAAGTACCTTAAAGTTAACCTCTTTCTTGGTTAAACTCAAGAAAAGCTGTCCGATTGGCTCTTTTTATATACATGATGTAAACACTCACTGAACTGGCAAATATATCCACTTTAAAAAATAAATAAATCTGTTGTGGTCAAACAAGGAGAGTGAAAAGAGGAGCACCCTTCGAGCCCTCCTCACCTGATCGTTCCAGGCTGCAACTAAGCTTTGCCATCACAGACAACTCTGGTGGTCAAGGTCAGGCACCTCCTTGCTTTGGTCACTGATTCCGTCCAACAGTTTAGGGAGATGGTGTGAAACACCAGATAAGGAAGCCTGGGATGGAAAGTCCTTGTTTATCCAGTCCCACATTGAGGTTGTACAGTTCTGAATAGTTCCAGGTAGTGACCATTCCACTTGCTATTTACTTGTGACTCCTGACCAGGACTCAATAGAACCTTACAGTACAGAAAGAGGACATTCAGCCCATCATGCCTGTGCCAGTTCTTTCAAAAGCCGAGCCAATAGTCCCACGCCCCTTGCTCTTGCCCATAGCCCTGCAATTTTTTCCTTTTTTATATCCTTCCCCCACCCTTTCTGATCTTCAGATCTGAACAGCTTAGTGCGTAAAAAGAATTGCCACACCTTACCTTATTTTTGGCTAATTACTTTAATTCTGTGTCTTCTAATTAATCACCCTCCTTCCAGTGGAATCGACTCACACCCGAAATATTATCTATTAGAATGTTTTCTGGGAGGCTTTTTGTATGAAGCATATTTGTGATTTTGATGAAATTATATATTGTTTAAATCACTTAATTAGCAGTAACAGGGGTTTCACAGTAAATAATGCGACCACTTTAACACTTCTACTGTTTTCTATGTCAGGTTGTAAAAGCCAATATTTCACTCATGTTATTTTAAGAATGATCTGGGGTTGTTGCCTACAATCCATTAGTTTTATCGTTATCCACAGGCTTTGTTTATAAGAGGTAATTGAGAAGAGCCGATTATAGAGGGGTGAATTTAATGGGCCCCCCCGGAGATGGGTTAGGAGGCAGGGGAGCCCATAGAATTGTGGCAGAATATGGATGGTGGCGGGGCGGGAAAGGCCGAAGCTAGCCTTCCTACCCAGAGGCCAATTGAGGCCCTTAAGTGGCCAAAGACTAGCCACAAGGGCCTCTTCCCATTGCAGCTGGAATTAAAGCAGTGGTGGTCAAGTGGAGGGTGGTGGGGGCCTCTGCCACGTGAGGTTGTCGCCCAATAAAATGAGGCGACCTCCCTGTGGACTGGACTTGGGGGAGGAGCTTCCTCTGTGGGCAATCTGTGGCTGCCCTCCGCTAACTATCCCCCCCTCCTGCGGACCTCATTGCTCACCCTCCCCTCCCTCATCGCAGGGCCTGCCGTACTGGCCCTGGCCACCCTGCCTCACTTACCTCTCATCCTGGACTCCAGCGCTGGGCCTAGTCACAGGCCTCCTGTAGTAGCAGCAGTGGCCACTGCTCCTGGTGGCGCTGTCGATACTACTGAGCAGTCAGCTCTCTGATTGGCCAGCAGCTCTTGAAGGTGGGATACTGTCCTTAAACAGAGATCCCAGTGCCGGGCACTTCAGTACCTGAACACTGTAGAATCATGCAGTGGTGATGGGGGTGGGGGGTGCTCCGAAAGGCCAAGGCTGGGTTCCCTCACCTTTTCGGCCCAATGCAGGGAGCGTTGCTGGCATGACTAAATTCAACCCTCTAGTGTGCAGAGGAAGCATCCAACATGCAGGATCTGTGTAACTTATGTTATGTCTCCATTATAGGCATGGGGAAGAGACAGAGACAGACATTATAGCCATCTGGAACAGGAATTCTGCCACTTATTAATGGCAGTAGTTTAAAACACAGTAAGAAACATGGAGCAAACTAAAACGTTAAGTTTCAATTTTTTCCTCTCCTGTCCCCAAGGGCACTGGCAGTTACTGTGCGTCAGTTTCACATGAATTTTCCATGCCTAAGTTTAGATGCTGAATATATGTAGGCTATTTGACTGTAGGTTGCATCACAGCCTGTCCTTAACCTGCTTTTATCTGACATCACCACACTTGCTATCTCGTGGAGGATAGTGATCCCAAGTGGGAACGCTGACTGATTGATCTGTTCTACCCCTCGCATGGGGATATTTAGGAGAATTGAAGTGTCCCCAAAATGGCCTCAACTAAATCAGTTCTGCCCAATGACTGCATAGCCCAGTAATCATACCCTGCAATGTGTTTAATGACTCAGCCAGAAGGAGAGCTTGGGATAAGTGTTTCCACCAGAAAAAGAAATTGCGGAGTTACACCAAACCTGGTGTGTTTTCTGCTTGTATTTCAGGTGTTATCACACAGTATGGTCAGATTGGGAACAATATCACACTCGTCTGTAAAAACACAGAAAATGAAGTGGCTGAATGGAGGCTGAATGACTCGAAAATCATCGGGGCCAGAGACATGGAACTAACAGAGACAAATCTCACCCTTTTCAGCGTCAAGTCATCCCAGGAAGGGCAGTACAGCTGCCATGAACAGGAGTCCGGCAAAGCTTACAGCACAGTCTCGTTGATCTTAGGATGTAGGTTTAAAGCTAATTCAATGGTGATCCACATTGTTATTCAATGTCATTAGTTGGCAGACAGTGAAAGTCTCGGGACGTCTGCACACACCAAGGATGATCGTTCACTTTTACCATTCTCCAGGCAACATGTTCTGAAGGATTGGCTGCTTGACTTACAACCTCACGGTCTACATGCTGCCCGATTTACACACCGCCTGATTTGCCCTCTCGTGATTTACACCCTCACAATTTACACCCACCTGATATACACTCTTGCGATTTACACCCCACCCAATTTATTGCCTCACAATTTACACCTGCCCAATTCACCTGCCTGATTCACACACCCATCCGATTTACACACTCGCCTGATTTACACACCATCCTGATTCACACACCTACCCAACTTGCACACCACCCAATTCACACCCGCCCAACTTACACATCACCTGATTTACACCTGCCTAATTCATGCTTGCTCAATATCTACCCGCCTGATTTAACCCCCTACCCGATTCGCACATCGCCCGCTTTACATTTGTAATGAAGTCAATCGGGTGTAAATTGGGTGCCGTGTTACTGCCCGATAGCAAATGTGAAAACTGTACACTTTGTGGATCTGCAGAGAGAGAGAGTGCCTGGGAGGAATGAAGTTATATATCTGCTGGTTTCATCTCCTCCATATCTACATATCACTTGTTCTCCCCGTGACCCCAACTGTTTTGGGGCTATTTCACCATATATTTTTGCTGTGCACAACTGACACCAAAATAGTGCAGGTCAAGTAAACCCCATGTACTTTTACTTAATTGTATTTATTTTCCAAATCCAACTTTGCAAAGAAATGTACACCTGGTGGGTGGTCATCTGATCTTTCCAAAAGTATACAATCCTCCAGTTTCAATGGTTTGCAGCCATGAAGTTTAAGAAGCATATCTTCCTGTTTCTATGACGACACACTTTGGGCTTGATTTTAACTCCCTGCACCTGGCAGAAACTGGGAGGGGGAGGGGTAGGGGTGAGGGTGGCAGTTAAAATGTGGCCAATCACTTGCCCCCACTGATCTTTCTGCTGTGTCTCGATAGTAACCCACCGTCTCCAGGGCAGTTAGGGATGGGCAATAAATGCTGGCCTTGTCAGCGACGCACATATCCCACAAACGAATAAAAAACAAACTCGCTCTTTTGGGTAGACAAGAAGGACATCCTCAGGATGGAAGTGGGATCCTGTTTTAAATAAGAAGATTAGGGCCCGAGATGATGTCGTTGGGACTTGATTGGAATTTTAGTTGGAATCCTGAGTGGGGGAGCAGTGGCATCTTCCCCCCTCTCACCAGGACAGACCTACTGGGAGGGGTTCGGGAGGCAGGAGAGGCCTGGCATGGTAAGTCTTTTAAAGACAGTTTTTAGGTTTCTTTGTGGGCCAGAGATGCTCCTCTGGGCCTCAAAAGGAAATCTTGGGCCTCCCTTTCCCCAGGCTTCACCCTCCTTCCCTTCACCTTTGACCTCCTGCCCTGAACTCTTACTTACCCACAGGCCAGGCAGTAGATCTGGCCAGGTTCAGGTGGGAGTCCAACAAAATTGATGGGTATCTTCATTGTTTCCAGGTGTGCCACCCCCCTGCCAGGCTTCCATGCACCCTTTCCGAGCCCTTTTTACGACCTGGGCCTACAGTAAAATACGCTTTAGTTCAACTCTGGTGCAATTAGTTAACGCACCCATCATAGAATCCCCAAATCATAGAATCATAGAATCACGGAATGATATTGAATACAAAGAGGCCATTTGGCTAATCGCAACTGTACCGACTCTGTGAAAGATCTATGCAATACATCAACTCTCCTGTTTCCCCATGGCCATGCAATTTTCTCCAGTCTATCCAATTCCCTCCAGAAAGTTAATACTGAATCTGCTTCTAGCACCATTTCAGGCAGTGCATTCCAACCCAGCACAGGAACTAACAGGATGAATGGCCCCCTTCTCTGCAGTAAGATTCTATGATCATAATGTCTTGCTGTGTAGAAGAAAATTCTCCTCATTCCCTTTTTTGTCATTATTGACCTGGGCTCTAAAAAGCCCATTTATGCCATTTTCCTAGACACTTTTTTCTCCAATTCTGGTCCCTGGTCCATCCTGATTTTCTTGGCTCCACCAATGGTGGCCGTGCCTTCAGCTGCCTTGGCTCTAGTCTTTGGAATTCCCTCCCTACACCTCTCTGCCTCTCGACATCTCTCTTCTCCTTTAAGACAATCCTTAAACCCTGCCGCTTTGACCAAGCTTTTGGGTAACCTAGCATTATATATCCTTATGAGTCTGAGTGTCAATTTTGTTGGATAGACTCCGGTGAAGCACCTTGGGATGGTTTATCACATTAAAGGCACTATTTAAATAAAAGTTGTTGTTGTTGCTGTTGAAGATTTAACGCTTGGAATTATTTTTCAAATTGTAAAATAGCCTGGTAAAAAGGTGGGGGACATGGGGATCCACTTTCCCAGTCTCTGCTAGGGGATGACACCCACTCCGGGATGAGGCACAGTGAGATCTCTAGGGGCAGTGCTCATGATGCATTCAAAGAGACTGCCATTAGAACGCAAATTAGGGACATCACTAACTCTGGTGGACATTCCCAGTGACCATAATCCTGGCTTTCCGGGATCACAGGCCTGCGGATTTCTCAGGACGGATATGTCTTTCTGTAAAGTCAGGTGATTAGATTCACAATAAGGAAAATAAAATGGATAATTAGAATAGGATTTCTCTAACAAAGGAGCGAAGGACACGTGCAGCCAAGTAAGAGTGCTGGTGGCTGATGGGAAAGTTGGAAGAGTTTCAGAAAGGAAACAAGAATTGAAGTTATTAAACTCAATATATGAGGGTATCTCACGAGTATGAGCAGCGATCGCCAGCTGGGCTGATTGGATAGACTCACAGCCTTCCCCTGCCCAAAATGCATTGCTACATTACTGCCTTTTCACCTGCAGGCCCTGGACTTGAATCCACAGCCTGCTGCGGTGAAAGCCTCTTCCTTCTGACTGCTGTTGTAAATGGAGTTGGGAAACTTGAAATGCAGTATGCCACAATTGAGGCCTATAGTAACTAACTGCCCATGGTTCAATGAACATGGACAGTAGACTTCCAATCTCAGTAAGTGCAGGGAAATGGAAAAACTCACTTTGGTTCATTAGGGTCACACATATTTGCAAAGAACTAGAGAGAGCTTCACTCTGTATCTGACTGTGGTTTACATAGCCTGGGAGAATGTGACGCTGACACTGGGCACCTTTGCTGACATCTCTCAGCTTGATAACCAGAGGTTTAAAAAAGGAGTTATGGTATTGAACACACATACACATTATAGGGGGCAATTTTAACCTAAATTGTCTGTTGAGGAACTGACGGGATTGGAACAACACTGGCTTTACACTGCGCCCAGTTTTTCTCTTCATTGAAATCAGCTGAAAGTGATATTGGCGGGTTGTAAAACTGGTGTTACACCTGATCCCATGGGTTTCCTGCCTGGCAAGTTAGGTCAGAATCCTACCCCTCCCACACATTACTGCTTCTGATTTATTGGTGCCAGAGAGATGGTGGTGATGTGAGGTGTGACGTGGGCGGTTGGTTGGGGTGGGGGGGGGGGGGGGGGGGTGGGAGGAGGTCACCCCAAATCTGTGTCTCAAATGTTGCAATTATTCATTGTTGTTTCCTACTGGTAGATCCACCAGGAAAACCTCAGGTCACCTGTTGGTCAGTGAGATATCCACTGAATGTGGTCTGCTCCTGGAAACTACAAAACCAAACCTACCTTCCCACAAAGATCAATGTCACATTCAGGTAAGGTAACCCAATAACTAGGGGGAGACTGTTTCCTCTGGATAAAGAGTCAATAGAGAGGGATCATCAATTTAGAATTGCCAATGAGAGAGAGGAGAGATATTAGGAGAAACCTACCTACTCGGAGCATGATTGGAACATGAATGCTTTGGCAACAGGAAGACCAGTGCATCTTTTATGAAAAGGTTGGGGTGGAGACCTCAAGTAGAAAAAGATGATCGAGGATATGGGGGAAGGGGAGGGGTGACTGCAGGCCATAGGATTCTTTTTAAATTAGTCTAGAGTTAAGATAAAGCCCATCGGAAATCTAGGGGCTGCACAATAAACTGGTCAGGACACACCAGGAGTAATGTGTTCAATTCTGTTAACCACGCCATGAAAACGTATACTAACTCTGGAGTGGGTACAGAGGGGCAATAAGACTGATTACAAGTGCAAAGAGGACAAGCTACAAGGAAAGATTAGCAGAGGTCAAGCTTTAAAGTTTGGAAAACAGGTGATTAATGGGGGGAGGGATATATAAAATATTAAATATGGTATAAAATATTAAATTGTCCAGGGAAATGAATCGAGAATATTACTTCAAATTAAGCTAATCATAATACGACCAGAGGACATAATTTAAATGATTGAAAAGTAAATTAAAACAGTTATCCAAAAGAATATCTTTACTCAAAGACTGATAAGTGTTTGGAATAATGGTCAAGATAGGAAGTGGAGGCAACACCATTAGGGCTGGAAGCTACAGTGAAAGATTTGGGGTATAGGGGAAATTAATTCTCTGGGCTGAATGTGCTTTTCACATCCTTGACAAGACCCAGTTCCTCTTCCTGGTGTGGTCGAGTCCCTTAGTAGGGCCTAGCACTGCTGGAAGGAGCAGGAAATTGGAGCTCAGAGGCCTGCGGATGTCCATTGGACTAGTGAGATCTGAGATCACTGGGTAGAGAGTCCTAATTTCATGTAAATACCTGGAGAGGTGCCTTCTACTTGACCTTAGTCTCGTTGACCTCCCATCAGGATCTCCCATTGACCCTCTGATTGGTGGGGGTTGGGGAATAGCCCATTATATCATCTTGTGCTAGATCCCCCTGCGCTGCATCATCTAGCAAACCTTCTCCCAATAAAACATGGCAGGAGGGCTGGGATACCCCATTCTTTCTCACTTATCTGCCTTCAATTAACCTGTACTCACTACAGGCACAGGCCCAGCTCCCAGGCAGTAAAGTCAGGAATCCTATGGTGCTAATAAGCAGTGTGTGGTATTTCTGACTTGATGTTTTGGTGTAAATCCCTCTATTATGGTGGGCTATGTCTGGTGGGTAGGCTGAGCAGAAGTTCACAGCTGCCACTGCTATTCTGAGCATTTCCAGGGGATACCAGAGTTTCGATCATGGCTGGGCCTGCCATTGGGCCTGATATGCTCAAATATATCCTGGATATCCTGGAATGAGGCCCGAACCCAGGTCCTTCTAGCTCAGATGGAGACTGAGCCAAGGTGACAGTGCCCAGGAAAGAAAAATATATAGTTCAAGTCATTGTGGAATTCAAAACCCACAACAGCAACAATAATTCAGCTTCTGTTTGTCAAGGTCTTTATGAGAAGTTCTCATGCAGCCAATAATATTTCTGTATTATTGAAAGCTATGGAATTGAAGTTGCTGAACAGTGCTCAGATGAAGAGACACTTCAGGGCAACTGCACAATCGAGGACATCCAACTCTTTTCAAAGATTCCCTACACAGTGAAGGTAAAGGCAACAAACCCACTGGGATTCAGATCTACGATAAAACAATTCATTGTGGAGAAGATAAGTAAGTGGCATTATTTGTCCATTCCAGTGTAAATCAGAAATGTGTGCATGTCTCAATCTATGTCTCCATTTATATCTTGACCTGTAATCTATCGCGCAACCTATGTCTCAAAATGGGCTATGCAGCCTTGGTATTACACACATTTAAATGAACATTTAATGGTAGAGTGTGAGCTTTAAACAATGGAGTTCTGTAGTTTCTGGCCCAGAAATGTATTGGTGTTCTGTTAATTGTATTTAATTGTCTGCCGGTGGTGGGTATTGACTGGGGATTCACTTGTGCTCCTATAAATAGGAGCAGACTGAAACTGTGGGTGATGGGTGAGGAGGTGCATGCTTGTAATGTGTATCTCTGTAAATAAATACTTATAAAAGTGTGTAAAGATTGGTTCCAGTTCCATCCTTTACCACCTGGCTTTCTGGATTAGAACACACTGCACCTACTTGTTGGGCACAAAACGAACAACTAAGCAGCCAATATGGTAGGTGGGGCACACATGCTTATTAAAACATCAGCAGTGCACCACCTGTTGTATTGGAAAACCGGAAGAACTCCTTAGCTCTTCTGCAAATAGTGCCATGGGAATTTTTATGTTCACCTGAGGGAGTAAATGGGGCCTTAATTTCACATCTCACCTGAAAGACTGTACCATTGACAATCCCTCAGGATTGTGTGCTCAGACCCATGGAGTGGGATTGTGAACTCACCGCCTTCTGACTCAGGCAAGAATGCTACCACTGAGCCTCGGTTGACACTATCTTAGTAACTGATTGTGCTCATCAAAGTCAGGGATGGTAACATTGACAATGGCATTCTAAATGAGGCTGAACACATATACATCATTGCTATTTACAGAGTAAACCTGCTTCTGCTCTGTCCTCTAAAAATCAGACCTTTTATACCATTGTGACATTGCCCTCCAATGTCATCCTGACTTGCTGTTCCTTCATCATTGAGCTCTTCTAATAGGCTCACAACTCATCACATTCACAGCAGCAGTATTATTTTTAGTGCTGGGCATGATACTGGGCCAGGATAGTTTATGTTACCTGTCCATGTTCACATTAACTGTTAATCCACTTACCTTCTATCTGGTGTGATCACTGCCCCAACCAAGAGCTGGTCCAGCTCCCTTTTGAGGAGTACAGAGAGTCAGAACACAACACACAAGCTGACAACACATTCCTGAAGCTCAGTACTCTCTGGGGTAAAAAAAAACACCCAACATCCTATCTATTCCTACTCTTATGTGCTTCAAATGCAAGTCCCATAGTTGTCAAACTGAAATCATCGATCAATAGGCATGCAAACCAAGCCATGTATTATTTTATATATTTCTATCAGGTCCCTCCTAATTCTACATTGCATTAAAGTAAATAGACCCAGCCCTTTAAGCCTATTGTGACATTCTACCCATAGAATTTCAAGACATGAATGAATTGCCCGTTGTGTAGAAACCAGTATACTTTGCCACTGACCAAATGCTAAAAACTAACCAAAGCAGTGAGAGCTCATCATCGTATCTAAATTTTAATATTGTTACACACTAAATCGAAGTATATGTTTTTTGATGGGAATTCTAATTGTGCCTTTCACCTCTAGTCAAGCCGGATCCACCCACTGATGTCAATCTTTCTCCAATACCCAACCAACCGAAGAAGTTATTGTTAAGGTGGAAACCACCTGTCACGTGGCCTGATCCCAAGTTATTTTTGTTGAAGTACAAAATAAAGTACTGGCGGGAGAGTTCAAACAGACAAAGTATGGTAAGAACAATTTTTCCCATCATTATTAGGTGGATCAATAAATAGAGTTGTCGGGACGATACCGGAACTGAATGGAAAGGCTGAACAGGCTGGGCAGCATCTGTGGAGAGAGAAGCAGAGTTAACCTTTCAGATGTGTGCCCTTTCATCAGAACTGGCAAATGTTAGAAAAGAACTCGGGTTTAAGCAAGAGGCGGGTGGTGGGGGGTGTTGATGGGGAAGAGAACAAAAGGGAAGGTGTGTGATAGGGCAGAGGGCAGGAGAGATTAAATAACAAAGCTTTCATGGACAAAGAGTATGTTAATGCTTGTGGTGAAAGAGATTAGTGTTTTCTAATGCTTTGCCTTTTCCTTAATCCAATCACAGGGATCAAAATTTCAATATGTAAATTTATGAAAGGTAATGAATTAAATACTTATCCACTCCCGCCGTTGGTCCGGGTGCGATATTTGTGCCAGTGGCCTGCTCGCCCGTGCCTTTGGATCTCTGTCCGGAGATCTAAAATGGGACACTGCTGGGGAGGCGGAGTAGGTAGGTTTTTCAGTGTGGGAGGGGGAGGGAGTGCAGTAAAACTGATGTCATTGTTTCAGAGGACGGTGGGACGGGGTAAAGATTAATGTATATGAACTTTGTGGGGGGGAAGGTCACATGGGCAGGGCAAGTGTTTTGGGGGGAAGAACAAGTAGTTAATTACATGGTTATTGAGAGGGTGGAAAAGGGGCAAATTAAATGTTTTCAAAATTATTTCAAACATCTCTCTATTAAAATTTAAATGAAGTGGAAGGGCTGGAAGCCCCTTAAAAATGGCACCTGTGCAGTGGCACCTGACACTGTTGCCGGGGTCGGACCACCCGCCCCTTGCATGTCATCGGGGTTTGGGGGGGGGTGCGGGGGTCCACCCTGGCTATTTAAATGAGCCACCGTGTCTAATATCATGGCAGCTGCCTGAAGTTCGGCTGCGCGTGTGGGACGCCATTGTTTACAGCCGTCACTGATCACAGCAACATAAATTCCAGCCTGTTAACTCTGCTTCGCTTTCCACAGTTGCTGCCTGACCTGCTGAGTATTTCCAGCACTTTCTGTTTTTATTTCAGATTTCCAGCATCTGCAGTATTTTGTTTTTATGAATAGGCTGGGGCTCTTTTCTCTCGGAAGAGAATACTGATCGAGGTGTTTAACATTATAAAAGGATAGACAAAGAGATGTTTGCATTTATGAGGAATTCAGAACTAGAGGCCATAAATATAAGATAGTCACCAATAAATCCAGTAAAAATTTCGGAGAAGCTTCTTTACCTAGAAGTGGTTAGAATGTGGAGCTACAGGGAGTAGTTGAAGCAAATGGCATAGAAACAGCTAAGGGAAAGCTTAAACTTGCAGGGCGCTGGGGATGAATGGGGGAGTGGGATGACTGGATTGCTGCCCGGAGAGCTGGCATGGGCTCGATGGGCCGAATGGCCTCCTTCTATGCCATAAATGACTACTCTAGATAAGTACATGATGGAGAATGGAATAGAAGGATATGCTGATCGGGAGAGATGAAGTAAGGTTTGTGTGGCGCATAACAAACACTGGCATTTAATGAAAGCAAAATACTGCAGATGCTGGAAATCTGAAATAAAAACAGAAAGTGCTGGAAATAGTCAGCAGGTCTGGCAGCATCTGTGGAGAGAGAAACAGAGTTAACATTTCATTTTGATTCATTTTTGTAGGAAGAACATGGAGAGACAATACAGAATAAAGGGTACAATTCTAAAGGGGGTGCAGGAGCAGAGGGACCTGGGTGCATATGTGCATAAGTCATTGAAGGTGGCAGGACAGATTGAAAGCATGGTTAATAAAACATACAGTATCCTGGGCTTTATTAATAGGGGCATAGAGTACAAGAGCAAGGAAATTATGTTGAACTTGTGTAAGAAATGAGTTCGGCCTCAGCTGGAGTATTGTGTCCAGTTCTGGGCACCGCACTTGAGGAAAGAAATGAGGGCATTGGAGAGAGTACAGAAAAGATTCACAAGAATGGTTCCAGGGATAAGGAATGAAGATAGATTGGAGAAGTTGGGACTGTTTTCCTTGGAGAAGAGAAGGCTGAGAGATGATTTGATAGAGGTATTCAAAATCATGAGGGGTCTGGACAGAGTAGAGAGAGGGAAACAGTTCCCAATCGTGAAAGGATGGAGCACAGATTTAAAGTTTTTGGTAAGTGAAGCAAAAGTGACATGAGGAAAACTTTTTCGCACAGCGAGTGGTTAAGGTTTGGAATGTGCTGCCTGAGAACATGGTGGAGGCAGGTTCAATTGAAGCATTCGAAAGGGAATTAGACAGTTATATGAAGAGGAAGAATGTGCAGGGTACGGGGAGAAGGTAGGGGAATGGAACTGAGGGAATTGCTCTTTCGGAGGGTCGGTGCAGACACGATGGGCTGAATGGCCTCCTCCTGCACTGTAACGATTCTGTGATTCTGTGATTCTGTTTCACGTCAGTGACCTTTCATCAGAACTGGCAAAGGTTAGAAATGTAATAGGTTTTAAGCAGATAAAACGGGGGTGGGGAAACAAGAACAAAAGGAAAGGTGTTGATAGGACAGAGGGCCGGAGAGATTAACTGACAAGGAAGTCATGGGGCAAAAGCAAAGTCAAAGAGAGTGTGCTAGTGGTGTGTTGAAAGGCAAAGCATAGTGCAGAGAGGGTGTTAAATGACAGAATAATAAACAGCCCGAGCCGAAATCACCAACATGAAAAAAAAGTGGGCAGGCAAATGGTAAAAAACATAATGAAACAAAATAAAATAAAATAAAAGTAAAAAATAAAAAAAGGCCTCTCACACTCTGAAATTATTGAACTCAATGTTCAGTCCGGCAGGCTGTAGTGTGCCTAATCGGTAAATGAGATGCTGTTCCTCGAGCTTGCGTTGATGTTCACTGGAACACTGCAGCAAGCCCAGGACAGAGATGTGGGCATGGAAGCAGGGGGGGTGTTGAAATGGCAAGCGACCGGAAGCTCAGGGTTTTTGAACTGAGTGGAGGTGCTCCACAAAGTGGTCATCCAATTTGTGTTCGGTCTCCCCAATGTAGAGGCAACCGCATTGTGAGCAGCGAATACAGTATACTAAATTGAAGGAAGTACAAGTAAATCGCTGCTTCACTTAAAAGGAGTGTTTGGGGCCTGAAATAGTGTGGAGAGAGGAGGTAAAAAGGCAGGTATTACACCTCCTGCAATTGCATGGGAAGGGAACGAGGTGTCGGGAGTAATGGGGGAGTGGACCAGGGTGTCGTGATGTAAGAATCCCCCTGGTCACTGCTGGAGCTGTATTGTAAATTGAATTATTTATGTTATTGTTAGAAATACTAGATGAAGGGCTGGATTTTCCTGGACCTGTGGAGATGGGGTTGGAGGCTGGTGGGGGTGGGGGTGTCAGGAAAATGGGGGGACCCACATTGGGATGGCTCTATGGCACATTCCCGCTGCCAGGGAACTTTCTCAGGGTTGGGCAGGCAGCCAATTAGAGTGGTTAAGACCACAATTAGAACCAATTTTGCAGCATCGCCAGAACTATCCAAATGGAGGAGCAGCCCCCTCGTCGGGTGCGGAGGTTGCCAGCTCAATTGAGGTGGCCTTCCAGTACCAGGCCAGTAGGTCATCGGAGCTGTAGGCTCCATGCCTCAAAGACAGGACTGTGGGAATGAAAGGCCCCAATCACGGCCATGTCTGATCCTGCAGAGGGGTTACCCCTCCATCCCGATGGCTTTATCGGCTATGGGAATCTTTGTTTTCTGTATTCTGTGCAGGCCAGCGAGGGTGCCTCTATGTTGAGGTGCCCTCACAGCCCCCGACCTGCCTCAGTAGTGCTCACCTCTCCAGGTGGGGCTGCCGAGGCTCGAGAGATGCCTGCCCTCTGATTGGCCATCTCAATGCTGCAGGCCCAATCGGATAGCCAACGCGGAGGCAGCCAATTAGGAGGCTGCCTCCTGGAAGATTGCTTCGCCAGTCTCGCTGTTAGCAAGTGTGTGCTCGGGAGCCCCATTTGGTCCCAAAGCCTGCGGGAAAATCCAGCCTGAAGTCTCCAGGAATGAACATACAACGTTGCCACCAAATAACTTTTGTCATAGTTCAGAAAAGATAGTTTGAGGAATGAGTCATTTGGCCCAGGAAGCTTGATGCAGTCTATGCATGATCTACTCTATCATGGATTCTACCCCTGCCATTTCATCTCCTCTGCATATTGACCAAGAACAAGTTCCACTCACAGGATAAGGCAGACAGGAGTCTTTCAGTTATCCAGGAAAGGGAATATTACCAGGAGTCATGTTTCCAAAGATGGACCCTCTGTGCAAAAGGGAATAGAGGCGATACTGAAAGATCGCAAAGACGTCTCTTACCGATCAAAAAGATTTATTCTCTTTATTCCTGGATGGGAGGGAATCTAACACAATGGCACTCATGGTTATTCTCATGTTTGTAAGGATATTATTGCAATTCAATTAATTAATAAAAATCTGGAATTGAAAGCTAGTCTCAGTTTCATGGCACCATTACTTTCATCGATTTGTTGTAAAAGCTCATCTGGTTCACTAATGTCCTTGAGGGAAGGAAATCTGCCATCCTTACTTGGTCTGGCCTACATGTGACTCCAGACCCACAGCAATGCGGTTGACTCTTAACTGCCCTCTGAAATGACCTAGCAGGCCACCCAGTTGTCGAGGGCAATTAGGGATGGGCAACAAATGCTGGCCTTGCCAGCGAAGCCCACATCCCATAAAGAATTTTTAAAAATTGAATTACATTTTTTCCCGTCACATCTTCATCAAAATTCAGGGAAAAAAAGCTCTCCAAGCAAGATTCCTGGGTGATAGTCCTCCTCAGACTCCTGTCGTGTGATCTCCAGCAGCCAACAAGTAGAGTCACACCACTAGCTGGGTGTATGTGATTTTACCAGGACCAGAGCTGTAAGAAACTCAAAGCTTGTGGAATGAAGTAAATGAACTGCACCAAGTTTATGTATCCAATTCAAGCAAACACATCTCCCTACTGAATTCTCAACCCAACTCATCAAGGGCTAGCGAAAAACCTGCAGCTAGTATGGGAATTATTAAATCTATACTTAAGGATATGGCTTTGGACCTGGACCTCTGATCATTTTAGATTAATTCCTTGTAAATGTGGATGATAGATTAATCAGAATTCATAGATTGATCTGTGTTAGTGAGCCTGTGACGTGATCTGACATTACTCTCAGTTGCGCATTACTCTTTATTCTCAGTTGTTATGTTGCTTTTCAGCTTTAGATAAATTGAGTTGTTCTTTCTTTTATGCCCCACAGATTGAGATCAGCGATCAAACCAGCTATGTCCTGAGAGGCCTACGATCCAGAGCTTTATATTTTGTAAAAGTTGCAGCGAATGATTTTTTTGACAATGGTATGTCCAGTGATTGGAGTCCGACCGTTTCTGCACGCTTGTGGTCCAACTGAGAGTTTAAACTGTGCGTCGCTGACCTATCTGAGATTAAAACTGCTTCTGATGACAATGCACTTATAGACACAAACACAGTACTTCTTATGGGCTTCCATCAAAAGAGCAGGAACACAGAGGTGGAGTATTTCCCTGAAACATAGGCTGGAATTTATTCCTCCCGCAGGAGCGGGCTGGAGGCGGAGGGGGGTTGGGTTGTAAAATTGAACAGGAGGCGGGGGGTACCGTTCCCATCGCCTTCCCACCCCTGCTGCAATTTTACAAGCAGTGGCGGCGAGAAGCAGCCTGCCCCACCCCAGGCCTAGTAAGGCCCTTAAATGGCCAATTAACTGCCATTTAAGCGCCTCCTCCCGCCGTCACTGGTATATTACCAGCAGCAGGCAGGCGGCTCAAGAACTCAGGAGGCTGCTCAGCAAAACCTGGCGGCCTCCTTGCGGGGTGGGGGGCTGGACCTCTCCTGATCAGGCACCACCACCCCCAAACCGACCCCTGCTTGTCTCTCCGGGGCCTGGCCAATTGTCCCCAGCGAGGCCCCACACGCTTACATTCATTCTGGGGCCGGCAACCCTCTTGCTCTTCTGGCTGGGTGCAGTCCCAGTAGTGGCCACTGCTCCAGGTGGCGCTACTGCTGGGACTGAGCTGCCGGCCTATTGATTGGCTGGCAGCTCTTGCTGCCCGAGGTCAGTTAAGGGCTTGGGCCACGTGAAATCATTGGGCTGGGTTTTAAGCGCCCGCCGTCAGGAGTGACACGGGTGAAAAGGGGCCACGTGCCGCCATGCTGATGTGATCTCCCAGGCGGCGGGTCACTTAAATATCCCGGTCGCCCCCCTCGACCCCCAATCCTATGGAGGGGGCGGGCTCTCCGACGTTGGCAGTGGCGTCAGCTGCATGTGCGCAGGCGCTGGCGCCGTTTTTAAAGGGCAGCCAGCCTTGCCAGCTAATTTAAATTTTAAAGGGAACCACCCACCAACTCTCCAAATTAAAATTCTAACATCCCTTTCCCACTCTCACAACAATAATAAAATTAAGTATCTGTCCTTCCTCCACCCCCCCCAAAACACTTACCTTTCAAATGTTCGGATGACCTTCCTTCTCCCCGAAACTGAACAAAGTTCACAGTTCCCACCATCCCCTACATTAATGACAAAATGTTGACACCCCCACCCCCTGTACTAAAAATCCCACACTCCCCCCTTCCCAACCACCACGGCACCTGCTTTCTCCAGATGGGAAAGTGAAGGCGTGGGAGTGCCGGTCGCCGCTTTGAAGATTGAGGACCAACTGTTAGATCGCAGTTAAGTGTATTTAAATGTATGCTAATATCTATGCTAAATATATGTTAATCCAGGTCCCATTGCCCAGCAGCATGGGGGGGGTGGGGGGGAGGGGAAATGGGGTTACCACGGAGCCTCGCCGCCACTGAAAGATCGGTCCCAGACCTCCCGACGTTGTGCTCCCTGTCGGGCAGCTGCCAAAGTGACCTTCCGCATCCCAACCACCCCCCACCCTCACCATGGAGCCCAATGTCAGGAGCCCTGTAAAATCCCAGCCGTTGTGTGGCTTCCAGGCCCGGCGGAGGCAGGCTCGCCCCCAACTTTTTGGCCTGGGCGTGGCCTCCAGCCCAACGTAAAATTCTGATGATCAACATTGACGAAACTATTTCAGTTAACTGAATCAGGGAGCACCCCCATTGTTCTGGCTAGACTGGGTAATCACCTCTATCTCCAGTCGGCCTTTGGCTTCTCAAATGTAAATTGTGCGTGGCCATCTTAGCTGCTCTGTTCTGTTTTTTTTAAAGTTATTTGTAACAGTCTCAGTAAAAAGTCTCAGGCAAAGTTCCATATGAGGAACTTAATATTTTCCATTTGGCATGTGGGGTTTCCATCACAATACGAACATACAAATTAGGAGCAGTAGACCACTCGGCCCCTCGAGCCTGCTCCGCCATTCAGTAAGATCATGGCTGATCAGACTGTAACCTCGACTCCACATTTCCACCTGCCCCCGATAACCTTTCACCTCCTTGCTTATCAAGAATCTATCTACCCTCTGCCTTAAAAATATTCAAAGACTCTGCTTCCACTGCCTTTGGAGGAAGAGAGTTCCAAAGACTCACAACCCTGAGGGAAAAGAAATTCTCCTCATCTTGGTCTTAAATGGACGACCCCTTAATTTTAAATAGTGACCCCTAGTTATAGATTCTCCACCAGGGAAAACATCCTTTCCACATCCACCCCGTCAAGACCCCTCATATGTTTAAAACAAATTGCCTCTTACTCTTCTAAACTCCAGCAGATACAAGCCTAGTCGGTCCAATCTTTCTTCATAAGACAACCCACCCATTCCAAGTAGGCTCCGTTTGCTGATAACGCAACCACTAGATGGCGCATTACTGTGACACATGAAAATGCAGCCTCATCCACTGAAACGTCAATGTCTGCGACACCTTAGGCAGCTGCCAATAATAAAGATGGCGCTGCTTGATTTATCACAAAAACAAATTAAACCCAAATCCCCTTAATGGCGGCAATTGCCACCTCCATCTCACCCTCAACAGTACCCCGTTCCCTCCTGCCATCGCACTTCTCTTTGCCACTCCTTTCCACGCCCATCTGCCTACCATCCCTGCCTCGCCGCTTTCCCCCCTCGGCCACTCACTCCCCTCCTCGCCGCTTTTGTGGCTCTTTACCCGCCCCACGCAACCCCCATCGCTTCTTCAGGTGACGCTGCAGAGGGCTATTGGCTGAGGGGGTAAGCAGAAAGGCTGGAGCGAGAGGGCGTGGCAGGGTGGGGGAAGCAGGATGCGAGCGGCAGAAGCGACAAGGTGGGGGCGAGTGGCTGAGGGGAGGAAGCGGAAAGGCTGGGAGCGCACGGCCAAGGGGGGGAAGCGACGAGGCCTGGGGTGAGCAGCCAGGGAGGGGGAGCGGCAAGGGTGGGGGCGAGAAATAGACAGTGGGGAGGGAGTGGGGGACTGTTTGGGGGATTGAAGGTGGCGATCGCGGCTATTGAGGATTGTGGACATCATTGCATGGTGATGTCAGTGCGCGCATGCACACAATCATACTGGCAAGCTGGCAAATGCTTGCACGCACTAATGACGTCTGCGATCACTCTGCGCATGCTTTGCGTTGTCAGGAGTTACTGTGTTCCAGGCTGGTATTAGTCTAGTAAACCTTCTCTGAACTGCTTCCAACACATTTATTTCCTTTCTTAAATAAGGAGACCAGTGCTATACACAGTACTTCAGATGTGGTCTCACCAATGCCCTGTATAACTGAAGCAGATCCTCCCTACTTTTGTATTCAATTCCCCTCGCAATAAATGATACCATTCTATTAGCTTTCCTAATTACTCGCTGTATCTGCATACTAACCTTTTGCAATTAAATACATTTTTAAAATACATTTCAATGATATAACCTCTCATTCTTCTAACTTTAGGGAGGACAGGCCCATTCCATTCAATCTTTCCTCATAGCTTTCAAAATGCTATTTTACTCAAGTTTCCACTGAAACTCATTTGCATATCTGCAAACTTAAAATCTGCCAGGAACCAGCACAATTGGGCAGTGTTTCAGAATGTAATTGTTTTTTAAAAAGTTTTATGCATTAAAAAAAATTCTTTGATCTATTTAACAGTTGCAAAATGGTGCAGTTTGATTAATAAAGCTGAAAATGGATTTATCGCAACAAATAAGGATTTTTAATCAGAATGCAACAGCGAAAGCCAGGCGAGTTGGCTGTAAAAATGCACTGGGTATTCAAGATTCAAGACATATTCAAGACGGCTCCTGGGCAGTCGGGTCCCTCGGGAGTTCCTCACTATGTACGTCTATCTGTGGTCATCTGCTGCTTTCCATTGCTCTTTCTGTCCCTAACACCCCTCTTCTGCTGTTTCATCTCCCTCCAGAATGTCTGTTTACTTGTGAACAAGGCCCTTGCCATCCATGATCGTATTGTGAATGATTACATCGACATCGTGGCCTTAACGGAAACCTAGCTGAGGGTGATGACACCTTGCCACTTAATGAAGCCACCCTGCCTGGCTACATATTCCACCACTTGCCCCACCGTCATGGTGGTGGTATGACGTTTATCACCAGATCATAACTTGGCCTGACTCCCTATTCCTCTAGCACTTCCTCCGTCTTTGAGTGTCTCACCTTAAGAACATAAACATAAGAACATAAGAAATAGGAGCAGGAGTAGGCTATTTGGCTCCTCAAGCCTGCCCCGCCATTCAATAAGATCATGGCTGATCGGCCCCAGACCTCAACACCTCTTTTGTGCCAGCTCCTCATCGCCCTCAACTCCCCGATGTTTCAAAAATCTATCTACCTCCTCTCTAAATACTTTCAGTGATCTAGCCTCCACAACTCTCTGGGTAGAGAATTCCAGACATTCACTCCCCTCTGAGAGAAGAAATTCCTTCGCATCTCAGCTTTAAATGAGTGTCCTCTTATTCTGTAACTATGTTCCCTAGTTCGAGATTCCTCCACTAGTGGAAACATCTTCTCAGTCAAGCCCCCTCAGAATCTTGTACGTTTCAATCAGATCACACCTCATTCTTCTAAACTCTAATGAATAAAGGCCTAACCTGTTTAGCCATTCTTCATAAGTCAACCCCTTTATCCCAGGAATCAGCCTAGTGAATCTTTTTTGAACTGTCTCCAATGCCAGTATATCCTTTCTTAAATACGGGGACCAAAACTGTACACAGTACTCCAGGTGTGGCCTCACCAACATCCTGTACAGTTGTAACAAGACTTCCCTATTTTTAAATTCCAACCCCCTAGCAATAAAGGCCAAAATTCCATTTGCCTACTTAATAACTTGCTGCACCTGCTTGCTAACTTTTTGTGTTTCATGCACAAGAACACCCAGATCCCTCTGTGCTGCACTTTTTTGGAGTCTCTCTCCATTTAAATAATAGTCTGCCTTTTGATTTTTCCTACCAAAGTGCATGACTTCACACTTTCCTACATTAAACTCCATCTGCCAAGTTTTTGCCCACTCACTCAACCTATCGATATCCCCTTGCAGATTCCTTATGTCCTCATCACAACATGCCCTCCCACCTATTTTTGTGTCATTAGCAAATTTGGATATATTACACTCTGCCCCCTCCTCCAAGTCATTAATATAGATAGTAAATAATTGAAGACCTGGGACTGATCGTTGTGGCACTCCACCAGTTACCTCATTCCAACCTGAAAAAGACCCATTAATCCAGACTCTCTGTCTTCTGTATATTAACCAATCCTCAATCCATGCTAATACGTTACCCCCAATACCGTGAGTTCCTATCTTGCGTAATAATCTTTTGTGTGGCACCTTGTCAAATGCCTTCTGCAAATTCAAATACACTGCATTTACCGGTTCGCCTTTATCAACCTGCTTGTTATATCTTCGAAGAACTCTAGCAAATTTGTCAAACATGATTTCCCTTTCACAAAATCATGTTGACTCTGTTTGATTGCGTTAAGCTTTTCTAAATGTCCTGCTATTTCTTCATTAATAATGGACTCTAGCATTTTCCCAATGACTGATTGACACATCTCTCACCTCTCTTTCATAATCATCGTTCTCCACCGCCCCCTCAAGCACAATAAAAATTTTATCACCAAGATATTGTCACTGCTTTCCTCCGTTAGCCTCTGCACTGGACGACTTTTCATCTTTGGTGGTTTCAATCTCCATGTCAACTCATTATGTTCTCCCTCCACCGAGTTCACTGCCCTCTTATCCTCCCTAACTCACGCCTTGCATGTAAACTCCCCAACCCCTATTCACAGCCACCCCCTCGACCTTGCCAGATTACGTGGTCTTGCTAGTCCCATCAATTACAGATAAGGCCATCTCCGATCACTGTTGTATTACCTCTTTCTAGATAAATACAAACGGAGCTAAAGGGCAGGCATAGTGGTTGAACGCAGAGCTTTAATGGAGATTTGTTTCTACAGCTAACTGACTGTGCAAGAGAACTGAATCACATGATATTGCATCACTTCCTGTGATGACTTATATATTAGCACAGACATATATTTAAAAGATTATGTTTAATATACTAACAAATATACTATCACAACACCCCCATTCGCCTAAAGGACAACCCTATATAGTATAATATTAATATGTATTTGAATAAGCAGCCCTTATAAAACATTCAACTGTATCAAGAACATTTGGAACACTCCTCTTCAAGGTGTTGCTTACAGTTGGAACTGTATTGGTCTTTGGCTAACTTAACCAGATCTTGTGACAACAACATGTGGGTGTGTTCTTGAACTGTCCGTCCTCTCCTCCTGATGATTGTGTTTGGGAGGATTGTCCTCAGTTGTCAATGTGTTGCTTGTTGTCTCTTCATGGTCAAAACGAACATGGATATGCATAGGCGATGTTGGGCGGTCACCTTGGGTATGGCTAGCCTGTGGTGAGATCGATTCTGTCACAGTATCGCACCATTTGGTGTTGTCACCTCATACGAACGTGGTTCTTTGCACAACTTGGACACCTCTGCTGGGATCCATGTCTGTTCTTGCGGGTGAAGGACCTTCACCTTCTGGCCAACGTATAATGGAGGTAATTCTGCACCTGCATGCACATCATGTGCATCTTTCATCTTGTCATGTTTCTGACCTAGCTGGTCTGTGATCAGGGACGACTTGATGAGATGATAGTTTGGTAGTGTGGTTCTCACCGGTCAACCAAACATAATCTCAGCAGGCGAAGATGCAATAATGCAACTTGGATATTTTGCATTTTGACTTTCCTGACCCATCTGAACGAGGATATCAGGGTGATGATGTGGCATGGCTGATTGACCATTGTTCACACACATATCCTGGAGCGGTTTTCCGTGTATTGTGGACTGTTTGTGGATACCACTTCTACCAAAAAGACTAAAGATAGATATTAAGGCCACATAGTGAGGGGTGTGGATGGTTCCCACTGTTCAACTCCAACCTGACTGCAATAAGCATCTTTTTGTTATTAGGTTTAACCCTTTTTTGCTTTATTTGTCAAATAAACAGACAGCGACAGGTTTTTTGTAGATCTAAAACAGAAAATTAATTATTTATTTGAGCAATATGCCTTATCCCAAAATTGTCACAACGCATTCATTCCATACACACACACATAAACACAAACACACATGCACAAACACACACAAACACACACACAAGCACACTTGCACACAACACATACACACACACACACACACACAAGACAGGAAAACAGGTAAGTGGTTTTCAGGTGAGGTAGGGTTTTGGACTTCACGGTAAACCTGTTGAATTCTCTCAGAAGTCAAGTTCTCGTTGGTTGCAGGCCTGATGTATTTGTAGATTTCTCTCTTGGTTGAAAGTCCAATTTCACTGCTGCATAAGTTTGGAATTTTCAGCAGGGCACCTCTCTTATGGCTTACTGGAATTTCTCCCAGCCCTTAGCTGGATAAGCTGTTTGATGATGCTTCTTTCTGGGAGTTTCTCTCTGAGACCTGCCTTTTTAAGGTAAAACGTTTGTCACATCATCTTCTGGCAAGAGACACTTTGGTCTCTCCCCCATCGTGATCATGCAATGGCCCAGGATGAGAATAATCCGGTTATGGTGTTTTCACTTCATACCTTCTTTGTTTCAGAAGAACCCATTCAATTCAGGAATGTTTCAGGATGGGTTTAGGATGTGTGCAATTGACACTTCTTAGCTTTGAAGGTATTCTTTTGTTTGTACCAGTCAGTAGACAGTTTGAATATACAAACCCAGGTCTTTTAATATTTGGCTGCCATTTTGGAGCACATTGTTCACTTTTTAAAAAGAAAGATCCATTTTTATAACTCTTCAGGTTGAGTTCTTGTAGTTTCAATTACTGCGCTTTATGTGAGGGTCACATGGCACTAACAATGTTGGCCACTGCTGCACTCAACGTGTTTTGAAGCTTCTGCACAATATAAAATTTGGAGTGATAGACAGTCACTAGCAGATAATCTTCTCTGCCCACAGAGCACAGATCTGTTGCTATCTTGATCCATGGTGTTGGAGGCATGTCATGCGGTTGCAGAGGCTCTTTCTGTTGACTATCTTGGTGTTCCTGATACGTATCACAAGCTCTCACCATCTGGTCAATGTCCTTGCTGATGCTGGGCCAGAATGCTGACTTGCTAGCTAGTCATCTTGTCCCCTCTATTCCCATGTGTCCTTGGTGGTGCTGTCCAATTATGTCAGACTGAAGTGTCGCTGGTATGAGTACTCGGCATCCTTTGAATAATACTCTATTGGATATACCAATTTCGTCTCGGTAAGGTCAATACGTTCTTAGGTCCGTGGGGATCTCCTGAATGGTCTCAGACCAACCCTCTACAATGCTCTGCCATAGATCTCAGAGTTTGGAGTGTTGAGAAGTCTCCCTCTGGAGTTCCTTTCTCTTGTTTTGACCGAAGCACGAGATCTACATTGTGGACATTCTCCGAGCTTGCACAAACTTCATCCACCTGGAAGTCGAGTGGTATGTCCCGTGCCTTTCCAGGGTTGGGCAGTCTACTTAGGGTGTCTGATAGGGCCAGCTGACTACTGGGTAGCACTGAATCTTGATGAGTAACCTCCGGAATCGATGCAATGCATGCGTGAGCGGTTTTCTCTAGATCATCTCCAGTGGTTTATGATCTGTCTCGGCCATGAACTCTTTCCTGAATAAGTATGTGTGAAACCTGGTGATCACAAAGACAAGAGCGAGAGTTTCTCATTTGATATTGGAGTAATTTGCTCGTGCTGGCGACAGACATTTTGAAACAAATGTGACAGGCTTTCTGGCTTGAAGAAGACATGCACCAAGACCTTTCTGCGATGTATCCACTTCTAATATTATTGTTTAATAGGTCAGAGTATTGAAGACATGACTCAGTTTACACTGCTTGTTTCAATGCATTGAGAGCATGTCAGTGATCATCCTTCCAAAGAATTGGCATGTCTTTCTTCAGCAATTCTCTTAGTGGAGATTTCTTCACTGAGAAGCTCAGTATGTATGCAGCACGCAAGTTGAATAGATCTAGACACCTTTGGAGGTTGTTCTTGTCCTGCAGTGTCAGTATTGCCTGGATGCCTTCGATCTTCCCAGGATCCGGGCAGTTACCTGAACTTGAGTAAACGGCACAGAAAAAATTTAAGTAATTACCCCTAATGGAACACTATTTGCTGTTGAAAACCAAACCTCCATGTCTGGCGGTCTCCATTAACAAACGTAAGTTTCTATCATGCTCTTCTTCCATACGTCCTATTACAGTGATGCCATTCATAAGACGCACACAGCTCGGGACTCGTTCCGTTATACAGTGCATATGCTGTTCAAATAACCCAAATGGTAAGTGGAGGAAACAGTACCCGTCAAAGGGAGTTCTGAATGTTGTTAGCATTTTCGACCCTCTTGAGTAGTGTATGGACCAATACCTGTTCTTTGCATCTAATTTGGAAATATGTTTCGTGCCAGCAAGCATTGAGTTTAACTCTTCTAGCGCTGGTATGTTATGAGGACATCTCTTTAAGGCTTTGTTTAGCCTCCTTGAGTCTAAACATAGTCGAATGGAACCGTCCTTCTTGATTACTGCAGTGATGGAGCTGCACCAGTCCGGGCGATGTTGCACTCATTGAATGTTGCCTTGTTTTTCCATTCCATCCAGTTCCATCTTCAACTTTTTTCGAATGTACATGCTGCATTTTTGTGGCAGGTCAATTGATGGTATTGCACCTTCTTTAAGGTGTAGGACTGAGTCCCATGGAAATTCTCAACCTTGTGAAACTGGTCCAGGTAAAACCTCTGGAGGTTGCTACGATCAGCTGAGGAGGGGTCTCCTTGTTTGACCACAACAGGGTTTATTTCTTTTAAACAGCGGGTATGCTTACCAATTCAGTGAGTGTTGTCATGCTAGGCCCCCACCCGCCAAGAGTGAGGTACATTAATTTTGTCATGTACATTGATTTCAAACTGTTACTGGAGTGAAGCAGATCAGCCGTGGCTGGAAAAGACATTTGCATATTAACAGATGGGGATTGGAAGGACAAAGGACAATTCCCTGACACATTCAACCCACAATGGAACTTGATTACCAGGTATTGTGTGTAAGAGGATCATTCCAGAGGTGATACAACCCAAGACGTGGTCAGACCAGTTAGATTAGATTAGATTAGATTAGAGATACAGCACTGAAACAGGCCCTTCGGCCCACCTTCGGTCACATGACTAACCTGCTTGGCAACCTGGCTTTTCTGAATTGTACAAACAGTTTGAACTCAGAAAGACTTTTTGCTCCTGGACTGAGAAGGATTCTCCTGTCTGCTCCCATCTCTTTCTCACAAGCCTTTGAATCCACTGAAGACACATGAACTCTGAGAGAGAAAAGTCTACAGCAAACAAGGTTTAAGAAGAATACTAGGCCCCAATGAAAAGCAAGATCAACCTACAATCAAGAACTCCACAGTGAGTGCGAAGAACCATAACAAAAACTCTTTAGATATTGCCTCAAACTTTTCCACTTTATTTTTCTTCTGCTCTTTTCTGTTTATTTGCATGTGTATATTGCGTATGCATACTAATGTGGACACGTCGTGTATCCGTAGGCATCAACCGAATTAGAGTTTAAGTTTAAGTTTAATAAATTTCAACTTTTCTTCTTTAAACCTAAGAAAGCCTGTTTGTGCTCGTTTCTTTGCCTTATAACTGGAAAGCGGCGAAAAAGGATTCACCAAGGAGGAGCTAAAAACACAGTATGGGTAAAATTAAACCCTGTTATGGTAAGACCAGGTGAAGTCTCAGAGGGACCCTTAGACACCTTTCTCACCTGGTCGTAACAGTGTTTAACCTTAATGTGCGATGATCACAAAATATCAAATTGGACAGGTTTTCTTGAGTTTAAACAAGAAAGTGATAAGTTTACTGTACTTAAAATCAAAACCCAATCTAGGTAAAAATAATGAACTACACTCCAACTTTCACACATACACACACACAGACACATACACGAGAATCACACACAGACAAATAGTTTACAGTGTGAAGAAGGATAGATTGGTTGTGTTAGAGGCCAGAACAGATAAAATAATATCCAGTCTGTGGAGTCTGGTAATTCAGTTGTCTTGAAGCTTCTGGCTGGTAGAAGCGGCCACCTGATTCAGGGTTTTCTTGGAGACAGTGATGTAGGTGACTTTCTCCCTGGAGTCTCTGTCTGCAGCAATAATAGACTTGGATATTTTGTAGCCTGCAGGCAGGGTTCGAAACTTACAGTGTTGGCTGGAGAGAGAGAGTCCACATGGGTCCTGCACCGGTTAAAACTCAGATGCTTATCTGATGTATCCAAAAAAACTCCAAGTTTTCACACAGATGGACAGACTGTCACATGATTGTCTCAGTGTATTCTCTTTTGCACTTTAATGAGATCCAAATCTAAGAATTCCAATCTCTCTCGGGTCTTATTGTTTCAATGTTTACCCCTTGAGGTTTGTCTGCACTAATGTTAATGTTCCAAGATGGCTTTGAGTGTCTTGCTAATGAAGGCGATACCAGGTAGCTCATTCAAACTGCTCAAGCTATTGTTCTGGATGAGGGCTATTCAGACATACATCTCCACCTTAATATCTTGGAATGTGAGGTATTTCAATGCAAATTGCGGTGGCCATCTTAGCTGCTTTGTAAAAAAAGTTGAATTTAGGTTTTCAGCTTTCTTTTTGAAAGTTTAATTTAGGTTTCCAACCAATGAATTATATCATTAAGCATAGCACATTCATCACAAGGTCTGTACCAAACAAATGGGTGTGCACCTGTTTTGTCTGCTGTGGTCTTCTGACTGGGTCAGCTCATGTTAAGTTCGTTGCACATCGGCAGCCGTGCTACTGCTGGTCCCGACACATCAACTATGTAGAATATCTGAATAGACTCTTTGTACCTACATTCCAAGTCTAGGAAACCTAGGCACTTTATTGTCGAGCCATTGTATGCCATAAGCTTCACGCTTGTGGGTTGGACCACAGACTTCCATGCCTTGTGGTACCTGTCCCTGAGAATGCAGAAAGGTAGAGTGTTGACACCTATACCAATCTTTACCCTCAGTCAATGCTGTCTAGCCTTATTAGGGTAGATGATCTACAGTGTTGCAAAAGCTTCTGTTTTGTTAACGGAATGGATCTGTTCTGCTAAGGTGATCATATGTGACATAGCTGTTCACCTATAGGGTCTTCATCTTGATCCACCTCATCCATTTTGGTTGGGGGTTTCCCCATTTTGTGGATTGGTCAATGCCTTTGCTGATGCCTGGAAGTGTATTGCTTCCCTTCTGCGGTTTGAGTGCTGCCCACTCTGGCTTCTCCCTGCATTCCTACTGCTGGACCTTCTGAAAAGTTTGGCCCAGTGCCCTCTAAGCCTGCAAGCCTTGCATGTGTCTGTGTATGCCGGGCATCTACATGGTTGGTGGGAGAGCCCGCAGTTACTGCACACCTTGTTCTGCTTGGGTGCCTTGGATATTGTACCGACAGGCATTTCTGATCCTGAGGCTCACAAACACTGTCTCCCTACAATAATTGCCTCGTCTCTGCGTCCACCCTGTAACATACTCTCCACGCCATCTCCTTTCCAGGAGGTCTTTTTGGAATGTCTCAATAGGACTCGAGGTGATAACCAACTCCATAATTTGTTCCGAGAATTCAGCATCAGAGAAGTCGCATTCTTATGCTTTCTCTATGCGTCGGTGAACAAAGTCATCCAAGCTGTTGTTTACTTTCTGTCTATACCACAAGAATTCCATTGGTGTACTCTGAAATTGATCTTAAACTGATTTTTCAATGTTGCCCATACTATTGATGGATCCTTTTGGTAAGCATCAGATAAACAAGAGGTATTGATTCTGTACAGACCTTCGTTTCCTATGACGATCCTTGTTTTTATCATCAGCTTCTCCGCATCCACAATCTTGTGGTCTGGGAAGCATAGTTCAATCCTCTGTTTAAAAAGTTTGAATTTGCCTGGGACATCAGGTGCTTTCCAGAACATCTCTGGAAATCTGGCTGTCATTGTCTAAGCCTTTTACTCTTTTCTCCCCTTGAGGATAAAATCTTGCTTTAAAAATTGCGGCAAGCTGCGATGCCTGCAGAGCTGAGCAGGAGCCACACCCTGAGCTGTGTTGCCGCAGTGCGGAGTTGTGAGCTTGTAAGAGGGAATGACCCCTGGCATCGGGGTCAGCTATTAGCATGCAGGTACGGCAATGGCGGGAAGCAACCTGCACCAAAAGACGATGCTGCACTGATCTTTGCAGCCGAAACTACTGTTGATTTATGTTTTGCCGGTTCGGGGCAAAACTGGGAGTGCATTGAAATCACCTTCAATCTCTACTTATCCCGTTGTCGTCCTGATGTGAGAGCTGTGATCTGGTCGCAACGCTTCAGGTCGGACTTCTGACTTGAATTGTCTTTTTCAGCTGCTGATCAATGCTGTCGATTCACCTTCATTGCTACCATATTGTGTTATCTCTTTCTAGATTAATACAAATGAAGCTGAAGGGCAGGTATAAAGGTTTTGAAAGCAGAGCTTTAATGAAGATTAGCTGTTGCTTCAGCTTACACATGTGAACTGGATACAAGAGAACTGAATCATGTGATATTGCATCACATCCTGTGATTACTTACATATTAGCATAAACATATATTTAAATGATTATATTTAACATAATCACAAATACACTATCACTACAATCACTTTCCATCCACAGCTTGCTTCCATGCCCACGCCTACCTCATTCAGTATCCGTCCCTGGAAAAAATTATCCCCATATTCACTTACAACTGCACTTTCAAAATCCCAACTATCTAGCCTTTGGCTTTCCGCTCACCAAAATATTTTGCAGCTACTGATTTGCTCAACCACACTCTCACCTCCACTTTTGATGCCTGAGTCCCCAATAAAGAGATTAGTCTCCCCTCACCCCGGTATGGCCCTCATCTCTGCTCCCTCAAGTCCAAGGGAAGCAGACTTGAAAGGATATGGCAGACAATTGGCTTAGCAATCCACCGCCAGATCTGGCTGGACCACTTAAATCACTATTGGATCCCGCTCTCATTAGGTAAAACTGCTCAGAATTCCAGATCATCCTGGAATGCACAGATAACCCCTGGTTTATTTTCTTGACTGCAAACTGTCTTCTTAGACCCCTCTCCCCTGTCCTCATAATCCTCATCTCCAACAATAAGTGTGAGGAGCTCGTGGACTTCTTTGTCACTAAGATCGAGACCATTGATCAGCTGCCTGTGCCGCCTCCCTCCCTTCCACTAGCCCTCCTGGCCAAACTTCCTGTAAAGTTCACAACCACATCTTTCTCTCATTTCCCTTCTATCTTCCCGATGCCCTCTCTAAGCTAACCTTGTCCATGAGACCCACCTCCTGTTTCCATGAAACTGATCACTCAACTTTCCCTCCTGGTCCCCATGTTAGCCAATATTGTGAATGGTTCTCTCTCTTCAGGTGTTGTCCCTCTCTCTTTCAAATCTGCCACCATTACCCTTCTCTTCAAAAAAAACAGCCCTTGATTCCATTGTTCTTGCAAACTACCATCCCATCTCTAACCTCCCTTTCCTCTCCAAAGTCCTTGAACATGTTGTTGCCTCCCAAATCCATTCCCATCTTTCCTGGAACTCCATGTTTGAATCCCTCCAATCAGGTTTCTGCCCCTGCCACCGTACAGAAATGGCTCTTGTCAAAGTCACAAATGACATCCTATGTGACTGTGACAAAGGTAAACTTTCCCTTCTCGACCTGTCTGCAGCCTTTGACATGGTTGACCACCCCACCCTCCTCCAATGCCTCTGCACTGTTGTCCAGCTGGGTGGGACATCTCTCACCTGGTTCCATTCTTATCTGTCTAATTGTAGCCAGAGAATCACTTGCAATGGTTTCTTTTCCTGTTCCCGCATCATTGCCTCTGGTGTCCCCTAGGATCTATCCATGGCCCGCTCCTATTCCTCATCTACATGCTGCCCCTTGGCGACATCATTCAAAAGCACAGCATTAGTTTTCACGTGTATGCTGACAACACCCAGCTCTACCTCACCACCACCTCTCTTGACTCCTCCACTATTGCTAAATTAACAGACTGCTTATCCGGCATCCAGTACCGGGTGAGCAAAAATTTCCTCCAGTTAAATATTGGGAAGATTGAAGCCTGTGTTTTTAGTCCCCTCTCCAAACACTTTTCCCTAGCTACTAATTCCATCCCTCTCCCTGAGTTTAAACCAGTCTGTTTGCAACCTCCCTTGGTGTCACATTTGACCCCAAGATGAGCTTCCAACCTTATATTCATGGCATCAAGACCGCCTATTTCCACCTCCATAGCACTGTCCAACTTCACCCCTGTCTCAGCTCATCTGCTGCTGAAACCCTCATTCATGCCTTCGTTATCTCTAGACTTGACTATTCCAATGCACTCCTGGCTGGTCTCCCACATTTTGTTATCTTGAGGTCATCCAAGTCCATTCCCCTATCACCCCTGTGCTAGCTGACCTATATTGTCTCCCGGTCAAGTAACATCTTGATTTTAAAATTCTTATCCGTGTTCTCAAATCCCTCTATGACCATGCCCCTCCCTATGTCTGTAATCTCCTCCAGCCCACAACCCTTCAAGATATTTGTGCTCCTCTAATTCTGACCCCTAGTGCCTTCCTGATTTTAATGCCCCACCATTGATGGCCATTCCTTCAATTGCCTAGGCACCAAGCTCTGGAATTCCCTCCTTACACTTCTCCGCCTCTCCACCTCGCTTTCCTCCTTTAAGACTTTAACCCTGGACCTGAGGTAGGTGAAGCAGGGTCGCTGGGACTGGTCTGGAAGGCCCTGGTGAGGGGGTGTGAGGGGCTGGGCATTCGATCCAGGGGGAAGGGTGTCCCGGGGAGTACAGTGGTTCCCAGGAGATGGATCAGGGTCCTTCGTGGGCCATGAATTGCGCATGAAGGACGTCGCCGCCCACCCCCCCCCCCCCCCCAACCCGCCCCCCAAGCTTGCAGGGGGATTTCCAAGGTGTCATCACCACATGGCAGAGTCCCCCCCCATCGCTGATAAGATCCCAGTGGTGGTGGTAAGAGGGCCTTACCTGGCCCTCAATAGGCCACTTAAGGGCCCCAGTTGGCCTCGGGGTGGGAAGGCCGACATTGGCCCATTCCGCCCCCGGGAAGATCAGGCCTGGCAATCCCGCCATTGGGTTCCATGGCGGTCGCTGCTGCTCCGATTCTCCGGTACCCCCTGCCACAGAACCCGCCTTCCGGATGAGCATAAGATCCAGTCCTCGCTCTTCACAAGATGACCTGGAAGTCACTGTTGGATATGACTGATGACCACAATGTAATATATACCTTGTACTGTGATTGTCAGACTGGGAACATCGCTGTACTACAGTTACTAGCCAAGGGTATTGAGGGATATGGAGTCAATTCAGGTCAGTGGAATGAAGATACACATCAGCCATGATCTCATTGAATGGCGGAACAGGCTCGAGGGACTAAATGGCGTCATGCTGTTCCTATGTTCTGTAGGTGAACAAATAAATCTGACTGCTTTGTAATATAAATACCAAATGCGAAGAGCATGAGAATAGACTGAATCCGTAATCAATAGGGAGTTTTTATTGCTGCACATTCTTGTAACTAAAATTCTACAATGTTTTACAAAATGGAACCAAGAGCTAAATACAGCAGATGCCAGAAATCTGAAATTAAAGCAGAAACTCAGCAGACCAGGCAGCACCTGTGGTGGGAAACAGAGTTAACATTTCAGCTCATTGACCTTTCAACAGAACTGGAAGATGTTAGAGATCTGGAAATTTTTAAGCAAGTGCAGATGCTGGGGAGCTGGAATAAGGAGCTCAGGCTGGATAAAAGAGCTTGTGGACTGGATAAAGGAGTTTGTGGGCTGAATACAGGAGCTTGGGCTGAATAAAGTAACCCGCGGGCTGGAAAAAGGAGATCGGGGCTGGATAAAGGAACTCACAGGCTGGATAAAGGAGTCCAGGGGCTAGATAAAGGAACTCATGGGCTGAATATAGGAGTTTGTGAGCTGGATAAAGGAGTTTGTGAGCCAGATCTTGCAGGCAGGATAAAGGAGTTCACGGTTTAGATAAAGGAGCTTGTGATCCTCCACTCTAAAACTTCCAAATGAAGCCTTTCATATGGAAAGTGAGGAGTACCAGAATACTGAGGGAGGCAAGGGAAGAAATTGCTGGGACCTTGACAGAAATCTTTGTATCCTCATTGGCTACAGGGGAGGTCCTAGAGGACTGGAGAATAGCCAATGTTGTTCCTTTGTTTAAGAAGGGTAGCAAGGATAATCCAGGAAATTATAGGCCAGTGAGGTTTACGTCAGTGGTAGGGAAATTATCGGAGAGGATTCTTCGGGACAGGATTTACTCCCATTTGGAAACAAATGAACATATTAGTGAGAGGCAGCATGGTTTTGTGAAGGGGAGGTCGTGTCTCACTAACTTGATTGAGTTTTTTGAGGAAGTGATGAAGATGATTGATGAAGGAAGGGCAGTGGATGTTGTCTATATGGACTTCAGTAAAGCCTTTGACAAGGTCCCTCATGGCAAACTGGTACAAAAGGTGAAGTCACACGGGATCAGAGGTGAGCTGGCAAGATGGATAGAGAACTGGCTCGGTCATAGAAGACAGAGGGTAGCAGTGGAAGGCTGCTTTTCTGAATGGAGGGCTGTGACTAGTGGTGTTCCGCAGGGATCAGTGCTGGGACCTTTGCTGTTTATATTATCTATAAATGATTTGGAGGAAAATGTAGCTGGACTGATTAGTAAGTTTGCGGACGACACAAAGGTTGGTGGAGTTGCGGATAGTGATGAGGATTGTCAGAGGATACAGCAGGATATCGATCGGTTGGAGACTTGGGCGGAGAAATGGCAGATGGAGTTTAATCCGTACAAATGTGAGGTGATGCATTTTGGAAGGTCTAATACAGGTGGGAAGAATACAGTAAATGGCAGAACCCTTAGGAGTATTGACAGGCAGAGAGATCTGGGCGTACAGGTCCACAGGTCACTGAAAGTGGCAACGCAGGTAGATAAGGTAGTCAAGAAGGCATACGGCATGCTTGCCTTCATCGGTCGGGGCATAGAGTATAAAAATTGGCAAGTCATGTTGCAGCTGTACAGAACCTTAGTTAGGCCACACTTAGAATATTGTGTGCAATTCTGGTCGCCACACTACCAGAAGGACATGGAGGCTTTGGAGAGGATACAGAAGAGGTTTACCAGGATGTTGCCTGGTCTGGAGGGTATTAGCTATGAGGAGAGGTTGGATAAACTCGGATTGTTTTCACTGGAACGATGGAGGTGGAGGGGTGACATGATAGAGGTTTACAAAGTTATGAGTGGCATGGACAGAGTGGATAGTCAGAAGCTTTTTCCCAAGGTGGAAGAGTCAGTTACTAGGGGACATAGGTTTAAGGTGCGAGGGGCAAAGTTTAGAGGGGATGTGCGAGGCAAGCTCTTTACACAGAGGGTGGTGAGTGCCTGGAATTTGCTGCCAGGGGAGGTGGTGGAAGCAGGTACCATAGAAACGTTTAAGAGGCTTCTTGACAAATACATGAATAGGATGGGAATAGAGGGATACGGTCCCCGGAGTGCAGAAGGTTTTAGCTTAGACAGACATCAAGATCGGCGCAGGCTTGGAGGGCCGAATGGCCTGTTCCTGCGCTGTACTGCTCTTTGTTTTTTGTTCTTGTTCTTTGTACCAGTTTGAGGTTGTGGAGTCTTTGAAAGGAAGAAAGACTGGAGCATGAGGTCTGGGTAAAGTGTTGGGATCTCTGTTTCAGTCTGATGCAAAGCCTACCATTGCTAAACAGCATTGTTGCTCTACTAATTCTGAAAGGATGCTCACTAGAGAAGCTGCACTTAGATCTTCTGAAGACTGGACCCTTAGACAAGAGCATAAATAGGGAAGCTGGCAATTCCGCAGCTGTTGTTCCTCCCCCTGGCCATCAGGATGTAGCCAGATTGGCCCCAGTTTTGTCCCCAGCTGGAATAAAAATGTAAACAGAAAAGAATTAAAAGAAAGATGGAACAATTGAAACAAAAGTGTGCAACCTTCCCTATCGTAGACTCTGAATATTTCCTCTACGGTAGAATTTCTTCTTTGGGGAATTCCCAACCTCCTGCTGTAACAGTGATGGAAACCCCTGGGTGAAATAGTTACATTGAGTTACATCAGGCCTATGGCACAGAAACAGACCATTTGACCCAACGTGCCTATGCTGGCGTTTATATTCCACACGATCCTCGCCCCACTTTACTTTATCTCACCCCATCAGCATAACCCTCTGTTCCTTTCTCCCTCCTGTGTTTATCTAGCTTTCCCTTAAATCACCAATGCTATTCACCCCAAATACTCCCTGCGATAGAAGGTTCCACATCCTCACCACTCTCTGGATAAAGAAGGTTCTCCTGAATTTCCCACTGGATTTAGTAGTAATTATCTTGTAGTTATGACCCCTGGTTTTGTACATCCCCACAAATGGAAAAAATTTTTATGTCTACTCTATCCAACCCTTTTATAATCTTAATGATCTCAATGAGGTCACCCTTTGTCCTTCTCTTTACTGGAGGCCTGTTCAGCCTTTCCTGATAAGTATCTTCTCTCAGCTCTGGAACCATCCTTGTGAATCTGTTTTGTAACCAGCTTGGTTTCCATTCTGCTGCTACCTGCCTCCTGCCTCCATATTCTCTTTGCCATGATTCTACTGTGCGGCAACTTATCGAAGGCCTTTGGGGAAACTAAATATCTCACGTCTACTACATTACCCTCGCCTACTCTTTCTGTTACTTCTTCAAAGAATTCAATAAGTTGGCCAAGCATGATCTTCCCTTTTGAAATCCATCTTGACTTTTCTTTACTATATTTTCAGCCTTTAGATGTTTTTCTGTTGCATCTTTGGGTAAAGATTCCATTATTTTACCAACAAACGCCATTACGCTAACTAGTCTATAGTTCCTTGGACATGTTCTATCTCCCTTTGTAAAATACAGGATTAACATTAGCTGTCTGCCAGTCCTCTGGCACTAGGGAATACCCTTTTCTAATGATTTCTTATATATATATATAGACACACACAATGGGTTAGATATACAGAAATATATATGTGTGTGTGTGTGTAATAATGCATCTGCTTTCTCTTCCCTAACTTCTTCAAAAATGTGAGGATGTAATCAATTTGGAGGAGGGGTTTTATGTTCACTCAGTTTGTGTGTTCACCTCTAAAGTGAAAGTTCTGAAAAGTTTCTTCATGATACTGCAGGTAATTTATATAAGCCCTGCCATTTAACTCTGACTGCCTCATTTCCACAAATGACACTTTTGCCACAGCAGTCCTCATTATTCGAACAGTATATGATCACCATGTGCTTTAACATATTAGCATTGAAAGGGAGGAAGTATTAACTGTTTTAGCGGACTTAAAAGTGGATATATCCTCAGGCCCAGATGTGATGTATCTCAGACTGTTATGTGAGGCAAGGGAGGAGATAGCAGGGGCTCTGACACAAATTTTCTAATCCTCTCTGGCCACAGAAGAGGTATCAGAGGACTGGAGGACAGCGAATGTGGTACCATTATTTAAGAAGGGTATCAGGGATAAACCAGGTAATTACAGGCCAGTGAGTCTAACATCAGTGGTAGGGAAACTGTTGGAAAAAATTCTGAGGGACAGGATTAATCTCTACTTGGAGAAGTAGGGATTAATCAGGAATAGTCAGCATGGCTTTGTCAAGGGGAGATCGTGTCTAACTAACTTGATTGAATTTTCCGAGGAGGTGATGAGATGAGTCGATGAGGGTAAAGCAGTTGATGTAGTATACATGAACTTTAGTAAGGCTTTTGATAAAGTCCCGCATGGGAGATTGGTTAAGAAGGTAAGAGCCCATGGGATCCAGGGCAATTTGGAAAATTCGATCCAAAATTGGCTTAGTGGCAGGAGGTAGAGAGTGATGGTCGGGGGTTGTTTTTGCGAGTAGAAGCCTGTGACGGTGTACCGCAGGGAACGGTGCTGGGATCCTTTCTGTTTGTAGTGTACATTAATGATTTAGATGTGAATATAGGAGGTATGATCAGTAAGTTCGCAGATGACAGGAAAATTGGTGGTGTCGTAAATAGTGAGGAGGGAAGACTTAGATTACAGGGAGATATTGATGGGCTGGTAAAATGGGCGGAGCAGTGGAAATGGAATTTAATGCTGAGAAGTGTGAGGTAATGCATTTTGGGAGGACTAACAAGGCAAGGGAATATACAATGGATGGTTGGACCCTAGGAAGTACAGAGTTTCAGAGGGACCTTGGTGTACTTGTCCATAGATCACTGAAGGCAGCAGCACAGGTAGATAAGGTGGTTAGGAAAGCATATGGGATATTTGCCTTTATTAGCTTAGGCATAGAATATAAGAGCAGGGAGGTTATGAAGGAGCTGTATAAAACGCTGGTTAGGCCACAGCTGAAGTACTGTGTACAGTTCAGGGAACCACACTATAGGAAGGATGTGATTATTCTGGAGAGGGTGCAGAGGAGATTCATCAGGATGTTGCCTGGGCTGGAGCATTTCAGCTATGAAGAGAGACTGAAAAGGCTGGGGTTGTTTTCCTTGGAGCAGAGAAGGCTGAGGGGGGACATGATTGAGGTATACAAAATTATGAGGGGCATTGATAGGTTAGATAGGAAGAAACTTTTTTCTCTTAGCGGAGGTGTCAATAACCAGGGGGCATAGATTTAAGGTTAGGGGCAGGAGGTTTAGAGGAGATTTGAGGAAAAATGTTTTCACCCAGAGGGTGGTTGGACTCTGGAACACACTGCCTGAAGAGGTGGAGGAGGCAGGAACCCTCACAACATTTAAGAAGTATTTAGATGAGCACTTGAAATGCCATAGCATTACAAAGCTGCAGGCGAAGTGTAGGAATATGGGATTAGAATAGTCGGGTGTTGGATGCCCTTTGGCCCATCGTGTCTGTGCTGTATAACTCTATGACTCGATAACTATCAATTCCCTGCAGGCGCCCTCATCCTCAGGAGATTTTATTTTTATTCATTCATGGGATGTGGGCAATGCTCGTAAGGCCAGCATTTATTGTCCATCCTGAACTGCCCTTGTGAAGGTGTAGGGGAGCTGCCACCTTCAATACAATGGAGTGGCTTGCAATGCCATTTCAGAGGGTAGTTAAGAATCAACCACATTGGTGTGGAGTCACATATAGGCTGGGCAAGGATGGCAGATTTTCTTCACTTAAGAGCATTGGTGAACCAGGTGGGGTGTTACAGTATTCTGCTAGTTTCACCATTACTGATACCAGCTTTTTAATTCCAGATCCATTGAATCAATTGATTTAAATTCCTCAGCTGCCATGGTAAGATTTGAATTTGTGATTTCGGATTATTAATCCAGGCATCTGGATTGAATGGTCCAAGTAACATAACCTATAACATAACCTCCCTATGGTTGAAGCAGTTAGCATTGATTAATTCAGATGTCAATTAGAAAGAATTTTTATTATATTCATGATATGAATAATTTGAGGCATGATGTGTGGTAAGTGTAACATGCTTGGACCGAACAGCTGCCTTTGGATCTCTGATTCCCAAAGCTTTCCACCACTGGGATTTCTTCACCTTGTACATGGGTTCTGTGCAAACTAACTGCCTGGGATTTTATGACCCCGCCCTCTGGAAACAGGCTGGGAGCCATAAAATCAGGTGGGATGGTGGGGGTGCCATGCCTGTTTCCTACCCGCCCCCACTGGTACTTTGCCAGCGGTGCGGGAGGTGACAGGCAGCCCCCCAACCCTTGCCTTAGGGCAACTGAGGCCCTTAAGTGGCCATTAATTAATGCCACAAGGGCCTCTTCCGACAGCCCTTGATATTTTACTCGCCGCGGATGGGCACATTGCCACCTGGGGAGGCTGCCCAGTTAAAAAGCTGGCGGCTTCCTTTTGGACAGGAGGGCCCTCCTGATCGGGCACCCTGTGCTTCATGGAGGGTTCCCCCAGAGACACGGGCCACCTCCCTGCTAGAAGACCCCTACCCTCTCCATTAACTCCCCAACCCCCTCGCTAGGGCCGAGCTGATTGGCCCGGGCAAGCCCTGACCCCACTTACCTGCTTCTGAGGCTGGCGACCATCTTGCTTCTTCTGGTTGGGTGCAGTCCCAGCAGTGACCACTGCTCCCGATGGCACTGCTGGGCCTGAAGAGCTGCCAGCCTCTGATTGGCCAACAGCTCTGCAAGGCCGGGACTTCTGGCAGCAGGGTCCTAAATCCAATGGAAGGCCCGCCTTGTCCAGTTAAGTGCCTGATTGGCACTCAATTCAGCTGGCCTTCTGGACAAGAGGCGACATGAGGATCTTGGCATCGGCTTCCCCCAGTGTCGAGACCCCCGCCACCAGGATAAAATTCCATCCCAAGACTTTGACTCTCTTCTACAGTCACTCATGCTTCTTCACCCGCTCCAATCTGATTTCCTTGTCCCTGCCCTCCTTAGGATCACTGCTGCTGACTTCTTCTCAACCCTCTGAATATAAATGGGTGGTGGGAGGGAGTGGTGTGAGACCCAGATCCCCAGAGGAGTTACCTCCCATCCAATCATGTTAGCACTGTTATGGGCAAAGTGATAGTAAAGCACTGGGGACCTGGGGTGTTGAGCCTCAGTTCCTCCCAGTGGAGGACAGGGTCTTTAGCAGCCTCCACTCCCTCTAGCTCAGCCCCTATTCATCTTCCTATGCAGGCCTTGTTCTTGAGGCCTACCAGGATCATCTTCCCACCTTCTGGACTCTTTTATCCTTTAACTACCTGGCGTTTCTCCTGTGGTCGCACCATTATCAGCACTAGGATTCGACATCTGGGCGATATCAGTGAGAGCGGGAAATCGACCTATGCAGAACTGACCAACAGGCCAGGAGTGGGTATGAGTTGGGGGAGGTGAAGTGATCCCAAGGCGCTTTACAGCCAATGAAGTTCTTTTGAAATGTAGTCACTGTTGTAATGTAGGAAACAAGATGACCAGCTTGTAAACAGCAAGCTCCCACAAACAGCAATGTGATGATAACCAGATTTTCTGATTTTTAGTGATGAATATTGAAGGATAAATATTGGCCAGGACACCAGAGAGAACTTCCCAATCCCCAACACAACTGCTTTTCGGTTTTCTTGTCCAATTTGTGGTTCCTTCGGTTGTCAGCACAATATTTTGGTGTCAGTTTTTGTCTGATAACACTCCTGTGAAGGGCCTTGAGATGTTTTACTATTTTTAAGGAGCTATATAAATACAAGTTGTTGTTGCAGTCTCTAGGTCGTTCTGGGATTTCATTGCAGGTTCAACATACCTGTTTTTAATGATATAGTACTTCATTCCTGATTGAACTCCATACCCCACCACTAGTACAGCATGGTTAAAGGTGTTAGTCCTGCAAGTGGCATCGTAATAAATACCTGGAAAATGGAACACACTGTCATAACCACAGCAAGAAGTCATTCAAAACTCTCCCTTCAAAGGCTTGCATTCCCCGGAGTACTGAAGATTAAGGGGTGCTCTAATTGAGATGTTTTAAGATGATTAAAGGAATTGATAGTGTAGATAGAGAGAAATTATTTCCTCTATGAGAGAGTCCAGAAGAAGGAGGCATAACCTTAAAATAAAAGCGAGGCCATTCAGTGGTGATGTCAGAAATCATTTCTTCATACCAAGGCAGTGTAAATCTAGAAATCTCTCCTACAAAAAGCAATTGAGGCTGGGGTACGACTGAAAATTGAAAGATTTTTATTAGGGAAAGGTATTAAGGGTTACAGAACCAAGTGTGTCGATGGAGTTCAGTTACAGATCAGCCATGATCTACTTGAATGACAGAACAGGCTCAAAGGGCTCAATGGCCTACTCCTTTTCCTATCTTCATATTAACCTATCTTTATAAGCTTATGAAGATTAGTTTATGGCTACTGTCTTATAAAAAGATCGCATTACTCACATTGAATATATAATTTTCATGTCAAACTGAAAATGATGGTTATTCCAAGAGTGTTTCTCTCCTAACACTCCTTCTGCAAGATTCTCTTGAAAAGAAATGGCTGGACAGGGAGTTCTTTTTATTTGTTCATGGGATGTAAGAATTGCTGGCAAGGCCAGCATTTATTGCCCATCCTTAATTGACCTTGAGAAAGTGCCGTCTTGAACCGCTGCAGTCCTTGGGGAGTAGATACACCCACAGTGCTGTTAGGAAGGGAGTTTCAGGATTTTGACCCAGCGACAGTGAAGGAACGGCAATATATTTCCAAGTCAGGATGGTGTGTGGCTTGGAGGGGAAATTGCAGGTGGTGGTGTTTCCATGTAGTAGAGGTCATGGGTTTGGAAGGTGCTGTCGAAAAGAACCTTGACGAGTTGCTGCAGTGCATCTTGTAGATGGTACACACTGTGCCATTGTGCGTCGGTGGCGGAGGGAGTGAATGTTTCTGGATGGGGTGCCAATCAAGCAGGCTGCTTTGTCCTGGATGGTGTCGAGCTTTTTGAGTGTTGTTGGAGTTGCACCCATCCAGGCAGGTGAAAGATATTCCATCACACTCCTGACTTATGCTTTGTAGATAGTGAAGAGACTTTGGGGAGTCTGGAAGTGAGTTACTCACCACAGAATTCCCAGCCTCTGACCTGCTCCTGTAGCCACAGTATTTATATGGTTGGTCCAGTTAAGTTTCTGGTCAATGATAACCCCCAGGATGTTCATGGTGGGGAATTCAGCAATGGTAACGCCATTAAAATGTCAAGGGAGATAGTTAGATTCTCTCTTGTTGGAGATGGTCATTGCCTGGTACTTGTCTGGTACAGATGTTACTTGCCACTTATCAGCTCAAGCCTGATTGCTGTCCAGATCTTGAACACGGTCTGTTTCAGTATCTGAGGAATTGCGAATAGGCTGATCATTGTGCAACCAACAGTGAAGATGGCAAATTGTAAAGAATACAACATAAAAAAACAACAACTTATATAGTGTCTTTATTGTAATAAAACGTCCCAAGGAGCTTCACAGGAGCATTATAAAAGGAAATATGACACTGAGACAGAAAGGAAGATATTTGGTCAGATGACCAAAGGCCTGGTCAAAGAGGTAGGTTTTAAGGAGTGTCTTAGAGGAGGAAAGTGAGGTAGAAAGGCGGAGAAGTGCAGGGAGAGAATTCCAGATCTTGGGGCCTAGGTAAATGAAAGCGCAGCCAGCAATGGTTAAACGATTAAAATAAGGAATGCACAAGAGGCCAGAATTTAAGCAGTGCAGATTTCTTGGAGGGTTACGGGACTGGACGAGATTACAGAGATAGAGAGGGCAAGGCCATGGAGGGATTTGGAAACAAGGTTGAGAATTTTAAAATCAAGATATTGCTTGATTGGGAGCCAATGTAGGTCAGCAAGCACAGGGGTGATGTTCAAACATGGTCAGCAGAGTTTCGGATGACCTCAAGTTTATGGAGGGTAGAATGTGGGAGATCAGCCAGGAGTGTATTGGAATAGTCAAGTCTAGAGGTAACAAAGGCACCAATGAGGGTTTCAGCAGCAGATGAGCTGAGACAGGGATGAAGTCAGACGATGTTATGGAGGTGGAAATGTGTGGTCTGTATTTGCTGCTCACAGTGCAGTCTCCTCTACATTGGGGAGACCAAATGCAGATCTGGTGACCGCTTTGCAGAATACCTCCGCTCAGTCCAAAAACATGATCCCAAGATTCCGGTCACTTGCCATTTCAACACACCTGCCTGTTCTCATGCTCACATCTCTGTCCTGGGCCTGCTGCAGTGTTCCAGTGAACATCAACGCAAGCTCGAGGAACAGCATCTCATTTTCCGATTGGGCCCACTACAGCCGACTGGACTGAATATTGAGTTCAATAATTTCTGAGCATTACTGGCCCTTTTTAATTTTAATTTTATTTTATTTTGTTCCATCTTTTTTTCATTTTTTACCATGTGCCTGCCTACTGGTTTTTCATGTTTCTTATTTTGGCTAGGGCTGTTCATTATCCTGTCATTAACACTCCCTCTGCACTAATGCTTTGTCTTTCACTACACCATTAGCACACTCTCTTTGCCTTTGCCCCATGACCTCCATGTCAGTTAATCCGGCCCTCTGTCTTATCACACACCTTCCCTTTTGTTCTCTTTTCCCCCAACCTCACTTTTTTTGCTTAAAACCTATCACATTTCTAACCTTTGCCAGTTCTGATGAAGGGTCATTGACCTGAAACATTAACTCTGTTTCTCTCTCCACAGATGCTGCCAGACCTGCTGAGTATTTCCAGCACTTTCATTTTCTATTTCAGATTTCCAGCATCCGCGGTATTTTGCTTTTCATTTAGGTGGTGAGGTAGAGCTGGGTGCCGTCAGCATACATGTGAAAACTAATGCCGTGCTTTCGATGAGGTCACCAAGGGGCAGCATGTAGATAGAAATAGGAGGGGCCAAGGATAGACCCTTGGGGGACACCAGAGGTAACAATACAGGAACAGGACGAGAAGCCATTGTAAGTGATTCTGTGTCCTACGATTAAATACATAAGAATGGAACCGGGTGAGAGCAGTCCCACACATCTGGACGACAGTGGAGAGGCGTTGGAGGAGGGTGGTGTGGTGAAGCATGCCAAAGGCTGCAGACCAGTCAAGAAGGACAAGTAGCGAAAGTTTACCCATGTCACAGTCACATAGGATGACTTTGATAAGAGCCATTTCTGTACTGTAGCAAGGGCAGAAACCTGATTGGAGGGTTTAAACATGAGGTTCCAGGAAAGATGGGAATGGATTTGGGAGGCAACAACATGTTCAAGGATTTTGGAGAGGAAAGGGAGGTTAGAGATGGATGGTAGTTTGCAAGGGCGGTGGGGTCAAGAGTTGTTTTTTTGAGGAGAGGGATGATGAAGGGAGAAGGACAACATCTGAAGAGAGAGAACCATTTACAATATCGGCTAATATGTGACCCAGGAGGGGAAGCTGGGTGGTCAGCAGTTTAGTGAGAGTAGGATCAAGAGAACAAAAGGTTGTTCTCATGAACAGCATGAGCTCAGAGATGGCATGAGGGCAGATAAGAGAGAAACTAGAGAAAGATGTGGCAGGAAGCTTTACAAGAAGTTTGGTCAGGTGGGCTAGTGGAAGGGAGGGACGCAGCCGAGGCAGCTGATCACATGGTCTTGATCTTAGTGAAAAAGGAGTCCATGAGCTCCTTGCACTTATTGTTGGAGGTTAGGATGGAGGGCAGAGGGATTTAAGAAGACAGTTTGCAGTAGAGAAAAGAAGCCATGGGTTCTCCTTGAATTCCAAGATTATCTTGGAATAGTGAGTAGTTTTACCAGACAAGAACAGGACCCAATTGTGATTTAAGTGGTCTAGCCAGATCTGGCAGTTGATTGCTAAACCAGTTGTCTGCCATATCCTTTTAAGTCTGTGTCCCTTGGACTTAAGGGAGTGAAGATGAGGGCTGTATCAGGGGGAATGGCCAGATTGAGAGAGACTGATCTTTTTATGGGGACTAGGGCATTAAAGGTGGAGGTGAGGGTGCAGTTGAACAAATCAGTAGCTGCAAAAATGTTGTGGTGAGCGGAGGGCCAAAGGCTAGACAGTTGAGATTTTGAAAGTGCAGTTGTAAGTGAATTGAGGCATAGTTTTTTCCTGGGACAGATCTGGAATGAGGTAGGTTTGGGGTGTGGAAGAGAGATGTGTGTGGAAAGTGATCCAAGGAAGTGATCAGAGATGGACTTATCTGTGATTAATACTTATCTGTGATTCAATATTAAACCCTGACAGCACGATAATGGGACACAGGTCCAAACTAATGAATGGCAAGTTTCAGGTGGATGGATGAAGGTTTTCCTCATACAAAGTGTGTTCCACACATGGAACAGATTTCCAGGCAGGGTGAAGAAGGCAAATTCCACAGGTACCAGTGAAATGCACTGTTTCTAACTTATATCACTGCATAGGTTTCAGAAACTCGATGCAGATTACACCAGACTGTGAGAGGCAGTGCAATCTGAAAAGGCAGCTCAGAAATTACAGAGTGAGTTTAACTCAAAATGTAATTGGTGGGTGAAACTTAATGCAAACAAGCACCTAGGCAAGAAAAATGGGCAACACGCTTACTCCATGAAGAGTGTTGAAATGGCTGAGGATGAAGTTGAAAGAGATCTCGCGATCTTAGCAGACTCAATCCTCAACATGCACAAATAAAGCACAGCAGCAATCAACAAAACCAATAGAATGGTGAACTACACAGATAAAACTGTAGATCTAACTGTACAAGGCTCTGGTCAGAGCACACTTGAGCACTGTGCCCAGTTCTGGTTTCTGAGATACAAAGGAAATATTCAAGTGTTGCAGGTACAACAGAGAAGATGCCAGAGGCTTATCCTCAGTATGAGGGGCTCTTAGTTATGAGGAAATAACTGGAGAGTCCTGGTTTTTTAAGCCTGGAAAGGAACGAGCCTGAGGTGATCTTATGAAGATGTATAAGATAATAAATGATATGGAAAAGGTAGATCTGGAACACTACTTAAAATGTAATAGTGACTGTAGGACATGGGGGCACAAGTTCAAACTAGCGAATGGTAACATTAGGAGGTTCCTGTTCACACAGAGAGGGATTAATGCTTGGAATGGACACTGAGCTGTGGTGGAGGCATAAAATTCTGGAATTGTTAAACAAATAATTAGATGCGGCAATGGGGAGGGGTTCGGTGGCGGAATTCTGATGGATTGTGATAGAAGCAGGAATGGGAGGGCTGGATCCCTGCCATTCCACTCTGCCTAAGTTACGTTTTAAGTTCCAAACACTTAGTCGCATCTTCAGCCTGCCCCACTTACTTTCCGATAGCTTTTGCCGGTGTGTCTGGGGAGAGGGCGGTGGCATTGCTGGGATTCACGCCAGGAATGCCAACTATACTGCCCTTTTCCATCCAGTGGTTTCGTATTTGCTGATCCTAGAGGACTCAATCAACCATTAATAGATGGTCAATTGTCCACTACAGGGAATTAAAAGTAAAAGATTGCTCACTTTCATTTTTTGCCAAGGGCCTTAGGCTCCATGTCCTGGATCAGCCTTGTGCCACTCTAGGACTCTGTGAGGTCATATTGAGGTCAGAATTTCGAAAGCAGTTCCCTGCCACCCCAGGCCTGCCAGGCTCTGGCGAAATACTACACCATCATAGTCCGGTAAAAATAGACTGTGGGCTGTGCTTTGAAGAGTTGAAGTTGACTGCAGGACCAATAAGGTCATCACCTGAGCTGTAAAACTGCCAAGATTCCAGTCCTGCATCAATCACCACAGCTATGGGTCCAATTTCAGCCACTGCTCTAGTCAAAGCCTCTTCGTCCCCATAAGGAAGTATCTGATAGCTCGAAACGGAAGCCACACTCTCAGAAGTATTGTATTTGCAAGATTTGCCATCCTGTGTGGAAAAAGGTGGGAAATAATAGATATCAAATTAGCAACTCTTAGATGTTTGTCAGCTGTTGCTGAATGAGTAACTCTCTTCTTGTACCATGGCTGAAGGTTGTGCGTTCTAGCCCCACTCTTGACATAGAATCTAGGCTGATACGTCAGGGAGCTGCACTGTTGGAGGTGTGCTCTTTTGGATGAAATGTTAAACTGAGGCCTCATCTGTCTTCCCAGGTAAACATAAACGATGCTGAATAGTGGCCGGGAATTTTGCTGCATCACATGGCTTCAGGATGTCCCAAGATACTTTATGTAAGTGCGGTCACTTTTGTAATGTGAGAAACACAGCATCCAATTTGCACACAGCATCCTCCCACTCAGACAGCACTGTGATTATTGCAAGTAGATTTGTTTTAGTGATGTTGGTTGAGGGATAAATATTAACCAGGACAATAGAGAGAACTTCCCTGCTCTTCATCAAAATAGTGCCCGAGTTTAACTTCTCAAAAAAAAAGCACCTCCAAAAGTGCAGCACTCCCTCAATATCGCACTGGAGTGTCAGCCTTAATATTGTGCTCAGGTTTCTGGGGTGAGACTTGAACAGACAACCTGTTGTCTCAAAGACAAGAGTAGCACCACTGAGGCACAGTAGAAAACAGACTCTGCATCCCTCTGCTCTATATTGCCACCTGAAAAATGCCTCATTCCCCACAGCAACTGATTGCACCCCATACCTTTTCTACTTGAGCAGGCATCACGTCCAAAAGACAGCACCCCTCACAGTGAACTGCACTGTCAATATCAGCTAATATGTTCAAGTCCTTGAATGTTGCATGAATTCAAACCTTTCGGAAACTGTGGTGGATTTACGATCAACCGAACCAAGCTGAGAAACCTTCACTGCTGTTAATGGGATCCTGCCTTATTTAGCTGCGTAACAGTCGCTGTCAATCATTCACAGAATCACAGAATCACTGAATAATACAGTGCAGAAGAGGCCCTTCGGCCTATCGAGTCTGCACCGATGCATTAAAGACATTGTCCTTGAGAGATGTTTCTGATCAGGTACTATAAAAATGCAAGTGGTTAGTTCTTACATATTTGAAACTATAATTGGTTACATATTTGTTCCAAATGGGAAGCTCAGTACTATGGTTAATAAAGCAAGGGTTGGTGAACTTTAATTTAATAAATCGGTGGTGTTTTTAAAATACACATATATGTTTCAAAGTATTTTAAGTCATTGATTGAATGGAGAAATCTGGAAAACAGATGTACCTTGGCAGTGTAGGCATAGGTTGACTCAGCTTCAATTCCTCCATTCTCACGTATGTAGTCAAAGGCACTCGATGACCAGCCTCCATTACATCCAAAGGTTCCATATTTCCTTGAACAGTCAATGAGGTTCTGTTCGCTCAAGGCGATGAGTTTGCCTGTCTTCTTAAACATCTGCCCTTCCAACACCCCGGTTGCACTGAAGGCCCAGCAGCTGCTGCACTGACCCTGGCGAGGAAGATTATGAGTTTCAGTTCCAATCCAAGACTTGAGCAGGAATCCAGGCTGACACTCCAGCTCAGTACTGAAAGACTATTACATGGTCAGAAGTGTCATCCTTCAGATAAGACATTAAACCAATGTCCTATCTGCCTGTTTGGGACCATAAAGATCCCAAGGCAATACTTGATGAAGAGCAGGGAGTTAGATCCACAGAAGAACAACAGATGTTTATAGCACAGAATGAGGCCATTTGGTCCAGCATGTCTTTGCCAGCTATTTCTTGGAGAAATCCAATTGCCCCACTGTTTCCCCTCAGCTCTGTATCTCCCTCTGCTTCAAACAGTTATCCCATTTTTCCTTAGAAGATGCAATAGTCTCTTCCTCAACCATACCTGCAACAACAACTAACAACAATAACTTGTATTTATATAGCATCTTTATTCCAAGCAGAAGGGCCATCCGCGCATCAACACGAGCAGAATTTCTCACCCACAGCTGTTACAAAAATTTCTAAATTCACTTGTAACAGCCCTTCAAAACACTCCCACAGGGGATGCTGAGACCAAGTGGGCCCACATCAGAGACGCCATCTATGAGTCAGCTTTGACCACCTACGGCAAAAGTGCGAAGAGAAATGCAGACTGGTTTCAATCTCATAATGAAGAGCTGGAACCTGTCATAGCCGCTAAGCGCATTGCACTTTTGAACTACAAGAAAGCCCCCAGCGATTTAACATCCGCAGCACTTAAAGCAGCCAGAAGTACTGCACAAAGAACAGCTAGGCGTTGCGCAAACGACTACTGGCAACACCTATGCAGTCATATTCAGCTGGCCTCAGACACCGGAAACATCAGAGGAATGTATGATGGCATGAAGAGAGCTCGTGGGCCAACCATCAAGAAGATCACCCCCCTCAAATCTAAATCGGGGGACATAATCACTGACCAACGCAAACAGATGGACCGCTGGGTTGAGCACTACCTAGAACTGTACTCCAGGGAGAATGCTGTCACTGAGACTGCCCTCAATGCAGCCCAGCCTCTACCAGTCATGGATGAGCTGGACATACAGCCAACCAAATCGGAACTCAGTGATGCCATTGATTCCCTAGCCAGCGGAAAAGCCCCTGGGAAGGACAGCATTACCCCTGAAATAATCAAGAGTGCCAAGCCTGCTATACTCTCAGCACTACATGAACTGCTATGCCTGTGCTGGGACGAGGGAGCAGTACCCCAGGACATGCGCGATGCCAACATCATCACCCTCTATAAAAACAAAGGTGACCGCGGTGACTGCAACAACTACCGTGGAATCTCCCTGCTCAGCATAGTGGGGAAAGTCTTTGCTCGAGTCGCTCTGAACAGGCTCCAGAAGCTGGCCGAGCGCGTCTACCCTGAGGCACAGTGTGGCTTTCGTGCAGAGAGATCGACTATTGACATGCTGTTCTCCCTTCGTCAGATACAGGAGAAATGCCGTGAACAACAGATGCCCCTCTACATTGCTTTCATTGATCTCACCAAAGCCTTTGACCTCGTCAGCAGACGTGGTCTCTTCAGACTACTAGAAAAGATCGGATGTCCACCAAAGCTACTAAGTATCATCACCTCATTCCATGACAATATGAAAGGCACAATTCAACATGGTGGCTCCTCATCAGAGCCCTTTCCTATCCTGAGTGGTGTGAAACAGGGCTGTGTTCTCGCACCCACACTTTTTGGGATTTTCTTCTCCCTGCTGCTTTCACATGCATTCAAATCCTCTGAAGAAGGAATTTTCCTCCACACAAGATCAGGGGGCAGGTTGTTCAACCTTGCCCGTCTAAGAGCGAAGTCCAAAGTACGGAAAGTCCTCATCAGAGAACTCCTCTTTGCTGACGATGCTGCTTTAACATCTCACGCTGAAGAATGCCTGCAGAGTCTCATCGACAGGTTTGCGTCTGCCTGCAATGAATTTGGCCTAACCATCAGCCTCAAGAAAACGAACATCATGGGGCAGGATGTCAGAAATGCTCCATCCATCAATATTGGCGACCACGCTCTGGAAGTGGTTCAAGAGTTCACCTACCTAGGCTCAACTATCACCAGTAACCTGTCTCTAGATGCAGAAATCAACAAGCGCATGGGTAAGGCTTCCACTGCTATGTCCAGACTGGCCAAGAGAGTGTGGGAAAATGGCGCACTGACACGGAACACAAAAGTCCGAGTGTACCAGGCCTGTGTCCTCAGTACCTTGCTCTACGGCAGCGAGGCCTGGACAACGTATGCCAGCCAAGAGCGACGTCTCAATTCATTCCATCTTCGCTGCCTTCGGAGAATACTTGGCATCAGGTGGCAGGACTATATCTCCAACACAGAAGTCCTTGAAGCGGCCAACACCCCCAGCTTATACACACTACTGAGTCAGCGGCGCTTGAGATGGCTTGGCCATGTGAGCCGCATGGAAGATGGCAGGATCCCCAAAGACACATTGTACAGCGAGCTCGCCACTGGTATCAGACCCACCGGCCGTCCATGTCTCCGTTATAAAGACGTCTGCAAACGCGACATGAAATCGTGTGACATTGATCACAAGTCGTGGGAGTCAGTTGCCAGCATTCGCCAGAGCTGGCGGGCAGCCATAAAGACAGGGCTAAATTGTGGCGAGTCGAAGAGACTTAGTAGTTGGCAGGAAAAAAGACAGAGGCGCAAGGGGAGAGCCAACTGTGCAACAGCCCCAACAAACAAATTTCTCTGCAGCACCTGTGGAAGAGCCTGTCACTCCAGAATTGGCCTTTATAGCCACTCCAGGCGCTGCTTCACAAACCACTGACCACCTCCAGGCGCGTATCCATTGTCTCTTGAGATAAGGAGGCCCAAAAGAAAGAAACAAAAGAATCATAATAAGATGTCTCAGGGTACTTTACAGTAGTGTTATCAAACAAGTTTGACACCAAGATAATATTGGGGCAGATGACCAAGCGCTCAGTCAAAGAGGTTGGTTTTAAGGAGCATCTTAAAGGAGGAAAGAGAGGAGGAGAGGTTTAGGGAGAGAATTCCAGAGCTTAGGGCCCAGGCAGCTGAAGGCATGGATGCCAGTGGTGTAGCAATTAAAATTGGGGATGCTCAAGAGGCCAGAATTAGAGGAGCATAGATATCTTGGAGGGTATTAGGGTTGGAGAAGGTTACAGAGATAGGGAGGGGCATAGCCAAGGAGGGACTTGAAAACAAGGATGAGAATTTTAAAATTGTGGTGTTCCTTGGAGACAACCAGGAGCTAATATAGGTCAGTAAACACAGTGGTGATGGGTGAAGAGGACTTGGTGTGACTTAGGACACGGGCAGCAGAGCGTTGGATGACCTCAGGGTTACACAGGGTAGAATGTGTCAGAATAGTCAAGTCTAGAGGTTCACTAGGCTGATTCCTGGGATGATGGAGTTATCTTATGAGGAAATGTTGAGCAGGTTGGGCCTATACTCATTGGAGTTTAGAAGAATGAGAGGTGATCTTATTGAAACATGTAAGATTCTAAGGGGGCTTGACAGGGTAGATGCTGAGAGGATGTTTCCCCTTGTGGGGGAATCTAAAACTAGGGGGCACAGTTTTGGAATAAGGGGTCTCCCATTTAAGATAGAGAAGAGGAGGAAATTCTTCTCTCAGAGGATCGTTAATATTTAGAATTCTCTTTCCCAGAGAGCAGTGGAGACTGGGTCATTGTATATATTCAAGGCTGAGTTAGAAAGATTTTTTGTTCCACAAGGGCGGCATGATCTGATTGAATGGCAGAGAAAGCTCGAGGGGCCGAACAAAGAACAAAGAACAAAGAAAATTACAGCACAGGAACAGGCCCTTCGGCCCTCCAAGCCTGCGCCAATCCAGATCCTCTATCTAAACCTGTCGCCTATTTTCTAAGGGTCTGTATCTCTTTGCTTCCTGCCCATTCATGTATCTGTCTAGATACATCTTAAAAGATGCTATCGTGCCCGCGTCTATCACCTCCGCTGGCAACGCGTTCCAGGCACCCACCACCCTCTGCGTAAAGAATTTTCCACGCATATCCCCCCTAAACTTTTCCCCTCTCACTTTGAACTCGTGACCCCTCGTAATTGAATCCCCCACTCTGGGAAAAAGCTTCTTGCTATCCACCCTGTCTATACCTCTCATGATTTTGTACACCTCAATCAGGTCCCCCCTCAACCTCCGTCTTTCTAATGAAAATAATCCTAATCTACTCAACCTCTCTTCATAGCTAGCGCCCTCCATACCAGGCAACATCCTGGTGAACCTCCTCTGCACCCTCTCCAAAGCATCTACATCCTTTTGGTAATGTGGCGACCAGAACTGCACGCAGTATTCCGAATGGCCTATTCCTTCACATATTTCTTATGTTCTTATTAAAGTCATGGAAGAGGGTTTCAGCAACAGATGCACTGAGCAGGGGTAGAGTTGGGCGATGTTACGGAGGTGGAAAAAGGCAGTCTTAGTGATGGTACGGATATATGGTTGGAAGCTCATCTTGGGATCAAATCTGACACATTGCTAACAGGGTCTGGTTCAGCCTCAGACTGTTGCCAGGGAGAGGGAGGGAGCTAATGTTTAGGGAGAAGAGTTTGTGGCAGAGAATGAATACAATAGCTTTGGTCTAACCCATATATCCAAGGTCCTAATGCCCTCTGTGTATAGAAATTTCTTCCAATCTCTCTCCTGGTGCAGGGTTCAAATCCCACTCCAGCCAATCCTGATGAGACCTCCAATCAGGGACGAGAGCTCTGGCTCTGAATTCTGCGTTGAGATCCAGCAGGATACTCATGTCCAGTGGATGCTCAACCACCACCCCCTACCCCCTGCCCCACCCCAGTCATTGCATAGGTCGTGGGGGCCCATAAAACCCTCCCACTGTGCAGGACACACCTCCCTATTAGCTGGTATAAAGATAGTCATAGCCATGGAAGGAATATTCATATCATGGCCTGTCAGACTGTTAATCAGCCTGTGCATTTTTCCACCGCTACATTCTATTCTCTGAGGGAAGAGTGTGAAGATATGAAAGCAATAATAACTGACTCTCCAACCAAGGTAATCATCAGGTAGCAGGCCTGGGGTTGGGAGTGCAATGTGCACCCTCAAAATTACAATGGGAGGTGCAGTTAGTGCCCAGCTCTTGCAAATCAATCCATACATCACAGATTGTTACAGCACAGAAGGAGGCCATTCAGCCCATTGTATATGTACTGGTTGTCCAAAAGAGCAATTTACTTAGTGCCATTCCCTCACCTTCTTCCCGTAATCCTACACATTCTTCCTTTTCATATAACAGTCTAATACATTTTGACTGCTTCAATTGAACCTACCTACACCACACTCTCAGGCAATGCATCCCAGACCTTTACCACTCACTGTGTGAAAACGTTTTGCCTCATGTCGCTTTTGCTTCTTTGACCAATTACTTTAAATCTGTGCCCTCTCGTTCGCGATCCTTTCACAAGTGGAAACAGTTTCTCTCTATCTACTCTGTCCAGACCCCTCATGATTTTGAATACCCCTATCAAATCACCTCTCAGCCTTCTCTTCTCCAAGGAAAATGGTCCCAACCGCTCCAATCTATTTTCATAACTGAAATTCCTCATCTCTGGAACCATTCTCGTGAATCTTTTCTGTACTCTCTCCAATGTCTTCACATCTTTCTTAAAGTACACCGCCCAGAATTCGACGCAATACTCCAGCTGAGGCTGAAATAGTGTCTTATATGTTCAACATGACCTCCTTGTTCTTGTACTCTATGTCCCTATTAATGAAGCCCAGGATACTGTATGCTTTATTAGCCACTCTTTCAACCTGTCTTGCCACCTTCAATGACATATGCACATATACAGCCAGGTCCCTCTGCTCCTGCACTCCCTTTAGAATTGTACCCTTTATTCTATATTGTCTCTCCTTTTTTTTCCTACCAAAATTAACCACTTCACATTTCTCTGCTTTGACCTTCATCTGCCACCTATCTGCCCATTCCACTAACTTGTCTATGTCCTTTTTCATTTCTACACCATCCTTCTCACAGTTCTTAAAACTTCCAAGTTTCGTAACATCCACAAACTTTGAAATTGTGCCCTGTACACCAAGATGTAGGTCATTGATGTATATCAGGAAAAACAAGGTTCCCAACACTGACCCCTGGGTAATTCCACTACGAACTTTACTCCAGCCCGAAAAACATCCATTAACCACTACTCTTTGTTTCCTGTCACTCAGCCAATTCCATATCCATGTTGCTACCGTCCCTTTTATTCCATGAGCGATATTCCATGTCACGCCACTATTTAAGAAGGGAGGGAGAAAGAAAACAGGGAATTACAGACCTATTCGCCTTATATCAGTCATTGGGAAAATGCTAGAATCTATTCGAAAGGATGTGATAAATGGACACTTGGATAATAATGATCTGATTGGGCATAGTCAACATGGATTTATGAATGGGAACTCTTGTTTGATGAACCTGTTGGAGTTTTTTGAGGATGTTACAGAATTGATAAAGGGGAGTCAGTGGACATGGTATACTTGGATTTTCAGAAGGCTTTGATAAAGTCCCCCACAGGAGGTTGGTTAGCAAAATTAAAGCACATGGGATGGGAGGTAACATACTGGCATGGATTAAGGATTGGTTAATAGGCACAAAGCAAAGAGTAGGAAAAAAGGGGTCATTCTCGCGTTTGCAGGCTGTGACTCATGGGGTACCTCAAGGATCAGTACTTGGGTCCCAGCTGTTCACAATATATATCAATGATTTGGATGTGGGGATGAAATGTCTTTTTTCCAAGTTCACGGATGACACAAAACTAGGTGGGAATGTGTGTTGTGAGGAAGATGCAAAGTGACTTCAAGTGGATTTGGACAGACTTAATGAGTGGGCAAGAACATGGCAGATGGAATATAATGTGGAAAAATTTGAGGTTATCCACCTTGGTAGGAGGAATAGAGGTGCAGAGTATTTCATAAATGGTAAGAGATTCGAAAGTATAGTTGCACAAAGGGACCTGGGTGTCCTTGTCAATAAGTCACTGAAAGCTAACCCGCAGGTGCAGCAGGAAATTAGGACGGCTAATGGTAAGTTAGCCTTTATCACAAGAGGATTTGAGTACAGGAGTAGTGAAGTCTTGCTTCAAATGTATAGAATCTTAGTTAGACCACACTTGGAGTACTGTATGCAGTTTTGGTCCCCTTACCTTAGGAAGGATATTATTGCCATAGAGGGAGTGCAACAAAGATTCACCAGACTTGTTCCCGGGATGACAGGACTGTCCTATAAAGAGAAATTGGGGAAACTGGGCCTGTATTCGCTAGAGTTTTGAAGAATGAGAGGTAATCTCATTGAAACCTACAAAATACTTAAAGTGTTAGACAGAGTAGATGCAGTAAGATGTTTCCCCTGGTTGGGAAGCCTAGAACCAGGGAACACAATTTCAAAATAAGGGGGAAGCCACTTAGGACAGAGGAAAAATGTCTTTACTCAGAAGGTTGTGAATCTTTGGATTCAGAGGGCTGCAGAAGCTCAGTCATTGAGTATGTTTAAAGCAGAGATTGACAGATTTCTAAATACAAATGACATAAAGGGATATGAGGATAGTGTGGGGAAAAAAGCATTGAAGTGGATGATCAGCCATGATCATATTGAATGGCCGGGCAGGCTCAATGGGCTGAATGCCCTACTGCTGCTCCAATGTTCCTATGTTCCTATAACTTTGCTCACAAGTCTGTTGTGTGGCACTGTATCAAATACCTTTTGAAAGTCCATGTACTCCACATCAACAGCATTGCCCTCATCAACCCTTTCTGTTACCTCCTCAAAAAATTCCAGCAAGTTAGTCAAACATGATTTTCCCTTAGGAAATCCATGCTGGCTTTCTTTAATTAACCCACATTTGTCCATGTGACTATTGATTTTCTCCAGAATTATTCTTTCTAAACTGAAGCTAAACTGACAGGCCTGCAGGTGCTGGGCTTATCTCCACACCCTTTCTTGAACAAAGATATAACATTTGCAATTCTCTTGTCCTTTGGCATGACCCTCAAGTCTAAGGAAGACTGAAAAATTATGGCCAGTGCCTCCACAATTTCCACCCTCACTCCCCTCAGTATCCTTGGATGCATCTCATCCGGTCCCGGTCTTTATCCACTTTAAGTACAGACAGCCTATCTAATACATCGTCCTTATCAATTTTAAACCCTTCTAGTGTCTGAAATACCTCCTCTTTCACCATTGCCTGGATTGCATCTTCTTTCTTGGGAAAGACAGATGCAAAGTATTCATTTAATACCTCAATTATGCCCTCTGCCTCCATGCATAAATCCCCTATATGGTCCCTAATGGGCCCAACTCCTCCTTTTACCACACTTTTACTATTTATATGTCTATAGAAAACTTTGGGATTCCCTTTAATGTTAGCTGCCAGTCCCTTTTCATGCTCCCTCTTTTTTGCTTATTTGCTTTTTCAGTTCTCCCTCTGGACCGTCTATATCGGGCACCTTAAGGAATTAAACTTGTCGGACTACGGGGATCGAGCTGGGGAGAAGTAATGACTGGATTGTTTTGCGGAGAGCTGGCATGGACTCAGTGGGCCAAATGGCCTCCTTCTATGCTGTATATGACTCTATGACTGTATTCAGCCTGGTTCTCAATAGTATTTTATATCTGGCATCTGTCATAAGTACTCTTTCTTCTTTATCTTAATCTCTACCTTTTTTGTCATCCAGGGAGCTCTACATAATTCGAACAAAGTACTGGAGGGTGATGGAGTCTGTGGAACCGTGCCCTAGTAAGAGACCCTGCCTTTAAGAGGAAAAAGGCAGCGAACTATGAGGAATAATCCTGTCAAAATAAATGCGCACTGAGGAAATTAATAAAACTCAGTAAACCTCTTGATGGGGAAGTGAGAATAACAGTTGATCGATGCAAGGCAGCTCATGACTGGAACTAATATACTGGATGCTTTGCTCATTCTGAACCATATCATCATAATAAGAAAACGTGTATTTTATATCATATTGAAGCATTTCACAGTATTTTTTAAAGTCATTCATTTCGGATGTGCACATCACTGGCAAGATCAGCATTTGTTGCCCATCCCTAGATTTCCTTGAGAAGGTGGTGGTGAGCTGCCTTCTTGAACCACTGCAGTTCACGTAGTGAAGGTGCTACCACAGTGTTGTTAGGTAGGGACTTCCAGGATTTTGCCCCAATGACCCTGAAGAAACGACTATATATGTACCCAGTGAACATATGAACATACATATAAGAATTAAGAGCAGGAGAAGGCCACTCGGCCCCTCGAGCCTGCTCCGCCATTCAATAAGATCATGGCTGATCTGATTGTAACCTCGACTCCACATTCCTGCCTACCCTCGATAACCTTTGACCCCCTTCCTTATCAAGAATCTATCTACCGCTGCCTTAAAGATATTCAAAGACTCTGCTTCCACCGCCTTTTGAGGAAGAGAATTCCAAAGACTCACGACACTCAGAGAGAAAAAATTTCTCCTCATCTCTGTCTTAAATGGGCGACCCCTTATTTTTAAACAGTAACCCCTAGTTCTATATTGTCCCACAAGGGGAAGCATCCTTTCCACATCCATCCTGTCAAAACCCCTCAGGATCTTATATGTTTCAATCAAGTCACCCTCTTACTCTTCTAAATTCCAGCCGAGCCTGTCCAACCTTTCTTCATAAGACAACCTGCCCATTCCAGGTATTAGTCTAGTAAACCTTCTCTGAACTGCTTCCAATGCATTTACATCCTTCCATTACACTTCAGAAACCATGGGACTGTTACATAAGCAATCAGGGAAACTACTCCACAGGAACAGCATCCCATAGGAACAATAAGATGCTGTGTTGTTCTGGTAGTGTTGGCTAAGGGTGGCATGCTGCCCAGGGCACTGGGAAAGCTCCCTGCTCTTTTAACAATGACTGATTACGGAGCCAAGTCATCACACAATGGCGATGATGAGCACCATGAGCCAACAGCCCTGTACTAAATGTTGAATCGACAGCATAGAAAAATTGGTACCTGGTTCTTTGGTGGGGTAACGTAACCAGCTGCTCGCCAGTCCACATTCTCTGGAAGGCGATGGGTGCGTCGGGCTTTAGCCCCCTCTCGTGTCTGGTTATTTACTAACACTTCCTTCCTCCCATGTGTGTTGAATAATTGAGCAAACTCCTTTGCTGTCTGAAGGAAAGGGAAGAATTAACTTTCTTTTATACAGGGCTTTTCATGACCTCTGGATGTCCAATGAAGTATATACTGTTGTAATGTAGGAAACACAGCAGCAAATTTGCACACAGCAAGCTCCCACAAATAATAATGTGATAAATGACCAGATAATCTGTTTTAGTGATGTTGACTGAAGGATAAGTATTGGCCAGAACACCTCCCCTGCTCTTCTATTCAAATAATGCTGTGTAATCTTATATATCCATCTGAAGGAGAAGCCAGGGCTTCTGTTTAACATGTCCTCCAAAAGCTGGGCACCTCCAACACTGGAGTGCCAACCTAAATCATCTGCTCATGTCTCTGGCATGGAACTTGACCCCACAACTTCCTGACTCAGAGGTGAGAGTGACACATAACAAAAATGTAGATCTGATCCCACATCACCCACTGCAATGGCATCTAGAGCCATGCTGGAATAATGTGTAGAGAAGAATTGTGACTGAAGTGAGTAAGATTGTCAAACTGGAGGCAAGGAGAATTGAAACTTTTGGATAAGAGTGAGTTTTTAGCTTTTGGTTAGTCTGTTTAGATTATCCGATCAAGATCACATTATCTGCAGAAAGATCCATGTATTTTTGAAAAGAAATGCTCTTCTCTCCAACTGCTGTTGGTCTTCTTGGTTCAAAGCTCTGCATATCTCAGGTCTCCCAGCCTGCAGTTATGTCAGGTGACAACCACTTCTTCTGATGGGCCAATAGCCCAGAATGTGGAAATTCAAATCTAACTCTTCAGTTCACTTCAGCTGGTGTATGCAAAACAAAGCATTGACTGTCACAAAAAGTCATGCAGATAATTGCGAGCAGGTAATTGAGCTATTGCTGTATTTAATCTTGCTTCCTTAATGAGGCCCCATTCACTATGGATTATATTGATAGTAGATCCTTAGCGATTATTTTTGAAAATATGTATTCTCAGAATGTAGGCAATGCTGGGAAGGCCACATTTATTGCCCATTGGTAATTGTCCTGAGGGCATTAAGAGCCAACTATGTAATGTGGGACTGAGTAATAAGTCAGCCAGACCAGGTTTGTGTAGTAGATCCCCATCCTTATGTCATTAGTGGAACCAGTTGGGTTTTTACAACACAACCAGCATCTTTCATGGTAAGTTTTTCCCTGGTGTCTGCCCACAAATAACCAAATTTTAGAGAATTCCATTTCCCAACTTGTCATGGTGGGATATGAACTCACAACTGTAGGATTGTTAGATTGTTAGAATCTGGGCCCAAACTAGTCAAAAGCATGAGGTGATAGCCAAAGTTCTAATTTTTGCATACCGTACACCATCAACATTCTGTCAGCAATCTGTCGAGATTGTAATTATGCTGAAGTTTTTACTTTTCATTTTTGCCAGTACCATTTATTGCAAAGACTCAAACCTCAGGAGTTGACGGCACTCGAGTAAACATACTTTGAAAGCATTCAAGCCAAACTGCTGAGGAACCATAACCAATGGGCTAACAGGATCTCACTTACCAAGTCGCCAAAACTATTCATGACCATTATATACGTAGAATTTCCCTGCTTGTCATTGTGGTCCTTAATTTTCTTCAGATTGTTTTGCCATATTCCTTTCCTGAGAGACTCTATTTTCTGAACACAGAACAATGATAAGTTACTGTAAGGTGTTGTCAACATGAATGAGAGATGCAATGAAATAAAGGAAGCCTTGAATTTCCATCGCGCTTCTGAAGACCTCAGGACGTTCCAGAGTGTTTTACAGCCAATGAATTACTTTTGAAGTGTAGTCACTATTGTAGTGTAGGAAACACAGCACCCAATTTGTGCACAACAAGCTCCCACAAACTGAATTAAACTAACTGACTAAATAATCTGTTTTAATGATGTTGGTTGAGGAATACATACTGGCCAGGACACCAGGGAGAACTTTCCTACTTCTTTTCGAAACAGTGCCACCAGATCTTTTACACACACCTGAGCAGGCAAATTGGGCTTTGATTTAACATTTTATCAAAAAGATAGTGCCTCTGAAAGTGTAACACTCCTTCAGTACTGTGGTGGGGAATGTCATCCTGGATTACATGTTCTAATCCTGGAGTGGGATTTAAACTTACCTTCTGACTCAGAGGTGAAAGAGCTAGAACTGAGCTGCCTGACACACAAGTCTCACACACAGAGCAACAACCTAGAAATGAAAGAAGGGCAGACTTTGTAAAAATAAGTCTCCATGGTTGTGGGCCTTGGCGAATCCAACAAGTTTACTTTGGTATTGCTATTGGCTAAGTCAGATCAGAAGCCGTCAGCACTTGCACTGGGCTCCTGGGATGTCAAATGTAACTTGTATGTCCTTTTGATGTTGCTATTCATTAGTATCAAGTTGGGGAACCTTGTTGTAAAATATGTTGAAAATGCTACTATTCAGCTAAACCTAGCTGTCATGGGGTTAAATTTACAGTACAGCTGGGCTGGGAGATATTGATTAGAATTAGATGGAGTGTCTGCACCAATATGTGACAGGCAACAAAAGATCATTTGACATTCTAGTGATCATTCACACTTATTGCTCCTGCCAGAATTCTATTCATTTGGACTCAGTTGTCTCGTTAAACTCATGGATTCCGCTCTAAGGTGACGAAGTTAAACAGTTTGACTGAAAGTTGATACTGAAGACATTGAGAAAACAGTGGGGAGAGGGGGTTGTGCGTAGGGTAAAGGCCAAAATTCAAGGATTCTATTTCTTACAGTCAGTAATTAATTCTGAAACTATGAGTCCTACATCCATCAATGTGCACTAGCACAGCTAGTTCAATCCCTCTGTACAAGAGGGAAGTGAAACTGAGTGGGATAAATGAATTTTGATGATGAACGGTAATATATATGTCAAAGTGCTGTGAAATAAAACAGCTGACACATGAGATTACTATTATCATCTTGCTGTTGTACTGTGTATAATAAAGCTGTCCTTCTTTGAGATTTTAGATTATACCACCATTATGGGATCTTGGTGTAAAATATATTGAAAATGCCACTATTAAGTTAATCTTAGCTGTCAAACTCAAAGATCAGCAGGACTGAGAGACTCGAATTGAGATTCAGATGGGAGGTCTGAACCAACATGCTGCAGACATTAAAAGATAGTTTGATATTCTAGTGATTGTCCATGTTTATTGCTGCTGCAACAACTCTAGTCAGTTGAACTCAGCAGGGGTCATTGCCAAGTTAGGCTGGAGGATTTTCTTTTCTATGCTTCATTTCCTGCCCTGCTTAAGTCAATGTTGTACCTGCTGCTGTGTTATTCAAAAATAAAAAAGTAAAAATAATTTATTTATTTAGAGATACAGCAGTGAAATAGGCCCTTCGGCCCACCAAGTCTGTGCCGACCAACAACCATCCATTTATACTAATCCTACAATAATCCCATATTCCCTACCACATCCCCACCATTCTCCTACCACCTACCTACACTAGGGGCAATTTACAATGGCCAATTTACCTATCAACATGCAAGTCTTTGGCTGTGGGAGGAAACCGGAGCACCCGGCAGAAACCCACGCGGTCACAGGGAGAACTTGCAAACTCCGCACAGGAGTACCCAGAACAGAACCTGGGTCACTGGAGCAGTGAGGCTGTGGTGCTACCACTGCGCCACTCTTGATAGAGTCTTTAAGGTCATCCCAAGAATCTCACAGCCAATGAATTACTTTTTGAAGTGTTGTCACTGTTTTAATATAGGCAAACACAACAGCCAATCTGTGCACAGCAATGTCCCACAAGAGATAAATGATGGTGTTTTGGTTGGGGAATAATTGTTGGCTAGGGAACAGGGTAAACTCCCCTTGGGCCATTTACGCCCAATGAAATAAACAGACAGGGCCTTGGCTTAACTGCTCATTCAGAAGACTGGCCCCTAGGCTTTCAATAAGGATTTGTTCTGGCTTCCCATCGTAACTTCAGTGGATGATCAGCTGAACCCCCGAAAGTAAATGTTTTGTAGTTTCAGTAAAGAGGGTACAGAGGAGATTTACAAGGATGTTGCCAGGAATGGAGGATTTTAGCTTTGCTATGAAAGTGCTTCCATTTTTGTCAACATTTTTGAGGACTCATATTTAAATTGTAGAAATGGATCCATTTTGGAAGACTGAAGGTTTCATAGATACTGGACTTTGTTTTTTTGTTGAAAGTTCACTGAAAGGACACTGAGAGGTCTTGTTTGAAAACATTACTGAATACCACATACCTTAAGCTCAATAAACAACAGAAACCTTGGTGACTTGGGGGAGATGTTTACAGAGAAGTGACATGTCAAGATTTATGAGGGTCAGGAGGTGGTTTTGCTTCTGAGATTTGTTTTTGGTTCAGTTGGGGTGTGGACAGTTTTGAAAGGCAGTTGGTTTTGTAGCCTGCTGAAAAGAAACCCCCAGCTCATCTTTTCTACACCTCTCGAAGAGACGCTGAGAAATCCAGAATGTCAACTCCTCTTTCTCTACCTCTTTGAAAATACTCTGAGAATCCAGACTGTGATAACTGAAACCCCTGATTCCACATTTCTCCTGAAAATCCTACCAGACTATTTCTCAGCATCTCCAGAACGAACTGCTTCTGAAAAGATCCCAGTGACCCATCTCCGTATACCCAGATGCCAGACCAAAACTGACACCCTTCCATGTCTTCTGTTTGTTTCTTCAAGAATTAGCAAGTATGTGGCCTAGGAATTCCTTTTTTTGTCTTTTTTGTAAAAGAGCTCTGCAGAGAAAATTTATTTATTTTTCTTTAACCAGTGTGTATGCAAGTATGTGTGTGTGGGGTATTTAAAAAGGGAACTTTCATATTTTAATATGTGTGCTAATGCTTTGCTCCTTTTCTGGATAAGTCTTGTTTTTATAATAAACTGATAATTTTGTTGTTTATTAAAGAAACCTGTTTGGTGTATTTTATTCTGGGATAAAGAGTAGAATATATGATTGACCGTATCGGTAACTGCGTAAACATTTAAATATACGTTGTGACCTGTGGAGAAGTGTAACTAGAAAAGATAGTGCACTCCTCCTGCCGTAGTCATAACACTATGGTGAAAGGGGTTGGGATGTTTTCTTTGGAACAGAGGAGGCTGAGGGCAGATTTAATTGAGGTATATAAAATTATGAGAGTCCAAGGTAGAGTGGATAGGAAGGACCTATTTCCATTAGCAGAGACGTCAATAACCAGGGGGCACAGATTTACCATTATTGGTAGAAGGAGTAGAGGGGAGTTGGGGAGAATTATTTTTCACCCAGAGGATGTTCGGGGTCCAGAAGTCACTGCATAAAAGTGGGATAGAGGCAGAAACACTCACCATATTTTAAAAAAATACTTAGATATGCACTTGAGGTGCCGTAATCTATAGGCTATGGACCAAGAGCTGGAAGGTGGTATTAGACTGGATAGCTCTTTATCAGCTGGAACAGACATGATGTGCAATCAATCCTCTCTGTTTCTATGTCCTCAACTGGGGTACTCTTATGAATAAGATTAAAACTGCTACCACTGAGCCAACCTGATACTTAAAAAGGTAAAAAAAAAATACATCCAACAAAGAAGAAAGACTGGATGATGTGGTGAGTCCGCATGATGTTCATTCATCTTTTGGTCCTGTGTGTGAATACAGCTACACTGATGGGCTGCAAGACTCCTAAGTCATGTAATGTTAATATCCAGTGTGAAACCAGTTTGAACAGTCTCAGCCCAAACCCTGGAGGCCAATTGGGCATTACAGTCTGTCTTCCTTTAGGGCAAATTTGCCAAGAAATTTGAAGGAAAATGTTAAGAAATTAATACAAACTCCATCCAAATGATGCAGTGAGAACTTATAATTTCAATGGGAATGAAAGCACCCTGACGTCAAAATCGTGTTTCACAAATTCCTCCCTAGATCTGAGACCTTTTTTAGCCCTGCTCATGGAGTCTACTTTTCCCATTTTAAACTTGTTCATTTGCCTCTAACCCAATCTATGGTCGGTGACAGAGCGGTCAATCACCCTGTTCCTAGGCTCTGGAAACCATTCCTTAGACTCCTCTGCCTTGTTATATCTCTCCACCTTCAAAATTCCCTAACATACCTTGCAACCTGCACTTTTGGCCACCTCCCGAAACCTTCTTCCTACTCCTGATCTGGTCTGACTCCCACTTTAGGGTGTTTTGGTACATTTTAGGTGTGACATAAATAAGTGGTTGCTATGTGAGTACGGTACTGTAATTGATACGGTCATTTGAGTGTCAGCTGTGGCTCAGTGGCAGCACTGAGTCAGGTAGATGTGGGTTCAAGTCCCAGTCCAAAGAATTGAACACAAAATCAAGGCTTCTGCTCACAGTGCAGTACTGAGGGAGTGCTGCACTGTTGCAGTTGCTGTCTTTGGGATGAGATGTTAAACTAAAACCCTGTCTGCCCTCTCAGGTGGATACTAAGGATCCCATGGCATGATTTAAATAAAGACAAGGGAGTTCTCTCTGGTGTCCTGAGCAATGTTTATCCCAGAACCAATGTCATTATGATAAATTATCACATTGCTGTTTGTGGGACCTGTGCAGAAATTGTCTGCTGTACTTTTTACATTACAGCAATGATAGACATTAAAAGTACATAACTGGCTGGAAAGCGCTTGGGTCGTCATGAGGATGTGAAAAGTGTTATAGAAATGCAAGTTGTTGCTATGTAAATATGGCAATTGGTAAACCTTATAACAACCATAACCTCTAAATCTAGGAAATAGGAAGGTTAGGCAGAAGGAATATAACCTGGTTTGATTTTCTTCACTTCTGGGATTTCTTTTCCCATTTCTTACCTTACTGTTGTATTTCTTCCCATGGATGGTCTTCCATGTTTCCCAGTCCTCATTTGAGCTTGGGGTGGTTGAGGAGGCACAGATTGTGATCAGAACACAGGCCATGAGCAGGAAAAGCTCCATCATGAAGTATCTAGACAGTGACATGACACAAAGGATGCTCTTGTGGAACGCTCTAAAATGAGAAGGTAAAGTAGACATGGAGGCATCTTCCAAGTCAATAACTTTCCTTTCCTTTTTGAAGCTCTAATTTTCCCCCTAATTTCCTTACCTGTTCCTCTTTTCCTCTTCCAAAGCTACTGATCAAACTGCAGAATGGTTCCAAGGGAGTGGTAGTTCTTCAAACCTTTGCCGAACAGTTATCCTGGATACTCAATGTTGTCAACCCTACAACAATATAAGAAGGCTTGAAATGAGAACAGACCATTGGGCCACTTGGGCCCCTTCCTTCTACAGGCGATGCAGGATATCCTCAGTCATGCAGACTTTCCACAAATAAAAAGATGGTGGTAATCTATCTGGGATCGGGAACACCATGAACTTAGTGTTTAATGACCTCTTGCTTGGTTGATGTTCTGGAATTTTCTGGAGTCAGCCCTAATTAATTATTCGGGGTATGCTCTGGGCCCAAATTGGGGCTGGAACTGGGAGCTCAACAAAAAGTTGGGGAGAACAATGGGGCTGCAATTAGATGCCAGCATGCCTAAAATATAGAGAGGCAGCCGCAATGGTGGAAAAGGCTGTCTCAGCTTTTACAGAAACTGTCAAAAAGGTTGTAAAGGGGAAAAAAGTGGATTACAGAAATAATATGGTGCTGGAAAGGGCAAGTGATAGTGCATTGAAGCCCCAAAACTGCCTGGTGACATGCAGTTGCCCCAGCATGAAGAGGGGCATTAGGAGGATTCTCTAGTTTGGCACTCCAGGCGTTCTCCCTCCAACACCAGGAGTTGCAGCATGCTGGAGATATTACCTGGGTAATGCCGTGTGCACTATGAGCACAATCTCAGAATGATACAGAGGAAGGTGGCACACTTTAAGGAAATTGCTAAGATGACTTGACAGAACTATTTACTGGGAAAATAAGCCAAGTATGCAAAGCTCAAAGTGTTGCCTGCCAAACTGCTGCAAATTTACTGATGGCTGTGCCAAACCTTCAGATAATTTACAGTTCTTTGCAGCAAGGCATACATTCAAGATGTAACTTACAATTGAAACCTCTAGCACATTCAAACATCTTTCAAGGGTCTTCACACATATGATTATTGTAATGCTACCTAACAGCGTAATGCTTGATCATTTACTGAGAGCCAAGGTGGGCTGCAGATGAGTATATTTATGATTGTGTGTGCACTCCTTCAACTTAGAAAATCTGAAGGCTAATTCTTTGGAACATAGGAACAGGAGGAGGCCATGTAGCTCCTCAAGCATGTTCCACCATTCAATGAGATCATGGCTGCCCTATGAGTTAACTCTACATACCTATCTTTGCCTCATATGTTTGGTTAACAAAAATCTATCACTATCAGATTTAAAATTTACAATTGATCTAGCATTAACTTCCATTTGTGAAAGAGAGTTCTAGATTATACCATGCTTTGTGTGTAGAAGAGTTCACTCATTTGTCTCCTGAAAGGGCTGGATCTAATTTTTAGACTATTCCCCCAGTCCTGGACTCCTCAACCAGCGGAAATAGTTTCTTTCTGTCTACCCTATCTGTTGCTTGAAAACTCTAATCAAATCACTCCTTAACCTTCTAAATTCCAGGAATACAACTCGACTTTGTGTAATCCCTTTTCACTATTGAACCCTTTGATTCCAGGTACCATTCTGGTAAACCTACACTGCAATTTCTCCAAGGCCAATATATTCTTTCTAAGGTGTGGTGCCCAGAACTGCTCACAGTAATTCAGATGTGGTATAACCAGGGCTTTGTACAGCTGAAGTATAACTATCCTTGTATGACAAGATGGCACAGAATACAAGGGGGCAGACTTGGATTGGAAGGGGCTTAGATAGTACATGCATTGCATTTCTTAGAGGAGGTCAGAAGGACATCCTTGCCAATGAGAGCAGGACATCTTGAAGCATCAGATTACTTGCAGCTCCTGGTGTTATGCAGACAAACATGGTGGCCAATACACATAAAGCAAGGTTTCTTTGGCAGCGATGAATAAAGAACCAACTGTAGTTTGGTGCGATTTGTAGAAGGAAGAAGTTTGGCATGACACCTTTTAAAAGATCCACCAGATCTTTAATGTGCACCTGAACAGGCAGACTTAAACTTGGTTTAACATCTCATTCAAGAGATGGCACCTGGAATACCAGCCTGGATTATATACTTAAATCTATATTGGGACTGTGAGTATTTTACCTCATAGATAAGGGTGCTAACAGCTGCCAAGCCTTAAGTTTTTTTTAGAGCTGAGTGTGAATACTTTGGGGGTCATTGTACAGTATATAATTGGAATATTTTCTTGGGGTTCTATTAAAAATGTTAATGACTCTGTCAACACTTTAAGCAAAAACCCAGGACTATATTTTGGGCTTTTAATAAAGGGGACTAAAATTCTAATATTCTTAAAGCTTTATTCGACAAACCTGTAATCTTTCAGACAAAGTGGGTGAAATAAAGTCAACAAAAGGGGAAGGGTTGAGATTTGGTGAAAGACTGTAGCAACTTTACCTGTGACTGTCATTGTAGAGCAGCCCAAGCAAAGGAAAACCTGTTTAGCTTTAAACAATTTGCATCATGTGGAACTGGACAGGGTGCAAACAAATTCCCTGTCACCTTGCCAGGCATGAGTGGTTGTAAGAGTTGAGGCACCTTGCAGGAGACATGTCAGGCTGCAGAATTCATTTTCAGAGTCGGTTTTTGGAACAGAAGCTACTTCAAAATCAGGGTTTGATTAGATAGTTGGATTCAGACATCTGGGAATAGGGCAGGTAAATGTGTATGTTTTCTCGAGTGGTCCTCTAGCACTGATATGGACTAGTTGGGCTGAATGGCCTGTTTCAATGCATGGATTTCTTTTAAGAGGATCAGTGAATGTGTCTGGTGTTTTGGTCAACATTCATCCCTCAACAAACACACCAAAAACAGCTCAGTTGTTTATGGGATCTCACTGTGCTTAAAAATGGCTGCTGTCTTTGCCCAAATATTGGGCGTGACTGCATTTCAACATGACTCATTGTTCATGAGGTGGCTTGACACATTTGTGTCAAGGTGCTTCATAGATGCAAGAAACTTTGCTGAAATCTCTTGAAACAATCCCCTGGATATGAGCAGGCCGAACATCAGAATCTTTATTTGATGTGATAGTCTGATATTATGTTGCCTACTCCAGTGTTGCCCAATAAAACTTGTTGACTAGCCACTGGTGTGGCTGTGGCAATACTGTTTTAGCCACACACACTAATTTTTGTCAAAAATTCCTCACTCACGATACCAGTAAATGTAATTCTCACTGCTGTATACTAATAAAAAGGTTTGCTGAAACCATAGCACTTTGTTGCTTTGGTAGCTAAAAGTCTCTTACCAATGTTAGATCGAAGGCAGAAAATGTTTAAATTTCTCACTCCCTTGATGCAATGCCCTGAAGCCAAATGGGTATTGATCCTAGTATGATTTGGTGCGAGGTGATGTCTATTCGCAGCCTGTAATGCAGCATTAACACTTGTTCTCGTTAGGTGAAGGTACTGCTTGGCCTATCAGACATGTATCTGACAGGATTCTCAGGGTAAGCCTAGGAGCTCCCACCACAACATTCCCCTGGGCTGTGCTTCCTTACCCTGCTGCTAATGCTGGAACCGACTAGAGGCTTTTGGGGAAAAGGCAGGAAAGTGGAGTTTATGCCAAGATCAGATCAGCCATGATCTTATTGAATGGCGGAGCAGGCTCGAGGGGGTGTATGGCCAACCCCTGCTCCTATTTCTTATGTTATTATGTTCTCCCTATTTTCCAAATGCTATTTCCTTAAACTGTCAGTAGTTAGCAAACTTCTATTGTGAAAGATCATGGTGTTTAGTTGATAGAAGGAGACCTATAAATCTCCATCCATTGACTCCTTTGATATATTAGTACCTCCAGTTGCCTTCTCCTTCTCTGACCAGTTATCCAAAGTAAAGTAATTGCAACCACATACAACGTTCACGCCTTTCATAAGCAGCTGCTTATCTTGGGTAAAAAGCGTTAAACACTTCTATTGCCAATTGATAATTACAAGGTGGCACCTATAATGTTCGAACTGTGCTAGCTATTTTGGGCAACTCAATAGCAGTCTTCAATAAATTATCACCTGGCTAACTGCTGAATTTGTGACCTGGACCTTTTGTCTAGGCAACTGGATTCATCTAATACTCAAGGTGAAGCGCAAAGGGGGAGAGAGGAAGAGAGAACTCCACAATTGAAACTGCCCATGGGGTGCAGATTGGACAAGGCCACATAGCTGACCATAGATGGAGCAAAGGCAAACAATATGTTAATGGTGTGTTGAAAGACAAAGTATTAGTACAGATTAGGTGTTAACGGACTGAATATTGAACAGCAGCAAGTGCAAACCTGAAAAAAAAAGTGGGTAAGCAAACTGAACAAACTAAGATGAAATGAAATAAATGCAAAAAAAAGATTGTAAAAAATGTAAAAAAGGAAAAAAGAAAAAACAACTAAAAATGAAAGTAAAATGGGGGGCTGTCATGCTCTGAAATTATTGAGCTCAATGTTCAGTCCGGCAGGCTGTAGTGTGCCGAATCGGTAGATGAGATGCTGTTCCTCGAGCTTGCATTGATGTTCACTGGAACACTGAAGCAATCCCAGGACAGAGATGTGAGCATGAGAGCAGGGGGGAGTGTTGAAATGGCAAGCAACCGGAAGCTCAGGGTCCTGCTTGCGGACTGAATGTAGATGTTCCGCAAAGCGGTCACCCAGTCTGCGCTTGGTCTCCCCAATGCAGAGGAGACCACACTGTGAGCAGTGAATACAGTATACTAGATTGAAAGAAGTACAAGTAAATCGCTGCTTCACCTGAAAGGAGTGTTTGTGGCCTGGGATAGTGAGGAGAGAGGAGGTAAATGGGCAGGTATTACACCTTCTGCGATTGCAGGGGAAGGTGCCATGGGACGGGGACGAGGTGGTGGGGGTAATGGAGGACTGGACCAGGCTGTCGCGGAGGGAATGATCCCTTCGGAATTCTGACAGGGGAAGGGAGGGGAAGATGCGTTTGGTAGTGGCATCACGCTGGAGGTGGCGGAAATGGCGGAGGATGATCCTTTGGATATGGAGGCTGATGGTGTGGAAAGTGAGGACAAGGGGAACCTTGTCACGGTTCTGGGAGGGAGGGGAAGGGGTGAGGGTAGAGGTGCGGGAAATGGGCCGGACACTGTTGAGGGCCCTGTCAACCACAGTGGGGGGAAATCCTCGGTTGAGGAAAAAGGAGGTCATACCAGAAGCACCGTCATGGAAGGTAGCATCATCAGAGCAGATGCGTCGGAGACGGAGAAACTGGGAGAATGGAATGGAGTCCTTACGGGAGGTAGGGTGTGAAGAAGTGTAGTCGAGATAGCTGTGGGAGTCGGTGGGCTTATAATGGATATTAGTAGACAACCTATCCCCAGAGATGGAGACAGAGAAGTCGAGGAAGGGAAGGGAAGTGTCAGAGATGGACCATGTAAAGGTGAGAGCAGGGTGGAAATTGGAAGCAAAGTTGATAAAGTTTTCCAGTTCGGGGCAGGAGCAGGAAACAGCACCGATACAGTCATCAATGTACCGGATGAAGAGTTGGGGGAGGGGGCCTGAGTAGGACTGGAACAAAGAATGCTTGACATATCCCACAAAAAGATAGGCATAACTAGGACCCATGCGGGTACCCATATTGACACCTTTTACTTGAAGGAAGTGCGTGGAGTTGAAGGAGAAGTTGTTCAATGTGAGAACAAGTTCAGCCAGGCGGAGGAGGGGGGTGGTGGTGGATGGGGACTGGTTGGGCCTCTGTTCCAGGAAGAAGCGGAGAGCCCTCAAACCATCCTGGTGGGGGGTGGAGGTGTAGAGCGATTGGACGTCCATAGTGAAGAGGAGGCGGTTGGGACCAGGAAACTGGAAATTGTCAAAATGACGTAGGGCGTCAGAAGAGTCACGGATGTAGGTGGGAAGAGACTGGACCAGCGGAGAAAAGATAGAGTCAAGATAGGAAGAAATAAGGTCAGTGGGGCAGGGGCAGGCTGACACAATGGGTCTGCTGGGACAGTCCCGTTTGTGGATTTTGGGAAGGAGGTAGAAGCGGGCTGTCCGGGGTTGTGGGACTATGAGGTTGGAAGCTGTAGAGAGAAGGTCTCCAGAGGAGATGAGGTCAGTGACAGTCCTTTGGACGGTGGCTTGATGTTCGGTGGTGGGGTCATGGTCCAGAGGGAGGTAGGAAGAAGTGTCCGTGAGTTGGCGTTGAGCTTCTGCAAGGTAGAGGTCGGTACGCTATACGACAACAGCACCACCCTTGTCTGCAGGTTTGATGACCATGTCGGGGTTGGACCTGAGAGAGCGGAGTGCCTCAAGTTCAGAGGGGGACAGGTTAGAGTGAGTGAGGGGGGAAGAGAAATTGAGATGACCAATGTCTCGCCGATAGTTTTCAATGAAGCGATCAAGAGCGGGTAAGAGGCCAGGGGGAGGGGTCCAGGTAGAGGGAGAATGCTGGAGGCAGGTGAATGGGGCTGCTGGTCGAGGGGAGGACTCCTGGTCAAAGAAGTGAGCCCGAAGGCGGAGGCGACGGAAGAAGAGCTCAACGTCATGCCGAGTGCGAAATTCATTGAGGTGGGTCGTAAGGGGATAAAACTGAGACCTTTGCTGAGTACAGAACGTTCAGCATCAGAGAGGGGGAGGTCAGAGGGTATAGTGAATACACGGCAAGGGGTCAGATCAGAAGAGGTGGGGTCAGAGGGAAGTGAAGCGGAAGGAGGATCTGGAGGGGCATTAGTCCCCATCAGCTGCTGGAGCTTGCATCCTTAACACCTGAAAGGAAGAAAAAAAGTTTTTTGTTAATGCGTCGGATGAGACGAAAGATGAAATGAAGCTGCGGAGTAGAACAGCTTTGAGATAAGGTAAGACGGTGCTGCTGGAGAGAGAGGTCCAGTGTGTGCATATGGCGGCGCATAGCACTGAGTGTGGATCTCAGGATGCGGCGAGAGTAGCAGTCCGAGGAACGTTGTATTTCTCGGAGATACCTGTGATCCTGGGTGGATTCAAAGCATGATGGGTGAAACTGCAGTTGGAATCCACGTGGAATAAGACGGAGCCGGAGACAGTCACTGAGGAAGGAGATGTGGCTGTGAAAACGAGTTTTGGTAGACACTTTATCAAACACCAGGAGGGAAATAGAAAGCAATGCAGGTGAACAAGGTAAAAGAGACAAACGAAAATCCCGTCGGAGAGAAGAGCAGAACTTCTTCAAGGTAGGCATTCCTGGAAGAGAAGTGGCAGTGAATTAAACACTAAAATAAAAGCAAAATACTGCGGATGTTGGAAATCTGATATAAAAACAAGAAATGCTGGAACCACTCAGCAGATCTGGCAGCATCTGTGGAGAGAGAAGAGTTAACGTTTCAGGTCAGTGACCCTTCATCAGAACTGGCAGAGGCTAGAAATGTAATAAGTTTTAAGCAAGTAAAGCGGGGGTGGGGCAAGAGATAACAAAGGAGAAGGTGTAGATTGGACAAGGCCACATAGCTGACCAAAAGGTCATGGAGCAAAGGCAAACAATATGTTAATAGCGTGTTGAAAGACAAAGCATTAGTACAGATTAGGTGTGAATACATTGAATATTGAACAGCAGCAAGTACAAACCTGAAAAAAAACAGTGGGTAAGCAAACTGAACAAACTAAGATGAAATGAAATAAATGCAAAAAAAGATTGTAAAAAATGTAATAAAGGAAAAAAGAAAAAATAACTAAAAATGAAAGTAAAATGGGGGGCTGTCATGCTCTGAAATTATTGAACTCAATGTTCAGTCCGGCAGGCTGTAGTGTGCCTAATTGGTAGATGAGATGCTGTTCCTCGAGCTTGCGTTGATGTTCACTGGAACACTGCAGCAATCCCAGGACAGAGATGTGAGCATGAGAGCAGGGGGGAGTGTTGAAATGGCAAGCAACCGGAAGCTCAGGGTCCTGCTTGCGGACTGAGCGGAGATGTTCCCCAAAGCGGTCACCCAGTCTGCGCTTAGTCTCCCCATTGTAGAGGAGACCACATTGTGAGCAGCGAATACAGTATACTACATTGAAAGAAGTACAAGTAAATCGCCGTTTCACCTGAAAGGAGTGTTTGAGGCCTGGGATAGTGTGGAGAGAGGAGGTAAATGGGCAGATATTACACGTCCTGCGACTTAACGTTGAAATCGATATGCGGAGAATTAACATGGAGATTGAAATGAGGAGACTTAACACGGAGATTGAACTGAAGGGACTTAACACTAAGATCGAAATGAGGAGACTTAACACAGAGATTGAACTGAGGAGACTTAACACAGAGATTGAAATGAGGAGATTTAACATTGAGATTGAAATGAGGAGACTTAACAAGGAGATTGAAATGAGGAGACTTAACACTGAGATTGAACTGAGGGGATTTAACACGAAGATCGAAATGAGGAGATTTAACACGAAGATTGAAATGAGGAGACTTAACAAGGAGATTGAAATGAGGAGATTTAACGCGGAGATTGAAATGAGGAGACTTAACAAGGAGATTGAAATGAGGAGACATAACACTGAGATTGAAATGAGGAGACTTAACAAGGAGATTGAAATGAGGAGATATATCATGGAGATTGAAATGAGGAGACTTAACACGGAGATTGAAATGAGGAGATTTAACAAGGAGATTGAAATGAGGAGATTTATCATGGCGATTGAAATGAGGAGTCTTAACATTGAGATCGAAATGAGGAGACATAACACGGAGATTGAAATGAGGAGATTTAACAAGGAGATTGAAATGAGGAGATTTATCATGGAGATTGAAATGAGGAGTCTTAACATTGAGATCGAAATGAGGAGACATAACACTGAGATTGAAATGAGGAGACATAACAAGGAGATTGAAATGAGGAGACTTAACAAGGAGATTGAAATGAGGAGATATATCATGGAGATTGAAATGAGGAGTCTTAACATTGAGATCGAAATGAGGAGACATAACACGGAGATTGAAATGAGGAGATTTAACAAGGAGATTGAAATGAGGAGATTTATCATGGAGATTGAAATGAGGAGTCTTAACATTGAGATCGAAATGAGGAGACATAACACTGAGATTGAAATGAGGAGACATAACAAGGAGATTGAAATGAGAAGATTTATCATGGAGATTGAAATGAGGAGTCTTAACATTGAGATCGAAATGAGGAGACATAACACGGAGATTGAAATGAGGAGATTTATCATGGAGATTGAAATGAGGAGTCTTAACATTGAGATCGAAATGAGGAGACATAACACGGAGATTGAAATGAGGAGATTTAACACGGAGATTGAAATGAGGAGATTTAAAGCGGAGATTGAAATGAGGAGACTTAACACTGAGATTGAAATGAGGAGATTTAACACGGAGATCGAAATGAGGAGACTTAACATTGAGATCGAAATGAGGAGACATAACACGGAGATTGAAATGAGGAGATTTATCATGGAGATTGAAATGAGGAGTCTTAACATTAAGATCGAAATGAGGAGACATAACACTGAGATTGAAATGAGGAGACATAACAAGGAGATTGAAATGAGGAGACTTAACAAGGAGATTGAAATGAGGAGATATATCATGGAGATTGAAATGAGGAGTCTTAACATTGAGAACGAAATGAGGAGACATAACACGGAGATTGAAATGAGGAGATTTAACAAGGAGATTGAAATGAGGAGATTTATCATGGAGATTGAAATGAGGAGTCTTAACATTGAGATCGAAATGAGGAGACATAACACTGAGATTGAAATGAGGAGACATAACATGGAGATTGAAATGAGAAGATTTATCATGGAGATTGAAATAAGGAGTCTTAACATTGAGATCGAAATGAGGAGACATAACACCGAGATTGAAATGAGGAGATTTATCATGGAGATTGAAATGAGGAGTCTTAACATTGAGATCGAAATGAGGAGACATAACACGGAGATTGAAATGAGGAGATTTAACACGGAGATTGAAATGAGGAGATTTAAAGCGGAGATTGAAATGAGGAGACTTAACACTGAGATTGAAATGAGGAGATTTAACACGGAGATCGAAATGAGGAGACTTAACATTGAGATCGAAATGAGGAGACATAACACGGAGATTGAAATGAGGAGATTTATCATGGAGATTGAAATGAGGAGTCTTAACATTAAGATCGAAATGAGGAGACATAACACGGAGATTGAAATGAGGAGATTTAACACGGAGATTGAAATGAGGAGATTTAACGCGGAGATTGAAATGAGGAGACTTAACATTGAGATTGAACTGAGGAGATTTAACACGAAGATGGAAATGCGGAGACTGAACACGGAGATTGAAGGAGGAGACTTATCACGGAGATTGAAATGAGGAGACTTATCACGGAGATTGAACTGAGGATTTTTACCACGGAGATCGAAATGACGAGATTTAATGCGGAGATTGAAATGAGGAGACTTAACACAGAGATCAAAATCAGGAGACTTAACACGGAGATTGAAATGAGGAGATTTAACATTGAGATTGAGATGAGGAGACTTACCACGGAGATTGAAATGAGGAGATTTAACACAGAGATCAAAATGAGGAGTCTTACCACGGAGATTGAAATGAAGAGATTTAACGCGGATTAAAATGAGGAGTCTTACCACGGAGATTGAAATGAAGAGATTTAATGCACAGATTGAAATGTGGAGACTTAACACTGAGATTGAACTGAGGGGATTTAACACGAAGATCGAAATGAGTAGACTTAACACTAAGATCAAAATGTGGAGACTTAACACTGAGATTGAACTGAGGGGATTTAACACGAAGATCGAAATGAGGAGATTTAACACGAAGATTGAAATGAGGAGATTTAACACGAAGATCGAAATGAGGAGACTTAACAAGGAGATTGAAATGAGGAGACTTAACACTGAGATTGAACTGAGGGGATTTAACACGAAGATCGAAATGAGGAGACTTAACAAGGAGATTGAAATGAGGAGACTTAATACTGAGATTGAAATGAGGAGACTTAACACTGAGATTGAAATGAGGAGATTTAACAAGGAGATTGAAATGAGGAGACTTAACACTGAGATTGAAATGTGGAGACTTAACAGGGAGATTGAAATGAGGAGACTTAACACCGAGATTGAAATGAAGAGATTTAACGCGGAGATTGAAATGAGGAGACTTAACACCGAGATTGAAATGAAGAGATTTAACGCGGAGATTGAAATGAGGAGACTTAACACCGAGATTGAAATGAAGAGATTTAACGCGGAGATTGAAATGAGGAGACTTAACATTGAGATTGAAATGAGGAGACTTAACACCGAGATTGAAATGAAGAGATTTAACGCAGAGATTGAAATGAGGAGTCTTACCACGGAGATTGAAATGAAGAGATTTAACGCGGAGATTGAAATGAGGAAACTTAACACTGAGATTGAAATGAGGAAACTTAACACTGATATTGAAATGTGGAGACTTAACACAGAGATTGAAATATGGAGACTTAACACAGAGATTAAAATGAGGAAACTTAACACTGAGATTGAAATGTGGAGACTTAACACAGAGATTGAAATGAGGAAACTTAACACTGAGATTGAAATGAGGAAACTTAACACTGAGATTGAAATGTGGAGACTTAACACAGAGATTGAAATGAGGAGATTTATCATGGAGATTGAAATGAGGAGTCTTAACATTGAGATCGAAATGAGGAGACATAACACAGAGATTGAAATGAGGAGACATAACAAGGAGATTGAAATGAGAAGATTTATCATGGAGATTGAAATGAGGAGACTTAACATTGAGATCGAAATGAGGAGGCATAACACGGAGATTGAAATGAGGAGATTTATCATGGAGATTGAAATGAGGAGTCTTAACATTGAGATCGAAATGAGGAGACATAACACGGAGATTGAAATGAGGAGATTTAACACGGAGATTGAAATGAGGAGATTTAAAGCGGAGATTGAAATGAGGAGACTTAACACTGAGATTGAAATGAGGAGATTTAACACGGAGATCGAAATGAGGAGACTTAACATTGAGATCGAAATGAGGAGATTTAACACGGAGATTGAAATGAGGAGATTTATCATGGAGATTGAAATGAGGAGTCTTAACATTAAGATCGAAATGAGGAGACATAACACGGAGATTGAAATGAGGAGATTTAACACGGAGATTGAAATGAGGAGATTTAACGCGGAGATTGAAATGAGGAGACTTAACATTGAGATTGAACTGAGGAGATTTAACACGAAGATGGAAATGCGGAGACTGAACACGGAGATTGAAAGGAGGAGACTTATCACGGAGATTGAAATAAGGAGTCTTACCACGGAGATCGAAATGAGGAGACTTATCACGGAGATTGAACTGAGGATTTTTACCACGGAGATCGAAATGACGAGATTTAATGCGGAGATTGAAATGAGGAGACTTAACACAGAGATCAAAATCAGGAGACTTAGCACGGAGATTGAAATGAGGAGATTTAACATTGAGATTGAGATGAGGAGACTTACCACGGAGATTGAAATGAGGAGATTTAACACAGAGATCAAAATGAGGAGTCTTACCACGGAGATTGAAATGAGGAGATTTAACGCGGATTAAAATGAGGAGTCTTACCACGGAGATTGAAATGAAGAGATTTAATGCACAGATTGAAATGTGGAGACTTAACACTGAGATTGAACTGAGGGGATTTAACACGAAGACCGAAATGAGTAGACTTAACACTAAGATCAAAATGTGGAGACTTAACACTGAGATTGAACTGAGGGGATTTAACACGAAGATCGAAATGAGGAGATTTAACACGAAGATTGAAATGAGGAGATTTAACACGAAGATCGAAATGAGGAGACTTAACAAGGAGATTGAAATGAGGAGACTTAACACTGAGATTGAACTGAGGGGATTTAACACGAAGATCGAAATGAGGAGACTTAACAAGGAGATTGAAATGAGGAGACTTAACACTGAGATTGAAATGAGGAGACTGAACACTGAGATTGAAATGAGGAGACTTAACAAGGAGATTGAAATGAGGAGACTTAACACTGAGATTGAAATGTGGAGACTTAACAGGGAAATTGAAATGAAGAGATTTTACGCGGAGATTGAAATGAGGAGACTTACCACGGAGATTGAAATGAAGAGATTTAACGCAGAGATTGAAATGAGGAGTCTTAACACCGAGATTGAAATGAAGAGATTTAACGCGGAGATTGAAATGAGGAGACTTAACACTGAGATTGAAATGAAGAGATTTAACGCGGAGATTGAAATGAGGAGACTTAACACTGAGATTGAAATGAGGAGACTTAACATTGAGATTGAGATGTGGAGACTTAACATTGAGATTGAAATGAGGTGACTTAACACGGAGATTGAAATGAAGAGATTTAACGCGGAGATTGAAATGAGGAGACTTAACATTGAGATTGAAATGAAGAGATTTAACGCGGAGATTGAAATGAGGAGACTTAACATTGAGATTGAAATGTGGAGACTTAACATTGAGATTGAAATGAGGTGACTTAACACGGAGATTGAAATGAAGAGATTTAACGCGGAGATTGAAATGAGGAGACTTAACACTGAGATTGAACTGAGGGGATTTAACATGAAGATCGAAATGAGGTGACTTAACATTGAGATTGAAATGAGGAGACTTAACACTGAGATTGAAATGAAGAGATTTAACGCGGAGATTGAAATGAGGAGACTTAACACTGAGATTGAACTGAGGGGATTTAACACGAAGATCGAAATGAGGTGACTTAACATTGAGATTGAAATGAGGAGTCTTACCACGGAGTTTGAAATGAAGAGATTTAACACGGAGATTGAAATGAGGAGACTTAACATTGAGATTGAAATGAGGAGTCTTACCACGGAGTTTGAAATGAAGAGATTTAACACGGACATTGAAATGAGGAGACTTAACATTGAGATTGAACTGAGGGGATTTAACACGAAGATCGAAATGAGGAGATTTAACACGAAGATCGAAATGAGGTGACTTAACACTGAGATTGAACTGAGGGGATTTAACACGAAGATCGAAATGTGGAGACTTAACATTGAGTTTGAACTGAGTAGACTTAACACGAAGATCGAAATGTGGAGACTTAACATTGAGATTGAATTGAGGGGATTTAACACGAAGATCGAAATGAGGAGACTTAACATTGAGATTGAAATGAGGAGTCTTACCACGGAGTTTGAAATGAAGAGATTTAACACGGAGATTGAAATGAGGAGACTTAACACTAAGATCGAAATGTGGAGACTTAACACTGAGATTGAACTGAGGGGATTTAACACGAAGATCGAAATGAGGAGATTTAACACGAAGATTGAAATGAGGAGACTTAACAAGGAGATTGAAATGAGGAGACTTAACACTGAGATTGAACTGAGGGGATTTAACACGAAGATCGAAATGAGGAGACTTAACAAGGAGATTGAAATGAGGAGACTTAACACTGAGATTGAACTGAGGGGATTTAACATGAAGATCGAAATGAGGAGATTTAAGATTGAGATTGAACTGAGGAGACTTAACATTGAGATTGAAATGAGGAGACTTAACATTGAGATTGAAATGAGGAGACTTAACACAGAGATTGAAATGATGAGACTTAACATTGAGATTGAAATGAGGAGACTTAACATTGAAATTGAAATGGAGACGTAACACAGAGATTGAAATGATGAGACTTAACACAGAGATTGAAATGAAGAGACTTAACACGGAGATTGAAATGAGGAAACTTAACACAGAGATTGAAATGAGGAGACTTAACATTGAGATTGAAATGGGGGGACTTAACATTGAGATTGAAATGAAGAGACTTAACACAGAGATTGAAATGATGAGACTTAACACAGAGATTGAAATGATGAGACTTAACATTGAGATTGAAATGAAGAGACTTAACACGGAGATTGAAATGAGGAAACTTAACACAGAGATTGAAATGAGGAGACTTAACATTGAGATTGAAATGAGGAGACTTAACATTGAGATTGAAATGAAGATACTTAACACAGAGATTGAAATGATGAGACTTAACATTGAGATTGAAATGAAGAGACTTAACACAGAGATTGAAATGAAGATACTTAACACAGAGATTGAAATGAAGATACTTAACACAGAGATTGAAATGATAAGACTTAACATTGAGATTGAAATGAAGATACTTAACACAGAGATTGAAATGATGAGACTTAACATTGAGATTGAAATGAAGAGACTTAACATTGAGATTGAAATGAAGAGACTTAACACAGAGATTGAAATGAAGATACTTAACACAGAGATTGAAATGATGAGACTTAACATTGAGATTGAACTGAAGAGACTTAACATTGAGATTGAAATGAAGAGACTTAACATAGAGATTGAAATGAAGATACTTAACACAGAGATTGAAATGATAAGACTTAACATTGAGATTGAAATGAAGAGACTTAACATTGAGATTGAAATGAAGAGACTTAACACAGAGATTGAAATGAAGATACTTAACACAGAGATTGAAATCATGAGACTTAACATTGAGATTGAAATGAAGAGACTTAACACAGAGATTGAAATGAAGATACTTAACACAGAGATTGAAATGAGGAGACTTAACATTGAGATTGAAATGAAGATACTTAACACAGAGATTGAAATGATGAGACTTAACATTGAGATTGAAATGAAGAGACTTAACACTGAGATTGAAATGAAGAGACTTAACACAGAGATTGAAATGAGGAGACTTAACATTGAGATTGAAATGAGGAGACTTAACACAGAGATTGAAATGAGGAGATTTAACATTGAGATTGAAATGAGGAGACTTAACACAGAGATTGAACTGAGGAGACTTAACACAGAGATTGAACTGAGGAGACTTAACATTGAGATTGAAATGAAGAGACTTAACACAGAGATTGAAATGAGGAGATTTAACATTGAGATTGAAATGAGGAGACTTAACACAGAGATTGAACTGAGGGGACTTAACACTAAGATCGAAATGAGGAGACTTAACACAGAGATTGAACTGAGGAGACTTAACACAGAGATTGAAATGAGGAGACTTAACACTGAGATTGAAATGATGAGACTTAACATTGAGATTGAAATGAAGAGACTTAACACGGAGATTGAAATGAGGAAACTAAACACACAGATTGAAATGAGGAGACTTAACATTGAGATTGAAATGAGGAGACTTAACATTGAGATTGAAATGAAGAGACTTAACACGGAGATTGAAATGAGGAGACTTAACATTGAGATTGAAATGAAGAGACTTAACACAGAGATTGAAATGATGAGACTTAACATTGAGATTGAAATGAGGAGACTTAACACAGAGATTGAAATGAGGAGATTTAACATTGAGATTGAAATGAGGAGACTTAACACAGAGATTGAAATGATGAGACTTAACATTGAGATTGAAATGAGGAGACTTAACACAGAGATTGAAATGATGAGACTTAACATTGAGATTGAAATGAGGAGACTTAACATTGAGATTGAAATGAGGAGACTTAACACAGAGATTGAAATGAGGAGATTTAACATTGAGATTGAAATGAGGAGACTTAACACAGAGATTGAAATGATGAGACTTAACATTGAGATTGAAATGAAGAGACTTAACACAGAGATTGAAATGATGAGACTTAACATTGAGATTGAAATGAGGAGACTTAACACAGAGATTGAAATGAGGAGATTTAACATTGAGATTGAAATGAGGAGATTTAACATTGAGATTGAAATGAGGAGACTTAACACAGAGATTGAACTGAGGAGACTTAACACTAAGATCTAAATGAGGAGACTTAACACAGAGATTGAACTGAGGAGACTTAACATTGAGATTGAAATGAAGAGACTTAACACAGAGATTGAAATTAGGAGATTTAACATTGAGATTGAAATGAGGAGACTTAACACAGAGATTGAACTGAAGGGACTTAACACTAAGATCGAAATGAGGAGACTTAACACAGAGATTGAACTGAGGAGACTTAACACAGAGATTGAAATGAGGAGATTTAACATTGAGATTGAAATGAGGAGACTTAACAAGGAGATTGAAATGAGGAGACTTAACACTGAGATTGAACTGAGGGGATTTAACACGAAGATCGAAATGAGGAGATTTAACACGAAGATTGAAATGAGGAGACTTAACACTGAGATTGAACTGAGGAGATTTAACACGAAGATCGAAATGAGGAGACTTAACAAGGAGATTGAAATGAGGAGACTTAACACTGAGATTTAACTGAGGGGATTTAACACGAAGATCGAAATGAGGAGATTTAAGATTGAGATTGAACTGAGGAGACTTAACATTGAGATTGAAATGATGAGACTTAACATTGAGATTGAAATGAGGAGACTTAACACAGAGATTGAAATGATGAGACTTAACATTGAGATTGAAATGAGGAGACTTAACATTGAAATTGAAATGGAGACGTAACACAGAGATTGAAATGATGAGACTTAACACAGAGATTGAAATGAAGAGACTTAACATTGAGATTGAAATGAGGAAACTTAACACAGAGATTGAAATGAGGAGACTTAACATTGAAATTGAAATAAGGAGACTTAACATTGAGATTGAAATGAAGAGACTTAACACAGAGATTGAAATGATGAGACTTAACACAGAGATTGAAATGATGAGACTTAACATTGAGATCGAAATGAAGAGACTTAACACGGAGATTGAAATGAAGAAACTTAACACAGAGATTGAAATGATGAGACGTAACATTGAGATTGAAATGAAGAGACTTAACACGGAGATTGAAATGAGGAAACTTAACACAGAGATTGAAATGAGGAGACTTAACATTGAGATTGAAATGAGGAGACTTAACATTGAGATTGAAATGAAGATACTTAACACAGAGATTGAAATGATGAGACTTAACATTGAGATTGAAATGAAGAGACTTAACATTGAGATTGAAATGAAGAGACTTAACACAGAGATTGAAATGAAGATACTTAACACAGAGATTGAAATGATGAGACTTAACATTGAGATTGAAATGAAGATACTTAACACAGAGATTGAAATGATGAGACTTAACATTGAGATTGAAATGAAGATACTTAACACAGAGATTGAAATGAGGAGACTTAACATTGAAATTGAAATGAGGAGACTTAACATTGAGATTGAAATGAAGAGACTTAACACAGAGATTGAAATGATGAGACTTAACACAGAGATTGAAATGATGAGACTTAACATTGAGATTGAAATGAAGAGACTTAACACGGAGATTGAAATGAAGAAACTTAACACAGAGATTGAAATGATGAGACGTAACATTGAGATTGAAATGAAGAGACTTAACACGGAGATTGAAATGAGGAAACTTAACACAGAGATTGAAATGAGGAGACTTAACACTGAGATTGAAATGAGGAGACTTAACATTGAGATTGAAATGAAGATACTTAACACAGAGATTGAAATGATGAGACTTAACATTGAGATTGAAATGAAGAGACTTAACATTGAGATTGAAATGAAGAGACTTAACACAGAGATTGAAATGAAGATACTTAACACAGAGATTGAAATGATGAGACTTAACATTGAGATTGAAATGAAGATACTTAACACAGAGATTGAAATGATGAGACTTAACATTGAGATTGAAATGAAGAGACTTAACACAGAGATTGAAATGAAGACACTTAACACAGAGATTGAAATAATGAGACTTAACATTGAGATTGAAATGAAGAGACTTAACACAGAGATTGAAATGAAGATACTTAACACAGAGATTGAAATGAGGAGACTTAACATTGAGATTGAAATGAAGATACTTAACACAGAGATTGAAATGATGAGACTTAACATTGAGATTGAAATGAAGAGACTTAACACTGAGATTGAAATGAAGAGACTTAACACAGAGATTGAAATGAGGAGACTTAACATTGAGATTGAAATGAGGAGACTTAACACAGAGATTGAAATGAGGAGATTTAACATTGAGATTGAAATGAGGAGACTTAACACAGAGATTGAACTGAGGAGACTTAACACTAAGATCTAAATGAGGAGACTTAACACAGAGATTGAACTGAGGAGACTTAACATTGAGATTGAAATGAAGAGACTTAACACAGAGATTGAAATGAGGAGATTTAACATTGAGATTGAAATGAGGAGACTTAACACAGAGATTGAACTGAGGGGACTTAACACTAAGATCGAAATGAAGAGACTTAACACGGAGATTGAAATGAGGAAACTAAACACACAGATTGAAATGAGGAGACTTAACATTGAGATTGAAATGAGGAGACTTAACATTGAGATTGAAATGAAGAGACCTAACACGGAGATTGAAATGAGGAGATTTAACATTGAGATTGAAATGAGGAGACTTAACATTGAGATTGAAATGAGGAGACTTAACATTGAGATTGAAATGAAGAGACTTAACACAGAGATTGAAATGATGAGACTTAACACGGAGATTGAAATGAGGAGACTTCACATTGAGATTGAAATGAGGAGACGTAACACAGAGATTGAAATGAGGAGATTTAACATTGAGATTGAAATGAGGAGACTTAACACAGAGATTGAACTGAGGAGACTTAACACTAAGATCTAAATGAGGAGACTTAACACAGAGATTGAACTGAGGAGACTTAACATTGAGATTGAAATGAAGAGACTTAACACAGAGATTGAAATGAGGAGATTTAACATTGAGATTGAAATGAGGAGACTTAACACAGAGATTGAACTGAGGGGACTTAACACTAAGATCGAAATGAGGAGACTTAACACAGAGATTGAACTGAGGAGACTTAACACAGAGATTGAAATGAGGGGATTTAACATTGAGATTGAAATGAGGAGACTTAACACAGAGATTGAAATGAGGAGACTTAACACAGAGATTGAAATGAGGAGATTTAACATTGAGATTGAAATGAGGAGACTTAACACTAGGATCGAAATGAGGAGACTTAACACAGAGATTGAACTGAGGAGACTTAACATTGAGATTGAAATGAGGAGACTTAACACAGAGATTGAACTGAGGAGACTTAACACAGAGATTGAAATGAGGAGATTTAACATTGAGATTGAAATGAGGAGACTTAACACAGAGATTGAAATGAGGAGACTTAACACTAAGATCGAAATGAGGAGACTTAACACAGAAATAAAAGCAAAATACTGCGGATGCTGGAAATCTGAAACAAAAACAAGAAATGCTGGATTCACCCAGCGGGTCTGGCAGCATCTGTGGAAAGAGATGCAGAGTTAACGTTTCGGGTCAGTGACCCTTCTTCGGAACTGACAAATATTAGAAAAGTCACAGATTATAAACAAGTGAGGTGGGGGTTGGGCAAGAGATAACAAAGGAGAAGGTGCAGATTGGACCAGGCCACATAGCTGACCAAAAGGTCACGGAGCAAAGGCAAACAATATGTTAATGCTGTGTTGAAAGACAAAGCATTAGTACAGATTAGGTGTGAATATACTGAATATTGAACATCAGCAAGTGCAAACCTGAAGAAAAACAACCTGAAAAAAACAGTGGGTAAGCAAACTGAACAAACTAAGATGAAATGAAATAAATGCAAAAAAAGATTGTAAAAAATGTAAAAAGGAATGCAAAAAAAAAAGGAAGAAAAAATAACTAAAAATGAAAGTAAAGTGGGGGGCTGTCATGCTCTGAAATTATTGAACTCAATGTTCAGTCCGGCAGGCTGTAGTGTGCCTAATCGGGAGATGAGATGCTGTTCCTCGAGCTTGCATTGATGTTCACTGGAACACTGCAGCAATCCCAGGACAGAGATGTGAGCATGAGAGTAGGGGGGAGTGTTGAAATAGCAAGCAACCGGAAGCTCAGGGTCCTGCTTGCGGACTGAGCGGAGATGTTCCGCAAAGCGGTCACCCAGTCTGCGCTTGGTCTCCCCAATGTAGAGGAGACCACACTGTGAGCAGCGAATACAGTATACTACATTGAAAGAAGTACAAGTAAATCGCTGCTTCACCTGAAAGGAGTGTTTGGGGCCTGGGATAGTGAGGAGAGAGGAGGTAAATGGGCAGGTATTACACCTCCTGCGATTGCAAGGGAAGGTGCCCTGGGACGGGGACGAGGTGGTGGGGGTAATGGAGGAGTGGACCAGGGTGTCGCGGAGGGAACGATCCCTTCGGAATGCTGACAGGGGAAGGGAGGGGAAGATGCGACTGGTAGTGGCATCACGCTGGAGGTGGCGAAAATGGCGGAGGATGATCCTTTGGATATGGAGGCTGGTGGGGTGAAAAGTGAGGACAAGGGGAACCCTGTCACGGTTCTGGGAGGGAGGGGAAGGGGTGAGGGTAGAGGTGCGGGGAATGGGTCGGACACGGTTGAGGGCCCTGTCAACCACAGTGGGGGGAAATCCTCGGTTGAGGAAAAAGGAGGTCATATCAGAAGCACCGTCATGGAATGTAGCATCATCAGAGCAGATGCGTCGGAGACGGAGAAACTGGGAGAATGGAATGGAGTCCTTACAGGAGGTAGGGTGTGAAGAAGTGTAGTCGAGGTAGCTGTGGGAGTCAGTGGGCTTATAATGGATATTGGTAGACAACCTATCCCCAGAGATGGAGACAGAGAAGTCGAGGAAGGGAAGGGAAGTGTCAGAGATGGACCATGTAAAGGTGAGAGAAGGGTGGAAATTGGAAGCAAAGTTGATAAAGTTTTCTAGTTCGGGGCGGGAGCAGGAAACGGCACCGATACAGTCATCAATGTACCGGAAAAAGAGTTGGGGGAGGGGGCCTGAGTAGGACTGGAACAAAGAATGCTCGACATATCCCACAAAAAGACAGGCATAACTAGGACCCATGCGGGTACCCATAGCGACACCTTTTACTTGAAGGAAATGCATGGAGTTGAAGGAGAAGTTGTTCAATATGAGACTTAACACAGAGATTGAACTGAGGAGACTTAACATTGAGATTGAAATGAGGAGACTTCACACAGAGATTGAAATGAGGAGACTTAACATTGAGATTGAAATGAAGAAACTTAACATTGAGATTGAAATGAAGAGACTTAACATTGAGATTGAAATGAGGAGACTTAACATTGAGATTGAAATGAGACTTAACACAGAGATTGAAATGATGAGACTGAACACAGAGATTGAAATGATGAGACTTAACATTGAGATTGAAATGAAGAGACTTAACATTGAGATTGAACTGAGGAGACTTAACACAGAGATTGAAATGAAGAGACTTAACATTGAGATTGAAATGAGGAGACTTAACATTGAGATTGAAAGGAGGAGACTTAACATTGAGATTGAAATGAAGAGACTTAACATTGAGATTGAAAGGAGGAGACTTAACATTGAGATTGAACTGAGGAGACTTAACATTGAGTTTGAACTGAGGAGACTTAAAGCTGAGGTCAAAATGATAAACTTAACCATGCAGATCAAAGTGAGGAGAGTTAATGCTGTGATTGAAACAAGGAAACTTAACACTAATGTTGAAATGAGGTGATTTAACACCGAAATCAAAAAGAGGAGACTTAACACTGAAATTGAAATGCGGAAACTTAAATTGATTAAATTGAGGACAGGTAATACAAGTTGACATTAAACAGCTTATAGATATCATTAGATGTCAATAAATGTATGTAAAGAAAATGACTGCCAACTTACCTTATTTGCTGAGTTAATGAGCTTGTTTGTGTCTATGTTTTCTGGCTGAGAGTCAGGGTTTATATAACCGTAAAATGGAAGATTTGGAATTTTTTTAAAACAGGTTGATTACCTGCCGCAGCCTTAAGGCGCACATTAATGTTCTGTATTTTTCTATCCATTGAACTAAGATGACCTGAGATTCTGTCGCTGTTTACCCGTTAATCATCAGTAATCACATTATTGGACAAGTGCCTCAAACCATGTGTTAAGACACTGTTTGCAAAGCCAAATTAAGTGAGCAGGTCATCCAATTGGGCCCTAGGCTGCAAGACTACTGAGGCCTAGTCAGAACTCATGCCACCTCTCAGCTGAAGAGAACACCAGTGAGGTTGTGGAAGTTAGCACTCACAGTTACAAAGCAACAAAAGAGAACTTGAAGAATTTCTAACTGAGCTTTTGTCCTTCTGTATGAGTTATGTTAGCCCTTTTAAGTTAGAAAGCATTTTTATCTGGCGATTTCAATTTCCGCTGCTGTGCAATTATCAAAGGAATATAGAATCATACACTACAGAAAGAGGATATTAGACTCAGTGCCTGTGCCAGTCCTTTGAAAGAGTTCTCCAATTAGTCCGAAACACCTGCTTTTTACCAGAGCCCTGTTAATTTTTCCCCTTCAAGTTTTTACCCAATTCCATTTTGAAAGTTACTGATGAGTCTGCTTCCACTGCACTTTCAGGCAGTGCATTCCAGATCATAACAACTTGCTGCGTAAAAAGATTTACCCTGAGGGGGAATTTTATGCTGGCGGCGGATGTCTCAATATCGGGGGAAACCGCTCTGAGATCCCTGCATCACCTCTTTTCCGAAAGGCCCACAGAAGTTAGTGCCAATTAGGCATTTAAGTGGACAGCAGCTGGTTTTCCATAGGATTTAGGACCCCATCACTGGAACTGCTGCCCTTGGAGAGCTGCCGGCCAATCAGAGGCAATGGCTGCTGCTGACTGTCCTGGAGGTCGAGTATCATTGCTGGACACAGGCCACAGGTAGCATAGAAACATAGAAAATAGGAGCAGGAGTAGGCCATTCGGCCCTTCGAACCTGCTCTGCCATTCATCATGATCATGACTGATCATCCAGCTCAGTAACCTGTTCCCACTTTCCCCCCATATCCTTTGATCCCTTTCACCCCAAGAGCTATATCTAACTCCTTCTTGAAAACATACAATGTTTTGGCTTCAACTGCTTTCTGTGGTAACGAATTCCACAGGCTCACCACTCTCTGGGTGAAGAAATTTCTCCACATATCAGTCCTGAAAGGTTTACCCCGTATCCTTAGACTATGATTTCTGGTTCTGGACTCCCCCACCATCGGGAACATCCTTCCTGCATCTACCCTGTCAAGTCCTTTCGAATTTTATAGGTTTCTATGAGATCTCCCCTCACCCTTCTGAACTCCAGTGAATATAATCCTAACCGACTCAATCTCTCCTCATACGTCAGTCCCGCCATCCCAGGAATCAGTCTAGTAAACCTTTGCTGCACTCCCTCTATAGCAAGAACATCCTTCCTCAGATAAGGAGACCAAAACTGCACACAAAATTCCAGGTGTGGCCTCACCAAGGCCCTGTATAATTGCAGCAAGACATCCCTGCTCCTGTACCCAAATCTTCTCGCTACGAAGGCCAACATACCATTTGCCTTTTTTACAGCCTGTGCACATGCATGCTTACCTTCAGCGACTGGTGTATGAGAACACCCAGGTCTCGTTGCATATTCCTCTCTCCCAGTTTATAGCCATTCAGATAATAATTTGCCTTCCCGCTTTTGCTACCAAAGTGGATAACCTCACATTTATCCACATTATACTGCATCTGCCATGCATTTGCCCACTCACTCAACTTGTCCAAATCACCCTGAAGCCTCTCTGCATCCTCCTCACAACTCATCCTCCCACCCAGTTTTGTGTCATCTGCAAATTTGGAGATATTACATTTTGTTCCCTCATCTAAATCATTAATATATATTGTGAATAGCTGGGGTCCTAGCAACGATCCCTACGGTACTCCACTAGTCACTGCCTGCCATTCGGAAAAAGACCCGTTTATTCCTACTCTTTGTTTCCTGTCTGCCAACCAATTTTCTATCCATCGCAATTCTCTTTGGCCTCCTTATCTCAAGAGACAATGGGTAAGCGCCTGGAGGTGGTCAGTGGTTTGTGAAGCAGTGCCTGGAGTGGCTATAAAGGCCAATTCTAGAGTGACAGGCTCTTCCACAGGTGTTGCAGAAAAATTTGTTTGTCGGGTCTGTTACACAGTTGGCTCTCCCCTTGCGCCTCTGTCTTCTTTCCTGCCGACTGCTAAGTCTCTTCGACTCGCCACAATTTAGCCCCGCCTCTATGGCTGCCCGCCAGCTCTGGCGATCGCTGGCAACTGACTCCCACGACTTGTGATCAATGTCACAGGACTTCATGTCGCGTTTGCAGACGTCTTTAAAGCGGAGACATGGACGGCTGGTGGGTCTGATACCAGTGGCGAGCTCGCTGTACAATGTGTCTTCGCAATACACAACCCCTAATCCCATGCACTTTAACTTTACATGCTAACCTCTTATGTGGGACTTTGTCGAAGCCTTTCTGAGAGTCCAAATAAACCACATCCACTGGCTGTCCCTCATCAACTCTACTAGTTGCATCCTCAAAGAATTCGAGTAGATTTGTCAAGCATGATTTCCCTTTCGTAAATCCAAGCTGACTCTGTCCGATTCTACCACTGTTCTCCAAGTACTCTGCTATAAAATCTTTGATAATGGACTCTAGAATTTTCCTCACTACTGACGTCAGGTTGACTGGTCTATAATTACCTGTTTTCTCTCTACCTATCTTTTTAAATAGTGGGGTTACATTAGCTACCCTCTAATCTGTAGGAACTGTTCCAGAGTCTATAGAATCTTGAAAGATGATCACCAATGCATCCACTATTTCTAGGGTCACTTCCTTAAGTACTCTGGAATGCAGATTATCAGGCTCTGGGGATTTATCAGCCTTCAATCCCATCAATTTCCCCAACACCATTTCTCTACTAATACTGATTTCCTTCAGTTCATCTGTCTCACTAAACCCTGTGTTACCCAACATTTCTGGTATGATATTTGTGTCCTCCTTTGTGAAGACAGAACCAAAGTATGCATTTAGTTGGTCAGCCATTTATTTATTGCCCATAATAAATTCCCCTGTTTCTGACTGTAAGGGACCCACATTTGTCCTCACCAATCTTTTTCTCTTCACATACCTATAGAAACTTTTACAGTCAGTTTTTATGTTCCCCACAAGCTTACTCTCGTACTCTATTTTCCCCTTCTTAATCAATCCCTTTGTCCTCCTTTGCGGAGTTCTAAACCACTGCCAATCCTCAGGTCTGTTGTTTTTTCCAGTGAATTTGTATGCCTCTTCCTTGGATCTAATGCTATCTCTAATTTCCCTTGTAAGCCATGGTTTGGCTACCTTTCCTGTTTTACTTTTGCGCCAGACAAGAATAAACAATTGTTGCAGTTCATCCATTCGCTCTTTGAATCTTTGTCATTGCCTATCCACCGTCATCTCTTTAAATAACGTTTCCCAATCCATCATAGCCAACTTGCGCCTCATACCTTTGTCGTTTCCTTTATTAAGAAGGACCCTCGTCTCAGAATCAACTACGTCACTCTCCATCTTGATGAAGAATTCTATCATATTATGGTCGCTCATCCCCAAGGGGTCTCGCACAACTAGATTGTCAATTATTCCTCTCTCATTACACAATACCCAGTCTAGGACGGCCTGTTCGCTAGTTGGTTCCTCAATGTATTGGTCCAGAAAACCATCCCGTATACACTCCAAGAATTCCTTCTCTACGGTATTATGACTAATTTGATTTGCCCAATCTATATGCAGATTAAAGTCACCCATAATTACAGATGTTCCTTTATCGCATGCATCTCTAATATTCTGTTTCATGCCATTCCCAACATCATCACTACAGTTTGGGGGACTATATACAACCCCAACTAACGTTTTTTTCCCCTTAGTGTTTCTCAGCTCTACCCATACAGATTTCACATCGTCAGAGCTAATATCCTTCCTCACTATTGTGTTAATTTCCTCTTTAACCAGCAATGCAACTCCACCGCCTTTTATTTTTTGTCTGTCCTTCCTAAATACTGAATACACCTGGATGTTCATTTCCCATCCCTGGTCACCTTGCAGCCATGCCTCCGTAATCTCGACTATATCATACCCGTTTACATCTATTTGCGCGATTAATTCATCCACTTTATTGCGAATGCTCCGCGCGTTAAGGCACAAAGCCTTAAGTCTTGTTTTTTTTAACATTACTTGTCCCCTTTCCAATATTTTTCACTGTGACCCTGTTTGATTCTGGCTCTTGATTTCTCTGCCTATCACTTTTCTTATTCCCCTTACTGTCTTTTGTTCTTGTCTTTGATACCCCCTCCTCTGACTCCTTGCAAAGGTTCCCATCCCCTGCCATTTTAGTTTGAACCCTCCCCAACCACTCTAGCAAATACTCCCCCGAGGACATCAGTCCCGGTCCTGCCCAGGTGTAACCCATCCAGTTTGTACTGGTTCCACCTCCCCCAGAATCAGTCCCAATGCCCCAGGAATCTAAAACCCTCCCCCTCACACCATCTCTTCAGCCACGTATTCATCCGATATATCCTGCTATTTCTACTCTGACTAGCACGTGGCACTGGTAGTAAACCTGAGATCACTATCTTTGAGGTCCTACTTTTCAACTTACTTCCTAGCTCCCTATATTCTGCTTTTAGGACCTCATGTTTTTTTTACCTACGTCATTTGTACCAATGTGTACCACGAGCACTGGCTGTTCACCCTCCCCCTTCAGAATGTCCTGTAACTGCTCTGAGACATCCTTGACCCTAACACCAGGGAGGCAACATACCATCCTGGAGTCTTGATTGCGGCCACAGAAACGCCTATCTATTCCCCTTACAATTGATTCCCATATAACTATTGCATTCCCACACTTCTTACTCCTCCCCTGTGTAGCAGAGCCAACCATGGCGCAACGAATTGGGCTGTTGCTGCTTTCCCCTGCGAGGCCATTCCCCCCCACAGTATCCAAAGCAGTATATCTGTTTTGCAGGGGAATAGCCACAGGAGATTCCTGCACTGCCTGCCTAGTCCTTTTGCTCTGCCTGGTGGTCACCCATTCCCTTCCTGCCTGTGGAGTCTGAGTCTGTGGTGTGACCACCTCTCTACAGGTGCTATCCACGATACTCTCCACCTCGTGAATGCTCCACAGGATAAGGTAATCAAAAAGTCATACGGCATGCTTGCCTTCATCGGTCGGGGCATAGAGTATAAAAATTGGCAAGTCATGCTGCAGCTGTACAGATCCTTAGTTAGGCCACACTTAGAATATTGCATGCAATTCTGGTTGCCACACTACCAGAAGGACGTGGAGGCTTTGGAGAGGGTACAGAAGAGGTTTACCAGGATGTTACCTGGTCTGGAGGGCATTAGCTATGAGGAGAGGTTAGATAAACTCAGATTATTTTCACTGTAACGACGGAGATGGAGGGGTGACATGATAGAGGTTTACAAAGTTGTGAGTGGCATGGACAGAGTGGATAGTCAGAAGCTTTTTCCCAAGGTGGAAGAGTCAGTTACTAGGGGACATAGGTTTAATGTGCGAGGGGCAAAGTTTAGAGGGGATGTGCGAGGCAAGTTCTTTACACAGAGGGTGGTGAGTGCCTGGAACTTGCTGCCAGGGGAGGTGGTGGAAGCAGATACGATAGCGACGTTTAAGAAGTATCTTGACAAATACATGAATAGGATGGGAATAGAGGGATATGGTCCCCGGAAGTGCAGAAGGTTTTAGTTTAGGCAGGCATCAAGATCGGCGCAGGCTTGGAGGGCCGAATGGCCTGTTCCTGTGCTGTACTGTTCTTTGTTCTTTATTGTTTTTGTTGTTAAAACTGGGCTTCCAGGAGCTGCAGCTGGAGACACTTCCTGCACACATGCTGGTCCCGGGCTCTGGAATTGTTCCCGGCTTCCCACATACAGCAGGAGGAGCACACCACGGCTTTGAGCTCTCCTGCCATGACTTAACCCTTTAAATTACACCTTTTGGGCGATGCTTAATATCAAATAATATCCATTACTCTGGGGCCCTTCTTCCCTGGCTCTCGTCACTACAGAACTCTCTAAAAAACACTACTTACTATATATGAAATTAAACTGTAAACCTTTCTTTCCTTAGTTACTAAGCCAGCTATTTAGAGCTATTCCCTAACAGCAGTTACTCACCAACCAATCACCTTGTAGCTTTCCTGTGATGTCACTTTTGACTTTTTTTTTCAAACTCCAGCGCGCCTGGACTGCTCTCCCGGAAGGTAAGAGACTGGGCCTCGATCCTCGGGTTCAATTTATAGGCTCCGCTCTCGGCGTTCTCCCCACAGGTCCGCTGCGCTGCGCTCCGCTCCTGGAAGGTAAGAGACTGGGCCTCAATCCTTGGGTTCGATTTATAGGCTCCGCTCTCGGCGTTCTCCTCACAGGTCTGCTCCACTCCTGGAAGGTAGGTCAGGGTGGGAGTGGTCTCACAGGGTGGGGGTCGTGGGGGAAGGGGTGAGGGGGGTTGGCAGCAAGGTTAGGGGGGAGGCCCTCAGTGGGGCCCCCCCATCCTGTTTGCTGGGTCCCTCAATCAGGCACTATGTGCCTTTGAACAAGGGACCCCCCCCCCACCACACCCCAGAGCCGAGAAGCAGCCCGCACTGTTTATTGTGTCGTGCTCCACATGCAGCAACAGGACCTCTTCCCGCCACATGGGTAATTGCGGTTGTGGTGGGAAAGGCCCTTAACTGGGGGCTAAGTAGCCAGTTAAGGGTCTCAATTGGTGGCGGGGCAGTAACGCCATTCACAGGCCTTCCCACTCCGGACTAAATTTCAGCAGATGCGGGATGTAGGCGACAACCCCCTCCGCCACCATCCCCCACCCACCCCACCACCGATTTTATGCTCTCTGCATCTCCAAACCCACTGCGGGGGAAAGCATAAAATTCCACCCTCAGGTTCCACGAAAGCAAAATACTCTGGATGCTGGAAATCTGAAAAACAGAAAATGCTAGAAATACTCAGCAGGTCAAGCAGAGTTAAAGTTTCAGGTCTGTGTGACCTTTCATCATTCATCATTTTCACTGAGGTCACTAGTAGGTGAAAGAGGCCAGCAGCCCACTCTGGTAACTTCCAGAAAGTGATATGTCTTGGTGTGTTGGCCTGGACAGAATTTCTGCACTATACACCATCCATAACTTTGATGGAGTTTTGGGGGAAACCGTGGAGAAATAGCCTCTTTCTCTTGCAGGATGGGTGGTGTCATAACTGTTTCTGAGCAACCCTTCCGTCCCCACTCTAATCCTGTCTTACCCGTTAGCTATGCACACACTCACTGACACACACACAGACACACACTCATGTACAGTACACACTTACATGCACACACCTATACACACATACACTCTCTCAGACTCACATGGACACACTCACGCACACAAACACTCAGACACAAGCACAGACAGAGTCACACACACAGAGGGCTGAATTTAGTGTTCCCGTCGTGAGTCCTGGCTGCGGACCCAGAAGTAGGTGGCGTCACCACCCATGATGTGTGCGGGCCAGCTGACTGTGATTACGCAGCGGGCACCCACATATCTTAATGGAGGTGCAGGGCCCGTCCAATTACTCAGTGGGTTTCCACTTGGCTGTAAACTCAGGGTCACAAGCTGGTGAGAGCACCGCACATGCATCCGAGCAGCTGACGGAGGCTGAGACAGCCAAGGCCATTGACAGCTGGAGGACTGTGTGTGGCTAGGCCCATACTGAGCCCTAGTCTGATGATAAGCCTCTGGTGTTGACAACACAGCGGATGCTACAATTGCAGAGAGAGGTAAGGCGACATCTGGCAGAGCTGCCAGATTTTGTATGGAGTTCCGAAACGATTCTGAACTTTAGGAATCTTTTTCTCCATGATAGCCAATTTTGAATCTGATTGGGTCCCTCCTGATTCTGAAAACTCTCAGGCATCTCCATTTTGGATCCATATAGCTTTCTTAATGGACTTTTTAGGATGCACCCCTGTGTCTGAGAAATTCACTTTGCTTGCTTTCTTTTCAGGCTTGGTTGCCTTAATGGAGGTGTCCCAGCTGTTTTTGAGAGTTCCCTGCTCTTTTAATAGGCTTTTTAAGGGTCTAAGTGAGAGGTGGATGAGAAAGCTGGCCCTCCCTCCGGGTGACCCTTCTCCTCAGGGCAACAGGCATGCAGATGAAAGAGGAGAGTGTGCCAGCTGCCCTGAGGCCTTCCTCTCAGGACACCCCCAGGGTGAGCGGTGTCTTGTCTTCCCCCCCGATCATTGACCCTCCCCATACCTCCAGCAGGCGAGCCCAAGGGGGATGCTCAAGGACCAATGCTGGAGACCCCTGGTATGATGAATTTCCCCTCATTACCTTGGACCGAATCATTATTAACTTACACATACCATCTCTGCCTGCATTTCCTACACCTGTCACCATCGATATGCCCACTCTCACCCTTGATCCTCTAGTTCTTCACATCAATGTTATTGTCGAGTACTGTTCTCCTCCTTATGATTCCATCAAATACCACCCTAAGTCTCAATCTTCCCACCTACTGAATCCAAGTGCCCCCTGTGACTGTTCCCTCCACCAGCCAGTATCCTGAGTTTGCCCCACAGGACCCCACCGTTGACATCACTCACCCCTTCCTTTAGTCCTGTCATGACCATCACATTAACTATCTGCCCCAAATACCACCACAACACCCCAACAGCAGCAACAGCAACACCTAGTACATACCCTGAATTCTAAACCATTCACTACCCCGCAACTCCACCCACTTGAGACCCCACCCTGCACATCCCTGTCCCATGCCTTCACTGCCATCACTGCAAAAGAATCGCCCTTGCTGGTTCCGAGCCTGCAGACAAACATCCATTCCAATGTTGGCCTTCTTTGTGCTGAAGAGTTCAAGAAAGAAAACCACTGACCTGAGACACAACTGCACAGCTGGCTGGTGTCCTCCACCTTTAACCAAACGTGAACTGGGTGCCACGAAATTCCTGTGCGCCACTGACTTAATCTGGCAGTTAGGACTTAATTTGAAGTATGTTAATGAGTATTCATGCAATGCAAATCTATGGAAAGCTGGAACCCGCCATGGGACAGCATGAACCGCGACCCACCGCAAACACGCTACTGACTGAATCTCAAAAATAAAACCCACCGTCGGGAATGCAAAATATCACCTCCCGCCTAATTAAGTTACTCCACCCACCACAAAAGCCACTCTTGCAGGCCCCATAAAATTCACCCCGCTGACACTAACACACACACAATCACTCACACACTCACAGACATGCACATACACTCACACACATATGCAGTCACATATGCGCTCACACACTCATGAGCAGGCAAATACACATATGCACACACACACTCACATGCAAATGCACTCATACACTGGCACGCACAAGGGCACTGTTATGCTAGGTCCCCACCTGGGGCGGCACAGTGGCGCAGGGGTTAGCACCGCAGCCTCACAGCTCCAGCGACCCGGGTCCAATTCTGGGTACTGCCTGTGTGGAGTTTGCAAGTTCTCCCTGTGTCTGCGTGGGTTTCCTGCCAAAAGACTTGGAGGTTGGTAGGTAAATAGGCCATTATAAATTGCCACTAGTATAGGTAGGTGGTAGGGGAATATAGGGACGGGTGGGGATGTGGTAGGAATATGGGATTAGTGTAGGATTAGTATAAATGGGTGGTTGATGGTTGGTACAGACTCAATGGGCCGAAGGGCCTGTTTCAGTGCTGTATCTAAAAAACAAATATTGCCTCAAACTTTTCCACTTTATTTTTCTTCTGCACTTTTCTGTCTCTATTTGCATGTGTGTATCCCGTACGCATGCCAGCATGGGTTCGTCATGTATCCGTAGGCGTCAACTGAATTAGAGTTTAAGTTCAAGTTAATAGAGTTCAATTTTTCTTCTTCAAACCTAAGAAAGCCTGTTTGTGCTGGTTTCTTTGCCTTATAATTGGAAAGTGGTGAACAAGGATTCATCAAGAGGGAACTAAAAATGCAATGGGCTGGATTTTACCTTAGGCGGACGGGAATTCACCACTGATGTAAAAGTCAGTGGCGAACCCGCTTCCACCTAGCTTGGGGATTCGACGCACATTTTACGGGTCCCCGGGCTTTAACTGCCCCGAGGCAGGACTTCCATCCTTTTGAGGGACGAAGTCCCGCCTCATTGAGCTGCCGGCCAATCAGCGGGCTGGCAGCTCTTAGTCCCAGCTGCGCCACCAGGAGCGGTGGCCACTGCTGGGATTGCAGCGCAGCTGACCAGATGGAGCCAGGAGTCCAGGTAAGTTGGGCATGCCTCACCAGGGCGATCGGTCCTTCCCTAGTGAGGCTGGAGTGGTCATTTGCGGGGAAGGGGGCGTCTTGGGTCCCAGGGGTGTGTTGGGAGGTGGGGACGGCCCTCAATCGGGCACCCTGTGTCCGACTGCCATGGCCCCCCTGGTGCATGGAAAGGCCGGCAGAATCACTGGGCGGCCTTTCACATCCCCAGTATGCCCACTTGCCATGGATAAAATACCCATGTAGGCGGGCAAGGGCCCTTAAGTGGCCATTAACTGGCCACTTAAGGGCCTTGATTGACCTTTGGCAGGCGGGCCATTCCCCCCCCCTGCCCGCGCCCGACGTCATATAGTTGATTGGAGGAGGAAGCAGGGCGGGTAGGCTTCCCGGAGCCTCCCGCTCAATTTTATGCTACCCCCACGCCACCATCCGACCTGCTGGGGTGGCGTAAAATTCAGCTCAGTGTGTTTAAAAATTAAACCCTGTTACAGTAAGACTAGGTGAAGGCTGAAACTCTAAACCTCTTTCTCACCTGGTCGTAACAGCCCTCGCAAAATTGATGTCAATGGGAAGAACGAGGAGGCCAATCATCTAAGCCCGAGGACATTGCTATGGGAGTTCCTCAGGACAGTATTCTAGCCTCAATCATATTCAGCTACTTCACCAATGACCTTCCCACTGTCATAAGGTGAGAAGTGGGGATGTTTGCTAATGATTGCACAATGTTCACTTCCATTTGCAACTCCTCAGATACTGAAGCAGTCCGAGCCTGAATACAGCAAGACCCAGACAATGAAAGTGGCAAGTAACATTTGCACCACACAAGTGTCAGGAAATGAGCATCTTCAACCAGAAAGAGTCTAAACAACTCCCTTGACATTCAACAGCATTACTGTAATTGAATCCACCACCATAAGTATCTTGGGGGTCACCATTGACCAGAAACTGAACTGGACCAGCAATACAAATACTGTGGTTTCAAGAGCAGGGTAGAGGCTGGGAATTCTGCAGTGAGTAACCCACCTCCTGGTTCCCCAAAGCCTGTCCAATCTCTACGAGGCACAAGGCAGAAGTGTAATGGAGTAATCTCCACTTGCCTGGAGAGTGCAGCTCCAACAACACTCAAGAGATTCAACACCATCTAGGACAAACTGCCCATTTTATTGGCATCCCATCCACAACTTTAAACATTCACTCCTTCCACCACCGTACACCATGTCTGCAGTGTGTACCATCCACAACAGAATCATCCAACATACAGCCCGGGGGCAAGATCCGGCCTGCCAAAGGTTTCCATCCGGCCCGCGGGTGTAAACTGTACCCAGGCCATTCCTCATCCTCGCCAGGGGTCCATGACTGAGTCATAGAGTCATACAGCACAGAAACAGGCCCTTTGGCCCATCATGTCTGTGCCGGCCATCAAGCACCTAACTATTCTAGTCCCATTTTCCAGCACTTGGCCCGTAGCCTTGTATGCTATGGCGTTTCGTGCTCATCTAAATACTTCTTAAATGTTGTGAGGGTTCCTGCCTCTACGACCACTTCAGGCAATATATTCCAGATTCCAATCACCCTCTGGGTGAAAAAGTTTTTCCTCAAATCCCCTCTAAACTTCCTGCCCCTTACCATAAATCTATGCCCCCTGGTTATTGACCCCACCGCTAAGGGAAAAAGTCTCTTCCTATCTAACCTATCAATGCCCCTCATAATTTTGTATATCTCAATCATGTCCCCCATCATCCTTCTCTGTTCTAAGGAAAACAACCCTAGCCTTTTCAGTCTCTCTTCATAGCTGAAATGCTCCAGCCCAGGCAACATCCTGCTGAATCTCCTATAAGCATCTTTACAGAACAATTCATGTGGATTCAATTCCATAAACCAACCAACTATATTGTCATTGCAATTGGCATAGGAATGGGCTTACCTTGGACATTATCACAGCCCTTAAAAGATTAATGACTCATTGCCCAGAACTGTACACAGTACTCTAGCTGTGGCCCACCTAGCGTTTCATACAGCTCCATCATAACTCCCTGCTCTTATATTCTATGCCTCAGCTAATAAAGGCAAGTGTCCCATATGCCTTCCTAACCACCTTATCTACCTGTGCTGCTGCCTCTGAAGGTCCCTCTGAAACTCTGTACTTCCTAGGGTCCTACCATCCATTGTATGTTCCCTTGCTTTGTTAGTCCTCCCAAAATGCATTACCTTACACTTCTCAGGATTAAATTCCATTTGCCACTGCTCTGCCCATCTCACCAGCCCAACTATATCGTCCTGTAATCTAAGGCTTTCCTCCTCACTATTTACGGCACCACCGATTTTCGTGTCATCTGCAAACTTACTGATCATACCTCCTATATTCATGGCTAAATCATTAATGTACACTACAAACAGCAAGAGTCCCAGCACCGGTCCCTGCGGTACACCACTGGTCACAGGCTTCCACTCGCAAAAACAACCCTCGACCATTACCCTCTGTTTCCTGCCACCAAGCCAATTTTGGATCCAATTTGACAAATTGCCCTGGATCCCATGGGCTCTTACTTTCTTAACCAATCTCCCATGCGGGACCTTATCAAAAGCCTTACTGAAGTCCATGGAGACTACATCAACTGCTTTACCCTCATCTACACATCTAGTCACCGCCTTGAAAAAGTCAATCAAGTTAGTTAGACACGATCTTCCCCTGACTTAGCCGTGCTGACTATCCCTGATTATTCCCTGCCTCTCCAAGTGGAGATTAATCCTGGAGATGAGAAATTTCTTTTTGCCTTCTTCTTTCAGTTCGGCTTTTTAAAAAAATCGTGCTGAGTTTCACAGCTGACTGATCCTGACATCGGGAAAAGTGGTTTCTGAACTTTGGACAGATCAGGGGTTTTCCGGTGGGCTTTAAAAAAATCAATAAATTAGTAACCTCATTTAAAGCTTCTTCACAAAAATGCACCTTTGTTGTTGTTTTGATTACTGGTACGAGAAATTTTAATGCCTTTATGTTGGAGAAATTTTCTTAGCTTTGCTAATTATTACTTAACTTTGTAGAAGCAGAAAAACAGGACACAGCTTGTAGCTAATCTAACCACAACCAACGGTCATAAATTGTAGACAGAGCAGCTAACCACAATCAGACATTACGGCCAGATATGGTGTCTGGAGTGGGCATTGAATTAAGGAACTAGCTTGTTATTGTTGAAACTGATGTTTCGCTGACCTCGGACCCTGCATGGTGCACCGTTACGTAGGCAGTCTTGTGGGTGCTTATCTAATTGTGAAACTGTTAGCTCTGCCTTTTTTATACTATATAAGTCCACGGCGATCTGTAGCTCTTGGGGAGTAGCGCTGGACCGCATTTAGGTAAGGTGTGCTCCCCCATGATATCATAGAATAAAGTGTTTGTTCTCAATGTCTGAGTCCGGAGAATTTGTTCAACAATTGGGCACAATCTGGATTTTCTCCAACAGTTTGGCGTAGTCGGCAGGATCCCTTTTGTACGGGAATGAACCTAACGGGGATTAGGAACCTAAAGTAGAAAATCCAGTAAAATGTGGCGAATTCGGTGTAGTAGTAGTACCAAATTCTGGGAATTTGGTGATCCTAATCTGAGTTTGCACGAGCTGTTCCTCCACCGGGTGGAGTAAAGAGGCTGTGGGACAAAAGGAGTTAGGACAACCATCTGGGACGGTGAACGACTGGGGCTGTAACTAAATTACCAAATTGACCCGACAGGCACGTGATCGTTGCTCCTGAGTACACGAGCCGGAATCTGGCCCTAGAAAGAGAGGCTGTGGGACGGAGGGAGAACGAAAGAGCGTTGGCCTGAGAGACAGGGGTGTGCCGGTTAGCTGACCTTGAGAATTTAACATTAACTGCGCCTGTTCGTATCCTTGTGTCTATTCGTTTTGTTGTGTCTTGTTTGTTTTCCTTTGTTTTAATGCTACTTGATTCATAGAAAAGAACTCGTAAATTTAGAAGGTTTTGAGAAAGTAGAAGTAAGAGTGGACTCAACGGCTTCCAAGAAGGAAGGGTTGCCCCCGGGGACAAGTAAGCCATGTCCTCTGGTGAAAGGCAACCCACGTCCGTTTGCCCCCTCGAAGGAGACGCAGAAGCGCCATGGTAAATATGTGTTTTAAAGATAGGAATGTTTTAGAGTAAAAACAAGTAACTGTGTCTTTGATTCGACTGTGAGAATGTCGGAAGCTTCCGCGAATGAATTGAATATCTGGGAAGAACAGCTTATATTCTGTAGAACTGACTGTCGTTAACTCTTTGTTGTCTGGCTTTAATGTTAAAAGCATGAGTCTATTAAGTTGTTTGGAATTGAATGAGTGTGAAAAGGGATTGTTGAGTGTGTTCATTTCGATTTAAGATTGTGCACCCAGGAATGGGATATAAAATTGAATTATATTTTTTAAGTTAAAGTTTTATTTTTAGTTGGTTTTGCAACTGTGAAAAGGCAATGAACAATTTTCTGAGGGATAAGCTTCAGCCTTGAAGGTCTGAAGATGTCTGGCAGAAATCTAATTTGGGGTTTGGAACATTGTTTTAATTGGAAACTCTGCTATTGTTTTATTTTACAGTCTAAATTTGAAGACATGTTTTACTGACTGTTATATTGTTTTAAGGGAAAGAAAGGATAGAAAAGGAGATATAGGAAAGATTCTGTCTGTTTAAAAAGATTAACGTTTGTGTAAGGACCTAGTGTTAAGTCTTTTGTTGTAAGAATGTTAAATAACTTTTTCTTTAGTTTTTGGTTTTATTACAGTCATTTGAAAAGGCGCCTGAAGAAAGAGCAAGAAAATGATGTAATTTACCTATCTTTTAAAATAAGCACGTGCTATTCTGTTCTGTGTGTAGTTAATAAGTATTATGAGTTAAAAAGTCTGAATTGAATTAATACTGTTAAGGTTAATTGACCTGTTTAAGTTGAAGAACTGGAAATGTCATTTGCAACCACAATGAACTTTCAAGTTTAGCATGTCGAGTTTTGGAGGAGTCTTAAGTTCCGGACAGAGGACTCACTCATATAACATCGGCAGTTTTGATTTTTTAATATTATTGCAGTGAATTGGAATTGGAATCATCTTTGTTGTAAAAATCCTTGGATTAGGAACCTCTTACAAAAGATACTAAAAAATTTGGAAACAATTGGAGTTTAATCTAAAATGCTGTCTTTCCTGATGGAGATGCTTTCCTTTGAAGTTGAAAAATGTTACACCTGATTTTGTTGTTTTTAAACCCTAAGGATACCAAAAGGATTGAAAAGGTTTAATAATAGATAGTTCTTTTCGATCAGAAAGGAAAGGTTTCGTAAAGTGACGTAGCTGAGAATGTTTTGCTCCGCCCCCTTGGAGACAAACAAAGAACTTAACTCGCTGCAGCTTTTTGCATAGCTGAGAGTCAAATTTATACATATTGGACATTGCCAAATTTTACATTTCTAAGTTAACAGATAGAATTGGACAAATTAACCCATTGGGCTCAGGGGCAGAGCCACAATGGATTCTTTTTAAGCAGGTGACGGCAGGTTCCAAGGCCACATGAGAACTGATGCCACAACAAGAGATCCAGCAGCTTTGAGAATTAAAACTTAATTGCAGACATCAAATATCATAGCATCTTTATCAATGAGACAAAATGCTTGAGAAGGAAAGATAGTTGCAAGAATTTCTGTCCTTAACGTACAAAAAGTACAACCAAGTCTGGGCATAAGAAATTGGAATCAATAAACAAAATTTAATTGATATGAGCGGTTATTTTAAAGCACTAAAAGGGAAATTTATCTGATATTTAAGAGGACAATCAAAGTTTTAGAAAATAACAGATCAGTGGTTTACTGTGTTGGACATTAGCAATGGGTTCTGGTCCATACAGTTGGCACAAGAGTGTCAAAATAAATTTGCATTTACGTTCAAGGGACAACAGTACATCTGGACGTGTCTCTCCCAGGGATTTTATAATAATCCATCGATATTCCACCTTCCTTCAAGAAGGTTAGAGTGAAAGTTAGGCTGAAAATGGCACCGATAATGAAGGAAAAGGTTTCTTATTTGGGAATAGTAATAACACAGGGAAAGCATGAGACAGAGCAAAAGTGAGTGCAGACAATCCTCGAACTCCCCCTAGCGCAAGATATTAAAGCTCTAAGAAAAAAAAAAGGGCAGTTCCTATTTCAGGTTGTGAGATTAAACAGACAAGAAGCACCAACCCCCACGGTTAACCCCACATCCGAATTACCGACGAGTAAGGTTACGACCCAACAGCCACAAGTCACTGGTGTCCCTTGCCTGGTCTTGACTACAGGACTAGAAAATAGACTTGCGATAATAAAACCTAATAAAATTGTATATGATAATGTAAAGCTTGAGTTGGTACCGGTAATATTGATTTTCTCAGATATCCAGCTACCTGACTGGTGCCCTGAGAAGACCCGAGAGTTGTACAAGGTATTACTGTAACAATTGTTGAGACAGGAATTTGGTAATGAGAAAATAATAAAGGGAAAGAGACATAAACGCAGTTTAGTGAATGACGCAGCCACAGTCCTTAATACAGGAACTTCAATTGTCAATACTATAGATTTGGAAAATGTGGACCAGAAGGTTAGAACTCTCAGTCAGCTAGTAAAGGATATTTTTTTTTAAAAAGGAACAAAAGGCACAGAAGTGGTGTAGCTAAAGTAGGACAGGATCTGTCAAAAACAGTGACAGGACTGGTGTGAGTACGGGAAGGTCATGCTCATATTATTAATGATATCATAGAAAAGGTAAAGGAGGTCCACGACATTTCAAATAATGTAAGTGTTTGTAGTACATATGGTCCGTGGATGTTAGAACAAACGAAGGAAAATTGGAGGCAAATTGATGCAGGACAGGTACCAGTTTGGATCAATTACACCCAGTTGGAGGACTTAGCTAGTCACACAAATGATAAAATTATCAGGTGCCAACTCAGAAAACTTAAGGTATGGAAAGGTCAGGAATGTGTAAATACAGGATCTATGAGTATTGGAGTAGTGTTGGAAATACCTGTAATTCTGGAGAGATAAGTTAGGGATACAATTACATGAAGTAGAAAATATAGGAGTGATAAGGGGAAAAGATTACATAAAATACAATGATATTTTACCATATGTTGTGGAAATTGGAAAAGAGGTAATTGGAACAACATTGTCCATTGTCTGAGTGTAGTCTGGAAAACCAGGTGATCATATGTCCTCATCCTTTTTATAAAACGGCAGAATCAAAATGTGGATTTAATACCACTGTAAATTGCACCATGAAGACTAGGAAAGCATTGTCAGGACTAACCCATGTGGCCTATATGGGAAAGGGGAGATATTGCTTAACCACCACAGCGAAGGAGTACCAGTATGGACATAAATGGACTTGTCCGGTGAGCAACAGTACATTTTGGTTCAACCCACAAATACCAACCCGAGTAGGGAAGATGGAGTTGGTAGAGATACATAAACAAAAGACAGAAATGATAACTGTGACAGAAAGTATTAAGGAGGATTTGACAAATTACCTCCGGGACTATGAATATACTATTCAGCCATTGCCCACACGCTTGGGTAAAGAGAGATAGCAGCGAGAAGTCATTGCAAGCTGGAACAACAGTCGAAGATGCTACAAGATGAGATTGACAAGATAAATGATTCTACCTGGAAGGAGGGCTTATGGAACTGGGGGTCAGACGTGCAGATACACCCCTGGTTTAGAATTATCTCCCATGTCCTGATAGTGGTTTTGGGTATCATGGTGTTAGATGTGACATACTTAATTTGGCAACTTAAGAAATTAATTAGGCAATGCAAGAGGATGTATGAACACAGGTTGGACAGCTACCCGAAAAGCAATTAGTGTTTGAACTTGCTCTGTAAAAGGAGGGACAATTAGTTATGCCATAAAAAGGGTAATTGTATAACCTTTTCATATATACTTAAAGTGAGCAAATGAATGATCAATGTACTTTATGAAATTGTATTATGTTTATACAATCGATTATGTAACAGTGATGTTTAAATGAATTTTTAATTGTACAAGTGTACCACCTTTTATGTTGTAAGCAAGTATTTGAAGCCCCCGCAAAACTTATGCCTTTACAGAGTTCCCACTGCCCCCTTGAGATATAAGCAGACAACGTATTGAGTGCGACCCCTCCGGGTGTTGAAGGCTGTTTCTAGACAAATAGAGACCATTAAAGGCACCTAGGTGGGATCAAGGGAAGGATTCTTAAAAGGGTTGTAGAAGAGTCAAGAGGGGACTGTGAGAACGGAATTTTAGAATTTTAAGAACAGAATATTATGGGGACATTTAAGCTGAGATTAATCAATTATGTATTGCTAATTTGGCCTTGCGGCTGCTACAGCGCGATGGCAGAAAAAGATATTGTGCTTCAATGATTACTTTAAGCCCCTGCCTCTCCCTCTACTCATGATGATGCTGTGTGATCATGGTATGATAAAAGGAAGGATTGTTGGAGAAATTTTCTTAGCTTTGCTAATTATTACTTAACTTTGTAGAAGCAGAAAAACAGGACACAGCTTGTAGCTAATCTAACCACAACCAACGGTCATAAATTGTAGACAGAGCAGCTAACCACAATCAGACATTACGGCCAGATATGGTGTCTGGAGTGGGCATTGAATTAAGGAACTAGCTTGTTATTGTTGAAACTGATGTTTCGCTGACCTCGGACCCTGCATGGTGCACCGTTACGTAGGCAGTCTTGTGGGTGTTTATCTAATTGTGAAACTGTTAGCTCTGCCTTTTTTATACTATATAAGTCCACGGCGATCTGTAGCTCTTGGGAGTAGCGCTGGACCGCATTTAGGTAAGGTGTGCTCCCCCATGATATCATAGAATAAAGTGTTTGTTCTCAACGTCTGAGTCCGGAGAATTTGTTCAACAATTGGGCACAATCTGGATTTTCTCCAACACTTTATCTTTAAGAAATTGTCTCATCGGCACCCCCCCCCCCCACCCCCATGTAAGACAAAAATTGTAATGTGGTCTCCCACGTGTAAAGGTTGGACAACCCTGGTCTATAAGATGCATTGAAGCACTTTCCAAACCCACAACCTAGAAGGACAAGGGCAGCAGATGCATGTGAACACCACCACCTGCAAGTTCCTCTCCAAGTCACACACCATCCTGACTTGGAAATATATTGCCATTCCTTCACTGTTGCTGGGCCAAAATCCAGGAATACTCTTTCTAATAGCATTGTGGGTGTACCTTCACCAATGGGACTGCAGTTATTCAAGAAGGCGGCTCACCACTACATTCTCAAGGGCAATTAGCATGCGCAATAAATGCTGGCCTTGCCAATGATGCCACATCTCGTGAATGAATAAGAAAACACACACACAAGAGCATACACACATTTGTACACATGTACATAAATAGGTGTGTGCACACACATACACATAGGGACCAAAATTGAATAGCCTCTGAAAATGGGCTCAGGGATCGCAATGAGTGATTAACCCACCCCGGTTCCTTCTGATACAGGGAACATGAAGTTTGCCAGCATTTATTGTCCATCCCTAATTGCCCTTGAGAAGGTGGTTGTGAGCTGCCTTCTTGAACCGCTGCTGCCCAAGTGATGAAGGTACTCCCACAACATGCAAACTTCATGCTGCCTGCTCACTCAGAAGCAAGAAGTGGAAGAGGAGGAAGTGGCTGATGAGGATGAAATATTGTTATTCAATTTCACACTCAAAGCCACCGGCACAGATACTGGCACTGCACATACTTTAGAGAGTAGCTTAGAGGGAGATCTGCATGTGGTGAAACAGTGGGTACAAGGGGCCTGCAGCCAGGGAAGGAGGAATGGGTAACACACGTGCCAATTCGCCAGACAAGCTCGCACACAGGTTCTACTGTAGAGGACTCAGATGAGGACTTTGACGAGGTGATGTATAGTATAAGGCTGATGGGTATGCACACAGAAATGCTTGATGCATTGTCAGGTCTGCTGGAAAGTCTGGAGCCACTGTCAAGGAGCATGAAGGAGTCCAGGACCATCCCTGTACATAGTAATGCTCAGAGTTTGATTATTATCCTTTCCAGTGAGGAAATGGTGGCCAACTCCTTTATGTCACTTATGGACCCAACATGATGCAGCGTCTGATGGCCACTATCTCAGCTTCCTTTGCAGGACAAGCAGAGGCCACCCAACGTCTGAGTGCTGCAGTGGAAGCTCAGACTGAAGTCATGCAAGGTCAGATTTCTCCTCATCATGGCTACAGATGCCAGTGTGCAAAGGGGCTCTCAGAATCTCTCAGCTGTCCAACAATCTGTTCTCTGTCACATTGCTGGGATTGCTGAGGCACCGCGCTGGAGGAGAGGCAGTGGTTTCAGGAAGCACGGCCCTGCTGTCCGATTTCAGGCTGGCGTCATTCATCCTCCCACCACTGCCACTCTGTCCCTTGTCGTTGCCTGCCAGCTGCACAACCTAAACTGCTGCCACCCATGGAGAGGAGATGCGGTCTGAAGCCAGACCATCTCGGGCCAGAACTGCTAGAGGACATTCTGCAAGGCCATAAGCAGTCTTCCCCACTGAATATCAGCAGCCATCCACCAGCCATGCTGCAGAAACTGGGATAGTACTGCACAGGACCACTAGGAGAGACAGAGGTTCATAGAAGACAGGCACTAAGGGAATGCACACCGGTGATTAGTTGACTTTAATATGGAATATTGAATGGTTTGATTTATGAAGTTGGTTTGGAATGTTCATTTTGTAGTGGTTTTTATTTCAGCATTGTGGCCAAAGGGAATCTGTGTTGGTCAGCAACAGAGGGAAGGCAAGATATAGGACTGTTGGTGAATGGGGAACTGGGGTTGTGTTCACTGGTACTACAGTCAGATGAGCCAATCACAGACAGCCTGGCCCCAAGGGTCCACTCAATGACATTTTGTGTGGCCACATGGGTCTTGTTATAATCAAGCTGCACACATGTGCATGGGTTGCACACCAGAGTCATGAACCAGGGGGTCAGTGCATCGCCCTTGTCACCCAGTAGCCACCACCTGGTATCTCGTGGTGGCTCAACTGCTGATGGCACAGCAGACTGCTGCTGAAAACAGGCATCATGAGTGCTATCAGGAGTGTGCTTTCTAACATCACCAGCTCCAACACGATTGGATTTTAGTGAACAGCACCTGCTTTTGAGCTCAGGAGAGGCATACAGCCTGTGTGTCACATGACAGCATGCCCTCTCATGCAGCCCAACCTTTGTAGCCCCCTCCATACACCTTGCTCCCTACCCCACTTCGCAAAACTGCCCCCACACCCCCCAATCTATGTCCTAGTGGTCTGTGCCTCTTTGAAATCTTTCAGAACCATTTGGGTTAAGATGTACAGTCATTAATCTCATTCACAATAAGTTTTCTGCCAGTGTTTAACGGCATCACATGGTCAGTATACTCTTCCATAGTTCATATACTGTATGTACATAGTCTTGGACTACACCATATGGATTTCAGAGAGAGTGGGCCATCTTTGGTTTACAAACTCTCCACATTGGCAGGTAACTGCAATATAAACAGGATGACTTCTCTATCTGTTGTGTTAACTGATGAGTTTTGATACAGAAAAACAGTAAACACTGGAAGGTCACAGCAGGTCTCTTAGTGTCTGTGAGAATGCACAGATTAACAGAACCCTGCCCATAAGGAACTGATGAAGCAGCTCCAGCTGAAACCATGGTATACTGCACGTTCTAGCAGATTCTAATCGACCTTGCTTTCCTTTGGAGTAATTTTTCCTCTCTTTTTACTTCTCAAGAGCATTGTTAGCTTTTGGGTTATAACTGGCATTGGAATAGATCAAAGGCTTCATAACATTGAGCCAAACCAGTTATTAAGAACATGGCAAAGCTATTAAACAAATGTTTTAGTATTCTGGATTCTTTCGGGATATTTCAGATTCTTTCTTTCCACGGAGGGCTTGAGATAAAATCACCAGGAATCATTAAGCAAATACTTGGAGTAAAACTGAGGCATGGAATTTGATGTCCCTCTGTCTCTGATGGGCTGTTGATATGATCAAAATTCCCCCTCGAGTGCATTTTTCTCAGATTTGAAGCTGAACACATTGCTACCTACATTGCATTGCAGGAATAGGACAGTGAGGTTAATGACCTCCCCGAATCCAACCCAGCACAAAGTATAGTAGTAAGTATTTGAGTCTCTCACTGATCTTACTCGTGGGTCAAATATGTATTCGTGAGGAGAGTTTTATTAATTTTACATCATGAATGAATAAGGTTGTTGAGAAACAGAACATAGTACAACTATCAGGGGAGAAACAATTGCAAAAAAAGGCTAGTCATCTCAACAAATTGTCATACACTGTAAGAACCCATTTACTGTAACCCAGGAGTGTCCCAACCTTTTTACGTGCGGGGCCACATTACAATTTTTGCCCTACATTGGGGGCTGGTGAGCAAATTTCAGAAAGATAAAGGCACTAAAAATTTATCTTACTATCAGAACAACAACAAATGTGCATTTTTGTGAAGAAGCTTTAAATAAGAAGACTAGTTTATAGACTAATTTTCTCGTCACTAGATTGAACACTGATTTAGGACATACATGGCATTGTTTTTGCTGCCATTTGTAGTCAATCTCTGCCTGCACACTTGATGTAGCGATGCTGAGTATTCCAGATAGATGTCTGTCTGTCAGGAGAGTTCTTGATTTCTCTCCCCACCCTCATCCCACGCTCTCTCTGTATGTCTCTCCGTCTCCCTTTTCCCCCTCTCCCTCTCATCCTTTCTGTCTCTCTCTCCCCCATCTCTGTTTCTCACTCCTCCCCTCTCTGTCTCTCTCCCTCTCTGTCTCTCTCTACCAAACTCTTTGTCTCTCTTTCCCCCTCGCTCCCCCCTCTCCGTCTCTCTCTCTGCCACCTCTCTCCATCTCTCTCTCCCCCCTCACTCTGTCCCTCATCCCTTTCTCTCTCTCTCCCCTCTCTACCCCATCTCTCTCTCTCTCCCCCCACCTCCCGTCTGTCTCTCTCCCCTCTCTCTGCTTCTCTCTCCTCCCCTTTCTCTGTCTCTCTCTGGCTCTCTCCCCCATCTCTCTGTCCCTGTGTCTCCCTCACTCTGTATTTCCCGCTCCCTGCTCCCTGCTCCCTGCTCCGTGTTCCCCGTTCCCTACCTGCTACCTGCTCCCCGCTCTCCGCAGCAGCCATTCCCACTGCTGGATACTTACCCTGTCTGTTTTATTTAAGTTGAGGTGAGTGGCAGCGGGAACCTGCTGAGTGTGCAGGATACAGGACATTTACTGATGTGTGAAAAAGCAACAGGGGAGCCGATCCCAGGGCGCCTGTGCTGCATTCCATCAATGAGCACTATTGCTGCCCGGGCAGCACCTGTCAGTCACAGGGAGTGACCAATCACAGACAGGGGTCCCTTGCCCATCAGAAGCATGTCCCGCCTACCCCCTCTGACGTACAGGGGAGCCACCAATCAGAGACGAGCCACAGGCAGATTGGTGGGCTGGATGGAAACCTTCAGCAGGCCGGATTCTGGCCTGTGGACCATATGTTGGACAACTCTACTGTAACCTGTCGATGCTACAGATTTAGAATTATAGAATCATAGAATGTTACAGAACAGAAGGAGGCCATTCGGCCCGACATGTCAGTGCCAGCTCTCTGTAAGAGCAACTCAACTAGTCCCACTCTCCCGCCTTTACCCATAGCCCTGCAAATCTTTCCTCTTCTGATATTTATCCAATTCCCTTTTGAAAGTCATCATTGAATCGACCTCTATCGCACTCACAGGCTGTGCATTCCACATGCTAACCACTCGCTGCATGAAAGAAGTTTATCCTCATGTCGCCATTGCTTCTTTTGCCATTCACTGTAAATTGGCGACCTCTGATTCTCAATCCTTCCACCAACCAGAACCCTTTCCCATATCTACCCTGTCCGACCCCTCATGATTTTGAACAGCTCTATCCAGTCTCCTCTTATCCATGTGTGATGGAATCAGTGGTTGCAAAGCTTTTCTTTAGACCTGAGGGGGAAACTAGAATTGAAACAGAAAATAGAACTGAAACAGAAACTGAAGCTGAAAAAACAACTTCAGGTGTCCAGGGAAACTGACACTGGGTAGAACGAGATAAAAGGAGACAGAGTCCTTCCCAGACCAGGCAGACGTAGAACACCAGCAAGCAGAAGAAAGCAAAGACTGAATCCAGGAGCTGTTTCTGTTACTTAAAGTAGATGACTAACCAGACCCAACCAAACAGTGCACAGGTTGTCACTGAAAGACCTGGATAAAGGGAAAACTGGTAAATCTCTGCCATCAAGACTTCTGTGCTGTAACCATTCTATGATTCTTTAAGACTGTCATGAGCAGAGCTGAGGAGGTTCTGGACAAGTGCTCCGTGTGGTGAAGACCACACCTGGGGAGTTCAAATTGAAAGGGAATGGCTGTCGGAAGAAGAACAGTGAATAAATCCTTCAAAAAGGAACTGAAAATCTACCTAAGGAACTTCCAAGTTGTGAAGAACTGTGACTGTAATTATTGCCATATGTGCTGGATTGATTGTCCATTGAAACTGTGAGACCCATCTCTGTTGTATCTGATAGTTAAGGTTTAATTTGTAATATATATATTGACCTTAGATCGTCTGTTGCTTCATATTTAATTTATGTTCACTTTGGTTTGAAATCTTGAAATAAAAGTGAAATCTTATACATTTGATTTAGTTTCCTCAATTGGGCCAATCAGTGGGATTCGATTCTTTTCATTTTTCGGTGGTCAATTACTCAAGGAACAATCCCAGCTTCTCCAGTCTATCCACTGAACTGATGTCCCTCATCCCTGGAACCATTCTTGTAAATCTTTTCTGCACGCTCTCTAATGCCTTCACATACTTCCTAAAGTGTGGTGTCCAGAATTGGATATAATACTACAGCTGAGGCTGAACTAGTGTTTAATACAGACTGATCAGAACTTTCTAGATTTTGTACTCTATGCCCCTTCTTCATAAAGTCCAGGATCCAGTATGCTTTATTAAACACTTTCTCAACCTGTGCTGCCGCCTTCAATAACTTGTGCACATCTACCCCCAGGTCCCCTCTGCTCCTGCACTCCTTTTAGAATTGTATCCTTTATTTTATACTTCCTCACCTCGCTCTTCCTACCAAAATGAATCACTTCATATTTCTCTATTAAATTTCATCTGTCACTCATCTGCCCATTCCACCAGCCTGTCTATGTCCTCTTGAAGTTTATTACTATTCTCCTCACAGTTCACAATACTTGCAAGTTTGTGACATCTACAATTTTTGAAATTGTGCCCTGTACACCCAAGTCTAGGTCAATTATAAAGATCATGAAAAGTAGGGGTCCTAATATGATCCCTGGGGAACCTCACTATGTATATTCCTCCAGTCCGAAAAACAATTATTCACCACTACTCTCTGTTTCCTGTCACTCAGCCAATTCTGTATCCATACTGCCACTGTCCCTTTTATTCCATGTTTCTAACTTTGCTGACAAGCCTGTTTTGTGGCAGTTTATCAAATGCCTTTTGGAAGTCCACATCAACCACAATGACCTCATCAACCCTGTCCTGTTACCTCATCAAAAAATTGAAGCAAGTTTGTTCAACATGATTTGCCTTTAACAAATCCATGCTGAATTTCCTTAATTAATCCAAGTTTGTCTGCTAATTGTATTCCAAAATATTGTTTCTAAAAGCTTTCCGACCACCGAGGTTAATCTGACTGGCCTGCAGTTGCTGGTCTTATCCTTACACCCTTTTTGAACAAGGGTAAAACATTTGCAATTCTCCAATCCTCTGGCATCACACCTGTATCTAATGAGGATTGGAAGATTATGGTCAGCAATTACCACCTTTACTTCCCTGATTATTCTTGGATGGATCTCTTCAGTCCTGGTGACATTTCAACTTGAAGTACAGCCAGCCTATCTCTTTATGAATTTTTAGTCCATCCAGTGTCTGAACTAGCTCCTCTTTCAATATGTCTTGGCAGCATCTGCTTCCTTGGTAAAGACAGCAGCAAAGTACTCATTTAGTACCTCAGCCATGCACCCCCCTGCCTCCATGTATAAATCCCCCTTTAGACCCCTAATTGGCCCCACACCTTCTTTTATCAGCCTTTTACTATTTATGTGCCTACAGAAGACTTTTGGATTCCTCTTTATGTTAGCTGCCAGTCTCTTCTCTTACTCTCTCTTTGTTTGTCTTATTTTTTTTCACTTCCCCTCACCTATATTCAGCCTGGTTTTCAATTACATTATCCATCTGACATCTGTCATATGCACACTTTTTCAGCTTCATCTCACTCTGTATCTCTTTCGTTGTCCAGGGAGCTCTGGATTTATTTGCCCTCCATTTCCTCCTTGTGGAAATATACCATGACTGTACCTGAACAATCATCTCTTCAAAGGCAGACCCATTATTCTGTTACAGTTTTGCCGATCAGCTTTGATTCCAGTTTACCTGGGCCAGATCCATTCTCTCCCCAATGAAGTTGGCCCTCCCCCAATTAATTATTTTTACACTTGATTGCTCCTTGTCCTTTTCCATCATTAACTTAAAGCTTATGATGATCATGATCACTGTCTCCTAAATGCTCCCCTACTGACACTTGATCCACTTGACCCTCCTCATTTCACAGAACCAGACCCAGCAATGCCTCCTTCCTTATTGAACTGGAAGATAACTTCAGAAACTCTTCCCTCATTTGCCCTTTACACTATTACTATCCTAGTCTATATTAGGATAATTAAATTCCCCCATTATAACTGCTCTATAATTCTTAACCTATCTGTAATTTCCTTGTAAATTTATTCCTCTATATATTTCCTACAATAGATAGCCTATATAATACACGCAGTAGTGTAATGGTACCTATTCTTGCTAAGCGCTAACCAAATAGATTCTGACCTTGACCCCCTCTGGGACATCCTCTCTCTCCAGCACTATAATGTTCTCCTGAATCAATACTGCTGTCCATCCTCCTTTCTTTCCTTCCATATCTATCCTGAACACCTTGAACTGGATTTTATGCAGCTGGCTGGGGTCCTGATGCTGGGCCCAAAAGGCAAGGGAACAATGCCTTGGCCCTTTCGGAGAGCCCAGACTGCATTTTATAGCGCTCGGGCAATTATGACGTCATAGTTTGCTTCTTTTGAAATGCTGAGAAACTAACTCCACATGAAATGTTTTATCAGTTTAACTCAGCTTTTAATTCACAGAGCAACAACTTACAAGGAGTCAGTGATTTGAAGGACTCTGATTGTGAAATTATTTTAGTCGTTGTGGAATATGTGAGCAGGAAATGAAGCTGCTGTTGTGTGTGCTGGTAACAACCTAAAGACATCTGTAGCACCAAGAGTGATGGAAAATTACTGAATGACGTTTAAAACAGATGAGCAATGTCGGGGAAGATCTTAACTCGATGGTTTGAACAAAGAATTAGACTCCCAGATGGACAATTGTAGTATAAGGTGGATTTTGATAGGACAGTAAGATCTTGTCAAAAGAATAGCCAGCCCACCTTGGAAAGAAGAACATAAGAATCATTATAAAGAATGATTTGGTGCTTCAACCGGGCAACTTGGTCAGTTGCTGAAGAATATGACAACAGGAGGTGACCGCTCACTGAGTGATTGTATGTATAACTTCTCGTTAATGTATTTGTGACTAGCGGGTGTATTACGTTGATAATTGGAATTCCTACCCAACCTAGTAAAAACGTTAGAGTTTAATGTGGTCATTGAGTGTTGTTTCATTATTTCGCATAATTGTCTTATCCAAACCGTTCAGTAACCTGTCAAGGATAGAAGTTTACATCTTATAGTGGAGAGGGACTTGCATGAGTGAGTTTGTGATTAGCACACCGGGTATAGAAATGGTACTAAAATGTTTTGTGTTCTAAGAGAAAGAAGGAACTTGCACTGATAAAGCGTCTTATGTGTCCTCAGGACATCCCAGAGTGCTTTATGGTGAATGAAGTACATTTGAAGTGTAGTCACTGTCATAATGTCGGAAACATATCTGCCAATTTGTATCAGCATGGTCTCCCAAAGAGAAGATAAATGATGGTCCCAACCGATGAGAAACTGCACAGGAAGGCAGATTAGTGGATTTGCAAAAAAAAGTGTTGTCTCCAACAACTGGGTCTCTCCGGCTGAAACATTCCAAGACCTTACAGTGTAAAGCAGTTATTGATGGACTGGGGGCAATTAATACCACAATGATTTGCCTGGGCCTCCAGAAAGCATGGTCGCCTTCCAAGCAGTTGACCTGGGTTTAATTCTCAGCCATCACATTTCTTATTTTCTACTTGAGGATGAAAGGTTCCACTAATGAGGCTGATTGTAACCAGTTCTGACAATTGCTGCCTAGGGGTTTTATTTAAAAACCTGATTTTCAAAGTGCCACAGATAAATGCTTGCAATGGTAAAGTTTATCTGCCAGCAATCCATTACATGCTAACAGGCTACACTGCTCCCCAAGTCCATGCAACGAGCTCTCACTGTCCAAAGTAGGAGTTTCAGAGAATGAAAGCTTAAGCAACATCAATGGTATTTTTGCATTAAATTAGAACAGCACTGGCAACCAAATCTTCTTAACACTGCATTATTCTTTTTGTGAGGTTTGTGCAAGAAATATAGCAAAAGGATAACCAGGACAGGAATTATAAAATCATAGAATGGTTACAACACAGAAGGAGGACATTCGGCCCATCATGTTCCTGTCGGCTCTCTGGGAGACCAGCTCAGCTCGTCCCAGCCCACTGCCTTTTCCCTGTAGCCCTGCAAATCCTTTTTCTTACCTTTTGAAGACCATGATTGAATCTGCTTCCACCACAGTTTCAGGGAGTGCATTCCAGATCCTAACCACTCGCTGTGCAAAAATGTTTTTCCTCATGTCACCTCTGGTTCTTTTGCCAATCACTTTAAATCAGTGTTCTCTGGTTCTTGATTCTTCTGCCAATGGGAACATTTGCCAGCTTGCCAGTATGAATGCGCACTTGTGGTCACCATGCAATGACATCCTCACCTCTCAATAGCCATCTCCATTCACCCGAACAGTATCCTGATCCCTCCCACCAGCCCAGCTTCAATTGCCATTTCAGACCGCTCGACTGCTTGCTCTCTGTCACGCTGCTTCATTCCCTCAGCCACTCGCTCCCCCAACCCCAGCTATTTGCTCCCCTCAGCTACTCGCTCCTGCCTCACTGGCCGCTCTCGCCCCTCAGCCGCTCACTCCAGGCCTCCTCGTTTCCCTGCTCTCAGCCACTCGCTCCCGCCCTTGCCGCTTCTCCCTCTCAGCCACTCACTCCATGCCTTGCTGCTGCTCCCCCTTCCCCTCAGCCGATTGATCTGTGAACATATACCACCAGGTCTCTCTGCTCCTGCACTCCCTTTAGAATTGTATCCTTTATTTTACTTGATTACACAATGAATATCCAATGGAGTCAATCGGGTTCTCAATATGAGGACAATGCTTTTGCTGGAAAGTTGAAGCTATATTCAGCACATTGGTACATCATGCAGTTACTGACAAGGTGCTGAAAGAGTGGCATTTCTGTCTGAGGTGTTGTATTTGAGATGGCAATGGTGGGCAAAAAGGGAAGAAAATGAAAAGATTCTCAAAATGATCCTTTATAAACCTTACAAGATGCTTGGAATGTTTTGACTGTGAACATTTTGTTGAAATTTAGTTCCTTTCCTTGCATGCTTTCAATTTTCTGTCTATTTAGATTTTTTTATTTGAATATTTCAGTCCATCAATGCTTTTAAATTCCATAAAAAAGGTGCTTCAGGATAGGCTGCAGAATTAAAATGCTGTATAGGGGATGCTGTTGTCAGTTGTGTGATGGTGGTGCAGTGGTAAGCCTGGTTGCCTTCCAAGCAGTTGACCTGGGTTCGATTCCCAGCCATCACATTGTTTGCTGTTTACTTGAGGATAAAAAAATCCACTGAAATGTTCAACTGTAGATAGTTCTGGCAATTGGTGTCCTGGAGCTTTGTTCAGCAACCTCATTTTCAAAGTGCCACATATGAATGCTTGCAATGATAAAGTCTATCTGCAAGTAATCCATTCCAACCTAACAGGTGACACTGCTACCCAAGTCCATGCAGTGAGCTCTCACTGTCCAAAGATATCAAAGGAGGAGCTGGGGCATCTCCGGAGAATAAAACAGTGCGTTTTCAGAGGATGGAAGTTTTAAAAACATCATTGGGACTTTCCAATAAGGGGCGGCACAGTGGCGCAGTGGTTAGCACTGCAGCCTCACAGCTCCAGCGACCCGGGTTCAATTCTGGGTACTGCCTGTGTGAAGTTTGCAAGTTCTCCCTGTGTCTGTGTGGGTTTCCTCCGGGTGCTCCCGTTTCCTCCCACATGCCAAAGACTTGCTGGTTGATAGGTAAATTGGCCATTATAAATTGCCCCTAGTATAGGTAGGTGGTAGGGAAATATAGGGACAGGTGAGGATGTGGTAGGAATATGGGATTAGTGTAGGATTACTATAAATGGGTGGTTAATGGTCGTCACAGACTCGGTGGGCCGAAGGGCCTGTTTCAGTGCTGTATCTCTAAATCTAAATCAAAACGTGATGAAAGGTCACAGACCTGAAATGTTAACTCTCTTTCTCTCTCCACAGATGCTGATAGACCTGCTGAGTCTTTCCAGCACTTTCTGTTTTTATTTCCGATTTCCAGCATCTGCAGTATTTTGCTTTTATTATATAGGGGTTTTGCAGTTGAGGTCTGGGAATTACTCCTTGAGAGGACAGTGATAGACAAAGTGAGATCCCAAAAGGAACCTTTACATACCTTCCAAAATTAATTTAATTGTGAACATTGTGAAATGTTGAAATTTTAGTCTAATTCCTTGCAAGCTTTTATTTTTCTGTCTGTCCTGATTTTGGATAGAGGAATAGAGTACAAAAGCAAGGAAATTATGATGCACCTTTATAAAACACTGGTTCAGCCTTAACTGGAGAATTGAGTCCAGTTCACTGTAGTGCACTTTATTAAGGATGAGAAGGCTTTAAAGGGGGTGCAGAAAAGTTTAACGAGAATGGTTCCAAAGATGTGGGACCAGTTATGTGGATAGATTGAAGAAACTCGGATTGTTCTCCTTAGAGGAGAGAAGGTTGAGAGGAGATTTGATAGAAGTATCCAAATCATGAGAGGCCTTGACAGAATAGATAGAGATAAATGGTTCCCATTGTTGGAAGGATGCAGAACCCGAGGACATTGATTTAAGGTGATTGGTATCAGAATCAATGGTGACAAAAGGAAAAACCTTTAATGAACTGAATGGTTAGGATCTGGAATGCACTGTCTGAGTGTGGTAGAGGCAGATTCAATCATGGCTTCAAAAGGGAATTGGATGAGCACCTGAAAAGAAAGGTTATGGGGCACCAATTGCCCGAACTGGCTACTATCAGACCTGTTGGTGGATCTTTTCATCTACAAGTCGATAGTAAATAATGCAATTGATAGGAATTGAACCAAGGTCAACGACTTAAAATGCAACCATGCTTACCACTGCACCATCATCACACAACTGATACAGGTGCTACAGGGAAAGGGTATGGGAGTGGGACTAGCTGAGTTTCTCTTGCAGAGAGCCAGCACAGACACAACAGGCTGAATGGCCTCCTTCTGTGCTGTAACCATTCTATGATTCGATTCTATTTTAGTTCATCAATGCTTTAAATTGCATAGAAAATGATGTTTCAGAGCAGGCTGCAGGAGTATTCTGCTGCTACGAACTGCTGCTGTCAGTTGTGTGATGGTGGTGCAGTGGTAAGCATGAGTGCCTTCCAAGCTTCATGTGTCCATAATTCTTTGAAGAGTAGTCAAAGCCATGCATTTACGAAAAGTATCAATGTTTTGTTTTAGTTTAGTTTAGTTTAGAGATACAGCTCTGAAACAGGCCCTTCGGCCCACCGAGTCTGTGCCGACCATCAACCACCCATTTATACTAATCCCATATTCCTACCACATCCCCACCTGTCCCTATATTTCCCTACCACCTACCTATACTAAAGACAGAGCTAAATTGTGGCGAGTCGAAGAGACTTAGTAGTTGGCAGGAAAAAAGACAGAGGCGCAAGGGGAGAGCCAACTGTGCAACAGCCCCAACAAACAAATTTCTCTGCAGCACCTGTGGAAGAGCCTGTCACTCCAGAATTGGCCTTTATAGCCACTCCAGGCGCTGCTTCACAAACCACTGACCACCTCCAGGCGCGTATCCATTGTCTCTCGAGATAAGGAGGCCCAAAAGAAACCTATACTAGGGGCAATTTACCTATCAACCTGCAAGTCTTTTGGCTGTGGGAGGAAACCGGAGCACCCGTAGAAAACCCACACAGACACAGGGAGAACTTGCAAACTCCACACAGGCCATACCCAGAATTGAACCCAGGTCGCTGGAGCTGTGAGGCTGCGGTGCTAACCACTGCGCCACTGTGCCACCCTATCCAAAACATGTTAAAACTTACATGAGTTTGAGGAACCAGTGCTGAGCTCCACAAATCTGCGGCACAATGTATGCACAGGAGGGATACAGAGAGAGTGAGTTACATGATCATGACACAAAAGCCACGAAAGACAGCATGCCCCACATCTCTTCTGCCCCAAACACCGAAAAAGATAAATTCAAATTCTTCAGCAGACAGGAGAGAGCCAGCTATTATTTGGAAAATGTAGGTCATGCCTGACGAACATGACTGAAGTTTTTGATGAGGTGACTAAAGTAACGTACAGGGCGATGTCTATGCATGTTATTTATGTGGGATCTATGTGGCCTTCTCCCAATGTTTTGTAGCATGTATACTGATACACCAGTAGAGGGTGTTCTATTCCTTCCATCATTATCTATTTACTTAGTGATTTTCATGCCCAAAGAGGCCTTTCTACCAGCAGAGGGCACATTGTCATGTTATCGACAAACTTAGAGTCCAGTTAACAACAAAAATACCCACATTAGACCCAGATTCGTACTTGTTCCTTAACAGGAGCCAGTAAGCTAAAATCCCAGTCCTAAATGGTTCAATCTTTGCTAGTTTAACACCTTGTGTATCTTTTTGATGTGGGTGAAGAAGAATCATATTTAATTGTGCACTAATGTCAATTTGGATTTTGAGGTATTTGCCTGACTCCAGTTGTAAGTGTTCTCACACTGCGAGTCATCCTAGCCAATGGCACTGACCTCACTATTCACAAAGACTTGCTCTGTGCTTGGTTCATCATGTACTGCTCCAGCAGTCTGTCTGTGTGCAGGAGATTCTTTTCCACACAGTTTCCCTGCAAAATGGTTGATTTTGCTGCACTTGCTGTACTTTTGCCCAGGGGCAGGCACACTTCTCTTCTGTGGAACTCGTCTCTCTTCCCCCAGTTCCAGCCCTCATGAATCTTTGGCAAGCTTCTGGTATCGCCACATGAAGTTTTCCCCATAATGCCTTCAGGTCTCAGAATCACAGAATTGTTACGGTACAGAAGGAGGCAATTCAGCCCATCGTGTCTGCACTGGTTCTCTGAAAGAGCAACTCCCTCAGTTCCATTCCCCTGCCTTCTCCCCGTAACCCTGCACATTCTTCCTTTTTATATAACTGTCTAATTCCCTTTTGAATGCTTCAATTGAACCTGCCTCCACCACACACTCAGGCAGCGCATTCCAGACCTTAACCACTCACTGTGTGAAAAAGATTTTCTTCATGTCACTTTTGCTTCTCTTACCCAATACTTTAAATCTGTGCCCTCTCGTTCTCGATCCTTTCATGAGTGGGAACAGTTTCTCTCTATCCACTCTGTCCAGACCCCTCATGATTTTGAATACCTCTATCAAATCACCTCTCAGCCTTCTCTTCTCCAAGGAAAACAGTCCTAACTTCTCCAATCTATTTTCATAACTGAAATTCCTCATCCCTGGAACCATTCTCATGAATCTTTTCTGTACTCTCTCTAATGCCCTCACATCTTTCCTCAAGCGCGGCGCCCAGAATTGGAAGCAATACTCCAGCTGAGACCGTTCAACATAACTCTTTGCTCTTGTACTCTATGCCCCTATTAATAAAGCCCAGGATATTATATGCTTTATTAACTGCTCTCTCAACCTGTCCTGCCACCTTCAATGACCTATGCACATATACACCTAGGTCAGTCTGCTCCTGCACTCCCTTTAGAGTTGTACCCTTTGTTCTATATTGTCTCTCCATGTTCTTTCTACCAAAATGAATCCCTTCACATTTGTCTGTATTGAACTTCATCTGCCACCTGTCTGCTCATTCTACCAACTTGTCTATGACCTTTTGAAGTTCTACACTATCCTCCTCAAGGTTCACAATGTTTTCAAGTTTTGTGTCATCTGCAAACTTTGAAATTGTGCCCTGTACACCAAGGTGTAGGTCATTAATCTACATCAGGAAAAGCAATGGTCCCAACACTGACCCCTGGGAACTCCACTACAAACCTTCCTCCAGCCTTTCATTCACCACTACTCTGTTTCCTGCCACTCAGCCAATTTTGTATCCATGTTGCTACTGTCCCTTTTATTCCATGAGCTACAAGTTTGCTCACAAGCCTATTGTGTGGCACTTTACCAAATGCCTTTTGAAAGTTCATGTACACCACATCAACAGCGTTGCCCTCATCACCCCTCTCTGTTACCTCCTCAAAAAACTCCAACAAGTTAGTTAAACATGATTTTCGCTTAAGAAATCCATGCTGGCTTTCTTAATTAACTCGCATTTGTCCATGTGACTATTGATTTTGCCCAAAATTATTTTTTCTAGAAGTTTTCCACTACCAAAGTTAAACTGACTGGCCTGTAGCTGCTGGGCTTATCTTTACACCCTTTTCTCCTTGTCTTTTTATACAGCATTCGCATTCTGCCTACTTGACTCGCTGACAATTTTAAGTTGTAGCACCTTGCTTTCCCCGGTGTGACACTCTCTTCCGTATTCAGCAAGGTTAGGTTAGCCTCTCGAAGCAGTCTCTCCTACAGCTTCATATCCGCAATCTAAAGCATGACTTGTTCTCAGACTGTCTCATCAAGCATTATCAAGTGCAAATCGCACCCTTTGCTGAGTTTTTGTAGTGCTGTATGATACTAGTCATATTTATCACCAGTTCCTTGCATTCTCTTGTGGAACTTGGATCTCCGAAAGAGTATGTTCTTGCACAGATGACAGAACTAAGAGAACTTCATCAACATTGCTGCCATCTTGTCTCTGTCTCCAGCTTTGGCCATGTGGAGTAGACTTCATGCACTTCTTTCCCAATCCCAGTGAGAAGTGTTGCTACCTGCACGATTTCTGTCTCCTGGTTGAACTTCATTGCAGACAGGAGCTTTTACAGGCTCACTCTCATCTCTTCCACATGTCTGCTGCATTGGCACTGTGAATGTTGAGAGCTGGAGGTTGTAGTGTGACGCATGACACTAGTGTGACCGTGCTTTAGTTGTTAAGTAGATTTTTAAAACTTGCAGGCCATGGATACGTCCATTAAAAGGGAAAGATGTCTTAAACGATCACTACCATCGTGCCACCATGTGGCGACACATCTTTAAAGATGCGTCAAAGCCATGCATTTCAGAAAAGTAGCAATGTTTTTCAAATAACTAAAACTTGTAGAAACAGTGATAAATTGCAGGAGCCGGTGATGAACTCCCTAGCCTATGCGCATGGACTGCAGCGGTTCAAGAAGGCAGCTCACCACCACCTTCTCAAGGGCAATTAGGGATGGGCAATAAATGCTGGCCTGGCCAGCGACGCCCACATCCCATGAATGAATAAAAAAACCCAAAAAGCAGTCAGACATGAGGAAGAAAGAAAGAGAGAGAGAGTTGTGACAATGACACAGTGGCCATGCTTCCCACTTTCCACTTCAGGATGAAAAGATCCACTATAATCAGGTCTGACAATTGTTGCACAAGGGGCTTTGCTTAACAACCATACTTTCAAAGTGTCACATATGAATGCTTGCAATGGTAAAGTCCATCTGCCAGCAATCCATCACATGCTAACAAGCTACACTGCGTCAATGCAATTACTTCTCACTACGCAAAGATATCAAAGTAAGAGGTGAGGCCGTCTCCTGGGAATGAAAAACAGTGTTTGAGCAGATGGAGACTTTTGCAAAATCATTGCGGCTTTTGCAGGTGCGGTCTGGGGATTGATCCCTGAGAGGGCTACGGTTAACATTATTGGAAGAATGTGAAAAGAATCCCAAAATGAGTCTGTACATGCTTTGCGAGATGCCTGAATTGATTTGGCTGTGAGTGTTCTGGTGCAGATTTTTCAGACAGTGGCGAAGCAATGGTCCTCGCCGCTGGCCTTGAAGAAAGCTGCACATTATAATCTACCGATTTCTGTGGCTCAGATTTCCCCTTTGCCGGTGGCAATTTATATTTAACACCAAATCACAGCAGTGATGCCAGCAAGCAGAGAAACAGCCAATCACAGTAAAGTATTCAAACTCAGAAAAGCAGGAAGTTAGAAGCACTGAAACAGGCCCTTCAGCCCACCTATGCCGACCAAGAACCACCCACTTATACTAACCCTACAGTAATCCCATATTCCCTACCACCTACCTACACTAGGGGCAATTTACAACGGCCAATTTATCTATCACCTGCAAGTCTTTGGATGTGGGAGGAAACCGGAGCACCCGGCGAAAACCCACACAGACACAGGGAGAACTTGCAAACTCTGCACAGACAGTACCCAGAATTGAACCCAGGTCCCTGGAGCTGTGAGGCAGCGGTGCTAACCACTGCGCCGCCCATAATTATTGTGCAATTTTAATTTAAATTATCTGATAGCAAAAGAGATTGCATTAAGATAGCAGCTAAAATAATGATAAATAAATTTATAAAAAAGATGAAAATATTTTTGAAAATTTGCAGAATTTTCTATTATTTTGGAGGAATTTGACTTTGCATAAATATCAAATTACCTTCTCAGGGCCAGTGCAGGTATGCCAGTATGTATTATGAACTTTGCATCAACTTTAGGAATCCATGCATGCATAGAAGTTAGTACGCTGTTAAATGTTCAGTTTCACCTCATTCAACAATGTGTAACTCTTTCAAGGGATTTTTACAGCTAAACCAACAGTATAAGAGTGAATGTTGTCATCAATTCATAAGATTTCCCATTGATTTCAGTCTCGGGGGGTGTGGGGTGTCCCTCCATTGTGCTCCATCTGGAGGAAAGTAGACACACAATCAGCAACTTCTGGATTTCTGCATTATTCTGTGAAAATGTGGACTCCCGAACTTGCTGTCAATTTCAGTGGAGTGTTCCAAGGGTTTATTTTGTACTAAGAACTTAGTGTTTAGAACTTACTATGTGTTTTAAAAACTGAGAAAAGGATTTTTTGCTCATTTGACATTGACCTGCCAACAGCTGAAATTTTTGCATGTTGACTCCACACAAAAGAATTGGAAAGCAGGCAATTTCAAGGAAACAGCAAAAGGTTTAGAACTCCTCAGAGCAACACTTTGAATGACAGAGGAAACTCTCTGTCTGGTCATATGATCGGCATTTTGCTTTCATTTTGGACTTTTAAAACCAGTGAATTGGACAAAGAGCAAGTTTTTGAAATTTGGCCATGACCTGCCTGGAGAGAGAGAAAGTCCCTCTCTGTAGAGGAAGACTGCATCTCCAGAGAAGAGACCTCTGTATGTCAGAGGTAGCAGATTCCTATTGCCTCCTGTCTTTCAAGAATCCCTGCATTAAGAGTGGTCCCTGCTGCCTCCTGTATTTTGGGAAATCCTGAAATCTGAAGAAGGATTCTATAACTATACTGCTGTTGTGAGACATAGGCAGACTGGTTGCTATACCCCTGCTGAAAGACCTGCGAAGTCTGCTGCAGATGAAATGCCTTGAATGCCTACCCATCACAGACTGTTCATCAGCCTTGCCCGGAGAGACTTCAAGTGGCATCCGACAATTCGTCTCTGGGACACCTCACTGAACCGAAAATATCATCAGAATGTGACAAATTTAATTATTTTAATTTTCCTTTTTATTCCTAAGAAACAGCTGTAAACCAAAAACCCTTTTTCCCCAGTTAACCGGTCTTTAAACGTAGGCATGTGTGCCTGAGGACTAGGAAGAATAAGGAGTTTTAAAATCGTTTAGTTCAGAGATACAGCACTGAAACAGGCCCTTCGGCCCACCGAGTCTGTGCCGACCATCAACCACCCATTTATACTAATCGTACACTAATCCCATATTCCTACCACATTCCCATCTGTCCCTATATTTCCCTACCTATACTAGGGGCAATTTATAACAGCCAATTTACCTACCAACAAGTCTTTTGGGTGTGAGAGGAAACTAGATCACCTGGAGGAAACCCACACAGACACAGGGAGAACTTGCAAACTCCACGCAGGCAGTACGCAGAATCAAACCCGGGTTACTGGAGCTGTGAAGCTGCAGTGCTAACCACTGCACCACTGTGCCGCCCAATATTGATTTATCTCATTCTTATTTAAGACTTGGTTTATTAATAAATAGTTAATTGTGTTCTTGATTAAAGAAACCTGGTTGGTGTGCTTTATTCTGGGGGACAAATGGAGACAAATAGACTGTTTTTCGGCTAGTGGGAAAATTTATTGATATGCTGTGACCCATGGAGAAGTGGGACTGAATTAACAGGGCACGGCTCCCGCTCAGTTGTAACAGGAGTCATGATGAAAAATGGTGACAGTTGCACCATCATTACCACACAAAATCAAGGTGCTTGTTGAAATTTTAATCTCTTTTCCTTGTATACTTTCTATTATCTGTCTATTTGAGTTTTATGCGAAATGTTCAGTTCATCAATGCTTTTGAATTGCACTAAAAGGTGCTGCAAGGCAGGCTGCAGAATTACTCTGCTGTATAACAGCTCTTGCTTTTAGTTGTATAATGGTGGTGCAGTGGTAAGATTGATTGCCTTCCAAGCGGTTGACCTGGGTTCAATTCCCAGCCATCACATAACTTTTAAGCAATCTATTTGAGGATGAAAAGATCCACTAATGAATGATTGTAACTGCGTCTGACAATGGCTGCCACGTGGCTTTGTTGAACAACTTTATTTTCAAAGTGCCACAGATGAATGCTTGCAGTGGGGACTTCTATCTGCCAGAAAACCAGGACTATCTAACAGGCTAAAGTGCTACCCAGGTCCATGCAATGAGCTCTCACAGACCAAAGATATCACAGTTGGAGCTGGAACCATATCCTGGGAATAAAACAGTGCACATTCAGAGGATGGAGGCTCTGGGAATTTTGTCTTTGAGAGGACTAAGGTTGTCTTCATTGCAAGAATGAGAAGAATCCCAAATTGAGCCTTTATGTACTTTGCGAGATGCTTGAATTGATTTGACTGATCATTCTGCTGCAGCTTTTTCTGACAGTGGAGAAGCAATGGTGACCTCGAAGAAAGCTGCACATCATGATCTACCGATCTCTGTGGTGTGATTTCCCCTTTCTTGATGGCAGTTTAAATCTGACGTCAAGTCACAGTGGTGATCTCAGCAAGAGGGAAAGCAGCCAATCATACAGAAATATTCACAGAGAGCAAACCAAGAAGTTGAAATTATTTGTAATTTTTAATTTTTGGAAAATAAATGGTTATGCTTGGATTGAAAGAAGATAAAATAGGGTTAAGCAATTCAAAAAAGAAGAAAAATTATTATTTTACTGGTAAAGTGTGGAATTTCTATCATTCTGGAGGAATTTGAAATTATTTCTCAAGGCGAGTGAGGGTGTTTAGTAGTAATTATGAAGTTAGTACTCCTTTCAAATCCCAGTTACCCCTCAGTCAACAAGGTGTGACTTTTTCAAGGGTGTTTAGAGTGAGACAAACAGTATAAGAGTGGATGTTCTCATCAATTCACAAGATTCCCCATGGAGTGGGGGCTGGTTACTCAACAGCGCCCCATGTGGAGAAAAGTATACATGCTAACAGCAACTTCTGGATTTCCATGTTATTCTGTGCATAGACTCCCGAACTTGCTGCCAATTTCAGTGGAGTCATGCTGGCAAACGGTGACAGTTGCAACATCATTACCAACACAAAACCCAGGATCTTGTTGTCATTTTAGTCTCTCACCTTGCATGCTTTCCATTATCAGTCCATCAGACATTTATATGAAAAGTTCAGTTATCAATGCATTTTGTCACAAGAGCTTTGTTTTTCTTTTGTTGAAAGCTGGGAATTCTGTCAGTTTTGAAAGCTGGGAAAAGGGATTTTCTGTGAACACTGAATGCTGACACTTGGGGCTGAATTTTCTCAGCACCTCGATGCCATGGGTTGTGGCAGGGAGGCCGTAAAATGCTAGCAGGAGCGGCCCGCCTTGACCCATGATGCCATGAAGGCCCCACCAGATATTAGCGGCAGCGGCGAGGCCTCGGTACAATCCCCCCTCCCACCCCCATTAAATATTAAAATATTGAAATGAGTTAAATTAAAATGCAAATGAACCTACCTGTCACCGGTGGCTGTCCCACGCCAATTTTATGGCCAACCGGCCACAACTCGCACGTTGGAGTTCCGAGGTGAGACACTGGTGAGAAGGGCGGAAGGAATAAAATTATCAGGCAGTGGGGGGACTGGGAAAACTATTCCTATTAGTTGTGGGGATGGTGGGAAGGGGGTGAGGGTCAAAGATATTGAAGTCCGGTGGGTGGGGGGAAGTTCAGTATTTCATAAAGTGTATTTTTGGGGGGATAGGTCAATTTATGTGTTTCGGACTCAGTGGAGGGGGGGTGGTGATGCGAGAGGGGATTCACTGTTAAATTAAAAGATTGTTAATTTTTTTAAGCTCACCGGCACCTTTAAATATTTAAATATATCCTGAAGGGCTTGAAGCCCTTTAAAAATGGCTCCAGCGCTTGCACAATGACGCCAGACGCCGTTGCCCGGGACGTGGCGGCCGCCTCCTCTATGTCCTTGGGGGCGGCTACTCTGTCCTCTCTGTTTAAATCAGCCCCTGCCCGTAATATCGTGAGGGCTGTGCCACGGCACTTCCGTGTTGGAAGGCCGCCATCTTCACAGCGCACAGCCGAGAAACACGGCTGCTGGTAAAATTCAGCCCTGGGTGTTTGAGGTGTGCAGACTGCCATACCTATTTCCAAGCAATCAGGAAGATTTATGACTGTCCTATGACTTGACTGTTGGAAAAAAGTTAGTTTTGTTTTGAGATTGAATGAGACCAGTGAACTCTACAAGGAGTAGGCTTTGAAATCTTAGCTTTGCCCTGCCTGGAAAGATAGGAAGACCCAGAAAAGTGTTACCACTCTCTGAAAAAGAAGCCTTGCATCTCTTAGAAAGAAATTCTACATTTAAGGTGTGGCTTTGACCTGCCTGAAGAGAGGGAAAGACCCAAGAAAAAAGGAGTTGTTACACTCTGTGGAGGAACACTGCTTTGGAGAGAGGAAACCATGTGTTTCGGATGTGGTAGATTACTATTGCCTCCAGTCTCTCAAGAATCCCTGCCTCAAGAGTGATTCCTGTTACTCCTTTCTTTAAGGGAAATCTTGAAATCTCAAGAAACCTTCTATTGCTAGACTGCTACTTCAAAATCCAAGTAGACCTGTTGCCACACCCTTTGCTGAAAGATCTGTGTGATGCCTGCTGCAGACGAATCGCCACTCATCACAGGCTGCGGATCAATCTTGCCTGGAGAGACTTTGAATGGCATCCAAATATTCGACTCTGGGACACTTCACTGATCCGGAAATATTCTACCAAACTGTGACAACCAATTATTTTACTATTTCTAAGAAACTGGTGCAACTCAAAACATCCTTTTCCCCTGGTTAACCGGTTTTTGAATGTATGTGTGTGTGCATGAGGGTGAGGATGAATAAGAAGTTATAAAATCTTTTTATATATATAGATTTATCTCAGTATTTTTTAAAAATTAACTTATTAATAAATAGTTAAGTTTGTTGTTGTTTAAAGAAACCTGGCTTGGTGTGCTTTATTCTGGGGAACAAATAGAGTGTTTAATTTTGCTATTTTTCCAGTAGGTGAGAAACTTTACTAATATGCTGTGACCTGTGGAGGAGTGGGACTGAATTAACAGTGCATTGCTCCTGCCTTGGTCATAACATTTTGAATTGCATAAAAGAATGATACTTCAGGGCAGGCTGCAGAATTCAGTATATTCACACCTAATCTGTACTAATGCTTTGTCTTTCAACACACCATTAACATATTGTTTGCCTTTGCTCCGTGACCTTTTGGTCAGCTATGTGGCCTGGTCCAATCTGCACCTTCTCCTTTGTTATCTCTTGCCCAACCCCCACCTCACTTGTTTATAATCTGTGACTTTTCTAATATTTGTCAGTTCTGAAGAAGGGTCACTGACCCGAAACGTTAACCCTGCTTCTCTTTCCACAGATGCTGCCAGACCTGCTGAGTGAATCCAGCATTTCTTGTTTTTGTTGCAGAATTACTCTGCTGTATATCAAGGGCTATGACCGGTTGCATGATGGTGGTATCATGGTAAGCATAGTTGCTTTCCAAGCAGTTGCCCGCAGTTCGATTCCAAGCCATCACGTTTTTTATAAACTTCTTGCGGATGATAAAATTCACAAATCAGTCTGATTGTAACCACTTTTGACAATGGCTGCCCAGTAGTTTTGAACAACCTCGTTTTCAAAGTGCACGTATGAATGTCTGCAATGGAAAAGTCTATCTGCCAGCGAAGGATTACAATCTAACAGGCTAAACTGCTGCCCAAGTCCATGCAATGGACTCTCACCGTCCAAAGATATCAAAGGAGGATCTGGAGCCATCTCCTGAAATAAAACAGTGGATTTTCAGAAGGTAGATGTTCAAGCGACATCAGTTTCCAGTTGAGGTCTGGGAACTGGTCCCTAGGAGGGCAGTGATGGAAAAAAGTGTGTGATAGGGATCCCAAAATGAGCCTTTACATTCCTTACAAAATTAATTTAACTGTGAACATTTTGTTGAAATTTTAATCTCTTTCCTTGCATGCTTTTGATTTTCTGTCTATCCTGATTTTGGATAGAGGCATAGAGCACAAAAACGAGGTAGTTGTGATGAACCTTTACAAAACATTGGTTCGACCTCAGCTGAAGAATTATTTCCAATTCTGGGCATGACACTTTAGGATGAAGGCTCTAAAGAAGTTACAGAAAAGATTGATGAAAATAGTTTCAGGGATGAGGGACTTCAGTTATGTGGATAGATTGGACAAGCTGGGATTATTCTCCTTAGAGAAGAGGAATCCCCAAAATCATGACTGGTCTAGACAGTGTAGATAGAGAGAAACGGTTCCATTGGTGGAAGGGTCAAGAACCAGAAGACTCTGTTTTAAGGAGCTTGGCAAGAACCACCAATTGTGACATGAGGTAAAGAAATGTTATGCAGCAAGTGATTAGGATCTGAAATGCACTGCCTTAGAATGTGGTGGAAGCAGATACAATCATGGCTTTTAAAAGGGAATTAGATAAGCACCTGAAGAGAAACAATTTTCAGGGCTATAGGGAAAGGGCGAGCGAGTGGAATGGGCCAGGTTGCTCTTGCAGAAAGTTGGCAGGATCACGATGGGCCAAATGGCCTCCCTCAGTGTTGTAACCATCTATGATATGATACTATTTCACTTCATCGATGCTTTTGAAAAGCATAAAAATAATGCTTTTGCATAGGTGGCAGGATTTCACTGCTGTACATCAAGGGCTGTTTCAGCTGTGTGATGGTGGGGCATTGGTAAGCATGGATGCCTTCCAAGCAGTTGACCTGGGTTCATTTTGTAACTATCACACTTTTTGCTGTCTACTTGAGAATGAAATGATTTAATAATGAGTGATTGTAATCAGTTCTGACAATTGCTGCCCAAGGTCTTTGTTTAACAACCTGATTTTCAAAATGCCACATATGAATGCTTTCAATGATAAAGTCCATCTTCCAGCAATCTGCTATATTTTAACAGGTTACACAACTACCCAAGTCCATGCAATAGGCTCTCACTGTCCAAAGATATCAAATCAGGAGCTGGGGCCATCTCCTGAGAATAAAACAGCATAATTTCAGATGATGGAGGCTGTAACAACATCAGTGGGATTTTTCCATTTGTGGTCTTGGAATTGGTCCCACAGAGGACATCAATAGACAAAATGGGAACAATGGTAAAGGGATCGCAATGTGAACATTTATTTGCTAGCATTCCATCACATGCTAAAATAAAAGCAAAATACAGCAGCTGCTCAAATCTGAAATAAAAACAGAAAGTGCTGGAAATACTCAGCAGTTCAGGCAGGATCTGTGGAGAGAGAAACAGAGTTAACGTTTCAGGTCTGTGACCTATCATCAGAAAAGTCACAGACCGGAAGGTCACAGACCTGAAACGTTAACTCTGCTTCTCTCTCCACAGATGCTGCCTGACCTGCTGAATATTTCAAGCACTTTCTGTTATTATCCATCACATGCTAACAAGCTACATGCCACCCACGTCCACAGCAATGGGAGTAGTTCATTTAGACCCTTGAGCCTTTTTCTTATTGAGGTCATGGCTGATCAGTGACCTAAATCCAGTGACCTGCCTTTGACCCATATCCCTTAATAATTTTAGTTATGCAAAACCTATCAATCTGAGATTTAAAATTAACAATTGAACGCACTTCAGATGCTATTTGCGGAAGAGCGTTTCATACTGTTACCATCTTTTGTGCGCAGAAGCGTTTCCTAATTTCACTCCAGGAAGGTTTTGCTCTAATTTTGAGTCTATGCCCCCTAGTTTAAGACTCCAAAACCAATGGAAATAATTTCTCTCTATCTGCTGTATTAGTTCCCGTTAATATGGTCCTCTTAATTTACATTTCTTTTTTATTCGCTCATGGGATGTGGCGTCGCTGGCTAAGACATCATTTATTGCCCTTGAGGAGGTGGTGGTGAGCTGCCTTCTTGAATTACTGCAGTCCTTGTGGTGTTGGTACACCCACAGTGCTGTTAGGGAGGGAGTTCCAGGATTTCGACTCAGCGACAGTGAAGGAATGAGAATATCATTCCAAGTCAGGATGGTGTGTGACTTGGAGGGGAACTTGCAGGTGGTGACATTTCCATGCATCTGTTTCCCTTGTCCTTCTAGATGGTAGATGTTGCGGGTTTGGAAGGTGCTGTCGAAGTTGCTGCAGTGCATTTTGTAGATGGTACACACTGCTGCCACTATGCATTGGTGATGAAATGAGTGAATGTTGAAGGTGTTAAATGGGGTGCCAGTCTAGTGGCTGCTTTGTCCTGGATGGTGTCGAGCTTCTTGAGTGTTGTTGGAGCTGCACCCATCTAGGCAAGTGGAGAGTATTCCATCACACTCCTGACTTGTGCCTTGTGGTTGGTGGACAGGCATTGGGAAGTCATTCACTGCAGAATTCCTAGCTTCTGACTTGCTCTTGTAGCTGCAGTATTTATGTGGCTAGTTCAGTTCAGTTTCTGGTCAATGGTAATCCACAGGATGTTAATAATGGGGGATTCAGTGATGGTAAAGCCATCGAACATTAAGGGGAGATGGTTAGATTCTCTCTTGTTTAAGATAGTCATTTCCTGGCACTTGTGTGGCACGATTGTTACTTGCCATTTATCAACCCAAGATCTGTTGTCCAGGTCTTGCTGCATCTGGACACGGACTGCCTCATTATCTAAGGAATCACAAATGGTACTGAACAATTGCATCCTCTGTTCAGCTCAATTTCCCACCTAGCATTGTATGGTCAACAAACTTGGATATATGACATCCCCTCATCTAAGTCACTGATATAAATTGTAAATAGCTGAGACTCAAGCACTGATCCTTGTGGCATCCCAGTAGTCACATCCTGCCTACTTGAAAATTACCCATTTATTCCTGATGAAAGATCACTGACCTGAAACATTAATTTTGCTTCTCTCTCCACAGATGCTGCCAGACCTGCTGAGCATTTCCAGCAATTTTTGTTTTTATTTCAGATTTCCAGCATCTGCAGCATTTTGCTTTATTATTCCCATTTATTCCTACTCTCTGTTTTCTGTCCATTAACTAATTTTCAATATACGCTAAAATATTATCCCCAATCCCATGAGCCCTAATCTTGTGTAACAGCCTCTTGTGTGGTGACTTCTTGAATGCCTTCTGAAAATATAAATTTACTCCATGCACTAGATCCCCAAAATGTGTCTTTACATACCTTGCAAGATGCTTGAAATGATTTGATTGTGAACCTGGTGTTGACATTTTAGTCTTTTTCTTTGCATGCTTATTTTGTTGTTTACCTTGCATTACGTGTGTTTTTTCACTGCTTTTAAATTGCATGTACTATGTTATATCAAGACTGTTACTGTCGCAGAATCGCAGAAGAGGCTGACAAACTACGTCTCTTGCAATAAAATCACGAGAGTTGGCATGTGTAGCTCATGGTGTAGGGGGTAACATATTGTCATGGATAGAAGATTGGTTCACTAACAGGAAACAGAGACTTGGCAGAAATGGGGAATTTAGAAGACATAACCTGTGGTGTGCCACAGGGATCAGTGCTGGGGCCTCAAATTTTTACAATTTATATAAATATCTATAAATATAAATGATAGTCTTAGTGCAAAAGGCTTAAAGCAGGTGGAATTCTTAAAGTGCATCCAGGAGAGCTTTTTGAGCCAGCACATATAAAGTCCTGCAAGAGAAGGGGCGGTACTGGACCTAATCTTAGGGAATGGAGCTGGACAAGTGGTAGAAGTGTCAGTGGGGGAGCATTTCGGGGATAGTGACCATAACTCTGTAAGATTTAAGGTAGTTATGGAAAAGGACAAAGATGGACCAGAAATAAAGATACTGAACTGGGGGAAGTCCGATTTCAATATGATAAAACAGGATCTGGCCAAAGTGGACTAGGAGCAGTTACTTGTAGGGAAGTCTACGTTAGACCAGTGGGAGTCATTCTAAAAGGAAATAGTGAGAGTTCAGGGCCAACATGTTCCTGTAAAGGTGAAGGGGACCAACAACTCCAGGGAACCCTGGACATCAAGGGATATAGAGGATTGGATAAGGAAAAAAGGAGGCTTATGGCCGATTCAGAGGGCTGAAAATAGCAGAGACACAAGAGAAGCAAAGAAAGTGTAGGGGGGTACTTAAAAAAGCAATTAGGGGAGCGAAGCGGGGACATGAAAAAACACTGGTGGGCAAGATAAAGGAAAATCCCAAGGCATTTTATAAGTGTATTAACGGCAAGAGGATAACCAGGGAAAGAGTAGGGCCCATTAAGGACCAAAGTGGCAATCTGTGTGGAGCAGAAGGACGTAGGTGAGGTTTTAAATAATTACTTTTCATCTGCATTCACTATGGAGAAGGACGATGTAGATGTCGAGATCAGGGAGGGGGATTGTGATATACTTGAACAAGTTATCATTGAAAGGGAGGAGGTATTAACGGTTTTAGGGGGCTTAAAGGTGGGTAAATCCCCAGACCCAGATGAGATGTATCCAAGGCTGCTATGTGAGGCAATGGAGGAGATTCCAGGGGCTCTGACAAAAGTACAAGTTTCATTTTTAATATAATTTTTAAACTGATGTTGCCAGGGCTTGAAAGTTGCAGCTATGAGGAAAGATTGGATAGGCTAGGGTTGTTTTCCTTAGAACAGAGGAGGCTGAGGGGTGACTTAATTGAGGTGAACAAAATTATTAGGGGCCTCGATAGAGTAGACAGGAAGGACCTGTTTCCCCTAGTGGAGAGGTCAATTACCAGGGGGCACAGTTTTAAGGTGATTGGTAGAAGGATTAGAGGGGACATGAGGAAAAAGTTTTTCACCCAGAGGGTGGTGGGTGTCTGGAATTCACTGCCAGGAATAGTGGTGCAGGCAGAAACCCTCAACTCTTTTAAAGGTACCTGGACATGCACCTGAAGTGCTGTAACCTGCAAGGCTATGGACCAGGTGCTGGAAGGTGGGATTAGATTGGGTGGCTAGTTTCTTCGGCTAGCAGGGACACAGTGGGCTGAATGGCCTCCTTTTGGCTGTAATTGTTCTATGCTTCTCTATGATTCTATGTGAGTCTTTGGAACTCTCTTCTTCAAAAGGCAGTGGAAGCAGATAGTTTAAATATTTTTAAGGCAGAGGTCGATAGATTCTTGATAAGCAAGGGGGTGAAAGGTTATCGGGGAAAGTTGGGAATGTGGAGTTGAGGTTACAATCAGTTCAGCCATGATCTTATTGAATGGCAGAGCAGTCTCAAGGGGCCGAGTGGCCTTCTCCTGCTCCAGTTCGTATGTTCGTATGTCTGTGTCAATATTGTTTTCGCGTGAATATTTCAATTCCTGCTGTATTTTATGAGGCCTCTGACATCGGGAGTTGTGGCTGGGGGGCTGGGAAAATTCTTCTGGGAGAGGTAAAGAGTGAATGAGAATGAATGTGTAAATGTGTTTGAATGTTTTTACATCTTCTTGTCATGCAGGCCCCCACCTGCCAAGAATGAGGCACATTGGCTTTGTCATATGAACATTGATTTTTAGCTATTGCTGGAGCAAGGAAATGACTTGTTAAATAGATCAGCCATGGAGGGAAAAAACATTTACATACTAACAGACATCGAAGGTGCGGAAGCGCAATATGGGGATTGCTAAAGAGGATACAATCCACAAGGGCCAGGACTGGTTAGACCAGCTAGTCACATGGCTAAGTGGCTGTTCCAGGGTTTTATTTTGAACTAGCCACAGAGAGTTTGAACTCAGAAAGACTATTTGCTCCTGGACTGAGAAGGTCTCGCCTGTCTGCTCCCATCTCTTTCTCACAAGCCTCTGAATCACCAGACCAAAAGGGACAACTGACATTCTTCCATATCTTCTCTTTTTTCTTCAAGAATTAGCAAGTATTTGGCCAAAGTATATATTTTTTTATAAAAGTGCTCTGCAGAGAAAAGCTCTTTACTTTTCAGTTAACTGATGTGTGTTTTTGTGTGTGTGTGTGTGTGCGTGTGTGCGTGTGTGTATGTGTGTGTGTGTGCGTGTGTGTGTGTGTGTGTGTATGTGCGTATGTGTGTGCGTGTGTGTATGTGCGTGTGTGTGCATGTGTGTGTGTGTGCGTGTGTGTGTGTATGTGCGTATGTGTGTGTGTGTATGTGCGTATGTGTGTGTGTGTGCGTGCGTGCGTGTGTGTGTGTGTATGTGTGTTTGTGCGTGCACAAAAGGGAATTTTCATATTTCAATCTGTGTGTTGATGCTTTACTTCATTACGAGAAAGTCTTGTTTTATAATAAACTGATAGTTTTGTTGTTTATTGAAGAAATTTGGTTGTCATATTTTACTCGGGGATAAAGATTATATATGAGTATATGATTGACCACACTGGTAACTAGGTAAATATTTAAATATATGTTGTGACCTGTGGAGAATTGGAACTTAAAAGACATGCACTCCTCACACCTCAGTCATAACAATTGCAACATGAGCTGTAATCGAGTGAGCCTGAGAAAACTTACGTGTGAACCATGGAACTGTGCTTAGCATAGATTCAATGATAGCTAAACTGAAATGTGAAAACTTGAGGCAGGCTGATCAAAAAAAGTGTCAGAAGCCAAACTGTTAAAAAATAAATGCAGAATAATGGGTGAAATTGGCATAGTAAATGAAGCCAGGGCAAAGTATGATGAGGCGCGAGTAAGCACCACATCTAATGTGTCACTGGAAACAGTTAACTGCTACATTGTGATACAGCAAGCGACAAAGTAAAGGACGGTAACAAGGCTACAACTAAAACCATGTGATATAATGAAATGCATTAAGGAGACCTGAACTGAATGCAATGTAATGCCAAGACACAGAGCAGCAATAACGCTAATTGACAAGATATACTATGAAGAACCACAGCAGTAAAATATAAATTGAGATCCCATGGCTAATGTGAGTTCAAACAGACACACAGCGGAGAGTGGCAATTACAATTTTGTCCTTTGTTCAATTTTGGATTCCCTCAGTTTTCGGGCTGGATTTTGTTGTCCTGCTGCTGGGAGTGGCAGTGGGTGCAGAAATTAGCGGCTGCCCCACTGGGGACTGGCGCCGCTATGCCACTTAACATATTGACGGTGGCCGCTCCCCCCAATAACGTGGTGGGGGTGGCATTGGTGATGCCATTCACGGCGTCACCTGATGCAGGAGCAGGCGCTGCCGCCATTTTTAAAAAGCTACCAGCTCTGCAAATAGTTCAAAATAATGCAGAGTTGACCCTTTGCCCCCCTTACACCAAATAATGCAGAATTCACCTCTTCGCCACCTCAGTGACACCAGCTTCTCCTGGACGGGAAAGTGAAGGAGTGTGAGTGCCACACGACGTGCTCAGGATTGGGAACTGAAGCCCTTGAAAGTAAGATTGAGGCTATATGATGCCGAGAGGACAAATTACTCAGAAAGCCCGATGCAATGACAAGAACGAAGATCTGGAGTTCCAAATCATAGACGGCAAGCAAAAGCCACTCATCTCAGCCGGAGCAAGTCTAAAACTGGTAACCTTCAACGTGCAAAAAGAGATTTGCAATGTGTTGCAGCACACGAAACCATTGACCGTGGAACAGATCCTGGAGGAATACAACAATGCGTTTGCAGGTTTAGGATATCTTCCTGGAGAATATCATCTCGAAGTAGATGAGAGGGTAAGACCAATACAGCATCTGCCGAGGAAAGTTCCAGCTGTCCTCAAGACCAGCTTGAAAGACAAGATAGAAGAGCTGGAGAAGAAGGGAATAATCAAGAAAGTGATAACTCCTACAGAATGGATTAGCAGCATGGTAACAGTGAAACAACCTGGAAAGCTGAGTCTGCATCGACCCAAAGGATCTAAATAAAGCTCTGAAGTGATCTCACTACCCCATTGTCAACCATTGAAGGAATTTTGCCGCAATTTGCAAAGGCAAAAATTTTCACTACCCTTGATGCGAAGGATGGTTACTGGCAAGTGAAGCTGGATGAAAGCAGCAGCTTTCTAACTACATTCTGGACGCAGTTCGGGAGATACAGATGGTTGCACATGCCATTTGGCATCTTCACGGCTAGTATGAGATAGTTAGTGATCTTCCCGGAGTGGAAGCTGTAGCGGATGATCTTGTAGAATGCCTGAAAGCACACTTCGGTCGTTCTGACATTCCAGACATCATGATGAGCGACAATGGTCCTCTGATCACGAGTGAACAATTCAGCATCTTCATAAATGATTGGGCAATTCAACATCATACATCATCTCCACGCTATCCCCAGTCAAGTGAAAAGGCTGAGGCGTCAGTGAAAATCTCCAAAGGAAACATAAAGAAATTGAGCAAATCCAGCACACATCTACTGAAGGTATGGAAAATAGTCCAGTACAAAGACTAATATCATGCCGCACCCAAACTACTCTTCCAATAACAAAATAACTACTGAAGCCAGAAGTAGTTACAGGCATGAGTGACAAAATCAAGGTGAAATGGCAGAAAGCCAAATTTCATTTTGACAAAACTGCCAAAACATTGCCAGAATTGAGCATTGGAGAGCCAGTCAGGGTACAAACCTTTAATGTTCTCAACAAGAGTCAGCCCAAGTGGCAACTTGGGACCTGTGTAGAGCAGTTGTCACCTCGATCGTACGCAGTAGAAGTGAACGAGCGGATAAACTGTCGCAGCCGCAGGCACATACGCGCAACTGGAGAAGCTGTTCCTTCATTGCAGGCAGCTGATCAGGAAGATGTGAACTCACCAACTGTGCAGACCACAGATCAACCATCAGTCCCAGAGGTCCACAGCACCCCAACAACGGAAAGGAAACAGTTACCGTGGCAGCAAGTGACAGGGAAACAACACTCCCCAGAGAAGAAAATCACCCAGATGAACAGCCAATGACAACATGCACGTGCACCATTAACAGACAGGCACATTTTAAAGGCTACGTGTGCAATGCATGTGCACAGATGGACGAGAATAATGAACTGCTAATGCGTGAGAACAGTTGTGTGCAAAGTGGGTAACTTGGACAACTCAGAGTGTAAATGATGCATGCAATTGTTTTTTGCATGAAGTGGGGATGTTGAGGATAGAAATGCAATACTGTACCAATGTGCCTCCTGGCTTGTCATAGTCCTGTGACCTGTACTATGAGGCACTCACTGCAAGCATCCATCTTGTCCTGTGCGGTCGTAACAGGCATGTTAGCGCTGTGCCTTAGAGTATTAGAGTCATACAGTTATACAGCTATACAGCACAGAAACAGGCCCTTTGGCCCATCATGTCTGGGATGGCCATCAAGCACCTAACTATTCTAATCATATTTTCCAGCACTTGGCCCATAGCCTTGTATGCTATGGCGCTTCAAGTGCTCATCTAAATACTTCTTAAATCATGTGAAGGTTCCTGTCTCTACCACCTACCTCTTCAGGCAGTGTGTTCCACATTCCAGTCACGCTCTGGGTGAAAACATGTTTTCCTCAAATCCCCTCTAAACTCCTGCACCTTACTTTAAATCTATGCCCCCTGGTTATTGACCCCTCCGCTAAGGAAAAAAATGTCTTCCTATTTAACCTATTAAAGACCCTCATAATTTTGTATACCTCAATTATATCTCCCCTCAGCCTTCTCTGCGCGAAGGAAAATAACCTTAGCCTTTTCCTTTTCACGCCCCTAGCCAAGCTGTTCCAGTGCAGCTACAACACTGGCATCTACCCTGCAATGTGGAAAATTGCCCAGGTATGTCCTGTACACAAAAAGCAGGACAAGTCCAGCCCGGCCTGTTACCGCCCCATCAGCCTACTCTCAATCATCAATGCCATCATGCGGCACTTGCTTAGCAATAACCTGCTCAGTGACGCTCAGTTTGGGTTCCGCCAGGGCCACTCAGCTCCTGACCACATTACAGCCTTGGTTCAAATATGGACAAAAGAGCTGAACTCAAGAGGTGAAGTGAGAGTGACTGCCCTTGACATCAATGCAGCATTTGACTAGTATGGCATCAAGGAGCCCTAGCAAAACTGAGGTCAATGGGAATCAGGGGAAAACCCTCTGCTGGTTGGAGTCATACCTAGCGTGAAGGAAGATAGTTGTGGTTGTTGGAGATCAATCATCTGAGTTCCAGGACGTCACCGCAGGAGTTCCTCAGGGCAGTGTCCTAGGCCCAACCATCTTCAACTGCTTCATCAATAACCTTCCTTCAATCATAAGGTCAGAAGTGGGGATGTTCGCTGATGATTGCACAATGTCCAGCACCATTCGTGACTCCTCAGATACTGAAACAGTCCATGTAGAAATGCAGCAAGACCTGGACAATATCCAGGCTTGGGCTGATAAGTGGCAAGTAACAATCGCGCCACACAAGTGCCAGTCAATGACCATCTCCAACAAGAGAGAATCTAACCATCTCCCCTTGACATTCAACGGCATTACCATCGCTGAATTCCCCCACTATCAACATCCTAAGGGCTGCCATTGACCAGAAACTGAACTGGAGTAGCCATATAAATACCGTGGCTACAAGAGCAGGTCAGAGGCTAGGAATCCTGCGGCAGGTAACTCACCTCCTGACTCCCCAAAGCCTATCCATCATCTACAAGGCACAAGTCAGGAGTGTGATGGAATACTCTCCACTTGCCTGGATGAGTGCAGCTCCAACAACACTCAAGAAGCTCGACAGCATCAAGGACAAAGCAGCCCACTTGATTGGCACCCCATCCACAAACATTCACTCCCTCCACCACCGATGCACAGTGGCAGCAGTGTTTGCCATCTACAAGAAGCACTGCAGCAATGCACCAAGGCTCCTTTGACAGCACCTTCCAAACCCGCGACCTCTACCACCTCGAAGGACAAGGGCAGCAAATGCATGGGAACACCACCACCTGCAAGTTCCCGTCCAAGTCACACACCATCCTGACTTGGAACTATATTGCCATTCCTTCACTGTCGCTGGGTCAAACTCCTGGAACTCCCTTCCTAACAGCACTGTGGTTGTACCTACCCCACATGGACTGCAGTGGTTCAAGAATGCAGCTATGCAATTAGGGATGGGCAATAAATGTTGGCCTGGCCAGCGACGCCCACATCCCATGAATGAATAAAAATAGTCACTCTTCATAGCCTGGGGCGGCACAGTGGCGCAGTGGTTAGCACTGCAGCCTCACCACTCCAGCGACCCAGGTTCAATTCTGGGTACTGCCTGTGTGGAGTTTGCAAGTTCTCACTGTGACTGCGTGGGTTTCCGCCAGGTGCTCCAGTTTCCTCTCGCAGCCAAAGACTTGCAGGTTGATAGGTAAATTGGCCATTGTAAATTGCCCCAAGTGTAGGTAGGTGGTAGGAGAATGGTGGGGATGTGGTAGGGAATATGGGATTAATGTAGGTTTTGTATAAATGGGTGATTGTTGGTCAGCACAGACTCAGTGGGCCAAAGGGCCTGTTTCAGTGCGATATCTCTAAATAAATAAATCCTGGTGAATTTCCTCTTCACCTTCTCCAGTCCAATCACATCCTTCCTATAGTGTGGTGTCCAGAACTGTACACAGTACTCCAGCTGTGGCCTAACCAGCATTTTATACAGCTCCATCATAACCTCCCTATTCTATGCCTCAGCTAATAAAGGCAAGTATCCCATATCCCTTCCTAACCACCTTATCTACCTGTGCTGCTGCCTTCAGTGATCTATGGACAAGTACACCAAGGTCCCTTTGACCCTCTGTACTTCCTCGGGTCCTACCATCCATTGTATATTCCCATACCTTGTTCGTCCTCCCAAAATGCATCACCTCACACTTCTCAGGATTAAATTCCATTTGCCACAGCTCTGCCCATCTTACCAGCCCATATATATCGTCCTGTAATCTAAGGCTTTCCTCCTCACTATTTACAATTTTTGTGCCATCTGCGAACTTACTGATCATACCTCCTATATTCACCTCTTGTCGATGAGACATATGAGACAGATGGGGCATGCTGTCATACGTGGCATCTGTGTCATGATCATGTAACTCACTCTCTCTGTATCCCTCCTGTGCATACATTGTGCCGCAGATTCGTGGAGCTCAGCACTGGTTCCTCAAACTCATGTAAGTTTTAACATGTTTTGGATAGAAAACAAAACGTTGATACTTTTCGTAAATGCATGGCTTTGACTACTCTTCAAAGAATTATGGACACATGAAGCTTGGAAGGCACTCATGCTTACCACTGCACCACCATCACACAACTGACAGCAGCAGTTCGTAGCAGCAGAATACTCCTGCAGCCTGCTCTGAAACATCATTTTCTATGCAATTTAAAGCATTGATGAACTAAAATAGAATCGAATCATAGAATCAGAGAATGGTTACAGCACAGAAGGAGGCCATTCAGCCTGTTGTGTCTGTGCTGGCTCTCTGCAAGAGAAACTCAGCTAGTCCCACTCCCATACCCTTTCCCTGTAGCACCTGTATCAGTTGTGTGATGATGGTGCAGTGGTAAGCATGGTTGCATTTTAAGTCGTTGACCTTGGTTCAATTCCTATCAATTGCATTATTTACTATCGACTTGTAGATGAAAAGATCCACTAACAGGTCTGATAGTAGCCAGTTCGGGCAATTGGTGCCCCATAACCTTTCTTTTCAGGTGCTCATCCAATTCCCTTTTGAAGCCATGATTGAATCTGCCTCTACCACACTCAGACAGTGCATTCCAGATCCTAACCATTCAGTTCATTAAAGGTTTTTCCTTTTGTCACCATTGATTCTTTTACCAATCACCTTAAATCAATGTCCTCGGGTTCTGGATCCTTCCAACAATGGGAACCATTTATCTCTATCTATTCTGTCAAGGCCTCTCATGATTTGAACACTTCTATCAAATCTTCTCTCAACCTTCTCTCCTCTAAGGAGAACAATCCGAGTTTCTTCAATCGATCCACATAACTGGTCCCACATCTTTGGAACCATTCTCGTTAAACTTTTCTGCACCCCCTTTAAAGCCTTCTCATCCTTAATAAAGTGCACTACAGTGAACTGGACTCAATTCTCCAGTTAAGGCTGAACCAGTGTTTTACAAAGGTGCATCATAATTTCCTTGCTTTTGTACTCTATTCCTCTATCCAAAATCAGGACAGACAGAAAAATAAAAGCTTGCAAGGAAATAGACTAAAATTTCAACATTTCACAATGTTCACAATTAAATTAATTTTGGAAGGTATGTAAAGGTTCCTTTTGGGATCTCACTTTGTCTATCACTGTCCTCTCAAGGAGTAATTCCCAGACCTCAACTGCAAAACCCCTATATAATAAAAGCAAAATACTGCAGATGCTGGAAATCGGAAATAAAAACAGAAAGTGCTGGAAATACTCAGCAGGTCTGTCAGCATCTGTGGAGAGAGAAAGAGAGTTAACGTTTCAGGTCTGAAACGTGATGAAAGGTCACAGATCTGAAATGTTAACTCTGTTTCTCTCTCCACAGATGCTGCCATACCTGCTGAGTATTTCCAGCGCTTCTTGTTTTTATTGGAAAGTCCCAATGATGTTTTTAAAACTTCCATCCTCTGAAAACGCACTGTTTTATTCTCCGGAGATGCCCCAGCTCCTCCTTTGATATCTTTGGACAGCGAAAGCTCACTGCATGGACTTGGGTAGCAATGTCACCTGTTAGGTTGGAATGGATTACTTGCAGATAGACTTTATCATTGCAAGCATTCATATGTGGCACTTTGAAAATGAGGTTGCTGAACAAAGCTCCAGGACACCAATTGCCAGAACTATCTACAGTTGAAAATTTCAGTGGATTTTTATCCTCAAGTAAACAGCAAACAATGTGATGGCTGGGAATCGAACCCAGGTCAACTGCTTGGAAGGCAACCATGCTTACCACTGCACCACCATCACACAACTGACAACAACGTCCCCGATACAGCATTTTAATTCTGCAGCCTATCCTGAAGCACCTTTTTTATGGAATTTAAAAGCATTGATGGACTGAAATATTCACATAAAAAAATCTAAATAGACAGAAAATTGAAAGCATGCAAGGAAAGGAACTAAATTTCAACAAAATGTTCACAGTCAAAACATTCCAAGCATCTTGTAAGGTTTATAAAGGATCATTTTGGGAATCTTTTCATTTTCTTCCCTTTTTGCCCACCATTGCCATCTCAAATACAACACCTCAGACAGAAATGCCACTCTTTCAGCACCTTGTCAGTAACTGCATGATGTACCAATGTGCTGAATATGGCTTCAACTTTCCAGCAAAAGCATTGTCCTCATATTGAGAACTCGATTGACTCCATTGGATATTCATTGTGTAATCAAGTAAACTAAAGGATACAATTCTAAAGGGAGTGCAGGAGAGGAGAGACCTGGTGGTATATGTTCACAGATCAATCGGCTGAGGTGGGGGAGCGGCAAGGGCGAGAGCGAGTGGCTGAGAGCGGGGAAGGGAGGAGGCCTGGAGTGAGCGGCTGAGGGAGGGGAGCGGCAAGGGCGGGAGCGAGTGGCTGAGAGCAGGGAAATGAGGAGGCCTGGAGTGAGCGGCTGAGGGGGGGGAGCGGCAAGGGCGGGAGTGAGTGGCTGAGCGCGGGGAATGGAGGAGGCCTGGAGTGAGCGGCTGAGGGGGGGGTTAGCGGCAAGGGCGGGAGCGAGTGGCTGAGAGCGGCGAAGGGAGGAGGCCTGGATTGAGCGGCTGAGGTGTGTGAGCGGCCAGTGGGGAAGTAGCTGAGGGGGGAAATAGCCGGGGGTGGGAGAGCGAGTGGCTAAGGGAATGAAGCAGCGTGACAGAGAGCAAGCGGTCGAGCGGGGTGAAACGGCAATTGAAGCTGGGCTGGTGGGAGGGATCAGGATACTGTTCAGGTGAATGGAGATGGCTATTGAGAGGTGAGGACATCATTGCATGGTGACCACAAGTGCGCATTCATACTGGCAAGCTGGCAAATGTTCGCACGCACTGATGACGTCTGCAATCGCTCGGTGCATGTAATGCGCTGCCAGGAATCACTTTGTAAATATTAACCAGGACACTGGGGGAACTGCGCTGCTCTCCTTCAGAAAGTGTCATGAGATATTTTAAGACCACTTGAAAGGACAGAGGGGTGCCTCAGTTTAACATTTCATCCCAAAGACAGCACCTCTGACAGTGCAGCATTCCCTCAATACTGCAAAACAGCACAGGTTGAGAAAGCACAGTGGTGCAGTAGTTAGCACTGCAGCCTCACAGCTCCAGCGACCCGGGTTCAATTCTGGATATTGCCTGTGTGGAGTTTGCAAGTTCTCCCTGTGTCTGTGTGGGTTTCCTCCAGGTGCTCTGGTTTCCTCCCACATGCCAAAGACTTGCAGGTTGATAGGTAAATTGGCCATTATAAATTGTCCCTAGTATAGGTAGGTGGTAGGGAAGTATAGGGATAGGTGGGGATGTGGTAGGAATATGGGATTCGTGTAGGATTAGTATAAATGGGTGGTTGATGGTCGGCACAGACTCGAAGGGCCTGTTTCAGTGCTGTATCTCTTAAAAATAGAAAAAAAAAGGCCTGTGGGATCCTGGGCTTTATTACTAGAGGCAAACAGTACAAAATCAAAGAAGTTTTAGTGAACCATTATAAAACACTGGTTCAGCCTCAACTGGAGTATTGTGTCCAATTCTGGGCCCCACCCTTTAGGAAAGACGTGAAGGCATCGAAAGGATTTACCAGAATGGTTCCGGGGATGAGACACTTCAGTTATGAGGATATATTGGAGAAGCTGGGGGGTTGTTCTCATTAGAGATGAGAAAGTTGAGAGGTGATTCAATAGAGATATTCAAAATCATGAGGGATCTGGACAGAGTCGATAGAGAGAAACTGTTCCCATTGGCAGAAGAATCAAGAACCAGAGAACACTGATTTAAAGTGATTGGCAAAAGAACCAGAGGTGACATGAGGAAAAATATTTTTGCACAGCGAGTGGTTAGGATCTGGAATGCACTCCCTGAGAGTGTGGTGGAAGCAGATACAATCATGGTCTACAAAAAGGAAGAAAAAGGATTTGCAGGGCTACAGGGAAAAGGCAGTGGGCTGGGACGAGCTGAGCTGGGCTCCCAGAGAACCGACAGGAACATGATGGGCCGAATGTCCTCCTTCTGTGTTGTAACCATTCTATGATTTTATAATTCCTGTCCTGGTTATCCTTTTGCTATATTTCTTGCACAAACCTCACAAAAAGAATAATGCAGTGTTAAGAAGATTTGGTTGCCAGTGCTGTTCTAATTTAATGCAAAAATACCATTGATGTTGCTTAAGCTTTCATTCTCTGAAACTCCTACTTTGGACAGTGAGAGCTCGTTGCATGGACTTGGGGAGCAGTGTAGCCTGTTAGCATGTAATGGATTGCTGGCAGATAGACTTTACCATTGCAAGCATTTATCTGTGGCACTTTGAAAATCAGGTTTTTAAATAAAACCCTCGGCAGCAATTGTCAGAACTGGTTACAATCAGCCTCATTAGTGGAACCTTTCATCCTCAAGTAGAAAGTAAGAAATGTGATGGCTGAGAATTAAACCCAGGTCAACTGCTTGGAAGGCGACCATGCTTTCTGGAGGCCCAGGCAAATCATCTTGGTATCAATTGCCCCCAATCCATCAATAACTGCTTTACACTGTAAGGTCTTGGAATGTTTCAGCCGGAGAGACCCAGTTGTTGGAGACAACACTTTTTTTTGCAAATCCACTAATCTGTCTTCCTGTGCAGTTTCTCATCGGTTGGGACCATCATTTATCTTCTCTTTGGGAGACCATACTGATACAAATTGGCAGATATGTTTCCGACATTATGACAGTGACTACACTTCAAATGTACTTCATTCACCATAAAGCACTCGAGGACACATAAGACGCTTTATCAGTGCAAGTTCCTTCTTTCCCTTAGAACACAAAACATTTTAGTACCATTTCTATACCCGGTGTGCTAATCACAAACTCACTCATGCAAGTCCCTCTCCACTGTAAAATGTAAACTTCTATCCTTGACAGGTTACTGAACGGTTTGGATAAGACAATTATGCGAAATAATGAAACAACACTCAATGACCACATTAAACTCTAACGTTTTTACTAGGTTGGGTAGGAATTCCAATTATCAACGTAATACACCCGCTAGTCACAAATACGTTAACGAGAAGTTATACATACAATCACTCAGTGAGCGGTCACCTCCTGTTGTCATATTCTTCAGCAACTGACCAAGTTGCCCGGTTGAAGCACCAAATCATTCTTTATAATGATTCTTATGTTCTTCTTTCCAAGGTGGGCTGGCTATTCTTTTGACAAGATCTTACTGTCCTATCAATATCCACCTGATACTACAATTGTCCATCTGGGAATCTAATTCTTTGTTCAAACCATCGAGTTAAGATCTTCCCCGACATTGCTCATCTGTTTTAAACGTCATTCAGTAATTTTCCATCACTCTTGGTGCTACAGATGTCTTTAGGTTGTTACCAGCACACACAACAGCAGCTTCATTTCCTGCTCACATATTCCACAACGACTAAAATAATTTCACAATCAGAGTCCTTCAAATCACTGACTCCTTGTAAGTTGTTGCTCTGTGAATTAAAAGCTGAGTTAAACTGATAAAGCATTTCATGTGGAGTTAGTTTCTCAGCATTTCAAAAGAAGCAAACTATGAAATCATCAGCGTCAGCTTGTGTCAGGTTCTGGTAGCTTCCAAATAATCTTTGCACCACTTAAATTAGCAAAATTCCCATGTTTGGGTTTTATAACTCCCTGAAACAGACATTTTGGCTCTGTCCTATTTTCATTTCTTATCAGACTTATTAAAACATTAAGTTTCACTAAGGCTCTAACTTTGCATCAAAGCAAAACACAGTTTTGAGTATAAAACAAAAACAAGAAATGCTGGATTCACTCAGCAGGTCTGGCAGCATCTGTGGAAAGAGAAGCAGAGTTAACGTTTCGGGTCAGTGACCCTTCTTCGGAACTGACAAATATTAGAAAAGTCACAGATTATAAGCAAGTGAGGTGGGGGTGGGACAAGAGATAACAAAGGAGAAGGTGCAGATTGGACCAGGCCACATAGCTGACCAAAAGGTCACGGAGCAAAGGCAAACAATATGTTAATGATGTGTTGAAAGACAAAGCGTTAGTACAGATTAGGTGTGAATTAGGCTTTGTCTTTCAACACACTATTAACATATTGTTTGCCTTTGCTCCGTGACCTTTTGGTCAGCTATGTGGCCTGGTCCAATCTGCACCTTCTCCTTTGTTATCTCTTGCCCCACCCCCACCTCACTTGCTTATAATCTGTGACTTTTCTAATATTTGTCAGTTCCGAAGAAGGGTCACTGACCCGAAACGTTAACTCTGCTTCTCTTTCCACAGATGCTGCCAGACCTGCTGAGTGATTCCAGCATTTCTTGTTTTTGTTTCAGATTTCCAGCATCCGCAGTATTTTGCTTTTATTTTACAGTTTTGAGTATAGCTGTTTGTTGCTTTCAGTGTTATTTTATGATCCTTGGGCTTCTCGGTCAGATATACCATGGCCTGAAAGTGTCATAAGAGGGAATGTAATACGAGCTAAATTAGATTTACAGTGCATGTATGTGAATGTGTGGAGTGTGGTAAATAAGGCTGGTGAACTGCAGGTGCAGATAACCGCCTGGGAATAAGATGTTGTGGCAATAAAGGAGACCTGGCTCAAAAAAGAATGGGACTAGGTACTAAATATTTCTGGAATCAAGTAGCGGAATTTCATGGGCCCCACCCATGGATGGGAACAGAGGCAGGGGGGCCCATAAAGTTGTGTGGGAAGGTGGGGGATGGAGCACCATCGTCTTCCTAACATCTTTGAATTGAGTCCATTTGGGGAAGGCTGAGGATGATCTGCCCACCCAGACCAACTAATGGCCACTTAAGGGCCTCTTCCCATCACCAGCCAACTCAAGGCAGCTTCTGCGTGGGCTTGGGCAAGGGTCCCTCTTCCACGGGCAATCTGTGGCTGACGGAGGGCCCCCAGTAATCCACACCCCCACCTCTCACTGAGACCAGTTTGAGTAGCCCTGGCGAACCTGCGCCCACTTACCTGCAGTCGAGGCTTTTCTTCAATTGACTGCTGCAGTTCCAGCAGTGGTCACCGTTCCCACTGGGGCTACTGGGACTGCTGAGCTGCCGGCCCTCTGATTGGCCAGCAGCTCTTGGAGGCAGGGTTCCTGTCCTTAAAGGGATGGGTCCCCATTCTGGACAGTTAATTGCCCGAGCGCTATAAGATGCAGTCTGGGTTCTCCCAAAGGGCCAAGGCATTGTTCCCTTGCCTTTTGGGCCCAGCTTCAGGACCCCAGCCAGGTGCATAAAATCCAGCTCAAGGTGTTAAGGATAGATATGGAAGAAACATAGAAACAAAGAAAATAGGAGCAGGAGTAGGCCATTCGGCCTTTCCAGCCTGCTCTGCCATTCATTATGATCATGGCTGATCATCCAACTCAGTAACCTGTTCCCGCTTTCCCCCCATACCCTTTGATCCCTTAAGACCAAAGAGCTATATCTAACCCCTTCTTGAAAACATACAATGTTTTGGCCTCAACTGCTTTCTGTGGTAGCGAATTCCACAGGCTCACCACTCTCTGGGTGAAGAAATTTCTCCTCATCTCAGTCCTGAAAGGTTTACCCCGTATCCTGAGACTATGACCCCTGGTTCTGGACTCCCCCACCATCGGGATCATCCTTCCTGCATCTACCCTGTCAAGTCCTGTTTGAATTTTATAGGTTTCTATTAGATCCTCCCTCACTCTTCTGAACTCCAGTGAATATAATCCTAACTGACTCAATCTCTCCTCATACATCAGTCCCGCCATCCCAGGAATCAGTCTGGTAAACCTTCGCTGCACTCCCTCTATAGCAAGAACAACCTTCCTCAGATAAGGAGACCAAAACTGCACAAAATATTCCAAGGCCCTGTATAATTGCAGCAAGACATCCCTGCTCCTGTACTCAAAACCTCTCACTACGAAGGCCAACATTTGCCTTTTTTACCGCCTGTTGCACCTGCATGCTTACCTTCAGCGACTGATGTACGAGAACACCCAGGTCTCCCCTCTCTCAGTTTATAGCCATTCAGATAATAATCTGCCTTCCTGTTTTTGCTACCACAGTGGATAACCTCACATTTATCCACATTATACTGCATCTACCATACATTTGCCCACTCACTCAACTTGTCCAAATCACCCTGAAGCCTTTCTGCATCCTCCTCACAACTCACCCTCCCACCAAGTTTTGTGTCATCTGCATGTTTGGAAATATTATATTTAGTTCCCTCATCTAAATCATTTATATCTATTGTGAATAGCTGTGGTGCTAACACCGATCCCTGCGGTACCCCACTAGTCACTGCCTGCCATTCGGAAAAAGACCCATTTATCCCTACTCTTTGTTTCCTGTCTGCCAACCAATTTTCTATCCATCACAATACACTACCCCCATTCTCATTTAGTTTAACGAAAGAAAGGAGGATGGACAGCAGTATTGATTCAGGAGAACATTATAGTGCTGGAGAGAGAGGATGTCCCAGAGGGGGTCAAGGTCAGAATCTATTTGGTTAGAGCTAAGCAACAATAGGTACCATTACACTACTGCGTGTATTATATAGGCTGTCTACTGTGGGAAATATATAGAGGAATAAATTTACAAGGAAATTACAGATAGGTTAAGAATTATAGAGCAGTTACAATGGGGGAATTTAATTATCCTAATATAGACTAGGATAGTAATAGTGTAAAGGGCAGATGAGGGAAGAGTTTCGGAAGTTATCTTCCAGTCCAATAAGGAAGGAAGCATTGTTGGGTCTGGTTCTGTGAAATGAGGAGGGTCAAGTGGATCAAGTGTCAGTAGGGGAGCATTTAGGAGACAGTGATCATGATCTTCATAAGCTTTAAGTTAATGATGGAAAAGGACAAGGAGCAATCAAGTGTAAAAATAATTAATTGGGGGAGGGCCAACTTCATTGGGGAGAGAATGGATCTGGCCCAGGTAAACTGGAATCAAAGCTGATCGGCAAAACTGTAACAGAATAATGGGTCTGCCTTTGAAGAGATGATTGTTCAGGTACAGTCATGGTACATTTCCACAAGGAGGAAATGGAGGGCAAATAAATCCAGAGCTCCCTGGACAACGAATGAGATACAGAGTGAGAGGAAGCTGAAAAAGTGTGCATATGACAGATGTCAGATGGATAATGCAATTGAAAACCAGACTGAATATAGAAGTTGAGCGGAAGTGGAAAAAAAAGCCAAACAAAGAGAGAGTAAGAGAAGAGACTGGCAGCTAATACAACGGGAATCCAAAAGTCTTCTGTAGGTACATAAATAGTAAAAGGCTGATAAAAGGAGGAGTGGGGCCAATTAGGGAACTAAAGGGGGATTAAAACATGGAGGCGGGGGTGGTGGGGGGCATGGCTGAGGTACTAAATGAATACTTTTGCCACTGTCTTTACCAAGGAACAAGATGCTGCCAAGACCTATTGAAAGAGGATTAAAAACAAGAAATGCTAGAAATACTCAGCAGGTCTGGCAGCACCTGTGGAGAGAGAAGCAGAGTTAATATTTCAGGTCAGCGACCCTTCTTCAGAACTGAAAGTGTAAAAGAGGAGCTAGTTCAGACACTGGATGGACTAAAAATTCAAGTTGAACTTCAAGTTGAAATGTCACCAGGACTGAAAAGATGCATCCAAGAATAATCAGGGAAGTAAAGGTGGTAATTGCTGACCATAATCTTCCAATCCTCATTAGATACAGGTGTGATGCCAGAGGATTGGAGAATTGCAAATGTTTTACCCTTGTTCAAAAAGGGTGTAAGGATAAGACCAGCAACTATAGGCCAGTCAGATTAACCTCGGTGGTCGGAAAGCTTTTAGAAACGATATTTTGGGATATAATTAACAGACAAACATGGATTAATTAAGGAAATTCAGCATGGATTTGTTAAAGGCAAATCATGTTGAACAAACTTGCTTCAATTTTTTGATGAGGTAACAGGACAGGGTTGATGAGGGCATTGTGGTTGATGTGGACTTCCAAAAGGCATTTGATAAACTGCCACAAAACAGGCTTGTCAGCAAAGTTAGAAACATGGAATAAAAGGGACAGTGGCAGTATGGATACAGAATTGGCTGAGTGACAGGAAACAGAGAGTAGTGGTGAATAATTGTTTTTCGGACTGGAGGAATATACATAGTGAGGTTCCCCAGGCATCATATTAGGACCCCTACTTTTCATGATCTTTATAATTGACCTAGACTTGGGTGTACAGGGCACAATTTCAAAAATTGTAGATGTCACAAACTTGCAAGTATTGTGAACTGTGAGGAGAATAGTAATAAACTTCAAGAGGACATAGGTAGGCTGGTGGAATGGGCAGATGAGTGACAGATGAAATTTAATACAGAGAAATATGAAGTGATTCATTTTGGTAGGAAGAGCGAGGAGAGGAAATATAAAATAAAGGATACAATTCTAAAAGGAGTGCAGGAGCAGAGGGGACCTGGGGGTAGATGTGCACAAGTTATTGAAGGCGGCAGCACAGGTTGAGAAAGTGTTTAATAAAGCATATTGGATCCTGGGCTTTATGAAGAAGGGGCATAGAGTACAAAATCTAGAAAGTTCTGTATTAAGTCTGTATTAAACACTAGTTCAGCCTCAGCTGGAGTATTGTATCCAATTCTGGACACCACACTTTAGGAGGTATGTGAAGGCATTAGAGAGGGTGCAGAAAAGATTTACAAGAATGGTTCCAGGGATGAGGGACATCAGTTCAGTGGATAGACTGGAGAAGCTGGGATTGTTCCTTGAGTAATTGACCCCGTTGGAGACCACCGAAAAATGAAAAGATTCGAATCCCACTGATTGGCCCAATTGAGGAAACTAAATCAAATATATAAGATTTCACTTTTATTTCAAGATTTCAAACCAAAGTGAACATAAATTAAATATGAAGCAACAGACGATCTAAGGTCAATATATATATTACAAATTAAACCTTAACTATCAGATACAACAGAGATGGGTCTCACAGTTTCAATGGACAATCAATCCAGCACATATGGCAATAATCACAGTCACAGTTCTTCACAACTTGGAAGTTCCTTAGGTAGATTTTCAGTTCCTTTTTGAAGGATTTATTCACTGTTCTTCTTCCGACAGCCATTCCCTTTCAATTTGAACTCCCCAGGTGTGGTCTTCACCACACGGAGCACTTGTCCAGAACCTCCTCAGCTCTGCTCATGACAGTCTTACAGAATCATAGAATGGTTACAGCACAGAAATCTTGATGGCAGAGATTTACCAGTTTTCCTTTATCCAGGTCTTTCAGTGACAACTTGTGCACTGTTTGGCTGGGTCTGGTTAGTCATCTACTTTAAGTAACAGAAACAGCTCCTGGATTCAGTCTTTGCTTTCTTCTGCTTGCTGGTGTTCTACGTCTGCCTGGTCTGGGAAGGACTCTGTCTCCTTTTATCTCGTTCTACCCAGTGTCAGTTTCCCTGGACACCTGAAGTTGTTTTTTCAGCTTCAGTTTCTGTTTCAGTTCTATTTTCTGTTTCAATTCTAGTTTCCCCCTCAGGTCTAAAGAAAAGCTTTGCAACCACTGATTCCATCACACATGGATAAGAGGAGACTGGATAGAGCTGTTCAAAATCATGAGGGGTCGGACAGGGTAGATATGGGAAAGGGTTCTGGTTGGTGGAAGGATTGAGAATCAGAGGTCGCCAATTTACAGTGAATGGCAAAAGAAGCAATGGCGACATGAGGATAAACTTCTTTCATGCAGCGAGTGGTTAGCATGTGGAATGCACAGCCTGTGAGTGCGATAGAGGTCGATTCAATGATGACTTTCAAAAGGGAATTGGATAAATATCAGAAGAGGAAAGATTTGCAAGGCTATGGGTAAAGGCGGGGGTGTGGGACTAGTTGAGTTGCTCTTACAGAGAGCTGGCACTGACACGTCGGGCCGAATGGCCTCCTTCTGTTCTGTAACATTCTATGATTCTATAATTCTAAATCTGTGGCATCGACAGGTTACAGTAGGGTTGTCCAACATATGGTCCACAGGTCAGAACACGGCCTGCTGAAGGTTTCCATCCAGCCCACCAATCTGCCTGTGGCTCGTCTCTGATTGGTGGCTCCCCTGTACGTCAGAGGGGGTAGGCGGGACATGCTTCTGATGGGCAAGGGACCCCTGTCTGTGATTGGTCACACCCTGTGACTGACAGGTGCTGCCCGGGCAGCAATAGCGCTGATTGATGGAATGCAGCACAGGCACCCTGGGATCGGCTCCCTTGTTGCTTTTTCACACATCAGTAAATGTCCTGTATCCTGCACACTCAGCAGGTTCCTGCCTCCACTCACCTCAACTTAAATAAAACAGAAAGGGTAAGTATCCAGCAGTGGGAATGGCTGCTGCAGAGAGCGGGGAGCAGGTAGCAGGTAGGGAACAGGGAACACAGAGTGGCGAGCAGGGAGCATGGAGCGGGAAACACAGAGACAGAGAGATGGGGGAGAGAGTCAGAGAGAGAGAGAGACAGAGAGGGGGTGGAGAGAGAGACAGAGAGAGGGGAGGAGAGAGAAGCAGATAGAGGAGAGAGAAACAGAGACGGGGAGAGAGAGACAGAGAGAGGGAGGAGAGTGACAGATGAGAGAGACAGAGAGGATGAGCGGGAGACAGGGGGAAAGAGAGACAGAGAGACATATACAGAGAGAGCACGGGAAGAGCGCAGGGAGAGAGATTAAGATCTCTCCTGACAGACAGACATCTATCTGGAATACTCTGCATCGCTCCATCAAGTGTGCAGGCAGAGATTGACTACATATGCAAGCAATAACAAATCCATGTATGTCCTAAATCAGTGTTCAATATAGCGACGAGAAAATTAGTCTATAAACTAGTCTTCTTATTTAAAGCTTCTTACAAAAATGCACATTTGTTGTTTTTTTTTAATTCATTCATGGGATGTGGGCGTCGCTGGCCAGGCCAGCATTTATTGCCCATCCCTAATTGCCCTTGAGAAGGTGGTGATGAACTGCCTTCTTGAACCACTGCAGTCCATGTGGGGTAGGTACAACCACAGTGCTGTTAGGAGGGGAGTTCCAGGATTTTGACCCAGCGACACTGAAGGAACAACGATATAGTTCCAAGTCAGGATGGTGTGTGACTTGGACGGGAACTTGCAGGTGGTGGTGTTGTTCCCATGCATTTGCTGCCCTTGTCCTTCTCGTTGGTAAAGGTCGCAGGTTTGGAAGGTGCTGTTTAAGGAGCCTTGGTGCATTGCTGCAGTGCATCTTGTAGATGGTACACATTGCTGCAACTGTGCGTTGGTGGTGGAGGGAGTGAATGTTTGTAGATGAGGTGTCAATCAAGCAGGCTGCTTTGTCCTGGATGGTGTCGAGCTTCTTGAGTGTTGTTGGAGCCGCACTCATCCAGGAAAGTGGAGAGTATTCCATCACACTCCTGACTTGTGCCTTGTAGATGATGAACAAGCTTTGGGGAGTCAAGAGGTGAGCTACTCGCCACAGGATTCCCAGCCTCTGACCTGCTCTTGTAGCCACGGTATTTATATGGCTACTCCAGTTCAGTTTCTGGTCAATGGTAACCCATAGAATGTTGATAGTGGGGGATTCAGCGATGGTAATGCCATTGAATGTCAAGGGGAGATGGTTAGAGTCTCTCTTGTTGGAGATGGTCATTGCCTGGCACTGGTGTGGCGCGAATGTTACTTACCACTTATCAGCCCAAGCCTGTATATTGTCCAGGTCTTGCTGCATTTCTACACGGACTGCTTCAGTATCTGAGGAGTCACAAATGGTGTTGAACATTGTGCAATCTTCAGCGAACATCCCCACTTCTGACCTTATGATTGAAAGAACTTCATAGATGAAGCAGCTGAAGATGGTTGGGCCTAGGACACTACCCTCAGGAACTCCTGCAGTGATGTCCTGGAGCTCAGATGATTGACCTCCAACAACCACAGCCATCTTCCTTCGCGCTAGGTATGACTCCAACCAGTGGAGCGTTTTCCCCTTGATTCCCATTGATCTTAGTTTTGCTAGGGCTCCTTGATGCCATATTCGGTCAAGTGCTGCCTTGATGTCAAGGGCAGTCACTCTCACCTCACCTCTTGAGTTCAGCTCTTTTGTTCATGTTTGAATAAAGGCTGTAATGAGGTCAGGAGCTAAGATAAATTTTTAGTGCCTTTATCTTTCTGAAATTTGCTCACCAGCCCCCAATGTCGTGCAAAAATTGTAACGTGGCCCCGCACGTAAAAAGGTTGGACACTCTTGGGTTACAGTAAACGGGTTCTTAAAATCTATGACAATTTGCTGTGATGACAAGCCTTTTTCTTGCCATTGTTTCTCGGCTGATAGTTGTACTATTGTCTGTTTCTCAACAACTTTATTCATTCATGATGTAAAACACATATTTGACCCACGAGTAAGATCCAAACACTTACAACTATACTTTGTGCTGGGTTGGATTCGGGGAGGTCATTAACCTCACTGTCCTATTCCTGCAATGCAATGTCAGTAGCAATGTGTTCAGCTTCAAATCTGAGAAAAATGCACTCGAGGGGGAATTTTGATCATATCAACAGCCCATCAGAGACAGAGGGACATCAAATTCCATTCCTCAGTTTTACTCCAAGTATTTGATTAATGATTCCTGGTGATTTTATCTCAAGCCCTCCGTGGAAAGAAAGAATCTGAAATATCCCGAAAGAATCCAGAATACTAAAACATTTGTTTAATAGCTTTGCCATGTTCTTAGTAACTGGTTTGGCTCAATGTTATGAAGCCTTTGATCTATTCCAATGCCAGTTATAACCCAATAGCTAACAATGCTCTTGAGAAGTAAAAAGAGAGGAAAAATTACTCCAAAGGAAAGCAAGGTCGATTAGAATCTGCAAGAATAAACAGCACCCCAGGGTTTCAGCTGGAGCTGCTTCATCAGTTCCTTGTGGGCAGGGTTCTTATAGAGTCATAGAGAGATACAGCACTGAAACAGGCCCTTCAGCCCACTGAGACAGTGCGAACCATCAACCACCCATTTATACTAATCTTACATTCATCCCATATTCCCTCTACATCTCCACAATTCTCCTACCACCTACATATACTAGGAGCAATTTGCAATGGCCAATTTACCTGTCAACCTGCAAGTCTTTGGCAGTGGGAGGAAACCAGAGCACCCGGCAGAAACCCACACAGTCACAGGGAGAACTTGCAACCTCCACACAGGCGGTACCCAGAACTGAACCTGGGTTGCTAGAGCTGTGAGGCTGCAGTGCTAGCCGCTGCACCACTGGCCGCCCCTTTTATTAATCTGTGTATTCTCATAGATGCTACGAGACCTGCTGTGACCTTCCAGTGTTTACTGTTTTTCTGTATCAAAACTCCTCAGTTAACACAACAGATAGAGAAGTCACCCTGTTTATATTGCAGTTACCTGCCAATGTGGAGAGTTTGTAAACCAAAGATGGCCCACTCTCTCTGAAATCCATGTGGTGTAGTCCAAGACTATGTACATACAGTATATGAACTATGGAAGAGTATACTGACCATGTGATGAAGTTAAACACTGGCAGAAAACTTATTGTGAATGAGATTAATGACTGTACATCTTAACCCAAGATGGTTCTGAAAGATTTCTAAGAGGCACAGACCACTAGGACATAGTTTGGGGTGGGGGGGGGGGGGAGGCGGGGGAGATGTTGCGAAGGGGGTTAGGGAGCAGGGTGTATGGAGGGGGTTGCGAGGGTGGGGGTGCATGAGAGGGCATGCTGTCATGTGACACACAGGCTGTATGCCTTTCCTGAGCTCAAATACAGGTGTTGTTCAATACGATCCAATCGTGTTGGAGCTGGTGATGTTCGGGTTTGGGGACTGAATCTTTGCCACGGAAGCTGGAAACAGGAGCCGCGTTTGTTTTCAGCTCAGAAATCTGCCTCTGGAGTGAACTGATTAATGTTAAGATTTTCACATGGGTGAGCTCTTCACTGGCATGGAGCTGGGTTTCCTGTCTAATTAAAGGCAGCGGGCTTTAATTACTCCAGAGTAATTACTCACTGGCCAATCAGAAACCTTCCAGTCTCAAAGAAGCACACACTGCAGTACAAGATAAGCAACTGAGAGGGCACCTCAACAAGAAGGTGCCCGCTGAGACACTTTTTGAAAACTTCAATAAAAAAATCAGAAAAAGCAGCCAGGTCAACAGCCTAGATGGCGGAGGCTGGGGGGGTGGTGGTTAGGTGAGTGGGAGGCATCCCTCTACAGGGTGATCTTTGGCAGTACCCCCACCCAAGCATTGCAAGGAGGCCGTGTAGGCCTGCCAGGAGCGCTGGCACCCTGGTCTGCTGCTGCTGGGTGCCCACCTCCAGGGAGTTGATCTGCCCCCTGTCATGTTGGGAAACTGGAGGCCAACAGGAAAATCCCAGTCGGCCTCCTAAATTTATCTATAACGAGGCTCTTAATGAGCCGAATTTCCTACCCAGCTCATGTGGGCGAGCAGCATTTCTAGGCATGAGCTCATCTCCCCCATCATGTCCAGTGCCAGGAATATCCTGTCATCCTACAACTGACATGCCAGCCGCCACTGGTATTTCAGGACACACCCACCTCCATTACTGCCTTCGAGGGCTCCAAAAATTCAGCCTTGGGAGTTTAAATCCCTAATGGGGAATGAAAGGTTGCTCAGCAACAATCTGTTCTGAAGAGGCCTGTGTGAGTCTACGGTACCTAACTGTATCATCAACATACAAACATACAAATTAGGAGCAGGAATAGGCCACTCGGCCCTTCGAGCCTGTTCCACCATTCATGGCTGAACTGATTACTCACATTTCCACCTACCCCCGATAACCTTCCACCCCCTTGCTTATCAGGAATCTATCTACCTCTGCCTTTAAAATATTCAATGACTCTGCTTCCACCATCTTTTGAGGAAGAGAATTCCAAAGACTCATGACCTTCTGAGAGAAAACATTTTTCCTCATCTCTATCTTAAATGGGTAACCCCTTATTTTTAAACAGTGACCCCTAGTTCTAGATTCTCCCACAAAGGGATACATCCTTTCCACATCCACCCTGTCAAGACCCCTCAGGATCTTATATGTTTCAGTCAAGTCACCTCTTGCTCTTCTCAATTCCAGCAGATACATGCCTAGCCTGTCCAATCTTTCCTTGTAAGACCCATTCTAGGTATTAGTCTAGTAAACCTTCTCTGTACTGCCTCCAATGCATTTACATCATTCCTTAAATAAGGAGACCAGTACTGTACACATTACTCCAGATATGATCTCACCAATGGCCTGTATAGCTGAAGCATAACCTTCCTACTTTTATATTCCATTCCCCTCGTGATACACGATAACATTCTATTAGCTTTCCTAATTACGTGCTGTACCTGCATACTAACCTTTTGCGATTCATGCACTAGGACATCCAGCTCCCTCTGCTTCTCAGAGCTCTACAATCTCTCACCATTTAGATAATATGTTTTTTTATTCTTCCTGCCAAAGTGGACAATTTCACACTTTCCCACATTATACTTCATTTGCCAGGTCTTTGCCCACTCACTTAAGCTATCTATATCCCTTTGTAGCCCTCTTATGTCCTCTTCACAAGCTAGTTTCCTACCTATCTTTGTGTCATCAGCAAATTTAGCAACAATACCTTCGGCTCCTTCATCCAAGCCATTTATATAAATTGTTAAAAGTTGAGGCCCCAGACCAGATCCCTGTGACACAGCACTTGTTACATCTTGCCAACCAGAAAATGACCCATTTATGCCTACTCTCTGTTTCCTGTTAGCTGGCCAATCTTCTATCCATGCCAATATGTTATCCCTACACCATGAGGTTTTATTTTCTGCAATAACCTTTGATGTGGCACCCTTATCAAATACCTTCTGGAAATCTAAGTACAATACATCCACCGGTTCCCCTTTATTCACAGCACATGTTAGTCCCTCAAAGAACTCCAATAAATTGGTTAAATATGATTTCCCTTTCACAAAACCATGTTGACTCTGACTGATTACCTTGAATTTTTCTAAATGCCCTGCCATAACGTCTTTAATAATAGCTTCTAACATTTTCCCTAAGATAGTTCTTAAGCTAACTGGCCTGGAGTTTCCTGTTTTCTGTCTCCCTCCCTTTTTAAATAAAGGAATTACATTCGCTATTTTGCAATCTAACGGAAACTTCCCCGAATCTAGGGAATTTTGGAAAATTAAAACTAACGCATCAACTATCTCACTCGTCACTTCTTTTAAGACCCTTGGATGAAGTCCATCAGGACCCGGGGACTTGTCAGCCTGCAGCTCCAACGATTTGTTCAGTACCACTTCCCTGGTGATTGTAATTTTCTTGAGTTCCTCCCTCCCTTCCATTTCCTGGCTTATAGCTAATACTGGGATATTACTTGTATCCTCAATAGTGAAGACCAGTGCAAAATATCTGTTCAATTCATTTGCCTTCTCCTTATTATCCATTATTAATTCCCCAGCTTCACTTTCTATAGGAACAATGCTCACTTTGTTAAATCTTTTCTTTTTTTAAATATCTATGGAAACTCTTACTGTCTTTGTATTTCTAGTTAGCTTTCTCTGTACTCTAATTTTACCTTCCTTATCAATCTTTTAGTCATTCTTTGCTGTCTTTTATATTCTGTCCAATCTTCTGACCTGCCTCCCATTTTTGCACAATTATAGGCTTTTTCTTTATGTTAGATACTATCTTTAACTGTTTTAGTTAACCACGGATGGCGGATCCCACCCTTGGAATTTTTCTTTCTCGGTGAAATGTATCTATTCTGTGTATTCTGAAATATCGCACTGCATCTCTATTGATCTATCCCTTAGCCTGATTTGCCAGTTCACTTTAGCTCGCTCTGCTTTCATGCCCTCATAATTGCACTTATTTAAGTTTTTTTTTATTCATTCATGGGATGTGGGCATCGCTGGCCAGGCCAGCATTTGTTGCCCATCCCTAATTGCCCTTGAGAAGGTGGTGGTGAGCTGCCTTCTTGAACCGCTGCATTCCATGTGGGGTAGGTACACCCACAGCGCTGTTAGGAAGGGAGTTCCAGGATTTTGACCCAGCGACAGTAAAGGAACGGCGATATAGTTCCAAGTCAGGATGGCGTGTGACTTGGAGGGGAACTTGCAGGTGGTGGTGTTCCCATGCATCTGCTGCTCTTGTCCTTCTAGTTGGTAGAGGTCGCAGGTTTGGAAGGTGCTGTCTCAGGAGCCTTGGTGCATTGCTGCAGTACATCTTGTAGATGGTACACACTGCTGCCACTGTGCGTCGGTGGTGGAGGGAGTGAATGTTTGTAGATGGGGTGCCAATCAAGCGGGTTGCTTTGTCCTGTTTAAAATACTAGTCTTGAACTCACTCTTCTCTCCCTCAAACTGAATGTAAAATTCAATCATATTATGATTGCTGCTACATAGGGGTGCCTTAACTATGAGGTCATTAATTAATCCTATCTCATTGCACAATACCAGGTCTAGTATAGCCTGCTCTCTTGTTGGCTCCAGAACATATTGTTCCAAGAAATTATCCCGAAAAAATTCTATGTACTCCTCATCTAGGCAACCTCTTCCCATCTGATTTTTTCCAATATATATGTAGGTTAAAATCCCCCATAATTATCGCTGTACCTTTCTGACAAGCTGTCATTATTTCTTCCTTTATACCCCATCTTACAGTGTGGTTAATGTTAAATGGCCTGTACACCACTCCCACAAGTGACTTCTTGCCTTTATCATTTCTCATCTTTACCCAAATTGCTTTTACATCCTAGTCTCCTGAACTTAGGTCATCCCTCTCTATTGCTCTAATACCATCATTAATTCACAGAGCTACCCCTCCACCTTTTCCTAGCTTCCTGTCCTTCCTAAATGCCATGTACCCTTCAATATTCAGGTCCCAATCTGTCATCCTGCAGCCATGTCTCTGTAATGACTATCAGATCGTACTTATTTATTTCTATTTGCGCACTCAGTTCATCTGTTTTGTTTTGAATGCGACATGCATTCAGATTCACAGCCTTTAGTTTTGTACTTCTATTATTTTTGTAACCTCTAGCCTTATCTGCTGATTTACTCTTATATTTATATGCTCTGTCCCATCCTGTCACAGTCTGTTTATCATTTCCCATATTAATACCTTTCTCTCTTGCCTTCTCTCTACTCCTTGATTTACCCTTTCTTACCAAATTTGATCCCTTGCTCCCATTATTCAGTATAAAACCCTCTCTACTTCTCTAGTTTTGTGACTCGTTAGAACACCGGCCCCAGCACGGTTCAGGTGTAGACCATCCCAACGGTACAGCCGGCACTTTCCCCAGTATTGATGCCAGTGCGCCACGAACCAGAACCCACTTCTACCATACCAGTCTTTGAGCCAGGCATTAAATTCTCTAATATAAAATAAAAACAAGAAATGCTGGAAATACTCAGCAGGTCTGGCAGCATCTGTGGAAAGAGAAGCAGAGCTAACTTTTCGAGTCAGTGACCCTTCTTCGGAATTTCTCTAATCTTATTTGCCCTATGCCAATTTGCACGTGGCCCAGGTAATAATCCAGAGATTATTACCTGTGAGGTTCTGCTTCTTATTTTGGTGCCTAGTTCCTCATATACAGAACCTCTTTCCTTGTCTTGCCTATGTCGTTGGTACGTTCCTTCTCCATGGAGATTCCTCCCACTCTGCTTACGCAAAGGCAAATGATCATAAGTATCTCCGTCTCATTCATCTTCCTATATCTTTCACCCACATCATTCCCTGATAAATTTATTAGCAAATTCACTACCCACTGTAACAGTGAAAAGAGGCAGTGTTCAATGGTTGATTTGAGCTATACAGTCTCAGCCTGTAGGGGCACCATTATTGGCATTGATGTCTCCAACCCAGAGAGGGCAAAGGTCAGCCAGCCTTTCCAGTATCCATTGCTGCAAAGTGGCTGCTACTGGAAAGAGTGTGGCTGCAAAATTCTGTTGTGTTATGCCCATACTTTCAGTGCTAAAGCACCATTTTGAGCCTAAATTGCCAACCAGGCCATGCAAGCAGACTCCTGATTGCGCTCATGATACCTGTATTCGACGGCACTGTGCCACCAGCAGTTGAGCCACCACGAGATACCAGATGGTGGCTACTGGGCAACAAGGGCTATGCACTGACCCCCTGGTTCATGACTCTGGTGTGCAACCCACGCACACGTATGAAGCTTGATTATAACAAGATCCATGTGGCCACACAAAATGTCATCGAGTGGACCCTTGGGGTGTTTAAGCAACCTGGACCCCTCTGAAAGAGTCCTGTTGTCCTCTCTAGAGTGCGGGTCACTATTCGTCGTGGTCTGCTGCATCCCGCACAACCACACCACAATGAGGGAATAGCCCTTGCCACGAGCTATATGGAGGGCATCTGAGGAGGAGGGGGAGGAGGAGAAAGGGGAGGAGGAAGGGAGATGTCAACCAATACATTCACTTTCTAGCCAGACTGTCTGTGATTGGCTCATCTGACTGCAGTACCAGTGAACACAACCCCAGTTCCCCATTCACCAACATTCCTATATCTTGCCTTCCCTCTGTTGCTGACCAACACAGATTCCCTTTGGCCACAATGCTGAAATAAAAATAATGAACATTCCAAACCAACTTCATAAATCAAACCAGCTTGGACAGCTGCTGATATTCGGTGGTGAAGACTGCATATGGCCTTGCAGAATGTCCTCTAGCAGTTCTGGCCCGAGATGGTCTGGCTTCAGACCATATCACCTCTCCATGGGTGGCAGCAGTTTAGGTTGCGCAGCTGGCAGGCAACGACAAGGGCACTGACAGAGTGGCAGTGGTGGGAGGATGAATGACGTCAGCCTGAAATAGGACAGCAGGGCCGTGCTTCCTGAAACCACTGCCTCTCCTCCAGCGCGGTGCCTCAGCAATCCCAGCAATGTGACGGAGAACAGATTGTTGGACAGCTGAGAGATCCTGAAAGCCCCTTTGCACACGGGCATCTGTAGCCATGAGGAGGAGAAACCTGACCTTGCATGACTTCAGTCTGAGCTTCCACTGCAGCACTCAGACGTTGGGTGGCCTCTGCTTATCCTGCAAAGGAAGCTGAGATAGTGGACATCAGACGCTGCATCATGTTGGGTCCATAAGTGACATAAAGGAGTTGGCCACCATTTCCACACTGGAAAGGATAATAACCAGACTCTGAGCATTACTATGTACAGGGATGGTCCTGGGCTCCTTCATGCTCCTTGACAGTGGCCCCAGGCTTTCTAGCAGACCTGACAATGCATCAAGCATTTCTGTGTGCATACCCATCAGCCTTATACTATACATCACCTCGTCAAAGTCCTCATCTGAGTCCTCTACAGTAGAACCTGTGTGCGAGCTTGTCTGGCGAATTGGCACGTGTGTTACCCATTACTCCTTCCCTGGCTGCAGGCCCCTTGTACCCACTGTTTCACCACATGCAGATCTCCCTCTAAGCTACTCTCTAAAGTATGTGCAGTGCCAGTATCTGTGCCGGTGGCTTTGAGTGTGAAATTGAATAACAATATTTCATCCTCATCAGCCACTTCCTCCTCTTCCACTTCTTGTTTCTAAATCCCTGCCCGGTCAGGATGTAGATCTTGGGTATCTGAAAGGAGAAAGGCACAAGGGTAGGGCTGTGGGGAGGGGAGGTCAGTGTCAGGCAAGCTCTGATCAGCAGCTTGTAAATCAGAAGAGATTGTGGGATGAGAGGAAATTGGTTTGTGAGAAGGAGTATTTGGAATAAGCATACCAGCATCGTCAATGGTTTCAGTCCTGCCACTGGCCACGCCCTCAATCATGGCCCTTCCAATGATGGCGAGCACCGTCTCCTCCATCGGGGTGAGGACATGTAGCTGTGCCTGTCTCCCAGTGGTTAGCTGCTTCTGCCTGCACTTGTGCCCCACCTTGTGTTGCAAGAGAGAGGGAAGTGTGTGAGTGAGTGTGATGCAATGTGCTTGGGTAATATGCATGTCACCGTTGAATAGCTGGCAGTGGGTGCAAGCTGGAAGATATGAGTGTGAAGCTGAGAATGTGTGAGGGTAAAGTGATTGTGAAGTATGAGCCGCAGTTGATAAAGATTGTTTGGAGGTGAATGAAGGAGATTGGTGATGTGAGCAGTGTGTGAGACTCGTGGTTCAATTGGTGGGATATGATATTTGAAGATGCATTCACTGACCTTGACCACCCATGTGAGATCATTGAACTTCTTGCGGCACTGCATCCAGGTCCCCATGGCTAGATTGCTGTCAGTGATCATGATGGTTATCTGCGCCCACTGCCTTCACTGTGTCTGTCTGGAGGGCCTCCTGGTATCCTCTGGAGAGAAAATATATCACCTCCCATCCACCTCCTGCACCAAGGCCTCCAATGCTGTGTCAGCGAAATTTGGAACCTATAAGCAGCAGGAGGAAAGTGGAACTGAAGCACAAGATCAGCCATGATCGTACTGAATGACGGAGCCAGCTCGATGGGCCATATGGTCTACATCTGCTCCTATTTCCTGTGTTCTTGTGTTGTGTCCTTGTGTCTGTCCATATGGCAAGTAAAACACTCAGGGACCAACTCATCATTAAACAAAAAACGATTGTGGTCAGTTAGGAGGTGAACAGTTGGAAACACCCATACCTATTACCAGCTGTCCGTAACATACAGCAGAGTAATTCTGCAACCTGCCCTGAAGCATCATTTTCCTTCTGCAATTCAAAAGCATTGATAAACTGAACCTTTCATCGAAAAGTCAGATAGACGGATAACAGAAAACATGCAAGGAAAGAGACTGAAATTTCAACAAGGACTAGATTTTGTGTTGGTAATAATGATATAACTGTCACCGTTTGCCAGCATAACTCTGCTGAGATTGACAACAAGCTCAGGAGTCATATGCACAGAATAACATGGAAATCCAGACATTGCTGTCACTGTGTCTAATTTTCTCCAGATGGGACGTTGTATGGTAACCGTACCCGAGCCCTGGAAGAATGTAACCAATGGGAAATCATATGAATTAACGAGAAATTCCACTCTAGTACTGATCGCCTCACTGCAAAAGCTTTTCCAAAAATCACACCTTATTGGATGAGGTGTAACTGGCTATTTAATGGTGTATCAAATTCATATAGAATGCAAAACACCCTGATTGGCCCTGAGAGCTAATTTGAATTTGTGGAACGTCAAATTGCTGCATAGTGATAGTATTTCTTCACTTCATAAGTAAAATAATTATTTCTCTTCTTTTTTAACTTTTAACTTTATTTTGGCTACTTCTTAATGCATTCATAACCATTTATTTTCCTATTTGAAAATTTAAATTAAAAATATTTTCAACTTCTTGGTTTGCTCTGTGTGAATACTTCAGTGTGATTGGCTGCTTACCTTCTTGCTGCCATCACTGCTGTGACTCGATGACAGATATAAACTGCCGTCAAGAAAGGGCAAACCACACCACAGAGATCGGTAGATCATAGTAGGCAGCTTTCTTCGAGGAAACGGCATCTGCTATATAATGTAAATAGGGTTGTTACTGGGCAGAATATGTAAATAGTCTGTGAGCAATATCATAGGAAGTGATGTAATAGAATCTATATAGAACCTCCTGTTCTTTTTTATTCATTCATGCGATATGGGCGTCACTGGCTAGGCCAGCTTTTATTGCCCATCCCTAATTGCACTTGAGAAGGTGGTAGTGAGCTGCCTTCTTGAACTGTTGCAGTCCATGTGGGGTTGGTACACCCACAGTGCTGTTAGGAAGGGAATTCCAGGGTTTTGAACCAATGACAGTGAAGGAACAGCGATATAGTTCCAAGTCAGGAGGGTGTGACTTGGAGGGAAGGTGGTGTTCCCATGCATCTGATGCCCTTGTCCTTCTAGGTGGTAGAGTTCGTAGATTTGGAAGGTGCTGTCTCAGGAGCCTTGGTGCATTGCTGCACTGCATCTTGTAAATGGTACACATTGCAGTCAGTGTGCGTTGATGGTGGAGGGAGTGAACATTTGTGGATGGGGTGCCAATCAAGTGGGCTGCTTTGTCCTGGATGATGTCAAGCTTCTTGAGTTTTAATAGAGCTGCACCCATCCACGCAAGTGGAGAATATTCCATCAGACTGCTGACTTGTGCCTTGTAGATGAAATATCTGCATTAGGAGTCAGAAGGTGAATTACTCGCTGCAGGATTCCGAGCCTCTGAACTGCTCTTGTAGCTATTGTATTTATATGACTACTCCAATACAGTTTCTGGTCAATGGTAACCCCAGGATTTTGATAGTGGGGGAATTCAGTGATGGTAATGCCATTGAATGTCAAACAGAGATGGTTGGATTCTCTCTTGTTTGAGATAGTCATTACCTGGCTCTTGTGTGGCACGAATGTTGCTTGCCACTGATCAGCCCATGCCTGAATGTTGTCCAGGTCTTGCTGCATTTCTGCATAGACTGTTTCAGTATCTGAGGAGTTGTGAATGGTGCTGAACATTGTCCTATCATCAGCAAACATCCCCACTTTTGACCTTATGATTGAAAGAAGATCATTGATGAAGCATCTGAAGGTGGTTGGGCCTAGGACACTACCCTGAGAAACCCCTGCAGTGATGTCTCAGAGTTAAGATCATTCACCCCCAACAACCACAGCCATCTTCCTTTGCGCTAGGTATGTCTCCAACCAGCAGAGAGTTTCCCCCCTGATTACCATTGACTCCAGTTTTGCTAGGGCTCCTTGATGCCATTCTCGGTCAAATGCTGCCTTGATGTCAAGGGCAGTCACTCTCACCTCACCTCTTGAGTGCAGTTCTTTTGTCCATGTTTGAATCAAGGCTGTAATGAGGTCAGGAGCTGAGTGGCCCCAGCAGAACCCAAACTGAGCGTCACGAAGCAGGTATTGCTAAGCAAGTGCCACTTGATAGTACTGTCGATAATACCTTCCATCATTTTATTGATGATTGAGAGTAGAATGACGAGGCGGTAATAGGCCAGGTTGGACTTGTCCTGCTTTTTGTGGACAGGACATGCCTGGGCAATTTTCCACATTGCCGGATAGATGCCAGTGTTGTAGCTGTACTGGAACAGCTTGGATCGGGGTGCAGCAAGTTCTGGAGCACAGGTTTTCAGTACTATTGCTGGAATGTTGTCAGGGCCCATAGTCTTTACAGTATCCAGTGCCTTCAGTTGTTTCTTGATATCACATGGAGTGAATCAATTTGGTTGAAGACAGGCATCTGTGATGCTGGCGACTTCAGGAGGAGGCAGAGGTGGATCATCAACTCGGCATTTCTGGCTTAAAATTGTTGAAAATTTTTCAGCCTTATCTTTAGCACTGATGTGATGGGCTCCCCCATCATTGAGGATGGGGATATATGTGGAGCCACCTCCTCCAGTAATTTGTTTTAGTCCACCACCATTCTCAACTTGATGTGGCAGGACTGCTGAGCTCAGATCTGATCCATTGGTTATGGAATCACTTAGCTCTGTCTATCGCATGCTGTTTACGCTGTTTGGCGTGCAAGTAGTCCTGGGTTGGAGTTTCACCAAGTTGACACCTCATTTTGAGATATGCCTGGTGCTGCTCCTGGCAAGCCCTCCTGCACTCTTCATTGAACCAGGGTTGATCCCCCGACTTGATGGTAATGGTAGTGTGGGGGATATGCCGTACCGTGAGATTGTTGATTGTGGTTGAGTGCAATTCTGCTGCTGCTGATGGCCCACAGTGCCTCATGGATGAACATAAGAAATAGGAACAAGTAAGCCATTTGGCCCCTCAAGCCTGCCCCGCCATTCAATAAGATCATGGCTGATCTGCCCCAGACCTCGACTCCTCTTTTGTGCCAGCTCCTCATAGCCCTCAACTCCCCGATATTTCAAAAATCTATCTATCTCCTTTTTAAATACTTTCAGTGATCTAGCTTCCACAACTCTCTGGGGTAGAGAATTCCAGACATTCACTACCCTCTGAGAGAAGAAATTGCTTTGTATCTCAGTTTTAAATGAGTGTCCTCTTATTCTGTAACAATGTCCTGTAGTTCAAGATTCCCCCACTAGTGGAAACATCTTCTCAACATCTACTCTGTCAAGCCCCCTCAGAATCTTGAACGTTTCAATGAGATCACCCCTCATTTTATCTAAACTCTAATGAATAAGGGCCTGACCTGTTCTTGATAAGTCAACCCCTTCATCCCAGGAATCAATCTTGTGAATCTCTTTTGAACTGCCTCCAAAGCCAGCATATCCTCTCTTAAATACAGGGACCAAAACTGTACACATTATGCACAAGGTACGGCCTCATCAACACCCTGTACAGTTGTAACAAGACCTCCCTATTTTTAAACTCCAACCCTCAAGCAATAAAGGCCAAAATTCCATTTGCCTTCTTAATTACTTGCTGCACCTGCATGCTAACTTTTTGTGTTTCATGCACAAGAACACCCAGATCCCTCTGTGCTGCACTTTTTTGGAGTCTCTCTCCATTTAAATAATAGTCTGCCTTTTGATTCTTCCTCCCAAAGTGCATGACCTCACACTTTCCTACATTAAACTCCATCTGCCAAGTTTTTGCCCACTTACTCAAGCTATCTATATCCTCTTGCAGATTCCTTATCTCTTCATCACAACTTCCCCTCCCACCTATTTTTGTGTCATCAGCAAATTTGGATATATTACACTCTGTCCCCTCCTCCAAGTCATTAATATAGAGAGTAAATAATTGAGGCCCTAGGACCGATCCTTGTGGCACTCCACTAGTTACGTCTTACCTGAAAAAGACCCATTAATCCTGACGCTGTCTTCTGTGAGTTAACCAATCCTCAATCCATGCTAATACATTACCCCAATACCGTGAGCTCTTATCTTGTGCAATAATCTTTTATGTGGCACCTTGTCGAATGCCTTTTGGAAATCTAAATACACTACATCTACCAGTTCCCCTTTATCAACTCTGCTTGTTATATCCTCAAAGAACTGTACCAAATTTGTCAAACATGATTTCCCTTTCACAAAACCATGTTGACTCTGTTTGATTGCATTAAGCTTTTCTAAATGTCCTGCTATTTCTTCCTTAATAATGGACTCGAGCATTTTCCCAACGACCGATGTTAGGCTGACTGGCCTATCCTTTCTGACTTTTTGTCTCCCTCCCTCTTGAACAGGGGCGTCACATTAGTGGTTTTCCAATCCGCTGGGACCCTCCCAGAATCCAGTGAGTTCTGGAATATTTTGACCAATGCCTCCACTATTTCTGCAGCCACTTCCTTTAAAACCCTTGGATTTTGGCCATCAGGTCCTGGTGACTTGTCTGCCTTTAGTCCCATTAATTTGACAAATACTTTATCCCTCGTGATAGAGACAGTTGCAAGATCTTTCCTCCCAATAGCTCCTTGCATATCTGATATCTGTGGGATGTTTATAGTGTCCTCCACCGTGAAGACCGATGCAGAATATTAGTTTAAGTAATCTGCCATTTCCCTGTTCCCCGTTATCAATTCTCCAGTCGCATATCCTCTAAGGGTCCCACGCTCACTTTAGCTAGTCTCTTTTTATATACCTGTAGAATCTCTTGCTGTTTGTTTTTCTATTTCTTGCCAATTTGCTTTCATAATCAATTTTCTCCCTCTTTATTAGTTTTTTAATCATCCACTGCTGGTTCCTAAAAAAATTCCCAAACCTCTGGCCTACCACTAGTTTTCGCCGCTGTGTATGCCTTAGTTTTTGTTTGGATACTCTGCTTGACTGCCTTTGATCACCATGGGTGGTTCATCCTTCACATCGAGTCCTTCTTTTTGACCAGGCTAAATGCCCAGTTTTGTGTTGCTCGATTTATTCAAAATCTATCCCATTTAGCACGGTGGTAGGGTGTAAGTGGAAACTATGGATGCAAAAAATTGATAACACCAAACAAATTAAAATAATAATAAAAAAGGGACAATTATGCTCTGAAATTATTGAACTCAATGTTCAATCCGTAAGGTTGCAGAGTGCCTAATGGGAAAATGAGGTGCTGTTCCTTGAGCTTGTATTGATGTTCACTGAAACACTGGAGCACGCCAAGGACAGAAATGTGGGCATGAGAGCAGAGACGTGTGCTGAAATGACAAGCAACTGGAAGCTTGGGGTTATGCTTTTGGACTGAGCGGAGGTGTTCGGCAAAGCAGTCACCCAATCTGCGTTTGGTCTCCCCATTGTAGAGGAGAACCCTGTTGCAGTTCTGGGAGGGAGGGGTGGGCTGAGGGCAGAAGTGCAGGAAATGAGTTGGACACGGTTGAGGGCCCTGTCAACAATAACGGGAGGAGTCCTTGGCTGAGGGAAAAGGAAGACATATCAGAAGCGCTGTTGTGGGATGTTGCATCATCAGAACAGATGCATCAGAGATGGAGAAATGGGAGAATAGAATGGAGTCCATAGAGGAAACAGGGTGTGAGGAAATGTATTTGAGGTAACTGTGGGATGTGGTGGACTTATAATGAATATCAGAGAACAGTCTATCACAGAGACCGAGACAGAGAAGTCGAGGAAGGGAAGGGAAATGTCAGAGATGGATCATGTAAAACTGAGAGAAGGGTGGAAATTGGAAGCAAAGTTGATGAGGTTTTCCAGTTCCGGGCGAGTGCAGGAAATGGCACCGATACAGTCATCAATGTAACGGAAATAGAGTTGGGATAGGGGGCCTGAGTAGGACTGGAACAAGGATTGTTCGACATACCCCACAAAAGGACAGGACTAATTGGATCCTTGCGGGTACCCATAGCAACAACTTTTATTTGAAGGAAGTGAGTTGAAGGAGAAGTTGTTCAATGTGAGAACAAGTTCAGCCAGGTGGAGGAGGGTCATGATGGATGGGGACTGGTTGGGGCCTCTGTTCAAGGAAGAATCGGGCAGCCCTGAGACCATTCTGGTGGGGGATGGAGGTGTAGAGAGATTGGACGTCCATAGTGAAGAGGAGGCGGTTGAGGCCAGGAAACTGGAAATTGCCAAAATGATGCAGGGTGTCAGAAGAGTCACGGATATAGGTGGGAAGAGACTGGACCAGGGAGAGAAAAGAGAGAGTTAAGATATGAAGAAATAAGTTCAGTGTGGCCAGGAACAGGCTGAAACGATGGGCCTTGCAGGACAGACCTGCTTGTGGATTTTAGGAAGGAGGTAGAAACAGGCTGTCTAGGGGTTATGGAACTTTGAGGTTGGAAGCTGTAGAGGGAAGATCTCCAGAGGAAATGAGGTCAGTGACAGTCCTGTGGACAGTCACTTGATGTTCAGTGGTGGGGTCATGGTCCAGGGGAAGGTAGGAAGAAGTGTCTGAGAGTTGGCACTCAGCCTCGGCAAGGTAGAGGTCAGTACGCCAGACAATAACAACACCACCCTTTTGTCAGCAGGTTTGATCACAATGTCAGGATTAGACCTGCGAGAACAGAATGCAGCAAGTTCAGAGGGAGACAGGTTAGAGTGAGTGAGGGGAGCGGAGAAATTGAGACTGCTGATGTCTCGCCGACAGTTCACAATGAAAAGATCAAGAGCGGGCAAGAGGCCAGTGGGACGGGTCCAGGTGGAGGGAGAATGCTGGAGGGTGAATGGGTCTGCTGTTCGGGGGGAGGACTCCTGGTCAAAAAAGTGAGCCCAGAGGCAAAGGCGATAAAGGAGAGCTCAACGTCATGCTGAGCGCAAAATTCATAGCGGGGGAGGGGGGGTGCCTGAGGGGCTAAAACTGACTACTTTCTTGAGTACAGATCATTCCGCGTCAGAAAGGGGTAGGTCAGATGGTATTGTGAATACATGGCAAGGGGTCAGATTATAAGGGATGGGGTCAGAGGGAAGTGAAGGGGAAGAAGCATCTGGAGGGGTGTTCGTCCCCATCAGCTGCTGGAACTTGTGTTCCTTAACAACCAAAAGGAAGAAAAAAGTTTTTTGTTGATGCGTCAGATAAGATGAAGGATAAAATGAAACTGAGGAGCAGAACAGCTTTGAGATAAGGTGAGGCGGTGCTTCTGGAGACAGAGTTTGAGTGTGTACGTGTGGTCGCGCGTGGCACTGAGTGTGGATCTCAGGATGCGATGGGAACAGCAGTCCGAGGAACATTGTATATCTCGGAGATCCCGTAATCCTCGTTGGATTCAAAACGCGAAGGATGGAATTTCAGTTGGCATCCATGTGGAATAATTCAGAGCTGCAGATAGTCGCTGAGAAAGGAGATGTAGCTGTGAAAACTAGTTTCTACAGATGCTGCCAGACCTGCTGAGAATTTCCAGCATCCGCAGTATTTTGCTTTTATTTTTATAATTTAGGGTGTTAGGTTGTAATGGATTGCTAGCAGATGGAATTCACCATTGCAAACATTCATCTGTAGCGTTTGCAGATGAGGTTGTTAAATGAAGCCAGTGGGCAGCCATTGTCAGAACAGTCTCCAATCAGACTGAGGAGTGGATCTTTTCATCCTCAGATGAATGGCAAAAATTGTGATGACTGGGAATTGAACCCAGGTCAACTGCTTGGAAGGCAGCCATGCTTACCACTGCACCACCATCACACAACTGACAGCAGCTGCTGCTCTATAGCAGAGTAATTCTGCAGTCACCCCTGAACCACTTTATTTCTGCAATTCAAAAGCATTGATGAAATGAAGCTTTCGCATAAAAGTCAGATTGTGAATTAATAGAAAACATGCAAGGTAAGAGTCTAAAATGTCAATAAAAGCCTGGATTTTGTGTTGGTAATGATGGTGTAACCCATGCCCTTTGCCAGGATGACTCCACCGAAATTGCCAACAAGCTCTGGGGATCGCCGATGCACAGAATATTTTGGAAATCCAGAAGTTGCTGTTAATAGTTTGCCAGATGGAGGTGCAGTTTGAGGGACACGTCTCCACTCCCCCAAGACTGCAATCTGTGGGAAATCATTGGCCGAGAGAGCTCATTTATATTTTTGGAATGTTAAATTCCTCCACAATTATACAAATTTTACACTTTATAAGTAAAATAATTATTTTTCCTCTTTTTTCATTGTTTGACTTTATTTTAGCTTCTCTCTGAATCAGATCATAACTTTTCCAATCTGAAAATTAAGATTAAGAATCATTTCAACTTCTTGGTTTTCTCTGTGTGAAATTTCAGTCTAATTGGCTGCTTGCCTTCTTGCTGACATCATTCCTGTGTCTTGCTGTCAGATATAATCTGCCATCAGCAAAGAGGAAGACATGACACAGAAATCGGTAGATCGTAATGTGCAACTTACCCTTTACCTTCTAAATATCTTTTCTTGAGAGTGAATGTGAAAGTGAATGCGTGTGTGAGTGGTGTTACGAGTATTTCATGGAATGAATATTGTTCAATTAGTAGTGAAACTTCTGTTTTGTACCTACAAGAAAACCTGTCACTGACATTTCAATCACAAACAAGAATCTTAAACTTAAACAACGCCAATTACGAAGGTGTGAGCGGAGAACTGGGAACGGCTAATTGGGTAAATTGACTGGAAGGCATAGCTGTAAATGAACAGTGGGAAACATTTAAAGAAACAATTCAAAGCAAAAACTAAAGTACATTCCATTCAAAAACAAAAACTCGTCAAGAAAGACCCATCTGTGACTCACCCAGGAAGTTAAGGAGTGTATTAGACTAATAGAAGAGGCTTAAAATGTTACAAAAATTAGTAGCAAGTCTGAGGATTGGGAGTGTTTTAGAAACCAAACACCAAAAAGTTGATAAAAAGGGGGAAAAAAAGAATGAGAGTAAACTAGCCAGCAATATAAAAACAGATTGGAAAAGCTTTTATAAGTACATAAAAAGAGATTAACTAAAGTAGACATTGGTCCCTTCGAGGCAGAGCCAGGAGAAATCATCATGGGGAATGAGGAAATGGCAGAGACAGTGAACAAATATTTTTTTGTCTTTCTTCACAGTAGAAGATAGAAGTTCCATACCAGAAATAGGCAGTAACCTAGGAGATAAAAAGAGTGAGGAAATTAAGGAAATTGATATCAGCCGATAAAAAGTATTGGAGAAACCTGAGGGACTAAAATCTGACAAGTCCCTGGGACCAGATGGCCTACATCCTAAGGTTCTAAATGAGATAGCTGCAGAGAAAGTGGATGCACTGGCTATGATTTTCCAGCATTCCTTAGATTCAGGAATGGTCCCGTCAGATTGGAAGTTGGCAAATGTTACACGGCTTTTCAAGAAAGGAGGTAGAAAGAAAACAGGAAACTACAGGCCAGTTAGTCTAACATCAGACATTGGGAAGATGCTGGAAATTCTTATTAAAGAAGTCTTAACATTGCACTTGGAAAAGCATACTTTTATTAAAGCAAGTCAGTCTGATTTTACTAAAGGGAGATCCTGTTTGACAAATGTATTAGAGTTTTTGAGGATGTAACTGGTTTGGTAGATAAAGGGGAACCAGTAGATGTAGTATACTTGGATTTTCAAGAGGCATTCGATAAGGTGCCACATAAAAGATTGGGTGGCACAGTGGTGCAGTGGTTAGCACCACAGCTCCAGCGACCTGGGTTCAATTCTGGGTACTGCCTGTGTGGAGTTTGCAAGTTCTCCCTGTGTCTGCGTGGGTTTCCTCCGGGTGCTCTGGTTTCCTCCCACATGCCAAAGACTTGCAGGTTGATAGGTAAATTGGCCATTAGCAATTGCCCCTAGTTTAGGTAGGTGGTAGGGAAATATAGGGACAGGTGGGGATGTGGTAGGAATATGGAATTAGTGTAGGATTAGTATAAATGGGTGGTTGATGGTCGGCACAGACTCGGTGGGCCGAAGGGCCTGTTTCAGTGCTGTATCTCTAAACTAAATTAATAGGCAAGATAAGGGCTCATGGTGTTGGGGTAATATATTAGCATGGATAGAGGATCGAATAACAGACAGGAAGCAGAGAGTGGGTATAAATGGGGCATTTTCAAGTTGGCAAGCAGTGAATAGTGGGTTGCTGTAAGGACCAGTGCTGGGGCCTCAGCCTTTTACATTCTATATTAATGACATGGATGAAGAGGTAGAGTGTAATGTATCCAAGTTTGCTGATGATACAAAGCTTGGTGGAAAGGTAATATGTGAGGAGGACATGGAGAGACACTGTAAAGAGATATAGATAGGTTAAGTGAGTGGGCAACATGATGACAAATGGAGTATAATGTAGGAAGTGTGAAGTTGTTCACTTTGCTCATAAAAATAGAAAAGCAGAATATTTACGAAAGATGTGAAACCGGTAAGTGTTGATGTTTATAGAGACTTGTGGGTGCTCGTACAAGGAATGCATAAAGTTAACATGCAGGTGCAGCAGGCTATTAGGAAGGTAAATGGCATGTTGGCCTTTATTGCAAGGGGATTGCAGTACAGGAATAAAGAAGTCTTACTAAAATTGTACAGGGCTATGCTGAGACCGCACCTGGAATATTGTGTACTGTTTTGGACTCCACATTTAAGAAAGAATATACTTGCTCTGGAGACGATGCAGCAAAGATTGACTAAATTGGCCCCTGGAATGAGGGGGTTGTCCTAATATGAGAGGGTGAGTAAATTGGGCCTATATTCTCTGGAGTTTAGAAGAATGGGAGGCAATCTCATTGAGACATACAAGATTCTGAAAGGGCTGGATAGAGTAGAAGCTGAGAGATTGTTTCCACTGGTCAGGGAATCTGGAATGCAGGGACACAGTCTCAGGATAAGGGGCCAATCATTCAGGACTGAGATGAGGAGAAATTACTTCACTCAAAGGGTTGTGAATCTTTGGAATTCTCTATCCCAGAGAGTTGTGATTGCTCCATCATTGAATACATTTAAGGCTGGGATAGATAGATTTTTGGTCGCACAGGGAATCCAGGGATATAAGCAGCAGGCAGGAAAGAGGAACTGAAGTCCAAGATCAGCCATGATCGTACTGAATGACGGAGCCAGCTCGATGGGCCATATGGAGTACTTCTGCTGCTACATCTTGTGTTCTTAAGTTCTGTCCTTGTGTCTGTTCATATGGCAAGTAAAACACTCAGGGACCAACTCATCATTAAACAAAACATGATCGTGGTCAGTTAGGAGGTGAACAGTTCGAAACACTCACACCTATGACCAGCTGTCCGTAACATACAGCAGAGTAATTCTGCAGTCTGCCTGAAGCATAATTTTTCTTCTGCAATTCAAAAGCATTGATAAACTGAACCTTTAACATAAAAGTTAGATAGACGGATATTGGAAAACATGCAAGGTAAGAGATTGAAATTTCCACAAGGACTAGATTTTGTGGTGGTAATAATGATGTAACTGTCGCCATTTGCCAGCATAACTCCACTGAGATTGACAGCAAGCTCAGGAGTCATATTCACAGAATAACCATGGAAATCCAGACATTGCTGTCACTGTGTCTAACTTTCTCCAGATGAGACACTGTATAGTAACCATACCCGAGCCCTGGAAGACTGCAATCAATGGGAAATCATATGAATTGATGAGAAATTCCACCCTTGCACTGTTCATCTCGCTGCAAAAAACCCTTGCAAAAATCACACCTTATTGGATGAGGTGTAACTGGCTATTTAATGGTGTATCAAATTCATATAGAATGCAAAACACCCTGATTGGCCCTGAGAGCTAATTTGAATTTGTGGAATGTCAAATTGCTCCGTAATCATAGAATTTCTACTCTTTTTAAGTAAAATAATTGTACATCTTTTTTAACTTTAGATTTATTTTAACTTCTTCTTAATGCATTCATCACCATTGATTTTCCAACCTGAAAATTTAAATTAAAGATTTTGGCAACTTCTTGGTTTGCTCTGTGTGAATACTTCAGTGTGATTGGCTGCTTACCTTCTTGCTGCCATCACTACAGTGACTCGATGACAGATATAAACTGCCGTCGAGAAAGGGCAAACCACACCACAGAGATCGGTCGATCATAGTAGGCAGCTTTCTTCCAGGAAACAGTGTGTACAGTATAATGTAATATAGGATTGTTACTGGGCAGAATATGTAAATATTCTGTGAGCATCATTACAGGATGGGATGTAATAGAATCTGTATAGAACCTTGTGTAAAGTGTAAGTGGAAGCCATGGATGCAAGATGTGTGTAAATAAATGCCTATTATTGGAACTGATAGTCTCTTAGCTATTCTGTAATAAGCCTTATAATGATCAGAATATTACTGGGAGCTACATTGCTGCAGCAAAATGATCACAGTCAAATCATTTCAGGCATCTGGCAAAGTGTGCAAAGGCTCATTTGGGGATTCTTTTTCACATTTTTGCGATAAAGTCAACCTTGGATCTTTCAGGGATAAATTCCTCGACATCAACTAGAAACGACCCAGTGCTAATGTAAAAGCCTCCATCCTCTGAACTTGCACAGCTTGATTCAATTTATCAATGCTTTTGATTTGCAGAAAAAAATGCATTCGGGCAGGCTGCCGAATTACTCTGCTTTTTAGCAGATCATGCTGCTAGTTGTGTAGTGGTGGTGCAGTGGTAAGCATGGTTGCTTTTTGAGCAGTTGATGTGGGTTCAATTCCTAACTATCATACTGCTTACTATTTACTTGAGGATGAAAAGATCCAATCATCAGTCTGATTAGAACCTCTTTTGACAATAGCTGCCAACTAGCTTCATTCCCTGAAAGCAGTTGCAGTTCTGACTGATTATCTTTGGACAGTGACAGCTCATTGAATGGACATGGGTCATTGATTAGCCTTTTAGGTTTTTTGTGCATTGCTGGCAGATTGTCTTTTGCATTGAAAACATTCATCTGTAGCTGTTTGAAAATGGGGTGGCGAAGCCGAGCTCATGGGCGGCCATGCAATGGTAAGCATGATCACTTTCCATGCAATTAATCTGGGTTCAATTTCCAGCAATTGCATTTCACATCATTTACTTGAGGAAAAAAGATACACATAGAAAATTTATTTTAATTATTCATTTAAAATCATGAATCTGATTGTTAGCTTTTCTGACAATGGCGCTGCCCACGCGCTTTGTTTAACAGCCTCATTTTCAAAGTGCCACATATGAATGCTTTCAATGGCAAAGTCTATCTGCCAGCAATCCATTACAATCTAACAGGCTAAACCGCTCTCCAGGTCCATGCTCTCTTTGTCCAAAGACATCCAAGTTGGAGCTGCAACTTATCTCTTGCAACTTTTCCAGTTGGGGTCTGGGAATTGGTCCCTCAGATATCCAAGATTGACATTATCATAGGAATGTGCAAAGATCCCAAATTGAGCCTTTACACACTTTGTGAGATGCCTGAATTCATTTGGCTGTGAGCATTTTGGTGCGGGTTTTTCTGACAGTGGTGAAGCAATGGTGCTCTCCAACAACTCGAAGCAAGCTGCACATTATGATCTACTGATTTCTGTGGCGTGGTTTTCCCTTTCTCGACGGCAGTTTATATCTGACATCGAGTCACAGTAGTGATGTCAGCAAGAAGGCAAGCAGTCAATCACACTGAAATATTCGCAGAGAGCAAACCAAGAAGTTAAAAACATTTTTAATTTAAAATTTCAGATAGGAAAATAAATGATTATGATTGGATCAAGAGAGAAGCTAAAATAAAGTTAAACAATTTAAAAAATAAGATAAATGATTCTTTTACTTATAAAGTATAGAAATTCTATCATTATGGAGCAATTCGACATTCCACAATTACAAATTAGCTCTCAGGGCCAATCAGGGTGTTTTGCATTCTATATGAATTTGATACGCCATTAAATAGCCAGTTACACCTCATCCAATAAGGTGTGATTTTTCCAAGGGTTTTTACAGTGAGGTGAACAGTGCAAGACTGGAATTTCTCGTCAATTCATATGATTTCCTATTGGTTACATTCTTCCAGGGCTAGGGTACAGTTACCATACAGCGTCCCACCTGGAGAAAATTAGACACAGTGACAGCAATGTCTGGATTTCCATGGTTATTCTGTGCATATGACTCCTGAGCTTGCTGTCAATCTCAGCAGAGTTATGCTGGCAAACGGTGACAGTTACATCATTATTACCAACACAAAATCTAGTCCTCATTGAAATTTCAGTCTCTTTCCTTGCATGTTTGCCATTATCTGTTTATCTGACTTTTATGTTAAAGGTTCAGTTTATCAATGTTTCTAATTGCAGAAGAAAATAAAAAGATGCTTCAGGGCAGACTGCAGAATTCATCTTTGGCCTCCTTATCTCGAGAGACAATGGGTCAGCGCCTGGAGGTGGTCAGTAGTTTGTGAAGCAGCGCCTGGAGTGGCTATAAAGGTCAATTCTAGAGTGACAGGCTCTTCCACAGGTGCTGCAATGAAATTTGTTTGTCGAGGCTGTTACACAGTTGGCACTCCCCTTGCGCCTCTGTCTTTTTTCCTGCCAACTACTAAGTCTCTTCGACTCGCCACACTTAAGCCCCGTCTTTATGGCTGCCCGCCAGCTCTGGCGGACGCTGGCAACTGACTCCCATGACTTGTGATCAATGTCACAGGGTTTCGTGTTGCATTTGCAGACGTCTTTAAAGCGGAGACATGGACGGCCGGTGGGTCTTATACCAGTGGCGAGCTCGCTGTACAATGTGTCTTTGGGGATCCTGCCATCTTCCATGCGGCTCACATGGCCAAGCCATCTCAAGCGCCGCTGACTCAGTAATGTGTATAAGCTGGGGATGTTGGCCGCCTCGAGGACTTCTGTGTTGGAGATACGGTCCTGCCACCTGATGCCAAGTATTCTCTGGAGGCAGCGAAGATGGAATGAATTGAGACGTCGCTCTTGGCTGACATACGTTGTCCAGGCCTCGCTGCCATAGAGCAAGGTACTGAGGACACAGGCCTGATACACTCGGACTTTTGTGTTCCGTGTCAGTGCGCTATTTTTCCACACTCTCTTGGCCAGTGTGGACATAGCAGTGGAAGCCTTTGCCATGCGCTTGTTGATTTCTGCATCTAGAGACAGGTTACTGGTGATAGTTGAGCCTAGGTAGGTGAACTCTTGAACCACTTCCAGAGCGTGGTCGCCAATATTGATGGATGGAGCATATCTGACATCTTGCCCCATGATGTTCGTTTTCTTGAGGCTGATGGTTAGGCCAAATACGTTGCAGGCAGCCGCAAACCTGTCGATGAGACTCTGCAGGCACTCTTCAGTGTGAGATGTTAAAGCAGCATCGTCAGCAAAGAGGAGTTCCCTGATGAGGACTTTCCGTACTTTGGACTTCGCTTTTAGACGGGCAAGGTTGAACAACCTGCCCCCTGATCTTGTGCGGAGGAAAATTCCTACTTCAGAGGACTTGAACGCATGTGAAAGCAGCAGGGAGAGGAAAATCCCAAAAAGTGTGGGTGCGAGAACACAGCCCTGTTTCACGCCACTCAGGATAGGAAAGGGGTCTGATGAGGAGCCACCATGTTGAATTGTGCCTTTCATATTGTCATGGAATGAGGTGATGATACTTAGTAGCTTTGGTGGGCATCCAATCTTTTCTAGTAGTCTGAAGAGACCACGTCTGCTGACGAGGTCAAAGGCTTTGGTGAGATCAATGAAAGCAACGTAGAGGGGCATCTGTTGTTCACGGCATTTCTCCTGTATCTGACGAAGGGAGAACAGCATGTCAACAGTCGATCTCTCTGCATGAAAGCCACACTGTGCCTCAGGGTAGACGCGCTCGGCCAGCTTCTGGAGCCTGTTTAGAGCGACTCGAGCAAAGACTTTCCCCACTATGCTGAGCAGGGAGATTCCACAGTAGTTGTTGCAGTCACCGCAGTCACCTTTGTTTTTATAGAGGGTGATGATATTGGCATCGCGCATGTCCTGGGGTACTGCTCCCTCGTCCCAGCACAGGCAAAGCAGTTCATGTAGTGCTGAGAGTATAGCAGGCTTGGCACTCTTGATTATTTCAGGGGTAATGCTGTCCTTCCCAGGGGCTTTTCCACTGGCTAGAGAATCAATGGCATCACTGAGTTCCGATTTGGTTGGCTGTATGTCCAGCTCATCCATGACTGGTAGAGGCTGGGCTGCATTGAGGGCAGTCTCAGTGACGACATTCTCCCTGGAGTACAGTTCTAGGTAGTGTTCCACCCAGCGGTACATTTGTTTGCGTTGGTCAGTGATTATGTCCCCTGATTTATATTTGAGGGGGGCGATCTTCTTGATGGTTGGCCCAAGAGCTCTCTTAATGCCATCATACATTCCTCTGATGTTTCCGGCATCTGAGGCCAGCTGAATATGACTGCATAGGTGTTGCCAGTAGTCGTTTGCGCAGCGCCTGGCTGTTCTTTGTGCAGTGCTTCTGGCTGCTTTAAGTGCTGAGGATGTTAAATCGCTGGGGGCTTTCTTGTAGTTCAACAGTGCAATGCACTTAGCGGCCATGACAGGTTCCAGCTCTTCATTATGAGATTGAAACCAGTCTACATTCCTCTTCGCACTTTTGCCGTAGGTGGTCAAAGCTGACTCATAGATGGCCTCGCTGATGTGGGCCCACTTGGTCTCAGCATCCCCTGTGGGAGTGTTTTGAAGGGCTGTTACAAGTGAATTTAGAAATTTTTGTAACAGCTGTGGGTGAGAAATTCTGCTCGTGTTGATGCGCGGGTGGCCCTTCTGCTTGGAATGATGCAACTTCTTTGGTCTGAGTCTAACCTTGCTGCACACCAGGGAGTGGTCGGTGTCGCAGTCCGCACTGTGGAAGCTGCGTGTGATTTGAACACTGTTTAAGGAGGCTTGCCTTGTGACAATGAGGTCTAGCTGGTGCCAACGACGCGATCTTGGGTGCCTCCATGAAACCTGGTGACAGGGTTTAGTGTGAAAGAATGAGTTGGTGATGCAGAGGTTATGATAGGTACACAACTCAAGCAGTCTCTGCCCGTTCTCATTCATCCTTCCAACGCCATAGCGCCCAAGGCAGGAGGGCCATGAGTCATGGTCGGCCCCAACCCTGGCATTAAAGTCCTCCAGCAGGAATAGGTGTTTGGTGTTGGGGATGCTGCTAATGATGTTATGTAGTTCCTCGTAGAACTGGTCTTTAGCTTCAGGTGGGGAGCAGAGTGTTGGAGCCTAGATGCTGAGTAGGTGTACTGGACCAGAAGTGGTGAGCAGTCGGATGGACAGTATGCATTCCGGGCCATTTGAGGTAGGCTCTATCATGCTGAGCAAGGAGTTTCTGATGGCGAAGCCCACTCCATGCTGTCCTGGTTCTTCAGGATCCTTGCCCTGCCAGAAGAAGGTGTAGTCTTGCTCTGCTAGAGATCCACTCGCGGGGAGGTGAGTCTCCTGAAGTGCTGCAATGTCTACATTGAGTCTACTGAGCTCGTTGTTAATGATGGCGGTCTTCCGAGAATCGTTGATTTGTGTAAGGTCTTCCGACAGGCCAGGACACATAGTTCTGACGTTCCAGCTTGCAAAGCGAAGGGCTGGTACCTTCTTTCCTTTCCTCGTGTTGTTAGGTCTCTACTATACTCTACTATATAGCAGGTGGTGTTGTCAGTTGTGTGATGGTGGTGCAGTGGTAAGCATGGCTGCCTTCCAAGCAGTTGACCTGGGTTCAATTCCCAGCCATCACATTCCTTGTCATTTACTTGAGGATGGAAAGATCCATCCATCAGTCTGATTACCACCTGTTCTGAAAGTGGCTGCCCACCAGCTTTGTTTAACGATGTTTTCAAAGAGCCAGGGATGAATGCTTGCAATGGCAAAGCCTATCTGCCAGCAATCCATTGCAATCGATTGGCTAAATTACTACTCAGGTCCATGCATTGAGCTCTCACTGTCCAAAGATATCATAGCTAGAGCTACAATCTTTTTTTCGGAATAAAACACTGCATATTCAGAAGATGGAGAATTTTGCAATAACATTGTGGGTTTTCCACTTGCAGTCTAGGAATTGGTCCCTGAGAGATCCAAAGTTGACATTATAACAAGAATGTGAGAAGAATCTCAAAATGAGCCTTTACGCATTTGCAAGATGCCAGAATTAATTTGGCTGTGAGCATTTTATTGCAGGTTTTTCTGGCAGTGGTAAAGAAATGGTGCTCGCTGTAATATTTTGATAATTGTAAGGCTTTATGCAGAATATCTGAGAGACTGTCCATTAGGATAACAGTAGTTTATTTACACAAGTTTTGCATCTATGGCTGCCACTTACACTCTACGTGTGGTTCTATCGAGATTCTATTACATCACTTTCTGTGATGATGTCACAGCCTGTTTACTTATTCTGCCCAATATCAACCCTATATGACATTCTACTACATTTTCCCAAGTCTCTGATTTTTCTTTTCAGATTGTTAGCCACTGTGGCATTTTTACATGTCTGCCACAATGCGTTCTTCTTTCTTTCGAAAGAGTTTGAGGGTTTGAGTCTTCTAGTTCCTCCATCTTACTCTGCTGTACTTCAGTTGAACTATTGGATGACTCAGGTTCTTCATTTGGGTTGTCCTCTGGGTGATGGCTGATTGCAGCATCACCGGTTCATCAAACTCTTTATATGATTGGTCTTCTTGTTTTTGCTGCTTCTTTGGTATCACCAAAGTATCACCACTGCTTCTTCTTATCATCCCGTAGTCAATTTGGATAATGTATGATCATGGATATGGTGATTGTTCTATCACTTCTCCATATTATCTTGGTCTCCAACCCAAACCGATTCCCCAGGTTGGGAGTCTGTTATAACTTTTTGATTGATTTGATCTCTCTCTTTCCTCTCTCTCTCTCCCCCACTTTTTCCAAGCCTTCTGCACTCACTTCTGCCTTGAGTGTTCTTAGGAGTGTAGGAAGTTGGGTCTTCAGCCTTCTTCCCATTAACAATTCGCATGGGGCTAAACCATTCTGAAATGGTGTCAATCGATAACTTAGAAGTGTTAATTGAAGATCTTCATTCTTTTTCAACAGTGCTTTCACAGTCCTTACAGCTCTCTCAGCTTCTTGATTAGCCTGAGGGTTCCTAGACTAACTAGTGACAAGGACAAATCTGTCTACTGCTGTAAAATCTCTGAAGCATTCATTCTCAAATTGTTGCCTAAAGTCAGATAGTACAATGTCTGGAATTCCATGTGCAGCAAAGACGTCTCTCAAAGATGTGATTACAGCTTCTGAACTTTGGCCTTGTAGTTGTTTAACTTATTCCATCTTGAATAGTAATCAACTACCATGAGAAACATTTTACTTTTATGCTCAAAAAGATCCATACCTAGAAGCTGCCATGGGCTAGACGGAGAAGAAGGTGACATGAGTGGCTCCTTCATTTCATGCTGATTGATAGCACACATGATGCATCTCAATATTATTTCTTCAATTTCTTTTGATACACCAGGCAACTAAGCTGATTGTCTAGCCCTGGCTCGACACTTTAATATTCCCATAAATCCTTGTTGTAATCTCTCCAAGATCTCGAATCTCAATACTCTAGGGATAACTAATCTCTCATCGTAGATCAACAAGTCATCAACAATATTTCGATTTTCGAGATACTGCCTTAGAACTGGGTTATGTGGCATGTGCGTTGGCCATCCATGCACGCAATATTCCCCGATTGCCGCAACTGATTACTTCAACTGCTTTTTGAGCATTCCTGATCTCAATCAGTTTCTGAGCTGTAGCAGGTAAAGTTGTCGTCATTGTCAAAGCAAAAACTTCCACTTCTTTAAGAAATAAGATATCACCTTCTTCAGGTCCTGCTGATGAAATACATGATCTTCAGTGATCTGCTGTTTCCCTGGAACATATTCAGTTTTTGCATCAAATCTCATTAACCTGTTCTAAACATTTGCACCCTTGGAGGTAATTTCGCTAGCTCCTTTATGATTAATACAGTAACTAACAGTTTATGATCTGTTTCAATTTTAAAATGAAGACCTAGGGCATAATCCAAAAATTTCTCACATGCCCAAGTTGCTGCCATAGCTTCCTTCTCTCAGACTGCGTATCGTTGACCTGTTTCTATTAATGAACGAGAAGCAAAATATGCAGGTCTCCCATCTCCTGCACCTGAAACAGGATAGCTCCTAATCCAGTAGATGATGCATCCACTGCTATGATGGTTGCTAGCTTTGGGTGGTATTAGCATGTCCTTGATTTTCTCAAAGGATTTTTGTAGGGCCTCTCTCCAACACCAAACTTTGTCATTTTGTAACAACAGTTGTAATGGTTCATTGATCATAGCTAAATTTGGTAGAAATTTCCCTACTTGATTGATCATTCCCATAAACCTTTGAAACTCTGTCAGGTTTTTTGGCTCTGGGAAGTCGTTTATCACTTTGCCTTTTGTGGATCTCCTCTAATAGCAGACCCATCAATAATATGTCCAAGAAATCTCACCCTTGGTTGTGAAAAAAAATAATTTTTCATTCAGTGTGAGAGCTGCTTCTTCCATATTAGTTTATTTAGAGATACAGCACTGAAACAGGCCCTTCGGCCCACTGAGTCTGTGCTGACCATCAACCACCCATTTATACTAATCCTACATTAATCCCATATTCCGATTCCATCCCCACAATTCCCCTACTTATACTAGAGGCAATTTATAATGGCCAATTTACCTATCAACCTGCAAGTCTTTGGCTGTGGGAGGAAACCGGAGCACCTGGCAAAAACCCATACAGTCACAGGGAGAACTTGCAAACTCCACGCAGTTAGTACCCAGAATTGAACCTAGGTCCCTGGAGCTGAGAGGCTGTGGTGCTAACCACTGCGCCACTGTACTCCTCTGTACTTTATATTCCTGCTCTTGCTCTTGTATCGTGTTCCTGCTGATTCGCTCCATGGATTAACACATCGTCCATATGGCAGATGATCACATCTAATCCTTCCAGAATTCTTGGCATCATCCTTCGAAAGATCTCCGGTGCTGATGTTATTCCGAATGGTAATCTGTTAAAACAGAATCTTCCAACTGAAGTTATAAACATTGTCAACAGTTCAGATTTCTCATCCAATGCTAATTGCCAAAATCCACCGCTAATGTCTAATTTTGTGAAAATTGTGCTCTTCCCTAGTTTAGCCAAATTCTCATCATCCTTTGGCATTGGATGTATTTCCTTCTCCACTGCCTTATTCAATTGTGTGAGGTGAACAACAATTCAAATGGACCCATTAGCTTTCATCACTGGAACCATTCCTGAGCACCATGCTGTAGGTTTTGATACAGGTGAAATCACTTCCTGTTTTGTCATTAATTCGATTTCATTTTTAACTTTCTCTAGGAGTAAATGTGGAACTAGGTATAGACAAACACACTGACTCTGCATTCTTTCTCAAAGTGATGTGCTATACTGTTTTGATGTGCTATACTGTTGATTACATTCTTCCAGGGCGAGGGTACAGTTACTATACAACGTCCCATCTGGAGAAAATTAGACACAGTGACAGCAATGTCTGGATTTCCATGTTATTCTGTGCATATGACTCCTGAGCTTGTTGTCAATCTCAGTAGAGTTATGCTGGCAAACAGTGACAGTTACATCATTATTACCACCACAAAATCTAGTCTTTGCTGAAATTTCAGTCTCTTACCTTGCATGTTTTCCGTTATCCGTCTATCTGACTTTTCGATGAAAGGTTCAGTTTATCAATGCTTTTGAATTGCAGAAGAAAAATGATGCTTCAGGGCAGGCTACAGAATTACTCTGCTGTATGTTACGGACAGCTGGTAATAGGTGTGAGTTTTTCCAACTGTTCACCTCCTAACTGACCACAATCATATTTTTTTTAATGATGAGTTGGTCCCTGAGTGTTTTACTTGCCATATGAACAGACACAAGGACACAACACAAGAACACAAGAAATAGGAGCAGATGTAGACCATATGGCCCATCGAGTCTGTTCTGCCATTCAGTACGATCATGGCTGATCTTAGACTTCAGTTCTACTTTCCTGCCCTCTGCTTATATCCCTGGATTCCATGTGAGACCAAATTCTATCTATCCCAGCCTTAAATGTATTCAGTGATGGAGCATCCAGAACCCTCTGGGATAGAGAATTCCAAAAATTCACAACCCTTTGAGTGAAGTAATTTCTCCTCGTCCCAGTCCTAGATGATTGGCCCCTTATCCTGAGACTGTGTCCCCGTGTTCTAGATTCCCTGACCAGCTGAAACAATCTCTCAGCTTCTACTCTATCAAGCCCTTTCAGAATCTTGTATGTCTTAATGAGATCGCCTCTCAATCTTCTAAACTCCAGAGAATACAGGCCCAATTTACTCAGCCTCTCATGTTATGACAACCCCCTCATTCCAGGGACCAATTTAGTCAATCTTTGCTGCATCGTCTCCAGAGCAAGTATATTTTTTCTTAAATGTGGAACCAAAACTGCAGACAGTATTCCAGGTGCAGTCTCAGCATAGCCCTGTACAATTTTAGTAAGACCTCTTTATTCCTGTACTCTAATCCCCTTGCAATAAAGGCCAACATGCCATTTAACATCCGAATAGCCTGCTGCACCTGCATGTTAACTTTGTGCGTTCCTTGTACGAGCACCCACAAGTCTCTATAAACATCAACACTTACCGGTTTCACACCTTTTATAAATATTCTGCTTTTCTATTTTTATGAGCAAAGTGAACAACTTCACACTTCCTACATTATACTCCATTTGCCATCATGTTGCCCACTCACTTAACCTGTCTATATCTCTTTGCAGTGTCTCTCCATGTCCTCCTCGCATATTACCTTTCCACCAAGCTTTGTATCATCAGCAAACTTGGATACATTACACTCTACCTCTTCATCCATGTCATTAATATAGAATGTAAAAGGCTGAGGCCCCAGCACTGGTCCTTGCAGCAACCCACTATTCACTGCCTGCCAACTTGAAAATGCCCCATTTATACCCACTCTCTGCTTCCTGTCTGTTATTCGATCCCCTATCTATGCTAATATATTACCCCCAACACCATGAGCCCTTATCTTGCCTATTAATCTTTTATGTGGCACCTTATCAAATGCCTTTTGAAAATCCACATATACTACATCTACTGGTTCCCCTTTATCTACCTTACCAGTTACATCCTCAAAACACTGCAATAAATTTGTCAAACAGGATCTCCCTTTAGTAAAATCAGACTGACTAGTTTTAATCAAACTATGCTTTTCCAAGTGTAATGTTAAGACTTCTTTAATAATAGTTTCCAGCATCTTCCCAATGACTGATGTTAGATTAACTGGCCTGTAGTTCCCTGTTTTCGTTCTACCTCCTTTCTTGAAAAGCGGTGTAACATTTGCCAACTTCCAATCAGACGGGACCATTCCTGAATCTAAGGAATGCTGGAAAATCATAGCCAGCGCATCCACTATCTCTGCAGCTATCTCATTTAGAACCTTAGGGTGTAGGCCATCTGGTCCCAGGGACTTGTCAGATTTTAGTCACTCAGGTTTCTCCAATACTTTTTATTGGCTGATATCAATTTCCTTAATTGCCTCACTCTTTTTATCTCCTAGGTTACTGCCTATTTCTGGTATGGAACTTCTATCTTCTACTGTGAAGAATGACAAAAAATATTTGTTCAATGTCTCTGCCATTTCCTCATTCCCCATGATGATTTCTCCTGGCTCTGCCTCGAAGGGACTAATGTCTACTTTAGCTACTCTCTATTTATGTACTTATAAAAGCTCTTACAATCTGTTTTTATATTGCTGGCTAGTTTACTCTCATTCTTTTTTTCCCCCTTTTTATCAACTTTTTGGTGGCTGGTTTCTAAAACACTCCCAACCCTCAGACGTGCTACTATTTTTTGCAACATTTCAAGCCTCTTCTATTAGTCTAATACACTCCTTAACTTCCTGGGTGAGCCACAGATGGGTCTTTCTTGACGAGTTTTTGTTTTTGAATGGAATGTACTTTAGTTTTTGCTTTGAATTGTTTCTTTAAATGTTTCCCACTGTTCATTTACAGCTATGCCTTCCAGTCAATTTACCCGATTAACTGTACCCAGTTCTCCCCTCATACCTTTGTAATTGGCTTTGTTTAAGTTTAAGATTCTTGTTTGTGATTGAAATGTCAGTGACAGGTTTTCTTGTAGGTACAAAACAGAAGTTTCACTACTTATTGAACAATATTCATTCCATGAAATACTCGTAACACCACTCACACACGCATTCACTTTCACATTCACTCTCAAGAAAAGATATTTAGAAGGTAAAGGGTAGGTTGCACATTACGATCTACCGATTTCTGTGGCGTGGTTTCCCCTTTGCCAATCGCATTTTATATCTGACAGCGAGACACAGGAATGATGTCAGCAAGAAGGCAAGTAGCCAATCACAGTGAAATATTGGCACAGAGCAAACCAAGACGTTGAAATGATTCTTAATTTTAATTTACAGATTGGCAAATAAATGGTTATGATCTGATTAGAGAGAAGCAAAAATAAAGTCAAACAATGAAAAAAGAGGAAAAATAATTATTTTACTTCTAAAGTGTAGAATTTCTTTCATTGTGGAGGAATTTAACATTCCAAAATAGAAATGAGCTCTCTCAGCCAATGATTTCCCGCAGATTGGAATCTTGAGGGAGTGGAGACGGGTCCCTCAACTGTGTCACCAACTGGCAAAATATTGATGGACTGACAGCAACTTCCGGATTTCCAAAATATTCTGTGCATTGGCGGTCCCAGGACTTGCTGTCAATTTCAGTGGAATCATGCTGGCAAAGGGCATGGGTTACACCATCATTACCAACACAAAATCCAGGCTCTTATTGAAATTTTAGTCTCTTACCTTGCATGTTTTCTATTAATTCACAATCTGACTTTTATGCGAAAAGCTTCAGTTGATCAATGCTTTTGAATTGCAGAAAAAAATGGTTCAGGAATGGCTGCAGAATTACTCTGTTGTAGAGCAGCAACTGCTGTCAGTTGTGTGATGGTGGTGCAGTGGTAAGCATGGCTGCCTTCTAAGCAGTTGACCTGGGTTCATTTCCCAATCATCACAATTCTTCCCTTGCACCTGAGGATTAAAAAGGTCCATTCATCAGTCTCATTGTAACCTTTTCTGACAATGGCTGCCCACAAACTCATTTGCAAAATACTACAGACGAATGTTTGCAATGGTGAATTCCATCTGCCAGCAATCCATTACAACCAAGCACCCTAAATTATAAAAATAAAAGCTAAATAATGCTGGTGCTGGAAATTCTCAGCAGATCTGGCAGCAACTGTAGAAATTTGTTTTCACAGCCACTTCTTCCTCAGCGATTGCAGCTCTAACTTATTCCATGTGGATTCCAACTGAAGTTCCGTCCTTCATGTTTTGAATCCACCCAGGATTACAGGATCTCCGAGATATACGATGTTCCTCGGGCTGCTGTTCCCACTGCATTATGAAATCCACACTCAGTGCCCTGTGCTACCACATATACACATTCGACCTGTGTCTCCAGAAGCACCGCCTCACCTTATCTCAAAGCTGTTCTACTCCGCAGTTTCATTTCATCCTTCATCTTATCCGACACATCAACAAAAAACTTTTTTTCTGCCTTTCAGTTAAGGACGCAAGCTCCAGCAGCTGCTGGAGATGAATGTCCCTCCAGATCCATCTTCCCCTTCACTTCCCTCTGACCCTCTCCCTTCTTATCTGACCCATTGCCATGTATTCACAATACTCTCTGACCTTCCATCTATGAATCTGAACATTCTGTACTGAACAAAGGACTCAGTTTTATCCCCTTATGCCCCCACCTCAATGAATTTCACGCCCGGCATGACGTTGAGCTCTTCTTCCATCGCCTTTGCCTCTGGACTCACTTCTTTGACCAACCCCCTGAACAGCAGACCCGTTCACCAGCCTCCAGCATTCTCCCTCCACCTGCACCCCTCCCTCTGGCCTCTTACCCATTCTTGAGCTTTTCATTGAGAACTATCGGCGAGACATCGGCCGTCTCAATTTCTCCACTCCCCTCACTCACTCTGACCTGTCTCCCTCCGAACTTGCTGCACTCCTATCTCTGAGGTCTAATCCTGACATTGTGATCAAACCTGCTGACAAAAGGGTAGTGCTGTTGTTGTCTGGTGTACTGACCTCTACCTTGCAGAGGCTGAGTGCCAACTCTCAGACACTTCTTCCTACCTCCCCCTGGACCATGACCCCACCATCAAGCAACTGTCCACAGGACTGTCACTGACCTCATCTCCTCCGGTGATCTTCCCTCTACAGCTTCCAACCTCATAGTCCAGTAACCCCGGACAGCCCGTTGCTACGTCCTTCCTCATGTCCCCAAACTGGACTGCCCTGTTCCTGCCCCACTGAACTTATTTCTTCCTATATTGACTCTATCCTTTCTGTCCTGGACCAATCTCTTCCCACCTACATCTGTGACTCTTCCAACATTTTGACGATTTCCTGTTTCTTGGCCCTAACTACCTCCTCTTCACTATGGGCGCCCAATCACTTTACACCTCCAATCCCCACCAGGATGGTCTGAGGACTTCCAGTTTCTTCCTTGAACAGAGGCCCAACCAGTCTCCATCCACCATGATCCTCCTCTGCCTGGCTGAACTTGTTCTCACATTGAAAACTTCCCCTTCAACTCCACTCACTTCCTTCAAATAAAAGTTGTTGCTATGGGTACCCGCATGGATCCAATTATTCCTGTAATTTTGTGGGGTATGTTGAACATTCCTTGTTCCAGTCCTACTCCGCCCCCTTCCCCCAACTCTTTTTCCGGTACATTGATGACTGTATCAGTGCCGTTTCCTGCTCCCGCCCCAAGCTAGAAAGCATCATCAACCTGGCTTCCAATTTCCACCCTTCTCTCACCTTCGCATGGTCCATTTCCGATACTTCCCTTCCCTTCCTCAACTTCTCTGTCTTCATCTCTGGGGATAGACTGTCCAAAAATATTCATTATAGGCCCACCCCACACCCACAGCTACCTCAAATACACTACCTCACACCCTGCTTCCTGTAAGGATTCCATTCCATTCCTGCAAATTCTCTGTCTCTGACGCATCTGTTCTGATGATGCAACCTTCCACAACTGTGCTTCTGATATGTCTTCCTTTTCCCTCAACCGAGGACTCCTCCCACTGTGGTTGACAGGGCCCTCAACCGTGTCTATCCTCACCCCTTCCCCTCTCCCACAGAACTGCGACAGGATTCCCCTTGTCCTCACATTCCACCCCACCAGCCTACACATCATCTTCCGCCATTTCTACCACCTCCAGCATGATGCCAGCACCAAACGCGTCTTCCCCTCTCCTGTCAGTATTTTGAAGGGATTGTTCTCTCTGCAATGCCCTGGTTCACTGCTCCATTACCCCCAACACCTCATCCCCTTCCCATGGCACCTTCCTATGCAATCGCAGGAGGTGTGATATCTGCCCTTTTACCTCCTCTTTCCTCACCATCCAATTCCCAATCAGTCCTTTCAAGTGAAGCAGCAATTTACTTGTACATCTTTCAATTTAGTATACTGCATTCGCTGCTCACATTGTGGTCTCCTCTACATTGGGAAGACTGAACGCTGATTGGTGACTGCTTTGCGGAACACCTCGCACAGTCCAAAAGCATGACCCCGAATTTCCAATTGCTTGCAATTTCAACACACCTTCCTGCTCTCATGCCCACATTTCTGTCCTTGGCATGCTCCAGTGTTCCAGTGAACATCAACGGAAGCTCGAGGAACAGCACCTCATTTTCCCATTAGGCACTCTACAGCCTTGTGGACTGAACATTTAGTTTAATAATTTCAGAGCATGACTGTCCATTTTTTTATTGTTATTTTAATTTGGTGTTGTCATTTTTTTGCCATGTGCCTGCCTTAAACTGGATTTTTCATTTTTGTGCTTTTGGCTAGGGCTGTTCATTATTCTGTCATTAACACTCTTTCTGCACTAATGCTTTGTCTTTCACCACAGCATTAGCACACTCTTTTTGTTGTTAGCCCATGACCTCCGTGTCAGTAAATCTCTCTGGCCCTCTGTCCTATCGCACACCTTCCCTTTTGTTCCCTTTTCCCCTCCATGCCCACTTTACTTGCTTAAAACTTATTACATTTCCAACCTTTGTCAGTTCTGATGAAAGGCCACAGACCTGAAATGTTCCTCTGCTTCTCTCTCCACAGATGCTGCCAGACCTGTTGAGTCTTTCCGGTACTTTCTGTTTTTATTAGCCTTAAATCCTATTCAAGTCCATGCAATGTGCTCTCACTGTCCAAAGATATCAAAGTTGGAGCTGAAACCGTCTCCTGGGAATAAAACAGTGCACGTTAAGCAGATGGAAGCTTTTGCTGTATTACTGGGGATTTTCTAGTTGCAGTCTGGGAATTAGTCCCAGAGAGATCCAAGGTTGATTTTATCGCAAAAATGTGAAAAGATTCCCAAATTGAGCCTTTACATACTTTGCATGAATTGATTTGGCTGTGAGCATTTTGTTGCAGGTTTTTCTGACAGTGATGAAACAATGTTGCTCCCGGTAATATTCTGATAATTGTAAGGCTTATTAGAGAATATCTAAGAGACTGTCAGTTAGGATAACAGGAGTTCATCTTGCATCCATGGCTTCCACCTACACTCTATCACCGTGCTAAATGGGATAGATTTCAAACAGATCTAACAACATAAAACTGGTCATCCATGAGACGCTGTGGGCCATCTGCAGCAGCAGAATTGTACTCAACCATAATCTTTAACCTCATGGCCCAGAATATCCCCCGCTTACCATTATCATCAAGCTGGTGGATCAACCATGATTCAATGAAGACTGCAGTAGGGCATGCCAGGAGCAGCACCAGGCATACCTCAAAATGAGGTGGCAACCTGGTGAAGCTGCAACCCAGGACTACTTGCACGCCAGACAGTGTAAGCAGCATGCGATAAAGAGAACTAAGTGATCCCATAACCAACGGAACAGATCTAAGCTCTGCATTCCTGCCACATCAAGTTGAGAATGGTGGTGGACTAAAACAAATTACTGGAGGAGGTGGCTCCACATATATCCCCATCCTCAATGATGGGGGAGCCCAGCACATTTTCAACAATCTTCAGCCAGAAGTGCTGAGTAGATGATCCATCTCCGCTTCCTCCTGAAGTCCCCAGCATCACAGATGCCAGTCTTCAACCAATTCGATTCACTCCGTGTGATATCAAGAAACAGCTGAAGGCTCTAGATACTGCAAAGACTATGGGCCCTGACAATATTCTGGCAATAGTACTGAAGACTTCTGCTCCAGAACTTGTTGCCCTCCTAGCCAAGCTGTTCCTGTACAGATACAACACTGGCATCCATCCAGCAATGTGGAAAATTGCCCAGGTATGTCCTGTACACAAAAAGCAGGACAAATCCAACCCAGCCAATTATCGCCCCATCATTCTACTCTCAATCATCAATAAAGTGATGGAAAGTGTCGTCAACAGTGCTATCAAATGGCACTTGCTTAGCAATAACCTGCTCAGTGACACTCAGTTTGGTTTCTGCTAGGGCCACTCAGCTCCTGATCTCATTACAGCCTTGATTCAAACATGGACAAAAGAGCTGAACTCAAGACGTGAGGTGAGAGTGACTGCCCTTGACATCAAAGTAGCATTTGACGGAGTATGGCATCAAGGAGCCCCAGCAAATCTGGAGTCAGTGGGAATCAGGGAAAAACTCTCCACTGGTTGGAGTCAAAGGAAGATGTTGTGGTTGTTGGGGGGTCAATCATCTCAGCTCCAGGACATCACTGCAGGATTTCCTCAGGGTAGTGTCCAAGGCCCAACCATCTTCAGCTGCTTAATCAAAGTTCTTCCTTCAATCATAAGGTCAGAAGTGGGATGTTCGCTGATGATTGCACAATGTTTAGCACCATTCGCAACTCCTCAGAAACTGAGGCAGTCCGTGCAGAAATGTAGCAAGTCTTAAACAACATTCAGGCATGGGCAGATAAGTGGCAAGCAACATTCATGCCACACAAGAGCCAGGTAATGACTATCTCAAACAAGAGAGAATCCAACCATCGCCCTTTCACATTCTATAGCATTACCATCACTGAATTCCCCACGATCAACATCCTCGGTGGTTACCATTGAACAGAAACTGAACTGCAGTAGCCATATAAATACAATGGCTACAAGAGCAGGTCAGAGACTAGGAATCCTGCAGTGAGTAACTCACCTGCTGACTTCCTAACGCCGATATTCCATCTACAAGGCACAAGTCAGGAGTGTGATGGAATGCTCTCCACTTGCCTGGATGGGTGCAGCTTCAACAACACTCAAGAAGCTCGACACCATCCAGGACAAAGCAGCCCGCTTGATTGGCACCCCATCCACAAACATTCATTCCCTCCATCACTGACGCACACTAGCTGCAATGTGTACCATTTACAAGATGCACTGCAGCAACATACCAAGGCTCCTGAGAGAGCAGCTTCCAAACCCATGACCTCGACCACCTAGAAGGACAAGGGCATCAGATGCATGGGAACATCACCACCTGCAAGCTCCTCTTCAAGTCAAACACCATCCTGACCTGGAACTATATCACCATTCCTTCACTGTCATTGGGCCAAAATCCTGGAATTCCCTTCCTAATAGCACTGTGGGTGTACCAACCAACTGCAACAAGAAGGCAGCTCACCACCACCTTCTCAAGTGCAATTAGGGATGGGCAATAAAAGCTGGCCTAGCCAGCGATGCCCATATCCCATGAATGAATAAAAAAGAACAGGAGATTATATTCAGATTCTATTACATCACTTCCTGTGATACTGTTCACAGACTATTTACATATTCTGCCCAGTAACAACCCTATCTTACATTATACTGCGCATGCCATTTCCTCGAAGAAAGCTGCCCACTATGATCTACCGATCTCCGTGGTGATGTTTGCCCTTTCTTGATGGCAGTTTATATCTCTCATCGAGTCACATTAGTGATATCAGCAAGAAGGTAAGCAGCCAATCACACTGAAGTATTTACACAGAGCAAACCAAGAAGTTGAAAACATTTTTAATTTAAATTTTCAGATAGGAAAATAAATAGTTATGAATACGTTAATAAGAAGCTAAAATATATTTTAAAAACTAAAAAAAGAAGATAAATAATTATTTTACTTATAAAGTGTCGAAATTCTGTCATTATGGAACAATTTGACATTTCACAAATACAAATTAGCTCTCAGGGCCAATTAGGGTGTTTTGCATTCTATATGAATTTGGTACGCCATTAAATAGCCAGTTACACCTCATCCAATAAGGTGTGATTTTTGCAAGGGTTTTTACAGTGAGATGAACAGTGCAAGGGTGGAATTTCTCATCAATTCATATGATTTCCCATTGATTGCAGTCTTCCATGGCTCAGGTACGGTTACCATATGGCATCCCCTCTGGAGAAAATTAGACACAGTGTGATGGAAACCACTCCTGTCAAAAAGACATATATTAGTTTTGTCATATGGAACAATATTATTTGAATATTTATTGGACATTGAACATAACTTGGTTTAAAAGAGCACTGAACAGTGGCTGAAAACATGACTGCACCTTTGCATTCTAAAAGACAGGTGCATTGAGAGACAATAGGAGTAGCCCTGATCCAATTAACGAGATGGGTTTTGTCAATACTGAGGATCAAAAGACATTGAGACCAATTAAATGTATAAGAGCCTGTATTTCACCCCCCTCCTGAGCGTGTCTGGTAAGCTGTGAGGAATCCACAAACATCACAAGGGAGGCTGTCTCAAGCAAAAAACTAGCCACATGACTAACCTGCTGGCCAACCTGGAGTTAATTGAATTGTGTTCACAGAACAGAAAGGAAGAGAGTGCAATTGAACTTCAAGAAGAGAGCACCTCTCCCTCTCTCTCTCTCTCTCTCACGCAAAGTTCCAGGGACCCACAGAAGTAACTTAAGCCTCAAGGCGGAAGACCAGCGAAACAAGTGGAAGTGTACACTGGGCCCCAATGAGAACTGCAAGACTTAACTTCAATCAAAGACTTTATATCCAACCCAAAAGCAGTAACTCAACTCCATCTATTACTTTAAACCTTTCAGCTTTAATTCTTTCTCCTCCTCCGTCTCTATTTGCATGTGTGTTTATCCCGTATGCATGTAAACGTGGTTCTGTCGTGTATTTTTATTACTTTTAACTGAGTTCGAATTTTAAGGTTAATAAACTTACACCTTCCTTTTTTAAATCTGAAAAAACCTGTCTGGTTGATTTCTTTGCTATTACAATTAGAGAGCAGTGAGCAAGGATTTACTGAGGGGAAGCTAAAAACACTGTTTTTAAAAGTTGAGCCCTGTTACAGCCAAACCAGGAAAAGTCTGAGAGGGGAGCCCTAGACCCCTTCCTTACCTGATCGTAACACACAATGACAGCAATGTCTGGATTTCCATGGTATTCTGTGCATATGACTCCCAAGCTTGCTGTCAATTTCAGTAGAGTTATGCTGGCAAACGGTGACAGTTACATCATTATTACTAACACAAAATCTAGTCCTTGTTGACATTTCAGTCTCTTACCTTGCATGTTTTCAATTATCCATCCAAATGACTTTTATACGAAAAGTTCAGTTCATCAATGCTTTTGAATTGTAGAAACAAAAAGATCCTTCAGGGAAGGTTGCAGAATTACTCTGTTGTATGTTACCGACAGCTAGAAATTGGTGTGGAAGGATCTCACTGTTCACCTTCTAACTGACAGCAATTATGTTTTGTTTAATGATGAATTGACCACTGAGTGTTTTACTGACCATATAAAAAGACAGTGACAGGGTTTTCTTGCAGGTTTAAAACAGAAGATTCATTACTGATGAGACAATATTCATTCCCTGAAATGCTCGCAACACCACTCACGCATGCATTCCCTCTCACATTCACTCTCAAACAAAGATGGTTAGAAGGTAAAGGGTAAGGGTTCAAGTGGTAGGTGTTCGTGGTTTACGGTAAACCTGTTGATTCTTCTAAGTAGGACAGTTATTTTTCAGGTGCAGGCCTGGGTATTTATTTTCTTGATCTTTTTATAAATTTCCGGTGATTTCAGACAGGAGGTGTTGGTCACTTTCAGTTCTTTACTTCACCAAGTTGAAATGTAGAATTAGCGGGGCTTCTTCTTGTTTAGGCTGGATTTTTCCACAGCCCTTGGCTGGACTGTTTTTCTGTGATGTTGGTGAGATCTCTCCCAGCTATGTATGTGAAGATGAAACAATCCACTTGTCTGCTTACAACCTTTTCAGACAATGGCTGCCCATTAGCTCTGCTGAGCCATCTCATTTTTAAGGAGCTGCAGATGAATGCTTTTAATGAGAACATCTATCTGCCAGCAATCGACGACAACCAAACAGGCATTACAGTGACACAAGTCCATAAAATGAGCTCGCACTGTCCAAAGATATCAGTCTGAGGTGCAACCGTGTTCTGTGAATGAAACCTGTTGGCAGCCACGGTCAGAACAAGTTCCAATCAGACTCATGAGTGAATCATTTCATCCTCCTCAAATAAATGGTAAGAAATGTGATGGCTGGGAATTGAACCCAAGTCAACTGTTTGGAAGGCAACCATGCTTACCACTGCACCACCATCACACAGGTGGCAACTGCCTTGACTATACAGCAGTGTAATTCTGCAGTCCGCTCTGAAGCATTTTTTTCCCTGCAATTCAACAGCATCGATAAACTGAATAAAACAGTACACGTTCAGAGGAGGCTTCAGCATCAACATTGGTTTGCTTCTAGTTGATGTCTAAAAATTTGTCCCTGAGGGATCCAAGGTTGACTTTGTTACAAAAATGTGAAAAGAATCACCAAAAGAGCCATTACACACTTTGCAAGAAGCCTGAATTGATTTGGCTGTGATCATTTTGCTGCAGCTTTTTCTGACAGTGACAAAGCAATGGCGCTCGCCGCTGACCTCAAAGAAAGCTGCACATTTTCATCTACTGATCTCTGTGGTGTGGTTTCCCTGTTCTGGATGGCAGTTTATCTCTGACAGCGAGTCACAATAGTGATGTCAGCAAGACGGTAAGCAGCCGATCATACTGAAGTATTCACACAGAGCAAACCAAGAAGTTGAAATGATCCTTAATTTTAATTTTCAGATTGGAAAATAAGTGGTTACTTTACTTATACAGCACTGAAACGGGCCCTTCAGCCCACCAAGTCTGTGCTGATCATCAACCATCCATTTCTACTAATCCTATATTAAACCCATTACACTCTCACATCCCCTACCACCTACACTAGGGGTAATTTATAATGGTCAATTTACTTATCAACCTGCAAGTCTTTGGCTATGGGAGGAAACCAGAGAAAACCCACACAGTCACAGGGAGAACTTGCAAACTCCACACAATCAGTACCCAGAATCAAACCCAGGTCATTAGAGCTGTGAGGCTGCAGTGCTAACCACTGCGCCACTATGCCACGTTATGATTTGGTTAAGAGAGAAGCTAAAATAAAGTTAAACAATTTAAAAAGAGGAACAATAATAATTTTAATTCTAAATTGTGGATTTGTATCATTATGGAGGAATTTAACATTCCACAAATATAAATGAGCTCTCTTGGCCAATGACAGTGTTTTGCAGTGTAAATGATTTTAATAGGCCATTATATACCCAGTTACTCCTCAAAAAGGTGTGACTTTTTCAAGGGTTTTTACAGTGAGATGAACAGCGTAAGAGTGGATGTTTTCATCACTTCATATGATTTCCCACAGACTGCAGTCTTGGGCGAGTGGAGATGGGTCCCTCAACTGCGCCTCCATCGGGCGAAATATTGAACAATTGACTGCGACCTTCGGAATTACAAAATATTCTGTCCCCAGAACTTGCTGTCAATTTCAGTGGAGTCATGCTGGCAAAGGGTGACAGATACACCATCATTACCAACACAAAATCCAGGCACTAATTGAAATTTCAGTCTCTTACCTTGCACGTTTTTTGTTATCTGGCTATCTGGCTTTTCTGTGAAAGTTTCAGTACATAAATGCTTTTGAATTGCAGAAAAAAGCCTCAGTGCAGGCTGCAGAATTATTCTGCTGTAAAGCAGCAGCTGCTATCAGTTGTGTGATGGTGATGCAGTGTTAAGCATGGTTGTCTTCCACGCAGTTGACCTGGGTTCAATTCCAAGCCATCACATTTCTTACTGTTGTTGCAGGATGAAAAGATCTACTCATCTTTCGGATTGTAGCCTAATCTGACAATGGCTGCCCATGAGCTTCATTTAACAAGCCCACTTGCAATGTGCCACAGATGAAGGCTTGCAATGACAAAGTCTGTCTGCCAGCAATTCATTACAATCTAGCAGCCTAAATGGCTCCCCAAGTCCATGCAATTAGCTCTCACTGTCCAAAGCTATTAAAGTTGGAGCTGCAACTGTCTCCTGGGAATAAAACAGTGCATGTTCAGCAGATGGAGGCTTTTGCTGCAACATTGGGGATTTTCCAGTCACAGTCTGGAATTGGTTCCTGAAAGATCCAAGATTGACTTTATCGCAAGAATGTAAAAAGAATCTTCAATTGAGCCTTTGCACACTTTGCAAGAGACCTGAATTGATTTAATAGAACATAGAACAGTACAGCACAGTACAGGCCCTTCGGCCCATGATGTTGTGCCGAACCTTTAACCTACTCTAAGATCAGACTAATTACCGACACTTCATTCTACTATCATCCATGTACCTATCCAAGAGTCGCTTAAATGCCCCTAATGTATCTGCTTCTACTACCACCGCTGGCAGCGCATTCCACGCACCCACCACTCTCTGTGTAAAGAACCTACCTCTGACATCTCCCCGAAACCTTCCTCCAGTCACCTTAAAATTATGTCCCCTGGTGATAGCCCTTTCCACCCTGGGAAAAAGTCTCTGACTATCCACTCTATCTATGCCTCTCATCATCTTGTACCCCTCTATCAAGTCACCTCTCATCCTTCTTCGCTCCAATGAGAAAAGCCCTAGCTCCCTCAATCTTTCTTCGTAGGACATGCCCTCCAGTCCAGGCAGCAACCTGGTAAATCTCCTCTGCACCCTCTCTAAAGCTTCCACATCCTTCCTATAATGAGGCGACGAGAACTGAACACAATATTCCAAGTGTGGTCGAACCAGGGCCTTATAGAGCTGCAGCATAACTTCGCGGCTCTTAAACTCAATCCCCCTGTTAATGAAAGCCAACACACCATACGCCTTCTTAACAACCCTATCAACTTGGGTGGCAACTTTGAGCGATCTATGGACATGGACCCCAAGATCCCTCTGTTCCTCCACAGTACCAAGAATCCTATCTTTAAGCCTGTATTCCGCATTCAAATTCGACCTTCCAAAATGAATCACTTCACAGCTTTTCCAGGTTGAACTCCATCTGCCACTTCTCAGCCCAGCTCTGCATCCTGTCAATGTCCCGTTGCAACCTACAACAGCCTTCCACACTATCCACAACTCCAGCAACCTTCGTGTCATCGGCAAACTTGCTAACCTAGCCTTCCACTTCCTCATCCAAGTCATTTATAAAAATCACAAAGAGCAGAGGTCCCAGAACAGATCCTTGTGGAACACCACTGGTCACCGAGCTCCATGCTGAATACTTTCCATCTACTACCACCCTCTGTCTTCTATGGGCCAGCCAATTTTGTATCAGACAGCCAACTTTCCCTGAATCCCATGCCTCCTTACTTTCTGAATGAGCCTACCATGGGGAACCTTATCAAATGCCTTGCTAAAATCCATATACACCATATCCACTGCTCTTCCTTTATCAATGTGTTTTGTCACATCTTCAAAGAATTCAATAAGGCTTGTGAGGCACGACCTGCCCCTCACAAAGCCAAGCTGACTGTCTCTAATCAAATCATGCTTTTCCAAATAATCATAAATCCTGTCCCTCAGAATCCTCTCCAATAATTTGCCCACTAGCGACGTAAGACTGACTGGTCTATAATTCCCAGGGTTATCCCTATTCCCTTTCTTGAACAAGGGAACAACATTTGCAACCCTCCAATCATCCGGTACTACTCCAGTGGACAGTGAGGATGCAAAGATCATCGCCAAAGGCGCAGCAATCTCTTCCCTCGCTTCCCGTCATATCCTTGGGTATATCCCGTCTGGCCCCGGGGACTTATCTGTCCTCATATCATTCAAAATTTCCAGCACATCCTCCCTCTTACCCTCAACCTGTTCGAGCATATCAGCCTGTTCCACGCTGTCCTCACAAACGACCAGGTCCCTCTCACTGGTGAATACTGAAGCAAAGTATTCATTTAGGACCTCCCCTACCTCCTCCGACTCCAGGCACAAGTTCCCTCCACTATCCCTGATCGGCCCTACCGTCACTCTAGCCATCCTCTTGTTCCTCACATAAGTGTAGAACGCCTTGGGCTTTTCCTTAATCCTACCCGCCAAGACATTTTCATGTCCCCTTCTAGCTCTCCTAAGTCCATTCTTCAGTTCCTTCCTGGCCACCTTGTAACCCTCTAGAGCCCTGTCTGATCCTTGCTTCCTCATCCTTAAGTAAGCTTCCTTCTTCCTCTTGACTAGCTGTTCCACCTCTCTTGTCATCCAAGGTTCCTTCACCCTCCCATCCCTTCCCTGCCTCATCGGGACAAACCTATCCAGCAGTCGCAGCAAGTGCTCCCTAAACAACCTCCACATTTCTGTCATGCAGTTCCCTGAGAACATCTGTTCCCAATTTATGCTCCCCAGTTCCTGCCTAATAGCATTGTAATTCCCCCTCCCCCAATTAAATATTTTCCCATCCCGTCTGCTCCTGTCCCTCTCCATGACTATAGTAAAGGTCAGGGAGTTGTGATCACTATCACCGAAATGGTCTCCCACCGATAGATCTGCCACCTGACCTGGTTCATTGCCAAGCACCAAGTCCAACATAGTCTCCCCTCTAGTCGGCCTATCTACATATTGAGTCAGGAAACCTTCCTGGACACACCTGACAAAAACTGCTCCATCCAAACTATTTGCACTAAGGAGGTTCCAATCAATATTAGGGAAGTTGAATATTTGTCTGTGAGCATTTTGGTGCAGGTTTTTCTGACAGTGGTGAAGCAATGTTGCTCCCATAATATTCTGATAATTGTAAGGCTTATTAGAGAACAGCTAAGAGACTGTCAGTTTTGAAAACAGGAGTTTATTTACACACATCTTGCATCCATGGCTTCCACTTACACTTTACACGAGGTTCTATACAGATTCTATTACATCCCATCCTGTGATGATGCTCACAGATTATTTCCATATTCTGCCCAGTAACAACCCTATCTTACAATACACTGCACCCGCTGTTTCCTGGAAGAAAGCTGCCCACTATGATCTACCGATCTCCGTGGCGATGTTTGCCCTTTCTTGACGGCAGTTTATATCTCTCATCGAGTCACAGCAGTGATGTCAGCAAGAAGGTAAGCAGCCAATCACACTGAAGTATTCACACAGAGCAAACCAAGAAGTTGAAAACATCTTTAATTTAAATTTTCAGATAGGAAAATAAATGGTTATGAATACATTAAGAAGTTGTTAAAATAAATTAAAAGTTAAAGAAGATAAATAATTCTTTTACTTATGAAGTGAAGAAATACTATTACTATGGAGCAATTTAACATTCCACAATGACAAATTAGCTCTCAGGGCCAATCAGGGTGTTTTGCCTTCTATATGAATTTGCTATGCCATTAAATAGCCAGTTACACCTCATCCAATAAGGTGTGATTTTTGCAAAGGTTTTTACAGTGGGATGAACAGTGCAAGAGTGGAATTTCTCGTCAATTCATATGATTTCCCATTGGTTACATTCTTCCAGGGCTCGGGTATGGTTACCATACAACGTCCCATCTGGAGAAAATTAGACACAGTGACAGCAATGTCTGGATTTCCATGGTTATTCTGTGCATATGACTCCTGGGCTTGTTTTCAATCTCAGTGGAGTTATGCTGGCAAATGGTGACAGTTACATCATTATTACCACCACAAAATCTAGTCCTTGTGGAAATTTCAGTCTCTTACCTTGCGTGTTTTCTATTATCCGTCTATCTGACTTTTCGATGAAAGGTTCAGTTTATCAATGCTTTTGAATTGCAGAAGGAAAATGATGCTTCAGGCAGACTGCAGAATTACTCTGCTGTATGTTACGGACAGCTGGTAATAGGTGTGAGTTTTTCCAACTGTTCACCTCCTAAATGACCACAATCATGTTTTGTTTAATGATGAGTTGGTCCCTGAGTGTTTTACTTGCCATATGAACAGACACAAGGACACAACACAAGAACACAAGAAATAGGAGCAGAAGTAGACCATATGGCCCATCGAGCTGGCTCCGTCATTCAGTACGATCATGGCTGACCTTGTGCTTCAGTTCCTCTTTCCTGCCCACTTCTTATATCCCTTGATTCCCAGTAAGACCAAAATTCTATCTATTCCATCCTTAAATGTATTCAATTATGGAACATCCACAACTTTCAGGAACCAATTCCAAAAATTCACAACCCTTTGAGTGTAGTAATTTCTCCTCATCTCAGTCCTGAATGATTGGCCCCTTATTCTGAGACTGTGTCCCAGTGTTATCGATACCCCGACCAGTGGAAACAATCTCTCAGCTTCGACATTATCAGGCCCTTTCAGAATCTTGTATGTCTCAATTAGATCACATCTCATTCTTCTGAACTCCAGGGAATATAGGCCCAATTTACTCAGCCTCTCATCATAGGACAGCCCCCTCCTCCCAGGGACCAACTTAGTCAATCTTTCCTGCACTATCTACAAAGCACGTATATTCTTTCATAAATGTGGAGACCAAAACTGCACACAGTATTCCAGGTGCCAGCTCAGCATAGCCCAGTACAATTTTAGCAAGACTTCTTTATTCCTAATCTCCAATCCCCTTGCAATAAAGGCCAACATGACATCTACCTTCCTAATAGCCTACTGCACCTGCATGTTAACTTTATGCATTCCTTGTATGAGTACCTCCAACGTCTCTATGAAGATCAATACTTAGCAGTTTCACACCTTTTAAAAAATATTCTGCTTTTCTATTTTTACGACCAAAGTGAACAACTTCACACTTCCTACAGTATACTCCATTTGCCATCATGTTGCCCACTCACTTAACTGGTCTAATTCTCTTTGCAGCCTCTCTATGTCCACCCCGCAACTTACCTTTCCACCAAGCTTTGTGTCATCAGCAAACTTAGATACATTACTCTCTGCCTCTTCATCCATGTCATTAATATAAACTGTAAAAAGCTGAAGCCCCAGCACTGATCCTTGCGGCACCCCACTATTCACTGCCTGCCAACTTGACAATGCCCCATTTATGCCCATTCTCTGCTTCCTGTCTCTTACCCGATCCTCTATCCATGTTAATATATTACCCCCAACACCATGAACCCTTATCTTGCCTATTAATCTTTTATGTGGCACCTTATCGAATGCCTTTTGAAAATCCAGGTATACTACATCTACTGGTTCCCCTTTATCTAACCTACCAGTTACAGCCTTAAAAAATGCTAATAAATTTGTCAAACAGGATCTCTCTTTAGTAAAACAAGACTGACTTGTTCTAATCATACTATGCTTTTTCAAGTGCAATGTTAAGACTTCTTTAATAACAGTTTCCAGCATCTTCCCAATGAGTGATGTTAGGCTAACTGGCCTGAGGCTCCCTGTTTCGTCTTTGCCTCCTTTCTTGAAAAGTGGTGTAACAATTGCCAACTTTCAAGTGAACGGGACCATTCCTGAATCTAATGATTTTTGGAAAATCATAGCCAGCGCAACAACTATCTCTGCATCTATCTCTTTTAGAACCCTAGGGTGGAGGCCATCTGGTCCTGGGGACTTGTCAGATTTTAAAAAATATTCACAGAGAACAAACCAAGAAGTTGGAATGAATCTTAATTTTAAATTTCAGATTGGAAAGTAACTGGTTATGATTTGATTAAGAGAGAAGCTAAAATAAAGTCAAACAATTAAAAAGAAGAAAAATAATTATTTTACTTATAATTTGTAGAATTTGTATTATTGTGGAGGCTCTCTCAGCCAATGATTCCCCACAGATTGTAGTCTTGGGGGAGTGGAAACGGGTCCCTCAACTGTGTCTCCATCTGGTGAAATATTGACGGACAGCAACTTCTGGATTTCTAAAATATTCTGTGTATCGACAATCCCAGAACTTGCTGTCAATTTCAGTGGAGTCATGCTGGCAAAGGGTGAGAGTTACACCATCATAACCAACACAAAATCCAGGCTCTTATTGAAATTTTAGTCTCTTACCTTGCATGTTTTCTATGATCTCACAATCTGAATTTTATGCGAAAGCTTCAGTTCATCAATGCTTCTGAATTGCAGAAAAAAATGGTTCAGGGGTGACTGCAGAATTACTCTGCTGTAGAGCAGCAGCTGTTATCAGTTGTGTGACAGTGGTGCAGTGGTAAGCATGGCTGCTTTCCAAGCAGTTGACCTGGGTTCAATTCCCAGCCGTCACATTTATTTGAAGATAAAAAGATCCACTTATCAGTCTCAGTGTAACCTGTTACGACAATGGCTGCTCCCAAACTTCATTTGACAGCCTCATTTGCAAAGTGCCACAGATGAATGCTTGTAATAGCAAATTCCATCTACTAGCAATCCATTATAATCTAGCAGCCAAATTACAAAAATAAAAGCAAAATACTGCCGTTGCTGGAAATTCTCAGCAGGTCTGGCGGCATCTGTCGAAGTTTGTTTTCACAGCCACTTCTCCTTCTTCAGCGACTGTCTGCGGCTCCAAATTATTCCATGTGGATTCCAAATGAAGTTCCATCCTTCGTGTTTTGAATCCATCCAGGATTCCGGGATCTCTGAGATATAAAATGTTCCTCGGACTGCTTTTCCCATCGCATCCTGAGATCCACACTCAGTGCCCTGCGCTACCACATATACACACGCAACCTCTGTCTCCAGAAGCACCGCCTCACCTTATCTCAAAGCTGTTCTGCTCCGCAGTTTCATTTCATCCTTCATCTTATCCAATGCATTAACAAAAAACATTTTTTCTTTCTTTCAGTTGCGAAGGAATGCAAGCTCCAGCAGCTGATGTGGACAAATGCCCCTCCAGATCCATCTTCCCCTTCACTTCCCTCTGACCCCATCCCTTCTAATGACCCCTTGACATGTATTTACAATACCCTCTGACCATCCCCTCTCTGATGCTGACCAATCTGTACTCAACAAAGGACTCAGTTTTAGCCCCTTATGCCCCCACCTTTATGAATTTTGCACTTGGTATGACGTTGAGCTCTTCTTCCATCGCCTTCGACTCTGGGCTCAATTCTTTGACCGGGAGTTCTCCCCCGACCAGCAGACCCATTCATCAACCTCCAGCATTCTTCCTCCACCTGGACCCCTCCCTCTGGCCTCTTACCCACTCTTGATCTTTTCATTGAGAACTGTCGCCAAAACATTGGCCATCTCAATTTCTCTGCTCCCGTCACTCACTTTAACCTGTCTCCCTCAGAACTTGCTGCACTCCGTTCTCTCAGACCTAAGCTGGACATTGTGATCAAACCTGCTGACAAGGGTGGTGTTGTTATTGTCTGGCATACCGACCTCTACCTTGCAGAGGTTGAGTGCCAACTCTCAGACACTTCTTCCTACCTCCCCCTGGACCATGACCCACCAACAAACTTCAAGCTACTATCCACAGAACTGTCACTGACCTCATCTCCTCCGGTGATCTTCCCTCTACCGCTTCCAACCTTATAGTCCCGCAACCCCGGACAGCCTGCTTCTACCTCCTTCCTAAAATCCACAAACAGGACTGTCCTGGCAGACCCATTATTTCAGTCTGTTCCTGCCTCACTGAACTTATTTCTTCCTATCTTGACACTATCTTTTCTCCCCTGGCCCATTCTCTTCCCACCTACATTCGTGACTCTTCTGACACCCTACGTCATTTTGACAATTTCCACTTTCCTGGCCCTAATCGCCTCCTCTTCGCTATGGATGTCCAATCTCTCTACACCTCCAACACCCACCGGGACGGTCTGAGGGCTCCCCGCTTCTTCCTTGAACAGAGGTCCAACCAGTCCCCATCCACCATGACCGTCCTCCACCTGGCTGAACTTGTTCTCACATTGAACTACTTCTTCAACTCACTTCTTTCAAAGAAATGTTGTTGCTATGGGTACCCGCATGGATCCAAGTACTCCTGTCTTTTTGTGGGGTATGTTGAACATTCCTTGTTCCAGTCCAATACAGGCCCCCTACCCCAACTCTTTTTATGGTACATTCATGACTGTATCGGTGCCATTTCCTGCTCCCGCACGGAACTGGAAAACTTCATCAACTTTGCTTTCAATTTCCACCCTTCTCTCATCTTTACATGATGCATCTCTGACACTGCCCTTCCCTTCCTTTCCTCAACTTCTCCATCTCTGTGGATAGACTGTCCACTAATATTCATTATAAGCCCACCACATCCCACAGCTACTTCGAATACACTTCCTCACACCCTGCTTTCTGTAAGGACTCCATTCTATTCTCCCAAGTTTTCCGTCTCTGATGCCTCTGTTCTGATGATAAAAATGTCCCACAACAGCATTTCTGATATGTCTTCCTTTTCCCTCAACCGAGGATTCCCCCCCAAACTGTGGTTGACTGGGCCTTCAACTGTGTCCGACCCATTTTCCGCACTTCTGTCCTCACCCCTTCCCCTCCCTGCCAGAACTGTGACAGGGTTCCCTTGTCCTCACTTTCCAACCCACCAACCTCCACATTCAAAGAATCATCTCCCGCCATTTCCACCACGTCCAGCGTGAGGCCAGCATCAAATGCATCTTTCCCTCCCCTCCCCTGTCAGTATTTCGAAGGGATCATTCCCTCTGCGACGCCCTAGTTCACAGTTCCATCACCCCCTACATCTCGTCCCTTTCACCTGGCACCTTCCCATGCAATCGCCGGAGGTGTGATATCTACCGTTTTATCTCCTCTCTGCTCACCATCCAATTCCCAATCAGCACTTTCAAGTGAAGCAGCGATTTACTTGTACTTCTTTCAATTTAGTATACTGCATTCGCTGCTCACATTGTGGTCTTCTCTACATTGGGGAGACCAAAGGCAGATTGGGTGACTGCTTTGCAGAACATCTCTGCCCAGTCCAAAAGCATGACCCCGAGTTTCCGGTTGCTTGTCATTTCAACACACCTCCCTGCTCTCATGCCCACAGTTCTGTCCTTGATATGCTCCAGTGTTCCAGTTAACATCAACGCAAGCTCAAGGAGCAGCACCTCATTTTCCCATTAGACACACTACAGTCTTGCGGACTGAACATTGAGTTCAATAATTTCAGAGCATGACTGTCACTGTTTTATTATTATTTTAATTTGTTTGGTGTTATCATTTTTTTACCATTTGCTTGCCTTAAACTTTGTGCTTTTGGCTAGGGCTGTTCATTATTCTGTCATTAACACTCTGTCTGCATTAATGCTTTGTCTTTCACCACACCATTAGAACACTCTCTTTGCCATTTGCCCATGATCTCCTTGTCAATTAATCTCTCTGACCCTCTGTCCTATCAAACACCTTCCCTTTTGTTCTCTTTTCCCTCCTTGCCAGCTTTACTTGCTTAAAATGTTTCCATTTCCAACCTTTGCCAGTTCTGATGAAAGGCCACAGACCTGAAATGTTAACTCTGCTTCTCTCTCCACAGATGCCGCCAGACCTGTTGAGTATTTCCAGCACTTTCTGATTTTATTAGCCTAAATTATTACCCAAGTCCATGGATTCAGCTCGCACTGTCCAAAGGTATCAAAGTTGGAGCAGTACCCATCTCCTGGGAATAAAACAGTGCACATTCAGCAGATGGAGGCTTTTGCTGTATCATTGGGGATTTTCCATTTGTAGTCTGAGGTTGACTTTATCGGAAGAATGTGAAAAGAACCTCAAATTGAGCCTTTACACACTTTGCGAGAGACCTGAATTGATTTGGCTGTGAGCATTTTGGTGCAGGTTTTTCTGACAGTGATGAAGCAGTGTTGCTCCCGGTAATATTCTGATAATTGTAAGGCTTATTAGAGAATATATAAGAGGCTGTCAGTTAGGATAACAGGAGTTTATTTACATACATCTTGCATCCATGGCTTCCACTCACACTCTACCGCCGTGCTAAATGGAATAGATTTTGAACAAATCTAGCAACATAAAACTGGGCATCCATGAGGCGCTGTGGGCCATCAGCAGCACTTAACCACGATCAGTAATCTCATGGCCTGGCATATCCCCCACTCTATCATTACGATCAAGTCGAGAGATCAGCCCTGGTTCAATGAAGAGTGCAGGAGGGCATGCCAGGAGCAGCACCAGGCATACCTCAAAATGAGGTGTCAACCCTGTGAAGCTACAACCCAGGACTATTTGCATGCCAAATAGCGTAAGCAGCATGTGATAGGCAGAGCTAAGCGATCCCACAACCAATGGATCAGATCTAAGCTCTGCATTCCTGCCACATGAGTCGAGAATGGGGTGGACAAAAACAAATTACTGGAGGAGGTGGCTCCACAAATATCCCCATCCTCAATGATGGGGGAGCCCAGCTCATCAGTGTTAAAGATAAAACTGAAACATTTTCAACAACCTTCAGCCAGAAGTGCCAGGTAGATGATCCATCTCGGCCTCCTCCTGAAGTCCCCAGCATCACAGATGCCAGTCTTCAACCAATTTGATGCACTCTACATTGTATCAAGAAACAACTGAAGGCATTAGATACTGCAAAGGCTTTGGGCCCTGACAACATTCTGGCAATAGTCCTGAAGACCTGTTCTCCAGAACCTGCTGCACCCCTAGCCAAGCAGTTCCTGTACAGCTGCAACACTGGCATCTACCTGGCAATGTGGAAAATTGCCCGGGTATATCATGTACACAAAAAGCAGGATAAATCCAACACAGCCAATTACCGCCCCATCAGCCTACTCTCAATCATCAATAAAGTGATGGAAGGTTTTGTCGACAGTACTATCAAGCGGCAGTTGCCTCGCAATAACCTGCTCAGTGATGCTCAGTTTGGGTTCCGCTAGGGCCACTCAGCTCCTGGCCTCATTACAGCCTTGATTCAAACATGGACAAAAGAGCTGAACTCAAGAGGTGAGGTGAGAGTGACTGCCCTTGCCATCAAAGTAGCATTTGACCGAGTATGGCATCAAGGAGTCGAGCAAAACTGGAGTCAATGGGAATCAGGGGAAAAACTCTCTGCTGGTTCGAGTCAAAGGAAGATGGCTGTGTTGTTGGGGGTGAATCATTTCAGCTCCAGGACATGACTGCAGGAGTTCTTCAGGGTAGTGTCCTAGGCCAAACCATCTTTAACTGCTTCATCAATGATCTTCCTTCAATCATAAGGTCAGAAGTGGGGATGTTCACTGATGACTGCACAATGTTCAGCACCATTCGCAACCCCTCAAATACTGAAGCAGTCCGTGTTGAAATGCAGCAAGTCCTGGACAACCTTCAGGGATGGGCTGATAAGTGGCAAGCAACATTCGTGCCACATAAGAGCCGGGCAATGACTATTTCAAACAAGAGAGAATCCAACCAACTCCCTGTGCCAACGGCAGTTTATATCTGACAGCGAGACACAGGAGTGATGTCAGCAAGAAGGCAAGCAGCCAATCACAGTGAAATATTGACACAGAGCAAACCAAGAAGTTGAAATGATTCTTAATTTTAATTTACAGATTGGAAAATAAATGGTTATGAGCTGATTAGAGAGAAGCTAAAATAAAGTCAAACAATTAAAAAACGAGGGAAAATAATTATTTTACTTATATCATTACAGAGGAATTTAACATTCCAAAAATATAAATGAGCTCTCTCGGCCAATGATTTCCCACAGATTGCAGTCTTGGGGGAGAGGAGATGGGTCCCTCAACTGTGTCTCCATCAGGTGAAATATTGACAGACTAACAGCAACTTCCGGATTTCCAAAATATTCTGTGCATCGGCAATCCCCAGAACCTGCTGTCAATTTTAGTGGAGTCTTGCTAGCAAAGGGTGAGAATTAAACCATCATTGCCAACATAATTTTGAATTGCAGGGATAAATGCTTCAGGGAGGCTGCAGCAATATTCTGCTGTATAGCAAATGCTACTGTTACTTGTGTGATGGTGGTGCAGTGGTAAGCATGGCTGCCTTTGAAACCGTTGATCTGAACTCAACCCTCAGCTATCGCATTTGTTGCTGTTGACTTGAGGATGGAAAGATCCAGTCATCAGTCTGATTGTAACCTGTTCTGACAGTGGCTGCCCACAAGCTTCATTTAACAAGCTCATTTGCAAAGTGCCACAGATGAATGTTTGCAATGGCAAAGTTGATCTATCAGCATAAATTACAAAAATAAAAACAAAATACTGTGGATGCTGGAAATTCTCAGCAGATCTCGCAGAATCTGTGGAAACTCTTTTTCACAGCCACGTCTCCTTCTTCAGCAACTGTCTGCAGCTCTGACTTTTTCCATGTGGATTCCAACTGAAGTTCCATCCTTCGTGTTTTGAATCTATCCAGGATACAGGTATCTCTGAGAAATACAACGTTCCTTGGACTGCTGTTCGCCCCGCATCCTGAGATCCACACTCAGTGCCGTGTGCCGCCACACGTACACATTCGACCTCTGTCTCCAGAAGCACCGCCTCACCTTATCTCAAAGCTGTTCTACTCCGCAGTTTCAGTTCATCCTTCATCTTATCCAACGCATTAACAAAAAACGTTTTTTCTTCCTGTCAGGTGTTAAGGAACACAAGCTCCAGCAGCTGATGGGGAGGAACACCCCTCCAGATCCTTATTCAACTTCACTTCCCTCTGACCCCATCCCTTCTAATCTGACCCCTTGCTGTATATTTGCTATACTCTCTGACCTTCCCCTCTCTGATGCTGAACGATCTGTACTCAACAAAGGACTCAGTTTTATCCCCTTACACTCCCCGCCCCACCCATTCAATGAATTTTGCACTCGGTATGACATTGGGCTCTTCTTCCGTTGCCTTTGCCTCCGGGGTCACTTCTTTGATCAGGAATCCCCCCCACTGACCAGCAGACCCATTCACCCGCCTCCAGCATTCTCCCTCTACCTGGACTCCTCCCTCTGGCTTCTTACCCTCTCTTGATCTTTTCATTGAAAACTGTCGGTGAGACATCGATCGCCTCAATTTCTCCACTCCTCTCACTCACTCTAACCTGTCTCCCTCTGAACTTGCTGCACTCTGTTCTCTTAGGTCTAACCCCGACATTGTGCTCAAACCTGCTGACATGGGTGGTGCTGCTGTTGTCTAGCGTACCGACTTCTACCTTGCAGAGGCGGAGTGCCAACTCTCAGACACTTCTTCCTATCTCCTCCTGGACCATGACCCACAACCAACCATCAATCTACTGTCTACAGGACTGTCACTGACCTCATCACACTATGGCTCATTAGACAGCACCTTCCAAAATTGCAAACTCTACCACCTCGAAGGACAAGGGCAGCAGATGCATGGGAACACCACCACCTGCAAGTTCCCCTCCAAGCCAAACACCATCCTGACTTGGAAATATATCGCTTTTCCTTCACTGTTGCTGTGTCGAAATCCTGGAACTCCCTTCCTAACAGCATCTGTGGGTGTACCTACCCCACATGGACTGCAGCAGTTCAAGAAAGCAGCTCACCACCACCTTCTCAAGCGCAATTAGGGATGGGCAATAAATGCTGGCCTAGCCAGCGACACCCACATCCCATGAAGCAATAAAAAAAAATCTGATCTGGAGATCTTCCCTCTATAGCTTCCAACCACATAGTCCTGCACTCCGGACCGCCTGCTTCTGCCTTGAATAGAGGCTCAACCAGCCCCCATCCATCACCACCCTTCTCCTCCTGGCTGAACATGTTCTCACATTGAACAACTTCTCCTTCAACTCCACTCACTTACTTCAAATAAAAGATGTTACTATGAGTACCCGCATGGATCCTGGTTATGCCTGTCTTTTTGTGGAATATGTTGAACATTCCATGTTCCAAACCTACTCAGGCCCCCTCCTCCAATTCTTTTTCGGGTACATTGATGACTGTATTGGTGCCGTTTCCTGCTCTTGCCCCAAACTGGAAAACTTCATCAACTTTGCTTCCAATTTCCACCCTTCTCTCACCTTCGCATGGTCCATCTCCGAGACTTGCCTTCCCTTCCTCGACTTCTCTGTCTCCATCTCTGGGAATAGACTGTCCACTAATATTCATTATAAGCCCGCCGACTCCCACAACTACCTCAAATACAGTTCCTCACACCCTGCTTCCTGTAAGGACTCCATTCCATTCTCCCAATTTCTCCGTCTCCGGTACATTTGCTCTGATGACGCAACCTTCCACAACAGTGCTTCTGATATGTCTTCCTTTTTCCTCAACCGAGGATTCCCCTCCACACTGTGGCAGACAGGGCCCACAACTGTGTCTGACCCATTTCCCGCACTTCAGCCCTCACCCCTTCCCATCCCTCCCAGAACCATGACAGGGTTCCCCTTGTCTTCACTTTTCACCCCACCAGCCGAAACATCCAAAGGATCATCCACTGCCATTTCCGCCACCTCCAGTGTGATTTTTAAAAAATATTCATTCATGGGATGTGGGTGTCACTGTCTATGCCAGCATTTATTGCCCATCCCTAATTGCCCTTGAGAAGGTGGTGGTGAGCTGCCTTCTTGAACCGCTGCAATCCATGAGAGGTAGGTACACCAACAGTGCTGTTGGGAAGGGAGTTCCAGGATTTTGACCCAGCAACAGTGAAGGAACGGCGATATAGTTCCAAGTCAGGATGGTGTGTGACTTGGACGGGAACTTGCAGGTGGTGATGTTCCCATGCATCTGCTGCTCTTGTCCTTCGAGGTGGTAGAGGTCGCGGGTTTGGAAGGTGCTGTCTAAGGAGCCTTGGTGCGTTGCTGCAGTGCATCTTGTAAATGGTACATACTGCTGCCACTGTGCGTCGGTGGTGGAGGAAGTGAATGTTTGTAGATGGGGTGCCAGTCAAGCGGACTGCTGTGTTCTGGATGGTGTCGAGCTTCTTGAGTGTTGTTGGAGCTGCACCCATCCAGGCAAGTGGAGAGTATTCCATCACACTCCTGACTTGTGCCTTGTAGATGGTGGACAAGCTTTGGAGAGTCAGGAGGTGAGTTACTCGCCGCAGGATTTCTAGCCTCTGACCTGCTCTTGTAGCCACGGTATTTATATGGCTACTCCAGTTCAGTTTCTGGTCAATGGTAGCCCCTAGAATGTTGATAGTGAGGGATTCAGCGATGGTAATGCCATTGAATGTCAAGGGGAGATGGTTAGATTCTCTCTTGTTGGAGATGGTCATTGCCTGGCACTAGTGTGGTGCAAATATTACTTGCCACTTATCAGCCCAAGCCTGTATATTGTCCAAGTCTTGCTGCATTTCTACACGGACTGCTTCAGTATCTGAGGAGTCACGAATGGTGCTGGACATTGTGCAATCATCAGCGAACATCCCCACTTCTGACCTTATGATTGAAGGAAGGTTATTGATGAAGCAGCTGAAGATGGTTGGGCCTAGGACTCTACCCTGAAGAACTCCTGCAGTGATGTCCTGGAGCTCAGATGATTGACCTCCAACAACTACAACCATCTTCCTTTGCGCTAGGTATGAGTCCAACCAGCGGAGGGTTTTCCCCCTGATTCCCATTGACCTTAGTTTTGCTAGGGCTCCTTGATGCCATACTCGGTCAAATGCTGCCCTTATGTCAAGGGCAGTCACTCTCACCTCACCTCTTGAGTTCAGCTCTTTTGTCCATGTTTGAACCAAGGCTGTAATGAGGTCAGGAGCTGAGTGGCCCTGGCGGAACCCAAACTGAGCGTCACTGAGCAGGTTATTGCTAAGCAAGTGCCGCATGATGGCACTGTTGATGACACCTTCCATCACTTTACTGATGATTGAGAGTAGACTGATGGGGTGGTAATTGGCCGGGCTGGACTTGTCCTGCTTTTTGTGTCCAGGACATACCTCGGCAATTTTCCACTTTGCAGGGTAGATGCCAGTGTTGTAACTGTACTGGAACAGCTTGGCTAGGGGTGCGGCAAGTTCTGGAGCACTGGTCTTCAGTACTATTGCCGGAATATTGTCAGGACATATTGTCAGGAATATTGTGATGCCACCACCAAAAGATTCTTCCCCTCCCCTCGGCTCTTAGCATTTTGAAGGGATCGTTCCCTCTGCGACACCCTTGTCCACTTCTCCATTACTCCCAACACCTCGTCCCCTTCCCACTGCACCTTCTCATGCAATTGCAGGAGGTGTAATACCTGCCCTTTTACCTCCACTCTCCTCACCATCCAAGGTCCAAACACTCCTTTCAGGTGAAGCAGCAATTTACATTTAGTATACTGTATAATTTTTTATTATTACTTTATTTTGTGCTATCATTTTTTTTACCATGTGCCTGCCTTAAACTGGGTTTATCATGTATGTGCTTTTGGCTAGGGCTGTACATCATTCTGTCATTAACACTCTCTGTGAATAGAATAGTGCATCTTCTGCATCTGGAGGCTTTTGCTGTATCAGTGGGAATTTTCCAATTGCAGACTGGGAATTGGTCCCTGAAAGATCCAAGGTTGACTTTATTGCAAGAATCCCAAATTGAGCCTTTACACACTTCGCGAGATGCTTGAATTGATTTGGCTGTGAACATTTTGGTTCAGGTTTTTCTGACAGTGGTGAAGCAATGTTGCTCCTGGTAATATTCTGATACTTGTAAGGCTTATTAAGGAATATCTTAGAGACTGTTGGTTTGAATAACAGGAGTTTATTTACACACATCTTTCATCCATGGCTTCCATTTACACTTTACATGAGGTTCTATACAGATTCTTTTAGATGACTTCCTGTGATAATGCTCCCAAATTACTTACATATTCTGCCCAGTAACAACCCTATATTACATTATACTGCACATGCCGTTTCCTCAAAGAAAGCTGCTCACTAGGATCTACTGATCTCTGTGGTGTGGTTTGCCCTTTCTTGACATCAGGTCACTGTAGTGATGTCAGCAAGAAGGTAAGCAGCCAATCACACTGAAGTATTCACACAGAGCAAACCAAGAAGTTGAAAACATTTTTAATTTAAATTTTCAGATAGGAAAATAAGTGATTATGATTGGATGAAGAGAGAAGCTAAAATAAAATGAAACAATGAAAAAAGAAGATAAATATTTATTTGACTTATAAAGTGTAGAAATTCTATCGTTGTAGAACTATTTGACATTCCACAAATACAAATGAGCCAATCAGGTTGTTTTACATTCTTTATGAATTTGATATGTCATTAAGTAGCCAGATAGACCTCATCCAATAAGGTATGATTTTTGCAAGGGTTTTTACAGCTAGATGAACAGTGCAAGAGTGGAATTTCTCATCAATTCATATGATTTCCCATTAATTGAAGTCTTCCGGGTCTCAGGTACTGTTACCATACAGCGTCCCATCTGGAGAAAGTTAGACACAGTGACAACAATGTCTGGATTTCCATGCTACTCTGTGCATATGACTCACGAGCTCGCTGTCAATTTCAGTAGAGTTATTCTGGTAAATGGTGACATTATTACCCCACAAAATCTAGCCCTTGTTGAAATTTCAGTTCCTTAGCTTGGATGTTTTCTATTATCCGAGTATCAGATTTTTAGGTGAAAGGTTCAGTTCATCAATGCTTTTGAATTGCAGGAGCAAAATGATGCTTCAGGGCAGGCTGCAGAATTACTCTGCTGTATGTTCCGGACAGCTGGTAATAGGTGTGGGTGTTTCCAACTGTTCACCTCCTAGCTGACCGCAATTCTGCTTTGTTTTATGATGAATTGGGACGAGAGTGTTTTACTTCCCATATAAACAGACAGTGACAGGTTTTCTTGTAGTTTTGAAGTAGAAGATTCACTACTTATTGAACAATATTCACTCCATGAAATGTTAGTAACACACGCATTTATTCTCACGTTTTACTCTCAAGGAACGATAGTTAGAAGGTAAAGGGTAAGAGTTAATGGTGTGTTACGTGTCCGTGATTGATGGTAAACCTGTTGAATCTTCTAAGTAGGGCAGTATTTTTTCAATATGCAGGCTTGGGTGTTTGTTGTATTGAACTTGTAGATTTCTGGTGGTTACGATTTTGGACAGGAGATCCCCGTCACTTTCAGTTCTCTGCTGCACCAAGTTGTAATGTAGAATTGCAGGGCTTCATCTTATTGTTTTGGCTGGGTATTTCCACAGTCTCGGGTTCTGTGATCTCTCTCATCTATTGCATTTCTTACCATTTATATGAGGATGAAAAGAGCCACTCACGAGTCTACTTCCAACCTGTTCTCTCAATGGCTGCCCACGAGTTTCACTACCACAGTTTCAAAGAATCACAGATGAGTGCTTGCAATTGGAAAGTCTATCTGCCTGCAATCCAATACACTATAAGGGGCTCAACAGTGACCCAAGTCCATGCATTGAAATCTCGATGCTCAAAGGTACCAGTTGGAGCTGCAACTGTTTCCAGGGAATGAAGCTACTGGACAGCCATTATCAGAACAGGTTGCAAATGATTAATCAGTGTGACTTTCCATCCTCAAGCAAATAGAAAGGAATGTGATGGCTGGTAATTGAACCCAGGTTAAATACTTGGAAGGCAGCTATGCTTACCACTACACCACCATAACACAACTAACAGCACTACCAGCTATACAGCAGAGTAATTCTGCAGCCTGCACTGAAGCAATTCTTTTTTGTGCAATTCAAAAGCATTGATAAACTGAATAAAACAGTGCACATTCAGAGGATGAAGGCTTTTGCATTAACATTGGGTCATTTCTAGTTGATGTCTAGGAATTTGTCCCTGAGAGATCCAAGGCTGACTTTATCACAAAAATGTGAAAAGAATCCCCAAAAGAGCCATTACACACTTTGCAAGATGCCTGAATTGATTTGGCTGTGATCATTTTGCTGCAGCCTTTTCTGACAGTGACAAAGCAATGGTGCTCGCCACTGACCTCAAAGAAAGCTGCACATTTTCATCTACTGATCTCTGTGGTGTGGTTTCCCCTTTCTCAACAGCAGTTTATATCTGATAGTGAGTCACAGGAGTGATGTCAGGGCAAGCAGCCAATCACACTGAAATATTCACAGAGAACAAACCAAGAAGTTAATAACATTTTAAATTTCAAATTTCAAATAGGAAAATAAATGGTTATGATTTGATTAAGAGAGAAGCTAAAATACAGTAAAAGAATTAAAAAAGAGAAAAAATAATTATTTTACTTATAGAGTGCAGTAACATTATGAAGGAATTCAACATTCCACAAATATAAATTAGCTCTGTCAGCCAATGAGTGTGTTTCGCAGTATAAATGAATTTAGAAGGCCATTATATACCCAGTTACTTCTCAGCCAACAAGGTGTGACGTTTTCAAGGGTTTTTACAGTGAGACAAACAGCGTAAGAGTGGAAGTTTTCATTAATTCATATGATTTCCCACAGATTGCTGTCTTGGAGGAGTGGAGATGGGTCCCTCAATTGCACCACCATCTGGCGAAATATTGACATTGTCATGAAAACCTGATATGCCAAATGGGTAATATTAACTTCATCAGTTGAAATGTTTCATTAGACTTTTCATGGAAAAATCCTCCCACTCCCTTCCTAACAGCACTGTGGGTGTACCTACCCCACATACACTGCAGCGGATCAAGCTATCTCACCACCACCGACTCAAGGCCAATGAGGGATGGGCAGTAAATGTTGGCCAAGCCAGCGATGCCCATATTCCGTGAACAAAATAAAAAGTTAACGTTTCACAAACTGGCAGCCAAGATGGCCACTGCAATTTACATTTGAAACACCAGAAGATTAAACTGGAGACAAATAGTCTCACCAAGCCTAGCCAGAACAATGGCTTGCTCTCAGTGATTGAATTACCCAGCATGGCTTTGTCAACACGGTCGTCAAGGCTATCTACACCCATTGACTTTGAGAGAGCCAACACCCGCCAAGTGTGACTGGAAATCCAGAGGTATGTAGAACCTTGAATATCAGAGAAGATTCCAGAAAAAACCTTATTAAAAACAAACGGGCTCGATATGGTCATGTAACTGCCTGCGTAGCTCTGAAGAAACTGTAAGCTTTGTCACACAGACAGCAGACCGTTGTAACTGAAAAGTAATCAGCGAAGCAGGCTCTCATTCTCCCTCTCTCTCCAGAAAATATCAAGAGAAGATCCAGCTTTGACTGGGAACCTCCTCAAACCTACAAAGCAACCAGGGGATGCGAATCAACCCCCTCTTCTGCCTTCAGGAGCTCTGAGCAAAGCAAGCCCACTACTGTGCACGTGGCCTAGTGAGGATTTCAGGACCACAATTTCAGCTGAGAACTATTGGACTCACATACTGTATTTAAATTCCATTAAATTTTAACTTTAATCCAACCACCAAATCTGTTTTCCCTCTGTAATCTATCTGCGTGTGTGTGACTCTCGTTTGCATGTGTGCGTGCACGCGTAGTGATTTTATAAAAGTTAACTTGTAGAATTTTTCCATGAAAAGTCTAATGTAATGTTTCAACCAATTAAATTAATATTACCTATTTGGCATATAGGATTTTCATGACACTGTCAATATTTCGCCAGATGGAGACGCAGTTGAGGGACTCGTCTCCACTCCCCCAAGACTACAATCTGTGGGAAATCATATGAAGTGATGAAAACTTCCACTTTTACGCTGTTCATCTCACTGTAAAAACCCTTGAAAAAGTCACACCTTGTTGGCTGAGGAGTAACTGGGTATATAATGGCCCATTGAAATAATTTACGCTGCATTGGCCATGAGAGCTAATTTATATTTGCGGAATGTTACATTCCTCCAGAATGATACAAATCTGCATTTTATAAGTAAAATAATTATTTTTCCTCTTTTTTAGTTTTTTAACTTTATTTTAGCTTCTCTCTTAATCAAATCATAACCATTTATTTTCCTATCCGAAATTATAAATGAAAAATGATTTCAACTTCTTGGTTTGCTCTCTGTGAATATTTTTTTGCGACAAAGTCAACCTTGGATCTCTCAGGGACAAATTCCTAGACATCAACTAGAAACGACCGAATGTTGATGCAAAAGCCTCCACCCTCTGAATGTGCACTGTTTTATTCAGTTTATCAATGCTTTTGAATTGCAGGGGGAAAAAAAGCTTCAGAGAGGACTGCAGAATTACACTGCTGTATAGGCTACACGGCTGTCAGCTGTGTGATGGTGGTGCAGTGGTAAGCATTGTTGCCTTTTAAGCAGCTGACCTGGGTTCAATCCCCAGCCATCGCATTTATTTGAGGAGGATGGAAAGATTCACTCATAAGTCTGATGAGAGCCTGTTCTGACAATGGCTGCCAACTGGCTTCATTCCCTGAAAATGGCTGCACCTCTGACTGATATCTTTGGACAGTGAGAGCTCATGGAGTTGGGTCACCGTATAGCCTGTTAGGTTGTTGTCGATTGCTGGCAGATAGATGTCCTCATTAAAAGCATTCATCTGCAGCTCCTTAAAAATGAAGTGGCAAAGCAAAGCTAATGGGCAGCCATTGTCAGAACAGGTTGCAAGTAGATTCAAAAGTGGATTGTTTCATTTTCAAATAAATAGCTGGGAGAGAGAGGGAGAGATCACACCATCATCACAATAAAGCAGTCCAGCAGAGGGCTGTGGAAAAAAATCAGCCTAAACAAGAGGAAGAAGATGCCCTGCTAATTCTACGTTTCAACTTGGTGCAGCAGCAAACTGAAAGTGACCAGCACCTCCTGTCTGAAATCTTAATTACCGGAAATCTACAACAAACACTCAGGCCTGTGTCTTGTTAGCAGGTGTGGAAGGGGTCTAGGGTTCCCCTCTCTGTCTTTTCCTGGTTTGGCCGTAACAGGGTTTAACTTTTAAAACACAGTGTTTTTAGCTTCCCCTCAGTGAGTTCTTGCTCACTGCTCTCTAATTGTAATTGTAAAAGAAGCAACCAGACAGGTTTTCTTAGGTTTAAACAAGAAAAGTGTAAGTTTATTAACCTTAACACTCTAACTCAGTTAAAGGTCCTATGAATATGCAATACGACCATGCTAGCGTGCATATGCGATAAACACACCCGCAAATAGATACAGAGGAGGAGAAAGAATTAAAGGGGGCAAGACTTGAAGCAGTAGATGAAATTCAGCTACTGGTTTTGTGTTTGATGTAAAGTCTTTGATTGAAGTTAAGTCTTGCAGTTTTCGTTGGGGCCCAGTGCGCAATTTCAAACTTGTTTCGCCGGTACCAGAAGGATGCAAGGTCTTCTGTCCTGAAACATAGAAACGTAGTCCCTAGAACTTTGCATGCACGAGAGAGACAGAGATCGGGAGTGCTCTCTTCTTGAAGTTCAATTGCAGTCTCTTCCAAAAATTGCTCACAAATTGAGCACAATTCAATTAACTCCATGTAGGCCAGCAGGTTAGTCATGTGACCCACTTTTTGCTTGAGACAGCCTCATCTGTGAGGTTTCTGGATCCCTCACAGCTTACCAGACACTCTCAGTAGTGGGGTGGAATGCTGGCTCTTACACATTCAATGACTTTCGATGTCTCTTGTTCATCACTATTGATAAAACCCATCTGGCTAAATGAATCTGGGAGTACTCCCACTGTCTCTCCATGCCAGTATCTTTTTGAACGCTGGCTGATGTGGTTTCCGTCACGCCTCCACATCCGGCAGAATGAAATGTGACATTAGGGGAATATTTCATTATAAACTAGAAAGGAGAGAAAGTACAGGAAAACACATATGCAGTTCTCTCATTCATTCTCATTCATTCAGAAATCTTAAAAACTGTTACAATCTCTCCTTTGTAGCAGTGTTGCTTTAAACTGCCCCTTTTCCCTTGGTGGGTCTGAGATAGCTATGTGTTGCTGAAGGGGTTTAAAGTTTCTTCACTATCAGCCTGAATGTGATTTTTGGGGAGGTTGGAGTTTGCACATTGCCATGACTGTCTAGGGTGCCTTTGTTCCTGTTGAGGTCTGCAGGGGGAGCGTTAAATTGAATTCGCCCTGATTTGGAGTTCTGATCATGGGAGCCATCCATGGGAGTGGGTGGATCCACTCTGATCTCTCTTTCAGTGCTCTGATTAGTTATGCAAGTGCTTTTCACTTTCTTTTCTCCTGACTGTGGGTGAGGATTCTTTGCTAATCTTCCCTTTGTCCTCTAAGACACTCCTGCTTGCAGGTATCTGTCCAGATTCTACTGCACTCCCCTGAGGCACTTCACATAGGTGAGGCATCACCATCACAGTTTTTCTGCCCTCTTGACGACTTTCTTTCTCCCTGCAGGTTTCTGTTAGCAACTCTAGTGTTGTGCTTCTGGTGTCTGCATTTACATTGGAGGATGTGGGGTCTAATTTTCCCAACATTTCGAGGTTGGTTGACCGGACAGTAAAGGTTTTCATTTCAGAATCCTCCCGGACTTCCTTTAATCTGTCCTCTTTGCCCCTTTTTCCCCTTTCCTTTCTAACTTTTTGCCAGCCCTGTGCCTGTCTGTCCCCTTTTGTTCTCGGCAGCAGTCCCTTACAATTCACCAGCCCTTTGCTGGAGGGTCCTCCAAACACCGATACAGGACTTAGGGGTGCAGATTTCACTGTGGGTTGGAGTTTCTCCTCAACCTGGCACACTCCTGCAGTACTCCACCACATCCTTGTGGAGTTTTGGATAGTCAAGCTGCTGTCTTATGCGGGCTTTGGTTTTTCGTGTACCGACATTGCTTGCCTTCATCTGCCGAGGCATGGAGCACAAGAGTTGGGACGTCATCTTACTGTTGTACATAACGTTGGTTAGGCCGCATTTGGAGTACTGTGTGCAGTTCTGGTCACCGCAATACAGGAAAGATGTGATTAAGCTAGAGAGGGTGCAGAAAATATTCACAAGGATGTTGCCTGGTTTGGAGGGCTTGAGTTATAAAGAGAGATTGGATAGGCTGGGTCTGTTTTCCCTGGAGCGAAGGAGGCTGAGAGGGGACATGATAGAGGTATATAAAATTATGAGAGGCATAGATAGGGTAGATAGCCAGAGTCTGTTTCCCATGGTAGGGGTGACTAAAACTGGAAGGCATAGATTTAAGGTGAGAGGGAGGAGGGTTAAAGGGGATCAAAGGGGTAAATTTTTCACACAAAGAATAGTGGGTATCTGGAATGAGCTGCCAGAGGAGGTGGTGGAGGCAGGAACAGTAGCAACATTTAAGAGGCATCTGGACAGGTACTTGAATGAGCAAGGCATAGAGGGATTATGGAATTAATGCAGACAGGTGGGATTAGTATAGATAGACATTATGGTCGGCATGGACGTGGTGGGCCTGTTTCTATGCTGTATGACTCTATGACTATGACTTTATGACTCTATGACATGTAAAGTCACTGTAATCTCATGGGCCATTTTTAATATTTCTCTTCGGTACCTCTGCGGCACCACTAACTAGTGAACTACAGTCCACTCTTTTTCCTCAGATTTCTGAGGAGAATTTCACTTCTTCATCAGTGCTACTATTCATAGAATGAGGTAATCAGAGACTCCCTTTGCTTCAATTTCAGTCTGGGCAGCCTGTGCTAACTCTCTCAGTACTGGGTCAGCTCGCTGAGTCTCAGCTAGGGAAGATCTATTTAATCCATTCCGTGGGTCCTCTAACTTTCCAAAGAAAGTTTCAGACAGACAGACCACATGGTCATCTGTCTGCAGTGCCAATTCCGTCTCCTCTGACAGGTGTGGTTTCTGTCACAATCTTTAGAAAAGACTATCCTACGTAGAAGAGTCAACAGGTTTACGGCAAACCACAAACACCCCCTAGCACACCTTGACCTCTTACCCTTTACCTTCTAACCATCTTGGTTTGAGAGTGAACGCGAGAGTGAATGCATGTGTCAGTGGTGTTGCGAACATTTCAGGGAATGAATATTGTTCCATCAGTAATGAATCTTCCATTTTAAACCTACAAGAAAACCTGTCACTGTCTGTTTATATGGCAAGTAAAACACTCAGGGGTCAATTCATCAGTAAACAAAACATGATTGCTGTCAGTTAGGAGGTGAACAGTGGAAACCTCCCACACACATTGCCAGTTGTCCGTAACATGCAACAGAGTAATTCTGTAGCCTTCCCTGAAGGATCTTTTTGTTTCTGCAATTCAAAAGCATTGATGAACTGAACCTTTCATATAAAAGTCAGATAGATGGATAATGAAAACATGCAAGGTAAGAGACTGAAATTTCAGCAAAGACTAGATTTTGTGGGGGTGGTAATAATGATGTAACTGTTACCGTTTGCCAGCATAACTCTACTGAAATTGACAACAAGCTCGGGAGTCATATGTACAGAATAACATGGAAATCCAGACATTACTGTCACTGTGTCTAATTTTCTCCAGGTGAGACGCTGTATAGTAACCGTACCTGAGCCCCAGAAGACTGCAATCAATGGGAAATCAAATGAATTGACGAGAAATTCCACTCTTGCACTCTTCATCTCGCTGTTGTTATGACCAGGTGAGAGGGGTCTAGGGTTTCCCTCTCAGCCTTTGCCTGGTTTAATTGTAACTGTGCTGATGAAGGGTCATGACCTGAAACGTTAACTTTGCTTCTTTCTCCACAGATGCTGCCAGACCTGCTGAGTATTTTCAACATTTTTTTTATTAACTGTAGCAGGGTTTAATTTTTTAAAAAACACCGTGTTTTAGCTCCCCCTTAGTGAACCCTTGTTCACCGCTTTCCAATAGTAAGGCAAATAAATCAATTCAGACAGGTTTTCTTGGATTTTAAACAAGAAAGGTAGAAGTTTATTAATCTTAAATTCTAATCTGGTTCACATTACGAATATGCGACGCGACCACGCTAGAAAAGTAGAAAAGAATAAAGGGGAAAAGTTTGAGGCAATAGATGGGTTTCTATTATACTGTCCTTTGAGTTTGCTGTGAAGTCTTTGGGTTGCCGGTCAGACTTGCAATTTGTAGGGGCCCAGTTCACACTTCAACTTGTTTCGAGGTCAGAGTCTTTTCTCCCTTGAGTTTTACGTGTCTTCTGTGAATCGGGTGGCTTGGGAGAAAGCGAGAGAGAGAGGCTTCCTTGCTCCAGCTTCAGTTTCAACAGCCTTCTGCCTTTCTCTGTGGCACGATTCAAAAAACCCCAGGTTGCCCAGCAGGTTAGTCATGTGTCTAGCTGGTTTGACCACTTCTGTTGTTGGATGCTGCCATCTTAGCAGTCATCCTGGAATGTGAACTTCCTCACCTTCAATGTCTAGTGATCAAAGTCCATTTTGGGTTAAGTGGACCAGGGAGTAGTCTTTTGTCTCTCCAAGCACTGTCTGTTCATATGCAAATGTTTTCCAGCCACAGATGGTCTGTTTAACAAGTCCTTTCCTTGCTCCAACTGCAGTTTAAAATCAATGTTCATGTGACAAAATTAATATGCCTCATTCTTGACAGGTGGGGGTCTACATGACAATATAAAAAAACCTTGCAAAAATCATTGGATGAGGTTTACCTGGGTACTTAATGGCATACCAAATTTATTTGGAATGCAAAACACCCTGATTGGCCCTGAGAGCTAATTTTGTTGAATGCCAAATTGCTCTATAATAATAAATTTCTACACTTTATGAGGAAAATAATTATTTATCTTCTTTTTCCAATTTTTTATTTTATTTATCTTCTCTCTTAATCCAATCATAACCATTTATTTCCTATCTGAAAATTTAAATTAAAGATGTTTTCAACTTCTTGGTTTGCTCTGTGTGAATACTTCAGTGTGATTGGCTGCTTACCTTCTTGGTGACATCACTACTGTGACTCAATGTCAGATATAAACTGTCGTCAAGAAAGGGCAAACCACACCACGGAGATTGGTAGTGGGCAGCTTTCTTCGAGGAAAGTGGCGTGTGCAGAATAATGTAATATTGGGTTGTTACTGGGCAGAATATGGAAATAATCTGTGAGCATCATCACAGGATGGGATGTAATAGAATCTGAATAGAACCTCGTGTAAAGTGTAAGTGGAAGCCATGGATGCAAGATGTGTGTAAATAAACTCCTGTTATTGGAACCGACAGTCTCTTAGATATTCTCTAATAAGCCTCACAATCAGAATATTACCGGGAGGAACATTGCCTCACCACTGTCAGAAAAACCCGCACCAAAATGCTCACAGACAAATCAATTGAGGCATCTCGCAAAGTGTGTAAAGGCTCAATTTGAGATTCTTCTCACATTCTTGCGATAAACTCAATCTTGGATCTTTCAGGGACCAACTCCCAGACTGTAACTGGAAAATCCCCAATGTTGCAGCAAAAGCTGAACGTGCACTGTTTTATTCCCAGGAGACAGTTGCAGCTCCACCTTTAATAGCTTTGGACAGTGTGAGCTAATTGCATGCTCTTGAGTAACAAGTTAGGCTGCTAGATTGTAATGAATTGCTGGTAGATAGACTTTGCTGTTGTAAGCATTCATCTGTGGCACATTGAAAATGAGGTTGTTAAATGAAGCTAGTGGGCAACTGCTTTCGGAACAGGTTATAACCACACAGACAAGTGGATCTTTTCATCCTCAAATAAATGGAAAGGAATGTGATGGCTGGGAATTGAACCCAGGTCAACTGCTTGGAAGGCAGCCATGCTTACCACTGCACCACCATCACACAACTGACAGCAGGCACTGCGATACAGCAGAGTAATTCTGCAGCCTGCACTGAAGCATTTTTTTTACCTGCAATTGAAAAGCATTGATGAACAGAAGTTTTCACATATAAGTCATATAGTGAAATAATAGAAAACATGCAAGGTAAGAGTCTAAAATTTCAATAAGAGCCTGGATTTTGTGTTGGTAATGATGGTGTATGTCACCCTTTGCCAACATGACTCCACTGAAATTGACAGCAAGTTCTGGGGTCTGTCAATGCACAAAATATTTTGGAAATCTGAAAGTCGCTGTCAGTTGTTGTTATAGATAGGTGAGGAAGGGATCTCAGCCTCCCCTTTCACCCCTTCTCTTGTTTGACTACAACAGGGTTTATTCTATTTTAACACAGTGCTTGAGCTTACCACCTCAGTGAGTGTTTGCTCCTGTTCCACTTATGTGATTGTAGGAAATTGCAGGAAAAAAACCATCAGACAGGTTTTCTTGAGTTTAAACAAGAAAGATGTAAGTTTATTACACTTAACACTCTTACCCGGTTAAAAATACAAAAGATAGGCTATACATTCAGGCGCACATTCACACAAGAGTCACACACACACAAATAGATTACAGAGGGAAAACAGATTTGGTGGTTGGATTAAAGTCCAGAATAAATGGAATTTAAATACAGTTTGTGAGTCCAATAGTCCTCAGCGGAAATTGTGGTCCTGAAGTCCTCGCTGGGCCACATGCAAGATGGCAGGCGTGCTTTGCTCAGGACACCTGAAGGCAGAAGAGGGAGTTGATTCTCGTCCCCTGGTTGCTGGCTGAAGCAGTTTGTTGTTATGAGGAGGTTCCCAGTCATAGCCTGATCTTCTCTTGATATTCTCTCGGGTGAGAGGGAGAGAGGGAGCCTGCTTCGCTGATGGCTTTCAGTTACTACTGTCTGCTGTCTGTGTGACAAAGCTTACAGTTTCTTCAGAGCTGTGCAGGCAGTCACATGAGTCTATTAACCCCCCCCCCCCCTTTGTTTTTAATGAGGTTTCTTTCTGGAATTTTCCCTGATTTTCAAGGTGCTACATGCCTCAAGATGTTCAGTCACACATGGAGGGGCTGGATCTTTCAAAGTTAATGGGTGTAGATAGCCTTGATGACCGTGTTGACAAAGCCATGCTGGGTAATTCAATCACTGAGAGCAAGCCATTGTTCTGGCTAGGCTTGGTAAGACATTTTGTCTCCAGTTTAATTTTCTGGTGTTTTAAATATAAATTGCAATGGCCATCTTGGCTTCCATTTTTTGACTTGTAGGATTTTTCCAATAAAAATCTAATGTAATGTTTCAACAGATGAAATTAATATTTCCCATTTGGCATATAGGGGTCTCGTGACACATCCGTACCACGCAGAATGAAATACAAAGGTGGAAGCATTTCATTAAGGGAGTGCAAAAGAAAAAAAGAAACACATAAATTTTTCATTCACTCTCAAATTCATTCATGAATTTTAGAATTGTTGCAGCTGTTTTTTCTCTGCAGCAACAAGGCTGATTTTATTTCCTTTCTTCTTGGAGTCAGTAGTCTGTCTAGGATGGTTATGTGTTGTCAAATGGATTTAAAGTTTCTTTAGCATCAATTTGTAACACCCTGGGGTTGGGCATCTCAACAAACATGTGGTCGTTGGGGAGTCTTGGGATCTGCAAATTTCCAGTGTTGTCTAAGGCCAGTTCTCCTGTAGGTACAACCTTTATCCCCTCAACTGCTGTTTCTGCAACATGTGGCTTTAACCATTAAGGTTCCAGTACCTTGACAATTTTTCTCCCTCGGGTGGTATTCAGTAATAAGTTGGTTTTAAGCCTGTATGAGGTGTCTGAAATTTTCTCTGGGCCCTTGTTCTTGCTCAATTCTGAAGTGAAATTGTGGGATTTGATTAGCTTTGAGCTGTGACCCGGTTCATTGGGTTCTGCAGTGGGTCGATCCACCCTGACCTCACTTTTCGTGTTCTGATGAGTTACACAAGTGCTGCTCACTTTAGGGCAGTTTTGTTTCCCCTTTCTCTTTAATGTGGGGAGGGACTCTTTGCTAATCTGTCCATCTTCCACTGCACTCCCCTGCAGCACTTCAACTAGGTGAGGCATCACCCTCACTCTTGCTTTGCCCTTCTGGGAAATTTCCTTGTCCCTGCAGGTTTCTGTAAATGCCATTAACAGCCTTGGTGGGGTGCTGCTTTGGCCTGCATTTATGTAGGAGGGTGTAGGGTCTAATTTTTCCAACTTTTCAGAGTTGGCTGACTGGACAGTAAGGGGTCCATTTGAGAGTCCTCACTGCCCTTTTGGTCACCTTCCTCACTAACTGTCTGCCAGACCTGTGCATGTCTGTCCCCTTTTGTTTTCGGCAGGGGTCTGTCACAATCCACCAGCTCTCTGCTGAGGGGATCCCCAAAAGCTGGTACAGGAATTAGGGGTGCAGGTTTTACTGCAGGTTGGGACTTCCCCACAACCTGGCACGTGTGGAAAGTTTTACTGAACTCCACCACATCTTTGTGGAGTTTTGGCCAGTCAAAATGCTGTCTTATGCTGGCTTTGTTTTTTTTGTACACCGACCTGTCCAGCCATGTAAGCTTGTGGGTTATTCTTAATATTTCTTTAAGTTACCACGGTGGCACCACTATCTGGTGAATGGCTGTCCACTCTTTGTCCTTGGGTCTGTGAGGAGGGCTCCACTTCCTCAGCAGCACTCAGGGACTCCCTCTGCTTCAATTTCAGTTTGGGCAGCCTGTGCTAACTTCATTAATACTGGGTCAGCTCATTGAGCCTCAACTAGGGAAAATTGGTTTAACCCATTCCCTGGGTCCTCTAATTCTCCATAGAAGGTTTCAGACAAGCAGACAGATAGGTGTCTGCAGTGCCAGTTCAGTCTTCTTTGATGGAGCTGGTTTGGCCATGTTTGGTCCGACTCACTACACAGGTATGAGAAATGTTGGGGACCATCTCCTGCAACTGCCCCGTCTCTCTGATCTTCTTCAGTCTCTCTACCACTACTGGGGAAGCTACTACCTTCGTCCCCGCCAGATCATTACCAGGAGCAGGTCGACCCCGTCCACAGGCAAATTAAGGAATTCCCCACAGTCACTGGTCCCAAAACTAGGTCGCGCTCCAAGTGCATCTGATATAAAGGTACGGGCATACCCTATGTCCAATATGATTCACTAACACTCTCGCATGCCTTTTCCCAGCAGAAGGGATCTGGTGGTCCCGTTTCCCTAAGTATGACGATGGGCTTTTTTGCCCCATTCGAGGCGAATGGTGTGACTTTCCCTTGGGATACAAAATGTTGATAACCATCAGGGATTTCGGTGTGTGCAATATAGTATAATGTAGGGTTGTTACTGGGCAGAATATGAAAATTGTCTGTGAGCTAAAGCCTGGCTTGGGTATAAAATTAAAACCCACCCCGGGCCCAGCCCGACAACAGCCAACCTGAACCCGACCCGACCCGAGCCCGAGTCCTTTTTTTTAAATGCCCGATGTGTTCGGGTTTGGTCGGGTCGTCAGGCTTTAATCAGAGGTGAGAAGAGTTGGGGTGGGGGGGGAAAGGAGGGGAAAGAAACAGCTACAAGTTCCAACAGAGGTTGTCGGGTCTGGTCGTGTTCGGCTCGGGTAGCCAGGCTTTACTGTGAGCAGCATCCTAGGAAATGATGTAATGGAATCTGTATAGAACCTCCTGGTTTTTTAATTCCTTCGTGGGATGTGGGCGTCACTGGCTAGGACAGCTTTTATTGCCCATCTCTAATTGCCTTTGAGAAGGTGGTGGTGAGCCGCCTTCTTGAACCACTGCAGTCCATGTGTGGTAGGTACACCCACAGTGCTGTTAGGAAGGGAGTTCCAGGATTTTGACCCAGGGATAGTGAAGGAATGGCGTTATAGTTCCAAGTCAATGACTTGGACGGGAACTTGCAGGTGGTGGTGTTCCCATGCATTTGCTGCCCTTGTCCTTCTAGTTGGTAGCGGTTGCGGGTTTGGAAGCCTTGGTATATTGCTGCAGTGCATCTTGTAGATGGTACACATTGCAGCCACTGTGCATCGGTGGTGGAGGGACTGAATGTTTGTGGATAGGATGCCAATCAAGCGGGCTGCTTTGTCCTGGATGGTGTCAAGTTTCTTGAGTGTTGTTGGAGCTGCACCCATCCAGATAAGTGGAGAGTATTCCATCACACTGTTGACTTGTGCCTTGTAGATGGTGGACAGGCTTTGAGGAGCCAGGAGGTGAGATACTCACCGCAGGATTTCTGGCTTCTAACCATGGTATTTATATGGCTACACTAGTTCAATTTCTGGTCAATGGTATCCCCCAGGATATTGATAGTGGGGGATTCAGCGATCGTAATGCCATTGAATGTTAAGGCGGAGCTGGTTAGATTCTCTTTTGTCTGAGATAATCATTGCCTGGCACTTGTGTGGTGTGAATGCTCCTTGCCACTTATCAGCCCATGTTCAGGTCTTGCTGCATTTCTACATGGACTGCTTCAGTATCTGAGGAGTTGTGAATAGTGCTGAATATTGTGCAATCATTAGCAAACATCCCCACTTCTGACCTTATGATTGAAGGAAGGTTATTGCTAAGCAAGTGCTGCTTGATAGCACTGTCGACGGCACCTTCCATCACTTTATTGATGATTGAGAGTAGACTGATGGGACGGCAATTGGCCGGATTGGATTTGTCCTGCTTTTTGTGTACAGGACATACCTGGGCAATTTTCCACATTGCCGGGTAGATGCCAGTGTTGTAGCTGTACTGGAACAGCTTGGTTCGGGGCGCAGCAAGTTCTGGAACACAGGTCTTCAATATTATTGCCGGAATATTGTCAGGGCCCATAGCCTTTTCAGTAATCACTGCCTTCCGTTGTTTCTTGATTTCACGCGGAGTGAATCGAATTGGTTGACGACTGGCATCTGTGATGCTGGGGACTTCAGGAGGAGGCCTGGAAATCTTCTGGCTGAAGATTGTTGAAAATCTTTATCTTCCGCACTGATGTGATGGGCTCCCCCATCATTGAGGATGGCGGGTATTGGTAGAGCCACCTCCCCCTGTCAGTTGTTTACCATACACCATACCAAGTAGGAGCAGAAGTAGGTCATTCGGCCCGTCGAGCCGGCTCCGCCATTCAATAAGATCATGGCTGATCCGTTTCTGTCTCGAATTCCACACTCTTATTTACCCCTGATAATCTTTGATTCCCTTGTCTAACAAGAATCTATCTACCTCCTACTTAAAAGTATTCAATGTCTCCACCTTCACCACCTTCTGAGGCAGAGAGTTCCAAAGCTGCACAACCCTCTGAGAGAATAAAATTCTCCTTGTCTCTGTCCTAAAAAAGGTGAATAATAATTTTAAAACAGTGCCCCCTAGTTCTGGACTCACCCACAAGAGGAAACATCCTTTCCACATCCACCTTGTCAAGACCGTTCAGAATCTTATCTACTCCAATCAAGTCTCCCCTCTCTCTTCTAAACTCCGGTGAAGACAAGCCCAGTCTGCCCAACCTTTCCTCATAAGACAACTCGTTTATTCCAGGTATCAATCTAGTAAACCTCCTCTGAACCACCTCCAACGTATTCACATCCTTCCTTAAATAAAGAGACCAAAACTGCAGAAAGTATTTGAGATGTGGTCTCACCAGTGCCCTGTATAACTGAAGCATAACATCCTTACTTTTATTTTCAATTCCTCCCGCAATAAAGGATAGCATTCCATTATCCTTCTTTATTACTTGCTGTACCTGCATACTAACCTTTTGTGACTCATGCACTAGAACACCTAGATCCCTCTGCACCTCAGAGGTCTGCAGTCGTTCCCTGTTTAAGAAATATTCTGCTTTCTTATTCTTCCTGCCGAAGTGAACAACTTCACATTTTCCCACATTATAGTCCCTCTGCCATATTTTTTCCCACTCACTCAACCTATCTACGTCGGTCTGCAAACTCCTTATGTCCTCTTCACCACATATTTTCCTACCTATTTTTGTGTCATCTGCAAATTTAGCTACTATGCCATCGCTCCCTTCATTTAAGTCATTGATATAAATTATAAGAAGTTGAGGCCCCAGCACAGACCCCTGTGGGACTCCACATGTCACATCCTGCCAATCAGAAAATGACCCATTTATGTATACTTTCTGTTTTCTGCCAGCCAATCTTATATCCATGCTAATATGTTACCCCCTACATCATGAGCTCCTACTTTGCGCAATAACCTTTTATGTGGCACCTTGTCAAATGCCTTCTGGAAATCCAAGTACAGTACGTCAACAGGCTCCCCTTTATCCACAGCGTATGTTACTTCTTCAAAGAACTCGAATACATTGGTTAAACACGATTTCCCTTTCACAAAGCCATGCTGACTATTCCCGATTGCCTTGATTTTTTCTAAGTGCCCAGCTATAGCCTCCTTAATGATCAATTCTAGCACCTTCCCCACGATAGACGTCAAGCTATAGTCTATTGTTACTGTTTCCTGCCTCTCCCCCTTCTTGAATAGAGGGGTTATATTTGCTACTTCCCAGTCTGATGGAACCTTTCCAGAATCTAGCGAATTTTGAAAAATTAACACCAACGCATCTACTACCTCATTAGCCACCTCTTTTAAGACACTGGGATGAAGCCCATCAGGACCTGAGGACTTGTCAGCCCGCAGCTCCATCAGTTTGCTCAGTACCACTTCCCTGGTGATTGTAATTTCAGCAAATTCCTCTCTTCCTTCCACCTCCTGATTTACAGCTAATACTGGAATGTTTTTAGTATTCTCTATAGTGAAGACAGAAGCAAAATATTTGTTCATTTCATCTGCCATTTCCTTATTATCTACTATTAACTCTCCATTCTCACTTGCTAGAGGACCAACACTCTCTTTACTTACTCTTTTCCTTTTTAAATACCTATAGAAACTCTTGCTATCTGTTTCTACATTTCTAGCTAGCTTCCTCTCATTCTCTAATTTCTTTCTTCTGATTAACCTTTTAGTCAATCTCTGCCGTTCTTGATATTCTGACCAATCATCTGACCTGCCACACCTTTGTGCAATTATTTGCTGTTTCCTTAAGTTTGATACTTTCCTTAACTTCTTTAGTTAACCACAGATGGTGGGTCCTCCCCTTTGAATATTTCTTTACAGTAGGAATATACTTACTTTGAGTATTCTGAAATATCCCCTTAAATGTCTACCACTGCTTCTCTATTGATCTATCTCCTAGCCTAGTAACCCAATTCATTTCAACTAGCTCAACTTTCCTGCCCACATAGTTGCCCTTATTTAAGTTTAAAATACTTGTCTTGGACCCACTCCTCTCTCTTTCAAACTGGATGTAAAAGTCAATTATATTGTGGTCACTGCTACCTAGAGGTGCCTTTACTCTGAGGTCTAATATAACCTGCTGTCTGGTTGGTTCCAGAATGTGCTGCTCTAAGAAACTATCTCAAAAGCATTCTATGAACTCCTCATCCAGGCTACTATTGCCAGTATGATTTTTCTTGTTTATATGTAGATTAAAATCACCCATTATTGTTGCCATCCCTTTATCACAAGCACCCAATATTTCTTCTTGTATACTACATCCTATATTGTGGTTACTATTACGGGACCTGTAGATCACTCCTACTAGTGACTTCTTTCTCCTACTATTCCTCATCTCCAACCAAACCAATTCTACATCCTGATCTCCTGAACTAAGGTCATCCTTAATTATTGCACCAATGCCATCCTTGATTAACAGTGCTACCCCTCCAGCTTTACCTAGCTTCCTATTCTTCTTGAATGTCATATAGTCCTCAATATTCAGGACCCAATCCTTGTCATCCTGCAGCGACGTCTCCGTAATGGCTATCAAATCATATTTATTTACTTCAATGCGCTCCGTCATTTCATCTACTTTGTTGTGAATGCTACGTGCATTCAGATACAGAGCCTGTAGTTTTGTCTTGATATCTTTGTAACATCTAGTCTTGACTGTTGGTGTGTTATTAGGTTATTTTCTCTCTGTCCCTTTCTGCCATTCTCTGACTTTCATTTCTCATATTACTATTCTGCTCTCCTGCCTTGACTCTACCCCTTGGTTTGCTACATCTACCCAGGCTTAATCCCTCACATGATCCAGGTGCCAGTGCCCCACAAACTGAAACCCACTTCTCCCACACCAGTCTTTGAGCCACATATTCATTTTACTAATCTGCCAATTGGCGCATGGCTCAGGTAATAATCCAGAGATTATTATCCATGAGGTTCTGCTCTTCAGTTTGTTGCCTACCAACATTTATTTATCTTATTTTTATTTAGAGATACAGCACTAAAACAGGCCCTTCGGCCCACCGAGTCTGTGCCGACCAACAACCACCCATTTATACTAACCCTACAGTAATCCCATATTCCCTACCACCTACCTACACTGGGGGCAATTTACAATGGCCAATTTACCTATCAACCTGCAAGTCTTTGGCTGTGGGAGGAAACCGGAGCACCCGGAGAAAACCCACGCGGTCACAGGGAGAACTTGCAAACTCCGCACAGACAGTACCCAGAATCGAACCCGGGTCAACTGGATGTGGCAGGACTGCAGAGCTTAGAGCTGATCCGTTGGTTGTGGAATCGCTTAGCCCTGCCTATTGAATGCTGCTTACACTGTTGGGAATGCAAGTAGTCCTGGGTTGTAGCTTCACCAGGTTGACACCTCATTTTGAGATATACCTGGTGCTGCTCCTGGCATGCCCGCCTGCACACTTCATTGAACCCGAATTGATTCCCCGGCTTGATGGTAATGGTAGAATGGGGGATATGCAGGGCCATGAGGTTACAGATTGTGGTTGAGTATAATTCTGCGGCTGCTGATGGCCCACAGTGCCTCATGGATGCCCAGTTTTGTGTTGCTAGATCTGATCGAAATCTATTCCATTTGGTATGGTGGTAAAGTGTAAGTGGAAGCCATGGATGCAAGATGTGTGTAAATAAACTCCTGTTATCCTAACCGACAGTCTCTTAGATATTCTCTAATAAGCCTTACAATTATCATAATATTACCGGGAGCAACACTGCTTCATCACTGTCAGAAAAACCTGCAACAAAATGCTCACAGCCAAATCAATTCAGGTCTCTCAAAAAGTGTGTAAAGGCTCAATTTGAGATTCTTTTCATGTTCCTGTGATAAAGTTAATCCTGGATCTTTCAGGGACCAATTCCCAGACTGTAACTGGAAAATTCTCAATGATACAGCAAAAGCCTCCATCTGCTGAACATGCACTGTTTTATTCCCAGGAGACAGTTGCAGCTCCAACTTTGATACCTTTGGACAGTGAGAGCTGATTGCATGGACTTGAGCAGTAATTTAAGCTAATAAATTCAGAAAGTGCAGGAAATACTCAGCAGGTCTGTGGAGAGAGAAGCAGCGTTAACATTTCAGGTCTGTGACCTTTCATCAGAACTGGCAAAAATTGGAAATGTAATAAATGTTAATCAAGTAAAGCAGGGGTGGGGGGAAAGGGTAAAAAAGGGAAGGTGATAGGACAGAAGGCCGGAGAGAATAACTGACAAGGAGGTCATAGGAGAAAGGAAAAGAGAGTGCGCTAATGGTGTGGTGAAAGACAAAGCATTAGTGCAGAGAAAGCGTTAATGACAGAATAATGAACAGCCCTAGCAAAAAGCATAAACATGAAAAACCCAGTTTAAGGCAGGCACATGGTAAAAAAATGATAACACAAAATAAAATAAAATAATAATTAAAAAAAGGGCCAGTCATGCTCTGAAATTATTGAACTCAATGTTCAGTCCAGAAGGCTGTAAAGTGCATAATCGGAAAATCAGGTGCTGTTCCTCGAGCTTGCAGTGATGTTACCTGGAACACTGCAGCAGGCTAACGACACAAATGTGGGCATGAGAGCAGTGGGGTGTGTTGAAATGGCCAGCAACTGGAAGCCTGGGGTCACGCTTTCGGACTGAACGGAGGTGTTCCGCAAAGCAGACACCCAATCTGCGTTTGGTCTCCCTGATTAGAGACGAGCGCATTGTGAGCAGCGAAAGTATACTAAATTGAAGGAAGTACAAGTAAATCGATGCTTCACCGGAAAGGAGTGTTTGAGGCCTTGGATGGTGAGGAGAGAGGAGGTAAAAGGATAGGTAAAAGCACCTCCTGCGATAGCATGGGAAGGTGCAGTGGGAAGGGAATGAGGTGTCAGGGGTAATGGAGCAGTGGACCAGAGTGTTGCAGAGGGAATGATCCCTTTGGAATGCTGACAGAGGAGGGGAGGGGAAGATCCGTTTGGTAGTGGCATCACGCTAGAGGTGGCGGAAATGGCGGAGGCTGATGCTTTGAATGTGTAGTCTGGTGGGGTGGAAAGTGAGGACAAGGGGAACCCTGTCACGGTTCTGGGAGGGAGGGGAAGGGGTGAGGGTAGAAGTGCGGGAAATGGGTCAGACACAGTTGAGGCCCTGTCAACCACAGGTTTGGGGGAGAATCCTTGGTTGAGGAAAAAGGAAGACATATCAGAAGCGCTGTTGTGGATGGTTGCATCATCAGAGCAGATGCGTCGGAGACAGAGAAATTGGGAGATTGGAATGGAGTCCTTACAGGAGGCTGGGTGTGAAGAAGTGTATTCGAGGTAGCTGTGGGATGTGGTGGGCTTGTAATGAATATTAGCAGACAGTCTATCCCCAGAGATGGAGACAGAGATGTTGAGGAAGGTAAGGGAAGTGTCGGAGATGGACCATGTAAAGGTGAGAAAAGGGTGGAAATTGGAAGCAAAGTTGATGACGTTTTCCAGTTCGTGATGAGAGAAATAATGGTACCATTACAGTCATCAATGTACCGGAAAAAGATTTGGGGTAGGGGTCCTGAGTAGAACTGGAACAAGGAACGTTCAACATACCCCACAAAAAGAAAGGCATAACTTGGATTCATGTGGGTACCCAGAACAACACCTTTTATTTGAAGGAAGTGAGTGGAGTTGAAGGGGAAGTTGTTCAATGTGAGAACAAGTTCAGCCAGGTGGAGGAGGGTCATGGTGGATGGGGACTGGTTGAGCCTCTATTCATGGAAGAAGCAGAGAGCCCTCAAACTGTCCTGGTGGAGGCTTGAGTTGTATAGAGATTTGACGTCCATAGTGAAGAGGCGGCGGTTGGGGCCAGGAATCTGGAAATTGTCAAAATGACGTGGGGTGTCAGAAGAGTCACGGATGTCGGTGGGAAGAGACTCGACCAGGGGAGAAAAGATAGAGTCAAGATAGGAAGAAATAAGTTCAGTGGGGCAGGAACAGACTGAAACAATGGGTCTGCCAGGACTGTCCCGTTTGTGGATTTTAGGAAGGAGGTAGAAACGGGCCGTCCGGAGTGCGGGACTGTAGAAACTGTAGAGGGAAGACCTCTGGAGGAGATGTGGTTAGTGACAGTCTTGTAGACAGTAGCTTGATGTTCGGTGGTGGGGTCATGGTCCAGGGGGAGGTTGGAAGAAGTGTCTGAGAGATGGTGCTCATCCTCTGCAAGGTCGACGTCATTATGCCAGACAACAACAGCACCACCCTTGTCTGCAGGTTTGATCACAATATCGGGGTTAGACCTGAGAGAACGGAGTGCAGCAAGTTCAGAGAGTGACAGGTTAGAGTGAGTGAAGGGAATGGGGAGATTGAGACGGCCGATGTCTCACTGACAGTTCCCAATGAAAAGATCAAAAACGGGTAAGGGGAGGAGGGAGGGATCCAGGTGGAGGGAGAATGCTGGAGGTGGGTGAATGGGTCTGCTCGTTGGAGGGAGGACGCCTGGTCAAAGAGGTGAGCACAGAGGCGAAGGCGAAGAAAGAAGAGCTCAACGTCAGGCAGAGTGCGAAATTCATTGAAGCGGGGGCATAAGGGGATAAAACTGATATCTATTGTTGAGTACAGATTGTTCAGTGTCAGAAAGGGAAGGTCAGAGCATATTGTGAATACACAGCAAGGGGTCAGATGAGAAGGGATGGGGTCAGAGGGAAGTGAAGGGGAAGAAGGATCTGGAGGGGCATTAGTCCCCATCGGCTGCTGGAGGTGGTGTTCCTCAACAGCTGAAAGGAAAAAAAAGTTTTGGTAACGCGTCAGATGAGATGAAGAATGAGATGAAACTGTGGAGCCGAACAGCTTTGAGATAAGGTGAGGCGGTGCTTCTGGAGAGAGAGGTCCAGTGTGTACATATGGTGGTGCATGGCACTGAGTGTGGAGCTCCGGATATAGTGGGAACAGATGAACATTGTCTTTCTCAGCGATACCTGTAATCCTGGGTGGATTCAAAACATGAAGGATGGAACTCCAGTTGGAATTCACGTAGAATAAGTTGGAGCCAGAGGCAGTCTCTGAGGAAGGAGATGTGGCTGTGAAAAAACATTTCCACAGATGCTGCCAGACCTGCTGAAAATTTCCAGCATCTGCAGAATTTTGCTTTTATTTTTGTAATTTAGGATGTAATGGATTGCTGCCAGATAGACTTTGTCATTGCAAGCATTCATCTGTGGCACTTTGAAAATGACTTTGTTAAATGAAGCTGGTGGGCAGCCATTGTCAGAACAGGTTACAATCAGGCTGATGAGTGGATCTTTTCATCCTCAAGTAAATTGTAAGAAATGTGATGGCTGGGAATTGAATCCAGGTCAACTGCTTGGAAGGCAGCTATGCTTACCACTGCACCACCATCACACAACTGATAGCAGCAGCTGCCACACAGCAGAGTAATTCTGCAGCCTGCCCTGAAGCATTATTTTTCTGCAATTCAGAAACATTGATAAACTGAATAGAACAGTGCACCTTCAGAGGACGGAGGCTTTTGCAGAATAAATGGTTGACTATTTAGGACTGAGATGAGGAGAAATTCATTCACGTAAAGGGTTGGGCATCTGGAGTTTTCCAGCCCAAAGGACTATGCGTTTTCAACCAATGAATATATTCAAGTTAGACATTGGTAGATTTTTGGATGCTGAGGGAATGAAACTATATGAGAATATTCTGGCAAGTTGGATTTGAGGTAGAAGGTCAGCCATGGTCGTACTGAATAGTGGAACAGGTTAGAAGGCCGAATGGCCTATTCCTGCTTACATTTCTTCTGCTCTATGTTCTTAAAGTCTATCTGCCGACAATCCATCACATGCTAAAAGGCTACACTGCTACCCAAGTCCATGTAATAAACTCTCACTGTCTAAAAATATCAAAGGAAGAGCTGGGACCATCGCTTGGGAATACAGCGGCAGATTTTCTGAGGAGGCAAGTTTTAACATCAGTGGGGTTTTTTTCCATTTGAGGTCAGGGAATTGGTCCCTGAGAGGCCAGTGATAGAGAAAATGTGAAGAGTGTTATCAGGATCACAAAATGGCGCTTTACATACCTTGTAAAATTGATTTATTGATAAGTTTTAGTCTCTTATCTTTCATGTTTTTCTTTCTCAGTCCATCTTGATTTTGGTCAGAATATTTCAGTTCATCAATGCTTTTGAATTGAATAAAAAGATGATGGTTCAAGGCAGGCTGCAGAATTATTTTGCTGTATATCAACTATTGGGGTCAGTTGTGTGATGGTGCAATGGTAAGCCGAGCTGTCTTCCAAGCAGCGGAGCTTGGTTCAGTTTCCAGCCATCACATTCCTTATGTTAGACTTGCAGATGAACAGATCCAATAATAATGTAGCTGTGCAGTTAGAGCTAGGAATATTTACTGAACAGACTGGCTATGGGAATTTGGTAATGCTGGGATTCACTAACAAATGGTCCCACACTGGAGTCCAACTAAATTTGAACTAGTTTTCTTACTTTAAAATTTTACTTGAAAACTGTTAGTCAGTGGCAGTCAACATCAGAGGACGCTGATGGAAATAAGGGTAGAAATTGTGGAGTTTCTGCCCCCAACTTCCAATACTTCATTGATATGGGGCGGTGCCAGAGGACTGAAGAATTGCAACTGTTACACCCTTATTCAAAAAAGGGGGAGAAGGATAAACCTGGCAATTACAGGCCAGTCAGTTTATCGTCAATGGTGGGGAAACGTTTAGAAACAATAATCCAGGAGAAAATTAACAGCCACCTGGGCAAATATGGACTAATAAATAAGTCAGGGCAAAGCGTGTTTGACTAACTTGATTGGGTTTTTTGATGATGCAACAGAGAGGGTGGATGCGGCCAGTACAGTTGATGTTGTGCATATGGACTTTCCAAAAAGCATAATAAACTGATTAGTAAAACTGAAGTCCATGGGATAAAAGGGGCAGAAGCAGCATGTATATGAAATTGGCTAAGGGATTAGAAACATAGAGTTGTAATGAATGGCTATTACTCAGACTTGAGGGAGGTACTCATTAGAGTTCTCCAAGTTTCAGTACTAGGGCCATTTCTGTATCTGATAAACATTAATGACTTGAATTTGGGGGCAGAGGGCATGATTTCAAAATGTGCAGGTGACATAAAACCTGGAAGTGCAGCAAACAGTGAGGAAAAGAGTAATAGACTTTAATAGGACATAGACAGGCTGGTGGCGTGGGCGGACACATGCAGATGAAATATAACACAGAAAAGTGTGCTGTGATACATTTTTGTAGGCAGAATGAGAAGAAACATACACGATTAACAGTACAATTTATCGGCGGTGCAAGAGAGAGATCTGCGTGCTGTTGAACAAATGTTTGATGGTACTGACACAGGATAACAAAGTCATTACAGCACGGAAGCAGTGCACTGTCCTCGGACAGTAACTTGCCATCATTAGATTTAGAATAGTTACGGAAAAGGACAAGGAACAATCAAGGTTTAAAATACATAACTGGAGGAGGGCTAACTTCAGTAAGTTGAAAAGACCAAGAGAGATTGGAACCAAAAATTGGTACGCAAAACTGCAACTGAATAATGAGAGGCCTCCCGAGAGAAGTTGGTTCAGGTACAGAGTAGACACATTCCCATGAAGGGGAAGGAAAGTGCATGCAAAGCAAGTGATCCTTGGATGCTTATAAAGATATCAAGGTTAAAATGAGGCAGGATTATGACAATTGCAAGGTTTTTAATATAATAGAAAACCATGCTGAATATAGAAAGTACAGAGAAAATCTAAAAAAGGGAATAAGAGAGATAGAGTATGATAGAAGATTAGTACTTGACATAAAAGGGAACCCAGAAGTCTTCTTTAAACACAGAAATGGAAAAAGGCAGTCAAAGAAAGGGCATGGCTGATTAGGGACCTAAAAGGAGATATTCTTGTAAAGGCAGAGGGCATGACTGAGGTACTAAATGAATACTTTGTATATGCCTTCACCAGACAAGAGGATGCTGCCAAATGAGCAGTAAAGGAGGAGGCAGTAGTGATATTGGATAGAATAAAAATAAAGAGATATTTAAAAAGTTGGCAGTCCTCAAAGTAGAAAATCATCTGGACTAGATGGGAATGCGCCCTACGTTTCTGAGGAAAGTAAGGGTGGAAATTGCAGAGACCCTGGTAACAGTCTTCCAATTCTCCTTTGATGTGTTGTTGGTATCAGAGGACTGGAGGATTGCAAATGTTATACCTATGTAAAACATGGGAGATGGTTAAATTCAACAACTACAGGACAGTCAGCCTAACATCAATAGTGAAGATTAGAGACAATTTTCCAGAGAATAATAATTGCCATTTGGAGAGGTATCGGTTAATAAATGGATGTCAGAACAGAGCTGTTAAAGACAAATCATGTTTGATTAACTTGAGTTCTTTGATGAAATAACAGAGACAGCTGATGAGGGTAGTGTGGTTGATGCTATGTATCTGGACTTTCAAAATGTGTTTGACCAAGTACTACACAATAAACCTGTTAGTAAAATGAAGCCCATTAAAGGGATAGTGGCAGCATTGGTATAAAATTGGCTAAAGGACAGAAAGCAGAGAGTGGTGGTGAATGGTTGTTTTTTCGACTCGTGGGAAGGCTGAATACTATAAGCCCGCCGCTGGGTGATAAAAATGGTGGCTGCATGTCAAACAGCCGCCGCGACTCCAAGCATGGCGGCTGATTTAAATAGCTATGGCGGGCCGCCCTCCCCCCCGAACATGTGGAGGGAGCGGACTGTCCGTCCCTGGCCACTGGCGACAGCTGCCTCTGCGCAGGTGCTGACGCCATTTTTAAAGGGCTGTCAGAACTACCGTCAAATTTAAATACTTAAAGAAAGATTAAATGAAATTAAATAAATACATCTCTTTTGCCCCTCTCTCACCCCCCAATAACAATTAAATTAATTATTTGCCCTTCCCCCAAAACACTTACCTTGACCATCTGACCTACCCCCCTCACCCCGAAACTGCACAAACTTTAAACTATAAGACCATCCCCTACCCCATGATGTTAATTTGAACCCATCCCCCAACCCTCTCCCCACCAGTGGACCCAAAGGCGCGGCAGTGCTGGCTGCCGGGGTGAAGATCGCGGTGGGATTTCAGGAGGTGATGGGAGAGTAATTAATGCAGGTGTTTAAATTTATTTAAATTGCAGTCCCATTGCCGAGCAGCGGGGTCGGGGGTGGGGGGATGGGGGTGTTCGCCACGAGGCCTCGCCGCCATCGGCAATATCAGGCCAGGCCCTGCCGGCGTCAAGGTCCGTGGCGGGTCTCATCTGGGGTCATCTTCAGGCCCTCCCACCACGGATCCCGACATCGAGGTCTCTATAGAATCCAGCCCGGAGGTACACAGAGGCTGGTATAAGCATCATTGTGCTTTTTGACATATATATTAATGAACTGTACTTGGCTATACTGGGCATAATTACAAAGTTTGCACATGCAGGACAGAATTTAATGCGGCCATTTAAGCGAGAATGGTGGCAAGGGGGGGGGTGGGGATGACGAATCACGTTGGAACCGTCCGCCCGGTAATCCGGCATCGTGACGTCAGTTCCGGGTTTTGTCAGAGGTGGGAAAGCACCAAGGCAGCATTGCCACCACGATGTGACAGAAATCTAATTTAAATTGCTGAGCAGATGATTGTAATGCATTTGCATCTAATCCACCTCGACCTAATTGTGGGTTGTGATTTAGTGGACGGCGGGCAGCACACGCCTGCTTTCGGGTTCATGGCTGTTAAAAGCTGATGGCATCAAGACGAGAGGCTTCAATGTCATGATGGGGAGGTAGCCATGAACAGTGCTGCACAGGGGAAGATGGGGGTGTGGCAGCCATTGTCGGACTGTGTTGCTGTGTGCTCTGCCAGGTGGTCAGGTTCTTGGGGTCTGTTATGGGGGGGGGGGGGAAAGATAATTGGTTTTGGGCGGCCTTAGCTATTGTGTGAGATGTTTCATCGCCATACTCCTGGATGAGAGGGTTGGCTATGAGCAAGTCTGGGCACTGAGGACCATCAGGCAGTCCGCCGGGAGAAGTGTCAAAAGCTCAGCTGCCAAGGCAGCCGGTCATGCCAAGAAGTGTCCACCTGCTCTAAAGAGTGTACAGGACTCGAATCAGCTACCTCTAAATGTTCGAATGGCATTGTCAGTGAAGACGACCAGTCTCCAGGGAGGCACGACTGATGTAGCCTGTTGCAGAATGAGTTGCGACCTGTGGGATTTGGGGGTCACCCTATGTTAATGGCCCTAAAGATCAAAGTGGCACTTAACTTTCACGTGTCTGGATCTTTTCAACGATCCACAGGGAATGTATGTGAGGTCTCCCAGGCAGCAAACCAACACCCTGGTGACCAATGCCCTGTGTTCAACAGAGCCGGCAACTATGTGCGCTGGTGGACTGACAGGGTCATCTTTGGATTTCATCGAGTACAAGGTGTAATAGCATGTGGCCATCAAGACTCCCATGGACTAGCCAACTGCATTCATCAGCTAGAAGGGTTTCCATTCAATCAACATTGGTCTGAGACCACCGTACGTGTTTCCTGCAGGTGTGTGCCCACTTCCCGGGAAGCAGCCACGACGCCTACATACTTCGACAGTCCCAGGTGCCACAGCGTTCCAGGCCCCCCGCTCGCCTTCAGACATGGATTCTCGGGAGCAAGAGCTACCCATTGAGACGTGTCTACTCATGTCTGTCAGGAACCCTCGCAATGTAGCAGAGGAGAGGTACAGCACTTGCCACGGCTCCACCTGAGCGACCATTGAGCAAGCCATTGGGCTGCTGAAGATGAGCCTCTGGTGTCTCGATCTAACTGTTGGAGCCCTGCAGTATGCCCCAGCAAGGGTCTCGTGTATTGTGGTGGTGTGCTCTGCTCTGCACAATCTAGCACTGGAGAGCAGGGAGGCCTTCCATGACAATGAGATGCCTGAGCTACGCTCTCCACTGATGAGGAGGATGCAGAGGAGGGAGAGGAGGAAGCGTGCAGGATGTTGAAGCCCTTGCACCAGAGGCCAGGCAGGTTGAGCGACATGCCAAGGAGGCAAGAGACAATCTCATATTTACCCATTTCCAGCCTTGCTGATGTCCACTCACAGAAAAAACAATAAAGGACTCACCTCAATGGATGTAGTCTGTTGCAAGTCATATAACTAGGACAGTAGTAAGGGCTTTAAACTAAATCGTGGGGGGCGAGGTATCAAATGAGGAAGATGTGAGAATTTAAAGAGAGTGGAGAAGGCAAGAGAGCAAAATAGCAGGAAGGGACAGTGCATACAAACTCAAGAGTGAGCCAGCAGATACAACTAGAGATTGTGAACTAACAGAGTGGGGGGAGGGTTCAGGTTAGCTGAGATTTAGAAATCCAAAGAGAAAGGTCGAGGCATCAGAACAGTACAGCATTGTGGGTAAAAACAAGCAGAATGGGACAGGAAGAGACAGAGTGTTCAACAAAATTTGTACATCAGCAAATACGTTCATTGAAGAGAATAGAAGCAAAAAATGAAATTAAAGGTTCTATATCTAAATGCACAAAGCATCTGCAATAAAGATAGATGAACTAGTGGCACGAATACAGGTACATGATTTAGATCTAATTGCCATCACAGAGACATGGTTACATGGTGATCAAGGTTGGGAAATAAATATTCTAGGGTACACAATGTTTTCGGAAAGACAGACAGAATAGCAAAGGAGGAGGGGTAGCCCTGATAGTAAAGGATGACATTAGGGCATTAGTGAGAAAGGATCAGGCTTCAAAAGATCATGAAGTAGAAACAGTGTGGGTGGAATCAGGAATAGCAAGAAGCCGAAAACACTGGTGGGAGTAGTTTATAGGCCCCCTACCAGTAGTTATACCGTTGGATAGAGCAATAAACAAGAAATTATTGGAGCTTGTAACAAAGGCAATCTAATAATTGTGGGGGAGTTGTATCTTCACGTAGACTGGGACCATGAAATTGCAGGAGTGGTCTAGAAGATGAGTTTGCAGAGCGTTTTCGGGACCGTTATTGGAGCAATATGTTGTGGAGCCAACTAGGGATAAAGCTATCTTAGATCTAGTATTGTGTATTAAAGCAGGGTAAATTAGCAATGTGATAGTAAAAGATCCACTGGGGAACAGTGATTATAATACCATTGAATTCCATGTTAAGTTTGAAAGTGACATGCTCCAATCACAAACGAGAATCTTAAAAGTAAACAATGTAGGCATGAAAGGAGAACTTGCTAAGGTAAATTGGGAAAATAGACTAAAGGGTATGGCGGTAAATGAATAGTAAGTAACCTTTAAAGAAACAATTCAAAATGTTCACCTAAAATACGTTCCTTTGAAAAACAAAAACTCAGCAAGAAAGACTCATCTGTGGCTCACTCCAGAAGTTAAGGATAGCATTAGATTAAAAGAAGAGGCTTACAATGTTGCAAAAAAGAGTAGCAAGTCTGAGAATAGGGAGTGTTTTAGAAACAAGCAAAGGGCCACCAAAAAGCTGATAAAAAAGGAAAAAATAGAATGAGAATAAACTTGCCAGTAATATAAAAACAGATTTAAGAGCTCTTATAGGTACATCAAAAGGAAGAGAGTAGCTAAAGTAAACATTGGTGCCTTTGAAGCAGAGGCAGGAGAAATTATCATGAGAATGAGGAAATGGCAGAGACATTGAACAAATATTTTGTGCCTGTCTTCACAGTAGAAGACACAGTTTCAGACCAGAAATAGACAGTAACCTAGGGGCTAAAAAGAGTGAGGAAATTAAGAAAATTCATATCAGCAGAGAAAAAGCAATGGAGCAACTTAAGGGACTAAAATTTGACAAATCTCCAGGACCTGATGGCCTACATCCTAGTTGCAGAGATAGTGAATGCATGAGCTATGATTTTCCAAAATTCCTTAAATTCAGGAATAGTCACATCAGATTGGAAGTTGGCAAATGTTACACTGCTTTTCAAGAAAGGAAGGAGGGAGAAAACAGGCCAGAAAAAATTAACCTAATATCAGTCATTGAGAAAATGCTAGAATCTATTATTCAGGAAGTCTTAACAATACACTGAGAAAAACACAGTATGATTAGAACAAGTCAGCATGGTTTTACTAAAAGGAAATCATATTTGACAAATTTATTAGTTTTTTGAAGATGTAACTAGTAGGGTAGATAAAGGGGAACCAGTAGATGTAGTATACCTGGATTTCCAAAAGGCATTCGATAAGGTGCCACACAAAAGGTTAATGGGCAAGATAAGAACTCATGGAGTTGGGAGTAATATATATTAACATGGATAGATGATTGGCTAACGGGCCAGAAGCAACAGGTGGGCATAAATGGGGAATTTTCAAGTTTGCAGTCAGTAAATAGTGGGATGCTGCAAGGATCAGTGCTGGGGCCTCAGCTATTTACACTCTATGTTAATGACTTAGATGAAGAGACAGAGAGTAATGTATCTACGTTTGCTGATGATACAAAGCTTGGTGGAAGGTAAGCTGTGGGGAGGACACAGAGAGGCTGCAAAGAGATATAGACAGGTTAAATGAGTGGGCAACAAGATGGCAAATGGAGTGTAATGTAGGGAAGTGTGAAGTTATTCATTTTGGTTGTATGAATAAAAAAGCAGAATAATTTTTAAAAGGCGTGAAACATGTAAGTGTCGATGTTCAAAGAGACTCGAGTGTGCTTGTACAAGGAGCACAGAAATTTAACATGCAGGTGCAGCAAGCAATTAGGAAGCAAATGACATGTTGGCCTTTATTGCAAAGGTATTGGAGGACAGGAATAAGGAAATATTGCTACAACTGTATAGGGTTTTGGTGAGACCACAACTGGAGTACTATGTGCAGTTTTGGTTTCCACATGAAAGAAAGGGTGTACTTGCATTGGAGGCAGTACAGCGAAGGCTCACTAGATTGGTCCCTGGGAGGAGGGGGTTGACGTATGATGAGAGGCTGAGTAAATTGGGCCTGCATTCTCTGGAGTTTAGAAGAATTAGAGGTGATCTCATTGAAACATATAAGATTCTAAAGGGGTTGGATAGGGTAGACACTAAGAGATTATTTCTTCTGGTCAGGGAATCTAAAACATGAGGGCACAGTCTCAGGATAAGCGGTCAATCATTTAGGACTGAGATGGAGAAATTACTTCACTCAAAGGGTTGTGAATCTTTGGAATTCTCTACCCCAGAGGGTTGTGGATGCTCCATCATTGAATACATTTAAGGCTGGGATAGATAGATGTTTGGTCTCTCAGGGAATCAAAGGATATAGTGAGCGGGCGAGAAAGTGGAGTTGAATCCTAAGATCAGCCATGATTGTATCAAGTGGCAGAGCAGGCTCTATGGTCAATATAGTCTACTTCTGCTCCTATCTCTTGCATTCCTGTGCTCTTGTACTTGCCTGTTTTCCATCTGTGTTCCCTGACTTGTGTCCAACTGCAAACCATGCTAGTGCCTATGGGAGATCATATGTTAAGGAGAGCTGTAGACACATTGGCATTCCACTAAGGGGAAGGAGGAAGTCAGCAGCTCACAATTAAGACATAATGGAACAATAATGAGTGGCGCAGTGGTTAGCACCGCAGCCTCACAGCTCCAGTGACCCAGGTTCAGTTCTGGGTACTGCCTGTGTGGAGTTTGCAAGTTCTCCATGTGACTGTGTGGGTTTCTGCCGGGTGCTCTGGTTTCCTCCCACAGCCAAAGACTTGCAGGTTGATAAGTAAATTGGCCATTGCAAATTGCTCCTTGTGTTGGTAGGAGAATGGTGGGGATGTGGTAGGGAATATGGGATTAATGTAAGATTAGTATAAATGGGGGGTTGTTGGTCAGCATAGACTTGGTGAGCCAAAGGGCCTGTTTCAGTGCTGTATCTCTCTATGACCTTTACACAATGATTGTTAAATTACTCGAACAAAATAACTTTATAATAATTATTACATGTTGGATGTCAGACACCCGTGAATCCCCAAATGTGGCAAGGTGTTTTTCTTAATGCGTTTGTGAGTGCTCCTACGCTGTCGGCCTTCCCCGCTCCTGACAAAATTGAATGGCATCGGGACAGCAACAGGCACTCCACCACCCCTTTCCTCGCTATTTTAGGGGCCCCCAAGCTACCCTGCCCAATTCTTAGAGGGCTGATAAAATTCAGTCCAGTGTGTGTATATGTGTGTATGCTTGTCTGTGTGTGTGAATGTGTGCATGTCTGTGCACGTCCCTGTACATGTCAAAGACCACTGAGTGCTCTCGGAAAGAGGGCATTCTGACTACATGTATTATTTTCACCTAGTGCTTCCTTCCTGCATTGCTTCCAACTTTGACCTGGGCTGACTATAAGTCCCAGAGGCTCTCTGAGAACCCCGTGCATACTCCCACAGTTTTATACACTCCACTCTATAATATGGATTTGCATCATGCATAGCACACAGATAGGGGCTAGAACTAACGGCCTCCAAATCGCACATTTCTAAATTGCATATTCTTGTTTGTCCACTGGGAGGCAGCTGGAGACTGCAATTAATAATCCTTATTCTCTCTTGAAGAAATTGTATCCTCATTGAAGGACAGTCAGCTTTAATGAGAAGATGGGAAGAAGTTAAAAGCGATTTGGGACAGTGTTTCAATACATAGTTCAAATTCTTGTTCAGGATCCATACAGGGCATTGCCTCCTTGCCTGGTGTTTAGTCAAATTAGAACCTCACCTACTCATTTTTCAAATGCTCTAAATCTGCCTTCCCTCACTAGGTGGCAGCCTAGTCCTTGGGATAAAGTCTTATGTAAAGAAATTACTGTACTTTGCTCCACTTGCAATTTTCTTGAAACAACCTTAAATTAAATCACATCTCAAACACACAATGAATTACTTTTCAGCATCCATTGCAGTAATGTCAATTCATGGGACCCATGTTTGACATGAGACAAATGCTTAAAACACAAGAAACTTGCTATAAAGATTTTGAATTTCTATATTTTTCAAACATAAATCAATATAGATTGACAGTTGGTTTATAAACCTTAGTAGAGGGGTATTTAATCTTTAACAGGTCAGAGCTCTTTACAAAAATGATAGTACTGCATCTGAAAATGCTTTAGAAAGAACTTTTTAAAAATCCTATCTGTTATCTCCACACCTGTTAAAGAAAGATTCACCCTCCTCCCACAGTCAGTATTGGCTGAAACAGCTGCCTCATTATAGGGTACTTGTTCCTTTGATATATGAACTGCTGGAAGATTCACAGGATTTAAAGTAATAGCCAAAGAAAACATTTTTTTTTACTATAACTTAACTAGAATATATACATACATATGGCTACTGCCAAACACATCTAAACACATCATACTCTGTCAGGCTCCACCCACAACTCCCTGGTCATGTGTGACACGACATTGCTTCCTCCAGTGACCTTCACTTATAGCTTCTTAAGGTGGTCCTCTTAAGGTTGTTCCATAATATCTCCCTATTTTCCAAAGATAAAAACAAATGTACAATATACAATGATACTGCAGTTTGAATTAACTATACATGATAAAACAAAACGTTATTTATAAGTGAGCAGGTTTAACACTCTCTAAAACATAGAGGAGGTTCGCCCAATCTTATAATCGTAAATCTCTTCCCAGAACTGAATTAATCTTGATGACTCCTCTGAAACTCTGGTGAGAGAACTCTGATTAACATGCTTTTCCATTGTGCTCGTAGCTTCTGTATGTTCATCTGTGACTTTGTCTTTGAACATGTCAGCAATGCCAAAGGATTGCCACATGTAGTGTAGTCGAACAGCTCTCTGAGTTGACTTTGGTTCCATCTGAGAATCGCACCATTGGGTGTCAGGAATTGTACGATCTGGGCTGATCGCATTTCCTCACAACCTCTGCAGGATACCAAATTCTCAACACGTGATTGAGGACTCTGATCTTATGTCCTACTCACAATTAAGCTAATTCTGGTCCTTCTTGCCTGCCTTACGATGCCTTCATCTTTCCTTGTTTGGAAAGCTTAGAAAAATGATGACTGACACCTTCACCAACCACTGGCAATCCCTCTGGCCTCTGGGTGCTTGCTGCAACAAACTGAAACCTGAGGAGAGCCTCCCAGTCATGTCGCCTCTTTGTGTCAAGACACCCAGCCTTTGTATCATTCTGTACATGGACCGACCCAATATACTCGACCTGGATATTTTCTACCAAGTTTGTTGCAAGTTTCTGAGACAAAGCTCAAGAATGTGATTTCGCAGATATTGAATTCTCAGAATGGATTATAGAGTTAGTAATCGCGTCTACCCCAATAGAGGCTTTCAAAAAGACCTTCTAGAAAAGAAGAAAGGGTACATCTTAGATACACTATTTAATGATGGAAAGAAATTTGAAGCCACTTTGGCTGGGCACCAACAGTTAAAAGCATTGGGTGTGGCTTTGGCAATTGATATGGGAACCAAGACTCAGAAGTCTGCTAAGGCTTATGGCAAATGTGGCCTAACTCACCCAATTTACAGTTGTCTGCCATACCAGGACCAGTGCAAAACTTGTGGCATGTGAAGACATTGGGCAAGGCAGCGCAGAAGGCCGAGCTCAGATACTGCACACAGGAATCTTGGCAGATCATATGCAGAGAGAACATCTGCAAGACAGGATGAAAAATTCAACTAAAGGTATACTAACACACAACAAAAGCCCAACAGATAAATCAGGTCAGCAAAGAGACAGATTGTCAGGAGGGCATGGATGAAAAATACACTCGTGTGAACAGTGAGCAAGCATTTCACATAGTTAACTTGGATCAACATGTCAATGTTATTGCACAATCTGAAGCATTTGCCATGATCAGAATTATGAGATCAGATGGCAAGTGACCCTACCTTATCATTGTTGTGGGAAGTGCTTGTGGAAGGATGGCCTGACAACATACAGGAAGTAACCGAATGTCTACACTGTTTCTGGCTGTATCGAGACGAGCTTGGTATATTACAAGGGGTGATTTTCAAAGGGAAACAAGTCCTGATACCTGAAGCTCTGCATTCTGATATTCTAAACCTAATTGCATCAAGGGCATTTAGGAATAGAATGTACCAGACGTCTTGCCAGAGAGACGGTTTACCTGCCAGGAATCAACAGTGATGTTGAGACGGTGGTGAAATCCTATGAGGCATGTCAAAGTTGTCAGCCAAATCAACAGAAGGAACCCTTGATCCCACATCAAACACCTTCGCATCCAAGGACGAAGATCAGCACAGATTTATTTCACATTTAAGGTGATGATTTCCTCCTTGTTATGGATTACTTCACCAGGTTTCCAATCACCACGCAACTACAAGATACATTCAGTGCAGTGGTTGCTGATATGGTCAGTGCTCTCTTCAACCTATTTGGTGTTCAGGGAGAAATCATCTCTGATAATGGGCCGCAATATGCAGGAAGACTATTCTAAGACATGTGCACCAGGTGAGGAGTCCATCACGTGACATCGTCGCCACATTATCCAAAGTCCAACGGCATGGCTGATCACATGGTGCGCACCATCAAATCACTAATTTTAAAGTGTAGGCAGACAGGACACAATCTCAAGGTTGCAATGCTGCACCTCTGAGCGACTCCATCAGACATGGACTTACCGACGCCTGCAGAGTTGATGTTTGGAAGGCAAGTAAGAATTACCTTTTCCAGTCATCATCTCTGTGAGTTTTCCACAGTAAAAGATATACTTCTGTCCAAACAAGAGAAGATGAAGGCATCATATGACAGGCAAGCAGGACCAGAATTCGCTCGATTACGAGGTGGACAGAAGGTCAGAGTCCTCAATCATGCATCAGGAACTTGGTATCTTGGAGAGGTTGTGAGGATATGTGACCAGCCCAGATCATATGAGGTTCAGATACACAATGGTGTGATTCTGAGAAGGAACTGAAGTTAACTCAGAGAGCTGTACAACAATATTACATGTGACAACCCTATGGCATCAGGGACACGTTCAAAGACAATGTCTGAAGATGAACATGCAGAGGCTATGAGCACAGAGGAAGAACATGTTAACCAGAGTTCTGAATCACCAGAGGTTCAGAGGAGCTGTCAAAATGAGATCAGCTCTGGGAAGAGGTTTACAATAATGGGATTGGGACGAATAAGCAAATCTCCTCTACCTTTTAGAGAGTGTTGAACTTGCTTACTTATAAAGAACATTCTGTTTTAATTATGTTTGTTAGTCCGAACCACAGCATCATTGTATATTGTAAGAACGTTTTTATCTTTGGTAAAAAGGGAGATGTTGTGGGACGAACTTAAGAGCGGGCCACCATAAGAAGCTGTCAGTGACGATCACCAGAGGAAGTGATGTCATGTCACACATGACTTGGTAATTGTGGGTGTAGCCTGACAGAGTGAGATGTGTTTATATGTGGCTCATGCAGTTTGTGTGTGTGTGTATATATATATATCTTTTTATTAACTAGAATATTTATATATATATATATATATATATAAATATTCTAGTTAATAAAAACCCATGTTTTCTTTGGGTATTGCTTGTAGTCCTGTGAGTGTTACAATAGTTCACATATCAAAGAACCAAGTAATATTACAAAGAGCCACTGCTTTGGCATGAAGGACACCAGGGAGGAAGGAGCTCCAACCCCATTAGCTGAAGATGTTCAGATCTTTTCACCCTGACTTGGATGGACTCCACTCTTGCCATCACCAATTCCAACATGTGCTGCCATTCTGACCAGGTCAAAGGCAGCCTCCTTCATAAACAGATACTGCAAGTGCCACATCTAAACACATCTCACTCTGACAGAGTGAGATGCCTTCTTCATAACGTAAGTTTGGCCAGATCTGGCACTCCATGACCCGGCTGAGCCATTTCTCTAGAGCTCTCTTTTTCTGCAAGGCCAAGAGGTTAAGAGTTAAAACCAATGTGCATTCCCTCAGTACATTCAGCTCCACCAATATATAGAATGTGAAGACATTGGCCACAGTGTTGCCTCTTGCACTTAAGATCAAGAGATCAGCTTTTCCCATAGCACAATGATGCTCCTGTATTGACTGTTCAGATGAACTATGTGCCCTCAGGCTGCTCAACTTGTATGTGGTCTTGTGACTGCACAGTCCTTGTGGCGACAAAGTCCCATGTTCACACTGAGGATACCCACCATTGTGTTGTGTGGCACTAACACCATGCTAAATGAGAGAGATTTCGAACTGATCTAGCAACTCAAAACTGGGCACCCATGCAGCGCCATGGGCCATCAGCAGCAGCAGAATTGTATTCAACCACAATCTGTAACCTCATGACCATTACACTCAAGCCGGGGGACCAACCCTGTTTCAATAAAAAGTGCAGGAGGGTATGCCAGGAGCAGCACCAGACATACCTAAAAATGAGGTTACAACACAGGACTACTTTCATGCCAAGCAGCATGTGATAGGCAGAGCTAAGCGATCCCACAACCAACAGATCATATCTAAGCTCTGCAGTCCTGCCACATCCAGTCGTGAATGATGGTGGACAATTAAACAGCTAACAAGAGGAGAGGTTTCCACAAATATCCCCATCCTCAGCATTGGGGGAGTCCAGCACATCAGTGCAAAAGACAAGGCTGAAGCATTTGCATCCATCTTCAGCCAGAAGTGCCGAGTGGATGATCCATCTTGGCCTCCTCCTGAGGTCCCCAGCATCACAGATGCCAGTCTTCAGCTAATCTGATTCATTCCACATGATATCAAGACACAGCTGAAGGCATTGAATACTGCAAAGGCTATGGGAAATAGTACTGAAGACTTGTGCTCCAGGACTTGCCGCACCCCTAGCCAAGCTATTCCAGTACAGCTACAACACTGGCATCTACCCGGCAATGTGGAAAATTGCCCAAATATGTCCCGTTCACAAAAAGCAGGATAAATCTAACCAAGCCAATTATCGCCCTATCAATCTACTCCCGATCATCAGCAAAGTGATGGAAGGGGTCGTCGTCTGTACTATCAAGCGGCACTTGCTCAGCAATAACCTGCTCACTGCCACTCAGGGCCACTCTGCTCCTGACCTCATTACAGCCTTGGTCCAAACATGGACAAAAGAGCTGAACTCCAGGAGTGAGGTAAGAGTGACTGCCCTTGACATCAAGGTAGCATTTGACCGAGTATGGCATCAAGGAGCCCTCGCAAAACTAGAGTCAATGGGAATCAGTGGAAAGCTCTCTGCTGCTTGGAGTCATAGCTAGCACAAAGGAAGATGGTTGTGGTTGTTAGAGGTTAATCATCTCAGTCCCAGGACATTGGTGCTGCAGGTGTTCTTCGGGGTAGTGTCCTAGGCTGATAAGTGGCAAGTAACATTCGCGCCACATAAGTGCCAGGCAATGACAATTTCCAACAAGAGAGAATCTAATCATCTCCCCTTAATATTCAATGGCATTACCATTGCTAAGTCCAATGCTATCAACATTCTGGAGCTTACCATTGATCAGAAACTGAACTGGACCAACTACATAAATGCCGTGGCTACAAGAGCAGCTCAGTGGCTAGGAATTCTGCGCTGAGTAACTCAGCTCCTGTCTCTCCAGTGCCTGTCCACCATCTACACGGTGCAAGTCAGGAGTGTGATGGAATACTCTCCACTTGCCTGGATGGGTGCAGCTCCAAAGGCACTCCTGAAACTTGACACCATCCAGGATAAAGCAGCCCGCTTGATTGGCACCCCATCCACCACCTTCAACATTCACTCCCTCCACCACCAACGCACATGGCAGCAGTGTGTACCATCTACAAGATGCACTGTAGTAACTCACCAAGGCTCCTTAGACAGCACCTCCAAACCCCCAACCTCTACCAATTAGAAGGGCAAGGGCAGCAGATGCATAGGAACACCACCACCTGCAAGTTCCCCTCTAAGCCACACACCATCCTGACTTGGAACTATATCGCCGTTCCTTCACTGTTGCTGTGTCAAAATCCTGAAACTCCCTTCCTAACAGCACTGTGGGTGTATCTACATCCCATGGACTGCAGCAGTTCAAGAAGACGGCTCACCATCACCTTCTCAAGGGCAATAAATGCTGGCCTAGCCAACGACGCCCATATCCCATGACTGAATTAAAAAAAAGACTGTCGATCTAGAGGCCTGTCAGCTGGCTGCAGTACCGCACTTATCTTGCCAGTCCTGAGGAGGTTGTAAAGCATTTGCGGCCCAGAATCCATGTCCTCCTCATGATGCTGCACACACTCACTTCCTCTGCCACCTCCAGCTAAGTTGGTTGTTTTGGTGGCTGGCCGTATTCTGCCACTCACCAGAAATAGAATATTGCATCGTGCAGATACTGCCTCCAGGGGAGCCTCAAGAAAGGCATTGCTAAATCGGAGGTGGAGGAGTGGGAGGCTGCCCTGACATGGCTACTGTCCTCCTGAGGGCATGCTGATCGTCTCCCTCTGCCATCGTCCCCATAAACTGACAATTGCAATAATGGCTGCCTGTTCCTCTTTAAATCTCACTTGCCCCGTTTCTGTCGCACCTCCGCCACTCTGAATTGGGTGTCCAATGCACTCCCTAGCCACTAATTGGCCTACTCATTTAAAATCACTTTATGTGTAATAGGGTCGGGAGCCAGAATTGTGTCCGATGTCGGGGTCCCGCTCCCTGATCCAAAATTCTCCCTATGGAATTAACAGTTGTTTTTAGCCATTTCTCTGGGGGCTCTGCTGGCAGTTGATTGGGACAACCCCGAGTGGGAACTCCAGCTGAGTACACCGAGGGTGGAATAAAATTTGGAATGGTTTTGTGCTTGGAAATGGAACACTGGCCATTTGAGGCTTCTACCCAGGTCATTTAACCTAGGTCAGACATAGCACAGAGTAAAGACCCCTTGACCCAGACCCAGTTACGTGTCTCAACTCCAAGCTCAGAAGAGAACCCATTCCTGCACTAAGAGGCATCCATGGCCTCTCTGAGTGAGCCGGCAAACCTGGTGCTAGAAAGTGCTTGAGTGGAGGCAGTTTGGTGCTGTGGGTTGAGACTCCATTAGAATATCGAGGAGACTGTTATTCAGCCATCCGGACTGAATTTGAATCCTTGATGAAAGAGCTGAAAGATCAGAATTCTACCCACTCCAGGATCCATGTTCTCCTCTTTAACTTTTCAGCATACAACCTCACTGTGAAACTTTTTACAGAGATTAAAATAAAGGATCCCAAACAGCTCAGCAGGTATGCAAATAGCATGGAATGAGATTCCAGGTTTGACGCGTGGATCCTGCTGAGTTTGAGGAAATTAAATCCATTAACTTCAATAAAGAGTAAAATCAAATCAAACAGGTGTCCAAGCAGAATGCCTTCGCACCAGTGCCAATCAGGAAATATACCCGATGAAGTCATTGGGCTCTTTACTATTTCTGTGTTGGCATCTGTGCCCTTCGATCTCCTATGGCTTTGACTTATTACTTGGACAGGTGCTTCGATTTGGACAATTCATGCCTGGTGCAGCATGACCTGGATTTCTGTTTTCAATCACCTTTAGTTTTGTAGGATTGAGTGAGGAAATTGGTTTTTATATTCACTTGTGGGATGTGAGCATCACCGGCTAGACCAGCATTTATTGCCCATCCCAAATTGCCTTTGAACTGAGTGGCTTGCTCAGCCATTTCAGAGGACATTTATTACTGTGGGTCAGGAGTCACAGGTAAGGACAGCAGATTTCCTTCCCTAAAGGGTTGGGTTTTTACAACAATTGACAATGGTTACCATTAGACTAGCTTTTTTATTAAAGTTCCAGATTTATTAATTAAATGTAAATTTTATCATCAGCTTTGGGCCCATGGTCCACAGAGCATTAGCCTGGACTGTGGATTATTAGTTTAGTCACATTACCACTACACCACTGCCTCCCCAGGCATTGTAGCAAAATCATAAAACAACTAACAGGCAAGAAAAGCAGCATTCGCAAACACAAAACCCCATGATAACCTTCCCCTCTGCAAATCCTGAGCTGCATCAGAACTGGCCAGCAATGAGTTAATTAGGCATCACTCATTACTGAGAAAGGATGCATGCTTGCATTTCAATTCTGAATTTTAATGAGCTCACATCTGGAGCTATCTTTACTCATTCTTTCACTGCCAAGCTATCCAGTGTTAAGGGATTGCCTTTGAAATGTTGTTTAAGGCGTGAGGCAAAATCCTTCTACAAGTAGGGTACATTTCCCGGGTCCTTTGCTCGGCCTGTTGGGGTGGAATGGGGAAACTGAGTTGGGGAAATCCAGGAGAAAAATCCCCACACAATTTGCAGGCAACATGATTTTTTTTGGCTGGCCTTCTGGGAAAACCCAGACTCCCTGTTCGGCAGAAACAGCAGAAGCTTAAAGTCAACATGGGAAACTATGTAAATACATGTTAATTAGGGGCACTGTACCCTGCGAACAATAGGATTGCTCCTCTCCAACTTCTGCAGGGAGTGAATATTAAAGATCCATAAGTGATCGAGCTCTTAAAGGGACAGTCCTTTAATTCTGTGCAATTTTAAAATTTTAATTATTTGTGTTTTTTTAGTGCTGTTATTGAAAAAAATTCTTCACTTAACATTTTTAAAATTCTGTTTATTAGTATTTTTCTTTCTCTCTGATCATGTAGGGTAAGTTTATGTTAACACAACTATGAGTTGGCAAAATCACCAGAAATATAACTGCATTCAAAGCATGCTTAGGAGTTCAACGCAAGCAGAGGAGCTAACAAATGAAGAATCTCTTACAAGATAAAGGAACTTGCAATTATAAAGTGCTTTTTATGACCCCAGGACATCCCATAGTATTTTACAGTCTTTGGAAGTGTAGTCAATATTTTAATGTAGGAAACATGGCAGCCTAGTGATGCACAACAAGATCCCCCAAACAGGAGTGAGATAGGTGAGTAGGTAGCCTGTTTTAGTGATGTTAATGAATATTGGCCAGGGCACTGGGAAGTGCTACCCTTCTCTTAATTGAAATAGTGCCATTGGATCTTTTACACCTACCTGAAAGTGGTAATGTGGTCCTGGTTTAACGAATCATCCAAGAGATGGCACCTCCAACAGTGCAGCACTTTCTCAGTACTGCACTAAAGTGTCAGCCTGGATTATGTGTGCAAATCTCTGTAGCGGAACTTGAGCCAACAACCATCTAGGCAGGATTTTTCCCCCAGATGATGGTGAGTACGGAAACGGGCAGCCAAAGGGCTACACACCCACAAGTAGTGGGTAACTAATTAAGGGGGAGGTTAATGACCTTTTAAGGTCTACTATCAGAGGCCAACTGGAATTTTGCAGTCAACTTGCGGACCGCCTGCGGTGTTGGGGACTAGTCCAGCTGCCTGGAGGCAGGCAGACCATGGGCCAGTGCTCCAGGCAGGCTTTGAGGCCCTTTCCGCCTGTGGGGCCACCGTTGTGGCCACAGGCTGCCCTGTGGAGGCGGCCCGGCTACGGAGGCCATTTTTAAAATTAAATCTTTTGAAATGTGCAGAGAGGATGCCTCAGGATGGAGGTGCTCTTTCTCTCTCTTACCTGAGCTGCAGGCTGCTGCTTCTTCAGTGCTGGAGAGCCTCCATTGTCCCTTCAGCTTCGGTAGCCCGCCCACCATCCTTAATTGGATGACGAGCCCGCCCTCTGGTCAATTCAGGGGAAATCGCTGCCCGGTGACTGTTTCCTACACTGTGCAGGCTCATGACCCCCATTTGACCCCAACATCGGGGGCCTCACTTCTGGCATCCTTCATTAATATTTTTAAATGCTGCGATGAAGGATGGGCAAAATTCTGCCCTCTGACTCCGTGGCGAGAGTTTGACCACTGATCCACAAAACCAAACCATATAAAGAAAAATAAATTCATACATTGTCAGAACTCATGTTGAGTTTTAGCTGCAAACTCTGATTACAGAATTACTTATTACTGGTTTCTATAGTCAGTGAAGCTTCCCCACCTCCTTTATTACTTAGACTTTTTTGTGACTTTTTGTGTTGATCGATGTAAAAGATGTTTAACTGGCACAATATAGATGGTATGGAAAGTCTTATTAAGATGTCTTGCTGATTCAGGAGTAAATCTTCTTCAGAGGCTGGACTCTAGATACATTTGGGGCCATTTGGAGGAACTTACTTTGTAATATTAGCAAAACGAAGTGAACTCAGTTCTGGCCCTGCATCCAAAACATGCCCTATTTCCCAGCTTTCCTGTTTTTACCTTGCTGGGAGTAGAATCTAAGATAATCCCACCCTCTTAAAATATATTATAATTAATATATTTCTCAGAGCACAACTCCCTGCCTGTCACAGTAACAATTAGAAACTTCCATCATTCAGCCTCCAATCAAGGCTGAAAGAAGCAGCCCAACCTGCAATATTTACTCTGAACCCACTCCAATCGAGAATTCAGGAGAAATCTCTTAAGCCAGAGAGTGTCATAGAGTTATAATGACACAGAAGGCGGCCATTCAGCTGATCAAGTCTCTGCCGATGAGAATGTGGCATTCACTGCCACATGCATTCACCACATGGGGGCGAATAACATGAATGCATTTAAGGGGAAGCTCGGTAGGCTTGGGAGAAGGAAATAGAAGGTTGTGCTGATAGAGTGAGAGAGCAAGGGGATGGAGGAGGCTCATGTGGAGCCTAAACACGATAGGCCAATTCAGCCAAATGGCCTGTTTCTGTGCTGTAACTTGTACTATGAAATTACTTATAATATCAAACACCATTAGAATCTTACAGCATATAAGGAGGCCATTTGACCCATCCTACCTATGACGGGTCTTTGAAAGAACTATCCAGTTCGTCCCGCTCACCTGCTCATTCCCCATAGCCCTCGAAATTTTATTCCCTTTCTAAGTATTTATCTAATTAGCTTTTGAAAGTTATGATTGAATCTGCTTCCACCACCCTTTTAGGTGGTGAACCCCAGTTCAATCTCCTGAAAGGTGGACTGAAATATTCTGCATTTAATTGGCTGGTTTTAATGAGACGAAGGAATCATTTTGCCTACTTTACTTGAAAAGAGAGGTAGGCCCCTGCTTTATTGAAGATGAAAATCTCGCCTTCCTCGAGGGATTTCTCCAATACAAAGAGCTGACAGGGCAGCCTTCGCCTTACATCATCTGTCATTTGTTTGATAAGAGAAGTCTTTCAACACATGGAGCGGCAGGTGACAGTCAACCCCTGGGCACAGTACAATATTGGAGGATGTGTGGTGCTCACCAGGCTTGGAGCGAATTCATGTGAACTGACATCTATTTGACAATAATGTGTGTGTGTAAGGGTGTGTGTTTGACCTAATGATGCAGCAAAGCCTAATCACGTACCTTCATGAAATGACTGCTCATTTAATGAAAGAGCAACCCTGTATTTCAGCTGTAGGTAACATATTGATAAGACTTCAATTTTGTTCTCATTCCAATAACCTTTCACCCTACTCCAGGAGATAAGTGCCTGATAGCTCATTTTGCTGTCACTGATTGATTGACTCTTTACAGTCGGTGATACTTTATTGGGCTCGGATCTGTAATATTTCATTCATCTTCTCGACGTCGGTTTGTGGATGAAACATTTTCTGTGAAAAATGACTGGCGTTGGAAGAACAGTGTGTTGATTTTCAAATTATATCTCTAACCAATGCTTTTCACTGAGCTGTTATCTTTCTAATGGGAAGGGTTCTTTATCCACTATTCATTAAGAAAAAATTATGTTGGTGAGAAACTGTTTTAGGCTGTGGCGACATGTCATTGAGAAGGATGGTAGGGCTGCCCATGCTCACGCATTATGACTGACAGCTTTGCACTTAGTGACAGTATCAGTGTGAAGCACTCTCGGGTTAAGTACAGCACATGTGAGATACAATTCTTAGCTAGTCTACATCCAACAACTCAACCTCAAAGCCAAGGAAACCAATTACATTCCCACTGTCAATGAAACACGATATGCCAAATGAGAAATATTAATTCATCGGTTGGAAACTTACATTAAACTTTTAATGGAAAAAATTCTACAGTTAACTTTAAAAAACTGACAACTAAGATGACCACTGCAATACCAAGAATTCGAATCGGAGACACATGTTTAACAAAAAGCCCAGCCAGGACAATGCTTTGGCTCACCGAGTAGATTATCCAGATCACCCTTGTTAGCGGGACATTCAAAACCATCTTGAGGCATTCATGAGTGGAGACATCCTTCCAGGAGTTAAACACTGACAATACCTCCTGAGAGAGGTTTTGGGTTTTGACTTTGGACCTCATTAAAAACAAAGGGGATTGAGAGATCCATATGATTGTCTCCCCAGGCTGTGTAAAACTCGGAGCTTTGTTACACAGACAAGAGACAGACAGTAACTGAGTGTGCAGCAGCAGAGAAGGCTGTGTGCCTTCCTTTCTCTCTCTCCAGAAAGGATCAATTTTGAAAATAGTCAGCAACTGTAGACCCTCCAAGCCTACAGATTGGTACAGAGACCAGGAGAAGAGAGCCTGCTACAAGACTGCCTCCAAGAAAACCCACGCTAGCCAGCCGCAAAGTGCACTTTGACCAACCGAAAGAGTTCAAGAATACAACTTCAGCCAGAAGACCACCAAATCATCCAAGCTCAAAGACTGTGTATTTCAGTTTCATTTATTCTGGACTTTAATTCAACCACAAAACCTACTTTTCACTCTGCTGCCTGTGTCTGTGGATGTGTTTCTCATGTGAATGTGTAGCATATTTTTAAATTGGGTTTAGATTGTTAAGTATAATAAACTCACTTTTTTCTTGTTTAAACTCAAGAAAACCTGTCTGATTGTGAAAGAGCCAATCACATTAAAGGTAACAGGTAAAGCACTCAGAGGTGGTAAGCACAACTACTTTAAAAAAAAGAATAAACCCTGTTGGTCAAATAAGAGGAAGGGCAAGAAAGGTGACTGTGATCCCCTCCTCATCTGGTCATAATGCCACTACCCTTTCATTTATCTCCTTGCATGTTTGCTATACCAGGCAGTCAAGAAGGGCAGTATAGGGACTGATAATATGCCTGTCCTTCCCATATATTCTTTCCCTCTTTTATTTTGACTCTCCAAAGAAGGGAATCTAGTGCCTGTTCAAGATTAACCATAGTTTTCTCTGCCCAAGAGACTCAATTTTATTTGATGTTAAACAGGCAGATGTCCATTCACCAAAATGAGGAAGCTGATGACAGTCTCTGATCCACAACTGTTTTGTCAATTTATAGCTCAATCCAAATATCAGTTCCTACTCTTCCCTTCTGGACTAACTTTGTCCAGAGACAACACTGGCCAAAAACCTAGCCCTTAAATGCAAAACCATAACGAGCATCACCTGTTGTCTATTAACACTGAAATGAGACTGGTTTAATTAAAAAAGGACCAGTATTTTCATTATCAGATTCCCTTTCTTATAAGAAAAAAAATTTTTTACAGACAAGTATATATAAAAAAATTCAGATTCCCAAACATTACATAGTGAGATATCCTCTTTCTAGAACAGTCAACAACTTTTCAGTAGAGGTATTTCTCTTAGTGAAACCGTCTTATAGTTGATGACCAGTATTTACCCATCTTAGCTTAGGAGGTTTCTTTCCTTTCCAACATTTGCTTTAAACTGGCTATGTCTATCCTCAGCCTTTTCTCATTTACTCTTTTTGTCAAATGTACATTATCCCACAGAGATCGATTATCTATGTAACATTCAATTGGTATTGTCCTTTCAGTCTCTTTTATATAACATTTCTTCCACGATCTTGGACAAATATAATGCCATATCAACAGCATCCATGAGTGCAAGAGTTTCAGCGGCTAGTGTGCTTTTCACCACTCCTTATTTTCTTGGCCACCCATGTCAATGGGCAACTTCTCCTATTCTCTCCCACAAGGAATATCACAAACCCTCCTGCACTGGAAAATCCATCACCAAGGTTTGCATATGAGGCATCACTTAAAAAAAATAATAATTTCATATTTTTGGGATCACCTAAATCAGAAAACTTCAGCATACACTTCTCTATTTTTAATTTTTGTAAGGTTTTGTTCGCCTTCAGGATGTCTTCAACCTTAGGATGTTTCATCACAAGACTAAGTTCTGGTACATCAAAACTTGCATCTGGTCTTGTCTGTGTGGCTAACCAATTGAGCTGTTCGACAAGACTCTTCAACTGTTCCATTTCATCCCTGGATGCAGCTGCGTCTTTCTGTCTCAATCTGGTGCAACCAATTGTGATGGGAGAGACATTTTCCAAGTGAGAATGTTGATGTAAAACTACATCCGACTCACCCTGTTTTATCTCCAAACCCACATATTTAAAAACCCCCAGAAGCTGGATTGCCAATTTTAAATTCCTCCATAATTCAATGAACAGCATTCTTTTCAAACTCATTAGTAGCACCCCGCACAAAATCGTCCACATACATCATAAAGATACCCGAATGTTTTCCATTATAGTACCAAATAAAACATTGCAGGGTCCACCTTCAGTTGTGAACATCATTCCTTTTTGGCCTCCTTGTCGTCTCGAGACAATGGGTAAGCGCCTAGAGGTGGTCAGTGGTTTGTGGAGCAGCACCTGGAGTGGCTATAAAAGCCAATTCTAGAGTGACAGACTCTTCCACAGGCGCTGCAGGTAAAGCTGATTGTCGGGGCTGTTACACAGTTGGCTCTCTCCTTGCGCTTCTGTCTCTTTTCCTGCCACCTGCTGAGTCTCTTCGACTCGCCACTCTTCAGCCCCGCCTTTATGGCTGCCCGCCAGCTCTGGCGATCGCTGGCAATTGGCTCCCACGACTTGTGGTCAATGTCGTAAGACTTCATGTCACTTTTGCAAACGTCTTTAAAGCAGAGGCATGGACAGCCGATGGGTCCGATACCCATGACGAGCTCGCTGTACAATGTGTCTTTGGGGATCCTGCCATCTTCCATGCGGCTCACGTGGCCAAGCCATCTCAAGCGCTGCTGGCTCAGTAGGGCATACATGCTGGGGATGTTGGCTGCCTCGAGGACTTCTGGATTGAAGATACGGTCCTGCCACCTGATGCCAAGGATTCTCTGGAGACAGTGAAGGTGGAATGCGTTGAGATGTCGCTCTTGGCTGACATACATTGTCCAGGCCTCGCTGCTGTAGAGCAAGGTATTGAGGACACAGGCTTGAAACACTTGGACTTGTGTTCAGTGTTAGTGTGCCATTTTCCCACACCCTCTTGTCCAATCTGAACATGGTAGCCTTTCCCACGTGCTTGTTGATTTCTGCATCAAGAGACAGGTTGCTGGTGATGGTTGAGCCTAGGTAGGTGAACTCTTGAACCACTTCCAGAGCGTGGTCACCGATGTTGATGGATGAATCATTTCTGACGTCCTGTCCCATAATGTTCGTTTGCTTGAAACTGATGGTTAGGCCAAATTCGTTGCAGGCAACTGCAAGCCTGTCGATGAGGCTCTGCAGACACTCTTCCATGTGGGATGTTAATGCAGCATTGTCAGCAAAGAGGAGTTCCCTGATGAGGAATTTCCGTACTTGGTCTTCGCTCTTAGACGGGCAAGGTTGAACAACCTGCCATTTGATCTTGTGTGGAGGAAAATTCCTTCTTCTAAAGACTTAAACGCATGTGAGAGCAGCAGGGAGAAGATCCACAGTGAGAAGTGTGGGTGCGAGAACACAGCCCTGTTTCACGCCACTCAGGATGGGAAAGGAGTCTGATGAGGCACAGTTATGCTGAATTGTGCCTTTCATATTGTCATGGAACGAGGTGATGCTGCTTAGTAGCTTTGGTGGACATCCAATCTCTGCTAGTAGTCTGAAGAGATGACGTCTGCTGACGAGGTCAAATGCTTTGGTGAGATCCATGAAGTCAACGTAGAGGGGCATCCGTTGTTTGCGACATTTCTCCTGTAGCTGGCGAAGGGAGAACAGCATATCAATAGTGGATCTCTCTGCTTGAAAGCTGCACTGTGCCTCAGGGTAGACATGCTCAGCCAGCTTCTGGAGTCTGTTTAAAAACGACTCGAGCGAAGGCTATCCCCAATGTGCTGAGCGGTAGTTGTTGCAGTCACCGCGGTCACCCGTGTTCTTCTCGAGGGTGATGATATTGGCATCGTGCATGTTCTGTGGTACTGCTCCCTCATCCCAGCACAGGCAAAGGAGTTGATGGAGTGCTGAGTGTATAGCAGGCTTGGCACACTAGATTATTTCAGTGGTAATGCCGTCCTTTCCATGGGCTTTTCTGCTGGCTAGAGAACCGATGGCATTACTGAGCTCCAATTTTGTTGACTGTTCGTCCACGATTGGCAGAGACTGGGCTGCATTGAGGGCAGTATCAGTGAGATCATTTTCCCTGGAGTCCAGTTCTAGGTAGTGTTCCACCCAGCAGACCATTTTCTTGCTTTGGACAGTATCGTTTCCCCTGATTTAGACTTGGGGTGGGGGTGGGGGTGGGGGTGGGGGGGGCGATCTTCTTGATGGTTGGTCTAAAAGCTCTCTTAATGCAGTCATATATTCCTCTGATGTTTCCGATGTCAGAGGCCAGCTGAATATGACTGCATAGGTGTTGCCAGTAGTCGTTTGCACACCGCCTGGCTGTTTTTTGCGCGGTGCCTCTGGCTGCTTTAAGTGCTAAGGATGTTAACTCGCTGGGGGCTTTCTTGTAGTGCAGTTAGCTTGGCGGCTATGGCTGGTTCCATCTTTTCAAAGAGAGATTGAAACCAGTCTGCATTCTTTTTCTCACATTTGCCAAAAGGTGGTCATTGCGGAGTCATAGATGGCGTCTCTGATGTGGGCCCACTCGGTCTCTGCAATCCCTGCAGGAGTGTTTTGAAGGGCTTTTTCAAGCGAATTGAGAAACCTTTGTGACAGCTGTGGATATGAAATTCTGGTAGTGTTGATGCAAGGATGGCCGTTCTGCTTGGAGTGATGTAACTTCTTTGGTTTGAGTCTAACTTTTCTGCACACCAGGGAGTGTGCAGGTGTTGCAGTCTATACTGTGGAAGCTGCGTGTGATCTGAACACTGTTTAAGGAGGCTCGCCTTGTGACGATAAGGTTCAGTTGGTGCCAACGACGTGATCTTGGGTGTCTCCATGAAACCTGGTGACAGGGTTTAGTTTGAAAGAACGAGTTGGTGATGCAGAGGTTGTGGTAGGTACACAACATTGTTCGCGGGTAGTAGGGATGCGTAATGAATTTTTGAACAGAGAACATGGGAGAAGGTGATGATCATGAGGCACTATATACATCACATACCATGCATTGTGATTTTGAGCCAGAGGGGCAGGATATGAGAGCTCAAGAAATACATACCGATACACGTACTGATTGAAGGACGGAAAGAAGCCATCTCACCCAGGATCATCCTAACTAACAGAACTGCCCTCACCGAAAAATACCAGACCCGGGAAGCGTCGTTCAACCCATAAGCACATTTATCCAACTGCCAGAGCTTCCCTTCTATGTCTGATGCTTCCTTCGGAGGCTGGAGAAACACTTCTCTCTAAAGCAGGTCACTTTGAAGGAAAGCTGCTTTGATATCTATGGACTTGCACCTCCAAGAATAGGTTGCTAAAATAGCCAAAAAAGACTCAAAATCACCTTTCCTGCTGTGGGAGAGTCTACCCTGATATCTTCATCCCTCAAGCACTCCTCAAAACCTCTGGCCACCAACCGAGCCTTGGCCTTATAGGTCCCATCTGGTAGGATTTTACCTGTACAGATCCATCTGTGTGATAGAACAGGTTGGCCCCTAGCCACAATCTCTGAATATACCCCAAATTCTTTCCAACTCTCTAACTCTCTCAGTTTTGCCTCTTTTATCGCCCTATCTTCTGACCTATTAGTGGCTACAAACACTTCACGACCATGGGGACTTCTGCTTCTGACCTTATCCCAAGCAGGTTCTCCACTATCCAGGCTACACCTGCAGTTAGTCAGGCTGCAGTCTCTCTCATGTTGAGACCTCTGGACTACCCCTGTCAAAATGTCTACTAGAGGTCACAAAAATTGGGCGGCACAGTGGCGCAGTGGTTAGCACCGCAGCCTCACAGCTCCAGTGACCCGGGTTCAATTCTGGGTACTGCCTGTGTGGAGTTTGCAAGTTCTCCCTGTGTCTGCGTGGGTTTCCTCCGGGTGCTCCGGTTTCCTCCCACATGCCAAAGACTTGCAGGTTGATAGGTTAATTGGCCATTATAAATTTCCCCTAGTATAGGTAGGTGGTAGGGAAATATAGGGACAGGTGGGGATGTGGTAGGAATATGGGATTAGTGTAGGATTAGTATAAATGGGTGGTTGATGGTCGGCACAGACTCGGTGGGCCGAAGGGCCTGTTTCAGTGCTGTATCTCTAAACTAAACTAAACTAAACAGGTCCTGTCCACTGTACGCGATCTTTTCCTCCTCCCAGAGGCATCTCCTGAATCATTACCTGAACTCGAACTACATTTTCTCGATCTCCATTCTGGAACTCCTGTTTGCCAATCGATGGCCTTCATTTCTTGTCCCTCTTCTTGGGCACTTAACCAATTTTTGTATTTGTCTGTAGACTTCCCTGCTGGCCCAACTACCATAGCCTCCCTCCAGTTATTGGACCCTGCTGGCCAGTACACTACCCGGGAACCTACTTTAGACAACTGATCCCTGGGCGAGATGGCTTCTTTCCGTTCTTCACAATCAGTATGTGTATCGGTATATATTTCTTGAGCTCTAATATCCTGCCCCTCTGGCTCAAGATCACAATGCATGGGTATGTGAAGTACATGGTGCATCATGATCATCACCTTCTCCCATGTTCTCTGTTCGAAAATTCATAATGCATCCCTATCACCCGCGAACACAATGTGCTTTTATGGTTTGATTCTAATGTTGTATTACTAGAATTTTCCTGTCACGTCCAATAATTTTCCTGGGCCTTTCCATTCCCTTCTCTTATAAATGAAGAAAGATTGCCAGAACTAAAGTCTTCCCCAGACCGTTTTATGTGATGACTGAATGCTGTCCGAATTTTTTCTGGTGCTTCAGCTTTGATAAACACTCTCCTGGCAGCATGTAGTGCATTTAGATGAGCAGAGAAAATAGAGCTAATAGTCGTTCCCTCCAGTGCCAGAAGATCGTCACATAGTATGGAAGGCAATTTTGGATTACGGCCATATACCAATTGATATGGGTTATAACCCCCCACTATTTGTAAAGAATTTCTTTTGCATGTACCGCCCATGCCAGAGCCGTTTGTAGCTTGCAGTTCAGTCATTCCGCCAGTATTTTGTGTAACATTTCATCAACTATCGCATGATTTCTGGCATCGCATGATGCCCGTTGTCCTTGTGTATTACCATAGATATGCTGAACCTAATTGCCATAATCAGCAAAATGCAAAAGGTAAATACCTTGATCTCTGTCCCACACCCTCAGGTCCATAGTCACCACTTGATTAAATTCCCAGGCTAATGGGACACTCACAACCGGGCACGGTGGTGTCTTCTGATACTTAATGCATATGTCACATTGAGATGTGCTTTGTTTAACAAGGGAGTCGTATTCTTTATCCACAACTCTGGCATCCTTCAGTAGTAGCTTTAATTTCTGCGATGAAGGATGGGCAAATTGTTTGTGCAACTTCCAGATAATTCTCCTCTTGTTAGCCAGACTCTTGTCTCCAGACGTCAATAATACTTCGTGAACTTCTCAGCAAGAAACACTGTTTCCTCAATGGAATACAATTATGTCCTGATCGAGTGAATTGTAAATTTACTGTTTTACCGAGGTCAAATGCTTTGTCATTTTCCATGTCCAATCTCATCTTTGCTTTTTTCCATCGAAGATTTACTCAGCAACAGTGCTGATGAAATGATGCATTCTTGCTATTTCACACGGGAGGACCACTCTCTTTAAAGATGTTAACGTATTATCGTCTCCAAACCTAAAGCAAGTACCACTCTCATATTCTCTAACTTTACTTCTATCTGCCTTGTCAAGGATTCCAAGTAACAGTTCAGCCAATCGACTCCACACACTGTCGAGGTACAGCCGCTATCTAATATCACACAATTGAATGAATTGGCAACCAAAATGCTCATGGCCCGACTCAATTCAGAGTCCATTATCAAAGATTTCATAACAGAGCACTTGGAGAACAGTGCTAGAATTGGGCAGAGTCAGCATGGATTTACGAAAGGGAAATCATGCTTGACAAATCTACTAGAATTCTTCGAGGATGTAACTAGTAGAGTTGATGAGGGACAGCCAATGGATATTGTTTATTTGGACTTTCAGAAGGCTTTTGCCAAAGTCCAACATAAGAGATTAGCGTGTAAAATTAAAGCGCATGGGATTGGGGGTAGTGCATTGCAATGGACAGAAAATTGGTTGGCAGACAGGAAACAAAGAGTAGGAATAAATGGGTCTTTTCCTCCAAATGTCAGGCAGTGACTATTGGGGTACCGCAGGGATTGGTGCTAGGACCCCAGCTATTCACAATATATATTAATGATTTACATGAGGGAACTAAATGTAATATCTCCAAATTTGCAGATGACACAAAACTGGGTGGGAGGGTAAGTTGTGAGGAGGATGCAGAGAGGTTTCAGGGTGATTTGGATAAGTTGAGTGAGTGGGCTAATGCATGGCAGAAGCAGTATAATGTGGATAAATGTGAGGTTATCCACTTTGGTAGCAAAAACAGGAAGGCTGATTATCTGAATGGCTATAAACAGAGAAGGGAATATGCAATTGAGACATGGGTATTCTTGCACACCAGTTGCTGAAGGTAAGCATGCAGGTGCAACTGGCGGTAAAAAAGGCAAATGGTATGTTGGTCTTCATAGCGAGAGGATTCGAGTACAGGAACAGGGATGTCTTGCTGCAATTATACAGGGCCTTGGTGAAGTCACACCTGGAATATTGTGTGCAGTTTTGGTCTCCCTATCTGAGGAAGGATGTTCTTGCGAAAGAGGGAGTGCAGTGAAGGTTTACTAGACTGGTTCCTGGGATGGCAGGACTGACGTATGAGGAGACATTGAGTCAATTAGGATTATATTTGCTGGAGTTCAGAAGAGTGAGGAAGGATCTCATAGAAACCTATAAAATTCTAACAGGACTTGACAGGGTAGATGCAGGTAGGATGTTCCCGATGGTGGGCGAGTCCAGAACCGGGGATCATAGTCTCAAGGATATGGGGTAAACTTTTCAGGACTGAGATGAGGAGAAATTTCTTCACCCAGAGAGTGGTGATCCTGTGGAATTACTACCACAGAAAGCAGTTGAGGCCAAAGCATTGTATGTTTTCAAGAAGGAGTTAGATATAGCTCTTGGAGCTAAAGGGATCAAAGGATATGGGGGAAAAGCAGGAACAGGTTCCTGAGTTGGATGATCAGCCATGATCATAATGAATGGCAGAGGAGGCTCGAAGGGCCGAATGGCCTACTCCTGCTCCTATTTTCTAGTTTTCAGTCACCAATGATATTGTCATGTTGTTCATCATCAGAACCGTTCATCTCATGAGTTACTTCAAATATTCTATTCCTGGTTCTAGGACAATTCCTTGCATTGAGATACTTAGACTCACCTGTTAACCACTCCCCACGCATCTCTAGGATTCATTCACCTTCAGCTATCATCCCAATCTTGCCTTCTGTTTTGATCCATAAATCTATCAAAAGTGCAACCCACCTCTCTTTGTACAAGAAACTGCAACTAGGCCCCTGTCAATTTTGAGAATGGAGTCCTCCATTCTCCGTATCACTGCAAAATTTCCAATTTGTGACATAAAGGTAGCTGGAAACAACTGAGATACTAACAGGCAGGTAAAGACCAGCTTGTCCATCAAGCCTACCCCACCATAATGGCTGATGCATGAAGACCAGACAGTTCTCACAAACAACACCCACCACAAACCCGACCAACCAATTCCCCCCCCACCCTGCCCCATCCTGTCATCATGTAATCTCCAGAGTGAGGCAAAAGAACGGCAAAAATCCAAGGGCTAATAAGAGAAAATTACCCTGGAAATTCCTCTCCAACCCCCTCAGGCAATCAAAGCCAATCCAGGAGATCACATGGACCATGCGTTGTCTGGATCGTTCCAGCCAGCAGGCAAAATAGACTTTCATCTTGTCAATCTGTGTTGTATTTGAGATTTGAACCGAGGTCCCAGGGGGTTTCAAAAAAAGTAATACATTGATCAGCTGCCTGTAGCAAGCAAATGCAACTATAGTTATAAATGCTGGCGTGTTCATATTGAGCAGGGTTTACTGTGGTAAACTGACACTCTACAAAATAAATAAATAACAAACCAGTGTTGCTAGTTTGTGTATATTGGTGTGGTACCACATCATCTTTTGCACTGTCCCTCATCGACTGCAGATGAATATAGCAACAACAACAGATGAATTCTGCTTTTTCAATATAGCTGTGGCATGGGATTTACTATATCAACGTGCCTTTATCCAATGTCCCCTTTATTAATAGCAGATCCTTTGGTCTAATATTCAAGCTAATGGCCTTATAGCTGGGTCTGGAACTGCACTGACAGTCCAGCTAAAATCAATATGTCGCAACCATAGCACAAAGCCAGCATTTTGGAATGGTCATTCTATTCCCTGGTTAGCAACTGCAAGGGCTAAAGCATACAAATAATTCATTACTTTGCGTTTTGGAGAGGCTGTGAGTGAGGGAACTATCCTTTAAATAGTCATTGGATGAAGGAGAGATACTGTAGAACATTACCACTCATTAGAATTACATTGTAGATAATGATGCATTTCCTAGAGAAGACAGCCAATGATCATTCCAGACAAGAGTCAAAGTCATTAAATGTGTTTTTTTGCTCTACTTTACAGCCAGTATCTCTCTGGAATGACACCACGTGACCCTGTATAATCACTCAAACATGGCAGGCTTTGCTCATTGCAATGTTTGCTCTGATAACATTCATACTGTACTGTAGACAATTGGTCGTGCAGCATTGTAAAGAGGCAAAACACTGACTATAATAGGACACAGTTCAAGCCTTCAATTTCATGAATAGTTGAAAACAACAACTGGTTGAAATGAGTAAAATATTTGCACTCAAGCATAAGTCTAAGAATGAAAATGTGAGATAAAGAACATTGGCATTCCACAATGCAAATTTACTGCACATATCATTTTGTGAGTTGTGAGCAATTCCTTTCCTCATTACCTTAGCAAAGCCATAACCTCTTTAAAAGGAAGCAATCCCTCCATTATCATAGGTTACAAGGCTATTACTGTATGAGAAGCAGTGTTCACTGTCCCCTGTGTGTCCAATGCTACGTGAAAAGCAAATTATGCTCCAATCTAGGGAAATGATCCAGGGCGGGGTTGAATCAGAAAGGTGGGCAGATGTCCTGTCAAACAAACTCCAGCCTGAAGAGAATAATCCAAGCTTCTATCTACGGAGAATTATCCTTCCACTAGAATCATCGAATATAGGATAAGCACTGAAACTCTCGGCAGAAGGACCCAGGGAATAACCATGAATGAATGGGCCACAAATAGTCTGGAATGAACATGACTCAGAATATAAAGTACACTGACTAAAGCCCATGATGTACAATTTGGATCGCTTCTGGTTTCAGAATTGATCTTTATTTGCTTGCCAATCCATTAAAGTCGTCTTCTATCAGACTGAGGCTCCCTGTAAAGGTAATTATCACCACTATTTGACAAACATGAGATTCATATGCATTATTGGAATGCTGAACACATGTTGTGACTATCCTGCAGTGTTCTTTAGGGGATAACAAGTAAGGTAATTAGAAAAGATTTATAGTGTGTGTCTAATGATTAGTTTGTCCCTCTTTCTGCAGCCAGCAAGAAGTTATATAGCACCTTTCATGTAATGACACTTCCCCAGGAGGAATAACGGGCAACAAACAGACCACAGCAGTAATTGGAAAAGGCAACCAAAGGCATGGTGAAAAGGGTTAGGACTATGGGGTGTTTGAAGTGGTTTAGAAGGAGGATTCCCAGTTATGTGTGTGCAACGGGTGGGGGTGGGGGGGGGGATTGTGGGGGGAGAGTGTGGGGGGCAGCTAATGGTTCTGCCAGCAATGGTGGAGAGGATGAGTTAAACTGGAGTAGACTAGATTTAGAAAGGCAGAGAGTGAGCACTTCTTCGCACACTACAATGCAGGGCTGCAGGGCTGGAGAGCATTGAAGAGAAAAGGTGGATTGAACCCATAAAGGGATTTGAAAATGAGGATGAAAATGTTGAAGTCAATGCTCAGGGAACTAAATGCCAACAGAGGTTAGACCAGGGTGAAGGGTACGAGGGTCTTTGTGCTCAGTATTCTATGATTCGCAGAGGTAAGTTGGAGTTTGTATGGGGTGGAGCATGGATGGATCGTGAGGACAACATTGGAGAAATTAAACCCGAAGGGACAAAAGTCTGAATGAGATTTTCGGCAACAATGGTGAGGTAGGGGAAAGGTAGTCTATGTCCTGGATGTGGAAGTAAATGTGGCCTTGGCAATAGATGGGATGTGGGGCTTTATGTTCAGCTTAGGTTTGAATGGGATCTGACCAAGTCTAAATTCAGTTGTTTGCATAAACTCTAGAATCACTCTAAAGCGTTGGATGCTTAGATGGGGAAGGAAGTTAAAGGTTCTCATAGATGAATGAGCTAAGATAGTTTGAATGACTTCCCTCATATATTTCTATCCTGGGATCTTGCGGTACAGCAATGTTACCCTTTGAATGGTGCATGCTGACATCAGCCATACATCACAGCTGCCAAGAGTTACAAGGATATCCCAGATGGTTACAGCCTTTTGCCAAGATCAAGTTTCACCCTGAAGTTGAACAGATTAGAAGAAAAACTTAGTCTCATATTTAGCAGAAACTCACTCCCAAATTCATTAATTCATTAATATTGCAACGATTAATTGCTCAGATAATTATCCTCCTCTCTTCATTACAATCCTGTTCAGCTCTTGGTTCCTTTGTCAGGAGCCTGTCCAGCCAAAGCTCTGCCCAGTCCCAAACCCCTCTGCCATAACCTGCTTCAGTCTCTTCTCCCACTGTGGCCTTTCTCCAATTCTGATTCTTTCATTGTTCCCGAGTTTCAAAGTCGATTTCCCATTTTAACCTCGCGTCACGACTCTTCTCATTCTCGGTCTTCTCTGTCAAAGTATTATCCAGCTTCCCCACCACACTCCTCCTCATTACACTGCCTAGACTGCACTCCCACCATGACTCTCTCTAGACTCTGCTAATGTACCAGTAACTCTCCTCAGTTTACTTCATAAGGCTTTTATTATAAATACACAAAATTACAGTGGAGCCTCGCAGTGTTCTCTATGCCTGATCGGTTTCAAGATACCCCTTACTAATTGCAATATAATTAACTCGTCATCTAAGATAAGAGGGAGTTATTGCATAACCCATCAAAATAACCCATAATGAAAAACTCTTATAGGATATGTAACAGCAGGCTGCAGTATAACCTACACTTAACCCTTTCATTGCTAATTCTAGAAAGGATTTATGATGCTGCACGGATACAGCACCTTCCACAACCTTAAACCATCCCACAGCACCACAACCAATGAAGCACTTCTGAATTGTAGTCCTTGCTGTGATGTAGGGAACGTGCACAACAAGATTCCACAAACAGCAATAAGACAAATGACCAGGCCATTTGTTTAGAATATTGGTTCAGGGATAAGTATTGGCCAGGAGACCAGCAGATCTTGCCCGCTCTTTTTTAAGGAGTGCCGGGGATCTGAGAGGGTTGACGGCCCTTTCAGTTCACTTCTCATCTGAAAAGTGGCAATGCAGCTCTCCATTAGGACTCAACTGGAATGTCAGTGTGAACCATGCGATCAGCTCTCTGGAGAGGGCTTGAAAAACAGGACTGACTGACAAGAGGTGTGAGTGCTCCTTCTAGGCCAAGGCTGATGCCTTCAATTTTGTTTCTAATTCTGTTGCGAGACACTTGCCACTACCCTGACTTCTCCAGTATGACTCTGCTCAATTTCTCTACTGTAACCTTGTCAAGTCTCTATCGCTTCCTTCCTGTTGAACTCTTGCTCAGTCTCCTCTCCTTTCTATGGCGGGAATCTTATTAATAGAGTAAATATCTGGGAGACAGTGGCGTAGTGGTAATGTCACTGGACTAGTAATCTAGACGTTTGGGGCAATTCCCTGGGGATATGGGTTCAAATGGTAGCTGGTGGAATTTAATTTTAAATAATTTGGAATTAAGAGCTCGTCTCAGTAATGGTGCCATTATTATCTGGTTCATTAATGTCCTTTAGGAAAGAAAATCTGCCATCCTTACCTGGTCTGGCCTGCATGTGACTCCAGACCCACAGCAATGTGGTTGACTCTTAATTGCCCTCTGAAATGGCCTAACAAGCTGCTCGGGTGTCACAAATGTTGGCCTTGCCAGTGATGCCTACATCCCATGAAAGAATTAAAAACAACCTTCCTGGTCAATCTTGCCAGGGGTAGGAGGGGACAGGGCTTCCTGCCTGGCAATGGCAGGTAGACGATTTACATTTTTAAGTGTCCAATTGTGGGCAGATTGGGGAAGCCGCCAGGTTTATCCCAGTCGCAGATAGGCCCCTGCCCCCCAACGTTGAGGCCAAAGCCCAGCGGGGGGGGGGGGGGGGGAGGGGGGAGGTGCTGGCAAGGCCTCCTATACTTATGTCCCCACTGGAGTTGCAGGGATCTGTGGGCCACAGCTGCAGCTACAGGCCATCCTGAGGCCACAGTTAATTTTTTTAAAGTTGAAACCTCTTCCGGGGCAGGGGGGTGGTGTTGGGGGGGGGGGGGGGGGGGGCCTCCGTTCCCTCCTAATGTGGCAACATCTACCTCGGCCAGTGGGGCTGCCATCCTTCTAAGTCCTCTGATTGGGCCTGCAGCTTTGTAGCCTGCCTGCCATTCTTAATTGGATGGTAAATGTGGAGACGGCCAATTAGGAGGCCACCTCCCATGAGATCACACCGACAGGCACATTGTTGGCAAGTGCAGGGTCAGGACACGGAAATGGTCCCAACCAGCAATTGATTTTAAAGGGCATAAGATCCAGCCCTTAATGTTTTGAGGTATGGTACAACGCCCTACAAGAGCGAGGGGCTTCACTCAGGATATCGGAATTGATGCTAATTGTTAGATACTTCCCAACACGCACTGGACATTGTGGTCTGTACTTTTATGAAATGATAATTAATGTAATGAATCATTCTTGCCTCAATTGCTGCTGTGTTTTATGAGTGCTCCCTACTCATGAATTCCGAAGTAGATTATGCTGCCAGCATTTGTTATCCACTCTGCCATTCACTGCAGGAGGAGATACAAGTGTGCAATTGTAAAGCACTTGCACTACATAAGGTCTTTGCTTTGTAAGGAAAATTAAAGCACACGTTGGAAATCGAGAACCTAAATTGGTGAGTTTGCCCTTGAGTTTAAATTTCCCTCAGCACGTCTCAGCATCCTGAGCCGAGAGCATTGAAAACAGCATCGGCTCTGCAGTCAAAAATCAAAATGTGCGGCTCACAAAAAAAAATGCCAGGCAATTTGTCACAGTTCTCCCTGTGATTGATGGGAATGTCAGCCCAGCTATGCTGAGTTGAGGAAAGGTTCTCATTTCAAAGCTGCTTCACAAGGATAGTTTAATTCCATTCGCACCCACCCATCTCCTCAGTGCTGCAAGAGGAAGTCTCCATCCAATCACAGCCCTTCTGTAACTATCACCGTACAGAGAGAGATCTACCGACTGATCTCAGGACCCAAGAGGGAGCAGTACCCACGGCAGGCCACCTCTTTCATCTCACTTTACAATGGTCTCATGATACAGTGGAAAGCTGTTGAACCTGCTTCAGATCCAATTTTTAAATAAAATGTAATCTTTGTGCTGGCAAAGACAGGCCTGTGCAATGGGAGAGACGGTGGCGTAGTGGTAATTCCACTGGGGACACGGGTTCAAATCCCACCACGGCAGCTGGTGGAATTTAAATTCAATTAATTTTTAAAAATCTGGAATTGAAAGCTAGTCTCAGTAATGGTGCCATGAAACTATCGTCGATTGTTGTAAAAACCCAACTGGTTCACGAATGTCCTTTCGGGAAGGAAGCCTGCCATCCTTACCTGGTCTGGCCTACATGTGACTCCAGACCCACAGCAAATGTGGTCGTCTCTTAACTCTTCTCTGAAATGGCCTAGCAAGCCACTCATTTCAAAGTGCAATTGGGGATGGGCAATAAATATTGTCTTTGCCGGTGATGCCCACTTCCCATGAAAGAATAAAAAAAGGTACGGTGGGCAGTACTCTTACCTTTGTGTCAGTAGGCCATCAGATTAAGTCCTGCATTCCAGTGCAGTGCTGCACTGTCAGAAATACAATCTCCTGGCTGCCTTCTCAGGTATCTGCTTTGTTTCATATATTACAACAGTGACAATTCAGCAGAAATACACTACATTGGCTGTAAAGCACTTTTGGATGTCCTAAAAGGCTTTGTACAAATGCAAAGTTTTCTTTTTCTTCCATTCTGAATTAACACTATCACCATTGTCATGCTAGGCCCCCACCTGCCAAGAATGAGACACATTAATTTTGACATGAACATTGATTTTAAACTGTTACTGGAGTGAAGAAAGGGCTTGTTTAACAGATCAGCCATGGCTGGAAAATACATTTGCATATTAACAGACGGTGATTGGAAGGACAAAGGACCATTCCCTGACACATGCAACCCACAGTGGACCTTCATCACCAGGTATCATGTGTAAGAGGAGCATTCCAGAGACTGCTAAGGTCATACAATCCAAGACATGGTCAGACCAGTTAGTCACATGACTAACCTGCTTGGCAACCTGGGTTTTTCTGAATTGTACAAAAAGTCAGGGTGAGTGTGGTCTCCTGGGCTAGTTTTAAATGCCAACAAAAGTCATAGAGGAATTCTCCAGATTGTTTTCCCTCTAACTGGCCTGGGTTTCATCTGATTTTACACCACTACCAGAGGATTACATGGCATTGTGAGGGGTAGGAAGTGCCTGTATCATGATGCACTGTGTTGGACAGATTAGCTGCACCAATTGGTCCTTTTCTGTCCAACATTTTTTGTTTGTTTGTATGTAGTTTGGCTCAGTTAGTAGCACTCTCACCTGTTAGTTTAAGCTCCACCCCAGGATTCAAAAAAGAACAGGGAGATATCCAAGTGTCTTGGCCAACATCCCTCCCTCATCAATCCCATCAAAATTGCATTGATCATCCAGCTAGGACACAGATTTAAGATGATTATTTATTTAATATAATAATAGCTCATCTTATCCATCAGATCCACTTCCTGTTTCCTCAACCCTATTCCCTTGGCAACATCATCGTAAAGCACAGCATTAGTTTTCACACGTATGCGGGAAACACTCAGCTCAACCTCATCACCATCTCTCTTGACTCCTCCAGTGTTGCCAAATTGTCAGCCTGCTTATCCGACATCCAGTACTAGACGAACAGCAATTTCCTTCAAAAAAATATTGGGAAGATGGCAGCTATTGTTTTCGGTCCCCAGAACAAACTCTGTTCCCTAGCTACCAATTCCAGCATTCTCTCTGGCAACTGTCTGAGACTAAACTAGACTGTTCGCAACCTTGTTTGTCATATTTGACCCCAAGATGAGTTTCCGATCACATATCCATGCTATCACTAAGTCCAACTAATTCCACTGCCATAACATTACCCAATTTTACCCCTGCCTCAGCTCATTTGCTGCTGAAACCCTCATTCATGCCTTTGTTACCTCCAGACCTGACTATTCCAATGCACTCCTGGTTGGTCTCCCACATTCTACCCTCCTTAAAGTTGAGGTCATCCAAAACTCTGCTGCCTGTGTGTAACCCACACCACGTCCAGTTCACCCATCATTGTTAAAGCCTAAGGTCAGTCATGATTGTATTGAACAGCAGAACAGTCTCGATCGACTATATGGTCTACTCCTACTCCTATTTCTTGTTTTCTTGTGTTCAACCTTGTGCTTGTTGACTTACATTAGCTCCCGGTCAAGTAATGCCTTGACTTTAAAATGCTCATCCTTGTTTACAAATCCCTCCATGGTCTTGCCCCTCCCTATCTCTGTAATCTCCTCCAGCCCCACAACCATCCAAGATCTCTGAGCACCTCTGCGCTGAATTTTGGCCTCCATCGAAGTCGGGATCGGAGACAGGATGGGGGCCTGATAAAAGAGCTCTAGCCACTGTGTCCGTTTCAGGAAGCCATTTTCGGTGGAGAACAGGTGAGAGATCCTAGTCTCCTCCCATTGAGGCCAATTAGAGTAGTTTAAAAGCTCCTTAAGAGTTTGCTGGAGGGGGAGGGTGGAATTTTGAAGGGGTTGCCCAGGTTTCAGGAGGTGGCTGATGCAGATCAGCTGAAGGGAGGCGGGTACAGAGTGGGAAACAGTCATGGCTGCCCCATGAAATCACCCCGGCCCATTAGATCAGCGGGGCAAAAGGGGACATGGCATTTGGTAAGCAGGTGCCGATGATGCTGCACAGGTGGCTCAGCGCTCGGGTATTACATAGGAACATAGGAAGGTAGGAACAGGAGTAGGCCATTCAGCCCCTCGAGCCTGTCCCGCTATTCAATGAGATCATGGCTGATCTGCGGCCTAACTCCATATACCTGCCTTTGACCCATATCCCTTAATATCTTTGCTCAACAAAAATCTATCTATCTCAGATTTAAAATTAACAACTGTTCTAGCTTCAACTGCTGTTTGTGGGAGAGAGTTCCAAACCTCTACCACCCTTTGCGTGAAGAAGCGCTTCCTAACATCTCTCCTGGACGGTCTGCTCCTAATTTTTAGACTATGCCCCCTAGTTTTAGAATCTCCAACCACTGGAAATAGTTTATCTTTATCTAGTCTGTCTTTTCCTGTTAATATCTTAAAGACTTCAATCAGATCACCCCTTAACCTTCTAATTTCTAGCAAAAACAGGCCTAATTTGTGTAATCTCTCCTCGTAACTTAACCCCTGTAGTCCAGGTATCATTCTTGTAAACCTACATTGCACTCCCTCCAAGGCCAATATATCCTTCCTAAGGTGTGGTGCCCAGAACTGCTCACAGTACTCCAAGTGGGATCTAACCAGGGTTTTGTACAGCTGCAGCATAACCTCTGTGTCTTTATACTCCAATCCTCTAGATATAAAGGCGAGCATTCCATTAGCCTTTTTGATTATTTTCTGCACTTGCTCGTGGCATTTTAAAGATCTATGCACCTGAACCCCCAAGTCTCTTTGGACATCCATTGTACTTAACCTCTTCCCATTTAGAAAGTACCCTGCTCTATCCTTTTTTGGTCCAAAATGGATAACCTCACATTTGCCCGCATTGAAATCCATCTGCCACAGTTTTGCCCACTCACTTAGTCTGTCAATATCTCTTTGCAATTTTATGCTATCATCTAGACTGTCCACAATGCCACCTAACTTTGTATCATCAGCAAATTTGGATATATGACTTACTATGCCATCATCCAAGTCGTTAATGAATAATGTAAATAATTGAGGCCCCATCACAGATCCCTGCGGGACACCACTAGTCACATCCTGCCAATTGGAGTACTTACCCATTATCCCCACTCTCTGTTGCCTACCACTCAACCAACTTTCTAACCATGTCAATAATTTGCCCTCGACTCCATGGGCTTCTACCTTAGTTAACATTCTCTTATGTGGGACCTCATCAAATGCCTTCTGGAAGTCCATATAAATAACATCCATAGACATTCCCCTGTCCACTACCTTAGTCACCTCTTCAGAAATGGGGTCATCAACCCCCTGGCATCGCAGGGGCAGAGGAGCAGGGGAGCAAGGCTGCCAAGGACTGTTGGGTGGCCACCTGTCCAAAAGGAAGCCTGCAACTGGCAATGGGGTATGACTGTCAGATTTTGGGTCCTGTGGCAATGGTGGGGGGTGGGGGGGTGGCAACACCCTACACTGGAAAGGCAGAACCCGAACATCAGGGGGGCATGAGTCAGGAGAAAGAGGCAGAAAGGCAATGGAGGCCATACCCTCAACACAGCCAGTGATAGAGCTACCTGGAGATAACCATTGCTGTAGGAAACTGCGACTGTCAGGCAGACGGTCACAGAGATCTGTGACCTCGCCACCGAAGACCCCATGCCTCACAGCACTAGTTGCCATGCTCTGCCAGTAGACATCAAAGTCACTGTGGCCTTGAACTTTTACGCTTCTGGCTCCTTTTAAAGATCTTCTGTGGACCTTGGTGGCTTTTCGCAAGTGGTTGCATGCCACTGCATCTCACAGGTCACAGCCGCCCTCTTTGCCATAGCTGCACAGTATACTCATTTCACAAAAGACATGGGGACAGAGGGCATTGGGTTTTGCCTCAATTGCTGGAATCCACAGATGCAGGACATCATTGATTGCACCCATGTGGCCATCATGACACCCAGTGACCAGCCAGTGAGATTCATCAACAGGAAAGGCTTCCACTTCCTCAAAGTTCAATTGATCTGTGACCACAACAAGAGCTTTCTCCATGCATTCGCTCTATTTCCTGGCAGCTGCCTTGACTCCTTCATCCTCCGCCATTTGATGCTGCCTCAGATCTTCACTCCAACACTCAAAGTGTGTGGATGGATCCTAAGGGTTAAGGGATAGCCCTTGAAGACATGGCTGCTCACCGAAGACAGAGGCACAGAGGCAATTCAGCCAATGCCACATGCTCAGCAGGACATCAATTGAGCAGACCATCTGGCTTCCGAAGACACAGGGTAGGCGGTGGCATAGTGGTATTATCACTAGACTAGTAACCCAGAGACCCAGGGTATTCCTCTGGGGACATGGGTTCGAATCCCACCACAGCAGAAGGTGGAATTTGAATTCAATTAATAAATCTGGAATTTAAAGCTAGTCTAATGATGGCCATGAAACCATGGTCGATTGTTGTAAAAACCCATCTGGTTCACTAATGTCCTTTAGGGAAGGAAATCTGCTGTCCTTACCTGGTCTGGCCTACATGTGACTCCAGACCCACTGTTACATGCCCTCTGAAATGGTCTAGCAAGCCACTCAGTTGTAACTAACCGCTACAAAGTCTATAAAAAGGAATGAAACCGGACGGACCACCCGGCATCGACCTAGGCACTGGAAACGACTACGGCAAACCCAGCCTTGTCCACCCTGCAAAGTCCTCCTTACTAACATCGAGGGACTTGTGCCAAAGTTGGGAGAGCTGTCTCACGGGCTAGTCAAGCAACAGCCTGACATAGTCATACTCATGGAATCATACCTAACAGACAATGTCCCAGACACTGCCATCACCATCCCCGGGTACGTCCTGTCCCACCGGCAGGACAGACCCAGCAGAGGTGGTGGTACAATGGTATACAGTAGGGAGGGAGTTGCCCTGGGAGTCCTCAGCATCGACTCCAGACCTCATGAAGTCTCATGGCATCAAGACAAATATGGGCAAGGTAACCTCCTACTGATTACCACCTACTGCCCTCCCTCAGCTGATGACTCAGTACTCCTCCATGTTGAACAGCACTTGGAGGAAGCACTGAGGGTGGCAAGGGCACAAAATGTACTCTGGCTGGGGGACTTCAATGTCCATCACCATGAGTGGCTCGGTAACAGCACTACTGACCGAGCTGGCCGAGTCCTAAAGGACATAGCTGCTAGACTGGGTCTGCGGCAGGTGGAGGGGGAACCAGCACGAGGGAACAACATACTTGACCTCGTCCTCACCAATCTGCCTGCCGCAGATGCATCTGTCCATGACAGTATTGGTAGGAGTGACCACCGCACAGTCGCACAGTCCTTGTGGAGACGAAGTCCCGCCTTCACATTGAGGATACTGTCCATCGTGTTGTGTGGCACTATCACCGTGCTGAATGGGATAGATTTCGAACAGATCTAGCAATGCAAAACTGGGCATCCATGAGGCGCTGTGGGCCATCGGCAGCAGCAGAATTGTACTCAACCACAATCTGTAACCTCATGGCCCGGCATATCCCCCACTCTACCATTACCATCAAGCCAGGAGACCAACCCTGGTTCAATGAAGAGAGCAGGAGGGCATGCCAGGAGCAGCACCAGGCATACCTCAAAATGAGGTGTCAACCTGGTGAAGCTACAACCCAGGACTACTTGCATGCCAAACTGCGTAAGCAGCATGCGATAGACAGAGCTAAGCGATCCCATAACCAACGGATCATATCTAAGCTCTGCAGTCCTGCCACATCCAGCCGTGAATGGTGGTGGACACTTAAACAACTAACTGGAAGAGGTGGCTCCACAAATATCCCCATTCTCAATGATGGGGGAGCCCAGAACATCAGTGCGAAAGATAAGGCTGAAGCATTTACAACAATCTTCAGCCAGAAGTGCCGAGTTGATGATCCATCTCGGCCTCCTCCTGAAGTCCCCAGCATCACAGATGCCAAACTTCAGCCAATTCGATTCACACCACGTGATATCAAGAAACGACTGAAGGCACTGGATACTGCAAAAGCTATGGGGCCTGACAACATTCCAGCAATAGTACTGAAGACCTGTGCTCCAGAACTTGCCGTGCCCCTCGCCAAGCTGTTCCAGTACAGCTACAACACTGGCATCTACCCTGCAATGTGGAAAATTGCCCAGATACGTCCTGTACACAAAAAGTAGGACAAATCCAACCCGGCCAACTACTGCCCCATTAGCCTACTCTCAATCATCAGTAAAGTGATGGAAGGTGTTATCAACAGTGCCATCATGCGGCACTTGCTTAGCAATAACCTGATCAGTGATGCTCAGTTTGGGTTCCGCCAGGGCCACTCAGCTCCTGACCTCATTACAGCCTTGGTTCAAACATGGACAAAAGAGCTGAACTCAAGAGGTGAGGTGAGAGTGACTGCCCTTGACATAAGGGCAGCATTTGACCGAGTATGGCATCAAGGAGCCCTAGCAAAACTGAGGTCAATGGGAATCAGGGGGAAAACCCTCCGCTGGCTGGAGTCATACCTAGCGCAAAGGAAGATGATTGTGGTTGTTGGAGGTCAATCATCTGAGTTCCAGGACATCGCTGCAGGAGTACCTCATGGTAGTGTCCTAGGCCCAACCATCTTCAGCTGCTTCATCAATGACCTTCTTTCAATCATAAGGTCAGAAGTGGGGATGTTCGCTGATGATTGTACAATGTTCAGCACCATTCGCGACTCCTCAAATACTGAAGCAGTCCGTGTAGAAATGCAGCAAGACCTGAACAATATCCAGGCTTGGACTGATAAGTGGCAAGTAACATTCGCACCACACAAGTTCCAGGCAATGACCATCTCCAACAAGAGAGAATCTAACCATCTCCCCTTGACATTCAACGGCATTACCATCACTGAATCCCCCACTATCAACATCCTAGGGGCTACCATTGACCGAAAACTGAACTGGAGTAGCCATATAAATATCGTGGCTACAAGAGCAGGTCAGAGGCTAGGAATCCTGAGGCGAGTAACTCACCTCCTGACTCCCCAAAGCCTGTCCACAATCTACAAGGCACAAGTCAGGAGTGTGACTTCCTGGATGGGTGCAGCTCCAACAACACTCAAGAAGCTCGACACCATCCAGGACAAAGCAGCCCGCTTGATTGGCACCCCATCTACAAACATTCACTCCCTCCACCACCGACGTACAGTGACAGCAGTGTGTACCATCTACAAGATGCACTGCAGCAATGCACCAAGGCTCCTTAGACAGCACTTTCCAAACCCGTGACCTCTACCAACTAGAAGGACAAGGGCAGCAAATACAAGTCACACACCATCCTGACTTGGAACTATATCGCCGTTCCTTCACTGTCGATGGGTCAAAATCCTGGAACTCCCTTCCTAACAGCACTGTGGGTGTACCTACCCCACATGGACTGCAGCGGTTCAAGAAGGCAGCTCACCACCACCTTCTCAAGGGCAATTAGGGATGGGCAATAAATGCTGGCCTGGCCAGCGACGCCCACATCCCGTGAATGAATAAAAAAAAACCTGAACCAGTCGGGTGGCACCCTCCAATACACTGTTGCAAGGCTCTCTGTCATTGTGGTGGTCTGCCACGCTCTCCATAACATTGCCCACCAGAGAGGTGTGGATCTTGAGAATGGTGAGGCCCTGGAAGGAGACAACTCATTGGGGGAAGAGCAGGAGCAGGAGGTGAGAGCGATGGAGGCAGTGGAAGCGGAGGGAGATGACACTGAACTGGGAGGTGCTCTTGCTGCATAATGAGGTGACTGGCATAGCTCGGGGCGTGAAGATCTCATGAGGATGCCATGAAAGTCAGGGATCTTCTTAGTCAGGAACGTTTCAACTGAGCCCCTCTGACCCAGGTTGAGGGGTACATAAGGGAGGCTGAGATACTTGTGCTAACACAAGCATAGAAGATGCAATCTGGAACCCTAATCACTTACTGCCAATGAAGGAGGCACATCTGCCCAGAGGCTTTGCCCTGATCCTGGAGGATCCTGTTATCTCTGTCACTACCTCACACCACCTTTCCTGTCACTGCAGCAATAAAAGGATTTCCAGAGTTCCCTCCATGGCCTTGCCCCTCTCTATCATGAAAGATCATCAATCTGAAATGTTAACTCTGTTTCTCTCTCCACAGATGCTGCCCAACCTGCTGAGTATTTCCAGCACTTTCTGTGTTTATTTCAGATTTCCAGCATCTGCAGTATTTTGCTCTAGATGTCTCAAAGTGTCATCATTTATTTAATACAAATAGAGGAAAACAGTAGACATAGACAGTAAGAACACAGCTCAGCAACCCACTTAGCACTCCGCGTCTCGTGGTGCCCTCCTCCTGTCACCGTCTGGGCAGAAGGGTCTCCCTCCTCTCCTTCACAACCTCCAACATTAGATCCAAGTTGATAGTGATGATGGGAGGGGCAGTCCTTCCCTGCTCTCTTGGCATCTCGCTTCCCTCTGGTGCTGTGGAAGGCTTTGACACAAACCGCCGATTTCTCCCTTAGGACAACCAGCAGCCTCAGTGTTAGCTGCTCTAGAGAGTCTAGATTAGTCCCATACTTCATTCTGACCCACCTCTGTTATTGAGTAACTGCTGAATAAATCTGTTTAGCAATTTATAGGCTAAGCCATGGTTGAGTGACATGCTTCTTTTAGAATCTTGCAAAGTTGGTGAAGATCACTTGGGGGCCATGTCTGAAAGACCATAGCCAGAGTAAGAAAGAACTTGCATTTATGTAGCGCCCTTCATAACCTCAGGCCGTCTTCACTCGCAATGACTTATTTTTGGAGTGCAATCACTGTTGAAATGTGAGCCAATTTGAGCACCGCAAACGCCCACAAGCAGCAACAACATAAGTGACCAGATAACCTGATTCAGTGATGTTGGTTGGGGGATGAATGTTGACCCAGAATACGAGGGATCAATCCCCTGTTCTTCTAAGGTTCGTTTACTTCTACCTGAGAGAGTGGACAGGGTCTCGGTTTAATGCTTCATCTGAAAGACAGCACGTCCAACAGAACTACACTGAAGCTTCAGCCTAGACTTTATGCCAAATTCTCTGAAGTGCAATGTGAATCCACAAGTTTTAGTCTGAGAGGTGAATGTGCAACCACTTTACCAACTGGACCACCCAACCAACCAAGAGGTTGGTTAGCAAAATTAAAGCACATGGGATAGGAGGTAATATAGTGGCATGGATTAAGGATTGGTTAACAGGCAGAAAGCAGAGAATAGGAATAAACGGGTCATTCTCGCATTGGCAGGCTGTGACGAGTGGGGTACCGCAGAGATCAGTGCTTGGGCCCCAGCTGTTCACAATATATATTAATGATTTGGATATGGGGACCAAATGTAATATTTCCAAGTTCATGGATGACACAAAACTAGGTGGGAATGTGTGTTGTGAGGAAGATGCAGACTTAAAGAGTGGGCAAGAATGTGGCAGATGGAATATAATGTGGTAAAATGTGAGGTTATCCACTTTGGTAGGAGGAATAGATGTGCAGAGTATTTCGTCAATGGTAAGAGATTAGGAAGTGTAGATGTACAAAGGGACCTGGGTGTCCTTCTCAATAAGTCACTGAAAGCTAACATGCAGGTGCAGCAAGCAATTAAGAAGGCTAATGGTATGTTAGCCTTTATCACAAGAGGATTTGAGTTCAGGAGTAGTGAAGTCTTGCTTCAATTGTATAGAACCTTGGTTAGATTGCACTTGGAGTATTGTGTGCAGTTCTGGTTCCCTTACCTTAGGAAGGATATTATTACTGTAGAGGGAGTGCAACGAAGGTTCACCAAATGTGTTCTCACGATGGTGGGACTGCCCTATGAAAGAGATTGGGGAAACTGGGCCTGTATTCTCTAGAGTTTTGAAGAATGAGAGGTGATCTCATTGAAACGTACAAAATACTTAAAGGGATAGACAGGGTAGATGCAGTTAAGATGGTTCCCCTGGTTGGGGAGTCTAGAAACAGGGGACACAATTTCAAAATAAGGGGGAAGCCACTTAGGACAGAGATGAGAAATTTCTTTACTCAGAGGGTTGTGATTCTTTGGAATTCTCTACCCCAGTGGGCTGTGGAAGCTCAGTCATTGAGTATGATTAAAGCATTGATTGACATACTTCTAAATACAAATGACATAAGGGATATGAGGATAATGTGGGAAAAAGGCATTACAGTGGACGATCAGCCAAGATCATATTGAATGGCCGGGCAGGCTCGATGGGCTGAATGGTCTACTCCAGCTCCTATGTTCCTTACAATAATAGTGGTTTTCTGTTCAATCCTTAGCTCCCTACAAATGACCTAGGTCCTGGGAAGTGGAAGGATGCTCTGGATTATAGGAAATGATTTGAGGCACTGAACTCCGGCAAAATTAGAAATCATGAGAAGGTATTCAAACCAGCAGGTAGAAGTGAAATACCTTGTGTGTTGAGTAGCTTTTCATGTTGTCTGATGCATCATAAATGAGATGCATGGAGTTCAGTTGATTGAAGATCTCTAACAGTTTTATTAACAGCTAACAGGTATATACAGTGCAGAGCTATCTATTTACAGGACTTGCCTCTTGGTGTTACAGTAACTGAGTGAGACTGGCATGTAGTCACATAACCATGTCCTGGTACTTAGCTCATTAGCACAATAAGATCTTAAAGGTACATCACTCTTAAAGGCAATCACACAGCATCCCCTTTCTTTCCAAAGATAAGTCTCATATGCTAAAAGTAAAATTATGTAAAATTAGATAACATCAAAATTATTTAGACCGGGGTAGAGATTGTGAAGTTTACAGATATAGAGGCTCAAAAAGTCCATAAATGGTCTTGGTGGTTTGACAACTCTTGCTCCGGAGGTGGGGTGGGGGGGGTGGGGGCGGGGTTTGCGTCTCATCTGTTGCTGTTCTTTCTGAAGTTTCTTCCTCTCTGCATTTAGTTTTTGTTGCTCTGCCTTCAGCCTGCTAACATACTCTGTTGCTTTTCTCAAGATGACCACTTTTGGGGCCTTGTTATTCTTGGAAAGTTCAGGCACCTCATCTCGAAGAGCTAATAAACAATTCTTCAACTTATTCCTCTTCTGCCTCTTCAAGGCATTGTGTGTCCCTCGCCTCTCCTCATCCTCCGCATCTGAAGGCTTGGGGCTCAAGGTTGAGGACTTGTTGGGGGAAGAGTACTTGGTCTCATGGAGATACCTGGCTCTTCTGGCTCATTGTGATGCTAGTGGTTCTCTAGACAGCAGAAGCGAAGGCATGGCATAGTTATGCTGTTGCTGGGTTTCCAGACTGCACCATTTGATGCTGGTAAGAGTCTGCGAGTGGGTTCTGGTCCATGGAGATTTCCCCTTGGCATTGCTGTCATAGATGTTTATGATGTTGAGGTCTTTATACTGGTAGTCCTGCCACTGCTGGTCTGTTTGTGTCTACAAGGTAAAATGTTTGTGGTTTCCATGCCGACTTGCCACAGCAAGGGATAGGTGACCCGTTGTATGCAGGTAATTTGGCAGTTGGCAGTTGTATCATAGAATTCCAATGACTCCGGTACATATCTTTGAGGATTCAGACTGGTAGGATATTTGCACTAATGCCGGTGTCAATCTTGACCCTGAGTGTATGCTTGACAGCTTTGTTTGGGCACGTGCTGTTAATAGTGGCGTAAGCTTCCAGTTGTTGGACTTTATCAACGTGATGTGTCAGGTTCACAAGGTGTAACGCCTGTTTGTCTTCTGTCTGAGAACTACTTCTTGTCTCAGGTCTGCTTCACTGTGGACCTCGTTATCGACTTTCGTTTATGCGGGTCTCTGGTGCTTTATTTGCTGCTGTTGCCATGCTGCTGCGCCTGTTGTCTGTTGGCGCGTGTCTTACCATGGCTTCTGGATGCATCTTTTGAGCCATAATTCCTGCATTGGTGGAATTTCTGTCCTTTCGCACTGCGTTCCTTGCACAGGTCATGAAATGCAGGACATTTCGCCGTGAGTGGGACAGACCGCACTTACAAAACAGCTTGCTTGCTCATTTCAACCTGTTTATGGTGCCAATACAGTTATTTTCACCTGGTGATGGCAGGTGCTGTTGTCCTGCTGCAATGGGTTCATACTCCTGCCATCTTCCAGCAGGGTGTCAATACTGTGACCCTTCTTTTTCACAACAGGTCCTTCTGAAATGCTTCAATGGATGTTGATTCAATGACCAGCTCCATTATTTGGTTTGACAGCTCAGCTTCTGATGAACTGGTCTATTGATTCCTGTCGTTGTTGTCAGTAGGACATCAATTCTAAAATTCACTCTTAATCTGAGTTGATCTTCCAGCACTTTCTATATCTTTGCAGGATCTTTCTGGTATTCTTTGTATATGCTTGAGGTATTGATTCTATGTAATTCCTCAGTTCCAATTGCTATCATTATTTTTATAGCCTGGTTCCACAATTACTTGGTCTGTAAAGCATAGTTGCATTCTTTGTTTGAACAATTGGAACTTGAATAGGATATCTATGGCCTTCCACGTCATGCTGGGAAAATTGGTATCCATGTTCCTGCTATTCTTTTGCTTTAAAACTTGCTTTAAGACCTTGCTTTATGACTCTGTACCTGTTTCCCCTTTAAGAAAACTCTCTTGGCTGCTTTGATTGACAGAAGCTGATGTTTAGCCGTGCTTGTCTGTTTATCTAGCTTCCGGTCTCTAGTCTGTTTGTTTATACAGTTGTGCAATAGGCATTTCAAGTGCTTTTTTAGTTTGTTTTGCAGCCGTTCAATAGGCAATTCTTCACGGGTGAGTGATTTTATGAGTTATTTTTAACTTTGGCTGAGTGAATGAAAGCTCTTCACACTGGAATGATTTAATGGTTTCTAATTATAGCTCTAGCTGTGAGCTGCGTGAATAGAAGATTCCCGCTCTTTTTGCTGTCGGGCGCCTCTTGTAGTGAAGCGGACCTCATCAGTTTGGGGGAGCTTTTGAAAACAATCGATTAGCCTGAGGGAGGGATCAGGTTTTCTCTGTTTTTTCCTTTTACTGGGTTGGTAAATGCATGAGGCACAGCTGAAGTCTAAAGCTAGGTGAACACATAGGCCATTATTGCTGTTGGATTATTGCTGTGTTGGGTTTCTTTTTTCTCCTTGTTTCTTAATAACAGTTTGCGTTTGTTGCCGGTTTCCATGTGTTGTGTAATTTATCTTCCAGTCCCAGCTCTGATTCAGATTAATTGAAAGCCATGAGATGGAAGAAAAGAAAGCGTATATCAGAGCCTATGCAACGTATCACAGGCAATTACAAGTCTCTTTTATTTATTCCTCTAATCGGTTCCTTGTTAACTCATTTGCTGTCAATTGCATCCTGCTGTCTCTTTCTCTTAGCCTGCACCTCTCTATATTACTGTTTTAATAATCTGTCCAGCCCACTTCAACCGGGGTAGATGCAAATCACAGCACACCATATTGCTGCTCAGAACTTTGCCCGAGTGGAATATCTACACTGTCATGTGAATGTTTCTCTGTCACTGAACTGGTGTATTATTTTGCTCAGAATCTACAGCACAGAAACAAGCCAATCGACCCAACAGGTCTATATCAGTGTTAATGCTCCACACTGAGCCTCCTCCCACTCCTCTTCATCTAAACCTATTTTGTACCTATGAATCACTGTGCCATCCTCTTGCCCATGGACAATTTATCTTACTGAATCACTTGTGTATTTCTGTATCTCCCTGTGTTATTGTGTATTATTGGGGTTCATTTCTCCCTCACCCACCTTCCTCTCCTGGCGCGGAAGTTGGGCGGAGTCTCCATTTTGAGGGTGGGACTTCATTAGCATCTGGTTGGTGGGCCGGTGGGCGGGAATTCAGCACTTCAAAATAGCCCATCAGATCTGGGACATCGCAATACTGGGCATCCCCACTGAATAAGGTAGACTCATGGATTGAGGGGAGGGGGGCAGAAGGGAGAGACGTGGAGAGGAGGGAGGAGGGGAGATAGGAAAGAGGAGATAAAGCAGGGAGGGGTGGGGAGATGGGCAAGAGGGAGAGGGAAGAGGAGAGTGGGAAGAGCTGAGAGAGGGGATAGAGAAGGTGGGAGGGGAGGAGAGGGGGAGAGGATGGGGGAGAGGGGAGAGAAGAGAGGAAAGAGGGAAGGGGAAAGGGATAAGAGAGGAAGGGAAGGATGGTTGGTGTCTGATCTTGGGAATGGAACCCATTTCAGCAGTTCAGGCTGATTTTGTTTAGACCCAGGGAGCCAATGACACTCCTCCCTCTCTCAAAAAATACAGTCAAATCCACCCTGCCAGGCTCCTGTTTGGCTGGACTGCCAGGTCAGAATGAGTTGGGCATGCGCTGCCCAGCACCATCCTAAAATGCTCATCAGGGTCCTAGGTATGTCTTGGGACCCTGATTTGCATATTACAAGGGCTCAAGTGGGCACTCTGACTGCCCAATGCCAGGCCTGGGGGATTGCCACAGCCACAGCGATGGCAGGAGAGGGAGGATAAATCCTTTCCATCTGTTCCAAAATGACACTGCCCCATTTCTGCCAGGTGGGCAGCCTTAACATCACCTCTGCTGTGTCACTGTACAACAGTGTATTGCTGTATACCAGTCTATTATCACCTCATTAACAAAATCGCAGGATAATTATGGATGACGAAGGCTGTGGCTTATTCCAGTTCAAGCATCCATTAAGCTCCTCTACTACCCGAAACTGTTTCTCAAATGACTCCAGACTTCTTGCTTCCACTTCTGGATCCACACATTGACTGCTCTCCCTGTGAAGAAGAATTTCCTGAGATCAGTCTTACAAACACCCTCCTCTGGTTTAGTCTAGCTGGAGAATGCTAGCCAGCGTGATCCTGTCATTACTGCTGGGATTGCAGCCCATGGATATTCAAGGCCTGGCAATTTTAATCTCATTGCTTTCAGTAGTTTTGCAGCCTTTCGATCATCCTATTCACATAAGATGCCGTATCCGCCATCTTCATGGAAAAGGTAATTGGTAACCTTTTTTGTTTAGTTGCACATCATTATATAATCGACCTCAAGTTGTGTTGTGTCATGTGCTTTATGTGTGATGTTTTCATGATGCTACGATGACATAAAAATACCATTTGGCTCTCCTGCTTTTACTTCTCCAGAGGAAAAATCAAACGGTTTGGCAAGCAATTTTTAACAAAGGTCTTGCCCTGTTAAAACTGGCAAAGGCACGTGGGCAATCAAGGGTTGGAATGCCAGCCCTGTCGCATTGCTGGCACTGGTACCATTTTGCCCGGTGTACTTTATACTGGTGCAAAGCGAGGTCTTTCCTGCTCAGATTTCCACAGCCCCCACCTTTAAACATGGCTGTCGTGATCTGGGAGTATTGAGGTTGGGATTTCCCTGGGCAGAAGCACTAATGCAATTGGGCACTGCATTTCCTGTTAGAGCCCAAGATTGAAAGCGGGTGTTGCGCTGAGAAGAAGTGGGAGTCTGGGAACACCAGAGATGTCAGGGAAGAGGTATCCTTTGAAAGATGGGCTCCAGTGTTAAAGAAGAAACCAAGTCAAAGGAACAAATAAACATCCAATCCAAAGAAATAAACAATGATTCAATGCCAAGAAACAAAGAAAAAATAAGCATTAAGCTCATCAAATCGCCAGCGAGATAGTTTGAAAGCTTCTTCTGCTTGGGTATTAATGGAAGGACATCTATTGGAATTCCTGGAACAGCAAGGGCATGCTCCAGATGACTACTACTGGGAGATGGTACCATGGAGCGACAGAAGTTTCCTACCATATCCTATCAGCAAACCTGGGCCAAATACGAATCAGGCTCACAGACTCAGATCCCAGATTTCTGGACTCTCTATACCTGGTGCACATCTGCACCATTAGGGCAGGATTTAATGGGACCTTAGTGACAGGCTATGAGGCATGGGGGGAGGGCATGTCGCCTTCCCATTGCTCTGTCATGAAGTTTTCTTTTCATTCTTTCATGGAATATGGGAGTTGCTGCCAAGGCCAGCATTTATTGCCCATCCCTAATTGCCCTTGAGAAGGTGGTGGTGAGCTGCCTTCTTGAACCGCTGCAGTCCATGTGGGGTAGGTACACCCATAGTGCTGCTAGGAAGAGACTTCCAGGATTTTGACCCAGCGACAGTGAAGGAACGGTGATATAGTTCCAAGTCAGGATGGTGTGTGTCTTGGAGGGAAACTTGCAGATGGTGGTGTTCCCAAGCATTTGCTGCCCTTGTCCTTGTCGCGGGTTTGGAAGGTGCTGTCTAAGGAGCCTTGGTGCGTTGCTGCAGTGCATCTTGTAGATGGTACACACTGCTGCCACTGTGCATCGGTGGTGGAGGGAGTGAATGTTTGTGGTGGGGTGCCAGTCATGCGGGATGCTTTGTCCTGGATGGCATCGAGCTTCTTGAGTTTTGTTGGCGCTGCACCCATCCAGGCAAGTGAAGAGTATTCCATCACACTCCTGATAGTGGACAAGCTTTGGGGAGTCAGGAGGTGAGTTACTTGCTGCAGGCGTCCTGACCTCTGACCTGCTCTTGTAGGCGCGGTATTTATATGGCTACTCCAGTTCAGTTTCTGGTCAATGGTAGCCCCTAGGATGTTGATAGTGATTGTTCAGTGATTGTAATGCCATTGAATGTCAATGGTTAGATTCTGTCTTGTAGGGGATGGTCACTGCCTGGCACGTGTGTGGCACGAATGTTACTTGCCCCTTATCAGCCCAAGCCTGGATATTGTCCAGGTTTTGCTGCATTTCTACACGCAGTGCTTCAGTATCTGAGGAGTCGTGAATGGTGCTGAACATTGTGCAACCATCAGCGAACATCCCCACTTCTAGCCTTACGATTGAAGGAAGGTCATTGATGAAGCAGCTGAAGATGGTTGGGCCTAGGACACTACCCTGAGGAATTCCTGCAGTGATGTCCTGGAGCTCAGATGATTGATCTCCAACAGCCACAGCCATCTTCCTTTGCACTAGGTAAGACTCCAACCAGTGGAGAGTTTTCCCCCTGATTCCCATTGACTCCAGTTTTGCTAGGGCTCCTTGATGCCACACTCGGTCAAATGCTGCCTTGATGTCAAGGGCAGTCACTCTCACCTCACCTCTTAAGTTAAGCTCTTTTGTCCATGTTTGAACCAAGGCTGTAATGAGGTCAGGAGCTGAGTAGCCCTGGCGGAACCCAAACTGAGTGTCACTGAGCAGATTATTGCTAAGCAAGTGCCGCTTGATAGCACTGTCGACGACACTTTCCATCACTTTACTGATGATTGAGAGTAGACTGAAAGGGCGGTAATTTGTCGGGTTGGACTTGTCCTACTCTTTGTGTACAGGACATACCTGTGCAATTTTCCAAATTGCCGGGTAGATGCCAGTGTTGTAGCTATACTGGAACATCTTGGCTAGGGGCATGGCAAGTTCTGGAGCACAGGTTTTCAGTACTATTGCTGGAATGTTGTCAGGGCCTTTGCAGTATCCAGTGTCTTCAGTCGTTTCTTGATATCTTGCAGAGTGAATTGAATTGGCTGAAGTTTGATGTCTATGATGCTGGGGACTTCAGGAGGCCGAGATGGATCACCCACTTGGCACTTCTGGCTGAAGATTGATGCAAATGCTTCATCCTTGTCTTTTGCACTGATGTGCTGGGCTCCCCCCCCATCGTTAAGGATGGGGATATTTGTGGAGCCACCTCCTCCAGTTAGTTGTTTAATTGTCCACCAGCATTCATGGCTGGATGTGGCAGGACTGCAGAGCTCAGATCTGATCATGGGTTCTGGGATCACTTATCTCTGTCTATCGCATGCTGCTCATACAGTTTGGCATGCAGATAGTCCTGTTTTGTAGCTTCACCAGGTTGACACTTCATTTTGAGGTATGCCTGATGCTGCTCCTGGCATGCCCTCCTGCACTCTTCATTGGACCAGGGTTGGTCTCTTGGCTTGATGGTAACAGTAGAGTGGGGAATATGTCGGGCCATGAGGTTATAGATTGTGGTTAGATTGTCTCTTGTTGGAGATGGTCATTGCCTGACACTTGTGTGGTGTGTATGTTACTTGCCACTTATCAGCCCAAGCCTGAATGTTGTCCAGGTCTTGCTGCATGTGGACATGGACTGCTTTGAAAATCAGGATGAAATTGTTAAAATTGAAGCACTGCTTAACCGGGAGTCATTGTAGGTCAGCAAGCACAGGGGAGATGGAGGAGCGGGACTTTGTGCGACTTAGGATGTGGTTGAATAACTAGCAGTGTGAGCTGTGAGATGTGGATGCAAGGCTTGCAGCAGTGTTCAGTGCATGAGGGTGAGGTGAAGCTATGAATATTAAGTATGAGGCCTGTTTTATAGAGATTGTTGATAGGTGAATGATGGGGCTTTGGTGAATTGAGCAGTGGCTGAGGCTCGTGGTTTAGGATAAGGCATTTGAAGGTGCATTTACTGATGTTGACCACTCGCATGAGGTCATTGAACTTCTTGTGACACAGCATCCGGGTCCTTGGGGCTTGACTCCTATCATTGACCTCCACAGCTATTTGCTCCCACTGCTGTTTAACCATGTGTCTGGAGAGTCTCCTTCCCCCCTGCAGACATAGGACTTCTGTCCTCCTTTCCACCTTCTCCGCCAAGACCTTCAGCGCAGCGTCTCAAAATTTGGAGCCTGCTCTCTCCCTGTTGTAAGATTCGTCATTCTTTCCCAGCTCAGACTCCCAACACCAGCTCCAACTGCAGGCTGGCTTTAAGCAGTGCCAGCTATCCAGTCACGATATTGACCTCCTGCTGATCCGTTCAGCTCGTGAACAGCATGGTTAGCATTGGTTGGATGCGGAGACCATGGAAATGAGCGGGCAGCAGGAAGTTTGTGTGTTACATGCATTGCAGTCAATGGGCATAGTTTAATTGCACATCACGAGCCCTGCACATGGTGTTGGGCATTATCCAATTTACCCTCCAACCTGTTTTAATCATATTGGTTGAAGGATAAATCGTGGAGCAGACACCAGGGATAACTCCCCTGCTCTTTTTCAGAATAATGTCATGGGATATTTTATGCCCACCTGAGAGGGTAGATGGGACCTCTGTTTAAGGTCTGATCCAAAAGGCAGCACATCCTCCCTGGAGCATCAGCCTCCATTCCTTTTTGCTCAGGCTTCCGGGGTGATATTTGAACTGACAATCTTTGGGTTCAGCGGTGAGAGTGTTACCAGCTGAGCCACAGCTGACACCTTAGCGATGCCTTCACATCCTTAGATATTTAATTATGCAGAAAAAATAATGTTTCAGATTTCTTTTATTTTTAGAAATTTCTGACATCTGACTCAACAAATGTACTATCTCCATGAGTAAGCTACGGGTGCAAACATTGTGTGGGGAATAAATAAGCGTGGAGATGGAGTGACACGAGGAACAGATTAGATATTCAGCTGAGAGACACGATCATTTACGGAACAGAACTGGGAGTATTTATTGCTGATGGAAAATATAACTATTGACTTTAACTACTGGTCAGGTCCCCTGGATGGATCTCTGTCACACCAAAATCTTCCAAAATCCTGGCAATCAACTGCAACATCACTGATTCCTCGACATCAGCAACCTCATTAAATCCACACACACATCCACGGGTCACAAGGCGTTTAGGGAATTGTCTGAAAGATGAGACGGTCTTTATTCATGCCGTCACAGGCCCTGTTCAGCTGTGTGATTTAATGGGAACTGCCCAGAGGTGGTTACATTTGCATAAACCCACAGAGGTAAAACAAACTGTGAGCTTAACAAAAGGACCAGTCCTTGTGACTGGAAATAATCTCTGTATTTAGCACGAGCAGCAATTGGAAAGGAAATTAGACTTGAATCCTCTTTACTGTAATAAAAACAAATTGACATCTGCTAAATGTAGCGGTTAACATTTGGGCTCCTTTCATTAGTTCTTGATGCATCTTTTTTGCCTGTGATTCATTTAACAATGCAGAGAAAATGTATGTTGCTCACTAACTGTTTCTGGATTGCAATGCAAAACGTTGGCCAGATAAAAGTTGGCACAGTGGGGCACCATGCCACAATACTAAATTGGCAGTGTCAAGGGGTGATTGGTAGTTGGTTTATGCCTGTGGCTACACACAGGAAGGAGGGAAGATCAAGGAGTAATTAGCATGCCCCTCACCCAGTATTAATCTCATGCCCCCCCCCACCCCTAGTGTTTTTTAACCCTGAATAAAATTACGCAACAAAAATCTATCAATCTCAGTTTTGAAATTTTCAACTTCAACAGCTCTTGGGGAGAGGTCCAGGTTTTTACTATCCTTTGTGTGAAGAAGTGTTTCTTGGCATCACCTCTGAATGGCCCAGCTCTATTGTTAAGGTTATGCCTCCTTGTTCTGAACTGCCCCACCAGAGGAATTGTTTCTTTCTATCTGCCCGAGCTTCCGGTTGCTTGCCATTTCAACACTCCCCACTGCTCTCATGCTCACATCTCTGTCCTGGGATTGCTGCAGTGTTCCAGTGAACATCAACGCAAGCTCGAGGAACAGCATCTCATTTACCGATTAGGCACATTACAGCCTGCTGTCTGAACATTGAGTTCAATAATTTCAGAGCATGACAGCCCCCCAGTTTACTTTCATTTTTAGTCATTTTTTCTTCCTTTTTTTTACATTCTTTTTTACATTTTTTACAATTTTTTTTTGCATTTATTTCATTTCATCTTAATCTGTTCAGTTTGCTTACCCACTGTTTTTTTCAGGTTTGCACTTGCTGCTGTTCAATATTCAGTATATTAACACCTAATCTGTACTAATGCTTTGTCTTTCAACACACCATTAACATATTGTTTGCCTTTGCTCCGTGACCTTTTGGTCAGCTATGTGGCCTGGTCCAATCTAGACCTCCTTTGTTATCTCTTGCCCCACCCCCACCTCACTTGCTTATAACCTGTGACTTTTCTAATATTTGTCAGTTCCGAAGAAGGGTCACCGACCCGAAACGTTAACTCTGCTTCTCTTTCCACAGATGCTGCCAGACCTGCTGAGTGGTTCCAGCATTTCTTGTTTTTATTTCAGATAATTTGATCATCTTGGACACCTAGTGGATATTCAAATGAAGGAGATTGCCTTAGAATTGTGGCTTTATTTGATGTTTTAAAAGCTCATTCTGAGGATGTGGATGTCACTGGGCATCAGCTTTTACTGAGGGGCTCCTCAGCAGGGATAGGCACCGATATGTTACATCATGGACATTTGACAAAATTATTGACTCAGCCACGGTCATGGGGGCAATTAATCTGTATATAAACTGTATAACCAATCTAATTCTCCCTATAAATAAAGTATACAAGCACAAAAATATTAATGTAGTGCAGGACAACTGTATTAGCTTGCTAGCAAGCAAAATAGTGGGCTGGATTGTAAGGAGCCCTCGACATTAGGATCTTAGTGGGGGGTGGGCCTGAAGATGGCCCTGAATAAAGATGCCACAGACCTCGGCACTGGCCGGGTCCGGCTCGATCTTTCTGGTGATGGCGGGGCACCGTAGCGGCTCCCTGCTGCTCGGCGCCGAGAGCACAATCGCCATATGCAAATAAAGGTAATTAATAGATTTGCACGTACTTACCATTAATCTTGATGTCCCGCTGTGATCTTTGGCCTGGCGATCGGCACTCCCGCGCCTTTGGATCCCCGTCCGGGGAAATGAGGTGCAACACTGGTGGGGAGGGGTGAGGAGGTAAGTTTATCAGCGTGGAGGCGGGACGGGAGACAGGGTCAAATTAATGTCATGGGTGTAGGGGATGGTGGGAAGGGCTGAAGTTTAATGTTTGTGCAGTTTGTGTGTGTGGTGGGGGGGGGGAAGGTCAGATTGGTAAAGGTAGGTGTTTTGGGGGTAGGAATGACAAATAATTAATTTAATTGTTATGGGGGGGTGGTGGGAAGCTGGAGCAGTTGACAAGCTCTGCCTGTGTTCCATCTTTCATCCTCCTTCAATCTTGGTGTCTACTGGAATTGAATCCTGATGGTCGAAACACACACCTAACATTACGGAATTCTTCAGAGGAAATCCTGGAAAGCGTAATGAACTGTTGATCACATGAAGCCTTCAGTTTACAACATGTTGGGGTTTTGACAATATCGACTCTGGGACATTCCAGAGCACAGAGTGGATACAACAAACTGTAATAATTGGGGATTCGATTGTCAGGGGAACAGACAGGCTGATCCACTACCATCGACGCAGGACCCATATGGTATGATGTCTCCCTGTTGTCAGGGTAAAGGATATCATGGAGAGGATGCAGAACATTCTGTGGGGAGAAAGGGAAGAGTCAGAAGTTGTGGGCCATGTCAGAACTAATGAGATATGGAGGAAGAGGGTTGAGGTCCTGCAGTCAGAGTTTAAAAAGCTAGAGAAGTTAAAATGCAGGCTTCAAAGGGAGTAATCTCTGGATTATTCCCAATGCCACATTCAAAAGAGAGTGCAAGTAAGAGAAAATGGCAGTTAAATGCGTGGCTAGAGACATGGTGCAGGAGGGAGGACTTCAGATTCCTGGGACTTTAGGACTAGTTCTGTAGCAGGAGGGACCTGTTCAAGAGATGAATTGGACCTCAACAGAGCTGGGACCAATATCCTTGCAGACAGGTTAACTAAGTGCTGTAGGGAAAGGTTCAGCAGGGGACTGAGCATCTAAATACAGTATTACAAAGTAGAAACAAAGTGCACAGAGGTCTGTTAGAGTTAAAAATAATATTGAGTTAGGTGGGATTATAGAAAGTACAAAGAGGTCTAAGTCCAGAGTGGAGTGGATGAGTGTAAATGCACAAAGAGTGGTTAATAAAGTTGGTGAGCTGTAAGCACAAGTAGCCACATTGAAATATGATGTAGTGGCGATAATTGAGACCTGTCTGAAAAAAGTCAAGGATGAGATGCTTAATATTTCTGGGTACAAGGTACTCAGGAAAGATAGGGAATGAAAGAAAGGAGGAGTAACAGTTTTGATCATGAAAATATTATAGTGCTAAAGAGACCTTTGAAGGGTCAAAGACAATTTATTTGGTTGGAGTTAAGAACCAATAAAGGAATTATTGTGCGACTTGTTGTATTTTATAGGTCACCAGATCATGGGAATGTGATGATTCAGGTACAGTGTGGGAACATTCCCGCAAAGGGGAAAGGGAGGGCAACCGAAGCCAGATCTCCCTGAATGTTGAAAGAGTTAGAGACTAGGATGGGGCAAAAAAAAGTCAGCATATGACACATATCAGCTTGATAATACAAGGGCAAATCAAGTTGAATATAAAATTTACAGGGGAGTATAAAAGGAAATAAGAGGAGTAAAGAGACAGGACAAGAACATATTGGCAACTAGAATAAAAGGGAATCCAAAGATCTTCCATAAGCATATTAACAATAAAAGCATTGTCAGAGAAGTGGTGGGGCCAATTAGGGACCAAAATGGAGATCTTTGGTGGAGGCAGAAGGCATGGCTGAGGTAGTAAGTGAATACTTTGCATTGGTGTTTATCGAGGAAGAGGAATTTACCCAAGTTACAGTGAATGAGAATGTTGTGAGGATAGTGGATGACAGTACTAGAAAGGCTGACAGTACTTTAAGTGGATAGGTAGGACCACTTCTGAATTGATATACATTAATAACTTGGATGTAGGGGTACTGGGCACAGTTTTGCAGATGATATCAAAGGTGGAAGTATACAGTGAGGAAAATAGTAATAGACTTCAAGAAGACATAGACAGACTGGTGGAATGGGCGGTCACATGGAAGATGAAAGTTAATGAGAAAAGCCAGACGTGATACATTTTGTTAGGGAGCATGAGGAAAGACAATACAAGTTAAATGGCATAATTTTAAAGGGGGTGCAGGTACAGAGAGCCCAATGATTGTTTGTGCACAAATCTTCGGGAAGGCGACTGGTTAACAAAGTGGTTAATAAAGCAGATGGATCCTGAGCTTTATAAATAGAGGCAAGAGTACAAAAGGCAGGATGTCATGCTAAATCTATATTAAAAAAAAATTTCAATCCTAGTTGGAATACTGCGCAACCTGCAGTAGCACTGCCAGATAGGGTGTTGGATACAGATTCAATAGTAGCCTTTTTTTTCGAATGCTTTAAATCATCAAGGTAACCTAGCATCCTTTCCCTTTGTATTTTTAGGTGTTAGAGCAATAGTGGAGGAAAGGGACATCTTAATCTTGCCTCTCTGAACGAAGAACAGAAAGTTTGGAAAAGCAAGGACAAGAGAATGATGAACGCCCAGATTGGAAAAAAAAGGTTCATACCCTGATAAAAGACTAGTTGCACAAGAGCCTGGCAATGACCAAATTCAACAAAAAAGAATCTAACCATCTCCCCTTGACATTCAATGGCATTATGATCACTGAATTCCCCACTATCAACATCCTAGGGGTTACCATTGACCAGAAACTGAACTTGAGAAGCCATATAAATACCATGGCTACAAGAGCAGGTCAGAGGCCAGGAATCCTGTGGCGAGTAACTCACCTCCTGACTCCCCAAAGCCCGTCCACTATCTACAAGGCACAAGTCAGGAGTGTGATGGAATACTCTCCACTTGCTTGGATGGGTGCAGCTCCAACAGCACTCAAGAAGCTCAACACCATCCAGGACAAAGCAGCCCACTTGATTGGCACACCATCCACAAACATTTAATCCCTCCACCTCCGATGCACAGTGACAGCAGTATGTACCATCTACAAGGTGCACTGCAGCAACGCACCAAGGCTCCTTAGACAGGACCTTCCAAACCCACGATCTCTACCAACTAGAAGGACAAGGGCAGCAAATGCATGGGAACACCACCACCTGCAAGTTCCCCTCCAAGTCACACATCATCCTGACTTGGAACTATATCACCGTTCCTTCACTGTCGCTGGGTCAAAATCCTGGAATTCCCTTCCTAACAGCACTGTGGGTGTACCTACCCCACATGGACTGCAGCGGTTCAAGAAGGCAGCTCACCACCACCTTCTCAAGGGCAATAAGGGATGGGCAATAAATGCTGGCCTGGCCAGTGACGCCTACATCCCATGAACGAATAACAAAAAAAAAAGATTCGGCCTAGTAGAACAAAGGCAAAGGCTGAAAACATTAGATGTGGATAACCACTTAAAAACATGACTTCAGCAAAACATGCATCTACATATGTACAGCCTATGGTGGTATTAAAGTATAAGAAAGAATCTGTTGGCCCCGTAACCACCAGGAACACCATATACTCAGGATGGTAAGGATCACACAGCCACACAGACAGCCTGGAGGGCTGGAGCTGCACGCTCCAGGCCTGGGAACTGAACTGTGTTGTTTCCTTGGAGTTTGGAGCATGCTCAGGGTCAGTTGAAAGCCCACAGCCATGTAAGCAACCTAGAGTTGAAAATGATCACTTTGGGCATGGGAAGCACTTTGTATTATTTGCATGTCATCTTTTCATTTAATATAATAATGTAGAAAGTTAACATAAAACCTAATACTGTTATTCGTCAATGTAACAAAGCTTCTTGTTATAAAAAGCACGTGTGTGCATCATGAGCAGAGTTATTGTTGGCAAACTAACAATCCTTTCTTGCAAAATAATCACTGGGAAATCTACTAACAGTTTTCAGAAGGGAATTGAGCAAATACTTGATGGTAATCAATTTCATGGATATGGGGAAAGAGTAGGGCGGAGTGGAATTAACCAGATTCTTCTTCAAAAGAGCTGGAACACACTTGATAGGCCAAATGGCCTCCTTCTGTGCTGTTCCATTCTATGAAATGTACAAGAAACAACAGCTGATGCTATCCAATTAGCAGATGAGTTTTTTTTGATACATGGGCTGGCAATGCTTTATGATAACACAATGTAAGATACACTTTCTATGGATTCAATTAAACTCTACCTACTTAGCCAGTACCCATTTTCAAATACTATTGTCAGGCAGGCCCCCCACCTCACCTGCCAAGAATGAGACACATATTTTGCCACATAAACATTAAAAATTAAAATTGCTGCTGGAAAGAAAAAAGGGCCTCTCAAAAGGAATTGTCAGGCCCCTCGCCAGAAAGACCTTTTTTGCATGCTAGCAGACAGTGTTGGAACAAAGGATCAGTCCTTGCATCCCCAATACACAGAAGAAGTGGTCAGACCAGTTAAGTCACATGACTAACTGGCTGTTGCTGAATTTGAACTTGTCACAGAGAATTTGAGCTCAGAAAGTTCTTTGCTCCTGGACTGAAAAGACCTCTTTCCTATCTGCTCTGTTCTCTTTCTCACGGAACTGAAGACCCATTGAACTCACATGAACCCCAAGAGAGAAAAGTCTCCTAAAGTGAACAAGGTTTAAGAAGAATACTGGGCCCTAACGAAAAGCAAGACTACTTACAAAGGGACTACAGTGAGCTTGAAGCACGGTAAACAAGAAACTCTTCTGGTTGCCTCAAACCTCTGTACTTTATTTTTCTTCTGCTCTTTTCTGTCTCTATTTGCATGTGTGTATCATGTGTGCATGCTAGCATGAGTGTGTCGTATATCCTTAGGCATTAACCATATTAGATTGTAAGTTTAAGTTTTAATAAATTTCACTTTTCTTCTTTAAACCTAAGAAAACCTGTTTATGCTAATTTATTTGCCTTATAATTGGAAAGTGGTGAACAAGGATTCACCAAGGGGGAGCTCAAAACACAGTGTGTTTAAAATTAAACCCTGTTACAACAAGACTGAAAAGGCTGAAAAGTGACCCCTAGACACCTTTCTCACCTGGTCGTAACACTATAGACCAATCTAGTTGGTGTGGAACACAGGAAACTCTGCTATATACATCAATGCAGCCAATCGCTGTCATCTGAAGATTATTTTAAAACAAACAAGGAGCATTTGCACTCCTGGTGTGGTAGTGTAGTGGTTATGTTACTGGACTAATCAATCTTGTTGAACATAAATTCAAATTTCACCAAGTCAGGTTGTGCATTTTACATCAGTTTAAAAAAAAGCTGCAAATAAAATTCTGGTCTCAGTTAAAGTGATTATGAAGCTATTAGATTGTCAGAGAAACCCAAATGGTTTACTAATATCTTTTATGAAAGGGAACCTGGTATCCTTATCCAGTCTGGGTGATATGTGGTTGTGGTTGGCTCTTAACTGCCATCTGGAGCGGCCTTGCAAAGCCACACAGTTATATCAAAACCTCTATTCAAGAAGAAAACCCACCAACCCATCACTTTCTCATGGCAAGAAACGCTCGCCTTGCCAGCAACATCTGGAAAAGTTTTTCTAAACCATCGTAGTTGTGCTGTCACTGTCTCGCAATGTGTGGACTTTCTCACTGACTGGTAACCAGTGCTGACTGCAGATCATATGATAACAAGGGTCGTTGTTCCCCACTTTGACCCTAGATACTGAATTTCTCAACATTCTTTATAGCATTCTGTTCCGAAGAAAGCCCTTCCAAATCATTCAACACCACCTTCGTATGCAGCTGTGTTGTTTTCAGTTCCCTGTTTATTAATGAGTATGGAGGCTAGCAGAATCCCTGTGAGACTCCACTCATCGCTGCTGCCTTGCACAAGCCATGCTCATTTATCACTTGTCTTGGGCTGTGTAGCCAATTATCAGTCCAATTGCCTACTGTAAAAGCCAATGTATAAGATACCGCCAGTGATGTAGCACATTCTGTTTTTTGCTAATACTCACTAGTTTTTCTTTACTTTAATGCGTAGTATAGTATCTTTGAAAAATATGCCATTTTTCTCCTCTGTATTTTATATCCTGGTAATCCCAGGTCAAGTACAGCCCAGGTTAGACACAGAGTAATGCTCCCTCTTTATCTTACTGAGTGCTCCCTGGTCGGGTACAAACTGGGTTCTAAGCGAGATGAAGTGTCCTCTATTCTGCCCCAACAATGTGGTTCAATCCAAATCTCCGAAGAATGCCCGTCCAAGGCATACATTTCCTACCCTGCCTCCCCAGCTCCTTGTATTCTTCCTGGGTACAGTTGTCAGGGTAGACTTTCCTGGCCCCCTCTGCCCTAGTGTTGGACTGGAGCACACAGGAAAATGAGGCTGGTTGGCAGGAAAGGCCTCTCCACCCTCATTAGTACTGGTGTGATGAGCTTGTCTCGTAATGCAGCCCCAGCTCTGCTCCCCCAACCTTCACTTCACCCCACCAGGAAATCCCAAGGGCAACATAAAAGGCGCAGGTGCCTGGCAAAACAGTCTGACTCCCCTTTTTTTTCCTGACTCTGGGTTGAAGGCCATAGGGGCAAAGGTCAAGAAAATTATTCATGTGAAATTAATACTAATTTATGCTGAATTAATATCTTGAAGCATGCTACCAATCATTGGGTCAGTTAGCACCACATTTGCCTTCAAGCCCTCACACAGGAATCCAACAGGATGTGAGTATGTAACAAAGGTTAACATTGAGTGGGAATTCTGCCCGTTGAGCTGAACAGTCACTGAATTGCTCTGTCATGCTCATAAGGAGCTTGGTTGCCCTTGAACTCATTTCACTTAGGTGAGAAAAATGTTTGAGTCACCAGCATGGGCAAGTTCCACGGGTAGAAGAATAACATCCTATCCCCTGTATCATCCAGAACACGATCACCTCTCATTCTTAAATCAGTCCAAGTTTCCAGAGCATAATCAGAGTGCAACAATTCCAAAATTATTTTCTCCACTTCACACAGTGAAAGATATTCCAGGAACAGCTGGAGATAGGACAAAACATGACAGATCTCCACAGGATCGAAGTCGACAGCACAGGGCCTTGTCACATTCAAAATGCCTTTACCCTGCTAATGTTTTTATAGCCTGAGGCTTACTGGTTTACTGGCCTGTAAATTTCCACCCTGTGACTTGAAATGTGTACTCACACAAACTTTCTTTAGAATTTTGGGCTGAACAGATGCATTGATATTCTGCAGGACTAGATCACCTCAATTGCCACTGACAGCATCATATAACAGATGAGTCAGGGAGATTCATCCCCATGCAAGCAACAATGGAAATCCAACAATGAAATGAAAATTAAACATTCTATTTTATTTAAAGAGTATCATCGATCTGCCTTTCCTTTCTGTTTGATTTTCCATCAATATACATACTTGCACTGTCTTTGTCCATTTCTCTGCTTACACAACATGACGGGAAGGCAGCATTATTAAAATAGATGGACGGGCTTAGTTATATACAGAAAGAGAAGGAAAGCCTTCCATATATGTATCACTTTATTATGTCTGCATCTAAAGGAATCATAGGCGGAGAAATTGGTTTGTGCTGTGTCCGTTTTACAGCATAAAACAGACATCTAAAGGTCCAATATGGCAGGTGGCATTTGTGCACTCATTCCGTGCTGAACTGCTCTGCCCACTATATTGCTAAAGGCTCCTTGATAAGAGTCCAGGACCTATGCCAGAAACAGGTGTTCGGCCCCTTGTTTATGCAAGTAGGGGGTCGAATGTATGGTTGAGTCTCCTTTGCAAAATGTGATCGCCTCATGACTGCAGCGCTCAGCAGGCACATTGTGTTCAGTTTCTTCAGGCAGTTGACAGCCAACGCAGGGGTCTTAAAGAAGGTGTCTGCCAGATCGACAGCAGGGACTGGAGGTAGGACAAGGTTCTCGAGGCTCATCGCAGTGGAGGCATCATCTGGTTATGAGGTGAATGCTTTCGGACTTTGACGCCTCCAGTGAGGAGGGGAGTGGCACAGAGATGGGGATGCAGCCATATGGAGTGCCTATGCAGAGGCCAGGGGAGCTCTAGTAGGTTGAGGAAGCCATTGGATGTGGGCGAAGATGGTGTATGGGGGCAAGAAGGCAACCTCATGGACACAGAAGGCACTACCCAGCTCAAAGGGTGTACTGTCAGAGGCTTAGCTTCATCAAAATGTCCGAGTGCCAATGTCTACGAAGACTGTATCTCTCCAGGGAGGTGGTGGCAGAGCTGTGTGGTGCATTGGAGTAGGAGTTGATGCCAATGGGAAGTAGCAGGTACCTAATGCCTACAGCCTAAAGGCCACAACAGCACTCAAGTGTTTTGCCTGTGGTTTGTTCCAGGGATCGGCTGGAGATCTATTTGGCATTTCTCAGTCAGTGGCCATTGCTGCATAAAGGAGGTCACGGATGCAATGTACTGTCAGACTGGCCAACATATCAAGTTCACGATCAAACAGACCATTCAGGCTGAGAGGGCAGTCGGCTTTGGGGCCATGACTGGATTTCCCCAAATACTGCCTGTACTCATGCAGCCAGGTGCCTTTGTTAACAGTAAGGATTTCTACTCCCTGAATATTCAAGTTGCCTGCGACCACCCTAAGCAGATCATGCAGGTGTGCGTGAGGTTTCCAGGAAGCTGCCTATTACATCCTTAGACAGTCCCGATTACCCCAGCTCTTCAGGCTACCCGAGCACCTTTGTGGCTGGACCCAAAGGGACAAGGGGTATCCACTGAGGTCATGGTTTCTGAACCCTGTATGCAACCATAACACACAGCCAGAGGACATATATAAATGCTGCCATATGATTACAAGGACCAACATCGAGCAGGCCTCTGACCTTTTAGATGGCTCGATCTGGGTGAGCCCTGCAATAAGCACCCTCGAGGGTATCTCGCATCATCATCGTCTGCTGCGCATTGCACAACTTGGCGCTCAGAAGGGCGTATCGCTGGAGCCAGAGGAAGACACTGAGCGAGTTGCATCCTCAGAGGAGGAGGATCAGATGAGGTGCCTCAACAAGTGTCAACCAATGAAGATGGTGCCATGTGCCCCGGTTCTCAGGACATGGAATGTGTGGCAGGGAGATTCGTGACTCTCTGATCAGTAGATGCATCACATGAGGGCAAGTGTAAGGAGCCATTGAAACAAGAAGTTCTCTCCCAGAGGCAGCCTTGCTAACTTTTCATAAGGGTCCCTTAGTATGTGTGTATAACTGTCAGCACCATGTGTCAAGGCCTTGCATCAACACAAGCACTCATAAGGCCCTCACTTTTAGATACTATCAATCTATTTGATTCCACATCTGGTCACTGTCAGGCAAATCCCCACCTGCCAAGACTGAGGCACACATTATTTCGCCACATGAATATTAAAACTTAAAATTGCAAGCCCTGACCGGAAAGACATTTCCATGGTAACAGACAATGTTGAAACTATGGGGATCCAGCAGCTGCTTCTCCAATACACAGAAGTGGTCGGGCCAGTTTTGGTCACATGACTGACTGGCTGTTGCAGAGTTTTTGAACTCCCAAACAAAGGAATTGCCAGGGAGAACGCCGTGTGCTCCTGGAACTGAAACAAGAACATCTCCTCTCCTGCCTGTCTGTCTGCCTGCTCATCTCTCAGGAAACTGAAACCATTGAAGACACGTAAACTCAGAGAGAGAAAAGGTTTCCTACGTGAACAAGGTTTTAAGAAGACTAATACTAGGCCCCAACAAATGCAAGATCATATCTTCAATCAAGATTACAGCAAGCTCGAGAAGCAGGAACAAGATATTGCCTCAAACTGTTCTACTTAACTTTTCTTCTGCTCTTTTCTGTCCCTATTTTGCATGTTTACATCCCATGTGCATGCTAGCATGAGCGCATCATATATCTGTAGGCGTGAACCATATTAGAGTTTAAGTTTAAGGTTCAATAAATTTTATCTTTCTGCTTTAAACCAAAGAAAGCCTCTGTGTGCTCAGTTCTTTGCCTTATAATTGGTAACTGTGAACACAGATTCACAAAAAGGGGAGCTGAATACACAGTGTGTTTAAAATTAAACCTTGCTACAATAAGACCAGGTAAAGACAGCCAAAGACCCTTAGACACATTGCTTAGCTGGTTGTAACATCACTGTCAACTGTTGCATAATAATAAATACATGAGTCATTATACATTGAATGTCGACCTTTAACTCTCATTAAACAGTAAAGGCTTCTACAATTAACAAATTATCACCCAGTGAGACCCAAGTGCTAGTCCATGCATTTAAGTGCTTGCTTATGGTCAATTCTACAGGGTGCTCCCCCTGTGCCCAGAGTTGATGTAGAGGTAGTTTTCTGTCTTTCTTGCTCTGGTGTATGAGGTGGCCATGGTCTGTGTTCTCTGGGTGTCTGAGCCCGATTGGGGCCCGGCGCATTCAGAGCTGCCTGTATCTGTGCAGGGTCTGCCCCAGTCATCAAACCAGGTTGCAGTGTCATTGGCAAAGCGGCCAAGGATCCGCCTTCAGTGATTGAAGTGCCTTGAGAGGAAACCCATTGCCTTCAGCCTGCCCCTCCTCTGCCCTTTCAGGCCCCACATGCACTCCTGTGGTTGCTTGGAGTGATTCAGCTCCTGGCAAAGCTCCTGGCTGGCCCATCTCGCCCAGCCATCGCTCCATAGGTCTCATGGATGAAGCCATGTTATGGAGGCCTGTGTGCACCCCCTGCATCCACTCAGTGCTGCACTCCATGTGTCTCTCCATGAGGGTCGCCACTCTATCAATGAAGGATGCCATGCATTCACATGCCAGAGATATGGAGTCACTCATGGCATGGTTGGACTCCTCCATTGTTTGCACATGGGACTTCACTGCCTCTGGAAACTCCGACAGATCTTCACACATTTCACGCGCCTGCTGAAACAGCTGCTGATGACACCTGAGGCTCACCATTTCCATGAAGCTGAGCATCACTGGGTCTCTCCTCATTCCTCCAAGGGGAAGTGGCTGCAGCTGTCACTGCCTCCTGCACATCTGTGAAGTGCTCACCAAATTGTGGCACCTGTTCTACATGCGTAACAAGCCCACCAATGAATGAATCTGAACTGGTGGAGGGTGCGCTGGAATAAAGTGAAACAGTGTATTGAGATGACATTACATCCTCTTAGTTTTCCAGAGCCCTTCTCTGTTCCTCATCTGCTACTGGAGAGAGACATGATTTAAGTGAAACAGCCGCTCCTTCAACTGAGCCCTGGTTCCTCCTCTTGAATAAGAGCTTCCAGTGGTAGTTAAGACCCACACAAGTGCAACAGGCCACACATGGTCTCAGGAATGTTGGACACAATCATCACCTTACTCACTCTCCATAGCTTCCACACCTGCCTCGCCCTCAACCGACCTCCACGGCCTCCTCCTCCTCCATCATCAGTATCACCATGGCGATGAAAGGCACTCTGCCTTCGGCGCATTGACACACCCTGGCATTCTGAGCGCACTTCTCCTGTGCGCACAGACATATGCGGTGACACTCCTGTCTCATGGCCCATTTGTGCTGGTCACTCTGAGGCACTGTAAAGGTGTATAACCACGCCACTGGGATGGCATGGTGAGGTGGACAGTAAGTCATCTCAATGCAGCATTCATCCCCTTCACCCATCACTGACCATGGGGTATGGGTGCATGTGAACTGGGTGCCACTTTGTGAACATTGGTGGCTGGTGTTGCCCGATGAATTGGTCTACCACCTGGCTTCACATTTTATGGGCACCTTTTAATTTATTCATGGTTTCCAGTTTGCAACTCTTTGCAGACTGCAGCAGGTCATTAAATCTCTTCCTGAACTGGATCCAGGTTCTTGAAACAACCCCTCAGCTGCCTACAATGACTGACAACTCCAGCCATGCCTTCTTGGTGAGACTTTCTGGCCTCCTACAGCCCCGCCCCCCCCACCCCCCCGGCTGACCCATCTGGTGGAAACAGGACATCTCTCCTTTCTCTGCCGACCTGCAGGAGTGCCTCCAGGGAGGTGTCATTAAATTGTAGAGTGACCCATCCTCGTTCTGAAGCTACTCATTCCTCTGCTGCCTCCATTGTTGTAGAGTCCCTTCATTTTTGCCTGTGCCTTCCGCATGCCTGTACATTGCACATGTGCCTTTAAAAAGGTCCCTCTGTTCGGCTCTAGGACCTGCCCACTGCCATTAATTAGCTAGAAGTCCCATCACCCACCCGTGTGTGCCGCCGACCCGCATTTCCACCCAACGTCGGATTGTCCAACCGACCGGTAAGGTTCAGGCCAATAACTCAATGGGGGAGACAGATATAGAACCTGCAGTTAATTCCAGTAAAAAAATTGTAGCACATTCCCAAGGAAATCATGCAAACTCCAGGAGACCATGTTTATCCATAATCGATCACTAGACATTGTCATGCCAGTGTGCTATGTTGAATGATAATTTTTTTGATCCATCGGCTGGAGACGTGATTTTTTTTAAAAGAAAAAATGAATAGATAAAAGGTAAATTTGCTCACAGCTTAAGATGGCCACCTAATTTTCAACACTGTATCCTACATTGCAAGGCCTGTGAGGTGGAGACGAAGAGTCTGGCCTGTCCCAGCAAGAACAAAGACCTGGGAAATTTAAGGGAACTACCTGTTCCCATTCGCAAGGCATCAAGACTATCACTTGAACAATGGAACCCTATTTGTGTGAAAGAAATGCCCAGACATGGGCTGTTTTAGTTTCAAGAAGAAATACACATTGCTAACTACCATGCTTGAATCATTGGGTGACTACCATGTTACAAGCCCAACTCCCCCACCGCCCCGCGTGTTTTTAAACTGATCTTTCTCTGCAGTAGGCTGACAAGCATTTGGATGCTGACAGATGCAGACCAAAGTTGGGGTCCCTCCATTCTCTCTCTCTCTCCATTCCGGCTTGCATGCTTTGAACCCTGCCTGCTGACTGACCACCTTTGCATACTTCAGGTATAAACAGAGACCCCTTGGAGGAAATCATCGACATCACTGTCTCCAAGAGACCCACCAAATTAGCCATCTGTCTCTTCAAACCGGAAGCCTCAGGACTACCGAATTCAGCTAGAAGCCAGTCAAATCACCAAACTCCACAGACTGTATGCCCCTTTTTTCTATGGACTCTAACTCGACCAATCTACCCTTCCCCATTCTGGAACCTATTTATGTGTATGTGAACCTGAAGTGTGTGTGAGTGTGTGTGTGTGTGTGTGTGTGTGTGAAAGTTGGAGCGTAGTTTATTAATTTACTTAAATCAGTTTTAGTACAATAAAGCTAACCTCTTTCTTTGTTAAGCTCAAGAAAACCTGTCCGATTGGTTCTTTTATGATCATAGCACATAAATTGTTAAACACTCACTGAATTGGCAAACACATTCACTTTAAAGAAGAAATAAACCCTGTTACTGTCAAACAAGGAGAAGGACAAGAGGGGAGCCCTTCGACCCCTCCTCACCTGATCATAACAACATAACAACATACTAAGCGAACCTCATTCCTTCCCAGGAACAATCAACTTTAACCACCAGGCTGGTTCATAAAATCAAAGACTTCCTATCCCACTTTACCTTTAAATCTCTGAAATACCCCTGTCTGTCAACAATGTTTCCATCTCCTTCATAATCATGATCTATGTTACATTCTCTGGTGGCAGTAGATTTGCTTTTCTCCTGGGTATTGTTTTCAGTTGCCATAGCCACAGTGCCGACAGAAGAAAATGTCACAATAAACATCAGGATCGTGTTTCCATGTCGCGGAATGACACAGACAGAGGAAACAGGCTTCTTGGTCCAACCAGCCTGTGCCAGCATTTACCCTCCACAGGAACAAATAGTCTAATCCCATTTATATCCATACCCTATTCATAAATAAAGCAAATGAGCTGAGGGCACAGATAGACAGTAAGATAGCATGGCTATAACAGAAACATGGCTTAAGGAGGGACAGGAATAACAGCTCAATGTTCTTGGTTACAAGGTTTTCAGATGCGATAGGGAGGGGGATGAGAAAGGAGGGGGAGAGGCAATTTTGGCCATGGAAACTGTGAGGAGGGATGATATGTTGGAAGGTTCATCAAATGAGGCCATATGGATTGAGCTAAGGAACAAAAAAGGGCAATCACACTGCTGGGAGTGTACTATAGACCACCAAACAGTCAGAGGGAGATAGAATAACAGATGAAAAAGACTTAAAGGAGGAAGAATTCTTAAAATGTATACAGGAGAGCTTTTTGAGCCAATACATAGAAAGAAGGGGCAGTACTGGACCTAATCCTAGGGAATGAAGCCAGACAAGAGGTAGAAGTGTCAGTGGGGGAGCATTTCGGGGATAGTGACCATAACTCTGTAAGATTTAGGGTAGCTATGGAAAAGGACAAAGATGGACCAGAAATAAAGGTATTGAATTGGGGGAAGGCCTATTTCAATATGATAAAACAGGATCTGGCCAAAGTGGACTGGGAGCAGTTACTTGTAGGAAAGTCTACATCAGACCAGTGGGAGTCATTCAAAGAGGAAATAGTGAGAGTTCAGAGCCAACATGTACCTGTTAAGGTGAAGGGTAGGACCAACAAGTACAGGGAACCCTGGATGTCAAGGGATAGAGAGGGATAGCATCAAGGAATAGCGTGGGTTTTCGCCGGGTGCTCCGGTTTCCTCCCACAGCCAAAGACTTGCAGGTTGATAGGTAAATTGGCCATTATAAATTGCCCCTAGTAAAGGTAGGTGGTAGGGGAATATAGGGACAGGTGGGGATGTGATAGAAATATGGGATTAGTGTAGGATTAGTATAAATGGGTGGTTGATGTTCGGCACAGATTTGGTGGGCCGAAGGGCCTGTTTCAGTGCTGTATCTAAATAAAAATAAAAAAATTAATTGGATCAGGAGGCTTATGGCAGATTCAGAGCACTGAAAGTAACGGAGGCACTAGAGGAGTGTGGAAAGTGTAGGGGGATACTTAAAAAAATAATTAGGAGAGCAAAGAGGGGACATGAAAAAACACTGGCGGGCAAGATAAAGGAAAATCCCAAGGCGTTTTATAAGTATATTAAGGGCAAGAGGACAACCAGGGAAAGAGTAGGGCCCATTAGGGACCAAAGTGGCAATCTGTGTGTGGAGACGGAGGAGATAGGTGAGGTTCTAAATGATTACTTTTCATCTGTGTTCACTATGGAGAAGGACGATGTAGGTGTGGAGATCAGGGAGGGGGATTGTGAGATACTTGAACATATTAGCATTGAAAGGGAGGATGTATTAGCTGTTTTAGAGGGCTTAAAAATAGATAATTCCCCAGGCCCAGCTGAAATGCATCCCAGACTGTTATGTGAGGCAAGGGAGGAGATAGCAGGGGCTCTGACACAAATTTTCAAATCCTCTCTGGCCACAGGAGAGGTACCAGAGGATTGGAGGACAGCGAATGTGGTACCATTATTTAAGAAGGGTATCAGGGATAAACCAGGTAATTATAAGCCGGAAACAAAAACAAGAAATGCTGGATTCACTCAGCAGGTCTGGCAGCATCTGTGGAAAGAGAAGCAGAGTTAACGTTTCGGGTCAGTGACCCTTCTTCGGAAGTTCCTTCTTCGGGTTCCGAAGAAGGGTCACTGACCCGAAACGTTAACTCTGCTTCTCTTTCCACAGATGCTGCCAGACCTGCTGAGTGAATCCAGCATTTCTTGTTTTTGTTTCAGATTTCCAGCATCCGCAGTATTTTGCTTTTAATTATAAGCCGGTGTGTCTACCATCAGTGGTAGGGAAACTATTGGAAAAATTTCTGAGGGACAGGATTAATCTCCACTTGGAGAGGCAGGGATTAATCAGGGATAGGCCACATGGCATTGTCAGGGGGAGACCGTGTCTAAATATCTTGATTGAATTTTTTGAGGCAGTGATTAGATGTGTAGATGAGGGTAAAGCAGTTGATGTAGTCTACCATGGACTTCAGTAAGGCTTTTGATAAGGTCCCACATGGGAGATTGTTCAAGAAGGTAAGAGCTCATGGGATTCAGGGCAATTTGGCAAATTAGATCCAAAATTGGCTGAGTGGAAGGAGGCAGAGGGTGATGGTTGAGGGTTGTTTTTGCGAGTGGAAGCCTGTGACCAGTGGTGTACCACCAGGATCGGAGCTGGGACCCTTGCTGTTTGTAGTTTACATTAATGATTTAGACGTGAATATAGGAGGTATGATCAGTAAGTTCAGAGACGACACAAAAATTGGTGGTGTCGTAAATAGTGATAGATTACAGGACGATATAGATGGGCTGGGAAGATGGGCAGAGCAGTGGCAAATGGAATTTCATCCTGACAAGTGTGAGGTGATGCATTTTGGGAGGACTAACAAGGCAAGGGAATGTACAATGGATGGTCAGACCCTAGGAAGTACAGAGGGTCAGAGGGACCTTGTTGTATTTGTCCATAGATCATTGAAGTCATTAGCACAGGTAGATAAGGTGGTTAGGAAGGCATATGGGATACTTGCCTTTATTAGCTAAGGCATAGAATATAAGAACAGACAGGTTATGATGGAGTTGTATAAAGTGCTAGTACAGTGTGTACAGTTCTGGTCACCACACCATAGGAAGGATGTGATTGCCCTGGAGAGGGTGCAGAGGAGATTCACCAGGATGTTGCCTGGGCTGGAGTATTTCAGCTATGAAGAGAGACTGAAAAAGGGTTGTTTTCCTTAGAGCAGTGAAGTCTGAGGGGGGACATGATTGAGGTGTACAAAATTATGAGGGGCATTTATAGGTTAGATAGGAAGAAACTTTTTTCTCTTAGCAGAGGGGTCAATAACCAGGGGGCATAGATTTAAGGTAAGGGGCAGGAGGTTTAGAGGGGATTTGAGGAAAACATTTTCACCCAGAGGGTGGTTGGAATGTGGAACACACTACCTGAAGAGGTGGTAGATGCAGGAACCTTCACAACATTTAAGAAGTATTTAGATGAGCACTTGAAACGCCATAGCATACAAGGCTACGGGCCAAGTGCTGGACAAAGGGATTAGAATAGTTAGGTGCTTGATGGGCGGCACAGACACCATGGGCCGAAGGGCCTGTTTCTGTGCTGTATAACTCTGACTCTATATGTTGGCAAATCTCTGAGAAGTGCAAGAACAACAGGGCAGTAATAGTAGGGGATTTTAACTACCCCAATATTAACTGGGATAGTTTTAGTGTGAAAGGAATTGAGGGAGCAGAATTCTTGAGATGCATTCAGGAAAACTTTTTTGCCCAGTATGTAGCAAGTCCAACAAGAAAGGGCACAGTTTTAGACATAGTTTTAGGAAATGAAGATGGACAAGTGGAAGGAGTGGCTGTGGGAGAGCATTTTGGTGGTAGTGATCATAATTCAGTTAGTTTTAACATAATTATGGAAAAGGACAGAGATAGAACAGGAGTTAGAGTTCTCAATTGGGGCAAGGCCAATTTTACTAAAGTGAGGAGTGATTTAGCAAAAGTGGACTGGAAACAGCTACTTGAAGGTAAATTACTGTCAGAACAGTGGGGGGCATTCAAAGGGGAGATTCAGGGGGTTCACAGTAAACATGTTCCCTCAAAGAAAAAGGGTGAGGCGGCCGAATCTAAAGCCCCATGGAAGTCAAGGAGCCGACAGGGTAAGATAAGACAGAAAAGGAAAGCTTATGTCCGACACCGAGAACTCAATACTACAAAAAGCTGAGCGAAGTATAGAAAGTGGAGGGGTGAAATCAGAAAGGAAATTAGGAAAGCAAAGAGAGGGCTTGAAAAAATATTGGGAAGCAAAATCAAGGTGAACCCAAAGATGTTTTATCAAAACATTAAGTGTAAGAGGGTAACTAAGGAGAGATTAAGGCCCATAAAAGACCAAAAAGGTAACCTATGTGTAGGAGCGGAAGTTATTGGTATGGTTCTTAATGAATACTTTGCACCTGTCTTCACAAAAGAGGGGGATGATGCAGATATTGTAGTTAAGGAGGAAGAGTGTGAAGTATTGGATGTGATAAAGGTGGCTAGAGAGGAAGTATTAATGGGATTAGCATCCTTGAAAGTTGATAAATCACCAGGGCCAGATGAAATGTATCCTAGCCTGTTAAAAGAAGCAAGAGAGGAAATAGCAGAGGGTCTGACCATCATTCTCCAGTCCTCACTGGATACAGGTGTGGTGCCGGAAGGTTGGAGAATTGCTAACGTTGTACCACTGTTTAAAAAGAGAGCGAAGAATAGATCGAATAATTACAGGCCAGTCAGTGTAGCCATGGTAGTGGGAAAATTATTGGAATCTATTCTGAGAGACAGGATAAACTGTCATTTAGAAAGGTACAGGTTAATCAAGTTGAGTCAGCATGGATTTGTTAAGGGAAGATCTTGTCTGACCAACTTGATCAAATTTTTTGAAGAAGTAACAAGGAAGATAGTTGAAGTGGTCGACATGGATTTTAGGAAGACTTTTGACAAGGTCCTATATGGCAGACTGGTTAAAAAAATAAAATCCCTTGGGATCCAGGGAAATGCAGCATGGTGGATACAAAATTGGCTCAGTGGCAGGAAACAAAGGGTAATTGTTGATGGGTGCTTTTGCGATTGGAGGACTGTTTCCAGTGGTGATCTGCAGGGCTTAGTACTGGGTCCCCTGCTTTTTGTGGTTTATATTAACGATTTGGATGTAAATGTAGGTATGTGATCAAGAAGTTTGCAGACGACACAATGATTGACCATGTGGCAGATAGAGAGGAGGATAGCTGTAGGCTGTAGGAAGACATTGATGGTTTGGTCAGATGGGCAGAGAAGTGGCAAATGGAATTCAACTTGGAGAAGTGTGAGGTGATGCAGTTGGGGATATCAAACAAGGCAAAGGAATACACGATGAATGGGAAAATACTGAGAAGGGTAGAGGAAGTCAGGGACCTTGGAGTGAATGTCCACAGATCCCTGAAGGTAGCAGGACAGGTAGATAAGGTGTTTAAGAAGGCATATGGAATCCTTTCCTTTATTAGCCGAGAGAGCTCTTGGGCCAACCATCAAGAAGATCACCCCCCTCAAATCTAAACCAGGGGACATAAACACTGACCAACGCAAACAAATGGACCGCTGGGTTCAGCACTACCTAGAACTGTACTCCAGGGAGAATGTTGTCACTGAGACTGCCCTCAACGCAGCCCAGCCTCTACCAGTCATGGATGAGCTGGACATACAGCCAACAAAATCGGAACTCAGTGATGCCATTGATTCTCTAGCCAGTGGAAAAGCCCCTGGGAAGGACAGCATTACCCCTGAAATAATCAAGAGTGCCAAGCCTGCTATACTCTCAGCACTACATGAACTGCTATGCCTGTGCTGGGACGAGGGAGCAGTACCCCAGGACATGCGCGATGCCAATATCATCACCCTCTATAAAAACAAAGGTGACCGCGGTGACTGCAACAACTACCGTGGAATTTCCCTGCTCAGCATAATGGGGAAAGTCTTTGCTCGAGTCGCTCTAAACAGGCTCCAGAAGCTGGCCGAGCACGTCTACCCTGAGGCACAGTGTGACTTTCGTGCAGAGAGATCGACCGTTGACATGCTGTTCTCCCTTCATCAGATACAGGAGAAATGCCGCGAACAACAGATGCCCCTCTACATTGCTTTCATCGATCTCACCAAAGCCTTTGACCTCGTCAGCAGACGTGGTCTCTTCAGACTACTAGAAAAGATTGGACATCCACCAAAGCTACTAAGTATCATCACCTCATTCCATGACAATATGAAAGGCACAATTCAACATGGTGGCTCCTCATCAGACCCCTTTCCTATCCTGAGTGGCGTGAAACAGGGCTGTGTTCTCACACCCACACTTTTTGGGATTTTCTTCTCCCGCTGCTTTCACATGCGTTCAAGTCCTCTGAAGTAGGAATTTTCCTCCACACAAGATCAGGGGGCAGGTTGTTCAACCTTGCCCGTCTAAGAGCGAAGTCCAAAGTACGGAAAGTCCTCATCAGGGAACTCCTCTTTGCTGACAATGCTGCTTAAACATCTCACACTGAAGAGTGGCTGCAGAGTCTCATCGACAGGTTTGTGGCTGCCTGCAATGAATTTGGCCTAACCATCAGCCTCAAGAAAACGAACATCATGGGGCAGGATGTCAGAAATGCTCCATCCATCAATATTGGCGACCACGCTCTGGAAGTGGTTCAAGAGTTCACCTACCTAGGCTCAACTATCACCAGTAACCTGTCTCTAGATGCAGAAATCAACAAGCGCATGGGAAAGGCTTCCACTGCTATGTCCAGACTGGCCAAGAGAGTGTGGGAAAATGGTGCACTGTCACGGAACACAAAAGTCCGAGTGTATCAAGCCTGTGTCCTCAGTACCTTGCTCTATGGCAGCGAGACCTGGACAATATATGTCAGCCAAGAGCGACGTCTCAATTCATTCCATCTTCGCTGCCTCCAGAGAATACTTGGCATCAGGTGGCAGGACCGTATCTGCAACACAGAAGTCCTTGAGGCGGCCAACACCCCCAGCTTATACACACTACTGAGTCAGCGGCGCTTGAGATGGCTTGGCCATGTGAGCCGCATGGAAGATGGCAGGATCCCCAAAGACACATTGTACAGCGAGCTCGCCACCAGTATCAGACCCACCGGCCGTCCATGTCTCCGCTTTAAAGACGTCTGCAAACGCGACATGAAATCCTGTGACATTGATCACAAGTCGTGGGAGTCAGTTGCCAGTGTTCGCCAGAGCTGACGGGCAACCATAAAGGCGGGGCTAAAGTGTGGCGAGTCGAACAGACTAAGCAGTTGGCAGGAAAGAAGACAGAGGCGCAAGGGGAGAGCCAACTGTGTAACAGCCCCTACAAACAAATTTTTCTGCAGCACCTGTGGAAGAGCCTGTCACTCTAGAATTGGCCTTTCTAGCCACTCCAGGCGCTGCTCCACACACCACTGACCACCTCCAGGCGCTTACTCATTGTCTCTCGAGATAAGGAGGCCAAAGAAGAGATTAGCCGAGGTATAGAATACAAGAGCAGGGAGGTTATACTGGAACTGTATAATTCATTGGTTAGGCCACAACTTGAGTACCGTGTGCAGTTCTGGTCACCTCATTACAGAAAGGATGTAATTGCACTAGAGAGGGTACAGAGGAGATTTATGAGGATGTTGCCAGGACTGGAAAAATGCAGTTATGAGGAAAGATTGGATAGGCTGGGCTTGTTCTCCTTGGAACAGAGAAGACTGAGAGTAGATCTGATTGAAATGTACAAAATTTTGTGGGGCCTGGAGGGAGTGGAGGTGAAGAGTCTATTCACCTTAGCAGAGAGGTCAGTGACAAGGGGGCATAGATTTAAAGTGATTGGTATAAAAATCAGAGGGGACATGAGGAGAAATGTTTTCACCCAGAAGGTGGTGGGGATCTGGAACTCACTGCCTGAAAGGTTATTCGAGGCAGAAACCCTCAACTCATTCAAAAGGAGTCTGGATATGCACCTCAAGTGCCGTAAGCTTCAGGGCTGCAGGCCAAATGCTGGAAGGTGGGATTAGAATGGGTGGATCGTTTTTAGGCCGGCACAGACACGATGGGCCAAGTGGCCTCTTTCTGTACCTTAAACTTTCAACGATTCCATGATTCTCTTCTTCTTCTTTCCCTCATCCATTGATCCAATGTAGTGTTGAATGTTGAGAGATTCTTCCTCAGCCATTGATCCTGGAAGTATTTCCATAACCTCAAGTGTGTTAAGAAATTTCTCCTGCTTTCTGTTCTAAATCTTTCACATTTCATTTTCTATCTACAGTCCCTATCTTTCTTGTACTGAGCCCCATAAGCTTCATTGTTCAAATAAAAAAGACTCAATATGTCAAATCTTTCTGATACTTGTAACTTCTCAAACTAGAAAGTAAAAAAGAAGTTGTGTTTATAGAGCACATTTCATGACCTGAGCACATCATAGCCAATGAAATGCTTTTGAAGTTTAGACACTGTTATAATGTGGGAAACACTGCAGACAATTTGCACACAGCAAGATCCCACTAACAGCAATGTGATAATGACCAAATAATCTGCTTTATTCATGTTGATTGAGGCATAACTATTGGCCAGGACACCAGGAGGAACTTTCCTGATCTTCTTCAAATTATACCATGAGATCATTTACATCCACCTGAGAGGGCAGACAGGACCTTGATTTAATATCTCACATGAAAGACAGCCTTCCAACATTGTAGCACTCAGGACTGCACTGAAGTGTCAGCCTAGATTTTGTGCGCATGTCCCTGCAGTAAGATATGAACCCATGACCTTTAGAAGTGAGAATGCTACCACTGAGTGCAGACTGACACCTCCACCAAGCCTGGGGAGCTAGGCTAAAGACTGGCTCGGGTATAAAATTAAAACCCAACCTGGGCCCCACCCGACCACAGCCAACCCGAACCCAACCTGGGCCCTTTAATACTTTTTTGTGCCTGACCCAACCCGACCCGACACGAATTGCCTTCATCTGTTCTGGCAGCAGTCTATTCCTGCAGCTGGGGTTGTGGGGAACCATGGGTAAGCCTGATCTAGAGACCATCCTGACCCGATCCGAGCCCGAATGCTGGACTCGGAATGTTGACCCAACCCGACCCGACCTGAACCCAACACATGTAGTCGGGTCTAGTCGGGTTCAGGTCAAGTAGTCAGGCTTTAAACTAGCTTCGGATTTTCACTCCCTAAGCCCTTAATTAGTCTTGGGTGGGACTTCACCTCTTTGAGGCAGGAAGTCCCACCTAATGGAGATGCTGGTCAATCAGTGGGCCAGCAGCTCTTAATCCCAGCAGTGGCCACTGAGAGCGGTGGCACCGCTGGGACTACACTCAGCCATTGCAAGCAAGGTGAAGGATGGCCCCAGAAGACAGGTAGGTTTTTACGGCCTCATCAGCGACAATCAGCCAGGCCCCAGTGAGGTGAGGGGTGGAAGGGTCAGTAAGTGGGGTGGGGAGTTTTGTGCATTGGGGGCGGTTGGGGCTACGAGGGCAGCCCTCTATGGGGCACAGGGTGCCCGATCATGTGGGCCCCCTCCCAGCCTGCAAGAAGGCCACCTGTGTTCTTGAGGCTTTTGCTGTCTGACCGCCAAGGGTAAAATACCTGCAGCGGTGGGAGGAGGCCCTTAAGTGCCAGTTAATTGGCCACTTATGGGCCTTGATCGGCTTGGGGCAGCGGACCTTGTAAAATTGCAGTGGGTGCAGGAGGGGGTCAGGAACGGCTCCCCCCACCGCCATTTCCCAATCATTTTACGTCCCATCCCCCTGCCAGCTGCCCGCTCGTTGGTGTCCATCAATTTCCGGCCCTTATTTCAATATGCTGACAAGGTAGAGCTTCATCTGGCCATCCCGTCAGAAATGCTTGTCGAATGCCGGTGGAGACCTGGCATAACGGACGGTCACCTACGTGCTCCCATGGTTGCACTCCTCAATGGTCTGCTGGAGGTTGTCTACCTGTCTGCACAGGAAAGACCCAAGGTTTGGATAATCCCAGTCAGACCCTATCTTTGGCTAATTACTGTACTCTATCTTGGAAGCAGGGATTTAAGCAACTGTTTAGAGCCTTCCTTTTAGTAAATAGCATTGCCTTTTGCATTTAGATTAGATTTTGGATGCCATAGTACTTGGAATGAGAAGCCTGGAAATGTGATATTGCAATCTGCAATCAGCGTAATACACAAGGAGAATAATTCACCCCTGAGATTGATGTTCCACCTGTCTGTATTTCTGACAGCTGAGTGAAGCACCACCTTGCTGTCCTTTGGATGAAATGTTAAACCAGTGCCCAGTCTACAGACAGCCCATACATTATTCAAAGAAAAGTAGCGAGCTCTCCCAGTGTCCTGACCAACATTTCCTCTCCAAAACAAGACCACCAAATAAAAAACAGAAGCAAAAATACAAACTGAAAAGATGCTGGAAATACTCAGCAGGTCTGGCAGCATCTGTGGAGAGAGAAACAGAGTTAATGTTTCAGATCTGTGACTTTTCATCTGATGGTTCCGATGAAAGGTCACAGATCTGAAATGTTAACCTGCTGAGCATTTCCAGCACTTTTCTGTTTTTATTTCAGATTTCCAGCATCTACGGTATTTTGCTTTTATTAAAAACAGGAGCAGTAGAAATCATTTACTGCTTGTGGGATCTTGCTGTGTGAAAATTGGCTCTAGTATTTGCCTACTGTAACTTCATTTAAAAAAAAATAACTAATTGCGTGTGAAACCCTTTAGGATGTTGCGGGGTCATAAAAAGGCAATTTATTCATTGAAGTTCTTGCTTTAATTATCAGCCACATGACCCTTCACCACCACCAACCCAAAAACCTCATGCCTACATCTTTATGACTTGGTACAACTGTTGCCAATATCAGGGTGTCACATTTGGTTTCCATTGGCTCTCACGTTGGCAGATCTGGGAACAGGAGAAGCCGAGTCAATTGCTGTGGCCTGTCCCACCATTCAATTAGATCATGGTTGACTTATACCTCAATATTTATCCATCTTAGCTCCGTATTCCTGATGCCTAACAAAACCCCATCCATCTCAATCTTGAGTCAAGGTACAAAACAGCCATGATCTAATTCCATGGCGAAACAGACATGAGGGGCTAAATGGCCTACCCCAACTGCTATGTTCCCAATTCTGCCCCCACTCAACCCCTCCACAGCCACACATCAGCATGAGCTGCTGGATAGCGATCATCAGCAGAAAACTTGGCCAATTCGCCCACAATCCAAACCCAGGAAAACTGAGGCCAAATGCAACACCACTGCCCACCGTCATCCCCCCCACCCCCCACCCCCCCAGCACAGTCCCCTCAGCCTGGCCTGAAATCAGCAGACTTCACATAAGACCAGAGATCAAACCTGAATCCTTTTTAACACTTTTTATTTGGGGAGCTGCTGTTTGCATTTAAAAAAAATTTTTTTAATACATTTTTCCACTTACCTGTATTATTAAGAACTCCAAGACAAATGTGTTAATTGTGTGTCAATAGCTTAATTATATGCAGGTGAAAGGTGTTAATTTGGGGTTTAAGTTGAGCACATATAAGCAGACACTCACTGGGACTGGGGAAGGTTTTGAGTGAGGAGCTACATGTTTGTAATCGTTTTATCTGCACAATAAATGTGAAACTGAGTAAAGATAGACTCCAGCATTATCCTTCCATAACAAGCTTTCTGGAGTTTAACAAAATTAACTGATCTCAGACAGGGTAGCAGCGTGGGGGTGATGCATTAGGCCTCAGTGATAGGGAGTGATAAGTTATGTGTGTGCCTGGATTGAACTTAACTGTAATGCCCTCTGTGGTTACTGCTGCATTTACTGTCTCGGCACACTTGTGAAAAATATTTATTTTATCAAGATGGTAGAAAACTGTCAACAGAGACAGACTCCTGAAAGAGTACCTTCAACAGAGAGGAAAAATGTACGAGGGAGCTTTGTTTTCAAGTCCAGAGCGTGACCTGGACAAACTCTACCTGGGGCAAACCCTATCAGGGAGAAAGATCAATGTGAGAGATCTGGGGCAGCTCATACATGGAGTAAATTCAATCTGGGAGAGAGACCTGGGGCAAACTCTATCTCGGGGCAAAGCCAACTCAGGAGAAAGACTTAGGAGAGACACCTGAGGCAACTCTTACCTGACAATTGGGGTTCCATTTATGATGCGTGCTATCTCAAGTTGTAACAAACTAAAGGGTACAATTAAGATTAACTACAACCAAAATCCATCAGGCAGTGAGACAGCTAGCACTATGTATGAACTCCATGAGCATTGCTTATTTAGTCTTCAGGATCATCCACAATCCTAACCTTTTATTACCAAACCTGTTCATACCAAGCTTCAAGTCTCCTATCTCATCCATTGTCAAGACAGACTTCACTTTGCCCACATGTTTTACCTGCACCATTAGCATATACACTTCCTCCAAAAGCCTTCATCATTTCTAGACTTGATGGCCTACATTTTCCTCTCCCCATCATCCCCACTGTCATGCTTGGAAGGAGCCATGATGAAATAAACAATGAACTGGAGGAATTATGACAATATAAAGTCAACTGTTAAATGGAACCATAAGAAAATGGGTACATTTGTACCTCAGGCAAAATGGAGTACAGGTCAGGTGACCCCTGCAGTACTGTCAATCCACAAGCCTTTCTGCAAAGATGAAACTCATTAACTGCAACTGAATTAGTTCTGGGGAGAATCCATTGAAATTGAAAGGAGCCCATTTCATGTTAATGACTCACATCTACAGGAATGAACTAACAAAGGTTCTGCAAGACAGACTGACTCTACAGCCCAAACCAAGATGTATAGGTGTGAAGTAGCACCTTTGTAACAGCATGATCCCTATCCAGATGCCATCAGATAGCAATGGTTTCCATATCCTGGACCATTGTCTGATCACACCAGGGGAAAGGGCCCTGTGTCACCTGACAGAGACTCAAATGTGATGGATTTTTACCTTAAAAGGTGGCCCTCTGGAGAGAGAGAAGAGATCAAGCAAAGACCAAAGAAATCCAGTTTCAGCCAAAGGCTGTGAGATCAGTCCAGCTATGGAAGAAGACCTTCTGCTGATACTATAGAGTCATAGAGAGATACAGCACTAAAACAGGCCCTTTGGTCCACCGAGTCTGTGCCGACCATTGATCACCCATTTATACTAATCCTACATTAATCCCATATTCCCTACTACATCCCCACCATTCTCCTACCACCTACCTACATTAGGGGCAATTTACAATGGCCAATTTACCTATCAACCTCCAAGTCTTTGGCTGTGGGAGGAAACTGGAGCACCCACCGGAAACCCACACGGTCACAGGGAGAACTTGCAAGCTCCACACAGGCAGTACCCAGAATCGAACACGGGTCACTGGAACTATGAGGCTAACCACTGCGCCACTGTGCCCTAGGATACTTCAACTTGATACAGCAGTGAACTTAAAAAGTGACCATCACCTTCAGTCTGATGTTTTAACCACAAGAAATCCACAAAACCTCAGAAATTTCATGACTACAAACATCCAGGCCTGCATCTTTGGAAATACATTTCTCCTGAGAAGATGCAACAGGTTTCTGTGAACCATGAGCTCTTACATCAGTTTGGACTTTAATTGCATTCTACCTGTCTTCTCTCTAACTATCTATCCTTATGTATGTAAGCGTGTGTGAATGTGTGAGTGGGTGAAGCTTGTGAACAATTTGGGTTTTGCTGTTTAAATAAAAGTTTAACCTTTCATTTTTAAACTGTTACAACTGAGGCAGAGAGTAGTGCACTGTTAACTCAGTCCCACTTCTCCACAGGTCACAGCATATAAATAAATTTTATCCAGAAACTGAAATGGCCAATTAGATACTCTATTTGTCCCCAGAATATAGCACACCAACCAGGTTTCTTCAATAAACAACAAAATTGTCCATATATTATGAAACAAAGTCTGAACCTATAATGAAGTAAATATATACACGAATTGAAATATTAACGCCCCATATTTTATATACACACTAGCCGTCTCACACACGCATGTAGATCCAAAAATTGGTTAACCAGAAAAAAAGGAATTTTTGTTTACAGCTGTTTCAAAGGAATAAAAGGAATTAAAAAAAACTTCAACTGCAATGATCCAGAAGGAAGTTCTTTAGTTTGGTGAGGAGTCCCAAAGTCGAATAGTTGGCTGCCACTAGGAATTTTTCCAGACGAGGTTGATGAACAGTCTGTTTGGGTAGCCTTTCAAAGAAATTAAACTGCAGACGGCTTCACATAGGTCTTTCATCAGGTGTGTAGCAACAGGTGTCAGTTCTCACACACATTCGATGCAAAAGTCCTTTTTTAAAAGATGCAAGGTTTCTTCAAGCATTCAGGATGTCTTCAAAATTACAGGAGGCAATGGTACAGCTTGATGCAGGGATTCGTCAGAGATTCGGAGGAAATAGGAATCTGCCACAATTGAAATACAGGGTTTCGTCTCAAGTGATGCAGGATTCCTTTTCAAAGAGGAAGGTGGGCAGTTTTTCTCCTTTCCAGGCAAAAAACAATAACTGACTGTTTCAACAGTTCAAATTGAAACTAAGCTTTTCCAGAAACAAGTCACATGCTTATGTTGTAAATCCTCTCTTGTCACAACAAAGGGTAGCTCTTAGGTCAAACCCCCTGCTGGTTTCCTTGAAATTACCTGGTTTCCAGTATTTGTTTACCGGTCAAAACCAGGAATCTCTTGCTGACTTTCTTTTTAAAAGCATCCATTAAGTTCAGCTATCTCCAGATGTTTCAATGTCCATGAAGTCCTGTTATTTTAGTTTTTCAAAAATATAGATTCCACATTTTAACCAAAAATATGGACTCTTGTAACAAATCTATGAGAAAACTTGTCATTTGTCCATTTATTTGAGCCTTAAAACACTCAGGACTAAGACACTATTTTTAGCAAAACACTATCTGCGGTCAGTTAGGAGGCGAAAAGTGGAAGCCACCCTTAACACTTACCACTCGTCTATAATACCACATAAATCGGCCAGTGCATATTTTGCAACTGATCAATTTGATGTTGGCTTACCTGGGCAATATTATGGATTCAGTAATAAGTAAGCAGCAGGAAGGACTGCTGTGCAAGAACTAGTGACCCTCCCATATCAGGAGAGGAAGATTGCACACTGCAACAGATGAAGTTCAATGCAGAGAAATGTGAAGTAATTCATTTTGGTAGGAATAAAATGGAGAGCCAATACAAAATAAAGGGTACAATTCTAAAGGGGGTGCAGGAGCAGAGAGACCTAGGTGCATAAGTCATAAGGTGGCAGGACAGGTTGAGAGCACAGTTAATAAAGCATACTGTCATGAAGACCCCCACCTGCCAAGAATGAGGCATATTAATTTTGTCATATGAACATTAATTTTAAACTGCTGCTGGAGTGAAGAAATGACTTATTTAAAAAGTGATCACCAGACACCCCCACCGAGTGCTTTAAAATCCACAAACACAGGAGTGGTTAAGCTAGCTGGTCACATGACTAACGGGCTGGTCCAGGCTTTTTGAACTAGACACGGAACAGTTTGAATTCAGACTGAAGAGTGCAACTGAACCAGGAGCAAGAGAGCTTCTCTCCTGGTTGGCTCTCTCTCGCTTTCTCACAAGCCTCCAGACTGACTGAAGACATGTAAACCTCAAGAAAGAAAAGACTCCTACATCAAAATAAGTTAAAGTGTGCACTGGGCCCCAGCAAACAGCAACACTTACTGGCAACCAAAGACTCCACATTGAACGTAAAGGACCATTAATAACTCTCAGATATTGCCTCAAACATTTCCCCTTTATTCTTTCTACTTTTTCTGAATTTATCTGTGTGTGTGTTCATTGCATATGCATGCTAGCATGGCCGTGTCGCGTATTCATAGCCGTTAACCAAATTAGAGTTTAAGATTAATAAACTTCCACCTTTCTTGTTTAAATCTAAGAAAACCTGTCTTATTTGATTTCTTTGCCTTGAAATTGGAAAGCAGTGAACAAGGATTTACTGAGGGGGAGCTAAAAACACGGTGTTTTTAAAAATTAAACCCAGTTACGGTTAAACCAGGCAAAGGCTGAGAGGGAATCCCTAGACCCCTTCTCACCTGGTCGTAACAATATGGTATCCTGTGCTTTATTAATAGGGGCATAGCGTACAAGAGCAAGTGACACTAGTTCAGCTTCAGCTGGAGTCTTGTGTCCAGTTCTGGGTGCCGCACTTTAGGAAAGACATAAGAACATTGGAGAGAATATAGAAAAGATTCATGAGAATGGCGCCAGGGATGAGGAACTTCAGTTATGAAGATAAATTGGAGAAGTTAGGACTGTTTTCCTTGGAGAAGACAAGGCTGAGAGGTGATTTGATAGAGATTTTCAAAAACATGGGTCCAGACAGAGGTAGATAGAGAGAAACTATTCCCACTCGTGAAAGGATAGAGAACGAGAGGGCACAGATTTAAAGTAAAGGGTAAGAGAAGCAAAAGTGACAGGAGGAAAAGCTTTTTCATGCGGTGAGTGGTTAAGGTCTGGAATGCACTGCCTGAGAATGGGGTGGAGGCAGTTTCAATTGAGGCATTCAAAAGGGAATTAGACAGTTATATGAAAAGGAAGAATCTGCAGGTTTACGGGGAGAAGGCGGGGGAATGGCACTAGATGAATTGCTCTTTTGGAGAGCTGGTGCAGACACGATGGGCCAAAGGGCCTCCTTCTGCGCTGTAATAATTCTGTAATTCTGTGAACTAATCTTAACGGTCTGTAGCAGTGCAAATCTGTGGCCTGTTGGTTTCTGGCAGAATCAGCAGCAGTTCAGTGCAGCCCTGCTGCTTGAAAAAAGAGAGATTGATTTGGATTCATATAGCATCTCTTGCAACCTCAGGATGTTTCACAGTGCTTCACTGTCAATGAAGTATGCTTGAAGTGTTGTAATTTAGGGAGTGCTACAGCCAATCTGCGCACAACTAGATCCAACAAATAGCAATTAAATAATAAGCAGATACTTTTGTTTTTAGTGGTGTCGAGTGAGACACTAATATTGACCAGGACGCTGGATAGAACACCCAGCTTTTCTTCTGATGGGCTGCTCAACCTCTACTCTAGTTTACACCTGCTGTTCTCTGGGTCAGGTATCTGCCAGGCAGAATCCCTGGAACTTGAGGTGGGGGGTGTTAAGTTGCTCCCATAGTTTTTAAATGTTCCCATCTGTTTTGTGTGGGAATTATCCATCTGTGTCAGAAAAAGCCCTGGTAATGCACCTCAGGTGCAGACAGGGGATGCCCTGGCATTGTCAATCTCTGTTCCAGATTCCTCTCCCTAACACCCCAGAAATTGGTGCATGTTGGACAATAGCCAGAGGGGAATCCACTCCAATTTCATCAAGGCTTTCCTTGGTGAACTTCTGACCTCTAACCTCTGCGAACTCCAAACTATCCAAAACTCTGCTTGATAACCTGATCTGCATTAAACCATAATAAAAGCAAAATACTGCAGATGCTGGAAATCTGAAATAAAAACAAGAAATGCTGGAAATACTCAGCAGGTCTGGCAGCATCTGTGGAGAGAGAAGCAGAGTTAACGTTTCAGGTCGGTGACCCTTCATCAGTAATGCATTCAACTATGTTTGCCATTACCCAGCTGTGCTGATTTACACTGGATTCCAGTTCCCCCAACACATTGAATTTAAAAGATATCTCCTCATGTACAAGTCCTTCCAGAGCTTCCTCTTTCTACTTCTACAACCTCTTGTACCCTCCATTTCTCTGATTCTGACACCCTGTACTTGCTCTTTTCCCTCCTATCCCCTATTGGTGAGACAACCTCTAGCCATCTTGTCCCTTCTTTCTTCAAAAATTCCTCTCGAAAGCTCTTCACCTCCCTCACACCTTAAAAAAACTTAACACCCATCTCTCTGACCAAGCTTTTATTCCGCAACTAACCCTCTCTCAAAGGCTCAATTCCTCTGCTGCAATTGGAATGTTTTCCGATCTTAGAGGCACTATCTAAATGCAACTCACTCCCTGATCCAAACCATCACACATTATACATTGGAAACAGTACATCATAAATACAACAATTTACTCCGTTAATTCAAAACTGTGGCTTGAACTAAAATAAAATTGAATTATCCAAATCACTTAAGTAAAGCTATATAAGCAGCACTGCAAGTATTGAATTATCAAATAATTTGAATCAAGTGAAATTCAATAAAGAACAGATGTGTATGTTAATTGGTTTTGAGATTGGAGCAATTGGAAATTGTTCCATATTACCAGCAAGGTGAGGAGCATTTGCTTTCTACAGCCGAGTTGTTCTGATCTGGAATGCAGGGCCTAAAAGGGCGGTGGAAGCATTTTCGATTGTCATTTGCAAAACTGAATTGGATAAAAACTAGAAGGGAAAAAGTTGCAGGGCTATGGGGGAAGAGCAGGAGACTGGGACTAATTGGAAATCTCTTTCAAGGAGATGGCACGAGCCTAGTGTACTGAATGGCTTCTTTCTATGCTGTATCGTTCTATGATTCGGTGGTATCTTCTTAATTTTGGTAAACAGGCCTAGTAACAGATATAGGAGTGGATTACGCTGCATGGTGTCTCATGGGGATGCCTAGTTTTACAAACAACAGGTTTAAAATTAACCTCCTGACAGTAGAGCAAAAAAATAATAGAACAGGTTGGAGAAAAAACCTAGAGGTTATGTTTCTGCAAGATAGCTGCACATATATCTGTGGAGTGGTGCCGTGGTTAGCACTGCAGCCTCACAGCTCTAGGGACCTGGGCCCAGTTCTGGGTATTGGCTATGTGGAGTTTGCAAGTTCTCCCTATGACTGTGTGGGTTTCCGTTGGGTGCTCCAGTTTCCTCCCGCAGCCAAAGACTTGCAGGTTGATAGGTAAATTGGCCATTGTAAATTGCCCCTAATGTAGGTAGGTGGTAGGAGAATGGTGGGGATGTGGGAGGGAATATGGGATCAATGTAGGATTAGTATAAATGGCTGGCTGTCAGCCAGCACAGACTCAGTGGGCCAAAGGGCCTGTTTCAGTGCTGTATTTCTCTATAACAGTAGAATCTGGGTGGACTGAAACAAAATAGTGCAAAGGACTTTAAAACTGAGTTGTGCCCATAAACATCTTATGCCCACATCACTGTGATCTTTTACACTAGCTGCAAAATCTATTCACCCAAAACAATCATAAAACCAGTCATGCCTCCAGGTTAGATTGGTGATTTTCCATAAATTATGCCTGTTCGGTGTTTTTAATCACATTGTGCCCAGAATCTTGGGTGCACAGGCACCCATTGTCACATGCACTCAGCGTTAATCACTTGTAACCAGCAGTCAATTGAAACCTGGCCCTGCTGTGTTTCTCCTGCTGCTGTAATTACTTTAAATTTAGTTTAAATTCAGCTTAAATTGGTCTGAATTCTGTCAACTGCAGCAGAGAAGGACACATTTCTGTAGCTTCTATTGGTTGCTGATCACAGGTTGTATGTACCAAGGGCATATTAATGCAGTCAATTGAAGCCAATTAATAAGTAAAAGTGGGAGCATTAAATCAATCAGTTGAAGAATGGTTTATTTCCTTGCAATGCCATCCTCTTTGTGATGCCTGAGAATGCTCTGATTACCATTGCTCTGTGTTGATTCATGTGAGATTTTACTTTCAGGCTTTTACCTCAGCAAAACCAGCACAGTGTCTGCCTCATTCTGGGTGCATATTGCTGATTCTGTCCCTCGCAGGTTTTCCATGCCTCGGGCATGTTCATAACTAACACAGGAAGGAGAAATTGATTTTGTGTTAGTGATTATTTTATGCTTCCTGCTTTGTCTATGAACAAATTATAGTGTACTATATATATGTGTACAATATATATGCACAAATTGGCTATCATATTTCCTTCATTACAAATGTGACTACACTTCAAAAATACTTCATGTCCTTGAGCAGCCCCGATTTTAATTGCTCCGCCATTGGTGGTCATGCCTTCAGCTGCCAAGGCCCTCAGCTCTGGAATTCCCTCCCTCACCCTCTATGCTCATCCACCTCCCTTTACTCTTTTATAGGATGTTCCTTAAAGCTGACCTCTTCAACTAAGCTTTTGGCCATCTGCCCTCACATCTCCTTATGGCAGAGTGACAAATTTTACTTTATAACCTCCTATGAAGTACCTTGGGATGTTTTATTAAGTTAAAGGCACTGCATAAATACAAGTACCAAGGCTGTTTAGACAGCACCTTCCAAACCCGCGGCCTCTACCACCTAGAAGGACAAGGGCAGCAGATGCATGAAAACACCATCACCTGTAAGTTCCCCTCCAAGTCACACACCATCCTGACTTGGAACTATATCACCGTTCCTTCACTGTCACTGGGTCAAAATCCTGGAACTCCCTTCCTAACAGCACTGTGGGTGTACCTACCCCACATGGACTGCAGCGGTTCAAGAAGGCAGCTCAGCACCACCTTCTCAAGGGCAATTAGGGATGGGCAATAAATGCTGGCATAGCCAGTGATGCCCACATCCCACCAACAAATTTTTAAAAAGCTCTAGTCCTGAAATGCATTATATAAATGCGCATTTTTCTTTTTTCTTTCATGTACATATATACACTCATATATGTGTATAGATAAATATGTTTTATATATAACCTGTCAGTGTAGCTGACATCGGGTGTGTGTTGAAAAGCTATTTAAACTTTAAGGATTTCCTTGAGTAAGGGGCGAGCGCCCTGAAGACAGACTGGGTCATCCACCGACACTCCTGCAGCAATGAAGGGGTTAAAGTGATCTCATCACGGCTGGGCTTGGAGTGGAGTGAGACACGGAGGCAATGTGCAGAGCCTTTAAGGCTGGTGTTGGGGAGGTTGTTGGCAGGAGTGAGGATGGGAGCTGGGTGAATGTAGTGCAGCTTGAGTGTGGGGGTTGCTGTGGATTTTCCAGCTGCCAGACTGTTCTCCTCTCCCACTACCTCCTGTTGGATGTGATGGAAGCTGCTGGCTCCTTCTGCCTTTGTCTGACTGCACATCTCTTCCCCAGCCCTGAGATTTCTCTATGGTAACAAACACAGCGGCCAGCGACCACCGACTGCTTTGTGCTCACAGTGAGCCAGAAGCATTTGTCCACCCACCTCCCGGCTGCAGCTCCAGCACAGGACTGGGAGGAGCTGGTTCCTGCCTCTGCTGGCACCGTCCCAACTGGGGTGGACTGGGTTTGGAGATGGCCAGGGGATCCCGCGGCAGCTCCGCCTCAGTTCCTGGCGAGATTCGAGGATGAGAACACCCCTTTGCTGCTGTATTTTGCTGCGAATATCTGTGTGGATTCCCTCCCCACCCCTTTGCCTGCACAGGAGAGAGAGAGAGAGAAGCTGCAGAGACACATCCTCCTGATCTCTGCATCCCCTCAGCTAACAAAAGGTGAGCCAGCTTTTCACAAATATATCATCTCCACCAGAAGCTAGTTGAATGAATCAATGAGAGACAATGTGACAGGGCTTTGTCTGGAGTTCCTTTGTATCAATGCTGACCCGTTGTGTTATGAAGGATAGCCCCTCGATTCTTTTGTTAACTGAAAATTAATCCGGCACTAAAGTGAAAGACTCCTGTTAGGAAATGGATCAGGAGTTGCGAGCACGGAGCTGGATTCTGTTCTCTCTGTGTTTGCATTTTCCCCCAGCCAAGTCTGTCTGTTGCTGTTTCTAATTTATGCCATGTGTTGTCTAACTTGACTCTATTTTTTAAAAGTCATTTTGGTGATTGTGCCCCGATCTGTAAATCACCAGGCGGACTGCGGTTCCGGACAAACCAGGATGACTGCAAGATTTCACATTGATCCGGAAAGAAAAAAGGAAAACGTTGTATTTAGAAATCATTTCATTGAGACTTTCACATTACAAATGACGTGTGTGTGTTTGTATTTAATGTGCAGTTCTGTTTGAAGTGCTGTGACTGTTATTTATTTCACCCCAAACAGCAATGGGAGGAAGAACGGGTTAATGTGCTATTTTTCGTGGTGTTTTTTGAGAAGGGACGGGATGTTGGAGAGGAACCCCCCCCCCCCCCCGACGTCTCCAAGTCCCCACCCCTATAGTCTCATTGGACCTTTAGCATTCACCTGGACCAGCAGATAGGACCTTGGTTTAACTCTAATCTGAATGATGACATCTCTGACAGTGCAGCACAGTGCCAGCTATGGCTAAATGGTAACACACTCCTGCCTCTCAGCCAGAAAATCAAGGGTTTAAGTCCCACTCTAGAGAGGCAAATCCAGAATTTACTGCATAGGGCATCAACCTCAGTCAGTATTCACAAGTCTCTGGAGTGAGACTTGAATTTACAGCCATCCAACTCCAAGGTGAGCAAGCTATCAAACTGAGCCAATATATAAGGTAGTTATTGAATACGAGTGGGTAACGTTTAGTCCATATATGTGCAAAGAATGGCCTATAGTTGTGTAAACACTGGAGGGTTTGTGAAGGGGAATGAGGGTGAAGTACTTCATTACAACAGTGACTACACTTCAAAAGTACTTCATTGGCTGTAAGGCACTTCGTGATGTCCTGAGATTGTGAAGGGAGTTTTATTAATACAGTGTTTTCTTTCTAATGCTCATGCTGATTGCAACACCATTATTCATGCCCAACCTTCTGCTTATTCAAGCTGATCAATTTACGATGCTTGTTATATTGTAAGACTGAAAACAGAATAAATTTCACAAGGTGAGGTGCTCGTTTCTGTTTCGTTGAAGGTGTTCACTTTGCAATCTTACACTCTTTGGCACTGCTCGATTCTCAAATCTTCCAGTCAAACTTCTTCATTCCCTTTTCCTTCAGTCTTTCACAGGCTATAGCTCCGTTTCAGGCTGGTGCAGTGGATTGCACACGAGCTCCTTGCTTCTAAAATATATGTCCAGACAATTGATATGTTTGTGTCCTTTGCCTGTGCGAAATGAGTTTTGGCAGTCTGGGTCCCTGTGGGCACAGACCCATAGCACAAAGCTGCCACTAAATTGGCAAACATATGCAGAAAGGCCACTGGGTGGATTGATGTGGGATCTTGTATAGAGGCTGAAGCTGAGGTACATAGCTGGATAGAGTGGAGGGAGCTTCACTCAACACCTAAGCTGGCTCGAGGCTGCTTAATGCTGAGAGTGGGGACCTGTGATGAAATCTCTTCCATGGCAGCGACATCTGTCAGCTCGATCTTTGCAAACTCTACAAAGAAAAAGCTATTTTTATCGACAAGAAAGCTTGCCTGCAAGAGAAGGCAACCTTGGTTCTTGGCCTGTTATATGATGTCTCTTTCCGCAGGGCAGTTTCTCTTCCACCTTTTGCATGGCTGCAGGTGAGATGGAGCTTGCACCTCCATCTTCAGGCTGTTTTAATTGGTCTGACTTGTTAGGGGTCTGGGCCTGGAAACCGGAGCAGAAATCCAGCTGCTGCACCCTTACTCAGGGTTATTGGCTACTGGCTTTAAGCCCTTCTCCTTGCTCACAGGTGGTGGTAAGGAGGTCTCCAGCCTTGACAGTTGTCCAGGTGACCTTGAAAAAAAGATGCCGCTTCCCAATTTTTGCGTCCATGCCCTTGTTGCCCAGACTTCTCAGATCTTTTGATTTGAGGTGAAGGGAAAGGGCTGAGTGCAAGGATTGAGGACCACTAATTGTGGCTATTGCTCAGCTTAGGACTTGGCCATCAGAAACCCAGAATGGTGAGGCTGGGCATATGGGAGTGTCACTCCACCTCATTTGCATGTCCTTTTAAATGCTTATACCGATTGCCCTATCCTTAGATGAAATCCTGGAAAAATAAGGGCAGTGGAAAAGGCATTGGGACCCAGACTAACGGAATGAAAGAAGAAAGGATTTGTATTCATAGAGCACATTTATAACTTCAGAATGTCCCAAAAGGCTTTATAGTCAATGAAGTACTGTTGAAACATAGTCACTGTTGTCGGAAACACAGCAGCCAATGTGCATAAAGCAAGATCCCACAAACCATAATGTGATAATGACCAGATAATCTGCTTTAGGAATGTTGGTTGATGGATACATGTTGGCTATATCACCAAGAGTGGAACTTGAACTCACAACCTCCTGACTCAGAGTATGACCAAACTGAACCACTGCTCAGATTATCAGACCTTATCTTGCTTTGCCTTTGGGAGATGAATGTGCCCTGGGTGCTGAGGGAAAGCACAGTGACCATAGTCTGGAACACAACACAATACTGCCTCCTGCAACTTCCCCTCCAAGTCACACAGCATCTTGACTTGGAAATATATCACAGTTTCATCATAGTCACCAGGGCAAAATTCAGGAATTTCCTACCTAACAGAACTTTGGGAGTACCTTCACCACCTGGACTGCAGAAGACGGCTCACCAGTTCTGAACAGCAACTCGGGAATGGCAATAAATGACAGCCTTTCCAGTGATGCCCACATTCTGAGAATGAATAAAGGAATACAATACTGCAGTGCAATTCTGGGAGTCAGATGGGTTTTATATAGAATATTAATGGATCCTTTTGAAGTCAGTATATTTACTTAATTGAAGAGTTCAGTTGACACTATAAACTACAAAATTGAATCTCCCACAGGTTAAAGCATTGGAATCAGCTGAAAATATGTTGCTTTACACACACTCCCTCCCCTCACATCCCCACTGAATTGCAGTTAAGACTCATCACAATTTACTCATTGACTAGCACTCAAGACTCTGAGTCAAAAGGTTGTGGGTTTATGTTCCACTTCAGAGATTTGAGCACATAATCCAGGCTGATACTCCAGTGTAGTACTGAGAGAGCCTTGCACTGTCGTGATGTGGCTTTTTGGATGACATAAACTGAGGTCCTGTCTGTCCTCTTAGGTGGACGTAAAAGAGCAGGGAAGTTCTTCCTCTGTGTTCTATTCAATATTTATTCCTCAACCAGCATCACCAAAACAGATTATCTGGATGTTACCACATTGCTGTTTGTAGGACTTTCCTCATCCAGAACTATCTTGTGATCTTGCGATGTAAAATGCACAACTGGCACTTATAGGTTGTGTGCATTTATTGTGCTTGGCCAGATAAGAGTATACTTTGCACTGAGCTTGTGCTGTAATTGGCACTCACAAAAGTGAATTAATAATTGTAACATTGCAGTCTTACAGACTATCTAAAGATTCCAAGTCCTGTGTACATTCTATTTGAATAATTAAAAAATGCCGAGTTCAATCGATTATGGGTTTAGATATTAACACTTGAATAACTAGGAAGTGGCTCAGTTAACTGGCTTTCTCGACATGTGGATCAGGATCTGTTCATCTGGACTCTGCTCAGCTGCCGATGGGCTGATTACAGAATCTTGCTTTGAATTGTCAGCTGCTTCACGAGCATTGCCAATTGACAGAGTGGCTTTTCATTAAGATCGTTATCCTTTCAGATATTAGTGGAATCTCTCCAGCTCAGCCTCACTCCACGGAACCAGGGCCAACTGTGCGGAGTTTAAGTGAATTTGAAAGGAAGGGAAGAGAATAGAAGGGTAGGGGTTAGGTTCGAAAGTATCCCAATTTCCGCCCCTGTCCATTCTTTCTTTTTGTGTCCTGTTTCTTTTCCCTCTATCACTATGGGTACATAACTAGGGGAGGAGCCTGAGGATGTGTGTGGTTTCACAGGGTTTGCAGTGGGGGCCACCTGCAGAACAGATGTGTTAGAGGGGAGAGGCAAAAATGGGGAGGGAGATGGGTGAGGGGTTAGAGAGAGGGGGCTACAGACAGTGAGAGCAGAGATGGTAAGACTATAAAGGCCAGAGACAGTGAGAGATAATTAATAGGCCAGAGAATGCTACATCTCAGACAGTTCACCTGTGGGTAAAGTGCTGATTATTGCAATCCAGTTTATTTGTTAAAAAATGCTGAAAAGGCAGAAAGTTAATACTTCAGGTGTGAGTCCACCATCACTTCTGATGAGGGGTCTTTTGCTGTTCAGGATCGTTGACGGACCTGCTGTTCATTTCTAGCATTTCCTGTTTTATTTTGGATGAGCTGTATTTGCTATGGTTTTCATTTTTGCAAGAGAGGCAGCTAATTTATTTAAACTTACTTCTACAATAACAGTTACCCGACCTATACGAGTAGGGGAGTTGTCCCTGGTGTCCAGGCCAACATTTATCCTCAACCAACATCACTCTATCAAAATGTAAGGCTTTCTTAAATAAAATCAAAATACTGCAGATGCTGGAAATCTAAAATAAAAACAAAGTGCTGGAAATACTCAGCAGGTCAGGCAGCATCTGTGGGGAGAGAAGCAGAGTTAATGTTTCAGGTCTGTGACCTTTCATCAGAACTAGCAAAGGTTAGAAAATAATTAGGTTTTAAGCAAGTGAAGGGTGTGGGGGTGGGGGGATGGTGGGGAAGAGAACAAAAGGGGAGGTGTATGATAGGGCAGGAGAGATGAAATAACAAAGCTGTCCTGGGACAAAGGCATGGAGAGTGTTAATGCTTGTGGTGAAAGACAAAGCATTAGTCCAGAGAGTGTTAATTGAGAATGGGGCGGTGGGGGGGGGGGGGGGGTGCGGGGGTTGAAATAGCAAGCGAACAGAAGTATGGGGTCCTGCTTTCAGACTGCCTTTCACCTGGCTTGCTACCCTTCTCATTCTAGAAAAGGACTCCCTTGTTGTTTAAGCTGATTTTATTTTGGCGTCACTGGTTTGTGCCCATAGCTGCAGCGCTCATGTGGTCAGTGGCCATCCCAGGTGTAAAGGGACTGGATTTTCCTTGTTCAATGCCCAGATATATCTTTTTTTTTACTGTAGTTACTGCCAGCTGCCCTTGTGCAAGTGGTAACACAAAAAGGAGAGTGGACACCTGCCTCATTAGCCTGGACCAGGAGAAGGCTTTTGACAGGATATCGCACACCTACATAATGGATGTGCTTTCTAAAATGGGGTTTGGGGAGGGAATCTGCAATTGGATCAAACTGCTCTACACAAACATCAGTAGCACAGTCAATGGGTGGGAATCAGAAAGTTTCCCGATCCAATCTGGAGTCAGACAGGGCTGTCCTCTCTCCCCTGTCTTGTTTGTTTGCTGTATTGAACCCTTTGCTGAGTCTGTTAGGAAGGATGTGAGCATAAGAGGGGTGACAATCCCAGGCAGTGGAGGCTCTCCGGTTTAAACCTCCCTGTACATGGGCGATGTCACCTTCTTCTGCTCTGATCTGCTGTCCGTTCACAGAGTGATGAGCATCTGCGACCAGTTCGAACTGGCCTTGGGAGCCAAAGTTAACCACGGCAAGAGCGAGGCCATGTTCTTTGGGAACTGGGCTGACCGATCCTTTGTCCCCTTCACCGTCAGATGAGACTACCTGAAGGTACTGGGGACATGATTCGGAAGGGCCGGAGCGTGCACCAAAACCTGGAGGGAGCGAGTAGCCAGGGTACACCATAACCTCAGCATGTGGGAGCAGCGATCTCTCTCCATTGTGGGTAAGAACCTGGTCATCAGGTGCGAGGCGCACACATTGTTGCTGTATGTGGCGCAGGTCTGGCCCATACCCCATTCCTGCACCGTGGCGATCACCTGAGCCATTTTCCGCTTCATCTGGGAATCCAAAATGGACCGGGTCTGGAGGGACACGATGTTCAAATCTCTGGATGAGGGCTGGAAAAATGTACCCAATGTCGCCCTGATCCTGATGACCACCTTCGTGTGCGGCTGCATCAAGTTGTGTGTAGAGCCCCAGTACGCAAACACCAAGTATCACTACGTGCTGAGGTTCTATCTGTCCCCGGTGTTACGAAGGATGGGCCTGGTCACATTGCCGCGGAACGCTCCATCCAGTTGGACCGTGCCATACCACCTATCCTTCGTGGGAAAGTTTCTGCATAAAAACATCTTTGACCACCAATCCATCAGGCAGTGGTCTGCATGGAATGTCCTCAAGGCCCTACGGGAAAAGGAGATGAAGAATCCTGTCGGATGGTTCCCCGAGCAGACTGCCAAAGTCATTTGGTAGACTGCCTCATCACCAGAATTTTCAAACAAGCATCAAGATGTAGCTTGGCTGGTGGTGAGAAGGGCCCTCCCCGTCAGATTCTTCCTGCACTCCCGGTGTCTCACCCCCTCCTCACAATGTCCTCGAGGTGGCTGTGGTGGGGTAGAGACTGTTGCCCTCCTCCTTCTGGAATGCATCTTTGCAAAGCAGGTGTGGAAAGAGATGCTGTGGTTTTTGTCGAGGTTCATCCCAAGCAGCTCTGTAACATGGGAGTCTGTGCTCTATGGGCTTTTCCCAGGGGGACACACCGAGATAAACATCAACTGCTGCTGGAGGACCATCAATTCGGTGAAAGACGCCCTTTGGTCTGCCCAAAACGTGCTGGTTTTCCAGCGCAAAGAGTTGTCCACGACCGAATGTTGCAGACTGGCACGTTCCAAGGTCCAGGACTACGTGCTGAGGGACGCACTGAAGTTTGGGGCAGCTGCGGCAAAGACTCAGTGGGGAAAGACTACTGTGTAAGGTTCCCCCACCAAGGTGAACTGAGGGGCTGGATCCATGGAAAACCCCTCGGGCTGTATCCAGAAAATATGGGTTTGCTGCAAAATGTACGTGGCATGTAAAATGAAATGGAAGGGTTGTGAGGCAACTCACTCCTGTGTTGAAGGAAACTGATCTCCTTTGCACTCTTTTTGTATTGTTGACTTGGTGTTGTTTTGAACTGGTTTGTAATGTATTTTTTGCAGATTTTTATGAATAAAGTATATTTTGGGGAAAAAAAGTAACACAAAAAGCCCATGGTCAATATCAAGCAACTTCAGTTTCCAACTCTTTTTTTTGGAAGCTCTCTTGGGCATCAGCCATGGCTCAGTTGTCAATACACTTGTAACTGCAGTAGAAGATTGTGGGTTCGAGTCCCACTCCAGAGTCTTGAGCATATAATTTAGGCTGACGCTCCCAGTGCAGTACTGAGAGGATGCTGGATTTGAAGGTGTTAAAATAATGCCCTGTCTGCTCTCTTGAGTGGACTTAAAAGATCCCAAGGCACTATTTTGAGGAAGAGCAGCGGAGTTCTCCTTTGTGCCCTGGCCAATATTTATCCCTCAACCAACATCACTAGAAAACAGATGATCTGGTCGTTATCACATTACTGTTTTTGGGAGCTTACTGTGCACAAATTGGCTGCCACACTTCCTATATTACGACAGTGACTACATTTCAAATGTCTTCTTTAACTGTGGTTTTGTGAGACTATTTTCTCTGGTCAGGGCTGTGTCGACCTGTCCGTCAGTCTCTCTCATTCACCCACAGACACTGCCAGCTCGACCCATTTTTCTTTAGTTTCTTTTTGATAGTTCCCTGTATTCTGTGGTTGGCGTTGCATTAAGAATAGATCCTCCAGCCTGGGAGTATTTGTGAGTGAAAACTGCCCTATTAGAACAAGCACTGGGCGGGGGGGCGGGGGGGTAAGGAGAAACATCTTTACACAGTGAGTTGTTGTGAGCTGGAATGCACTGCCTGAAAGGTTGGTGGAACCAGGTTCAACAGTAACATTCAAAAGGGAATTGGATAAATACTTGAAAGAGGAAAACTGTTAGGGCTATGGGGAGTGGGACTGATTGGATAACACTTCTGCACTATATGAGTCTATGTGTTTAGAGAAGCTCACATTGCTTAACAACTTGCCAAGCACTTGGACTGTGAGTTGGATTAAACAAATATCTGCCTCCTGGTTGCACACACACAGGCCAAAGCCTTATTTGCTTATCCAGTATCCCGTCTTAACTGTGCTGTAGTGCGGTGGTTGCCTGAAGGAAAGGACAAAGGTGCCATTAGAGGATAGGAAAGAAGGTGGGCACAAAATTTCAGTGCTAGGATTGGAGACAGGGTTAAGGTGAGAGCTAAATGTACAGTAGCTATGGGGAGGTTAGATTTGGAGATAAGCAGATCAAACAGGCGGTGAGGGTGGGATGGGCAGGAAAGGGGAGTTAGGGATGCCTTGCTGTTCCAGTTTACATCAGTATATTGGAGGGATAGTCTTAAGAATGGTGGTAGATGGCAAGAATGTGATGTGTAGTGAAAGTGTGATCCAGTATCTGCACATTGAACTCACCCAGAACCAACCTCCGCAGCTCTGACTTGCAACATTCACCCTCAGTCTGGCCACGTATATATTACAATATTATATACAGTCTTAGAGCTACTTTGATGTACAGAAGCTGACAAAGTTATTCTCGACTTCTAGTTATGTGCAATTTGTGCTGTGTCGAAAAGAGCTTCACTTGTACATTTGAAGCGCGTAGAGTAATGAGGCAGAACACAGCACCACAGAACATTCCTTCATTAACACAGTGCTCAGGAGAAGCAAATTAGCTCAGAGCTGCTTGTAGTTGTTATTTTTGTGCTGACTTGCTGCTGTGATACTCAAAGGATTAGATGGAAAAGCCTTCAGGCTACGGCTGTCAAGGGGCTGTGCCCAAATGATGTGAGCTGTGTGAAATCAAGCAGTCTCACTAGCTGACATGCCTCCACTATTAAGTCTGAAGGTTTGGCCGTTCATTATTTAAACCTCATTTATACTTCGAGGGGAGTGGGTAGCATAGTCATTTGTAAATCACTGACGCCAAACCAATTTTCACCTGCTTCGCCTCCTGGATATGGCCTAATTACTGGGCGAAAATTGAGGTTAAAGTGGTTACCATGGGTCTCTGTGCCTCACACTGACTTTCACACTGACTTTTGTAGTGTTCCTGAGAGGGCAGAGAGCAGACTGTTACAGGCAAAAACTTCTTTAATCAGGCTTTCAGTCACCTCCCCCATTTTCTCCTTTTGTGTCTTGGTGTCCATTTTTGTTGGATACTGCCTGTTGGGACAGTTACTACCTTAAGGGGCCTACATAAATGCAAGTTGTTATTGCAACAAGGTGGGATTGACATCATTGCACCTCCTACCTCCTTGTTCTGAGTCCCCAACAGCCAAAGGGCTGAATTCAGCGGTGCCCAGGGTAACCACCAGGTCACTCCAAAACCAATAGCATTTCCTGCATTATAACAGTGACTTCACTTCAAGTACATCACTGGGACATCCTGAGGTCACAAATGGTACTATATAAGTGCAAGCTCCTTCCTTCTTTGACAACGAAAGAGCTTCCTGCTTTTCTTTGAAAGTGTCCTGGGATCCTTTACGTCTTCCTGAGCAGGTAGAGGGGGGCCTCAATTTAACATTCACTTTACTGAGCAAATTGCTGGAGCTGCTGACTGACAAGTCCCTAGGTCCTGATGGACTTCATCCTAGGGTCTTAAAGGAAGTGGCTAGTCTGATTGTTGATGCGTTGGTTTAATTTTCCAAAATTCCCTAGATTCCAGGAAGGTTCCATTAGATTGGAAAATATCCAATATAACTCCTTTATTCAAAAAGGGAGGGAGACAGAAAGCAGGAAACTCCAGGCCAGTTAGCTTAACACCTGTCTTAGGGAGAATGTTAGAAGTTATTATTAAAGACGTTTTAGCAGGGCATTTAGAAAAATTCTAGGTAATCAGGCAGAGTCAACATGGTTTTGTGAAAGGGAAATCTAGTTTATCAAATTCATTGGAGTTCTTTGAAGAAGTAACATATGCTGTGGATAAAAGGAGACCAGTGAGTGTACTGTACTTGGATTTCCAGAAGCATTTGATAAGGTGCCACATCACAGGTTATTGTGGAAAATAAAAGCTCATGGTGTAGGGGGTAACATATTGTCATGGATAGAAGATTGGCTAGATAAAGTGAAACAGAGAGTAGGCATAAATGGGTCATTTTTTTGGTTGGCAAAATATAACAAGTAGTGTGCCATAGAGATCAGTGCTGGGGCCTCAACTTTTTACAATTTATATAAATGACTTGGATGAAGGGACTGAAGGTATGGTTACTAAATTTGCTAATGACAAAGATAGGAAAGTAAGTTGTGAATAGGACATAAGGAGGCTGCAAAGGCATATAGATAGGTTAAGTAAGTGAGCAAAGATCTGGAAAATGAAGTGTAATGTGGGAAAACGTGAAATTGTCAATTTTGGCATGAAGAATTAAAAAAGAAGCATATTATCTAAATGGTGAGATTGCAGAGCTCTGAGATGCAGAGGGATCTGGGTGTCCTAGTGCATGAATCGCAAAAGGTTAGTATGTAGGTACAGCACGTAATTAGGAAAGCTAATGGAATGTTATTGTTTATTGCAACGGGAATGCCCCCTTTTTTATTTTTAGTTTTATTTTTTCGTTTTTCTTTTTACTTTATTTTAGTTTGTTTCATCATTCATTTTTGTTTTTACCATGTTGTGCTTTTGGCCAGGGCTGTTCATTATTCTGTCATTTAACACCCTCTCTGCACTAATGCTTTGTCTTTCACCACACCATTAACACACCCTTTGCCTTTGCTCCATGACCTTCTGGTCAGTTATTCTCTGTGACCCTCTGTCCTATCAGCACCTTCCCTTTTGTTATCTTTTGCTCCACCCCTGCTTTACTTGCTTAAAACCCATTACATTTCTAACCTTTGCCAGTTCTGATGAAGGGTCACTGACCTGAAACATTAACTCTGCTTCTCTCTCCACAGATGCTGCCAGACCTGCTGAGTATTTCCAGCATTCTTTGTTTTTATTTCAGAATTCCAGCATCTACAGTATTTTGCTATTATTTAATATTCTGAGGGGTCTTGACAGGGTGGATGTGGAAAGGATATCTCCTCTTGTGGGAGAATCTATAATTAGGGGTCACTGTTTAAAAATAAGACATTGCCCATTGAAAGCAAAGGTGAGAAGAATTTTTTTCTCCGAGGGTTGAGAGTCTTTGGAACCCTTTCCCTTAATAAGCAGTAGAAGCAGGGTCTTTGAATATTTTTAAGGCAGAGGTACATAGATTCTTGATAAGTAAGGGGATGAAAGGTTATTGGGAGTAGGCAGGAATGTGGAGTTGAGGTTACAATCAGATCAGCCATAATCTTGTTGAATGGCAGAGCAAGTTCAAGGGGCCGAGTGGCCTACTCCTGCTCCTAATTTGTATGTAGGTAACACCTTTCCTAAGACAGTGCTCCCTCATAAATGCATTGAAGTGCCAACCTAGTTTACATGCTTAAGAGTGTAATAAGAATTGCTCTAATAGCCTTCTGACTCAGCGGGTCAAAGTGACACTTGGAGTTTCTATCAGATGTATTGTCTCCATTGCTTATAGCAGACGTGTTGGTGCTGATGCGATTTGTCCGCTCTATGTATTATCTGGTTTAAAGGGGTCGCACTATTACAATTGAACAAGATTATAGCTAATCACTATAAAGGCTGTAATCCAACACCATTTAGAGGGATTAAGTACACAAGATAATTGGACCTGAACAAGGTGCTATTTGCTTATTGAACATGTTTGCTATTGTAATCAGAGTAGAGTTGTGCAATCTGTAACCTGATACATGTTCGAGCTGATTGAATATACAAGGGAAATGCACCTTAACAAGGTGCGAATCACTGAAGTGAACATCTGTTTCTGCTTGAAATATCTGGAGCACTTAAAACCCGGTAAGCAGCAGCGTTGTAACTGACTATGCAGAAATGGAAAATGGTTAAAGGATTGCCCGACTTAAACATGACATTTTAAGTGGTGGAGAATACATACATACCTACAAACATACGAATTAGGAGCGGGAGTAGGCCATTCAGCCCCTCGAGCCTGCTCCGCCATTTGATAAGATCATGGCTGATCTGATTGTGACCTCAACCCTACTTTCCTGTCTACCTGCTAAAACCTTTGACTCCCTTATCAATCAAGAATCTATCTAGTTCAGCCTTAAAAATATTAATTGACCCAGTCTCCACTGCTTTCTGGGTCAGAGAATTCCACAGACTAACAGCTCACTAAGAGAAAAAAAAATTCCTCATCTCTGTCTTTAATGGGACACTCTTTATTTTTAAACTGTGTCGCCTAGTTCTAGTCTCTCCCATAGGGGGAAACATCCTCTCATTATCCACCCTGGCAAGTCTCCTCAGGATCTTGTATGTTTCAATATGATCACCTCTCATTCTTCTAAACTCCAATGGATACAAACCCAACCTGTCCAACCTTTCCTCATAAGATAAACACTTCATCCCTGGATTCAGTCAATTGAACCTTCCCTGAACTGCTTCTAATGCAATTATATATTTTATTAAGTAAGGAGACCAAAACTATATGCAGTACTCCTGATGTAATCTAACTAACTAAAGCCCTGTACAGCTGTAGCAACACTTCCTTGCTTTTATATTCCATTCCACTTGCAATAAATGACAACATTCCATTTGCCTTCCTAATCACTTGCTGGACCTGCATCCTAACTATTTGTGATTCATGTATCAGGACACCCAGATCTCTCTCTACCACAGAATTTTGCAGTCTCTCGCCATTTAAATAATATACAGCTTTTCCATTCTTCCTGCCAAAGTGGTCGAGTTCACATTTTCCCACAATATACTCCATCTGCCACATTTTTTGCCGATTCACTTAACCTATCTATATTCATTTGCAGACTCTTTACGTCCTCTTCACAACTTACTCTCTGACCTATCTTTGTGTCATCAGCAAATTTAGCAATTATACATTCTGTCCCTTCATCCAAGTCATTGATATACATTGAGGCCCCAGCAGTGATCCACTGGTTACAGCTTAACAACCCAAAAATGACCTATTTATCCCTACTCTCTTCTGTTAGCTAAGCAATACTCTATCCATGCTAATATGTCCCCCCACCCCCCCCCCCCACACTATGAGCTTTTATTTTGTACAGTAACCTTGATATGGCACCTTTATTAAATGCCTTTTGGAAATCCAAGTATACCACATCTACTGGTTCCCCTTTATCTATATTGCTTGTTACTTCCTCGAAGAACTCTAATAAATTAATCAAACATGATTTCCCTTTCACAAAAGCATATTGACTCTGCTTGATCGCATTAAGATTTTCTAAGTGCCCTGCTATAACCTCCTGAATAGTAGATTCTAGCATTTTCCCTATGACCGATGTCAGGCTAACTGGCCTGTAGTTTCCTGCTTTCTGTCTCCCTCCTTTTCTTGACGAGAGAAGTTACATTGACTATTTTCCAACCTGATGGGACCTTTCCAAAATCTAGGGAATTTTGGAAAATTACAAACAATGCATTTACTATCTCGGCAACCACTTCTTCTAAGACCCTAGGATGAAGGCCATCAGGTCCTGGGGACTTGTCAGCCTTTAGTTCTAATGGTTTTCTCAGTACCTTTTCCATGGTGATTGTAACTGTTTTAAGTTCCTCCCTCCCTTTCACCTCTTGATTTACAAGTATTTCTGGAATGTTATTTGTGTCTTCCACAGTGAAGACAGACACAAAATATCTTTTCAATGCTTCCGCCATTTCCTGTTTCCCATTGTTTAATTCCCCAGACACACAATCTGAGGGACCAATGCTCACTTTAGTTACTCTTTTCCTTTTTAAATACATGTAGATACTCTTACTATCTGTTTTTATATTTCTAGCTAGCTTTCTCTCATACTCTAATTTCTCCCTCTTTTTCCTTGGTCATTCTTTGCTGGTTTTTAAATTTTGTTCTATCTTCTGGCCTACCTACCACTAATCTTCGCAGTATTGTATGCTTTTTCTTTCAATTTGATACTATCCTTAACTTCCTTAGATAGGCACGAATGGTGCATCCTTCTCATCGATTGTGTTTCCTATTCTCTCTCACCCACCAAGGCTGAGTCATGACATGCTGTCCATCTCTTATTGGCGTGAAGAGGTTTTGTTGCAAGATGGGAAATGCTTTGATTAGATTAGATTAAAGATACAGCACTGAAACAGGCCCTTCGGCCCACCGAATCTGTGCCGACCGTCAACCACCCATTTATACTAATCCTACACTAATCCCATATTCCTACCAAACATCCCCACCTGTCCCTATATTTCCCTACCACCTACCTATACTAGTGACAATTTATAATGGCCAATTTACCTACCAACCTGAAAGTCTTTTGGCTTGTGGGAGGAAACCGGAGCACCCGGAGAAAACCCACGCAGACACAGGGAGAACTTGCAAACTCCACACAGGCAGTACCCAGAATCGAACCCAGGTCCCTGCAGCTGTGAGGCTGCAGTGCTAACCACTGCGCCACTGATTTCCTCAGGTAGATTTACAATCTATATTCAAACTCAAAGTGAAAACTGGGAGACTCTCTCAACCAAATCCAGTACCCCCCAGGTTGAGCACATAGTTTGCTGTTCGTGATAATGGTTCCTTGACATCTGCATCATTTTCTCTCTTTAATCACTCTGTAACATATATGTCCAGAGGTTAAGAAGCCAACCTACCACTGGGCCTCTGACATCACTACTCTGAGCCAGCTGTTGGTAGGCACTTAAGAGGAGTGGCGTTTGCTTGCCACTTCCCCACAACAACAGTGATTGAAATCAATGTGTCATGATAACAACTTACATTTATCTTCTCTTCTTTGGCCTCCTTGTCTCGGGAGACAATGGGTAAGCGTCTGGAGGTGGTCAGTGGTTTGTGGAGCAGCGCCTGGAGTGGCTATAAAGGCCAATACTAGAGTGACAGACTCTTCCACAGGTGTTGCAGAAAACATTGGTTGTCGGGGCTGTTACACAGTTGGCTCTCCCCTTGCGCTTCTGTCTTTTTTCCTGCCAACTGCTAAGTGTCTTCGACTCGCCACACTTTAGCCCCGCCTTTATGGTTGCCCGCCAGCTCTGGCGATCGCTGGCAACTGACGTCCACGACTTGTGATCAATGTTACAGGACTTCATGTCGCGTTTGCAGACGTCGTTAAAGCGGAGACATGGACGGCCGATAGGTCTGATCCCAGTGGCGAGTTCGCTGTACATTGTGTCCTCGGGGATCCTGCCAGCTTCCATGCGGCTCACATGGCCAAGCCATCTCAAGCGCCGCTGGCTCAGTAGTGTGTATAAGCTGGGGATGTTGGCCGCCTCGAGGACTTCTGTGTTGGAGATCCTGCCACCCGATGCCAAGGACTCTCCAGAGGCAGCGAAGATGGAATGAATTGAGACGTCGTTCTTGGCTGACATACGTTGTCCAGGCCTCGCTGCCGTAGAGCAAGGTACTGAGGACACAGACTTGATACACTCGGACTTTTGTGTTCTGTGTCAGTGCGCCATTCTCCCACACTCTCTTGGCCAGTCTGGACATAGCAGTGGAAGCCTGTTCCATGCGCTTGTTGATTTCTGCATCAAGAGACAGGTACTGGTGATAGTTGAGCCTAGGTAGGTGAACTCTTGAACCACTTCCAGAGCGTGGTCGCTGATATTGATGGATGGAGCATATCTGACGTCCTGTCCCATGATGTTCGTTTTCTTGAGGCTGATGGTTAGGCCAAATTTGTTGCAGGCAGCCGCAAATCTGTCAGAGATTCTGCAGACACTCTTCAGTGTGAGATCTTAATGCAGCATCGTCAGCAAAGAGGAGTTCCCTGATGGGGACTTTCCGTACTTTGGTCTTCGCTCTTAGGCGGGCATGGTTGAACAACCTGCCACCTGATCTTGTGTGGAGGAAAATTCTTTCTTCTGAAGACTTGGACGCATGTGAGAGCAGCAGGGAGAAGAAGATCCCAAACAGTGTAGGTGCGAGAACACAGCCCTGTTTCACGCCACTCAGGATAGGAAAGGGGTCTGATGAGGCTGAATTGTGCCTTTCATATTGTCATGGAATGAGGTGATGATACTTAGTAGCTTTGGTGGACATCCGATCTTTTCTAGTAGTCTGAAGAGACCACGTCTGCTGACGAGGTCAAAGGCTTTGGTGAGATCAATGAAAGGAACGTAGAGGGGCATCTGTTCGCAGCATTTCTCCTGTAGCTGACGAAGGGAGAACAGCATGTCAATGGTCGATCTCTCTGCTCGAAAGCCACACTGTGCCTCAGGGTAGACATGCTCGGCCGGCGTCTGGAGCCTGTTTAAAGCGACTCGAGTGAAGACTTTCCCCACTATGCTGAGGAGGGAGATTCCACGGTCGTTGTTGGAGTCACCACGGTCACCTTTGTTTTTATAGAGGGTGATGATATTGGCATCGCGCATGTCCTGTGGTACTGCTCCCTCATCCCAGCACAGGCAAAGCAATTCGTAGAGTACTGAAAGTATAGCAGGCTTGGCACTCTTGATTATTTAAGGGGTAATGCCGTCCTTCCCAGGGGCTTTTCCACTGGCTAGAGAATCAATGGCATCACTGAGTTCCGATTTTGTTGGCTGTACATCCAGCTCATCCATGACTGGTAGAGACTGGGCTGCATTGAGGGCGGTCTCAGTGACAACATTCTCCCTGGAGTACAGTTCTAGCTAGTGCTCAACCCAGCGGTCCATTTGCTTGCGTTGGTCAGTGATTGTGTCCCCTGATTTATATTTGAGGGGGGCGATCTTCTTGATTGGCCCAAAAGCGCTCTTAATGCCATCATACATTCCTCTGATGTTTCCGGTGTCGGAGGCCAGCTGAATATGACATTTATAAAGCACCTTTAATGTGGTAAAACATCGCAGAAATCAAGGCTAACACTCTAGTGCAGTACTGCACAATCGGAGGTGCCATCTTCTGGATGAGATGTTAAATCGAGGTCCTGTCTACCCCGTCATGTGGATGAAAAAGATCCCATGGCATTATTTCAAAGAGGAGCAGGGGAGTTATCCCCAGTGTCCTCAATCCCTCAATCAACATCACAAGAACAGATTATCTGGTCATTATCGCACTGCTGTTTGTGGGAGATCTCTGTGCACAAACTGGCTGCGTGATTCCTATTATTACACAAACGACTACAGATCAAAAAATATTTCATTGGCTGTAAAGTGGTTTAGGACATCCTATAGTCCTGAATGGTGCTATATAAATACAATCCTTTCTTCAAGGCATGGAACATTAACAGTATCAGTGATGGATGAGTGGGACTTAGTGTGAGTTAGGATACTAACAACAGGCTTTTGGATGAGGTCGGGTTTAGAGAGTAGAAGATGGGAGGCTGACCAGAGAGCATTAGAATAGTTGAATCTGGAGATGACAAAGGCATGAATGAGACTTCTAGCTTCCAGATGACTTAGGGAGAAGATGGGCAATAGTGTGGAAGTGGAAGAATTCTTGGTGATGCCCGCTCCAATTTCTTATCCACATTGTAATGGCGAGGTGGCAAGGGGTGTGGGGTGGTCCCCACTGTTCACCTCCCAAGTGACCACAGCAAGGGTTTTTGTTACTCAGGTTTTAACCCCTTGTGTATTTTTGTCAAATGAACAGACAGTGACAGGTTTTCTTGTAGGTTTAAAACAGAATATTAACTATTTATTGAACAATATTCATTCCAACATGGTTGCGACAGCACCCACTTACGCATTCATTTGCGTGCACACACAAAAGAATGGATAGATGGAGAGGAAAAGGGTAAGTGGTTTGAAGTGAGGTACGTGTTCAGGGTGCACGGTAAACCAGTTGAATCCTCTGAGGACTGTTTGTCTTTTAAGGTTGCAGACCTGGGTTGTTTGTAAATTTTCCTGGTGGTTAGGGCTGCAGTCTGGAGGTAGTGATCACTTTCAGTTCTCTGCTGTGCCAAGTTAAAGTGTAGAATTCACAGCAGGCCTCCTTCTTTGGCTTTTGCTGGATCTCTCACACTTTTTGGCTGAGCAGGCTTTTTTGAGATGCTATTGTGATCACTCCCCTCCCTTCTCTCTTAAGGTAAAGATCTCTCACATGTTGTTTCTGTTAGGAGACATAGGGCCCCCTTCCTGTGCTAACCAACAATGGACCAAGATGTGGCTACTTCAAACCTTCTTTGTTTCATAAGAACCCACTCAATTCAGAAATGTCTCTTGATGAGTTCAAGATGGATGTAATTAACACCCCTTAGCTTGAAATGTATCCTTTTAGTCCTTAACAGTCAGTGAGACAGTTTGAATATCCAGGCCCTGTCAGCCTGACCTTTGGTGGTCAATTTGCAGCACATTGTTCACTTTTTAAAAAAAAATTAAAAGTCAATTTTGTTTATAACTCTTCAGTTTGGTTCTGTATCTTCATTGCTGCACTTCTCATGAGTGTGACAACATATTGCCCCTCTCCTCAAAAAAAACAACACTTGACCCCTCTGTCCTTGCAAATTACCACCTCATCTCCAACCTCCCTTTCCTCTTCAATGTCCTTTCCAAAGTGCTTCCCAAATTTGTGCCCCTCTTTCCTGGAATTCCACGTTTGAATGCCCTTTTCCACCTGTGCCACAGTACCCAAATGGCTCTTATCAAAGCCACAAATGAATTCTTAGTGACCGTGGTAAACTGTCTCTCCTCACCCCCTTCCATCTATTTGCAGCCTTTGACACAGTTGACCATGCTATCCTCTTCCAATGCCTCTTCACCATTGTCAAGCTGGGTGGAACTGAACTTACCTGGTTCCATTATTATCTACCCAGTCATAGCTAGAGAATCACGTGTAATTGGTTGTCTTCCAGCTCCTGTACTGCTACCTTTGGTGTCTTCCAAGGATCTATCCTTGGCCCCCTCCTATTTTTCATCTTCATACTGCCCCTCAGGACATCATCTGAAAACGCAATGTCAGTTTCCAGATGCTCACTTGCGACACCCAACTTTACCTTATCACCACCTCTTTCAACCTGTCTAGTGTCTCTAAATTATCAGACTGCTTGTCCGACATCCAGTACCAGATGAGCAGAAATTTCCTCCAACTAAATATTGGGTAGATCGAAGCCATTGTCTTCGGATCCTGCCACAAACTCCATTCCCTAGTCATCAACTTTATCCCTCTCCCTGGTAACTGTCTGACACTGAACCAGACTGTTCACAACCTTGGTGTCATATTTTACCCCAAGATCAGCTTCTGACTAGATATTCAACCATCACTAAGACTGCCTATTTCCACCTCCATAACATTGCCTAACTCTGCACTGCCTCAGCTCATCTGCAACTGAAACCCTCATCTGGGCCTTTTGTTACCTCTAGACTTGACTATTCTAGTGGTTTCCTGGCCAGACTCCCATATTCCAAACTCCATCGACTTATTATCTGAACGAATGCAGCCCATATCTTAATTCGCACCAGCTCCTGTTCACCAATGGCTTATTGACCAACATTGGCTCCCGGTTAAGCCTTGGTAGCGTGGCCACAGATGGAGCTCCAGAATACCGGACATTACCCTGCAACCCCATGCACATACCCAAAAATTATTACATTAAGAATAGGCCAATATAATTTAAAATGAGCATTGCAATTGCATGTCAGCCTGGGGGGATGCGATTGTGATGTACTCGCTGCCTTTCACAAACTGGGTGTCAAATTTGCAACAAATTAAGAGCTACATTCCCCATGTCTGAGGAGGTTTAGGGAGCGGATTCCAGACACAACATGTGTTTCTATATATGAAATGCAATCCTTCTGTAATGCAAGTCTATATATTAGCTTATATTCCTTTGATGAACGTACAGATTTCAAGCACACACATACATACATGTCCTCACAATGCACACCTGTAATTTATGGACGTGCATCACAGATGCAATCCATGTTCAATATTGTTACATTTAGTGCCATCAGACACACCCGTGATAAGCACTCCACCAATTACAGAGATGCACAGTATTGGCCTGTTCAATATAGTCCATACAATTTAACTCAACTACCTCGTCCAATAGATTCTAGGTTTCAACTGGAATTTAATTATACTGTAAAATAAGGATACAAAGTCCTTTATTGTAAGATTTCAAACAGACGACTTGAATACTTTATAGTAAACTTATTGCTGAATTCTGAGATCTATGGATCAGTTGAATTCTGGGATCTATAGAATAGTGGCAGTTTTCTGATATTGGTAGGTGTGGAAATCTCAAAATTTACTTGAGTGCATGGGCTTGTTCCTTTGATTTTTTTTTTAAAGCACGCCATAAAAGCCTTGGGGAAATCTGACTCATCGTAACTTATTGTTTTGGAAATAGCCAGAGGGAGGAGTTTATTTTAAAAGGAATATATACTTAATCGAATAGAGCATGGAACCAACTTGGGATACTTAAAACACACCCCTTAGCATTGACTGAAAGGGAAATCTCCCTGTAGAAAATAAGTCAAATTGCAGGAAAACAGGCACAGTCCATCATTTCAAAGGAATTCCAGAGTTCACGAAACAGTCCCCGAAGTGCAGATAAAATGTAGTGTCGGGATACAGGTCTTATCCAAGTGCAAAGGCAACACCAATCAAATATAACTTGACTAATAGTCCACTTCGCCTGGTCTCACAGCCGTGTTGTGCCTTCGCTAATGACACATACACCACCCTTTGATCTTTTACAGTACATGTAGCCATGTTTAATACTCGAAGCTGTTGTTTTCTACTCCTATCTCTTCCCCATTCAATCAGCTATGTCTTTACATTCACAGAACCAATATATAATCGTGATTTTAAATAAATAACAATATTAACCAATGAAGATTGTTTAATTGTTCAATTATGGTTCTTAGGTTCTTCAAAATAAAAATATTGGACATAGAAGTGCCCAGTACCACACAGGGAACAGACCAGCTGAAAACTGGACTGTCCGGTATAAAACTGGCCGAATTGCCACCCTACATCTTGAATTTTAAATCATAATACTTGTTTTCAAATCCCTCTGCGGCCTCCTTATCTCTGTGACCTCCTCCATTCCTAAGCCTTCAGATATCTGTGTTCCCCCCGCCACCCCCCCCTCCACCCCGATTCTGGCCTCTGGCACATGCCCGACATTAATCATTTCTCCATTGGCTGCTGAGGCCCTAAGCTCTGGAATCTTCTCCCTAAATTCCTCCAGCTCTCTACTTCACTTTGCTCGTTGAAAACACTCCTGCCTCTTTGACCAAGCTTTCATCAGCGACCCTCGTATCGCCTTATGTAACTGTTTTTGTTTGATTACGCTCCTGTGGAATGCTTTTAGATGTTTTACTACATCATAGGTGCTATATATAAGTTGTTGTTGAGAGGATATGAGGTTGGAAGGTCAGATCAGAAGGTCCCGGGTTTAACTCTATGCTGAGCTGACAAATCCCTTGTATGCAATAAAAGGAGCACTATATTTGGTCTCAGTGCCTGCGGGCAGGAGAGTCCATGTTTCCGACCACTGTCCATCGCCTGCATATTAGGTAATTACATCCTTGGATTTTTATGTGTTGCGCTTCGTGTAGAATAGCCTGACTGTTTCAGCCAATATATGAAGAATAGCCACTGAGGCAAGGTACTGGGTGGATGGGAGGGAGTGCAAGGGAGGAGTACCCAATGCCTGTAGAATCATACCCAGCGGTCAGTGTGGCCAAGTGAGGGTAGGGAAGAAAAGGGACCAAAACTGGAGACAGAGTTTTGTGAAACACTTAATTTACACCACCCCCAAAGCATTAGTGTCAAGTGATTTTGCAAGCACTCAATAACATGTTGGGGTGTAAATTTGAGCCCAACCTGACTGCCTCCTCCTGGGATCCTCATTCGAATTTGCTGCAGAGTCAGGTCAAGCCAGGTCAAAGTTAAATAGTATCCAAGCATCTTAAAAGGCAGTGGGTTTTTTTTTGATCACTGATGGATGTGAAAGCAAGATTGCCCCAGTTGTAAGCTATCTGTGGCTGTTGACTGAAATGGTAAACAGCCATCCGCTGTGGGAGAGCAGATGTCAAGGCTCAACTCACTAGGGACAACTAGGAAGGGCTTGGAACATCTCCATTTGGCTGTTGACAGAAATTTCCTCAGCTCCCAAGTTCCAAAGGAAACACAGTGAGTAAAATAATATTAGGTGAATAAATTATTCATTTCACAGAAAAGGAGTGTAAGGTTCAAAGTAGCTCAGTCTTTCCCAAACTAAGATGATGAACCTGGATTATAACTGTGAGGGTATTCAAGGTTTATTGACCTAATTTTTATTTCATATACGGTACCGTATGCAAATGACTACTTGTTGGTATGTTGCTTAGGACAGTGAGTTTTCAAAGGTTAATTCTCAGGATGTGGGCATCGCTGGAAGGGCTGGTATTTATTGCCCGTCCCCAGTTGCACTAAGAAGATAGTGGTGGTGAGCTGCCTTTGTAGCAGTTTGATACAACTACATTGTTGCAGGATTGGAGTCACATAAAAACATCTACATGTATTTACATATCATGTTAACGTAGTTAAATATCTCAACGTGCATCACAGCTGTGTTAATGAACAAAAATGGATACCAAGACAAAGAAGGAGACATTAGGACAGGCAACCAAAAGCTTGGTCAAAGAAGTAGGTTTTAAAGAGCATCTTAAAAGTAGGAGAGGTGGAGAGGTTTAAGGGAGGAAATTGCTTTTGGGTCCTTGGCAGCTGAAGGCGTGGTCACCAATGAAGTGGGTGATGGACAAGAGGCCAGAGTTGGAAAAAGGTTAAGTTCTTAGAGGGTTGGTGGGTTGTAGAAAATTGGAGATAGGGAGGAGAAAGGCTATTGAGGGTTTTGAAAACAAGGCTAAGAATTTTAAAATGGAGACTTTCAGGAGGCGGGAGCCAGTGTAGGTCAGTGAACACGGGTGATGTGGTGAGTGGGACTGGGTTTGACTATATAGGCCAGATCAGGTCACAATGGTAGGTATCCTTTACTAAAACATTAGTGAACCAGTGAGTTTTAATGGTGACCCGACAGCTTCACGGTCACTTTCAAATGGCACCAGCTTTTACTTTTCAGATTTTTCTTTTAAACTGAATTAGACATCTCAAACTGCTAAAGTGGGATCTGAACTCTCATTCTCTGAATTACTAGCCTAATAACAGACCGATACAGTACCTGTCATGTTTTTCAAATAGCTCTATGGAGCCTTTAATATCTGCCTGAATCAACAATCAAGGCCTTGGTCTAACATCCCATCAGAACAATAAAGATCTCAGTACTAGATCAACTAGATTTTTATTTTTTTTATTTTCAAAATATACTTTATTCATAAAAATCTGTAAAAATTACATTCCTAAACAGTTTAAAACAGCATCAAGTCAAAAAATACAAACCGTGCAAAGGTGATCCGTTTCCTTCTATACAATTATGAGTTGCCTCACAACTCTTCCATTTCATTGTCATGCCATATACATTTTTACATTTACAGCACACAAAATTTTCCCGATACAGTTCGAGGGGTTTCCCATGGATCCAGCCCCTCAGTTCAGCTTGGTGGGGGGGACCTTACACTGTGGTCTTTCCCCATTGAGCCTTTCCCCAAGCTTTAGTGCGTCCCTCAGCATGTAGTCCTGGACCTTGGAATGTGCCAGTCTGCAACATTCGGTCGTGGACAACTCTTTGCGCTGGAAGACCAGCAAGTTTCGGGCAGAACAAAGGGCGTCTTTCACCGAATTGATAGTCCTCCAGCAGCAGTTGATGTTTATCTGGGTGTGCATCCCTGGGAACAGCCCGTAGAGCACAGACTCCTGTGTTACAGAGCTGTTTGGGATGAACCTCAACAAAAACCACTGCATCTCTTTCCACACCTGCTTTGCAAAGACACATTCCAGGAGGAAGTGGGCAACCGTCTCTTCCCCACCACGGGGGCATTGTGCAGAGGGGGCGAGACTTCGGGTGTGCATGAAGGATCTGACGGGGAGGGCCCTTCTCACCACCAGCCAAGCTACATCTTGGTGCTTGTTTGAAAATTCTGGTGATGAGGCATTCCGCCAAATGACTTTGGTGGTCTGCTCGGGGAAGCATCGGACGGGATCCCCCGTCTCCTTTTCTCGTAGGGCCTTGAGGACATTCCGTGCAGACCACTGCCTGATGGACCGGTGGTCAAAGGTGTTTTCCTGCAGAAACTGCTCCACGAAGGATAGGTGGTACGGCACGGTCCAACTGCATGGAGCGTTCCGCGGCAATGTGACCAGGCCCATCCTTCGCAACACCGTGGACAGATAGAACCTCAGCACGTAGTGACACTTGGAGTTTGCGTACTGGAGATCTACACACAGCTTGATGCAGCCACACACGAAGGTGGTCATCAGGATGAGGGCCACGTTGGGTACATTTTTCTCGCCCTTGTCCAGAGATTTGAACATCGTGTCCCTCCGGACCCAGTCCATTTTGGATCCCCAGATGAAGCGGAAAATGGCTCGGGTGACCGCCACAGCACAGGAGTGGAGTATGGGCCAGACCTGCATCACATACAGCAACAACGTGAGCGACTCGCACCTGATGACCAGGTTCTTACCCACAATGGAGAGAGATCGCTGCCCCCACATGCCCAACTTTTGTCGTACCTTGGCTACTCGCTCCCTCCAGGTTTTGGTGCATGCCCCGGCCCTTCCGAACCATATTCCCAGCACCTTCAGGTAATCTGACCTGACGGTGAAGGGGACAAAGGATCAGTCAGCCCAGTTCCCAAAGAACATGGCCTCGCTCTTGCCGTGGTTAACTTTGGCTCCCGAGGCCAGTTCGAACTGGTCGCTGATGCTCATCAGTCTGCGCACGGACAGCGGATCCGAGCAGAAGACGGCGACGTCGTCCACGTACAGGGAGGTTTTAACCTGAGTGCCTCCGCTGCCTGGGATTGTCACCCCTCTTATGCTCGCATCCTTCCTAATAGACTCAGCAAAGGGTTCAATACAGCAAACAAACAAGACCGGGGAGAGAGGATAGCCCTGTCTGACTCCAGATTTGATCGGGAAACTTTCCAATTCCCACCCATTGATTGAGACTGCGCTATTGATGTTTGCGTAGAGCAGTTGGATCCAATTGCAGATTCCCTCCCCAAACCCCATTTTGGAAAGCAGGTCCATCATGTAGGTGTGCAATATCCTGTCAAAAGCCTTCTCCTGGTCCAGGCTGATGAGGCAGGTGTCCACCCTCCTGTCCCGTACATAGGCCATCGTATCCCTGAGTAGCGCGAGACTATCAGAGATCTTCCTGCCAGTTACAGTGCAGGTCTGATCCGGGTGAATCACCAACTCCAGAGCAGACTTGACTCGACTGGCTGTGACTTTGGACAGAATCTTGTCGTCAACATTAAGCAGTGAGATGGGCCGCCAATTTCTGATTTCTGCCCTCTCCCCCTTCCGCTTGTAAATGAGGGTGATGATGCCTTTCCTCATGGATTCTGACATGCTGCCGGCCAGGAGCATACTCTCGTATACTTCCAGCATTTCTGGGCCGACCCAGTCCCACAGGGCCGAGTACAACTCGACCAGTAAGCCGTCGCTTCCGGGAGTTTTACTCGTCTCGAAGGACTCTCTGGCCTTTGTCAGCTCGTCCAGAGTTAGCGGCTTGTCCAGTCTCTCCCTCTTGCTGTCATCTAAGACCTCTGTCTTAGATGACAGGAAGGACTGGGAGGCTGTGCTGTCTGTGGGCTTCGCGTCATACAGCCCAGCATAAAAGGATTTGCTGATCCTTAGTATGTCGGACTGCGAAGACGTTACCGAGCCATCTTCTTCCTTCAGGCTGCTGATAACAGAGCTCTCTCTGTGTACCTTTTGGAAGAAGTAACGCGAGCATGTCTCCTCCTGCTCAATGGAGCGGACTCTGGACCGGAAGATGATCTTGGAGGCCTCCTTGGCAAAGAGCGAGGCCTGCTGGCTCTTCACCTCTTGGAGGTCCTCCTTGACCTCGACCCCAATTGACTGCAACCGGAGTAGATTTTGCATACTTTTCTGGAGTCGGGACATTTCCCTCTGTCTCTCTCTCGCCTTCTGAACACCTTTGTGGATGAAGAACCTCTTGATGTTCTCCTTAATCGCTTCCCACCAGTGAACTGGAGACTCAAAGAGGGGTTTCACGGTCCTCCAACCTGTGTAATCCCTTTTGAGTTCCTCAACGTTCTCTGGGGTCAGCAGTGTAGCATTGAGCTTCCACGTCCCTCTGCCAACCCGCTGGTCGTCCTGTAAGTGACAGTCGGCCAGTAAGAGGCAGTGGTCGGAGAAGAACACCGGCTTGACGTCGGTGGATCCGACCGTGACAGCATGGGACACAAACAGGAAGTCAATCCTGGAACGGGCAGACCCGTCCGATCTTGACCATGTGTATCTGCGTTGCGCTCTGTCTGCAGGTTTGCTGAAGACATCGTGCAGTTTGGCATCTTTAACTGTTTCTATTAGGAATCTGGACGTAGCGTCCAGTTTGCTGTCGTCACTGCCGGATCGTCCAGCCGCATCAATGATGCAGTTGAAATCACCGCCTAGGATGACCGGCTGGGACATCGCCAGCAGCAGTGGGAGCTGCTGGAAGACGGTCAGCCGCTTGCTGCGTTGTACCGGGGCGTACTAGATCAACCAGATTACACATTCAATCATAGACTGGGGCGGGGTGGGTTTGTAAATGCGGAGGAGGCCTGGGCTAAGTGGACCTTCTCTTGTGCTGTTACAGTCACCCTGAGTTTTAATGTGACATTTTATATTAATAAGAAAATGCATTATTCATGGAGTGATAAATTGGAATACTGTTCCAATATTATGTCCTTTTACACAGAAAGCATTCAGCTTCATTAATTAAAGCATCAACCAGCCTTGGATTTGAACAAATTCAATGCCTTAGGCTTCCAGCAGCTCGATCACTTTTAATACAAGGAGCAGCGTTTTAGATCAATGGGTGTCTCTTTCTAAACCAGTATGGCAGCTAAAATATGGTATCTTCCTGCCCGTTGTCACATGAGAGATTGATTACTGTTGAATCCAAGGCACGTTCAAAAGCTGAATGCAGCACAGAGGTTGCCTAGACCGCAGTCTCACGAACATCACAAGGAGGTGTAGGAGTTAACAGTGTTGGAAATTACAGCAGGGACAGTCAGTCCTGATATCCAGCAGAAGGATGATTCAGACTGCCTCCCTGTTGAGTCATTGATGTCTGTGGGATACAGTGGGAGACCCATCTGCTCGATCTATCTCAGCTGTGCTCTGTGGTAGCACTCTCTCCTCCGAGTCAGGAGGTTGAGGATCACCCACTCCCCTTCCGACATTAAAACTGAGGGCCCATCTGTCCCCTCAGGTGGATGTAAAAGATTCCATGGCTATGTTTCGAAGGGGAGAAGAGGGGTTCTCCCTGCTGACTTGGCCTATATTTATCCCTCAACCAACATTGTGAAAAAAAAAGATTATTTGGCCATAATGACATTACTGTTCGTGGGACCTTGCCATGCACAAATTGGCTGCTCTGTCTCTACATTGGAAGAATGATTACACTTCAGTAAACACTTCATTGGCTTTAAAGCCCTTGGGGACATCTTGCGGATCACGAAAGGTGCTATATAAATGCAAGTTTATGACTCTATAGGGATGAATGGTTTGTTCCTGTACTGCTCTCCTGGCCAGCTTCCCAGCTTGCACTCTCGTGAAACTTGAACTCATCCAAACCTCTTGTTTCCAAATTCACATCAGTCTTGTTCACACATTAGCCCTGTGTTCACTGACCTGCATTGGCTCCCAGTACAGCAATGCCTCAATTAAAAATTCTGATCTTTGATTTCAAATCCCTCCAGGACCTTGCCCCTCCCTAACTCTAACCTCTACAGTCCTCTGAGATCTCTGCACTCCTCTAACTCTGGCCTCTTGCACATCCCCAATTTAATTCACTCGACCATTAGCAGCCGTTGGCCCTAAAATCTGATTCCCTCCGGAAACCACTCCATCTCTCCTTCTCTCCATCTCTCTCTCTTTCTCTTTTTTTTCCCACTTCAGACACCCCTTAAAACCTACCTGTTTGATAATGCTTTTAGTCAGCTGTTCCAAAATCTCCTTATGTGGCTCGGTGTCAAATCTTGTTTGATACGCTCCTGTGAAGCAACGTGGGATATTTTCCTATGTTGAAGGTGCTATATACATATAAGTTGCTGTTGTAACATTCTGTGATTTTGCATTGAGTGAATGGCCTGTTCCTGTACTGTCACGTTCTGGCCACTCACAGTTCCCTGGGTCAGATCCTAAGATGACGATCTGTTCCCCTTACTGCACCCCTGCTCCCTCTTCACTTCACAGATTTTTGATTTTACCTTTACAGCTGCCTTCCCTCACACCCCAATGTCCCTTCACCACAGAATGCTGCTCTTCTGGTCCCTGTTTCTTCTTCCTGTTAGGTTTGGACCATCTAGAGTGATCTGGATGCAGTGCTGTGTGCTGGTGTAGAGACAGTGCCAGCGAAGCAAGCACTCCCTTCTCGAGCTTCATAGAATGTTTCATCCATGTGAGGTCGGGGTCTGATCAGGGTCAATCCACTGCCTCTTCTACTGTGAGCTGGGTGTGCTGCCATACCCATATCTGAGCCTTTTAGGGTCACACATTTATTAACTGTTCCAGCTCAATGTTGAAACTGGTGGTTTGGGGGTGACTGGGATTCTACAAGGAGCCTCTTCCAGAGTCCTTTAATTTTCCTCGAATTCAGTCTGCTGGTAGTATCATTTACTCCCTCAGGGTGCCTGGGTACTGACAGGGGGCACGGCGTGAATGCTGATCCATTCTCTTTCCCCCCCCCCCACCACCCCCCACTCCATAATGACATGTTCAATCCACCTACAGCCTATCCTCCATCTCAGCACCCCATATGGAGCAAGATCTACCAGCAGACAGCCTTTGGATCAAGGAATGGGAAACCCAGGAAGTCACTAACAGGTTCCTTGTGATAAACCCATCTGTCGAATGGCAGGCTTTGAACTACCACGGCGAGAGTTGTCCTTGCTAAACAGGTTCAGGACAAGCCAGGGCCCCTGCGCAGCCAACCTGCACCCCTGGGGCCTCCGTACAAACCCCTTATGCATTTGTGGAGAGACACAGACAATGCTGCACAATACTGAGGAGTGTCCCCTCTACAGATGAAGTGGTGGAATAGTTCACCTTAAATTCAGCAAATGAGGCTATCACTTGGTTCCAGAGATTTACATTCACTAAGCAAATAATAATACTGTTCCAGCAAAACTTTTCTGCCATTTCAAGGTTTCAAAATGTTCCTGTGGTCAACCAACCTCAGCATAGGTCTGGCAGCTGACTGAACTCAGATAAGCATCTCCCCTGCCTGTAGACTTCATGCCCAGCAGTATGGCCAGTACCTCTCCTCAGTTACCCCAAACCACTGTAGAATGGTTTCCTTGACAATCTAATAGCTGGGTGTAGAATTATGATTAACAGCCCAGTAGGCTGCCTGTGAGCAGTGGAGCCAAGTACACCATCCAGTTCTCTTGTGGCCACAATGTAGCTGCAGCAATATGCTCAAGGTTATTTTAGATTAGATTAGAGATACAGCACTGAAACAGGCCCTTCGGCCCACCGGGTCTGTGCCGAACATCAACCACCCATTTATACTAATCCTACACTAATCCCATATTCCTACCAAACATCCCCACCTGTCCCTATATTTCCCTACCACCTACCTATACTAGTGACAATTTATAATGGCCAATTTACCTATCAACCTGCAAGTCTTCTGGCTTGTGGGAGGAAACCGGAGCACCCGGAGAAAACCCACGCAGACACAGGGAGAACTTGCAAACTCCACACAGGCAGTACCCGGAATCGAACCCGGGTCCCTGGAGCTGTGAGGCTGCGGTGCTAACCACTGCGCCACTGTGCCGCCCCGGCATCGACTTCTTCCTCAGAGTCCAACTTCAACAGCTCAGTAGGCAGCTTGGGTCTCTTGACCTGTCATTGTTGGTTTTGCTTCTCTTAAGCATTCAGAAACGTATAGGAAGACGTGCTGCTGCTGTTGTAGCTGACAGCTATTTCAGACTCCTTTTCTTTTCCAACTTTAACAGTAGCTCTCCAGAGGTTAAGAAAGACCAATAGTCCACTTCTGACGTGATCAAGATCCCCTTGTGTCACAATGGCCAGCACGTGTAGCTCAACATCAATTCAACCTAATGAACTAAAAGCTCAGCACTCCTGAGTACTGTTATTATTAGGCTCACGAAGACCACACATATCATCACCTGTCCTTCATCCTGCAGCTCTGTCCTTGATCTGAAACATTGGCTTTTACAACCCCCTTGATTCTTTACTTAATTAGGGGCATCAGTGATGACTTATTAAAGCCAAGCTGGCTGCAATCATCCACTCTCCATTGTCCTAGTGACTTAATATAATGGGATTTACAAATGATCACACATTCTGTGATCTAAGATTCTACTTTGGGATGAATGGATCTTTTTTTACTCATTCACAGGATCTGAGCATCGCTGTCAAGGCCAGCATTTGTTGCCCATCCCTAATTGCCCTTAGGAAGGTGATGGTGAACCACCATCTTGATCCATTGGAGCTCATCTGGTGTAGGTACACCCACAGTGCTGCTAGGGAGGGATTTCCAGGTTTTTGACCCAGCGACAATATAGTTCCAAGTCAGGATGGTGAGTGATTTAAAGGGCAACTTGCAGGTGGTGGTGTTCCCGTGCATTTGCTGTCCTTGCCCTTCTAGGTGGTAGAGGTTGCGGGTTTGGAAGGCGCTGTCGAAGGAGCTGTGGTGAGTTGCTACAGTGCCTCTTGTAAATGGTACACAATGCTGCCACTATGCACTGGTGGTGGAGGGAGTGAATGTTTGTAGATGGGGTGCCAATCAAGCGGGCTGCTTTGTCCTGGATGGTGTCGAGCTTCTTGAGTGTTATTGGAGCTGCACTTATCCAGGCAAGTGGAGAGTATTCCATCACACTCCTGACTTGTGTCTTGCAGATAGTGGGCAGGAGGTGAGTTACTTGCCACACAATTCTCAGACACTGATCCTCTTATAGCCACAGTATTGATGTGACTGGTCCAGTTATGTTTCTGGTCAATGGTGATCCCCAGGTTGTTGATGATGGGGGATTCAGTGATGGTCGTGCCGTTAAAAGTCAAGGGGAGATGGTTAGATTCTCTCTTGTTGGAGATGGTCATTATCTGGCACATGTGTGGCACGATTTTTTTGCCACTTAGCCTCAGCTTGAATGTTGTCCAACTCTTGCTGCACAAGGGCACAGACTGCTTCAATATTTGATGGGTTGTGAATGGTACTGAAAATTGTGCAATTATCAGTGCACATTCCTACTTCTGACCTTATGATTGAAGGAAGGTCATTGATGAAGCAGCTGAAGATGGTTGGGCCTAGGATACTACCCTGAGGAACTCCTGCAGCGGGCCCCTCAAACCTGCTCCGTCCTTCAGTAAGATTATGGATGATCTGATCATGGCCTCAACTCCACTGTCCTGCCTGCTCCGAGAGACCAAAAATCTGTCCATCTCAGCCTTAACTATACTCAACAATAGAGCATTCACAACCCTCTGGGTAGACAATGCCAAATATTCACAATGCTTTGAGCGCAAAAAACGTCTCCTCATCTCCGTCCTAAATGATTGGCCCCTTATCCTGAGACTGTGCCCCACCGTGTTCTAGATTCCCCCGCCAGAGGAGACAGCCTCTCAGTATCTACTCTGTCAAACTCTTTCAGAATCTTCTATGTTCCAATGAGCTCATGTCTCATTCTTCTAAACTCCAGAGTATAGGCCCAATTTACTCTCCTCAAAGGACAGACCCTCTCATCCCAAGAACCAATCTAGTGAACCTTTATTGTACTGTTTACGATGCAAGTATATCCTTCCTTCAATATGAAGACCAAAATTGCACACAGTACTTCAGGTGTGGTCTCACCAAAGACCTGTACAATTGTAGCAAGACTTTCCTATTCTTGTACTCCAACCCCTTGCATTAAAAGCAACATGCCATTTGCCTTCCTAACTGCTTGCAGTACCTGCATACTAACGTTCTGTGTTCCTTGAACAAGTACACCCAATTCTCTCTGAACATCACCATTTAAAAGTTTCACACCTTTTCAAACATACTCTGCTTTTCTATTCTTACTACCAAAGTGAATAACCTCACACTTCCCCACATTGTACTCCATCTGCCAACTTGTTGCCCACTCACTTCACATGTCTATATCTCTTTGCAGCCTCCATGTGTCCTCCTCAAAGCTTAGATTCCCATTTAGCTTTGTATCCTCAGCAAGATGCCGGTGTTGCAGCTGTACTGGAATAGCTTGGCTATGGCCGAGGCTGATTCTGGAGCACAAATCTTCAGTACGACAGTCAGTATGTTGAGAGGGCCCGTAGCATTTGCAGTATCCAGTGTCTTCAGCCATTTCTTGATATCAAGTGGATTGAATCGAATTGGTTGAAGCCCAGTACCTGTGATGCTGGGAACCTCAGGAGGAGGCTAAGTCGGATCATCCACTTGGAACTTCTGGCTGAAGATGTTTGTAAATGCTTTAGCCTTGTCTTTTGCACTGACTTGCTGGGCTGCCCCATTATTGGAAATGTTTGTGGAACCTCCTCCTTTGGTCAGTTGTTCAATTGCCCACCACCATTCATGACTGGATGTGACAAGATTGCAGAGTTTTGATCTGATCTGTTGGCTGTTGGATCACTTAGCTCTGTCCATCATATACTCCTTCTGCTGTTTAACATGCATGTAGCGCTGTATTTTAACTTCACCAAGTTGGCACCTCATTTTTAGGTATCCCTGGTGCTGCTCCTGTCATATCTCATTGAACCATGTTGATCCTCTGGCTTGATGCTCATGGTAGAGTGAGGGATATGCCAGGCCATGAGGTTACAGATTGTGGTTGAATACAATTCTGCTGCTGCTGATGGCCCACATGCGGTTTTGAATTGCTAAATCTGTTCTGAATCTATTCCATTTAACACAATACGATGGAGGATATCCTCAGTGTGAAGACAGGACTTTGGCTCTTCAAGGATTGTGTGGTGATCACTCCTACCAATACTGTCCTGGACAGATGCATCTGCGACAGATTGGTGAGGACGAGGTCAAGCAGATTTTTCCCTCTTGGTTCTTTCACCACCAGGCCCAGTCAGGAAGATCTGTCCATTAGGACACGGCGCACTTGGTCAGTAGTGGCGTTGCCAATCCCCTCTTGGTGGTGGACATTGAAGTACCCCACCCAGAGTGCATTCTGTGCCCTTGCTAATCTCCGTGCTTCTTCCAAGTAGCGTTCAACATGGAGTACTGCTTCATCAGCTGAGGGAGGGCAGTAGGTGGTAATCAGAATCACATAATCCTTACAGTGCAGAAGGAAGCCATTCAGCCCATCGTGTCTGCACTGGCTCGCCAAAAGAGCAATTCCTTCAGTTCCATTCCCCTACTTTCTCTCCATAACCCTGCACATTCTTCCTATTCATTTAACTGTCTAATTCCCTTTTGAATGGTTCAATTGAACCTGCCTCCACCACACTCTCAGGCAGCGCATTCCAGACCTTAACCATTCCGTGTGAAAAAGTTTTTCCTCATGTTACTTTTGCTTCTCTTACAAAATACTTTAAATCTGTGCCCTCTCGTTCTCGATCCTTTCACAAGTGGGAACAGTTTCTCTCTCTCCACTCTGTCCAGACCCCTCATGGTTTTGAATACTTCACTTCAACCACCTCTCAGCCTTCTCTTCTCCAAGGAAAGCAGTCCTAACTTCTCCAATCTATCTTCATAACTGAAATTCCTCATCCCTGAAACCATTCTCGTGAATCTTTTCTGCACTCTCTCCAATGCCCTCGCGTCTTTCCTAAAGTGCGGCGCCCAGAATTGAATGCAATACACCAGCTGAGGCCGATCTAGTGTCCTATAAAAATTCAACATAACCTCCTCGCTCTTGTACTCTATGACCCTATTAATAAAGTCTAGGATACTGTATGCTTTATTAACCACCCTCTCAACCTGTCCCGCCACCTTTAATGATTTATGCACATATACACCTAGGTCCCTTTGTTCCTGTGCCCTTTATTCTCTCCATGTTCTTCCTAGAAAAATGAGTCACTTCACATTTCTCTGCATTGAACTTCATCTGCCACCTGTCTGCCCATTCCACCAACTTGTCTATGTCCTTTTGCAGTTCTACACTATCCTCCTCACAGTTCACAATGCTTCCAAGATTTGTATCATCTGCAAACTTTGAAATTGTGCTCTGTACACCAAGGTCTAGCTCATTAATATATAACAGGAAAAGCAAGGGTCCCAACACTGACCCCCAGGGAACTCCACTACAAACCTTCCTCCAGCTCAAAGAACATCCATTAACCACTACTGTTTTTTGTCACTCAGCCAATTTTCATATCCATGTTGCTACTGTCCTTTTTATTCCATGAGCTACAAGTTTGCTCAAGTCTGTTGTGTGGCATTGTATCAAATGCCTTTTGAAAGTCCATGTACATCACATCAACAGCATTGCCCTCATCAACCCTTTCTGTTACCTCCTCATAAAAACTCCAGCAAGTTAGTGAAACATGATTTTCCCTTAAGAAATCCATGTTGGCTTTCCTTAATTAACTTGCATTTGTCCAAATGACTATTGATTTTGTCCCAAATTATTTTTTCTGGAAGTTTTCCCACCACCAAAGTTAAACTGACTGCCCTGTAGTTGCTGGGCTTATCTTTACACCCTTTTTTGAACAAGGGTGTAATGTTTGCAATTCTCCAGTCCTCTGACACCACCCCTGAGTCTAAGAGTGAAAAATTATGGCCAGTGCCTCTGCGATTTCCACCCTCACTTCCCTCAGTATCCTTGGATGCATCTCATCCGGCCCTGGTGTTTTATCCACTTTAAGTACAGACAGCCTATCTAATACTTCCTCTTAATCAATTTTAAACCCCTGTTAGTGCCTGACTTCCCTCCTCTTTCAACAATGCCTCAGTTGCATCTTCTTCCTTGGTAAAGACAGATGCAAAGTATCCATTTAATACCTCAGCTATGCCCTCTGCCTCCATGTGTAAATACCCTTTCTGATCCCTAATGGGATCCACTCCTCCTTTTACCACCATTTTTACTATTTATATGTCGATAGAAAACTTTGGGATTCCCTTTAATGCTGGCTGCCAATCTCTTTTCATGCTCTCTCTTTGCTTCTCTTATTTGCTTTTGCACTGCCCCTCTGGACCTTCTATATTCAGCCTGGTTCTCAATAGTATTTTCTACCTGGCATCTGTCATAAGCACACTCTTTCTTCGTTATCTGAATCTCTACCTCTTTTGTCATTAAGGGAGATCTTGATTTGTTTGCCCTACTTTTCCCCTTCGAGGGAACACACCTTGACTGTGTCAAAACTATCTCTTCTTTGAAGGTAGTCCATTGTTTATCTAACGGTTTTCCTGCCAGCTTTTGACTCCAATTTATTCACCCCAGCTCCATTCTTACCCCATTGAAGTTGGCCTTCCCCCAGTTCATTATTCTTACCCTGGATTGCTCTTTGTCCTTTTCCATAGTCAACCTAAACCTTATGATCAATGATCACTGTCCCCGAAATTCTTTCCTACTGATACTTGATCCACTTGACCCACTCATTCCCAAGAACCTGGTCTAGCAGTACGTCCTTTCTCATTAGACTAGCAACATACTGTTGTAGAAAATTTTCCTGAACACACTCTAGAAACTCTTGCCCCTCACTGCCCTTTACACTACTATTATCCCAGTCTATGTTTGGATAATTAAAATCCCGCATCATATCTACCTTATAATTTTTGCACCTCTGTAATTTCCTTGCAAATTTGTTTTTCCATGTCCTTCCCACTAGCTGGTAGCCTATAGACAACACCGAGTAATGTAACTGCACCTTCATTGTTCCTTTAGCTCCAGCCAAATTGTTTCTGTGCCTCGGGTGGCGCAGTGGTTAGCATCGCAGCCTTACAGCTCCAGTGACCCGGGTTCGATTCTGGGTACTGCCTGTGCGGAGTTTGCAAGTTCTCCCTGTGTCTGCGTGGGTTTCCTCCGGGTGCTCCGGTTTCCTCCCACATGCCAAAGACTTGCAGGTTGATCGGTTAATTGGCCATTATAAATTGCCCCTAGTATAGGTAGGTGGTCGGGAAATATATAGGGACAGGTGGGGATGTGGTAGGAATATGGAATTAGTGTAGGATTAGTATAAATGGGTGGTTGATGGTCGGCACAGACTCGGTGGGCCGAAGGGCCTGTTTCAGTGCTGTATCTCTTAAAAAAAAAACTAAAGACCCCTCTGGGATATCCTTTTCCTCCAACACTGCAATGCTCTCCTTAATCAATACCACCATCCCTCCCCCTTTTTTTCCCTTTCCTATCTTTCCTGAACACCTTGTATCCAGGAAGATTTAACACCCAGTCCTGCTCTTCTTTGATAAAAGCAAAATACTGCGGATGCTGGAAATCTGAAACAAAAACAAGAAATGCTGGAATCACTCAGCAGGTCTGGCAGCATCTGTGGAAAGAGAAGCAGAGTTAACGTTTCGGGTCAGTGACCCTTCTTCGGAACTGACAAATATTAGAAAAGTCACAGATTATAAACAAGTGAAGTGGGGGTGGGGCAAGAGATAACAAAGGAGAAGGTGCAGATTGGACCAGGCCACATAGCTGACCAAAAGGTCACGGAGCAAAGGCAAACAATATGTTAATGATGTGTTGAAAGACAAAGCATTAGTACAGATTAGGTGTGAATACACTGAATATTGAACAGCAGCAAGTGCAAACCTGAAGAAAAACAACTTGAAAGACAGCCAGGTCGCTGTTCTTGCCTCAACATCATATTTCCAGATGGCAATCTGCGCCTGTACCTCACCAGTCTTATTAACCACATTGCATGCATTCACATACATGCACATTAACCCTGATTCAGACTTTATTACTTTCTTCTTTACTTTGACCCCACCTTATAACTTACTATTCCCTACTCTCATGCTATCTATATCCTCCAGTATTTTGTGAATCTTGGTATTCCTCTCTGATGCTTGTTCCTGGTTCCCATACCCCAGACATGTTACCAGTTTTGCTTCCCTCCAATCTGAGCTCCCTCTCAGGTTTCCATCCCCCTGACAATTTAGTTTAAATCCTCCCCAACAGCACCAGCAAATCTCCCTGCAAGGATACTCATCCCAGTCCTGCTAAGATGCAACACATCCATCTTGTACAGATCCCACCTGCCCCAGAACTGGTCCCAATGCCTCAGAAATCTGATGCCCTCTCTCCTACACCGGTTCTTCAGCCATGTGTTCAATCGCTCAATTCTCCTATTCCTATGCTCACTTGTACGTGGGACTGGGAGTAATCCTGAGATTACTGCTTTTGAGGTCCTGCTTTTTAATCTTCCTAGCTCCATAAAATCTACTTTCAGAACCTCCTCCTCCTTCTTACCTATGTCATTGGTACCAATGTGGACCACGACCTCTGGCTGTTCACCCTCCCCCAGAAGAATGTCCTGCAGCCACTCCATGGCATCATTAACCCTGGCACCAGGGATGCAACACACCATCCTGGAGTCACGTTTACTGACGCAGAAACACCTGTCTGATCCCCTAACTAACAAATCCCCTATCACTACTGCTCTTCCACTCTTCTTTCTCCCCTCCTGTGCAGCTGAGCCAACTGTGGTGCCACAAACTTGGCTCTGACTGCACTCCTCTGAGGAACCATCACCCTCAGCAGCATCCAAAATGGAAAACTGATTAGCGAGTGCGATCATATCAGGGGACTCCTGCACTACCTGCTTGGTTCTCTTAGACTGCCTGGCAGAGGGTTCCTTGCCCATGTTTGACCTGATGCCATCAGACTTCATGGGATTCAGAGTCAATATTGAGGACCCCCAGGGCAACTGCTTCCTGACTGTATACCACTGTGCCACCACCTCTAGCAGGTCTATCTTGCCAGTGGAACAGGTCATACCTAAGAAGGAGTCTGTGACATTGGCTGTAATGTATGATTTGGTGAGTATGGCTGTGTCAGGCTGTTGCTTGACTAGTCTCTGAGACAGCTGTTCCGATTCCCCAAATGTTAGTGAGAAGGATTTTGCAGGGTTATCTGGGAAGGATGTGCCTTTGTTGTTTTTGGTGGTTGGGTCAATGGTATGTTGTCTGTCTGGTTTTCTTCTTTGACTTTTCTGTAGTGGTTTGATACAACTGAGTGGCTTGCTAGACCATTTCAGAGGACAGCTAAGAGTCACCCACATTGCTGTCTTGGGATTTGAACTCATGTCTCTGAAGCATTATTCTGGGCCTCTGGATTACTAGTCCAGCCTTTCAGTGATACTGAGATGAAAAGCCTGTTTCTGTACTGTAACATTCTGTGAATCTATATTGGTGTGAATTGTCTGTTTCTGTACTATAACATTCTGTGATTCAATCATTCTCCTGGTCTCTGATGTCTTTTGCCATTCTTGGTGTGACATAGGATTTGCAATTACTTCTTGCTATTCATTATTTGCATGGCATAAGAGTTGATGAACCTGCTATAATGATTAGAGTATACATTACTTGATATATGCATCCAGGACATATATTGCATCATATAAAGACCTGGCTGTATTATCAGTGGAGTGGAATCAGAAAGGAATTAAAGCAATTCTTCTTTCTCTGTAGATATGTGACTTGCCCATGGTCTTGTGGCAGAATACGTCAGAATGATCTCTGCGAAGGAAATGCAGAAGAGGAAGCTCTCGAAGGACAGCATGACCCTGCTTCCCTGCTTCTACTTTGTAGAGGTGAGTCCCGTGGCTGTATCATGGGTCGTAGGGCAAGTGGCACAACCAGTAGCTAAAAGGTACAGGAAAGAACAGAGTGAGATTCTGACAGCATGCTGTTCACTCAGTGCATAACTTTCCCTTCACTCCCCTCTGCATTTTACAAGCATTTCACTCCAACGCAAACTGGTGCTTCATATACCAGCTACCCAGGCTGCCATTTCTATAAATTCTATCTACAAAGTACGTACTCAGACTGGTGGCATCTCACTGCACTCAGAACTAGGCTGCTTATCTTGCAGTGAACATTCAAAAGAAAGAAAGACTTGATAAAGTCTTTCATAACCTTAGGACATTCCAAAGTGCTTTACAGCCAATGAATGACTTTTGAGGTGAAGTCACTGTTGTAATATAGGAAATACAGCAGCTACTTTGTGCACAACAAGATCCCACAAATAGAGTGGTAATGATCAGATAATTTGTTTTTAGTAATGTTGGTTGAGGGACAAACTGTTTTTTGTTCTTTTTCCAATCCTCCCCACTTTCACTTTCTTAAAACCTATTACATTTCTAACTTTTCTCAGTTCTTTCCCAGTACCTTTTAGCTAAGGTTGCTCCACTTGGCCAATGATCCATGATACAGATTTAAAGGGCAGTTAGGAGTAATATATCACCATAGTCTGGGTCTTCTGCTATTACAACAGTCTGATAAGATACATTATTATCTTCAGCTTGTGTGTATGCTGTAGTGTATGTATTATCAGCTATATTCTAAATACTCTAAATACCTGCAGCAGTACTGATCATTTTAGTATTGATGGAACTGACAACCTGCTAATGTATCAGCATTGCCAGCTACTATATTGGCACCTACTACATTGAGTAGTCTGGGTATCTCCTGTGGTTCTATAATACAATTACCCCACTGTACTAAAATGCACCTGCCCTTTTACCTCCTCTCTCCTTACAATCCAAGGCCCCAAACACTCCTTTCAGGTGAAAGCAATTTACTTACACTTTTTTCAATTTAGTAGTATACTATATTCACTGCTCACAATGTGGCCTGCTCTACTATGGGGAGACCAAATGCAGGTTTGGTGACTTCTTTGTGGAACCCCTCCATTCAGTCCTTAAGTGTGACCCCAAGCTTTCAGTCGCCTATCATTTTAATTCTTCACCTTGCTCTCATGCCGCCCTCTCTGTTCTCAGCTTCCTGCTGTGTTTCAATGAAGCTCAAGGAACAGCACCTCATCTTTCGATTAATCACCTTACAGCCTTCCGGACTCGACATTGAGTTCAACAATTTCAGACTGTAATCTCTACCCTCATTTTGTTTCCTTTCTCTTTGCAGGTTTTACTCTCCTGTGTTTCTCTTTCTTTGCTTTCAGACAGCAGCTGCTCATCATTCTGCCATTCACACCTCCTCTAGACGCATCTTTTGTTTCTTTACTTGAACCATTACCACTTCCTTTGGCCCTGCACCACCAACCCTTCTGTCATTTAATGTCTCCTGTCTTCCACCTCTCTCAGACCTTCCCTTGTGTTCTTTTTCCAACCCTCCCCACTTTCACATTTCTAACTTTTACCAGTTCTGATGGAAGGCCATTGGCCTAAGATGTTATTTTGGTTTCTCGCTCCACAGATGCTGCCAGACCTGCTGAGTATTTCCAGCAATTTCTATTATTTCAGATTTCCAGCATCTGCAGTGTTTTGCCTTTGTATTAAAATACAGCCACATTCTGAGAAGTTTTAACATCCATTGTGTCAGCTGTGGTTCAGTTGGTAGCATATTCCTCGGAATCAGGAAGTCTTACTCCAGAGATCTGAGCACGTAATCTATGCTGACAATCCAGTGCAGTACTAAAGGAGTGCTGCACTATCGGAGGTGCCATCAGTCAGGCATTAAACCAAGTTCCCGTCAGCCCTCTCAGGTGAATGTAAAAGATACCATGGCACTATTTTGAAAATGAGCAAGTGAGTTATCCCCAGTGTCCTGACCCTGGCAAGCCACTCAACTGTGTGAAACTCAAGGAATTAGGGGATGGGCAATAAATGTCAGCCTCGCTGGTGATTCGCCTGAGAATGAATTTTTAAAAAATGATACCTTTTTATTGCACGCAAGCCCAGATGGCAAGTATGGTGATGGAACGTGGTCTCCTGGACTAGTTTTTATCACTTAAAGGGGTCGGAACATTAGGTGTTCTCAGGTTGTTTTAATGTTTTGCCTCCCTCAGTTGGTCACACACTATCTGTATTATGATGTATATAGTACCATGACTGTGTGGGACAGGCTGGATGGACCAGTTGCTCTTTTCCTGTCTGACATTTTATTATGTCCATTTCAATTAAAACAGCAAACTGGAAAGCTGAAATATAATAGAGTGGGATAGTGCAGGAATTATCCAGACTGCTGCTACTGAGCAGTGTTACCCATAAACTGTATTGGCTAATAACCTATTGAATCTTAATTGAACCCTTGGGGCATAATAAGTTGTTTGTAGATTTTAAAATGGTGACTGGACACTGTCACCGGTGTAGTTAATTTTGTGAAATAAGAATTTGTGAGGAACAATGGCTGATCTGTATTGGCTCCTGGTGAATCAACACCTCAATTTTAAAATTCTCATCCTAGTTTACAAATTCCTCCATGGCCTCTCCCCTCCCTATTTCTGAAATCTCCTCCAGCCCTACAATCTTCCAAGATTTCTGCGCTCCTCTAATTCTGACCCCATGAGCATCCCGGATTTTAATCACTGCACCATTCTTGGCCATGCCTTTAGCTCCCAAGGCTCTAAGCTCTGGAATTTCCTCCCTAAACCTCTCTTTCCTCCTTCAAGACACTCTTTCAAACCTATTAGAGTAGTAGGGGCGTGGAACGCCCTGCCTGCAACAGTAGTAGACTCGCCAACTTTAAGGGCATTTAAGTGGTCATTGGATAGACATATGGATGAAAATGGAATAGTGTAGGTCAGATGGTTTCACAGGTCGGCGCAACATCGAGGGCCGAAGGGCCTGTACTGCGCTGTAATGTTCTAATTCTAATTACTTTGACCAAGCTTTTGGTTGCCTGCTCTAATAACGCCCAACATAGCTCTGTCAAATTTTGTTTTATAATGCTCCTGTGAAGTGGTTTGGGACGTTTTGTTATGTTACAGGTGCTATATGACTACAAGCTGTTGTTGGCTATCAATCCCTGTATCCAAAAGGATTCCAGCTCATTATAACGGTTCTTCCCAGAAGCTAAAGAGCAGCGCACCTGAGTTTAAAGAGCCATGTACGAGTTTAAAGAATAGCAATTTTTAAAAAAAGTTTATCCTTACTGAGATCTGTGGTGTATTTGCTGTTTTTGTTTTAATGCATTTTTATGTCATGAGTGTTAGTTGCATTAAAAATTGCATGTTCTTTATGATGGCTTAACATTTTAATTTTCATTCTTAAAGAAGGAACAATATGGTGTGATATCTGTGCTTTCCATAGCTTATTCAAAGGACAGCATCCCCTCAGCACTGCACTGTCAGGCTACATTCTGTGGTTAAGTCTCTAGAGTAAGATTTAAACATACAACTTTCTACCTTTAGAGGTAAGAGCTAAACCAACTGAGCTATAGCTCACACTTGATAATAAGGGAGTTGTTCACCTCAGGTGAGTTTTCAATCTACATTAGGTTGTCTGGAAAGAATCAAGTAGAGGTGTGGCGTAGAATTACATTATTGGAGGTGTCATCTTTTGGAATGGCACAGATTCACGCCGTACGTTCCTCCTTTATGTATGAAAATTCAGAGTTTATTTTCAGGTTACAGGAGATTACATGAGATGCAAACAACACAAGCCAGCCTTTCTAGTGTGAACCACATTGCAAGATAAAAGCAGTTCTGGCGTTACATAGAATTACATCAAGTTCACAACACAGAAACAGCCCATTTGGCCCAGTTGGTCTAAGCTGGTGTTTAAGCTCCACACAAGCCACTTTTTGCTCCTCTTCATCTAACCCTATCTGCATATCTTGCTATTCCTTCTGTCTCATGTGCTTATCTAATTTCTCCTTCAATGTTTCAATCCTATTCTCCACAACCACTCCACAGGGAAGTGAGCTTCGCATTCTAACCACCCTGTTGGATAAAGAAGTTTCTCCTGAATTCCCTTTTGGCTTTATTGACCTTGTTCGTGTAATAAGCACACTTCACATTTTAGTAGTGCTTAAGTTAGGCAAATATCTGGCATTTAAGACAGAAGAAGAAGGAGTAGAGCAATTAGCCCAATTTGATGATGAATGAAGGACTACACGGCCCTAGGCAATGATATTCAAAAACCACAACTTCAGAGCAAATTGGAGAGGGTTTACTGGCAGTGAATAATGACCACTGAGTGCTGCTGAAGGGCACAGAGTATTAAGAAGGGATAAAAGCAAAATACTGCAGATGCTGGAAATCTGAAATAAAAACAAGAAATGCTGGAACCACTCAGCAGGTCGGGCAGCATCTGTGGAAAGAGAAGCAGAGTTAACGTTTTGGGTCAGTGACCCTTCTTCGGAACCCTTCGGAACAGTTCCGAAGAAGAGTCACTGACCCGAAACGTTAACTCTGCTTCTCTTTCCACAGATGCTGCCAGACCTGCTGAGTGGTTCCAGCATTTCTTGTATTAAGAAGGGAGTTTGGTAAGTGAGGGAGTTCAGTAAGGAGGGGAACATAAATGAAGAAGAAAATAAATTTGAGTGAACAGAGTGTAAAGTGGAGTTTGGTGCATGAGGGAGGGGCTCCTTTCTTTCTTTCTTCTACCTTTTTTCAGCCTCTAGTTGCTGCCCCTCTCTCTCTTTGGTACAGGGGAAGAAGTTGATTGATGAGTAACTGGTAAGTTATTTTACTTCTCATTGTAATAAAAAGTTTTGAAAGTTACTTCATGGCAGGTCAGCTTGGACAAGTGGAATGTACGTCCTGCAGTATGTGGGAAGTCATTGACACACCAGGTGTCCTAGACGAACACATCTGCAGGACGTGTCACCAGCTGCAGAAGCTTGAGCTCCGGGTTTCAGAACTTGAGCGGCAATTGGAGTCACTGTTGTGTATCCACGAGGCAGAGCACTGTGTGGATAGGACGTTTAGGGAGGTGGTCACACGGCAGGTTAGGAACATGCAGACAGAAAGGGAATGGGTGACTGCCAGGCAGTCTAAGAGAACCAAGCAGGCAGTGCAGGAGTCCCCTGAGTCTATCTTGCTTGCTAATCGATTTTCCATTTTGGATACTAGTTTAGAGTGTTGGTTCCTTGGGGAGTGCAGCCAGAGCAAAGTCCGTGGCACCACGGGTGGCTCAGCTGCACAGGAAGGGAGGAAGAAGAGTGGAAGAGCAATAGTGATAGGGGATTCGATAGTCAAGGGATCAGACAGGCATTGCTGCGGCAGTAACCATGACTCCAGGATAGTGTGTCGCCTCTCTGGTGCCAGGGTCAAGGATGTCATGAAACGGCTGCATGACATCCTTCTGGGGGAGGGTGAACAGCCAGATGTCGTGGTCCACATTGGTACCAATGACCTAGGTAGGAAGAGGGTTGAGGTCCTGAAAGCAGATTTTAGGGCGTTAGGAAGGAAATTAAAAAGCAGGACCTCCAGATCAATAATCTCAGGATTGCTCCCAGTGCCACATGTTAGTGAGCATAGGAATAGGAGAATTGATCGATTGAACACATGGCTGGAGAATTGGTGTAGGAGGGAAGGCATCAGATTTCTGAGGCATTGGGACCAGTTCTGGGGCACGTGCGACCTGTACAAGATAGACGGGTACACCTTAACAGGACTGGAACTAATATCCTTGCAGGGAGATTTGCTAGTGCTGTTTGGGAGGGTTTAAACTAGCTTGTCAGGGGGATGGGAACCTGAGGGGTAACTCAAACTGGAAGGAAGGAAGTAAAGCTGGTAATGGGAGGTAGAAAAGTAGCAAGTGACATTAGAAGGCAGGCGAAACAAAGGCAAGCATCAACTAGGCTTAGAATGCAGAATGTCAAGAAGACAAGGTTAAGGGCACCCTACCTGAATGCACGCAGCATTCACAACAAGGTAGATGATTTAAAGGCCCAAATAGAGGTAAATGGGTATGATCTAATTGCCATAACAGAAATGTGGCTACAGGGTGCCCAAGATTGGGAACAGAATATTTAAGGATATTCGATATTCAGAAAGGATAGGCAAAAAGGAAAAGGAGGTGATGTTGCACTGATAATAAGGGACGGGATCATTACATTACTAAGGGAGAATCTCAGATCGGAAGAATAAAATGTGGAATCTATTTGGGTGGAGCTAAGAAACAGCAAGGGGCAGCAAACTTCGGGTCATTGACCCGAAACGTTAACTGCTTCTCTTTCCACAGATGCTGCCAGACCTGCTGAGTGGTTGCAGCATTTCTTGTTTTTATTTCAGATTTCCAGCATCCGCAGTATTTTGCTTTTATTAAACTTTGGTAGGAGTTATTTATAGGTCACCAAACAGTAGTGGTAGTGTGGGGCATGGTATTAATCAGGAGATTAGAGAAGCATGTGGCATGGGTAATACAGTAATCATGGGTGACTTCAATCTGCATGTAACTGGGTAAACCGAATGAGTACTAACGCTGTGGAGGACAAGTTTCTGGAGGGATAGTGTTCTAGAGCAGTATGTTGAGGAACCGACTAGAGAACAGGCTATTTTAGATCTAGTATGATGTAATGAGAAAGGGCTAATTAATAATCTTGTTGTAAAAGAACCTTTAGGAATGAGTGACCATAATATGATAGAATTTTATATTATGTTTGAAAGTGAGGTAGTTCAATCTGAAGCCAGGGTGTTAAATTTGAACAAAGGAAATTATGAAGGTATGAGGGGCAGATTGACTGAGGTGGATTAGGAAAATACATTAAAAGGTGTGACAGTACATAGGCAATGGATAGTCTTTGAAGAAATATTACATAGTTTACAGCAACTATACATTTCTTCAAGGCACAAAAATCCCAAAAGTAAAGCAGTCAACCGTGGACAAGAAAGGAAGTTAAAGATTGTATAAGATTAAAAGAAAAAGCCTATAAAGTTGCCAGAAATAGTAGTAAACTTGAGGATTGAGAGGATTTTAGAACACAGCAAAGGAGGATCAAGAAACTGATAAAGGGAGAATAGAATATGAATGTAAGCTAGCAAAAAATATAAAACGGACTGTAAAAGCTTCTACAGCTACGTAAAAAGGAAATGTTTGGCTAAGACAAATGTGGGTCCATTGCAGACAGAGTCAGGAGAATTTATAATCGTGAAGAGAAAAATGGCAGAGAAGCTAAATGATTACTTTGTGTCGGTCTTTACTGAGGAAGATACATGAAATCTCCCAGAATTAGAGATTCAAGGGATTAGGGGGAATGAGGAATTGAAAGAAATTAGTATTAGTAAGAAGATTGTATTGGAGAAATTAATGGGGCTAAAGGTTGATAAGTCCCCAGGACCTGATATTCTACATCCCAGAGTGTTGAAAGAGGTAGCTGTGGAGATAATGGATGCATTGGTGATCATCTTCCAAAATCCTATAGATTCTGGAGCGGTTCTTGCAGATTGGAAGGTCGCAAATGTCACCCCACTATTTAAGAAGGGAGGGAGAGAGAAAACTGGGAATTACAGACCTGTTCACCTTACATCAGTCATTGGGAAAATGCTAGAATCTATTTGAAAGGATGTGATAAGTGGACACTTGGATAATAATGATCTGATTGGGCATAGTCAACATGGGTTTATGAATGAGAAATTATGTTTGACGAACCTGTTGGAGTTTTTTGAGTATGTTACAGAATTGATAAAGGAGAGTTGGTGGACGTGGTATACTTGGATTTTCAGAAGGCTTTTGATAAAGTCCCCCACAGGAAGTTGGTTCGCAAAATTAAAGCACATGGGATAGCAGGTAATATGCTGGCATGGATTAAGGATTGGTTAACAGGCAGAAAACAGAGAGTAGGAATTGATGGGTCGTTCTTGCGTTAGCAGGCAGTGAATAGTGGGGTACCACAGGGATCAGTGCTTGGGCCCCAGATGTTCACAATATATATCAATGACTTGGTTTTGGGGACCAAATGTAATGTTTACAAGTTTGCGGATGACATAAAACTGGGCGGGAATGTGTGTTGTGAGAAAGATGCAAAGTGGCTTCAGGAGGATTTGGACAGACTTAGTGAGGGTCAAAAACATGGCAGATGGAATATAATGTGGAAAAATGTGAGGTTATCCACTTTGGTAGGAGGAATAGCTGTGCAGAGAAGTTCTGAAATGGTAAGAGATTAGAAAGTGTAGATGTGCAAAGGGACCTGGTTGTCCTCATCAATAAGTCACTGAAAGCTAACATGCAGGAGTAGCAAGCAATTAGGAAGGCTAATGGTCTGTTAGCTTTTATCACAAGAGGATTTGAGTACAGGAGTAGTGAAGTCTTGCTTCATTTGTATAGAATCTTGGTTCGACCACACCTGGAGTACTGTGTGCAGTTTTGGTCCCCTTATCTTAGGAAGGATATTATTGCCATAGAGGGAGTGCAACGAATGTTCACCAGATGTGTTCCTGGGATGGCAGGACTGTCCTAATGAAGAGAGATTGGGGAAACTGGACCTGTATTCTCTAGAGTTTTGAAGAATGAGAGGTGATCTCATTGAAACCTACAAAATACATAAAGGGATAGACAGGGTAGATGCAGCTAAGATTTTTCCCCTGGTTGGGGAGTCGAGAACCAGGGGACACAATTTCAAAATAAGGAGGAAGCCACTTAGGATGGAGATGAGGAGAAATTTCTTGACTCAGATGGTTGTGAATCTTTGGAATTCTCTACCCCAGAGGGCTGTGGAAGCTCAGTCATTGAGTATGTTTAAAGCAGAGATTTACAGATTTCTAAATACAAATGGCAGAAAGGGATATGAAGATAGTGTGGGGAAAAAGGCATTGAAGTGGACGATCAGCCATGATCATATTGAATGGCCGGGCAGGCTCAATGGGCTGAATGGCCTACTCCTCCTATGTTCCTATAAGAACCTACTCCATTATTTAATGAAAGAGACAGATGCACCAGCCAAGGACTGTACACAGGGTGTAGCTTCCCCCATCTCTCTCAAGCTCGTGCCGTCGGGATAAAATAGTGCCCCAGCCAACTATTGCTGAGCCCTACAGGCTATTCTGAGAATGGAGGTTAGACTCAGCTGTCAGTGATTGATCCTTACAAGTTAGCACAGATTAAAAATAAAAGGGCAGGGGGAAGGAATTAACTAGCAATAGTCTTTGCAGAGAAAGAGGAGGCCAGTGCCTAACATAGATTCTTGCTAAATGAGCCCATTCTGAGAATGAATGAAGAGAGCTGGTCACTTGGCAAAGACAATTTTATTGACCGTCTACAGTATATAAAAAATGCAAGTATTTCTACGGGGGCCCTTCTCACCATCTGTGATAACCTTGGCGAAAGAGTCTTGGAAACCCCAGAAAAACAGCACATTTTTTCTGAGATTTTTTTCAACTTTTCTGCTGAAGCCATTGTATTATTGGTGAATCTCTGCTGCTTCCCCTCAAAGTCAATATATCCTTTCACACCTGAATGGAGCACTTTAGATAGTGGTCTAACCAGAGCTCTGTCCAACTGAAGCTTCATTTCAACCCAGTTGAAATCCAGTGCCCTGGTGATAAAAGCCATTATTCCTTCAGCCTTTTTGATTGTTTTTTGTACCTGTCTACTAGCTTCTACTTGAACTCCCAAATTGCTTTGCTTCTTGAAAGTTCCGAGTTTCTCACCATTCAGAAAAAAACTCTTGATTTATCTTTCTTGGGTCCAAAGTTGCTGACCTCTCACTTCCTCACATCAAACTCCATCTGTCATAGTTACGGTGGACGTTTTAGGGGAGACCCCAAGGAAGCTCACTCCCTCAGTTCCTAAATAAGTCTGCCCAGACCCTGTATGGTTTTTGTGGTAGGAACATAGGAAATAGGAGCAGGAGTAAGCCATTCGGCTCATTGAGCCTGCTCCACCATTCAGCTAGATCATGGCTGATCATCTACTTAAATGCCATTTTCCAGCACTATCCCCATATCCCTTGATGTCATCAATGTCTAGAAATCTAACAATCTCAGTCTTGAACATACTCAATGACTGAGCCTCCACAGCCCTCTGGGGTAGAGAATTCCACAGAGCCACAGATATACCACCGTCTGAGTGAAGAAATTCCTTCTTATCTTGGTCCTAAATGGCCTACCTCTTACTCTGAGATGGGTCCCCTGGTTCTAGACCCCCCCCCCAGCCAGGGGAAACCTCCTTCCCACCTAGTTTTGTGTCATCAGCAAACATGGAAATATTACATATATATAATAAAAGCAAAATACTGCAGATGCTGGAAATCTGAAATAAAAACAAGAAATGCTGGAAATACTCAGCAGGTCTTGCAGCATCTGTGGAGAGAGAAGCAGAGTTAACGTTTCAGGTCAGTGACTGTTCATCAGAACTGACAAATATTGGCAACGACTGAAGGCACTGGATACGGCAAAGGCTATGGGTCCTGACAATATTCCGGCAATAGTACTGAAGACCTGTGCTCCGGAACTTGCTGCACCCCGAGCTAAGCTGTTCCAGTACAGCTACAACACTGGCATCTACCTGGCAATGTGGAAAATTGCCCAGGTATGTGCTGTACACAAAAAGCAGGACAAGTCCAACCTGGCCAATTACCGCCCCATCAGCCTACTCTCAATCATCAGCAAAGTGATGGAAGGTGTCATCAACAGTGCCATCAAGCAGCACTTGTTTAGCAATAACCTGCTCAGTAATACCCAGTTTGGGTTCCAACAGGGCCACTCAGCTCCTGACCTCATTACAGCCTTGGTTCAAACATGGACAAAAGAGCTGAACTCAAGAGGTGAGGTGAGAGTGACTGCCCTTGACATCAAGGCAGCATTTGACTGAGTATGGCATCAAGGAGCCCTAGCAAAACTTGAGTCAATGGGAATCAGGGGAAAACTCTTTGCTGGTTAGAGTCATACATAGCGCAAAGGAAGATGGCTGTGGTTGTTGAAGGTCAATCATCTAAGCTCCAGGACATCACTGCAGGAGTTCTTCAGGGCAGTGCCCTGGGCCCAACCATCTTCAGCTGCTTCATCAATGACCTTCCTTCAATCATAAGGTCAGAAGTGGGGATGTTCGCTGATGATTGCACAATGTTCAGCACCATTTGTGACTCCTCAGATACTGAAGCAGTCCGTGTAGAAATGCAGCAAGACCTGCACAATATCCAGGCTTGGGCTGATAAGTGGCAAGTAACGTTTGCGCCACACAAGTGCCAGGCAATGACCATCTCCATCAAGAGAGAATCTAACCATCTCCCCTTGACATTCAATGGTATTACCATGGCTGAATCCTCCATTATCAACATCCTAGGGGCTACCATTGACCAGAAACTGAACTGGAGTAGCCATATAAATACCGTGGCTACAAGAGCAGGTCAGAAGCTAGGAATCCTGCGGCGAATAACTCACCTCCTGACTCTCCAATGCCTGTCCACCATCTACAAGGCACAAGTCAGGAGTGTGATGGATGGATCCCCACTTGCCTGGATGTGTGCAGCTCCAACAACACTCAAGAAGGTCAACACCATCCAGGACAAAGCAGCTCGCTTGATTGGCACACCATCCACAAACATTCACTCCCTCCACCACTGATGCACAGTGGCAGCAGTGTGTACCATCTACAAGATGCACTGCAGCAATGCACCAAGGCTCCTTAGACATCACCTTCCAAACCCGCGACCTCTACCACCTTGAAGGACAAGAGCAGCAGATGCATGGGAACATCACCACCTGCAAGTTCCCCTCCAGGTCACACACCATCCTGACGTGGAACTATATCGCCGTTCCTTCACTGTTGCTGGGTCAAAATCCTGGAACTCCCTTCCTAACAGCACTGTGGGTGTACCTACCTCACATGGACTGCAGCGGTTCAAGAAGGCAGCTCACCACTACCTTTTCAAGGGCAATTAGGGATGGGCAATAAATGCTGGCCTGGCCAGTGACGCCCACATCCCATGAATGAATAAAAAAAAAATAGTCCCCCCATCCAAATCATTGATATAGATTGTGAATAGCTGGGGCCCAAGCACTGATCCTTGCAGTACCCCACTAGTCACAGCCAGGCATCCCGAGAATGACCCATTTATTCCTACTCTTAGTTTTCTGTCCATTAACCAATTCTCAATCCATGCCAGTATATTACCCCATTCCCATGTGTTATCATTTTGCTTACTAACCTCCTGTGTGGGACCTTATTAAAAACCGTGCACTAGTCCTCCTGGCACTAACTTTATCATGATTCCATCGGGGTGGGGGGGGGAGAGGGGATGGGTGGTGATATTGGTTTTGGCTGATGTTGGGAAGCAGACAACAGTGAATCTCCAGCCTGTTTTACAGCCTGCCCTGAAATTGGGCAAAGGATAAAATAGGGCTGATTCGTGCCCATTTAGTGCTGCCACCAAAGACCAGTTCCCCCATTGTGTGTTTGTGTCGGATGTACTGAAACTCCTTAGCATTACCATCAGAGACCCTGGAATTATTCTGCTATTACATTGGGTTAGAGGCCACTGTGTGACATTGGACTCTCCCCAGTCTCCATCGCAATCTGGAACCGCCCCCTCCTGATAATTTATGAAACTTGGCAGATAATGGGGAGTCCCCCAGAATTGTGGATTAAAGAAATGGTAGGGGAATGCAGACAAGGACATAGAAACATAGAAAATAGGAGCAGGAGTAGGCCATTCGGCCCTTAAACCATGGTTCCTTTTTATATTCACCAAGTAAAGGCAATGAAATACCAGTATGTAATGAAGAGAATTCTTGCACATGGGCTTGATCCTGGAATAGTCAGACAGGTAATTGAATGGTGGTATGGAAAAAACAAAAGAAAGAATTTGCATTTAAGTAGCACCCTTCACAACCTTAGGACATCCCAAAGCATTTTACAGCCAATGACGTATTTATGAAGTGTAGTCACTGTTGTCACGCAGGAAATGCACAGCCAATTTGCACACAGCAAGTTCCCACAAACAGCAATATCATAATAACCAGATAATCTGCTTAAGCGATGTGTGTTGTGGGATGAATGTTGGCCTGACTACATTTATAGAGGTTCCAATGTATTGTGGAAGTTACACTGAGAATTTGTGCACTTTGTGGGGGGAATTTTATGCTCTTCCCCCAAGTCAGGTTTGGAGGTGGGGAGAGCAAATAATCGGGCAGGGTGGGGGTGGGGGGAGCCCGCCACCTTCCCACCTTCACCCAAATTAAGTCCGGGACGAGAAGGCCTGTGAATGGCCTTCCCGCCCTGCTGCCAATTGAGGCCCTTAAGTGAGCAATTAATGCCATATTAAGGGCCTCATCACATTGCCACCGCAATTAGCCCAGTGACAGATGGGCCTGTTGCCACATGGGGAGCATGCCAAACTAACCCGTGAGGGTTGCTTGCCGGCACTGTGGGGGTGGGGGTGTCGCTTGTTAAAAGGAACTTAGGGCCTGAACAAGGGACCCAGGATCGGGGAAGGGGGGGCCTGCCATGAGCCACCTCCCCACCCTTGCTGCCGAATCCCCTACACGACCCTCCCCTCCACCCCCAACCCACGAAACCCCTCCAACTGAGACTTACCTGTGGCTGGCCTGGTTCCAGGGCCTCGGGTGAGTGCTCTACCAGCAGCAGCCATCGTCTCTGCGGTGCCGCTGCTCAGTTAAAGAGCTGCTGGCCTCTAGCCCTCAGTAGGCAGAACTTCCGCCACCGGGGCCCTTGATCCTGGGGGAAGCCCGCCACTGTCCACTTCAATGCCTAATTGGCACAATCCGGCGGGCCTTCTGCAGAGGAGGCAAAACAGGGCTCTCGCTGGTGCTTTTGCCAGTTATTGAGATCTTCGTCGGCCGGATAAAATCCCAGCATTTGTGTCCCTTATGACTGAAGAAGTTCTCAGTGCCTACTGACCCAACCCTGTCTTCAGAGGTTTCTGGAAAGAGACATAAGGCTTCATCGTTCGAATAGTATTCATGACTGGGCGAAAATTACTGATCTGAGAAAACTGTATAACGTTAGTTCATGACGTTACACTAAAGTAACCAGAAGTAATCACTCTCATAGTAAACAGACAGTGATAGCTTTTAACCTGACTTATAATGTTAACCCTTTGCGTGTATTGGAGATGTTTTCCCTCTGGAACTCCATTCCAATACCGCTCCTTGCCTTTATGAACATCTTAAAACCCATCACTTTGGCTCGGCTTTCAGTCACCTTTCCTAACTCCCCCACTATAGCCCGGCATGCTTTTACTAAATGAAAGTTTCCTTCACTAAAGCGTGTTTGAAACATTTTTCTGCATTCCAGGCGTAACATACATGCAAGTTGCTGCAGAATTATCAAATTGTCTGGGAAGTGCTCAGTCTTAAGTTTATTTATTCACAAACTCCATTTAATGAAGGGTCTGAGGAGGAAGGATAAGAGTTTCGAGATAAATGAAGGTTAATGCTGCCCTGGAACTATACATCGAGTAAGATGAGGGCAGAGGGGCAGACAGAGAGCCCAAAGGGACATCCACAGCAGTAATCTGAGTGAAGAGTTCGCAAGGCAACATAAATGGTGAGAGCAAAGTACCAGTTGCCAAGGGACTTCATGTGAACCCCTATGGTTAAATTAGTCTTTAAATCCTGTTTAGGTGATGGCAGCTATTGGTAAAATTACATAGAATGTACAGCACAGAAACAGGCCATTTGGCCTGACTGGTCGGTGCTGTTTATGCTCCACAAGAGCCTCCCCCCCACCTTATTTCATCTCACCCTATCAGTATTTCCTTACACAAAAGCAAAATAGTGTGCATTCTGGAAATCTGAAATTAAAAACCAGAAAATGCTGGAAATTCTCAGCAGGTCAGGCAGTATCTTTGGAGAGAGATGCAGAGTTAACAGTTCAGGTCTTACCTTACATCAGAACTCCTTATTTAGTATTTCCTTATATTCCTTTCTCCCTCAAGTACTGAAATGCATTTGTTTGCCTCAAATATTCCTTGTGGTAGCCAGTTTCACATTTTTACCAAAGAAATTTCTACTCATTGTCACTAATTGATCCAAATAGGGAAGCTTCCTGTCTGTTCTGTAGATTATCTCCATGCCTGTGGGTAGTTTGCTGGAGGTGAGGTGTAACATTGCAGTGAGGAAAATGGAGAAGAGGGTTGCAATGACACAGCCTTACTTTTTTTTTTATTCATTCATGGGATTTGGGCGTCACTGGCCAGGCCAGCATTTATTGCCCATCCCTAATTGCCCTTGAGAAGGTGGTGGTGAGCTGCCTTTTTGAACCGCTGCAGTCCATGTGGGGTAGGTACACCCACAGTGCTGTTAGGAAGGGAGTTCCAGGATTTTGACCCAGCGACAGTGAAGGAATGGTGATATAGTTCCAAGTCAGGATGGTGTGTGACTTGGAGGGGAAGTTGCAGGTGGTGGTGTTCCCATGTATTTGCTGCCCTTGTCCTTCTAGTTGGTAGAGGTCGTGGGTTTGGAAGGTGATGTCTAAGCAGCCTTGGTGCATTGTTGCTTTGTCCTGGATGTTGTCGAGCTTCTTGAGTGTTGTTGGAGCTGCACCCATCCAGGGTCCAGGCCAATCAGGCAAGTAACTTTTGCGCCACACAAGTGCCAGGCAATGACCATCTCCAACAAGAGAGAATCTAGCCATCTCCCCTTGACATTCAATGGCATTACCATCGCTGAATCCCCCACTATCAACATCCTAGGGCCTACCATTGACCAGAAACTGAACTGGAGTAGCCATATAAATACCGTGGCTACAAGAGCAGGTCAGAGGCTAGGAATCCTGAGGCGAGTAACTCACCTCCTAACTCCCCAAAGCCTGTCCACCATATCCCCAAGGCACAAGTCAGGAGTGTGATGGAATACTCTCCACATTTCCAAGCCTTGACACCGCTCTTGGCTGAGATAGGGTCTGTGGTGGTTCTGTTGGTGAGGAATCACAGCTTTTTGTCATCGTGGAGTAGCCGGAGGATGGTGATAAATTTCTGAGGGCAGCCAAATTTGAGCAGGATGCTCCATAAGCCTTTGTGGTTTTGTGTACAGCGGTTGGCGTTGTTTGCTGCATTTTTCTTGGATTTGCCGTGCGGTGAAGATCATGTCTATGGTGCCTCTCGATGGGTGAAAACTGCACTGTGGCTCCGGAAGGAGCTCTTCAGCCACTGGGAGGAGGTAATTAAGGAGGATCCTTGCAATGGTCTTCCCTGTGGCAGACAGCAGGGAGATTCCTCTGTAGTTACAGCAATTGGTCTTGTCTCCTTTCTTGAATACAGTGATGATCACAGCGACCCTGAAGTCCCCCGGAGCACTCCTCATCCCAGATGACGGTTATGAAGTTGTGCAGTCATGCCAGACGTGTATCTCTGCCATGCTTCAGGATTTCGGCAAGGATTCCATCTGCTTCAGAGATGTTCTTCAGCTGTTGATTGGCTTTTCCGACCTCGCTCCAGACTAGGGTAGCACCAAGACTGAACTGGACAGGGTGTTCATAGAATCCAAACCTCCGGCTTGGAGACCTCGCTGCCGCCATCCCAGTTCACTGGACCATGACAGAGGAGCTCCAGGCTTAAAGGGTGGGGTCAGTCAGCGCAAACTGTACTCCACCTTAAAGCACCACTGCGCAAGCAGGACGGAAATCCATCCACCCCTACTATAACTCAACAAGTAAGTCTTGTAGCGTCGGGAAAGGGCGAAAATGGCAGGTGCAAGATGGCACTGGCAGACACAGTTCCTGCATGCAGGCAGCTTAGGATATTGTTCGTTTTGATGATGACCTAGAGACGACATCATCACCCGGTAGCACCGAGTGACCAAGCAGCCTTTCTGAAGGCCAGCACTGCTTGCTCCGAAATTGGAGAGGGGCCTAGAAAAGGTGACCTAAACAAATGCTTATCTCCCTACTACCCAGTTGGCTTGCCACGATCAACGGGCATCTCTTAATGCGGCCAAACTACGACAGAGAAGGAAATGCGAACTCCTAACCTCGCTTCAAAAGGTGAGAAAAGAAGAAAAATTCTGAAACTCTCTTGCTGGAACGTGAGAACAATGCTCAACTCTGGTAATAACAGCCGCCCCAATGACGCTCAGTCCTGGTGGCCCATGAGCTAGCCAGACTAAACATTGATATAGCAGCCCTGAGTGAGGTGTGCTTCTCAGAGCAAGGCAGCCTAACAGAACACAACACTGGCTACACCCTCTATTGGTGAGGTAGACCTCAAGGTGAACAACGCCTCTTCGATGTCGGCATCATGGTGAAGAAGACTATCACCACTAAACTTTCAAGCCTGCCAATCGGCCACTCCAAATGCATCATGTCCCTGCGCCAGCCCCTCCAAGACCAGCAGCATGTAACCCTCATCAGTGTTTATGCTCTAACCCCGAAGGCTAACCCAGCTGACAAAGATGAGTTCTACACAGATCTCCATGAACTCATCCTGAATGCCCCTCCCAAGGACAAAATTGTCGTCCTTGGCAATTTCAATGCCAGAGTGGGCCGTGACGGTCTGGAATGGAAGGGAGTGCTTGGAAACCATGGAGTTGGAAACTGTAATGAAAACGGCCATTTACTCTTGGAACACTGTGCAGAAAAGCAGCTGTTCATAACCAACACCTTCTTTCAACAAAAAGATAGCTTGGTGCAGGGCACAATTGCAAAGTTTGCAGATGATACAAAACTTTGAAACATTGTGAACTGTGAGGAGGATGGTGTAGAACTGTAAAGGGGCATAGACAAGTTGGTGGAATGGGCAGATAGGTGGCAAAAGTTCAATGCAGAGATATGTGAAATAGTTCATTTTGGTAGGAAGAACATGGAGAGACAATATAAAATAAAAGGTACAATTCTGAAAAGGGTGCAGGAGCAGAGGGACCTGGGTGCATATGTGCAAAAGTCATTGAAGGTGTCAGGACAGGTTGAGAGAGCAGTTAATAAATCATACAGTATCCTGGGTTTTATTAATAGGGGAATAGAGTACAAGAGCAAGGAAGTTATGTTGAACTTGCATAAAGCACTAGTTCGGCCTCAGCTGGATTATTGTGTCCAGTTCTGGGCACCACACTTTAGAAAAGATGTGACGACATTGGAGAGAGTACAGAAAAGATTCACGAGACTGGCTCCAGGGATGAAGAACTTCAGTTATGAAGATAGATTGAAGAAGTTGGGACTGTTTTCCTTGGAGAAGAGAAGGCTGAGAGGTGATTTGATAGAGGTATTCAAAATCATGAGGGGTCTGGATAGAGAGAAACTGTTCCCACTCGTGAAAGGATCGAGAACAAGAGGGCACAGATTTAAAGTAAAGGGTAAGAGAAGCAAAAGTGACATGAGGAAAAACCTCTTCACGCAGCAAGTGGTTCAGGTCTGGAATGCGCTGTCTGAGAGTGTGGTGGAGGCAGGTTCAATTGAAGCATTCAAAAGGGAATTAGACTGTTAAATGAAAAGAAAGAATGTGTCAGGTTACAGGGAGAATGTGGGGGAATGGCACTGAGTTAATTGCTCGTTTGGAGAGCCAGTGCAGACATGGACTGAATGGCCTCCTTCTGCGCTGTAACTATTCTGTGATTCTGTGATCTAATCCAACAGGGTCTCCCTCTCTGAGAACTGAACACCAATTAGAGCCAGCAGCTTGTCCACATGAGACACCTTATCACAATCCAGCAACTTGAACACTAGTACTGATCCAGAGATCCCCAAATTGAATTTTGATATTCTTTTGTACAATCTATTAAAGTGCATGATCTATTTCTCAATGGAATGACGATATGTTTTCTGAATCGATCGAAGTCTGACCATGCCTCATAGGCATGTAGCAGATTTCATCCAAGAACGCGATTAGAATGTCCAAACCTCCTTCTCTATCCAACTGTTGGGCATCCAGCTCACAAAATACTTTACTCCCGATTTTACTCCTTGCTAACAAGTTTACACCTCCTAACCCAAAACCAGTTTGGGTCTGTGTCTATTTATAGGGGCTCAAATAAATCCTCAGTTAATGCCCACCACTTGCATACAATTAAACACAACTAATATAAAATGAACATCCAGTGCTCTGTTTGCTCTTAAATAGCCTTATTTACCTGCATTGCTACTTTTAGTGATTAGTGTATCTGGACCCCCAGATCTCTCTGCAACTTTACTGCATTTAGACACATTTTCCAAGTAGGATGTGGCCTCATTTTTCCTACCAAAATGTACCACTTCACACTTATTTATATCGAAAGTAATTTGTCAATTACATGCACAATCTGCAAGTTTATCAGTGTCTGCTTGTAGTTTGTTGCAACTTTCCTGAGTATTAAACGACACCTTCCAATTTGGTATTTTGCACAGATTGTGAAATTGTCTTCCAATTCCCGAGTCCAAATCATTTGTGTAAGTGGTGAACAACAGTGATCCCAGCACCAATTCCTGTGGAACACTAGTTCCCACCTTTTGCTAGTCTGAGTAACTACCCTAACACCTACTCTCTGTTTTAGCACAGTTATAATTGGAGTTTCAATTTGTGAAGTATAAAATTCCATATTAATGAAGCATAAAATTCCAGCACATCATTGTATTGACGCATGCTAACTACAGTCTGTGTGGTGTTGGCTGGGTGGTGGAATCGAGTGAAATATGTAGCTTTTTGGTTGCGATGTTGCCATTTCTGGTGAAATTCATGACTTCTGGTGAGTCTGGCAGCGATGGTGAGACAGGTGATAATGGTGAGTCTGGCAGTGATGGTGAGGCAGGCAGCGATGGTGAGACAGGTGATGGTGAGTCTGGCGGCGATGGTGAGACAACCGTTTCGCTCTTTTAAAACAGAATACATTCTGTTGCACTCCTCAGGTTGAAAATGTTGCGGTATGGTAGAGTAAAGAGAATAACTCCCAACAGTGATATGAGATCTGGGAGAAATGTGACAGGCTTGTAGAATAACCTGTTTTACAATAGGTTGGTGGCAGGAAGTGGGAAAGCACCGATTCAACCAAATGGGATTCACAGAATTTCGAGACTGAATTACCTCACTCAGTCAAATATCAGACGATACAACTTAACAGTGAGGATTTTAGGATTAAGAAGGGAAATCTGCTGGAACTTGCTGCCCAAAAGGTAACAGAAATGTGGAGTTAGTCACCAGGAATTTCTTTGGACACTTTCTGTTTTTATTTTAGATTTTCAGCATCTGTAGTATTTTGCTTTTTTTTTTAAAGTTATGTGTGGTTGTGTTTCTCGAGAGAGAGAAGAGATTTAGAGAGACATTGGAGGCAAATTTCATCTTCATCACCTGAGTGGAAAAGAGACAGCAAATTGCCCAGCCATTGTAATACCTGCCTGATTTCATCCCATTGATAATAAGGGAATGAACATCAGGCGGACTGTACAATAGGCACGTGATGTGTTCCACAAGATTGCTGACCAGACGGTAAAGGTGAAAATTTCCCCTATGGAGTTAATCTATAAAAAAGGGACAAGCTTTTTGCACCTAAAGTTCTCTTAGTGTTGCAGATGCTTTTTCTCTGATTGGACTTGGGGGTTTTTATCGGATTTTCTCGTGAGATTCTGTAGTGGGCGCGAGTGACCTAATAGTGAAGCAGAAGTTCATCGCGTCGGTATGGGTCAGGCTGAATAGACCAGTTGGCCTCATCCTGCCTGGAATTTAGCATAAGATGTTCCCGAAAATTCTCATGATAATTGACACACAAGGGTGCATATTGTACACACTGCCGAGATATTTTGGAAAATCCCGATGCTTTGCCCATGACTTTCCAATGTGCATTAGAGTGTGTGAGGCCCTGACAGTGATCTGGAGCCTGGCAACATTTACCTGGCAGTGTCTGATTTATCTCTTGCTCAGTTTAGAGATTTACCTGGTTGACACAGTGGAAGCAGAGTGACAGGTGAAAGAGGGATGAAGGTGACAAAGGAGTTGGCGCTGTAATAAATGATGGTCTGAAACTGTGCTGTGACTAATACGGTCTTTCATTTTGTAACAGAATGCAAGCCAATTCACAGTACAATATATGGCACATAGGCCAGGGGCAAGGGAGAGATTTTGCAAATAAGTGCTCCTGTTGCAATGCCTTGCCTGATAAATCAGACACTGCCAGGTAAATGTTGCACAGAAGTGCCTATCAGGAACTCACCTACTGAGTTCACATTATCCATTGAAATGAATGGGAGACAGCAAGCTGAGAAAGTTACAATCCAGGTTCCCAATATGTGCTCCCAGGATACAAGCTTCATGCTGGGACACAGGCCTGTAATCTGTCCCACCACCCTCCTTGCCAACCTCTTTGTATCACTGGAGGTACTGAGTCACATTTCTGTCATGTGACATGCTCCCTTCTAGGCAGCCCCAGTGAAACTGAGGCCATTGGGTGTCAAAGAGGTAACTCTTCAATGGCTGATGTAATACCTGACGCAGAGGAAAATGGTCATGGGTTGTCGGAGGCTGTCAATTGGCAGGTAACATTCATGCCCTGTAAGTGCCAGTAATAAGCATCTTGAACAAGTGGAAACACAGCCGCCTTCCCGTGACTTTCATTGGCACCACCATCATTGAGACCCCACCATCAATATCTTGATGGCCGCCATATCAGCACTGCTGTCATCGGAGCAGGTTAGCGGCTCGGCTGTCTGCAATGACTGGCTCACCTCCTGACGCACATCAGCTACAAGGTTGAAGTCTAGAATGTGAAGAAATGCTTACCACTTGCCTGGATGGATGCAGCTGCAGAAACACTTGAAGCTCAACATCATCCAGGTGGGAGCACTTTGCTTGATCAACGCTCCTGTCACCGGATTCAATATCCAACTCTTCCATGATCGGCCACTGTGACTGTGACTGATATACAGCTGTGGTTCTCAGACTGGGGTCCGCACGCCCCTGGGGGTCCAGGAGGACTTTCCAGAGGGTCTGCAAAATCATCTCACTAGCGGGTGCAGAGAGATAAAAATACAAGGGAGGAAAGGAAAGGAAGAAAAAAAGGCAAGCCGCCCACTTTGTATAAATTAATGGGAGTTGATGTTAATCCCACACAAGAAACTGATAAGATGTTCACTCTTGAAGCTCCTCAATTCTCACCTTTCTTCATGGCAATTGGCACCTCACTGCCATGGGTTTCAGCAGTGAGTCAAGCATTTACTTTCGACAGGAGGAGACGGGAGGTGGGAGGCCAGCTACTGCTGTGAAACTCAGGAGCATTTAAACTGGATTCGAGTGGTGAGCAAGTGCCATGGTAATTGCCTGGTCTGTGGAGTATTTCCAGCATTTTCTGTTTATATTAATCTCACGTTGGTTTGATTCTTGTAATCACAGTAAAGCTGTCAGTTTGACTTACTTAAATCTTCTACCATGTTACAATAATGTAAATTACTTGCATGATTAAATAATACGGAGAAACTAGGCTGGGTTTGTACAGGTCTGTGAAATATTCCAGAGTATGTCACATTCAGGTGAGGACTCTGTCATGGAATTGGAGGCAAGGAAACTTGGCTGTTTATGGGAAGATTTTTGAAATTAAAATAATAAACTGCTTTGTGCCTGCTCAATATCTAAGTACTTTAATACTGATTTGGCCAATAGCTGTTTGTATTGGATGTGATCTGTGAACTGATTGGGTGTGTATGACATTAACACTCAATCTTTAACCACATTAAAATCAGTTGGCATTCACTAGAATGTTAATGGAGTCACACTTATCCCTTATCTCTGATTTGGTTTGTCCCATCACTGTCTACATCAATGAAATCGTCTTCAAATGGCTACTCCAAGTAATTACCTGTTTGCTTAGAATCATTATTAAAATATACTTTTTATATACAGTACTTCCGCATTATGAATACTATATAGTATATTAATTTAGATGGGGGTCCATGATTGCTAATTCTTTTGAAAAGTGGTCCTTCAACCAAAAACAATTGCGAACCATTGATCGACCGAATGTAGCTCACCATTGTTGCTTTTATAATGCCTCCCTCCACTGTGATATCTGCCATTGAGTACCATTGTCAAGGGAACATATCTCCAAGTAATACCCCAAGTCGCACATTATCGTGACTTGGATCTGGCTGATCTGTAGCATCAATGGTTCAGTGTCCTGGAATTCCCCAACAAGCACCATTGCAGGAATACCATCACCACCAGGACTGTAACAGTTCAAGGAGTAGGTCCACCATCACCTGTTCAGGGTAACTAGAGATGTGAGATAAATATGGCCTTGTCAGATATGCCCAAAATCAATAGTTTCTGACTAAATTTACTATACTTTGCATTCTTAATGGATATACAAGATGAAAGGGAATCTTTAATTTAGTGGGTAAACTTTACTTTACCCAGAAAGATACAATGCTAGGTGGGAAAGTAAGCTGTGAGGAGAGCTTACAGAGGCTGCAAAGGGATATAGACTGGTTAAATGATTTGGAAAGAAGATGGAAGATAGAGTATAATGTGGGGAAATGTGAAATAATCCAATTCAGTAGGAAGAATGGAAAAGCAGATTTTTTTTTTAAAAGGTGAGAAACTAGTAAATGTTGGTTTGTAGAGGAATTTGGGGGTCCTTGTATATGCATCACAGAAGGTTAATGTTCCAGTACAGCAAGCAATTAGGAAGACAAATGGTATGTTCATCTTTATTGCAAAGGGGTTGGAAGTGTAAGGAAGTCTTGCTGCAATTATACAGGGCTTTGGTGCCTGAAGTTTTAGTCTCCGTATCCAAGGAAGAATATAATGGCCCTAGAGGGGTGCAACAAAGCTTCACTAGATTGATACCTGGGATGAAAGGCTGTCCTGTGAGGAGAGATTGAGTCGAATGGGTTTCTATTCTCTGGAGTTTAGAAGAATGAGAGATGATCTAGAATTCTGAAAGGGCTTGTCAGGGTAGATGCTGAGAGGCTGTTTCCCCTGGCTGGAGAGCCTCACACTAGGAGTCATAGTCTCAGGATATAGGGTGTGGCCATGCACACAAGTAACTTGGAGAAAACTCGTCCATTGTCCCTGTGTTCACGGACTTGCATTGTCTCCTGGTCTGGCAATGATTCGATTTAAAAATTCTCATCCTTGTATCTCCATGACCTCACCCCTTCCTATCTCTGTAACTTCTTCCAGACCTGCAACCCTCCAAGAACTTTGCATTCCTTCAATTCTTGTCTTTTGTGCTTCATCCTCTCGAGACCTCAGCTCCAGAATTCTCTCCCCAAACCTCTCTGTCTCTCTTTCCTCCTTTAAGTCACTCCTTAAAACCTACCTCATTTACCAAGATTTTCTTTACCTGTCTAATATTACATTATGTGACTCTGTCAAATTTTGTCAGAAAAGGCTTGGGGCATTTTACTATATTTAAGGTGCTATAAAATTGCAAGCTGTTGTTGTTGAGTCTGTTGTATTTATGGACATGCTCTTTGCAGTATTCCTGTGTCATTATTAATCAGTCATTGGTCATAACATTCTTGTGCCTTCTCACAAATGGGGAGGTGGTGGCGTAGTGGTATTGTCACTGGGTTAGTAACCCAGAGACTCAGGTTTTTCCTCTGGGGACATGGGTTTGAATCCCACCACAACAAAAGGTGGAATTTGAATTCAATTAATAAAAAATCTGGAATTAAAAGATAGTCTAATGTCCATGAATCCATTGTCGATTGTTGTAAAAACCCACTTGGTTCATGAATGTCCTTTAGAGAAGGAAATCTGCTGTCCTTACCTGGTCTGGCCTACATGTGACTCTAGACCCATATCAATGTGGCTGACTCTAAAATGGCCCAGCAAACCCTCAGTTGTATCTAACCGCTATGAACTCAATAAAGAATGAAACTGGACAAACCACCCAGCATCGACCAAAGCACTGGAAACGACAAAGGCAAACCCAGCCCTGCAAGAGTCCTCCTTACGAACATCTGGGGGCTTGTGCCAAAGTTGGGAGAGTTGTCACGACTGGTCAAACAACAGCCTGACATAGTCATAGTCACAGGGACAGGACAGACCCAGCAGAGGAGGCAGCACACTGGTATACAGGCGGGAGGGAGTTGTGCTGGGTGTCCTCAACATTGACCCTATGAAGTCGCATGGCATCTGGTCAAACATGGGCAAGGAAACCTCCTACTGCCACCCACTGCCCTCCCTCAGCTGATGAATCAATACTCCTCCATGTTGAGAAGCACTGAGGGTGGAAAGGGTGCAGAATGTACTCAGTGGGGGACTTCAATGTCCATCACCAAGAGTGGCTCAGTAGCACTACTGCTGGCCAAGACCTAAAGGATATAGCTGCTAGACTGGGTCTGCAGCAGGTGGTGAGGGAACCAACAAGAGGAAAAACGTACTTGACCTTGTTCTCACCAATCTGCCTGCAGATGGTATCTGTCCATGACAGTATTGGTAGGAGTGACCACTGCACAGTCCTTGTGGAGATGAAGTCCCACCTTCACATTGAGGATACCCTCCATCGTGTTGTGTGGCACTATCACCGTGCTAAATGGGATAGATTTCGAACAGATCTAGCAATGCAAAACTGGGCATCCACGAAGCGCTGTGGGCCATCAGCAGCAGCAGAATTGTACTCGACCACAATCTGTAACCTCATGGCCTGGCATATCCCCCACTCTACCATTACCATCAAGCCGGGAGATCAACACTGGTTCAATGAAGAGTGCAGGAGGGCATGCCAGGAACAGCACCAGGCATACCTCAAAATGTGGTGTCAACCTGAAGAAGCTACAACCCAGGACCACTTGTGCCAAACTGCATAAGCAGTATACGATAGAGAGCTAAATGATCCCACAAGCAACTGATCAGATCTAAGCTCTGCAGTCCTGCCACATCCAGCCTTGAATGGTGGTGGACAATTAAACAACTAACTGGAGGAGGTGGCTCCACAAATATCCCCATCCTCAATGATGGGGGAGCACAGCACATCAGTGCAAAAGAGAAAGCTGAAGCATTTGCAACAATCTTCAGCCAGAAGTGCCAAGTTGATGATCCATCTGGGCCTCCTCCTAAAGTCCCCAGCATCACAGATGCCAGACATCAGCCAAATCGATTCACTCTGTATGATATCAAGCAACGACTGGTTACTGCAAAGGCCTGACAATATTCCGGCAATAGTACTGAAGAACTGTGTTCCAGAACTTGCCGCGCCCCTAGCCAAGCTGTTCCAGTACAGCCACAACACTGGCATCTACCCTGCAATGTGGAAAATTGCCCAGGTATGTCCTGTACACAAAAAGCAGGTCAAGTCCAACCTGGCCAATTACCGCCCCATCAGTCTACTCTCAATCATCAGTAAAGTGATGGAAGGTGTCATTGGCAGTGCTATCAAGTGGCACTTGCTTAGCAATAACCTGCTCAGTGATGCTCAGTTTGGGTTCCGCCAGGGCCACTCAGCTCCTGACCTCAATACAGCCTTGGTTCAAACATGGACAAAAGAGCTGAACATAAGAGGTGAGGTGAAAGTGACTGCCCTTGACATCAAGGCAGCATTTGACCGAGTATGGCATCAAGGAGCCCTAGCAAAACTGGAGTCAATGGGAATCCGGGGGAAAACTCTCTGCTGGCTGGAGTCATACCTAGCGCAAAAGAAGATGATTGTGATTGTTGGAGGACAAGCACCTGAGCTCCCGGACATCACTGCAGGAGTTCCTCAGGGTAGTGTCCTAGGCCCAACCATCTTCAACTGCTTCATCAATGACCTTCCTTCAATCATAAGGTCAGAAGTGGGGATGTTCGCTGATGATTGCACAATGTTCAGCACCATTCGTGACTCCTCAAATACTGAAGCAGTCTGTGTAGAAATGCAGCAAGACCTGGAAAATATCCAGGCTTGGGCTGATAAAGGGCAAGTAACATTTACGTCACATGAGTGCCAGGCAATGACCATCTGCAACAAGAGAGAATCTAACCATCTCCCCTTGACATTCAATGGCATTACGATTGCTGAATCCCCCACTATCAACATCCTGGGGGTTACCATTGACCAGAAACTGAACTGGAGTAGCCATATAAATACCGTGGCTACAAGAGCAGGTCAGAGGCTTAGAATCCTGAGGTGAGTAACTCACCTCCTGACTCCTCAAAGCCTGTCCACCATCTACAAGGCACAGGTCAGAAGTATGATGGAATACTCTCCACTTGCCTGGATGGGTACAGCTCCAACAACACTCAAGAAGCTCAACACCATTCAGGACAAAGCAGCCCGCTTGTTTGGCATCCCATCCACAAACATTCACTCCCTCCACCACCGACGCACAGTGGCAGCAGTGTGTACCATCTACAAGATGCACTGCAGCAATGCACCAAGGCTCCTTAGACAGCATCTTCCAAACCCATGACCTCTACCACCTAGAAGGAGAAGGGCAGCGAATGCATAGGAACACCACCACTTGCAAGTTCCCCTCCAGGTCACACACCATCCTGACTTGGAACTATATCACTGTTCCTTCACTGTCGCTGGGCCAAAATCCTGGAGCTCCCATCCTAACAGCGCTGAGGGTATACCTACCCCACATGGACTGCAGCGGTCCAAGAAGGCAGCTCATCACCACCTTCTCGAGGGCAATTAGGGATGGGCAATAAATGGTGGCCTAGCCTGCAAGGCCCACATCCCAAGAATGAATTAAAAAAACCGATGCATTGACCTTCCTTAATGTAGGAATTACATAATGTCCAGTCTGACTTATGTCCCATCAAAAAGCTGCTATTGCACCCAACATACAGCCTTTAATCTAAGTAGAAGGAGTTATATTGGGACACTGAGCCCCACACGTCCAGTGCCTATCTGACTGACAGTAATTGAGCAGAGCTGTGCCAAGGGTATTGACGTGACTGACAGCTCTGTATCAGGAATAAACTCATGGCACATCAGATCGGTGGACAGTGTGGACTCTATTCCCTCATTAGTGATGCTTGACTCTTGAGGAACTCAAACCTATGACATTTCCCTCTCTTCACACAGGTTTATTTCGACAAAAGTGAACTACAGTGTGTTTCTGTGTGTGTGTTTCTGTGTGTGTGTTTCTGTGTGTGTGTTTCTGTGTGTGTGTTTCTGTGTGTGTGTTTCTGTGTGTGTGTTTCTGTGTGTGTGTTTGTGTGTGGGTGGGTGTGTGTGGTTTAGTGTGTTTGCATGTGTTCCTCTGTATGCGTGTGTTTCTTTAGAGATACAGCACTGAAACAGGCCCTTCGGCCCACCGAGTCTGTGCCAACCATCAACCACCCATTTATACTAATCCTACATTAAATCCATATTCCTACCACATCCCCACCTGTCCCTATATTTCCCTACCACCTACCTATACTAGGGGCAATTGCTAATGGCCAATTTACCTATCAACCAGCAAGTCTTTGGCATGTGGGAGGAAACCGGAGCACCCGGAGGAAACCCACGCAGACACAGGGAGAACTTGCAAACTCCACACAGGGAGTACCCAGAATTGAACCCGGGTCGCTGGAGCTGTGAGGCTGCGGTGATAACCACTGCGCCGCCCCATTTCTGTGGGTGTGTTTGTGTGTGGGTGTGTTTGTGTGTGAATGTCTTTCTCTGTGTGTGTGTGTGTGTGTGTGTGTGTGTGTGGTTTAGTGTGTTTGCATGTGTGTTCCTTTGTATGTGTATGTTTTTGTGTGTGTCTGTGTATTTCTGTTTGTGTATCAGGGTGGCGTCCAGCTTTTGTATGACATCAACTTGCGTTCAGCGTAAGGAATGTCTTAAGACTTTTTATAGACAGGGACAAGGAGATCACATGCTAAGCCAGAAAAATTGGTCAGGATTGGTCACATTTCCTGCACTGCACCGAATAAAAAAAATCATTGGCTGTGAGGTGCTTTGAAACATCCTGAGATCATGGAAGGCGCTATTAAAGTGTCACTATTTCTACCATATTGTCCTGTAATTTGTATTCTTCTGATGAAAAACCCTATATATCATGGGATCATTTATTGTATTTGTATTATCCCATACCAGGAAGTATAAAAAGTGCAGAGGTGAAATTTAAAAAGGGAATTAGTAAAGCAAAAACAGGGCATGAACAAATATTGGCAAGTAAAATCAAGGAAAACCCCAAATTATTTTATAAATACATAACGAGCAAGAGGATAACTAAAGAAAGAGGAGGGCCAATTAGAAACCCAAAAGGTAACCTGTGTGTGGAGGTGGCAGATGTGGGCATGGTTCTTAATGAATACTTTGCATCCGTTCTTACAAAAGAGAGAGATGAAGCAGACATTGTAGTTATGGAGGAGGAGTGTGAAATATAGGATGTTAGAATGGGATAAACATAGTAAGCGAGGAAATATTAAGGTGAAAGTGGATAAGTCACCTGGCCTGGAAGAAATAGCCAAAAGACTTGCAGGTTGGTAGGTAAATTGGCCATTATAAATTGCCCCTAGTATAGGTAGGTGGTAGGGAAATATAGGGACAGGTGGGGATGTGGTAGGAATATGGGATTAGTGTAGGATTAGTATAAATGGGTGGTTGATGGTCGGCACAGACTTGGTGGGCCGAAGGGCCTGTTTCAGTGCTGTATCGCTAAACTAAAATGTATCCCTGGCTGTTAAGGGAAGCAAGGGAAGAAATAGCGGAGGCTCTGACCATCATTTTCCAATTTTCTCTGGTTGTAGGCATGTCAGAGGACTGTAGATTGCTAACATTGTACCGCTGTGTAAAAAAGGAGGAAAGAATAGCCTGTGTAATTACAGGCCAGTCAGCCTAACCTCATTGGTGGGCAATTTATTGGAAAACATTTTGAGACAATATAAATTGTCATTTAGAATGAGAAGGACAGTCAGCATAGATTTGTTAAGGGAAGGTTGTGCCTGACTAACTTGATTGAATTTTTTGAGGAGGTAACAAGGAGGGTCGATGACAATAGTGCATTTGATGTAGTCTACATGGATTTTAGCAAGGCTTATGACAAGATCCCACATAGCAGACTGGTAAGAAAATTAAAAGCTCATGGGATGCAAGGGAAGGTGGCAAGTTGGATCCAAGATTGGCTCAGTGCCAGGAAGCAAAGTCTTATAGTCAATGGGTGTTTTTGTGACTGGAAGACTGTTTCCAGTGAGGTTCCTCAGGGCTCAGTACTGGGTTACTTGCTGTCCCTGGTATATATCAATGATTTGGACTCAAATGTAGGGAGCTTGATGAAGATGTTTGCAGATGATATGAAAATTGGCCCTGTGGCTGATAAAAAAAAACTGTAGACTGCAGGAAGATATCAATGGACTGGTCAAGTGGGCAGACAAGTTGCAAATGGAATTCATTCCAAAGAAGTTTGAGGTAATATATTTGGGGAGGACAACAAGAAAATAAATATACAATAAATGATCGGATTCTGAAAAGTGTAGAGGAAGTGATGGCCTTGGAGTGCATGTCCACAGATCCCTAAAGGTAGCAGGACAAGTAGATAAGGTGGTCAAGAAGGCATTTGGGATTCTTTCCTTTATTGGCCGAGGCCTGGAATAGAAGAACAGGGAGATTGTGCTAGAACTGTCTAAAACACTAGTTAGACCACAGCTAGAGTACTGTGTACAGTTCTGGTCACCGCAATACGGGAAGGATGTGATCACGCTAGAGAGAGTACAGAGGAGATTAACCAGGATGTTGCCAGGACTGGAGAACTGTAGCTATGAGGAAAGGTTGGTTAGGCTGGCATTGTTTTCTTTGGAACAGAGGAGGCTGAGGAAAGATTTAGTTAATAAAATTATGATGGCTTAGATGGAGTGGTTAGGAAGGGCCTATTTCACTTGGCAGAGAGGTCAATAAGTGGGGGCATAGATTTTAAAGTAATTGGTGGAAGGATTAGAAGAGAGTTGAGGAGTAACTTTTTCACTCAGTGGGTTGTCAGGGTCCAGAATCAAGTGCCTGAAAGGATGGTAGAGGCAGAAACCCCTATTGCATTTAAAAAAACACTTGGGTATTGTTATAATCCCCATGGAGATCAACAAACCAAAAGAACCAAGTTTACTGAACAACCCCAATAAAAAAAACACACACAAAAGTGAAATCTTGTCCAAATTTTACTTTAAAAATCAAACCAAAATCATCATAAATTAAACATTAATTAACTGTCAAATTATGGTCTGTATATATATATATATATATATATAAACAAATTACACATTAACTATTAGATACATCAAAGATAGGTCTCTCAGATTTACTGGATAATCCACTCATCATATATGGCATCAATTACAGCTGCAAAGTTTGTCAAAGCTCTGAACTTCCTCAGGTAGATTATCAGCTGCTTCCTTCCTAGATGCCCCACTGACTTTCATCCAACAGCAGTTCCCCTTCAACCCGAACTCTACAGGTATGGTCTTCACCAAAATGGCACACTTCTCCAGAACCTTCTCAGCCTTGCTCATGGCAGTCTTGATAGTGTGGTTCCACCAGTATTACGTTTATCCAAGCCCTTCAGTGTGCATTGTATGGCCAGGTCTGGTTATCAGTTGCCTTAAGTAACAGAAACAGCTGCAGCAACTTGCATTTGCCTACTGCCAGCTCCAGGATCCAGCCTTCACTTTCTTCTGCCTAACTGCACGACACACCTTTGTGATCTGAGCTTGGATGGCTCTCTGCCTTTTAATCTGGTTCCAACCAGTTTCTGTTTCTCCAGAAACCTGAAATTTTAGTTTCAGTTTCTGTTTTGGCTTCCCTTTCAGTTAAGGTTTGTCTCAAAAAAAAAAAAAGCAAGCTTTGAAACCAGGGTCAGTGTCCTGACAGAATATTCGACAAGTCATCTGTTCAGACAACAGCTCACACATGCTCTCCCACTGGTCCCGCAAACTGCAGATCCCATCACAATATGCACTTGAGCTATCATAACCTACCAGGCTACGGATCAAAAGTTGAAAGATGGAATTAGGCTAGATAGCTTATTTTTTTTAGCTGGCACAGACACGATGGACCAAATGGCCTCCTCCTGTGCTATAAATCTTTCTATGTTCGTATATATTTCTAATCCTAGAGCATCTGTGTGGCACCCTCTTTAGATTCTCAATATCCTTCTGAGAGCGTGGAGCTCAATACTATACACAATATTCTAACTGAGGTCTTACTAAGATTTTAAATTGGCTCACAATTACCTCGTGATAAAACCGAGAATCCATTCACATTTTTTAACAGCCCTATAAACCTGAGGTGCTGCCTTTAATGTCCTAGAAACCTGTACCCCAAAATCCCTCTGCTCTTCCACAACCCCAAAACTAACATGTTCATTTCTGACTACAATTTTTCTCAGATTTTTAAATTAAAAAAATACAAGGCAAACTCATGGAAAACCCCCTCGATAGTCAATCTACCTGTTCACAGAGGCACTCTCGGGCTTCAGCCTGCTCACTCCAGTTCACAGACACATCCTACATCCTCTGGACCCAGTCAGGGCCAGTATATACACCCAACAAATTCATAGAGACACTTCTTCCACCCAGCAAAAATCTCCAACCATGCCAAAACTCTCCTTCCTCCCTCAGCCCACCTTTCCTTGGGATGCAGTTTTAGTCACGTGCCTCATTTTGGTATCCTGTAAAATGGCACTGCGGGCTTGGTATGCACAACACCAAGAAATCACCAAAAGTTTGAAAATGAAACTTGGGAATGGCGATTAGTTTAAAATTTGTTGCCTGGAGTTGAGTCAATAAAATCAGGCAATTAAATGTCAGTTTCATGAGGCTGAATGTTTACAGCTTGCCACCGATCTCGACGGCGAGCTTCAAAATTGGCGCCGTGCACACATGGACCTGCTGTGATACTTCATGTGCGGTGGCTCATTAACATGGAGGGGGTGGAACTCTCGCTCCCGATGACATAGAGAGGGCGGACACCCCATCCCCAGCAACGGCGTCCGGCGCCACAGCGCAGGCGCTGGTGCCATTTTTAAAGGGCTTCAGGCCTTTCTGTTTCATTGAAATGTTTAAAGGCACAGGTTTGGAAAGAAATAAAAATAAAAATTTATTCGCACTTCCAATCCTCTCTCTCACCACCCCAATGAATTTTATTATTTGGTTTCCCCCCCACCAAAAAAAGTTAAATCTTGATCCCGACCTTCCCCTTTCCTCCAACCTCCCCCCCCCCCCCCCCCCACCACCCTGAGCTTTCTTTACTTTAACCTTCAATCCCTTCCCACCATCCCTTCAACCAAGCACGTTAGTTTTTGCCTTTCACCAACACCACCCCCCCCCCCCCCACCCACCCACCCCCCACTCCCCACCAGCCCTGAAAACTTCACTCCCCCCGCCTCGGATCTCCAAACAGAGATTGGAAGGCACGGGAGTTCCGGCAGCCTGCCGGAATATTGGCATGGGACAGCCAGGTAAGTAATTATTCACAATTTAAATATTCAAATAAATGTTAACTAATGTGTCCGTTGCTGAGTGGCGGGGGGCCGTCCTCGCCGCCTCCGGTAAAATGGGCCGGGCCTTCCCAGCCTCAAGGCCCATGGCGGGCCTCTCCTGCAGGTATTTTCTGAGCCCCCCCTGCCACGACCCCCGATGTTGGGGGGCTGGTAAAATCCAGCCCATGGAGTCAAGCCACAATATTGCACTGACTTAGCGTACTGTTGGTGACAGAGGGTGATGTAGAAGACCAGTGGGCAGAGAAGCAAGAAAGATAGACAGCAAAGCCAACATTTTAGTGTCGGTGGTGACTCAGAGGTAGTTACTCTTGCCTCAGAAAGTTGTGGGATCATAGCCCACTCCAGAGACTTGAGTGAGACTAGACTGAAACTGCAGTACTGTGGGAATGCTGCACTGTCAGAGGTGCTGCCTTTCGGATGAAATGTTAAACTGAGGTCCAGTCTGCCCCCTCAGGTGGACATAAAAGCACTATTTGAAGAAGAGCAGGAGAGTTCTCCGTCATAACCTGGCCGATATTTATCCCTCAACCAACACCTAAATAAAGGGGGGCTTGGTTATTTTTCTCATTGTTGTTTATGGGTCCTTACGTGTAAATTGGCTGCTGCAATTGTTACATTACAACAGTGACTACACTCCAAACGTACCTTATTGGCTATGAGTTGCTTTTGGATGTCCTGAGGTCGCGAATGGTGCTATAGAAATGCAAGTTTTTTTCTTGGTTTAACAGTTAAAGGTCAGCAAGTCTCAGCAGTCTTTCTGACAGTAATAAAAGCCCTGAAAGAGATTTATGCAGGAAATAGCTTTTTCTGTAACAGATGAAGGGATGAAGATAGCGTTAGTCGGCAGGCAATAAATAGCAAAGATTGCCTGTGTGTGTCAGGAGAGAGAAAAAAAACCTCCCAAATGTTTTCATTTAAAGGTGGGTAATGGAGTCAGATATAGTCAGTCCATTTCTCAGCGGAGATGTATTTAAAGTGCAAAACTGCTGACAGACTTTCTATTGACTGTCAATTTTCCTGTCAGATGCATTGAAGTGGGAGAGTATCAAACAGAAGTAAAGCACTGGTGCAGCTGGAGATAGGCTGTGGTTGAATTTAAAAAGGCTTCACGGTGCACTGTCATGTGAAGCTGAGTGTTGCGCTGGATCCATGCGGTGTGCTTTTAGTTTAACAAAGGCATTCTTAATGTGGGAACTGGTGTAAAAACAACTCCTTCATTAATTCTTGATTTGTAGTGGTCGGACACACACACATACACCTATACATGAGTTATCTCCAGCAAAAAAAGTCTACACTGATTGTGAAGGTTTTCAGGTCAACAATCTTGACTGACAGCTCAGAGGGGCCTTTTGAATGCAGCTGCAAGAGGGGTCACCAGAATCTGCCTGAGGGAGAGTCTCGCCCTGAAATAATTAATACCGGGTGTTGCCTACGTGAGAAGGAAACTGCTTCGTGCAATGAATAAAAAAAAAGGCCGAGCTCAGTCCTAAGGGCCTCATTTGAGAGGAATTCATTGAAGTTGACGAGTCAATCTGTTTTCATCTCATTTGTTTTTAAGATGCCGCCCTTAATGAAAGAATCAAAACAATTTCTGAAAAGTTTTTCGTTCTAATGCGGACAAGGAAAGAGCTGAATTTTGCTGCAGGGAGCCCTGCGGTATTGCCAATGGTGAGGTTCTCTTTGATGTGTCACAGTACAACACTGGTAGGAAGTTATCATGGCACCCGTGTTGAGGGGACATGCTGGAAATGAATGTAGGCCCAGTCACCCACTCCAGGCATTCTTCTTGAACACAGAATGGGCAGGAGGGGAATCTGAGTTTTGTTACATCTGTTTCTCTGGCACAAAATATAGTCAAAAAAGTGCAATTTTGCGTGGCTCTGTCTCATACCCCAAGAGCACCTGAATTATGTCCGACCTCATTTCCGCTCAGGTGATATCCAGGTATCCCCCACAATCACCTTGCACCAACAATAGGCCCCCTTGCATATGCCCATAAGAGACTTATTGTCTGTTTAAGGGTCCCTCCCAGATACAGGTCTGCCCTGAACAGGCCAAGTGCTTGGAATGTTCTGCTGCGATTTGGGTTCTTCAACTTAACTAGAGGCCCTTAACTAAAAAGAAAATTGTATGATTATCTCCTGTGAAGCACCTTTACATCTGTTGCTACAATAAGGGCACTATATAAATGCAAGTTGTCTTTGGAAGAAGTTTGTGAACCTAAGGGGGGAAAAAAAACCATAAGGAGGAGAAAACTGTGTCCTCAGAAAATCTTGATCTAGCTCTTAACATTAATAATGGAATCATCAACAGTAATGATGACATAACTTTAGATTGTAAAATGGCACAGGAGGAACCATCTTCAGTGGATTGAATGGCCTTTTATCATCCTTGACCTTTCATTGAATTGTTGATTTTCTTTCTTAGTATTTCTTTTCCCATGGGGAAACTCGTCCTCTCTTGTCTGTATCTTCTCCACCCTGAATGGCCAACTGAGCTTGGGAACAAGCTGTCTGGTGAATCACAGGCACAAATTCACATTGTAAAGTTACGGTGCAGTTTGTTGGGGTGTCTGCACTGTGCCTCATCACATTGCCCATTTCATGACCTATGAGATTTTATTTCCACGTGTATTTCACCACAAAGTTATGATATTTAAAATATATTTGAAAAAAAGAGATATTTCTGTGTCTCCAGACCATTAAAAATATTAATTTCGGAAACCTTTAGCTTCTGGGACTTGGGTTCAATTTGAACCCAAACAGGGTGAAATTCTATTGTCATGGTAGCTGGCAAGGATCCTACGAGAGTTGTACTTTCAGTGGGCTCAATGAATGGCATAAAGCTAGCCATGGTTCAGGATTAATTGGCAGTAAACTGGCAATCTCATCGAAGTATGCTCGATGGGAGAAATGGAAATCCCACAGTGGTGCAGTAGGGAGCAGTCATGGATCCAGTGGTTGGGATCGAGACTTTTGTATCAGGCCAACTTGTGTCTGGGCCTGGGGCATACCAGATACCAGTGGCTGGTGGCTAAAGTGGAAAAACATTCATTTGTCCAGCACATAAAACATTGTAATTATCTGCTCTCCTGTGTTATCAGATCAGTACAACATTGTATTTACAGGATGTGCTGCATTGCTGTGAAACCAGTGGCATCATCCAAATAAATATCCTGTTTCCATGGTAGGGGATAGTTTCTCCTTAGGGATAGATTACTATTTATTGCACAAGTGAATAACAGGGAGATTAAAAAATACATGCTAAATGACATAAAGAAGGTATCACGTTTAGCCCCGTGCCTGGCAGAGCACTTTCTATGGAGCTGCACAAGGTGTAAATGACCTGAGATGTCCCAGTAGCTGGTTGGTGTGGAGCTGTAGCATACAGATCAGGAAGTGGTTTCAGTTTCGATCTTTAGCCTTTGCTGAGTAAACTGAGCTCAGAATTGGCTGTGACTCTCCCCGGGATGAAGCGGCCATTCATACTGTTTGCCAGCAGCTTCGAAAGACATATCTAGCTGGTGCTCACCCTGTAAAAGACAGCAGGTCTCCTCCTCTGGATTCGCAATGTTTTAACACATGTGCAGAACTGGGGGGGGGGGGGTGCGGGTGGGGGGAGTCCTTAAATTTCATCTTGCTAAAACGCTCATTCATGTCTTTGTTACCTCCAGACTCAACTATTTAATTCACTCTTGTAAACTTGAACTCATCCAAAACTCTGCTTCCTGTATCCAAACTCACACCTAGTCCCGTTCACCTATCACCCATCACCCCTGCGCCCACTGACCTACACTGTTCTGGCAATGCCTCGATTTAAAAGTTCACATGATTGTTTTCAAATCCCTCCATGGTCTTACCCCTCCCGATCTCTGTAACCTCTTCCAACCCTCAACCTTCTGAGATACCTGCGCTGCTCCAATTCTGGCCTCTTGTGCATCCCTGATTTTAATTGTTCCGCTATTGGCGGCTGTGCCTTCAGCTATCTATGCCCTAAGCTCTGGAATTTCCTCCCTAAACCTCTTTGCCTCTCTATCACTGTCTCCTCCTTTAATATGATCCTTAAAACATATCACTTTGACCAAGCATTTGCCTGCTCTGGCTCAGAGTTAATCTTTATCCGATTACACTCCTGTGAAGCTCCTTGGTAAAGACTTTAAATCACTCTATTATCGGTGACCATTAGTCTTCGAAGACTTCAGGTGTACCAGACCACATCAATGCATTTATAACCAAGTATTTATGAAGGGCAGTCACAGTTGCTGTGAGAATTTCTAGCACGTCTTGGAATAGTGGTCGTGGGATCTTTGACATTCACCTGAGCAGGAAGACGGGACCTCTGTTTAGCATCTCATCTGAAAGAACCTCCAGCAAGACGGCACCTCCAACAATGCAGCCTTCCCTCAGTACTGGCCTGACATCCATGGTGGGGCTTGAACCCACAGTTTCTGACCCAGCGGCAAGAGGCTGATAAAATGAAATAAGTTGCATTTGACTTATTGTTGGTGGGGGGAATGGGGTGGTGTTGATATATGTTAGTGTTGTACTGAGGTACTAATATTTAATATTCATATTGCAGCTTCCTATTGTGGCTTCATCGATTGTTACACTTTACTTCCTGGAGCTAACGGATCTTTTCAGACCAGCCAAAGTGGGCTTTCAGTGCTATGACCGTGCGCTGAGCATGCCCTATGTGGAACCCAGTGAGGAACTCATCCCATTACTGATGCTCCTCAGTTTGGCCTTTGCTGGTCCAGCAGCCTCTGTAAGTAGCTTAGACTATACTCAACAAGCACTGCTTGATCTGGCATAGGAGCAGGAGTAGGTCATTCAGCTTCTTAAGTCTGTTCCACCATACAATTAGATCATGGCTGATTTGTACCTCAACTCCATTTACCCACCTTGGTTCATAGGAACATAGGAACAGGAGTAGGCCATTCAGCCCATCGAGCCTGCTCCACCATTCAATACGATCATGGCTGATCATCCACTTCAATGCCTTTTTTCCAAACTATCCCCATATCCCTTTATATCATTGGTATTTAGAAATCTGTCAATATCTGCTTTAAACCTACTCAATGACTGAGCTTCCACAGCCCTCCTGGGGTAGAGGATTCCAAAGATTCACAACTGTCTGAGTAAAGAAATTCCTCCTCATCTCTGTCCTAAGTGGCTTCCCCCTTATTTTGAAATTGTGTCCCCTGGTTCTTGACTCCCCAACCAGGGGAAACATTTTACTTGCATCTACCCTGTCTATCCCTTTAAGTATTTTGTAGGTTTCAATTAGATCACCTCTTATTCTTCGAAACTCTAGAGAATACAGGCCCAGTTTCCCCAATGTCTCTTCATAGGACAGTCCCACCATCCCGGGAACAAGTCTGGTGAACATTCGTTGCACTCCCTCTATGGCAATAATATCCTTCCTAAGGTAAGGGGACCAAAACTGCACACAGCACTCCAGCTGTGGTCTAACCAAGGTTCTATATGATTGAAGCAAGACTTCACTACTCCTGTACTCAAATCCTCTTGCGGTAAAGGCTAACATACCATTAGCCTTCCTAATTGCTTGCTGCACCTGCATGTTAGCTTTCAGTGACTTATTGACGAGGACACCCAGGTCCTTTTGGCATAATACCATTACTCAACAAAAATCTAGTAATCTCAGTTTTGAACTTTTCAATTAACCTACAGGCTAACAGCTTTTTGAGGGGAGAGAGTTCTAGATTTCCACTACTCTTTGTATGAGGAAATGCTTCCTGACATCACTCCTGAATGTCCTTGCTCTGATTTAACATTATGCCCCCTTGTTCTGGACTCATCCACCAGAGCAAATAGCTTCTCTCCATCCAGCCTAAAAAATCATTTGATCATCTTAAGTTCCACAATTAGTGGTGACATGGAACTCCTGCTAACTCTAATATCTCCTCTCTCTCTCACGTTGGGAAACAAGATTCTTTCAATCAACTGATCTGAAGATTACAGTAAGTTGTACCTGTTATAATCTTCAGATTAGTTGACAGCATCTTTCACCGCTTGGTGAAGAAGATTGCTCCCGTTACCAACTTGCTTTTGACACCTACGTAGGTAAGTGTTGTGGGCCTCTGGAGCAATGTATAGGGGTAAATCTCTGCTGGGCTTTTCACCATTTCACGCCATATCCAAGGCAGAGACCCAGGAGAAATGGCAGAAGTGGCCGTTTATACCATTTCTCTGGTTTCACTGTTTTTCATCTGAAATTACAGCAGAAGATTGGGAGAACTCCCCACGTTTAAGTTATTTAAAGTTTAAATCAATGTGCCTACAATCTGCATATGTCTCAAGTTGCCAATATTTGCTGATCTGATTTAAGACTCATCCACCAGCACAGTCAAACCTTCTCGAATCATTAGGCCCATGAACCTCTAACATGACAAGTTATCTCCCCTAACTCTGTATTAACTTTTACTTGGTGCCCAGTCTCAACCCTCTCCCCTCCCTAGTGTGGGGTTCTCTGGGGCATTTTGTTATGTTAAAGGTACAGTATAAATCCATGTGGTTGGTATTGTTCACGAGGTACCAGAATAAAGGCCACATTTAACTATATTATGTGTTGCAGCCATTTTTTCATCAGACCTTTCCTGTGTGTGGTTTTCCACTTCAGATTATGATTGGAGAAGGGATTGTCTATTGCTGCCAATCAAAACTGAAGAATAAAGAAGGTTCTGAGGGCAGCATTAATGCGGGAGGCTGCAACTTCAACTCCTTCCTTAGGCGGACTGTAAGGTTTGTTGGTAGGTTCACTAATATTATGCACACTGCTCCTGAAGTTATTGGATAGGAACATAGGAATTATTACACAATGAAAGACCAAGGTGCATCTCGTTCACCTTCTACCATTCTGGTAATCACATGATACAACGATAATGGGAGTTGTTGACTAATCATTGCAATCAATTGCTTTCAATTACTTTATGGCTAATGTCAAACCCTCAGTAAGGTTTTCAGAATGGACATGAGGACATCCCTGCTCTTATTCTGCACTACCACTTTGTGAGGAAAAAATAAGGCAAATTAAGCATCGGCCAGTTGCTAGCTCAAGCAAATTTAGGATTTAACAGAGAATGATATGTAGGAGGCCTGAAACTGGACTTTTGACTGGAGACTACTGGTCATAAGACATAGTGCGTAACAGGCTCAAGGGGCTAAGTGGTCTACTATTGTTCCTATGCTGACATCTTCCTATGACAAACTCCGACATAAGGCAAGGAACCCCATCCCCCAGTGGTGGAGAGCTTTGGGAATCACATTCCCATAATTGCAAGTTAGCAAGGTATCCTCATCTTTAGATTCTGAGATACTTGATCCAGTATTGTGGTGGAACAGATCGCACCAGGAACTAGCAGTGAATGGTTAGTGGGGAGGGGAGGTGAATGGGAGTGTTGGAGAGATAGGCTTCAAGGAGGTTTTGAATGTGAGGGGGGGTGGGGCAAAGTGGAAGCATTTTATCCAGAGAATTCCATAGTTTTGGGTTGTAATGGCTGATGGCTCTGCTGGCAATAATGTAGTGGCTGCATTAAGGGGTCCATCAAAAGGCTTATTTGCCTCAAATGTTCAGTTAAAGTGTATTGAGAGGCACTTTATTCTTCAGTAGCACAGGTTGCATGTCCACAGAGATACATTATCCTATTTTACTGTATAGAGCCTACTCGGAGTTCCCATGTTCCCAGCAGAAAGCCATGCTCACAGGGAGCACAGGTAGGAAGTCAGGGTTATCCCTATCGCCAACCAATACTGGGCATGGTTTCCCTGCTGTGAACATGGGATTGTGCCATTGATCTCTGCACTCCAAGCTTAGTTAACTGGAGAGTGCTCAGTGTAGACAGAGGTTATGTTCAAACATAGGAGCAATGACAGACAGGAAAAGACCCTCTGGTTCATCCAGCCTGTCACATACAATATGGCTTATGTGTCACAATATATAGGCCTACCGTCTGCTGAGATTGTCAGGAAGCCAGAAGTGCTCGTGGCAGGACGTCATTAGCGATTTTCTTGGAGATGGACAATTAAGAAGCCGCCTCCAGGATCCCCGTCCCGTTAAGGACGGAGGGCAGACCTGAGAACCGGGCCCAATATGAGGCCCTGCACTGAAGTCCGGCTAGAAGCTCCACCAGAAGAGATGGGCACTGCCAATGTAGTTTGGAGAACGTGAGGGCAACTCAAAATCGAGGCACCCTCCGAAGAATTATAAAATTGTAAAAATAAAAGTGTGACCACAGCTGTCAGGCCATCAGTGTGGAGGAGGAACCCTCCCCACACCCCCCCATGGGATGTCCTGCGGCCACAGCTGTAGCTCTATGGCTCGGGGAGAGGGGTGGATTTAAAGGAAGCCTCGCTGGTCCCCCGGCCTACCGGCAGGAGGCCATCTCCAGACAATAAGCATGCTTTAGCCACAGTGGGGAGATCGTCCGGTGCCTGGAAAATCCCGGCATCACCAATTTGACTCTGAGGGGACTTTAATTGAGCATAATTGGCTACCCATTGCTGTTGGGTAGATATCCGGTGCTGGTCAAATCCCGTCTTCGGCAAGATCAATCAGGGAGCTGTCCCGATGCAAGATTCTCTAACTTTGTACCTGGTCCCACCTCCAAAGCCATCCAGGAAAATTCAGCCCATAGACTCCGTATCCTGCTCAAAAGCCAATTCGGGAAAGAAAATCTTATAAATTCCTCAAATTCCTTAACCCTGAATTCATCTAAACTAATCCAGGAGAGCACTCTGGCCCTGATAATTCTATCCAGCACCTTAGTCTTATACAAGGTGATCTCCACCTCAACCAGAAACAGGTCCAGCTCTGGCCTGAAGGAATTCAGCAAATCAGTGTTCAACACACACATCGCACAGGTCCACTGTTCTCTAGAATAAGAACCAGCTCCTGATATCGAATGTAGATCTGGCATTGAAATTGTGACCTCCTAGTCCTCCCTAAGCTATTTAACTGGAACAAGCAGTCTACACAAACACAATCTATTCCCTTCACCATCTTATAGACCTCATCACATCACCTCAAGACTATGCCCTTTTAGCCTATTTTAATAAGTAAGATGCTTTAAACTGGGAATTCGTGTATTGACCCTCCTCTGCACCCTTTCCAAAGCTGCAACATCATCCAACAGGATCAGGAATGCAATAGTGGATTGGGATAGTTATTGGCCACTGTTTATTTGCACACATTAGAATGACTCCCCTCTGACTGCCCTACAACACTCTAGTACAACACCACTACGTGTCTAATTGAAGCTGCACTTATATCAGACACTAATCAGATTAGTCACAGATCTACACTGTACACCAAATAACTCTACCAGGCTTTCTAACAAATAATTCCTTCAGGGTTAATCTAAAGCGGTTCTTCATCACCCGCGCACTCAGCTGGAATTCTCTTCCTTACCAACCCTGTTTGATTAGCTACAAAGCAGAAAACGGTGGAAACACTCAGCAGGGATCAGTCACAATCGAACATGGCTCCATCCTTCAGTTGACTAAATTAATCATGCCCATTTTAAATGGCTCGCTATATCAGTTATGAAGGGAGCCTGCATTCTACTGGATTAGACGGATGCAACAGAGGGCTGAATTTTTGCCCACACGGAGATGGGCGGGCGCGAAAATTAATGCCACCGCCATCGTGCTGGTTTGCTGTCGCTGATCTGACGGTTGGCGATTTTGCTCAGGAGGGTGGAAGGTGGCTTCCGGCAACCCGCCCGATTCAGATTATTGGCCAATTGAGCTTGTTGACGAACTTGTTGTCAGCTTGTCGAGAGCTATGGTTCACATGATGGATTAGGAACAGACTAAAGAGTGATGAGTCAAAGAAACATAGCTGTTGGCAGGGAAAAAAACAGAAGCGCAAGGAGAGACCCAACTGTGTAACAGCCCCGGCAACCAATTTTATCTGCAGCACCTGTGGAAGAGTCTGTCACTCTAGAATTGGCCTTTATAGCCACTCCAGGCACTGCTTTACAAACCACGGACCACCTCTAGGTGCTTACCCATTGTCTCTCGAGACAAGGAGGCCAAAGAAGAAGAAAAGTCCAAGTGGAAGGAGGCAACAACACAGCAGGGTGCCAGTCATGGTCATGCCATGCAATTAGGTGGGCTCATAAATGGGTGCATGGCTAAAAGGGGCACTCATCCATTGGCACACAGGTGCCTTCAGGTGAACAGAGTTAGCGGAGCAAGTGGTCTATGCACACCCAGGCAGTGAAGGATGTTGTTACCCTCCAGGGATTGTGGGCCCATCACAAGGGGGTCCATGAAGCATTGAGTGTAGCTGACCACAAGCAAGACAACAGTTAGACATGGGATTAAGGTACTTGTAGATAGGGTCGAATAATGATGAGCAACATCCTCAGGAGCAGATGCCGAGCCCTGAAAATGAGGAGGGAAGAGGAGAGGAACGAGGGGCAGGAAGGCAACAAAGTCCATACACTCAGCATCAAGTGTACCGCTGAAGAAGATGCTACCTGGACAGGTCAGAGAATCAGTGCCGCAGGAGACTGCGCCTATCTAGGCAGATGGCATCTGAGATTTGTGCCCTCATTGAGGAAGACCTCAGACCTCACAGTACTGGTCGCCATCCCCTATCAGTAGCCATTAAAGTCACTGTGCCTTGAACTTCTTCGCCTCTAGTTCATTCCAAAGATCAGCAGCGGGCCTCTGTGGTGTCTCTCAAGCAGAAACACACTATTACATTTTGCAGTTCATTGATGCCCCTTTTGCAAAAGCAGGGCAGTACATACAATTTCAAACAGATGGGGCCTCACAGGCACAAAGGGCAGTGGGATTCACCTCCATTGCTGGAGTTGCCCCAGGTGCAGGGCATCATCGATTACACTCATGTGGCCATCAAGGCATCGAGTGAGCAACCAGTGAGATTTATCAACTGGAAGTTTTCCACTCCCTCAGCGTTCAGCGAGTATGCGACTACAACAAGTGCTTTATGCACGTATGCACTCACTATCCTGGCAGCTGCCATGGCACCTTCATCCTCTGGCAGTCCAGGGTGCCACTGAAACTCCATGGATGGGTTCTGGGGGAGAAGGGATATCCTTTGAAGAGATGGTTACTCATACCTTTACGTGACCCCGAGGCAGATGCACAAGACTCTGCAACCGCAGCCATCTGCTCACAAGGATAGCCATTGAGCCGGCCATCAGGCTTCTGAAGATGCAGTTCTGGTGCCTGGACCAGTCAGGTGGTGTCCTGCAGTACACTCCTCAAGTGTCTTGTGCAAAGTGTTGGTCTGCTGTGTTCTCCATAGCATGGCCTTCCAGAGAGGTGTAGATCTTGAAGAGGGTAAAGCTCCAGATCGGCACAGTTCATCGGAGGATGAAGATGCAGCACAGAATGGTGCCCATGCTGTGCAGGGAGGTGGTCGGGGCCAGCTCAGGAGTCAAAACTCTCATCAGGGTGGCCAGAATGCCAGGGCACATCTGGTTCAGGCACGTTTCACCTGAGCACTATTCATCCAGCAGGACTGCATGTTCTAGCACTCACTTTGCTCTGCCTGTGAGAACACATCTATTAAACACACAACCTTGAGTAGATCCAGTCTTACTGCCAATGCATGGTTCAATCTGTCCAGCAGAATCAATGTCCCCACTCAAAGACCGTGGCTTCCCATCACTACTTCTTCCCTCTTTTGCAGTTACGCCATTAAAGAATGGAAGCTCACACGTCTGGGATCATGACTCAACATTTTTAGTGTTAATAATTTACAAAGTGCAGAATCACAAGTGAAATAAACCCCAGTAACCCACTCAGTGTTCTGACCGACGCGATGGTCTCCCCTCTTGGCCAATTCTACGCAGTGCTCCCCTTGTGGTCTTGGATGAGGTGGAGCCTGCTCACATGTGTCTGTTTGAGGCTGAGATGCACATGGTGGTCATCCTCATCATGGAGGTGCCAGTAGGGGCACCTCCAGAGGCTGCTGCACCGGCATCAATGCAGGGGTAGCCTCTGTTGGACAGCCCTGCTGCATGGATGGTCTCACAGTCCGAGGTGCCAAGGAGGCCGATTATGATGATGGCATGCCATGTGGTGTGGCACCCTCATCCTCATCAGTGACTGCCTCAGCCCTTGTATGGCGCTCTGGATCGCTGGAGGGGGCCAACAGCTGGGGGGCAACTGGCATCCACCCCATCTGCGCTACTGAGCATTCTGTGCATGTCAGTGCGCTGTTCCTGCATCCACTCACACAGTGCTGCTGCATATGGCTCTCCATGAGGTTGGCCACTCGCTCGACAGACAAGTTCATGTGTTCAAAACTCTGAGCCATGGTGCTGCACATGAGCTGAATGGACTCCTCCATTCTCAGCCCATTGCTCCTTATTGCCTCAGGGAACTCTGACATGTGGGTACACATCTCACACTACTGGTCAAAGTAGAGCCGTCTTGTGACTCCCAAGGCTGTGCATCTGTGCCCAGAAGGTTATGGCTGTGTCTGTCCTCCATCCTCCAAGGGGACACGCCAACTCTGCCTCTCTCACCTCCTCCTGTTCACCAGTACTGTGCTCTTCACCCAGTGCCACCCTTTCTAACTCTGCGTGAGGACCCACTGATGAGTGTATCTGCGCTGGTGGAGAGTGCATTTGAATGATCTGACAGTGCTGGGTCTGCTGGTTCTGTTTCTTGAGAGGCTCCCAGTGATGCTGCTGCTGCATGAGTATCCTCCCCCTCCACAACTGACCCTGTGGGGGACATCAGAAGGAGATCCATGAGAACTCGCCTCTGACAGCAGCTACTTCTACAGAGCTGAGGCTTCCCATTACAGCTGAGGTGTTGGCATGTCGGACTTGCACACCATCCCTTCATCTACAAATTTCAGCATCTTTTCACCCTCTTCTCCAGGTATTCCCATCTCTCCATTGGTCACTTGGTTGTGTGAGGCCAGCTTGGAGTTTTCTGTTTTCGTCTCCTCCATGGCTCTGAGGATGGCGAGTTGGAGCACTCCTCCTCCTCCTCCTGTGTGTACCCTCTCCCTAGCATTCTATGCCCTTTTCACCTGCAAGGACAAAAGAGACAGAGATAAGGCAATGCTGGCCTCTCTCAGCAATGCCAGAGGCTTATCTAAATATGAAGCTGCATGTTTCAGTGCTGCCAGGTCCTCAAAAGCTCTAGGGCTCTGGGCTTTGCTGACAGGTCATTAATTACCCTGGGCACACATTTCTACCATGTTCAGGAGCACCATGCGCCCTCAGGCTGCTCAGCTGGTGTGTCTGCCGGTGGCTGCAGACCTGGAGGCCTGGCATCTGGGTATTGTGTTGCACTCAGATCGACAGAATGAAGGTGGTCATTAAAGCTCATGCAATACTGTACCCAGGTTCTCCAGGCAACACTTCGGCTACTGACATTTACTGCCACCTCCAGCCAGGCCTGGCTTAGTTTGGCTGTGGCCTTGTCCTGCCACCCTCTGGGAACAAAACCTCTCGCCTCTGTTGTGTGATTGCCTTTAAGAGTAATGTACCTTTAAGATCTTAGTATGCTAATGAGCCAAGTACTGGTGTGTAATCATGTGACTAATAATAATCACTGTCGGCTGTGGCTGAGGAACAGCACTCTCACCTCTGAGGCAGAGAGCTCTGCATTCAAGTCTCATTTCAAAGACTTGAATACATAATCTAAGGCTGACACTGAGAGTGTGTGACAATGTTGGAGGTGTTGTTGGATGAATGCCTCCCTAGAAAAGGATCTAAAAGATCCCATGGCACTATTTGAAGAAAAGAAAGGGAATTCTTCTGGTGTCTCGGTCAAAATGTACCCTTCAAACAATACCACCTAAAGCAAATTATCTGGTCATTAACTCATTGCTCTCTTGCCTGAAATCGCACTAACTGAGGTACCCCTCAGATGCTTAACTACCCATATATCAAAGTATTGGTCACCGACTTCAACTGTCCAGATGTTAACCAATATCGGGGTATATCCATAATACTCGGCAGGATTTTCAAGTCGGGGTCAGGAACCCGACATTGGAACCATTTCCACATCCTAACCCCCACTGGGGAGGAAGTAGACACAGCCCATGATTTTCCCTGAGGTGGGCTTCTAATTGGCTGGAAGGTGGGTTTTGTGGCCAATTATTTGCGGTGGGCAAGGGATGGAAGCAGGATGTGTAAAGTGCGGGCACCATTTAAAGGCATGATGGCAGCCATTACCGTGGCAGACATTCTGCATTGCAATGGAAGCACGAGGTGAACAGCAGGAGAGGCAGAGGCCTGGCACCTGGGGCAGGGCTGACCCACAATTTTCTGATGCAGACCTTGAGGTTCTGTTGGAGGCAGTAAGAGAGAGGCTGTAATAAGAAGCTTTTTATGTCGCCTGATGCAACATAAATGAGATACATGGAGTTCTTGCTGTGTGCAAATTGGATAGTGTCCTTCCCTACATTACAACAGGGACTCCATTTGAAAAGTATTTCATTGGTTGTAAAGCTTTTTGTGACATCATGAAGGGCACTGTGTAAATGGCACATTTTTTCTTTCAACCCTGATTTCCATTAGTTGACCAGAACCTGTCTCTTTTTTTATTCATTCATGCGATGTGGACATCGCTGGTTAGGCCAGCATTTATTGCCCATCCCTATCTGTCCTTGAGAAGGTGGTGATGAGCTGCCTTCTTGAACCACTGCAGTCTATGTGGAGTAGGTACACCCACAGTGCTGTTAGGAAGGGAGTTCCATGATTTTGACCCAGTGACAGTGAAGGAACAGTGATATAGTTCTTAGTCAGGATGGTGTGCGGCTTGGTGGGGAACTTGCAAGTGGCGGTGTTCCCATGCATTTGCTGCCCTTGTACTTCTAGGTGGTAGATGTCGCGGGTTTGGAAGGTGCTGTCTGAGGAGCCTTGGTGCGTTGCTGCCACTGTGCATCGGTAGTGGAGGGAGTAAATGTTTGTAGATGGGGTGAAAATCAAGTGGGCTGCTTTGTTCTGGATGGTGTCGAGCTTCTTGTGTGTCTTTGGAGCTGCACCCATCCAGGCAAGTGAAGAGTATTCCATCACACTCCTGTCTTGTGCCTTGTAGATGGTGGACAGGCTTTGGGGAGTCAGGAGGTGAGTTACTCACAGCAGGATTCCTAGCTCTTACCTGCTTTTGTAGCCATGGTATTTACATGGCTGCTCCTGTTCAGTTTCTGGTCAATGGTAGCCCCCAGGATGTTGATAGTGGGTGATTCAGCGATCATAATGCCATTGAATATCAAGGGGAGATGGTTAGATTCTATCTTGTTGGAGATGATCATTGCCTGGCACTTGTGTGGCGCAAATGTTACTTGCCACTTATCAGTCCAAGCCTGGATATTATCTTGCTGCATTTCTACATGGACTGCTTCAGTATCTGAGGAGTCGCGTATGATGCTGGAATTTGTGCAATCATCAGCGAACATCCCCACTTCTGACCTGAAGATTGACGGAAAGTCATTGATGAAGCAGCTGAAGATGGTTGAGCCTAGGACACTACACTGAGGAACTCCTGCAGTGATGTCCTGGAGCTCAGATGATTGACCTCCAACAACCACAGTCATCTTCCTTTGCGCCAGGTATGACTCCAGCCAGCAGAGAGTTTTCCCCCTGATTCCCATTGACTTCAGTTTTGCTATGGCTCCTTGATGCTATGTTCGGTCAAATGCTGCCTTGATGTCAAGGGCAGTCACTCTCACCTCATCTTTTGAGTTCAGCTCTTTTGTCCATGTTTGGAGAAAGGCTGTAATGAGGTCAGGAGCTGAGTGGCCCTGGCGGAACCCAAACTGAGTGTCAGTGAGCAGGTTATTGCTAAGCAAGTGCTGCTTGATAGCACTGTCAATGACACCTTCCAGCAGTTTACTGATGATTTAGAGTAGACTGATAGGGCGGTAATTGGCCAGGTTGGATTTGTCCTGCTTTTTGTGTACAGGACATACCTGGGTAATTGCCAGGTAGATGCCAATGTTGTAGCTGTACTGGAACAGCTTGGCTAGGGCTGCAGCAAGTTTTAGAGGACAGGTCTATAGTACTATTGCCGGAATGTTGTTAGGGCCCATGGCCTTTGCAGTATCCAGTGTTTTCAGTTGTTTCTTGATACCAGGCGGAGTGAATTGAATTGGCTGAAGTCAGGCATCTGTGATGTTGGGGATTTTAGGAGGAGGCCGAGATGGATCATCAACTCGGCACTTCTGGCTGAAGATTGTTGCAAATGCTGCAGCCTTATCTTTTGCACTGATGTGCTGGGCTCCCCCATCATTGAGGATGGGGATATTTGTGGAGCCACCTCCCCCAGTTAGTTGTTTCATTGTCCACCACCATTCACGACTGGATGTGGCAGGACTGCAGCGCTTAGAACTGATCTGTTGGTTATGGGATAGCTTAGCCCTGTCCATTGCATGCTGCTTATGCAGTTCAGATTGAGGGACACTGGTACCTCCACAGTGAATGCGTTGAGTTTTCATAAGGCAGGTCTGGAGGAAGAACACCCTTCAGTCCATTTGAACCCAACCCTTTGGTTTCCCATTGTATCAATAGACTGTTTCTCAAGCGGATCGGTGTCCTAGCCTCAACCTCTCTTCCAGGTACCCTGTTGTATCATGTGATCAACATTTCCAAGCAGTTGAGATCTGGTTGTATGGTAGCCGGATACCCTTGCAAGTGGATAGTGCACACAGGCCAGTTGTGTGCTGGTATAGCTAGACCCCTGCTGGTGTGCATGTTTAAAGCTCTGCTATTGGTACTTATTAAACTCTTTAGATAAATGGTTGGTTTGTTATTCCCTGAGGGAAAAAAGTTTAAAAGAAAGCAGGAATTGCATTTGTTTAGCGATGCCATAGGACATCCTACAGCATTTTATATCTAATGAAGTACTTTTGAAGTGTAGTCATTGTTGGAACATAGGAAAGCAGGCAGCAATTTGGTCACAGCAAGCTCCCACAAAACAGCAATGAGATAAATGATCAGATAATCTGTTTTAGTGTTGTTGGTTGAGGGTTAAATATTGGTCAGGACACCCCGGGGAGAACTCCCCTACTCTTCCTCTAATCGGGCCATGGGATCGTTTATGTCTACCTGAGTGGCTTAACATCTCATCCAAAAGAGAGCAGTGCAACATTCCCTTAGTAATCCACGGCAGTGTCAGCCTACAATTAGTGCTCAATCTCTGCAGCTGGACTTAAACCCATAACGTTTTGACTCAGAGGGGAGAGTGTTACCATTGAGTCACACGTGACATGGAACATGAGCTGTCTTAACCTCATGATGGTAGAATATTAAACTTGGGCCTCTGAAGAGCCTGTTATAATTTGAGAACAGAATGGATTAAAGCTTTGAAATTTCCAACAGCTTCTTTCATTTGGAGAGGTTTTCGGCAGTCAGTTCTGACTTAATGTGGCTTTGACTCCCGTCGCTGACATAAAAGGTCATTTCTTGCCTTTTGATTTTGCATGGTAATGAATTTGAATGCTAACATCTGCTTTCTTGCCCTGCGCTTCAAAGAAAGTTTTTTTTCTTTGTTGAACTCATTGCCATCTGGGCTGCTTTCTCCACAGAGATCTTGCTGCTTAGTCGGGGAGTAGCTTCAACGAATAATTCTCCCTGTAGGAAACCGATAAAGAGAGACGAATCGGCCAAAAATTTGTAGAAACAGATAGCAAGCGCATTGTTTTGGTTCCTGCTTATTACTGGAACTCGGTCTCTCTTTAGTGCTGAGAGTTTAGAGCAACATCAACATTCTCTGGAGGTTGCCAAAGCCTAAGGGGAAATAAATTCTGGCAGGTTTAATTTAGATCTTAGTGCAATGAGCCCGTAGTGCAAAATTCAGCATTAATTAGCTGCTAATTTGGTGGATTATAGCGAGATTGAATGTGCCAATTGAAAATGTCACATCAGTGTGATCAGAGGGATTGGTCTGGGATTGGAGCATAGACAAAATGGTAAAATAACATGGTCGAGGCATTCAGCAGCAAATAGATACTTCTTCATGGCAACTGATGGTTCAAATTGGTTCCAACTTCTTTGTTTTAATTTTGGTGGATTTTTATGCAGGCATCACAAGATGGCGGTAGATTTTTGGCATGCTGCTGAGGGTACGACTGACATTGTGGAACGATCACCAGAAACCAGAAACAATAGCATAGGTGCATTTAAAGGGAAGCTAAATAAGTACACGAGGGAGAAAGGAATAGAATGATATGCCAATAGCAATAGATGAAATACGGTGAGAGGATAAACACCTGTAGGGACCTGTTGGGCCGGATGGCCTGGTTCTGTGCTGTAAATTCTATAACTATCTGAGTAATGTCAGTTATGTTTGAGATTGATATCGTGCAGTGACTTGCTTTCTTTCTGGTGAAGGGGTTTCACAGCTTCTTCTTTTTAGGAACTTTCCCCTGGAGTTACCTCCCTCAAGATATTAGATTTGAGATGAGTTGGAAGGAGTCGGTCAATGAGCCAATTGGTCTTTTTCATCCCATTCGCTTTGAACCTCTAGATTGTTATGAAAGTACTTACATTTTTAAAAATTCTGTGAGGACTCGTGTTTTAAAATTGTGGCAATGGATTCCTTTGGAAGACTGAAGTGATTCCATAGATGCTGGACTTAGTTTTTTTTTAATAAAAAAGGTCACTGGAAGGACTTTGGGACTTGGTTTAGAAACACACTTACTGGAAGTCACATGTCTTTAACTAAGTAAACAACAAGAGTCTTTGTGACTAGTGGAGTTGTTTACAGAGAAGTGACATGTCAAGAGTTGGTTTCATTTTGGATTGTTTTGAATCAGCTGGGATTGTAGCCTGCTGAGAGAAACACCCAGCTCATCCTTTCTCCACCTCTCTGAGCGACCCTGAGAATCCAGTGTGTAATAGCTGAAACCCCTGATGCCACATTTCTCCTGGAAAGCCAGCCAGACTAATCCTCGATGTAACCCGATGAGAACTGCTCCAAAAAGATCCCAGTGACAGCCGTCAACGCGTATCTGGGACACCAGAAAAGGGACAAGTGATATCATTCCATATCTTATCCTTTTCCTTCAAGAATTAACAAGTATTTGGTCAAATTTCTTTTGTCTTTTTTTGTAAAGCGATCTCTGCAGAGAAAACCTCTTTATTTTTTCTTTAACTGGTGTGTGTGTGTGTGTGTTGGGCTAAGTTAGAAGGGAACTTTTATATTTCAATCTGTGTTAATGCTTTGCATCTTTACTAAATATGTCTTGTTTTATAATAAATTGATAATTTTGTTGTTTATTAAAGAAATCTGAAATAAAAATAGAGTATATAACTGGCTGTGTAGGTAACTGGGTAAACATTTAAACATATGTTGTGACCTGTGGAGAACTGGAACTTGAGAAAGATAGTGCATTCCTCCCACCTTGGTTGTAACAAGATCCACTTGGAGAATGACAGTGTTATGGGCTAGCACTTCTTTCATTCCACCTTCTTTCCTTCTTATCTGATGGTGTTGACTCTCACTGGGTGTGATTCTGTATGTAGCGGACTCTCCCTGCTATCTATCTCACCCAAGTGACCATAATGCACCTGTGGGAATTGGCAATGAGTATCAATGGACTACTGGAAAGTCTAAGAGCTGACCCTGTTCGTCCTCACCTATCATATGCGTGTATATGTTTCCATGTATGTTATCACTGTATAGGAATCAGCAGCAGGATTTCCCCCTCCATCATCCAGGGAAATGCCTCAATCTCTGTCCCTGGCTGAGGTAAGCTAACTCAGCACAGTTCAGAGAATTCAGCTGGTGATTTTCTTGGGTCAACGTGCTCAATGTTGGAGACTTTCAGGTGGATTTTCCTTCAATAACGATGGAAAAGGCCGTAAAATTGGGGAGCGAGGCCTACCATTCTGTCCTGAATTTCCCACCCCCACCTGGATCACTGATAGTCACGCCCTCCCCACCTCGACCCACTTCCCTCTTGTCCAGCCCTGTTCCTGCTGCTCCTTGGATTGCCAGGTGAAGTCTGGATGAAGTCCCCAGGCTAGCAGTGGAAATAGCGCTCCTGATGGAGTGGGAGGGCCTTGATGTGGCCTTATTTCAACTTCCAGCATTTACCTGCTAAAGACCTTGATCTTGACTGAGGTCTTCAGTGGGAGATTAGTTGATGCTTTCAGGGCTTTTCTGTCCCTTTTTAATATGATGTCATGCCAGTCATTTAGCCACAGAGTCAGTCCTTGGTGGGAGGTGGGGGGAATAACTGGTGAGCTCCTGCTTGCTGGTGGAAATTCCATTGACCAACACAAGACCAGGATCATGGCAGGGTCAGGGATCACTGATGTTCACTTAGTTTTTGCAGAATGGCGTGTGGTCAAACATAGTATCTCAGATCTTTTTTCCATTTCGGTCTTGCAGGTGTACATGTATTTGGACTCTGTGCTACGGCCCTTGTGACCGACATCATACAGCTGGCAACTGGCTACCATGCTCCCTTCTTCCTAACAGTGTGCAAGCCGAACTATACCCTCCATGGCATCTCATGCGACAACAACCCGTACATCACAAAGGATATCTGCTCTGGCTTGGACCATCATGCCATCATCTCCGCAAGGTAACCGATTTATACTCACTCTCTAGTTTTCGGCAACGTTGTTGCTCATTCCTGATTGCCCAATGAAAATAGTGGTGGACCTTCTTCTGTTTGATATGACTGAGTGGCTTACTAGGCCAATACCTCACTTTGGAGGTTGTTGAGTATCAACCATGTTGGTGTGAGACAGGTGTCACATATAGGCAGGGTAGAGGAAAGGACTGCAGGTTTCCTTCCCTAATTATGACATTTCTGATAACTTCACAAAATCATAGGTTGGTGCAACACAGAAGGAGGCAATTGAGTCTACATCGGCTCTTTTTAAAGAGCAATTCCGTTAGTACCCCTCCCCAACCCTTTCCCCATATCCCAGCAATGGTCGCTTTTACTCTAAGGAGCTAGATTTTTTGGTCCTGCCTGGGGCGGAAATGGAGGCGGGTGAGCACTGAAAATAGCAGCGCCAGCCAATGTGCTGGTTCTCTTCAAGGGGTAATCCTTGTTCTCCGGAATCCATCCTTGCAGTTTGGGGGCTGGAGTGAAGAGCTGCGGCAGCCTGGACTTTCGGAGATGAAAGGGTCATGGCAGCTGCCAGGAAAGCAAGCACACGCATGCAGGAAGCGCTTGTTGTGGTCACAGACCAGTTGAATGCTGAGGGAGTGGAAGCCCTTCCTGTTGATGAATCTCACTGGCTGATCACTTGTTGCCTTGATGGCCACGTGGGTGCAAAGGATGATGCCCCTGCACCTGGGCAAATCCAGCCATGGGAGGCAAAATCTACTGACCTTTGCGCCTGCGAGGCCCCATCTGTCCAGAAATGAATGCACTGTCCAGCTCTCACAAAAAGGGCTTCCGTTACTGTGAGATGCAGTGGTGTGCAGCCGATTGTGTAATGCCACCAAAATCTACAGCTGATCCTTGGAAGGACCAGGAGGCAGAAAAGGTCAAGGCCACAATGACGTTGATGGCTATTGGTAGAACATGATGAGCAGTGCTGTGAGGTGTGATGTCTTTCACAATGAGGGCAAAAATCTCTGTGACCATCTGCCTGCAGAGTCACAGTGTCCTGTGGCACTGGTTCTCAGTCATTCAAGGCAGCTCCTTCTTCACCGGTAGATCCTCTGCCGTTCTTGGTTTTGGTTCTTGTTATGATCATAGCAAGTAAGTAATCAATCAGACAGGTTTTCTTGAGTTAACAAAGAAAGAGGATAACTTTATTGTACTTAACCCGAACGAATAAAAATAATAAACAACGCGCCAACTTTCACTCTCACATACACACTCGAGGTTTACACACACACAAATAGGTTACAGAGTGTGGGAAGGTAGATTGGTTGAGATAGAGTCCTTAAAAGAAAGGTATACAGTCTGTGGAGTTTTGTGATTCAACTGGCTTCTGCTGAATTCGGTGGTCCTGAGACTTTTAGTTTGAAGAGGTAGATGACTGGTTCAGTGAGTCTCTTTGGAGATAGTGGGGCTTCTGATTGTAGCCGGAGTTTGGAAAGATGGTCAGTCAGCAAGCAGGATTTGAAAACTTTCAAACTGGAATGGGGAGAGAGAGAGAAAGAGAGAGAGAGAAAGGGTTTGCTCATGTCAGAGTCCAGTTGCTTCTCCTCTGCTGCAAAGAAAACATCAGCTTAAAACCACAGAATCAAGGAGTTTTGTTGCAGTCTGAAAATGCTAACTACACTTGGTAGCAGTGCCCTGGCATTTACAGACTACAACAAAACTCCTTGATTCTTTGACAATGAAAAGCAAATTCTATTTAGAGTTGTGGTTTCTTACCAAATGCAAATGCAATGACCTAATTTTGGGTGCAATTCACCAGTTACAACTTTGCAGAGGCTGCTCTTGTCCCCAAAGGTGTCTCAGGGACCCATAGTAGAGGCTAACACTGCATCTCCCTCTGCCAACCTTGATTTACTCCTACCCACTCAAACTGGGACTGCGGTTAGCTACTCCTTCTACACTCCACTCCCATGCGCTGCATATCAATGCCCGCAGGGGTGCATGGAGGTCCGGGGCATAGGGTCATGGCCCATTTTCCTCCTAAGACTGCCTGGTGAAAGATAAGCCTTGGATCGCTGTGGGAATGGCCCCAAATATTGTGTAGGAGGAGTTTGCCTAGTTCAGGTCTTGGCTTGCTTTGATTACTTACCAGCCAAGGCCTTTGATGGATGACTTGTTCAGAGCCGTATAACCTCAGTCTTGCTGGAGACCACTGGTGGAGTCCTGCTTACTCTTCAGGACCCTGTTGGAAGCTTACTTTGATTACATTATGACCCCCAACCTAGGTTAGGGTCAGAATGGTGAGCTGAAGTCAGCTTCTGATCCTGTAGAGCAGATTAAAGGAAATCTAGCCCATTGTGTTTGGCCATAGAGAGATATGGCCTCTTGGGAACACAGTAGTCTAGAAATTACATTTGGAGATATTCCCGGATGGATTGAGGGGGGAGGGGTTAACAATTGTTTTTTTAAATTCTTTCTCAGGATCATTAGGAAGGTCAGCATTTATTGCCCATCCATTGTTGCTCTGAGCAGGTGGTGGTGGGCTGTCTCCTTGAACCACTGGTAGGGATTTGACACAACTGAGTCACTTCAGAGGACAGTTAAGGTTCAACTACGTTTATGCGGGACTGGAGTCACATGCAGGGCAGACCCAGTAAGATGGTAGGTTTCCTTGCCAAAAGGACTAGTTGGATTGTTGTAAAAAACCAACAGCTTTATGGACATTTTAAACTGAATTCAAATTCTCAAACTTCTGTGGTGGGATTTGAACTCAATCTTTCTGGATTATTAGCCCTAACCTCTAGATTACCAGTCCAGCAACATAACCATTACATTACTGTACCCCCAGCTTAAGCAATTTAAAATGGTGATCGGAGGTATGTCAAACTGAATGTGTTAAACCACTTATTTGGCAACAGTCATTTCTGACCTTATATTTCTTCTTCTTTCCAAAACTATTTTATTATCCCAAGGCAGTGGACACCACCACTAACCCAATCCTGTCTGTCGTGTCTGTGACCCAAATTGTCCCTTCCTCTAGCATTATTCCCCTGCCATCCAACTCCCTCTGTCTGTATGTCTCTTCTTCTTAATGCATGGACATTTATTGAGGGAGCTTGGCTGTCAGATAGCATCACATTGGGGTAATATTGCTGTGCAGTCCTAGACCGCCTACATATTCAATAAGCTGGAAAATGTGACCTGCACTCTTCTTACATTGAGTCATACATTGTATTTGTGCACTGTGCAAACTCCAACAACGAACTGAAGTTTGTGGGTGGAAATTTTACAATGTAATATTCGTAACAAATGCGTCCATATAAACTTAACCAAGATATTAATCTGTCCAGTAATGATACTGCACAGGTCTGTAATGAGTAACAGAATGATCCTGGACGTATCAGAAATAGGAACAGGCTTCCAATGAATTTGACACTTTCAACTCCGAAGGCACAGAATGAATTGAGATCCTAAGCTCAAAGTCTTCACTCCCTTCCTGAGGGGGGAGTTCAACAAGCTACAGAAATGTGGTGGAAAGACTTGAGAGGATAATTTTAAATCTCTCTGTTTAGTCAAAATGGAAATGCTGCACTTAGCACTTGATCCCTGCACCTATTTTAACAACGTGTTTTTTTGGGTGGCAGAGGTGCCTGCCAGACTCAAGCAGACACCTGATATATTTAGTCAAATTGGGGTCCCAGCACTTAGGTAGGACCTATCACTTAGGTCGGTTGATTCACTCAGATAAGAACCATTGCTTAGTTAGCGTATATCACTTAGAAAGGAGCCTGATGTAATTTTAATGGCCTATTGAGAAGGATGTTGGCTGTGGGCACCTTGTTCAATAAAATCTGGTGTGTAAAAAGCAGCAGCTGTGTAGAGTAAGTGTTAAAGTTCATTTTGTGGGGCCAGGAGAACAGGAATGCTTCTCCAGGCCACACAAAGTAAGCTAGGGTTGCTGCCACCGCAGACTCCAAACCCATGGGCCACCCGATATTCGCAGGCTTAGAGATAACAAGCTCCTCTGGAGATCTCTTTCGGGTGGTAATGTAAATGAGACCCTGCTATTATAATAGACCAGGCCCTCCAACTCCTGGGAAGGCTGCCCAAACGTCCAGCCAGCTTCCTGCTTGGGAGTTAATGTTTCCCCTTTGTGGATGGGTCTAAAATGACAAAATCCATCCACCAGGTCCTTGAAGAGATACTCTGGATGATCTATCCTGCACAAGGTTAGGACTAGTCCAGCAGCACAAGTCTGTAAATGCTAGGAGCACAGAACTGCTGTAGCAGTATTGGTATAATAAAAACAAAATGCATTTGTATAGGGATTTTCACAACCACTGGATGTCTCAAAGTGCTTTACAGCCAAAGAAGTACTTTTTGAAGTGTAGTCACTGTTGTAATTTAGGAAACGTGACAGCTAATTTGCACACAGCAAGCTCCCACAAACATCACTGTGATAATGACCAGATCATCTGTTATACTGATGTTGGTTGAGAGATAAATATTGGCCAGAACCCCAGGGATAACTCCCTGCTCTTCTTTGAATCATGCATGGTGTGATGAAGACCCCCACCTACCAAGAAATGAGGCATGTTAATTTTGTCATATGAACATTGATTTTAAACTGTTGCTGGAGTGAAGAAATGACTTGTTTGAAGAGATCACAAGACATTTGGCTGGAGGATATTTGCATACTAAGAGACATTGCTTGGAGAGACAAAGCAACAACTCCTTGGTCCAATTAACCCAAATGGATTTTGATCACCAGACATTGAAAGTGTAAGAAAACTTGCATTCCAGTGTCTAGGATGGAGAATTCACAAATGCAGGAATGGGTAAAACAGCTGGTCACATGACTAACCTGCTGGCCCAGGTTCTTTTTTGGAATTACACACAGTACAGTTTGAAGGCAGATTGCAACTGAACCTGGAACAAGAGAGCCTCTCTCCTGACTGTGTGTCTCTCACTTTCTCATAAACCTCCGGACCCACTGAAGTCGCTTAAACCTCAAGAGAAAAAAGACTCCGACATCGAAACAAGTTAAAGCGTGCACTGGGCCCCAACGAACAGCCAAACTTATCGGCAACCAAAGACTCCAAGTCAAACTCAAAGCACTGTAAATACACCCAGCTATTGCCTCAAACTTTGCCCCTTTATTCGTTCTACTTTTTCTGTGTCTATCTGCATGTGTATTTATCGCGTATGCATGCTAGGGTATTTGTCGTCGGTAACCAAATTAGAGTTTAAGATTAATAAACTTCCGCCTTTCTTGTTTAAATCTAAGAAATTCTGTCTGATTGATTTCTTTGCCTTACAATTGGAAAGCAGTGAACAAGGATTCACTGAGGGGGAGCTAAAAACATTAAACCCTGTTACGGTTAAACCAGGCAAAGGCTGAGAGGGAACCCCTAGACCCCTTTCTCACTTGGTCGTAACAATGGAATCTTTTACGTCCACCTGAAAGGGCAGACGGGACTCAGTTTAATTTGTCACTGAAAGACAGAACCTCCAAAAATGCAGCACTACCACACCTGAGTGTCAGCCTTGATTTTTGTACTTAAGTCTTTAGGCAGAACTTGAACCCAGAAGCTTCTGGCTCAGAGGCAAGTGTGAAACCAACTGAGCCACAGCTGACATAAAAAAATATCCACATGGAACATCAGTAGCAGAGTTTAACATGTTGCTTCTCCTTCAGTTAGACATTTCCAAGTCAGTACAATCACCTGAAGGTCTATCCTTCTCATCGTTCAAATACTGAGCTAACCATCACCACCTTCACAAAGATTGATCCAGCATGTGTTGGCCTCTGGGTTGTTGAATCTCCAATACAACTTTTCCAGGTCTTTCTGTCTTCCCCACAGTTACAAGGGCTATTTTTACTTGTCCCCATTGCAATCACCTACAGCTGCACCCTGTTATTACACCACATGATATAAAACAGAGAAACATTGAGATGGGAATAGGACAGCAGGGAAACGTCAGCTGTTAACAGTTAGTGACTATCAGCAAGTCGGAAAAACAAGTCATATAACAAGACAAGAAGTGTATCCTGACAGCTCAGGAACACAAGAGCCCAGATTATTAGAATCTTGTGATATATCCAAACATTTGACAGAAAGAATAGACACGTACACCAAATTACGGTTCTGCAGTCTCAACATGAGAGACAGCAAGGAATATAAATGCTGTCATTAGATTAAACTCGGGAGAGATAGCAGGGAATGAATGGGATATTAAGCAGCTGGAAGCACAGAAATCAAAGTCTTTTAAAATACATTTCAATCCTCCTTGTATTGCAAATCCTTTGGCATAGGTAAAAGATCTAACAAAATGATTATAGCACACGAGCAGTCAAAAGCCAGCAGGAATGATTGAGGTACAGTCAATCAATGTTTAAAACTATAGCCTTGGAGATAGTGACCTAGAAGGAGGAAACTAAGTATTTTACAATTAGAATAAGTTTATTCAAAAAAGTTAATGATACCAGGATTTAGAGGGTTAAACTATGAGGACAGATTGCAGAAATTTGGTTTGTATCCCCTTGAGTTTAAAAGATTAGGGGTGATCTAATTGAAGTCTTCGAAATGCTACGTGAATTCTCTAGGGTAGGTACAGAGAAACTATTTCCTCTGCTGGGGGAATCAAGAACAAGGGGACATAGTCTTAAAATTAGAGCTAGGCTATTTAGGAAGGAAATCAAGAAGATCGTTTTCACACAAAGAGTAGTGGAAATCTGGAATTCTCTATGCCAAAAGACTGTGGATGCTGGAGATCAACTTGAACTTTCAAAAGTTGAGATTGATAGACATTAATGCAGTAAGGGAAAGTGAGCAAGAAGCTTTCCAATTTTTGAGAGGTGATTTTTAAACAACCAGAAGTGATTGGGAGTGTGCTGAAGGCATATTTTGATGAATTTTAGAAATCTGCAAAACGTTTCTTAAATAACCTAAGCTTCTTGAGTATGCTTCAGACACACTGTGACCATCTTTTATTATTTATCTCATATTCATGCTTCAAAAGCATTGGAGAGGGGAATTTTACCCATTGCTTCTTTGAAGCATCATTCTTTCTTTCTAGCATGACTCCATTTCTTTCTGGTGTCCTCGATACCATTTGCAGTCAGCCGGCTATGAAAGAAATCTCCATCCATATTTCACACAGTGATGCTTGGATTGAGAGAAAAAAATCTTTGCATTCATATAACGCCGTATCTTGGAGGGTTGTAGGGCTGAAGGAGGATCCAGAGATAGGCAGGGTTGAGGCAATGGAGGGATTTTGAAATGAGGATGAACATTTTTAAATCAAGGTAGTGCTAGATCAGAAGCCAATGTGAGTAAAGGGATGATGAGAAAATAGGACTTGGTGTGAGTTAGGGTAAGGAAAGCTAAGTTTTAGATGGTGTTATGGACAGAATTGAAAGAGAACTGAAACCCCAGTTCTTTTTTTTGTCCGTAATCAGTGTGTTTTTGAAAAGGAAGATGTGTGTGTTTCTTAATCCCTGAGTGTATGGCCAATTTGAATTACCAGCAGCACATTTTTCGTGGGTTTAAATAAAAAAGATTTATTTTTATTCACACGTTCAACCCGAAAGTCTAATGCTCGTCACTCACTCACCACTCATACACACATACACACTTGAGAAAGAAAACCATTCAAAGGATCGTGCACTCTTACAAATTGCAAAGGAATAGTTTGTAAGTCACATGATTTGACTTGTCTTGGGGAAAAGAAATGTATTGCGGGCCAGATGAAGAAGGCATTCACACTCCTGAAGTGTAGTTGGGTGGATTCGATAGCTGGAGTCGTTGCAGGATTCTCTCGTAGAGGTGGATTTGTAGCAGGTCACGAAGTTAGTTGCTCGTAGTCTCATCACTAGGAGGTTGGTATTCTGTACTGGTGGACTTGAAAAGGAACAGGTTCCGAGACCTTAAGATGTTACAGCCTTCAGTTCCTTTAAGGCACGATGGTACTGCCTGATCTGCTTGCTCCTTTTTCTGTGGTCTATATTTTAAAAGATTTTTAAAAGGAGGCCAACATGGCTGCTCTACCATGTGACTTCTCACAGTTCCTTTTTAAAATATGGTGGGGATCTCGGTTGATTAACCTCATCCTGTTTATTGTTGTAAGACATTCTTCCTGAGGAGAGTTAAGTCAATCACCTTCTTTGATTCAGGAGAAACCCGTTCAATTCAGGAATGTCTCCTGATGGTTTCAGGATGGGCGTTGATGACACCTCTTAGTCTGGAAGGTATTCTTTTGTCCTTTCAGACAGCGAGTAAGTCTTTGAATATACAGGTCAGGTCAGCTGACCTTTGGCCATCTTTGCAGCCCATGCCCACTTTTAATGTCCATGTGGCTCATTCAAAATAAAAGGAAAATTCAGTTCCAGAAGATGTTATGCTGAATATAGTCCATGTTTAAAGTTACAAATAGGTCATTCCTCTACTGGGCATGACAATGAGCTCAAGAGAGGAAGATGGGACTCTAGCCAGGAGAGCATTGGAATAGTCAGGTTTAGAGGTTAAAAGGCATGGATGAGGGTTTCAGCTGCAGATAAGCTGAGGTAGGGGTGAAGGCAGGTGATGTTACAGAGGTGGAAGTATGAGGTCTTGGTGATGGGATCGGAAGCTCAAATCAGATGTGAATGGTCTGGTTCAGCTGCAGAAAGTTGCCAGAGTGAGACGTGGAGTCGATGCTTAGGGAATGGAGTTTGTGGCAGGGCCCAAAGGCAATGGCTTCAGCCTTTCCAATATTTAGTTGGAGTAAATTTCTGCTCATCCAATACTGGATATTGGCCAAACAGTGTGAGAAATCAGAGACAATGGACAGATTGCATGAGGTGGTGTTGAGTTAGAGCTAGGTGTCAGTTTTGATAAAGGTCAATTCAATATAATGGCAGGAGCCAGGAAATCTGATTGCATGGTGTTCCGGGAAAGATGAGTATGGATTTGGAAGGCAATAACACGTTCAAGGACTTTGGAGAGGAAAAGGAGGTTGGATATGGAGCAAGGGCAGAATGGTCGAGAGTCCTTTTTTTGAGGACAGAGGCAGCGATGTTGGCAGATTCCAAGGAGAGGTGAACAGTACCTGAAAGAATGAACCTTTAACAATATCAGCTCACATGGGGGCAATGAAGGGAAGTTGGGTCGTCTGCAGTTTGATGGGAATAGTATCGAGGGAGCAAGAGGTGGGTCACATCGACAAGATGAGCTCCGAGACGACACGAGGAGAGATAGAAGAGAAATTAGAGAAAGATGTGAGTTAAGAGCTAGAGCAATGGGTGACATTAGGAGAAGTTTGGCCTGGTGGGCTCAGGGAAGAAGCAGAGGCAGCTGATGTTCAACCTTTTACAAGGGATTGTCCCAGATGAAAATGGTTGTTAATGGGTGGGCATCCTAACTATCCTAACCAGCTATTGGAGGGCAATTTGGACTGATTGAGAATCCCTTACATTATGATCCATTTAATTGGAGACTTGTACCATATAATTTGGAACCCACATCTGTTCTCCTATTTCTTCTTGGCAGTGAGACCCAGACTTAGTTCAGCATGAATAGTAATGACTCTATTTGCATACACAAGCCAGAAGCTTAATTGTCATGTACATTGCCAGTTATTTTCACAGGCTTATTCGCCATATTGTCAGAGAATGGGACTTGTATTATTAAAGAGAATTGATTTTCTTTTGCATTCTCATTCAGCCCAATGAAAGCTGCAACTATGAAAGCTCCTTTCTTTTTACATGTAAGCTGAGCAGCAGTCATGGCCAACGAGATCAATGTTTTAGCACAGTGGATCTGCTTCTTGTTAAACCTGAGATGTGTGTTCCAGGGTATTGCTAATTCCTCCACTAACTTGTCAGTCCTCCGCGTAGAGTCTTCCTCTGCTCTGTTAGTCACGCAGTTCCTTGGATAGGCAAGAACCTAACACTCTATCAACCCTCGTCCCAGCCATTGCTTTTCGCACATTTCACCGTAGCCCATTCTGTGCCTTATCAGTTTCGGTCCCCACAAAGTCATGACAAATAGTGCTTAAAGCCTCGTGACTGGAATTAATGATAAGTAAACTCAGGATCCTCAAGAGGTGCAATTCAATGCTCAGAGCTGAATAAAGGGTATCATGGGTATAATTTAGTGCATCTGAAGATCCTATTTTGAGGTTATGTTAAATGAAAATGGGAGTGCCTTTTTCCCCTGTAAATAACCTCTGATATGTGTTTATTTAAGGGTGCGGGAGAAGTGTCTGGTTATCATGCTCCAGTCATCATTAGTGTTGGAATGGCTTGATAGACCAACCGGTCTTTCCCAGCTCATTTTCATATGTTTGCTTGTTACATGAGGAAAGGTTCCATCTACTGTCCTTGCATTCTCTCGATTATAGACGATAGTGCTGAGGTGTATAAGCTGAAAAAAGATTTTAAAATGTAGTTGGAGAGAAACCATTTCTTTTGTTTGGCGAGTCCAGAACAAAGGGGTATAATTTTAAAATTGGAGCTATGTCGCTCATGGGCGATGTCAGGAAGCGTGTCTTCGCAAAAAAGGGTAGCAGAATTCTGGAACACTGTTGCCTTCCCCTGCAAAAAAAAAAAGCTGTTGATGCTGGGGGCGTCAATTGGTAAATTTCAAAACTGGGATTGATAGATTCTTAGTAAGGGCATTAAGGGATATGCAACCATGGCAGGTAGATGGATTTAAGACCCAGATCAGCCATGATCTACTTGAATGGTGGAACAGTCTCTGCGATGGGTTGAATGGCCTACTCCTGCTCCTGTGTTTGTATGTAGATTGTTCCACTGCAGCAATGAATATTTTAGTCTGGGCACCACTGCACCGTGACCATGAGTTTCCACGTTTCTAAAATTTGGCTTGACTGACAATGAGTAATTGGAGAAAATCAATGCTGGTTTGAAAAACAATCTGGGCTAAGAATTCACCCTGATTTTACCAGCTGTCAGTAAACAACCATTAAAAATCATGGCAACCTAGTAAAATTCACCATGATCTATATCACTCAGTCCGACAGCATAGGGATCAGGATACTGCTCGCAAAACCTCACTTTATCTTGTCCTATCTTATATTGAAAGAACTCTGTTCCGATGTGTAAAATGATAGTATACATAAAGAGTTCAGAGGAAGAATTACAGATCACAGGCTTGTAATTCAGCAGAATCCTTCATTATGTTCTTATCCACAGGAAGAGCTTCCCTTCCCAGCATGCCACAATTTCAGCCTTCGCTGCAGTGTATATCTCGGTGAGTATCTCATTTCTTTGGGGCTACACTGGATGGGAGAGTATTGCATTTTCACATGGAAATCAGGAGACCTTGCAGTGCAGTTATCATAATTTTATTCATCCGCGCTTCCATAGAATGTCACAATCTCATTACATTCACCTTTTATGGAGTTTGAATGTCTTAAATCATTCCCATTGGGCTGGATTTTACAGGGCCCCCGAAGTCTGGCTCCATGGTGGTGGGGGGTGGGGGGATGCTGGAAGACGTTCCGGCAGTGGCCCACCACAGGTCCCGATCGTCCCAGCAGCAGCGAGGCTCCATGGTGGCCCCTCTGCCGCTGGGTGATGGGACCTGGATTAACATATGGTAATTCATTAAATGCATACATTTCAATGCACTTACTTGCGATCTAATGGTCGGGCAGCGATCTTCAGAATGGCAGCCGGCACTCCCGAGCCTTTACTTTCCAGTCCAGGGAAAGCAGGCTCCGCAGTGGTGGGGAAGGGGGAAACATGAGATTTTTAATGCTGTGGGGGGGTGGTGATGGGAAACGGGGTCAAACCTTTGTCATTAGTGCAGGAGATGGTGGGAAGGGATGAACTGTGAACTTTGTTCAGTTTGGGGAGCAAAGGTCATATTTGAAAGGCAAGTGGTATGGGGGAGGGGGGAAGGGCAGATACTTAATTTTATTGTTATTGTGGGGTGAGAAAGGGGTGATAGAATTTTGATTTGAACAGTGTGCGGGGGTGGGGGGGGGGAGGGGGTGGTGGGGGGTGGTTCCGTTTAAAAAATTTAAGCTTGCCGGCGGGGCTGGCTGCCCTTTAAAAATAGCGCCAGCACCTGTGCACAGGTGGATGCCACCATTGTTGTCATCGGAGAGCCCGTGCCCTCCACGTGATTGGGGGTTGGGCTGACCGATGTATTTAAATGAGCTGCCACACGGGAGACCAAGGTGGCATGGCAGCACGCAGCTTGTGTGTGTGGGTTGCCTTTTTTGCCCGCTGCCTCTTCCAGTGACGGGCGCCTAAAATACAGCCCATTACGTGGAATCTCACTCTGCTCACACACTCCCGTTACCTAGATCTCACTCTGCTCACACACTCCCGTTACCTAGATCTCACTCCGCTCGCACACTCCCGTTACCTAGATCTCACTCCGCTCACACACTCCCGTTACCTAGATCTCACTCCGCTCACACACTCCCGTTACCAAGATCTCACTCCGCTCACACACTCCCGTTACCTAGATCTCACTCTTCTCACACACTCCCGTTACCTAGATCTCACTCTTCTCACACACTCCCGTTACCTAGATCTCACTCTTCTCACACACTCCCGTTACCTAGATCTCACTCTTCTCACACACTCCCGTTACCTAGATCTCACTCTGCTCACACACTCCCGTTACCAAGATCTCACTCCGCTCACACACTCCCGTTACCTAGCTCTCACTCTTCTCACACACTCCCGTTACCTAGCTCTCACTCTTCTCACACACTCCCGTTACCTAGATCTCACTCCGCTCACACACTCCCGTTACCTAGATCTCACTCCGCTCACACACTCCCGTTACCTAGATCTCACTCTGCTCACACACTCCCGTTACCTAGATCTCACTGTTCCCAATCCCTGTTATAAGTTTCAGATCTTACCTTAGATAGGCACTTGGCACAGAAGTATTGACCAAATAGCCTGAGAGTTTCATGTTCAGGAATGTGAAAACACTGTCCAATATGTAATTATACAATAGCATAGCCTGTAGTGTGATAAGACTCCCTTGTAATCTGAGTCAATTTTTCTATCCCTTGAACCTGTCTTCACCTGCACTGCTTGGACAGACTCCGGCTGGAATACTGCATTCCGTTCTGTTGACTGCACCTCAGGAAGGATATATTGACCTTGGAGGGGTACAGCGCAAATTCACCAGATTGATACAAACAACCTCATCTACACATATTTATATAGTACCTTGAATGTAATAAAATGCCTCAAGGTACTTTTCACAGGAGCATTATAAAGCAAGTTTCGACACCGAGCCAGATAAGGCAATATTAGGGCAGATGGCCAATAGCTTGGTCAAAGTTTTAAGGATGACTTCAAGGAAGAAAGAGAGGTGGAGAGTCGCAGAGGATTAAGGAGGGAATTCCAGAGCTTAGAGCCGAGGCAGCTGAAAGCACAGCCACTAATGATGGAGAAATTCAAATCCGTAATGCTCAGGAGGCCAACATTAGATGAGCACAGACATCCCGAAGGGTTGTGGGGCTGGAAGACATTAGAGATATACGGAGGGATGAGGCCATGGACGGATTTGAAAACACAATGAGAATTTTAAGATCAAGGCATTTCTTGACCGGGAGCCAATGCAGGCCAGCAAGCACGGGGGTGATAGGAGAATGGGAGCTGGTGCGAGTAAGGACAGAGGCAGCAGAGTTTTGGATGACCTCAAGTTTATGGAGGGTAGAATGTGGGCGATCAGCCAGGACTGCATTGGAATAGTTAAGTCTGGAGGTAATGAAGGCATGAATGCGTAGATGAGTTCAGTCATGTAGAAAGTTGGGTGATGTTATGGAGGCAGAAATAGGTGGTCTTAATGATGGCATGGATATGTGGTCGGAAGCTCATCCCTGAATCAAATATGACACCAAGGTTGCCAGGGAGAAGGATGGATGCAGTAGGTAGGGAATGGAGTTTGGAGTGGGGACTGAAGACAAGGGCCGGAATTTTATGCCATCTCAAAGAGTGGGATGGTGGCGTGGTGGGGGGGGTGGATGGTGGTGTCGTAAAATGGAGTGGGAGGCTCCGGGAGGCTTTCCTGACCCACTCCCGCCTCTGGCCCCCTTTACATAGGGTGGGGTGAAAACGGCCTGCCCACCCCAGGCCAATCAAGGCCTTAAGTGGCTACTTAAGGTCCCTAGCCTGCCTCCATGTGGATTTTACGCTTGGCAAGCGGGCGTCCTAGAGCCGGGAAAAACCGCCTGGGAAAACCAGGCGACTGCTGGTCATCCCGGGTTGGGGGCGGTGGGGAGAGCCCTGCTCATCGGACATAGAGTGCCCGATGGAGGGCTGCCCTCGCTACCCCAACCACCCCCAGCACCCAACATGCCCCCCTTTCCCCCAACCGACCACCCTTGCCTCGCCGGGGCACGACCGATTACCCCCGGCAAGGCAACGAAAACTTGCCTGGACTCCCGGCTCCATGTCTTATATCTTCAGCTGGGCTGCAGTCCCAGCAGTGGTCACCACTCCCAATGGCGCTGCTGGGGCGAAGAGCTGCCGGCCTACTGATTGGCTGGCAGCTCAATGAGGTGGGACTTCTTCCCTCAAGCGGGTGGGAGCCCCGCCTCGGATCAATTAAAGCCTGGGGGCCCATAAAATACAGAAAGGATCCCCAGGCGAGGCGGAAGCGGGTTCGCCACCGACTTGTACGTTGGAGGCCAGCTCCTGTCCACCCACCATAAAATTCCGGCCAATGGACTTAGTCTCACTAATATTTAACTGGAGGAAATTTCTGCTCATCCAATACTGGGGCCGGAATTTTATGTTGGGCTGGAGGCTCCGCCCACTGGCCAAAAAGTCAGGGGCGTGCCTCCCTCTGCTGGGTCTGGAAGCCACACTGTGATTTTATGTGGCCGAGGCCCTAAATTGACCCCGAGCAGGACGTCTGCCCCGCTGAGGCAGGACGTCCCGCCTTCAAGAGCTGCCGGCCAATCGGGGCCAGCAGCTCTCCGTCCCAGCAGTGCCACCTGGAGCAGTGACCACTGCTGGGACTGCATCCAGCCAGAAAAGCAAGTGGGACGCTGGCCCCAGAATGGAGGTAAGTGTGTGGGGCCTTGTTGGGGACAATCGGCCAGGCTCCAAGGGGACTTAATTGCGGTGGAATGTAGTGCAGTGGGGGTGGCTTGTGCCGTTGAGGAGCCCTTCCTGGGGATCAGGATGCCCGATAAGGAGCCCCCCCCCCCCCCAAGCCTGCAAGGAGGCTGCCAGGTTTTACTGCGCGGCCTCCTGAGGTCTTGAACTGCCTGCCTGCTGCCGGTAATATACCAGCAGCGGTGGGAGGAGATCTTTAAGTGGCAGTAATTGGCCACTTAAAGGCCTTAGTTGGCCTGGAGTGGGCGAGACGCTTCTCACTGCTGCCGCGGCTCATAAAATTGCAATGGGGGCAGGGAAGGCGATGGAAATGGCACCCCCACCTCCCACTCAATTTTATGTGGCCCTCCTCCCCCCACCTCCAGCCTGCTCCTACAGGGGGTGTAAAAGTCTGGCCTGGATGTCGGATGAGCAGTCTGATAATTTAGCAAGAGTGGATAGCTGAGAGGTGGTGGTGAGATAGAGGTGGTTGTCGTCAGTGTACGTGTGAAAACTAACACCGTGCTTTCGGATGATGTCGCTACCGTGCAGCATGCAGATGCGAAATAGGAAGGGGCCAAGGATAAATCCTTAGGAGACACCAGAAATAATAGTGCAGGTGAAGGAAGAGAAGCCATTGCAGGTGAAACTCTGGCTATGATTATAGATAAGAATTGAAGCATGTGCGAGCAGTTGCATTCAACTGGACGACAGTGCAGAGGCATGGGAGGAGGATGATGTGGTCAACTGGGTCAAAGACTGCAGACAGGTTGAGAAGGACAAGGAAGAATAGTTTACCTTTGACACAATCACATAGGATGTCATTTGTGTCTTGGTTTTAGGGGATTAAGTTATGAGGGCAGGTTGCATAAACTTGGCTTGTATTCCCTTGAGATTGAGGCATGATCTGGTCAAGGTGTTTATAAGATCAAAAGGATTTGATGGGGTGGATACGAAGAATCTTTTTTCTCTGATGGGAGAATCAAGAATCTTTGAATTATCACTGGGCCATTTAGGAGGAAAATCAGGAAGCACTTTTTCACACAAAACAGGGTAAAACTATGGAATTCTCTTCTTCAAAAGCCTGTGCTGGTGGGACAATTGGAGCTTTCAAGACTGAGATCGATAGATGTCAGTTATGTAAGGTTATCAAAAGATCTGGAGCTAAGACTGGTAAATCGAATTGAGATACAGATCAGTCATGATCCGATTGAATAGCGGTACATGTTCAAGGGACTGAATGAAATCTTTCGTGCTGTTTTTTTTCAGATGTACTTTAACTCAACGATATCTGACTGCACCAAACTCCTGAAGCCAGTGCTGGTTTTTGCCTTTGCAATTGCTGCAGGTATCTGTGGCCTGACCCAGATTACACAGTACAGGAGCCACCCAATAGATGTATATGTGGGTTTCATCTTTGGAGCCGGGATTGCTGCATACCTGGTGAGTGACTGATAGCGTATTACATAATCTCGTAAATACAGTTATGTGCCAGTGATGAGGAGAAAAATGTACTGGGGGATGAATTTCCTCAGGGCCACTCACACTCTGCCACCTCTCTTATAAATGATCTCCCTGCTAAAGTTGTGGCCAGAGATCAGGAGGTCCTCTCAGCAGATTTACCCCTCTGCAATCACAAAGGAACAAAAACACTTGCACATATATAGCCCCTTCCAGGATATCCAAAATGCTTTACAGCCGACGAAATAAGTTTGAACTGTAGCTACTGTTGTAATCTCAAGAAACGTGGCAGCCAATTTGCATGCAGCATGATCCCACGAGATGCAATGAGATAATAACATAAGAAATAGGAGCAGGAGTAGGCCATTTGGCCCCTCGAGCCTGCTGCACCTTTCAATAAGATCATGGCTGGTCTGATTGTGGCCTTAACCTCACTTTCTTGCCTATCTCCCATAACCCTTAACTCCCTGGTAGATCAAAAATCTGTCTAACTCAGGCTTGAATATATTCAATGACCTAGCCTCCACTGCTTCAGAGAATTCCAAAGAATAATGATTCGTTGAAAGAAGAAATTCCTCCTCATCCGCATGTTAAATGGCGACTCCTTATTTTGAAACTGTGCTCCTGAGTTCTAGATTCCCCCACAAGGGGAAACATCCTCAGCATTGACCCTGTAAAGGGGGAGGTGGTGGCATAGTGGTAATGTCACTGGACTAGTAATCCAGAGCCCTGGTTAATGCCCTGGGGGACATGGGTTTGAACCCCCCATGGCAGATGATGAAATTTGAATTCAATTTATAAATCTGGAATTTTTTAAAAAAAACTAGTCTAATGGTGACTGTGAAACCATTGTCAATTGTTGTAAAAACCCATCTGGTTCACTAATGTCCTTTTAGAGAAGGAAATTTGCCATCCTTACTTGGTCTGGCCTGTACGTGACTCCCCCACAGCAATGTGGTTGATTCTTAAATGCCATCTGAAATGGCCTAGTAAGCCACTCAGTTCAAGGGAAATTAGGGGTGGGCAATAAATGCTGGCCTAGCTAGCGATTCCCACATCCTGCAAATGAATTTCAAAAAAACTCAGAATCTGAAATGTTTCAATAAGATCACCTCTCGTTCTTCCAAACGCCAATGAATATAGGTTCAACTTTTCCTCATAAGACAACCCCTCCATCCCAAGAATCAGCCTAGTGAACCTTCTTTGAACTGCTTCCAATGCAAGTATATCCCTCCTTAAATAAGGAGATCAAAACTGTGTGCAGTACTCGAGGTGTGGTCTCACCAATGTCCTGCAGTTATTGCAAAACTTTTTTACTATTATATTGCAATAAATGCCAAAATTCCATTGCCTTCCTAATTACTTGCTGTACCTGCCTGCTAACTTTTTGTGATTCATGTACAAGGACACCCAGATCCCTCTGTACCACAGCTTTCTGCAGTCTCTCTCCATTTAAATATTCTGCTTTTCTATTCTTCCTGCCAAAGTGGACAACCTCATATTTTCCCACATTATACTCATCAGCCAAATGTTTGCCCTCTCACTTAACCTATCGATGTCCCTTTGCAGACTCTTTGTGTCCTCACACTTGCTCTCCTATCGATCTTTGCATCGTCAGTAAATATGACCACAATGCACTTGATCCCTTCACCACAGTAATTAATATAGATTGTTAATTGTTGAGGCCCCAACATTGACCCCCTGTGGCATTCCACTAGTTACAGTTTGCTCACCTGAAAATGTTCCGTTTATCCCGACTCTCTATTTCCTGTTAGTTAGTCGGTCCGCTATCTGTGCTAACATATTGCGACATAGGTAAGAAATTAGCAAGCAGGACCTCAAAAGTAGTCATCTCCGGATTACTCCCAGTGCCACACGCAAGTGAGTATAGAAATAGAAGGATAAGACAGGTGAATGCATGGCTGGAAAGATGATGTAGGTGGGAGGGCTTTAGATTCCGGGGACATTAGGACCGGCTCTGGGGGAGATGGGACCTATACAGGTCAAACGGGTTGCACCTGAACAGAGCCAGGACTGAGTTCCTTGCAGGACATTTTGCTAGTGCTGTTGGGGAGGGTTTAAACTAGTTTGGCAGGGGGGTGGGGACCTGAGGGTAGACTCAGTTGGGACAAACTCAGAAATGAAAATGGAAGGCAGAAACTAATGGATGAATCTGGAAGACAGAGGTAACAAAGGTTAGAAAATAAAAAAAAGAGTTTGTCAGTGCTCAAAGGTATCTATTTCAATGCAAGGACTATAGCAAATAAAGCAGATGAGCTGAGGGCACAGAGACATGTGGCAGTATGATATCATAGTTATTACAGAAACATGGCTCACAGAAGGACAGGAATGGTTGCTCAACGTTCCTGGTTGCAGGGTTTTTAGACGCGATCGGGAGGGGGATAAGAAAGGGGGCGGAGTGGCAATTTTGGTCAAGGAAACTATTACAGCTGTGAGGAGGGATGATATGTTGGAAGGTTCATCAAATGAGGATATATGGATGGAGCTAAGGAACAGAAAAGGGCAATCACACTGCTGGGTGTGGACCCCCAAACCAGTCAGAGGGAGATAGAAGAGCAGATATGTAGGCAAATCTCTGAGTAGTGCAAGAACGATATGGCAGTAATAGTACGGGATTTTAACTCGGATATTAACTCGGATAGTTTTAGCGTGAAAGGAATTGAGGGAGCAGAATTCTTGAGGTGCATTCAGGAGAACTTTTTGACCCAGTATGTAGCAAGTCTAACAAGAGAGGGCCTAGTTTTAGACTTAGTTTTAGGAAATGAAGATGGTCAGGTGGAAGGGGTGGCAGTGGGAGAGCATTTTGGTGGTAGTGATCATAATTCAGTCACTTTTAACATAATTATGAAAAAGGGCAGAGATAGTACAAGAATTAGAGTTCTCAATTGGGGCAAGGCCAATTTTATTAACTGAGGAGTGATTTAGCGAAAGTGGACTGGAAACAGCTACTTGAAGGTAAATCACTGTCAGAACAGTGGGAGGCATTCAAAGGGGAGATTCAAGGGGTTCAAAGTAAACATGTTCCCACAAAAAAAAGGGTGAGACGGCCAAATCTAGAGCCCCGTGGATGTCAAGGAGCCTAAAGGGTACGATAAGGCAGAAAAGGAAAGCTTATGTCCGACACCAAGAACTCAATACTGCAGAAAGCCGAGAGGAGTATAAAAACTGGAGGGGTGAAATCAAAAAGGAAATTAGGAGAGTGCATGAAAGAATATTGGCAAGCAAAATCAAGGTGAACCCAAAGATGTTTTATCAATACATTAAGAGTAAGAAAATAACTAAGGAGAGAGTAGGGCCCATAAAAAAATGAAAAAGTAGCCTATGTATGGGAGCGGAAGATGTTGGTATGATTCTTAATGAATACTTTGCGTCTGTCTTCACAAAAGAGCGGGACGATTATAGATATTGTAGTTAAGGAAGAGGAATGTGAAGTATTGGATGTGATAAATGTAGGGAGAGAGGAAGTATTCATGGGATTAGCATCCTTGAAAGTTGATAAATCACCAGGGCCAGATGAAATGTACCGTAGGCTGTTAAAAGAAACCAGAGAGAAAATAGCAGAAGGTCTGACCATCATTTTCCAGTCCTCACTGGATACAGATGTGGTGACGGAAGATTGGAGAACTGCTAATGTTGTACATCTGTTTAAAAAGGGAGCAAAGGATAGACTGAATAGACAGGCCAGTCAGTCTAACCTCAGTAGTGGGTAAATTATTGGAATCTATTCTGAAAGACAGGATAAACTGTCACTTAGAAAGGCACAGGTTAATCAAGTAAATAAATAAAAGCAAAATACTGCGGATGCTGGAAATCTGAAATAAAAACAAGAAATGCTGGAAATACTCAGCAGGTCTGGCAGCATCTGTGGAGAGACGAGCAAAGTTAACGTTTCAGGTCAGTGACCCTTCATCAGAACTAGCAAATATTAGAAATGTAAAAGGTTATAGTCCTGCCACCTGGTGGCAGGACTATATCTCCAACACAGAAGTCCTTGAAGCGGCCAACACCCCCAGCTTATACACACTACTGAGTCAGCGGCGCTTGAGATGGCTTGGCCATGTGAGCCGCATGGAAGATGGCAGGATCCCCAAAGACACATTGTACAGCGAGCTCGCCACTGGTATCAGACCCACCGGCCGTCCATGTCTCCGTTATAAAGACGTCTGCAAACGCGACATGAAATCGTGTGACATTGATCACAAGTCGTGGGAGTCAGTTGCCAGCATTCGCCAGAGCTGGCGGGCAGCCATAAAGACAGGGCTAAATTGTGGCGAGTCGAAGAGACTTAGTAGTTGGCAGGAAAAAAGACAGAGGCGCAAGGGGAGAGCCAACTGTGCAACAGCCCCAACAAACAAATTTCTCTGCAGCACCTGTGGAAGAGCCTGTCACTCCAGAATTGGCCTTTATAGCCACTCCAGGCGCTGCTTCACAAACCACTGACCACCTCCAGGCGCGTATCCATTGTCTCTCGAGATCAGGAGGCCCAAAAGAAAGAAAAGGTTATAAGCAAGTACAGCGGGGGTGGGGCAGGAGATAACAAAGGAGAAGGTGTAAATAGGACAAGGTCACAGAATAGTTGACCAGAAGGTCGTGGAGCAAAGGCAAACAATGTGTTAATGGTGTGTTGAAAGACAAAGCATTATTACAGATAGGGTGTTAATGGACTGAAAATTGAACAGCCGCAAGTACAAACATAGAAAGAAAACCGTGAGTAAGCAAACAGAACAAACTAAGATGAAATAAAATAAAATAAACACTAAAATTATTAAAAAAAGGAAAAAGAAAAAAAAACTAAAAATAAAAGTAAAATGGGGGGCCCATCATGCTCTGAAATTATTGAATTCAATGTTCAGTCCAGCAGGCTGTAGTGTGTCTAATCGGTAAATGAGATTCTGTTCCTCGAGCTTGCATTGATGTTCACTGGAACGCTGCAGCAAGCCCAGGACAGAGATTGTGAGCATGAGAGCAGGGGGGAGTGTTGAAATGGCAAGCAACCGGAAGCTTGGGGTCCTGCTTGCGGACCGAGCGGAGGTGTTCCGTAAAGCGGTCACCCAGTCTGTGTTTGGTCTCCCCAATGTAGAGGAGACCACATTGTGAGCAGCGAGTACAGTATACTACATTGAAAGAAGTACAATTAAATCACTGCTTCACCTGAAAGGAGTGTTTGGGGCCTGGGATAGTGAGGCGAGAGGAGGTAAATGGGCAGGTATTACACCTCCTGCGATTGCAGGGGAAGGTGACATGGGAAGGGGACAAGGCGGTGGGGGTAATGGAGGAGTGGACCAGGGTGTCACGGAGGGAATGATCCCTTCGGAACACTGATAGGGGAAGGGAGGGAAAGATGCGTTTGGTAGTGGCATCATGCTGGAGGTGGCGTAAATGGCGGAGGATGATCCTTTGGATCTGGAGGCTGATGGGGTGGAAAGTGAGGACAAGGGGAACCCTGTCGCGGTTCTGGGAGGGAGGGGAAGGGTGAGGGTAGAGGTGCGGTTGAGGGCCCTGTCAACCACACTGGGGGGGAATCCTTGGTTGAGGAAAAAGGAAGACATATCAGAAGCGCTGTCATGGAAGGTAGCATCATCAGAGCAGATGCGTCGGAGACGAAGAAACTGGCAGAATGGAATGGAGTCCTTACAGGAGGCAGGGTGTAAAGAAGTGTAGTCGAGGTAGCTGTGGGAGTCAGTGGACTTATAATGGATATTAGTAGACAGCCTATCACCAGAGATGCGATAGAGAAGTCGAGGAAGGGAAGGGAAGTGTCAGAGATGGACCATGTAAAGGTGAGAGAAGGGTGGAAATTAGAAGTAAAGTTGATGAAGTTTTCCAGTTCCGGGCGGGAGCAGGAAATGGCACTGATACAGTCATCAATGTACCGGAAAAAGAGTTAGGGGAGGGGGCCTGAGTAGGACTGGAACAAGGAAAGTTTGACGTATCCCACAAAAAGACAGGCATAACTAGGACCCATGTGGGTACCCAGTGCAACACCTTTTACTTGAAGGAAGTGAGTGGAGTTGAAGGAGAAGTTGTTCAATGTGAGAACAAGTTCAGCCAGGCGGAGGAGGGTGGTGGTGGATGGGGACTGGTTGGGCCTCTGTTCAAGGAAGAAGTGGAGAGCCCTCACACCATCCTGGTGGGGGATGGAGGTGTAGAGAGATTGGACGTCCATAGTGAAGAGGAGGCAGTTGGGGCCAGGAAACTGGAAATTGTCAAAATGACGTAGGGCGTCAGAAGAGTCACAGATGTAGGTGGGAAGAGACTGGACCAGCGGAGAAAAGATAGCGTCAAGGTAGGAAGAAATAAGTTCAGTGGGGCAGGAGCAGGCTGACACAATGGGTCTGCCGGGACAGTCCTGTTTGTGGATTTGCTGCAGTGTTCCAGTGAACATCAAGGCAAGCTCGAGGAACAGAATCACATTTACCGATTAGACACACTACAGCCTGCTGGACTGAACATTGAGTTCAATAATTTCAGAGCATGACGGGCCCCCCATTTTACTTTTATTTTTAGTTATTTTTTTCTTTTTCCTTTTTAATTTTTTTTGTGTTTATTTTATTTTATTTCGTCTTAGTTTGTTCAGTTTGCTTACCCACTGTTTTTTTTTCATGTTTGTACTTGTGGCTGTTCAAGATTCAGTCCATTAACACCCTATCTGTAATAATGCTTTGTCTTTCAACACACCATTAACATATTGTTTGCCTTTGCTCCACGGCCTTCTGTTCAGCTATTCTGTGACCTTGTCCTATTTACACCTTCTTTGTTATCTCTTGCCCCACCCCTGCTTTACTTGCTTATAACCTTTCACATTTCTAATATTTGCCAGTTCTGAAGCAGGGTCACTGATCTGAAACGTTAACTCTGCTTCTCTCTCCACAGATGCTGCCAGACCTGCTGAGTATTTCCAGCATTTCTTGTTTTTATTACAGGTAAATCAAGGATAGTCAGCATGGATTTGTTAAGGGGAGATCTTGTTTGACCAACTTGCTCAAATTTTTTGAAGAAGTAACAAGGAAGATAGATGAGGGTAGTGCAGTTGATGTGGTCTACATGGATTTTAGCAAGGCTTTTGACAAGGTTCCACATGGCAGACTGGTTAAAAAAATAAAATCCTATGGGATCCATGGAATTGCAACAAGGTGGATACAAAATTGGCTCTGTGGCAGGAAACAAAGAGTAATTGTTGACCAGTGTTTTAGCGACTGGAGGGCTGTTTCCAGTGGCATTCTGCAGGGCTCAGTACTGGGTCCCCTGCTTTTTGTGGTATATATTAACAATTTGGACGTAAATATAGGGGGCATGATCAAGAAGTTTGCAGACGACACAAAGATTGGCCGTGTGGTAGATAGCGAGGAGGATAGCTGTAGGCTGCAGGAAGACATTGATGGTCTGGTCAGATGGGCAGAAAAGTGGCAAATGGAATTCAACCTGGAGAAGTGTGAGGTGATGCGCATGGGGAGGTTAAACAAGGCAAAGGAATACACGATTAATGGGAAAATACTGAGAGGTGTAGAGGAGGTGAGGGACCTTGGAGTGAATGTCCACAGATCCCTGAAGGTAGGAGGCCAGGTCGATAAGGTGGTTAAGAAGGCATATGGAATCCTTTCCTTTATTAGCCGAGGTATAGGATGTAAGAGCAGGGAGGTAATGCTGGAACTGTATAAATCATTGGTAAGGCCACAACTTGAGTACTGTGTGTAGTTCTGGTCACCTCATTACAGAAAGGATGTAATTGCACGAGAGAGGGTACAGAGGAGATTTACGAGGATGTTGCCAGGACTGGAAAAATGCAGCTATGAGGAAAGATTGGACAGGCTGGGTTGTTCTGCTTGGAACAGAGAAGGCTGAGGCGGGATCTGATTGTAATGTACAAAATTTTGAGGGGCCTGGATAGAGTGGAGGTGAAGGGTCTATTTACCTTAGCAGAGAGGTCAGTGACTAGGGGGCATAGATTTAAAGTGATTGGTAGAAAAATTAGAGGGGAGATGAGGAAAAACTTTTTCACCCTGAGGGTGGTGATGGTCTGGAATGCACTGCCTGAAAGGGTAGTTGAGGCAGAGACCCTCAACTCATCCAAAAGGAGTCTGGATATGCACCTCAAGTGCCATATTCTGCAGGCGGACCAAATGCTGGAAGGTGGGATTAGAATAGGTGGATCGGTTTTCGGCCAGCACAGACACGATGGGCCAACTGGCCTCTTTCTGTGCCTTAAACTTTCTATGATTACCCCCTACAGCATGAGCTCTTATCTTGTGTCATAACCTTTTATGTGGCACCTTATTGAATGCTTTTTGGAAATCTAAATACACTACATCTACGAGATTTCCTTTATCCACCCTGTTCATCATATCCTCAAAGAACTCTAATAAAGTTGTCAAACATGATTTCACTTTCATAAAACCCTGTTGACTCTGCTTGACTACATTATGATTTTCTAACTGTCCTGCTACTACTTCCTTAATGATGGATTCCAGCATTTTTCCAATGACAGATGTTAGGCTAACTGGCCTATAGTTTCCTGTTTTCTGTCTGCCTCCTTTCTTGAATCGGGCTGTTACATTTGCAGTTTTCCAATCCACTGAGACCTTTCCAGAAGCTATGGAATTTTGGAAGATTACAATCAATGCATCCACTATCTCTGCAGCCACTTCTTTTAAGACCCTGGGATGCAGGCTATCAGGACAAGGGACTTATCAGCCTTTCGTCTCATTAGTTATCCTCATACCTTTTCTCTAGTGCTAGTTATTGTTTCAAGATTATCCCTCCCTTTTGCCCCATGATTTTTTACTATTACTGGGATGCTTTTTGTGTCTTCTACCATGAAGACAGATACAAAATACTTGTTCAAAGCATCTGCCATTTCTTTGTTTCCCATTATTAATTCCCCAGCCTCATCCTCTATGGAACCAATGCTTATTTTAGCTACTCTTTTCCTTTTTATATACTTGTAGAATCTTTTGCTGTCTGTTTTTATCATTCCTGCTAGTTTACTCTCATATCTTAATTTCTCCTTATTTTTTACCCATCCTTAGCTGGTTTCTAAAATTTCCCCGATCTTCTGGCCTACCACTAATTTTCACAGCATTGTACGACTTTTCTTTCAGTTTGATACCATCCTTAACTTCCTTAGTCAGCCTCGGATGATGCATACTTCTCATAGAGTCTTTCTTTCTCAATGGAATATTTCTTTATTGAGAGTTATGAAATATCTCCTTAAATGTCTGCCACTGCTTCTCTCTGTCTTACCTTTTAACCCATTTTCCCAGTCCACTTTAGCCAACTCTGTCTTCATACACTTGTAAACACCTTTATTTAAGTTTAAGACACTAGTTCCAGACCCAATATTTTATCCTCAAACTAAATGTGAAATTCTATCATGTTATGATCATCCTTTATTCTGAGGTAATTAATCCTGTCTCAGTACACATTACCAGTCTAAAATAGCCTGCTCCCTGGTTGGTTCCAGAACATACTGTTCGAAGAAACTGTCCCGAACAGACTCTATGAACTCATCCTCCAGGCTCCCTTGGCCATTTTGATTTGTCCAATCAATATGAAGATTAAAACAGCCCACAATTATTGCAGTACCTTTCCTACAAGTCACCATTATTTCTTGATTTATACTGTGTCCTACAGTGTAGCTACTGTTGGGCTTATAAACTACTCTCACCCAGTGACTTTTTTCCTTTGCTATTTTTTATCTCCATCCAAACTGTTTCTATGTCTTTGGCCTCCTTATCTCGAGAGACAATGGGTAAGTGCCTGGAGCTGGTCAGTGGTGTGTGGAGCAGCGCCTGGAGTGGCTATAAAGGCCAATTCTAGAGTGACCGGCTCTTCCACAGGTGCTGCAAAAAAATTTGTTTGTCGGGGCTGTTACACAGTTGGCTCTCCCCTTGCGCTTCTGTCTTTTTTCTTGTCAACTGCTAAGTCTCTTCGACTCGTCACACTTTAGCCCCGCCTTTAAGGCTGCCCGCCAGCTCTGGCGAATGCTGGCAACTGACTCCCACGACTTGTGATCAATGTCACAGGACTTCATGTCGCATTTGCAGACATCTTTAAAGCGGAGACATGGACGGCCGGTGGGTCTGATACCAGTGACGAGCTCGCTGTACAATGTGTCCTTGGGTATCCTGCCATCTTCCATGCGGCTCACATGGCCAAGCCATCTCAAGCGCCGCTGACTCAGTAGTGTGTATAAGCTGGGGATGTTGGCCGTCTCGAACTTCTGTGTTGGAGATATGGTCCTGCCACCTGATGCCAAGTATTCTCCGGAGGCAGCGAAGATGGAATGAATTGAGACGTCGCTCTTGGCTGACATCTTGATATTCTGAGCCAAGATCATTTCTCACTATAGTGATCTTATCCTTTACTAACAGAGCTATCCCACCTCCTTTTCCTTTCTTCCTATCCTTCCAAAATGTCAAATACCCCTGCCTATTCAATTCCCAGCCTTGGTCACCTTGTAACCACATTTCTGTAAGGGCTATGAAATCATTTATTTATATTTATGCCATCAATTCATCCACGTTGTTACAAATGCTGTGTGCTTTCAGATAAAGAGCCCATTAATTTTTTTTTACCATTTTCCCGAGTCTGACCTTATTTGCTGGTGTACACTTATGTTTGTATACTCTGTCCTTTCTTGTCACACTTTAGTTATCATTATCCATAATGCTACCCTGCACTGTTGCCTTGCTCTTTCTCTTTAACTTTCCAAATTTCCCTTCACCTAACCCCCCCCCCCCCCCCCCCCCCACTATTTAGTGTAAAGCCCTCTCTACAGCACTATTTATATGATTTGCCAGGACACTGGTCCCAGTGCGGCTAAGGTGAAGGCCGTCCCAATGGTACAGCTTCCTCTTTCCCCAGTCCTGGTACCAGTGCCCCATGAATCAAAATCCATTTCTCCCTCACCAATTCTTGAGCCACACATTCAACACTCCAATCTAATTTACCCTATGCTAGTGGCTCAGGTAGCAATCCAGAAGTTATTATCTTTGCGGTTCTGCTTTTTAATTTAGCCCTTAGGTGCTCATAGTCCCTCAGCAGAACCTCTTTCTTAGTCCTACTTCTGTCGTTGGTACCCACATGGACCACGACAACTGAATTCTTCCCCTTCCACTTAAAGTTCCTGTCCAGCCCCGAGAAGATGTCCTTAATCCTGGCACCAGGCAGGCAACACAGCCTTCGGGACTCGTGCTGTCGGCTGCAGAGAACAAAATGTACCCCCTTAGCTATACTGTCCCTTACTCCTACGACATTCCTTTTTATTCCCAACGCACCCCACTCCACTCCACTTAAATGGCACCCTGCACCACAGCGCTGTGGCCAGTTTTCTCATCCTCCCTGCAGTTCCTGCTCCTGTCCACACAAGCTGCAAGAACCTTGAACCTGTTGGACTGAGACTCCTCCAGTGCTACTGTCACCATCCCCATACTTGCCTCACTTGTAGTCACACCCTTCTGTCCCTGACCGTGGACGATATCTGAAGTACCTAATGGGTATGACTGCCTCCTAGAACAAAGTGTCCAGGTAACGTTGTCCCCTTCCTGATTCATCGGAGGGTCTGAAGCTCAGATTCTAGCTCATCAACTCTGAGCCGAAGCTCTTCGAGCTGCAGACCAGATAATTTGTTTGTTTAGTGGTGTTGGTTGAAGGATAAATGTTGGCCCAGAACACCAAGGAGAATCTCCCCTGCTCTTCATCAGATGGTGCTGTGGGATCTTTTAGGTCCATCTGAGAGGCCAGATATGGCCTTGGTTTAAAATCTCATCTGAAAGACGGCAACATCAACAGCGTGGCACTCCCTCAGTATTGCACTGTAATATCAGCCTAGATTATGTGCTCAAGTCTCTGAAGTGGGACTTGAACTCATGGCTTTCCTGATTTCAAGGGGTGATTGTTGACACCGAGCCACAGCTGATACCTAGTGGAGCGAATGGCAACAATCCCAATTAGTAACACTTGCCCAATGAAACAAAATTGAGAGTTGTAACTTGTAATTGATTAACAGTCCGGAAGCTCTGGTACTGACATTGTGAATGATTCATTAAGGAGTCACCACAGAGGGCAGGATCAGCTTCTAGTATTGCTGCCAGTGTTCCATTTACAGACCAATTACAATTGATCTTTTTTCCAACTTTTAGCTTGGTCCTCGTTGGATTATTGCTGTGCTGAGGCTTTTTCAATAAATGCAACTCATTTTCAGCCTGAGTGATTGAGTGCTTATTAACACGGCAGTTGCTGATTCTGTAGAATCAATAAGAAACACTAGGATGGGGACATGGTATGCCCTAGAACCATAGATTCTCATTAATTGGACGTCAAGAGACATTAACAGAAAATGATCTTATCATCAGAGTACTTACATTCCAAATCTGAGTTTCGCCCCTTCAAAATCTAAGCGTCACAATCAGACTTAACATCCTTCCATTTTTTTCTGTAAGTAGTTTATCATTTTGGTAACCTCATGCATAAATTATTCGAAGATGTTTATGTCATTCTACCATGTATTTATACATGCAAAAATGCAATCACTGCGTTGGATCTGGAACTGTTCCCATTTTATGTAACCAGGGTCAGCATCAAGCACTTCTGAACTAAGTATAGCAGAGCCAGATAGAGGGTAAAGCTCTCTCTACTCTGTCCCAACAACATTACCTCAATACCAATGTCAGAAGAGCATTTCCTATTGTGCCAGTGTGACATTCTTTTCCCATTTCCCACAAGGAGAGATTGAGTAGAATGGGCCTGTATTCTCTGGAGTTTAAAAAAGGAAGGTCATTTCATTGAAACATATAACATTCTTAGAGGGCTTGATGCAGTTTCACCAGTCTAGAACTCGAGGTCATAGATTCAGAATAGGGGGTTGGCCATTTAGGACTGTGATGAGGAGAATTTCCTTCACTCAGAGGGTTGTGAATCTTTGGAATTCTCTACCCTGGGGCTGTGGATGCTCATACATTAAGTATGTACAAGGCTGGGATTGATAAATTTTTCGGCACTAAAGGAAATCAAAGGATATGGGGTATATGATGGAAAAATTGAGGGAGAAAGTCAGCCATGACCTTATTCAATTGTGGAGCAGGCTCTAGGGGCCGAATGGCCTAAGTGCTATTCCTATTTCCTTATGTAGACTGGGCTGGATTTAAATTTAGTTTCTGGAGATGAAAGACCAGTTTCTAACTCACTGTGCCACTCACTTCTCCTTTTGCATCTATCATCTAGGACCAGAAAATCTATCCACAGCAACTTGCATTTATATTGTACCTTTAACCTAATAAAACGTCCGGCAAGGACCAATCAAATTACAAGTTCAAGACCAACAAAAGTTGTGCCTTCCTGAGGTACACTGCAGAGCGACGGGGCAGGTTGGATAGTGAAATAATTCACAGCTACCCCACTGCGACAGACACATTTGCCAACTAATCGTTTCCATTGACACCTCTTTACCAGTGTCTTGTCTATGGGCATTAATTATACATACGGATTTGACAAGCGATGAAGGTTCTAGGATAATTATAGCTTAGCAAATGTTACAACAATATACTGGTTTACTGAAGCAAGTCTTAATCTGTTTTTTTTAATGAAACTAGATAAAGGATGCATGTTATTTATTCAGTGATCTGTCAGCTGTAAGTATAATAATTAACTTAGACATCTAAACTTTATTCTAACGGCACTTTTCTGTGAAATCGTAATGGAGTGTGGTATTTTATACATGAGGACATTGCCATTTTACAAAGGAATTGCAGGCCACCATTAGGGAAGTACACACCATGTGATATCATCTGTTAGAATGTTTAGCAGCATGAGGCCATTCAGCCCCTTGAGCCTATTCCACCATTCAGTTAGATCCAGGCCGATCTGTGCCTCAACTCCATTTCTCCACCTTCACTTTATATCCCTTGATGCCCTGACTTAACAAAGATCTAGCGTTCTCAGTCTTGCAAATTTCAATTGATCCTCAGCATCCATAGCCTTTTAGGGGACAGTATTCCGGATTTCACTACCTTGTGTGAGCAATCCCGATTTCATTCCTTATTGTAAGATTGTTCTGGATTTCCCCCATCAGAGGAAATAATGCCTCTGTCTCTACCTTGTCAAAACCCTTTATCACTTCAATCAGATCAACCTTTCACACTCAAGGGAATACCAGGAAAGTTTTGCAACCAGTAATTGGTGATTTACTTTCAGCTACTTAAAAGAAGCATTTGTTTCATGTCAAGAATAGAAAGATATGCTGATAAGGTTAGATTAAGTAAGGTGGGAGGAGGATCATTGTAGTACAGACCAGTTGGGCTGAATGGCCTGTTTCTGTGTTGCAAATTTGATGTTATTCTATGTAACACCATTGTTGTGAGATCCTATGCTACACTTCTGTTGAGAAATGCAAGCTGAGGGTTTGATACACTGAAGAGATTGAGGTGAAGGCCCTCTCAGTGGACAAGGTCAGTACGTCCAATGAAGTTACAATGGCACATAAGTGGAAAGAGCGAGAAAATTCAGGGCCTACATGACTATGAATTAAAGTAGAATTCAGGATTTTAAGGAAGAGTTTAATTCCCTGGCGGTAACATAGCTGCTCTTGGTGAACACAATTTCTTTTGAAATTAAGAAGTGGTTTGATCTCTTTTTTTTTCATCTTCAGTACAGATGGTCCTTAATTTCAAAGCTTAAACTGAATGTGGGTTGTCAGACTCAATCATATTTCAGGCATGAAAATTGGATATTATTGTTCCTTATTTTACTTTCACAGGGATTTCATGCCGTGGGTAACTTCAAGGCATCAGAGGATACTTCTCCCACGAAACATCCGCCTAAGGGTGGGCTCAGGCCCCTGACACACCTACGCCATGACTCTGTCTATCAGCAAAGTAAATCCCTTAGCACGGACGAGCTGAATCCGCAGCCGAGGCTCGATGGTCTGGATCACCACCTGGCACAACGAGAGAAAAATTCCCTTAACAGCCTGAAACGCGCTAGTGTCGATGTGGAACTACTAGCACCGCGCAGCCCAATGGGCAAGGAAAACATGGTGACCTTCAGCAACACTTTGCCCCGTGTCAACACACCTAATCTGGATGAAGCTGCCCGCCGTCACATGACGATCCACGTCTCAATGGACGCCTCTCGGTCCAAGCAGCTCATTTCCCAATGGAAGCAAAAGTCAATTGACTGCATGTCTTTGGATCATGACCCGACTATCAGCCAATCACAGCCCCAAATGAGGACGGCTTTGGAGTTGAGAGGTGCAGCGTTTGACCAAGATGAGGCCATGCCGTCATCACTGTATCCCACAGTGCAAGCCAGGAACTCAGAAAGAGGTAGTGGTGCACGGGTACTGATCCAGTCAAGGCCTGGGCCCTCTCAGCTGGTTCATATTCCTGAAGAAACCCAAGGAAATGTCAGCACATCCCCCAAGAGTAATTCAGCTCGGGCAAAGTGGATGCTCATGGCAGAGAAGGGAGGAGTCCCACGGCCCAACAACCAACCACGCATCATGCAGGTCATTGCCATGTCAAAGCAGCAAAGTATGATCACGGTAACCCCGAAACACTCCGAGGGGTCAAGTAGCTCGGAGTCCTCGCACTACAAATCCCCTTCCGAGCGCGACTCCTCCAGCATTGTCACAGTCGATGCCCATGGGTCCCATCCAATCGTGCATGTCTCTTCTGGAAATGGCGGTGTGGGACCCTGGGAATGGAAATCTCCTCAGGGCAGCGCAGACATTCACGACGCCTATGAGTTGAATGACCTGAACAGGGACTACAGAAGCTATAGGTCGGCCAAAAATAGCGGCATCTCACCTGGTTCGTCTGCCAGTGACCTTGAACAGGAAGATGCTCGTTTCTGCAGCGTCGCCACAATCAACGTTGCAGGAGCTGAGAGGAGTGAAACCAATTCAGAGACACTGACCATTGCCTCTAGCCGGGACTCGACATTGAGAAGAAAACCTAACACCGTATTCCTAGGTGAGCGGGAATCCAGCACAGATAGTGATCAGGATGCTTACTTCAAGAAACTTCAAGCCAACAGGAGGTTCAAAGACTGAACAGGGCCTTTAAAATGGATTGGCATCTCTTGTACATAGCCTATTGAAGTATTCAGGGTACCAAATCCCTACAATGTTTAACTGTTGAGAATTGGCTATCCATGCAATGCGTTGATTCCCACATTGAACAAACTGGGAGCAATAAAAGAGTTTCGATGGAGATCTCTGTTTTCAGACTTTTCCAGCTTGATTCATACCCTTCTTCAAAACTGATTTCATTGCAGTTTGAGCCTTTCCCTTGAATCAGAGGACAAACGAAAGGGTGGGAATAGAGATCCAGGTTTAAAGATCCAAGAACCTTCGTGGGATTTTGTTCAGATATTGTTGAGAAAGAAGAATGAAAGAACGAAGGAATTGCATTTAATAGCACATTTCGTGACGTCAGAACGTCCCAAAGCACTTCACAGCCAATTAATTACTTAAGAGGCCAGGATGTTATGGGCCATTTTAACTCATATGTCACTTGTGTTCTAACCTACTTCAAGCTTTTGAAATTGTAGTCTTGTATTTAAGTTGTGGTTTTAAATTGATAATGGTTAAAGAAACAAGAAATGAGACTTGTATCATTTGTGGTTGACCCAATGGCGAATCTGTTACATTGTGATAATTTAATATGTGGTCAGCATTCTGTGCCAAACATGGTACTTTGTACAAGACATCAGGACAGTAATGCCTAGTATACCTGTGCCAAATGGTAGCCAACCTTTGCAAAATAAGCGTTGGCACAAACTTACGGACTGTTTAATTGTATAAGAGATACGTGGGTGCTAAAATCTTTTCATTGACGTGGTTATTGATTGTAAATAGACAAGCAAAGTGATCTCACCACTTAACTTGCTAGAACAAGACAGCAAGCTTGAGCTAAGAACAACTGAACAAAAGCAAAATACTGCAGATGCTGGAAATCTGAAATAAAAACAGAAAATGCTTGAAATACACAGCAGGTCTGGCAGCATCTGTGGAGAGAGAAGCCGAGTTAACATTTCAGTTTATTTCCACTCTGGAATTCTGATGAAAGGCCAACACTTTACAACATTAACTCTGTTTCTATCACCCCAGGTGCTCCTGACCCACTGAGTGATTCCAGCATTTCCTGTTTTTTAAATTTTAAAAACAAACGTGATTTAATCCTGATGTATGATCACTATGATATGGGGGAATATGAAACATCTGAGGTAGATATACTGCAAAACAGACTATTAGGTCGATATGTAGGACATGTATTGTCCAGTTTTGAAATGCAAGCAATATATGGGAATGCAATATGTTAATTAGATATTAGAGTCCATATTAATCGCCACACCAACCGGGATGTGGATGACAAATGATGCCTGTCATGTATTTCCCTTTAGTATGTTAAGTTTGAAGTTTGCACATCATAATTCAAAGGCCTAAATTGGCCAAGGCTCTTCCCAAGGACAGCACTGTGACTCATTATAACATATCTGATTGAATCTAACCAATTCTCAGCCACTTGCTGAAGATCAGTCCAATCCATAGGTGCTGTACATTTTGAACATCCACCTCCCCTTGCTGAGATTCACATTGGTGTCAGAACCGTACAGAGGAACACAACAATAGGAGTAGGCCATTCAACCCCTTGAGCCTGCTCTGCCAAGTGACACCCATTGTACTCTCCTTTGTTGAAGATTGGGAGGGGTGGAAAACAGGGATTCAATCACATGGAAAACATATAAATTGGGAAGAGGAGCAACCAGCCATGACTGCTTCAGGACTGCAGTGGGTGGCAGCTTTGCACAGAATCAAGACAATGTTTCATTTCCTCCAGCTAATGTTTCAGTTGCAATACTGTTTGGTGATGTTACGATTGCTTGTGAACCTCTTAATGACCAGGATTCGAAATGCATAGAGAGTCATTTTTATGAATGTTACTGGCTAGTTCTGAAAGCTACACAGAATGTTTACTTGATATATAATCTGAAAATAATAGTCGGCCTGCTTGATGTTTAGTGACGCCTGCTCATGTTGCACAGGATGATTGGTCAGTTTTTTTTAAAGCATTAGTCAATAAAACCAGCTCACTCAAAGCTATTGGCAACCCTTAGACCTCTAGAAGGAGTTTGCACTTCAGCAACTATGCCACTCATTCTAGAGTATTCCATGGGGCAGTGGGGTACAGTTGAGATTCAATGCTGGGTAATTCCATTCAAGATGGGTGGCGAGTTCATCAGTCAGAGCCAGGCTGTGTGGAAATGGAATATTCCAACTTATTTGGAAATGACAAGCTGATGGACTGTCCATCAGTATAGACGGCCACTGTCAGTCAGGCAGGTGACACCACCAGATGAAGAAGAACAATAAAGAGATGAGTTGGGTTAAAGTCAACTCCATGATATTGGGAATCTGAAAGCCCATGTGGCAGAGGAATGCAGATGAACACAGGTACACGCATGTAAACCCAGCATTTGAAAAATTGGTTGTGTGTAAATAGACAGTTACTAACAAAGTGGAGACTGGTTCCAAACAGCACTTCTTCTAGTGGTTGTCTGAATGATTACTGTTTATAGAGTAACTTTGTTATTAAGTGTGAGGAATAATGCGCCTGTCTTCGTGAAGCTAACTGTTGTGTTATGCTAGTGATTTTAATGGTAGGTCCAGATGTACTGAAGTATTTTGTACTTTGAAGGTGTCATTTGGACAGAAACAAGCTTTAGAATTAATGGTGAATTCAATAAACAATGTTTTTAAAAAATAGTGTGTATTGCATAGCTCTCCTCAGTTTCTGAGGAGCAACAGTTTCTTTAGAGTGTTGTTACTTATCTTCGATTCTCATCGCCCCCTCCATTGGCGGCCGTGTCTTCAACTGCCTGGGCCCTAAGCTCTAGACTTCCATCCCTAAATCTCTTTCTCTACCACTCTCTTCTCCTTTGTTACGACCAGGTGAGAACGAGGTCTAGGGTTCCCTTTCAGCCTTCACCTGGTCTTACTGTAACAGGGTTTATTTTTAAACACACTGTTTTTATCTCCCCCTTGGTGAATCCTTGTTCACTGCTTTCCAATTATAAAGCAAAGAAACCGGCACAAACAGGCTTTCTTAGGTTTAAAGGAGAAAAGTTGAAATTTATTAAACTTGAACTTTAATTCTAATTCGGTTGACGCCTATGGATACACGACGCACCCACAGTAGCATGCATGCGTGATAGACACATGCAGATAGAGACAGAAAAGAGCAGAAGAAATAAAGTGGAAAGGTTTGAGCCAATATCTGAAGAGTATTTGTTACAGTTATTCGAGCTCACTGTAGATTCCTTGATTGTAGGTAGATCTTGCTTTTCGTTGGGACCCAGTATTCTTAAACCTTGTTCCCTGTAGGAGATTTTTCTTTCTTGGGGTTCATGTATCTTCAGTGGATTCAGAGGCTTGTGAGAAAGAGATGAGAGCAGGCAGACAGGAGAGGCTGTGGCAAGCCAGCCAGGAGAGATCTCAGTCCAGAAGCATTCTGCTCTTTGCCCAAACTGCTCGTACAAATTTAAAAATATCAGGTTGCCCAGCAGGTTAGTCATGTGACTAGCTGGTTTGACCATGTGTGTTTGTGTATTCGGCCTCTTAACAGTCAACCTGCAATAGTGCCAACAGTGAGCTCCCCCACCTTCAACATCTGGTGGTCAAAAGTCCATTGTGGGTTGAATGTGTCAGGGAATGGTCCTTTTGCCCTTTCCAAGCACTCTGTGTTAGTATGCAAATGTCTTTCCAGCCAAGATCTGGAAACCTTTTAAAGCGAGTTCTTTCTTCACTTCAACAACAGTTTGAAATTTAATGTCCATGTGGCAAAATTAATATGCCTCATGCTTGGCAGGTGGGGGCCTGCATGGCACCTTTTAAGCTGTTCCTTAAAGCCTACCTGATTAACCAAGCTTTTGGTCACGGGTTTAGTTCTGCCCTATGTGGCTCAGTGTCAAATTTTCTCTAATAACGCTTCTGTGAAGCACCTTGAGATGTTTTTACTATGCCATAGGTGCTATATAAATGCAAGTCGCTGTTGTGGTGTGAATGACAGCAGAAAGGTGGTTTGTTTTCAGACAAATGGAGCTGTTGAGGTGATGAATGACAGCGCTGGAGAACAGAAGCTTTTTCTACTCTGTACCCAATGAAATGCACCAAAGCACGAACATATCACATGCAGCATATGCTATACGGATTTTCCTTCTCCATTGCTATGACAACATAAGGAAGCTGGCTCAGTGAACTACCTCCCTTGGGGCTTCAATGTAAACAAGTTAACGCTGGTGATATTTTCTTTATTCACATTTCTTTCAGGTGTGAAAATAGTTTTGAATCAAGAATCCAATCTATAACTCAATGCCATTTAAATTTATTGAGCAGATCACATGACAGTTCAACTTTCAAAAGAAAGACTTGCATTTATATAGTTCCTTTCATGACCTCAGTACATTCCAAAGCACTTTTCGGCCAATTAAGTACTTTTGAAGTGTGTTCACTTTTGTTGTGTAAGAAATGCAGCAGCCAAATTGTGCACAGCAAGTGCCCACTAACAGCAATGTGAAAATAACCAGTTCATCTGTTTTAGTGATGCTGGTTGAGGAATAAATGTTGGTCAGGACACCAGGGAGAACTCTCCTGCTCTTGAATAGTGCCATGGCATCTACTATGCTGATCATCCAACTCAGTAATCTCTTCCCGCATTCGTCCCATACCCTTTGATCTCTTTAGACCCAAGAGCTATATCTAGCTCCTTCTTGAAAACATACAATGTTTTGGTCTCAACTGCTTTCTGTGGTAGGGAATTCCACAGTCTCACCATTCTCTGGGTGAAGAAATTTCTCCTCATCTCAGTCCTGAAAGGTTTACCCCGTATCCTTAGACTATGACCCCTGGTTCTGGACTCCCCCACCATCGGGAGCACCCTTCCTGCATCTACCCTGTCAGATCCTGTTAGAATTTTATACGTTTCTATGAGATCCCCCCTCACTCTTCTGAACTCCAGCGAATATAATCCCAACCGACACAATCTCTCCTCATACGTCAGTCTCGCTATCCCAGGAATCAGTCTGGTAAAACTTCACTGCACTCCCGCTATAGCAAGGACATCCTTCCTCAGATAAGGAGACCAAAACTGCACACAATATTCCAGGTGTGGCCTCATCAAAGCTCTGTATAATTACAGCAAGACATCCCTGCTCCTGTACTCGAATCCTCTCGCTATGAAGGCCAACATACCATTTGCCTTTTTTACTGCCTATTGGATGCTTACCTTCAGCAACTGGTGTACGAGAACACCCAGGTCTCGTTGCATATTCCCCTCTCTCAGTTTATAGCCATTCAGATAATAATCTGCCTTCCTGTTTTTGCTACCAAAGTGGATAACCTCACATTTATCCACATTATACTGTATCTGCCCACTCACTCAACTTGTCCAAATCACCCTGAAGTCTCTCTGCACCCTCCTCACAATTCACCCTCCCACCCCGTTTCTGCAAATTTGGAGATATTACATTTAGTTCCCTCATCTAAATCATTAATATATATTGTGAATAGCTGGGGTCCTAATACCGATCCCTGCGGTACCCCACTAGTCGCTGCCTGCCATTCAGAAAAAGACCCATTTATCCCTACTCTTTGTTTCCTGTCTGCCAACCAATTTTCTATCCATCGCAATAAACTATCCCCAATCCCATGCGCTTTGCTTTTACACGCTAATCTCTTATGTGGGACTTTGTCGAAAGCCTTCTGAAAGTCCAAATAAACCACCTCCACTGGCTCCCCCTCATCAACTCTACTAGTTACATCCTCGAAGAATTCTATTAGATTTGTCAAGCATGATCTCCCTTTCGTAAATCCATGCTGACTCTGCCCAATTCTACCACTGTTCTCTAAGTGCTCTGTTATAAAATCTTTGATAATGGATGCTAGAATTTTCCCCACTACCGACGTCAGGCTGACTAGTCTAAAGTTCCTTGCTTTCTCTCTACTTCCCTTTTTAAATAGTGGGGTTACATTAGTTACCCTCCAATCTGTAGGAACTGTTCCAGAGTCTATCGAATCTTGGAAGATGACCACCAATGCATTCACTATTTCTAGGGCCACTTCTTTAAGTATTCTGGGATGCATACCATCGGGCCCTGGGGATTTATCAGCCTTCAATCCCATCAATTTCCCAAAACACCATTTCTCTACTAATACTGATTTCCTTCAGTTCTTCTCTCTCACTAAGCCCTGTGTTCCCCAACATTTCTGGTATATTTGTGTCCTCCTTTGCGAATACAGAACCAAAGTATGCATTTAGTTGATCAGCCATTTCTTTTTTCCCCATAATAAATTCCCCTGTTTCTGACAGTGAGGGACCTACATTTGTCTTCACCAATCTTTGTCTCTTACATACCTATAGAAACTTTTACAGTCAGTTTTTATGTTCCCCGCAAGCTTGCTCTCGTACTCTATTTTCCCCTTCTTAATCAATCCCTTGGTCCTCCTTTGCTGAATTCTTAAACTGCTCCCAATCCTCAGGTCTGTTGTTTTTTTCTGGCAGATTTATATGCCTCTTCCTTGGATCTAATGCTATCTCTAATTTCCCTTGTAAGCCATGGTTTGGCTACCTTCCCCGTTTTACTTTTGCCCCAGACAGGTATAAACAATTGTTGCAGTTCATCCGTGCGCTCTTTAAATGTTTGCCAGTGCCTTACCACCGTCATTCCTTTAAGAAACATTTCCCAATCCGTCATAGCCAACTCACGCCTCATACCTTCGCAGTTTCCTTTACTAGGATTCAGGACCCTAGTCTCAGAATCAACTGCGTCACTCTCCATCTTGATGAAGAATTCTATCATATTATGGTCACTCATCCCCAAGGGGTGCCTGGGGCATGGCAGCCGTCATGGCCTGGATGGACTCCCCACCGTCCACTCAAGGCTGCGCATGGCCTATGGCATCTCCGCCACGTATTGCCTTGATTGTTCCTGGAGCTCCAGCATGCCCTGTGCTGTTGACAACAGAGGGTCATCATCATAATAATAAAAGCAAAATACTGCAAATGCTGGAAATCTGAAATAAAAACAAGAAATGCTGGAAATACTCAGCAGGTCTGGCAGCATCTGTGGAGAGAGAAGCAGAGTTAATGTTTCAGGTCAGTGACCCTTCTTCAGAACTGGCAAATACTCGAAATGTAAAAGGTTTTAAGCAAGTAAAGCAGGGGGTGGGGCAAGAGATAACAAAATAGAAAGTGTTGATAGGACAGAGAATAACTGACCAGAAGATCATGGAACAAAGGCAAACGGTATGTTAATGCTGTGCTGAAAGACAAAGCATTAGTACAGAGAGGGTGTGAATTGACTGTAAAGCACAAAACACTCCAAACACAAGCATTACATTTTTTTTTTTTAAAAACAGAAACAGTGGGGCAGCACAGTGGTGCAGTGGTTAGTACTGCAGCCTCACAGCTCCAGCGACCCAGGTACTGCCTGTGTGGAGTTTGTAAGTTCTCCCTGTGACCGTGTGGGTTTCTGCCGGGTGCTCTGGTTTCCTCCCACAGCCAAAGACTTGCAGCTTGATATATAAATTGGCCATTGTAAATTGCCCCTAGTGTAGGTTGGTGGTAGGAGAATGGTGGGGATGTGGTAGGGAATATGGGATTAATGTAGGATTAGTATAAATGGGTGGTTGTTGGTCACCACAGACTCGGCGGGCTAAAGGGACTGTTTGAGTGCTGTATCACTCTATGACAGTGGGTAGGAAGTGTAAAACAAACTAACCAAGCTAAAAAACCTAAAATGGAATAACCAAATAAAAAAAAGATAACTGTGGGCAGCACAGTGATTAGCACTGCAGCTTCACAGCTCCTGCGACCCAGGTTTGATTCTGGGTACTGCCTGTGCAGAGTTTGCAAGTTTTCCCTGTGACTGTGTGGATTTTCGCCGGGTGCTCCGGTTTCCTCCCACAGCCAAAGACTTGCAGGTTGATCGGTAAATTGGCCATTGTAAATTGCCCCTAGTGTAGATAGGTGGTAGGGGAATTAAGGGTAGGTAGGAACATGGGATTAATGTAGGATTAGTATAAATGGGTGGTTGATGGTCAGCACACACTCAGTGGGCTGAAGAGCCTGTTTCAGTGCTGTGTCTCTTAAAATAAAAAAAATAAAAAACTCAACATAAAAAGTGGGGGGGGGGGGTGTGGGGTGCTGTCATGCTCTGAAATTATTGAATTCACTGTTCAGTCTGGCATGTCTACTTGGAGCATGCCTAATTAGTAAATGAGATGTTGTTCCTCGAGCTTGTGTTGATGTTCACTGAAACACTGCAGCAATCCCAGGACATAGATGAGAGCGGGGGTGGGGGGGTGGGTACTGAAATGGCCAGCAACCCGAAGCTCAGGGTCATGCTTACGGACTGAGTGGAGGTGTTCCACAAAGCGGTCACCCAATCTGCATTTGGTCTCCCCAATGTAGAGGAGACCGCAGTGAATATAGTATACTACATTGAAAGAAGTACAAGTAAATAGCTGCTTCACCTGAAAGGAGTGTTTAATAGGGAGGAGAGAGGAGGTAAATGGGCAGTTAGTACACCTCCTGCGATTGCAGGGGAAGGTGCTGTGGGAAGGGGATTAGGTGGTGGGGGTAATGGAGGAGTGGACAAGGGTGTTGTGGAGGGAATGATCCCTTCAGAATGCTGACAGATAGGGAGGGGAAGATGCATTTGGTAGCAGCATCCCGCTGGAAGTGGTAGAGGATGATCCTTTGGATATGGAGGCTGGTGGGGTGGAAATTGAGGACAAGGGGAATCCTGTCGTGCTTCTGGGAGGGAGGGAAAGGGTGAGGTTAGAGATGCGGGAAATGGGCTGGACATGGTTGAGGGACCTATCAAACAAAGTGGGGGGAATCCTCGGTTAAGGAAAAAGGAAGACATATCAGAAGCACTGTCATGGAAGGTAGCATCATCAGAGCAGATGTGACGGAGAAACTGGGATAATGGAATGGAGTCGTTACAAGAGGCAGGGTGTGAAGAAGTGTAGTCAAGGTAGCTGTGGGAGTCGGTGGCCTTATAATGAATATTAGTGGACAGCCTATCCCCAGAGATAGCGACAGGGAAGTCAAGGAAGGGAAGGGAAGTGTCGGAGATGGACCATGTCATCATCAGCCTGGGGCTCAGTGTGGACACCCACAGTCCTCTGACTGTCACAGCCTCAGCTGTCTCAGTCAGCTGTTCAGGTGCATGTATGGTGCTCTCACCAGCTTATGACCCTGACTCTAAGGCCGATTGCATTCCCACCGAGGTAACTGTAGCTGCGCTGGTGGAAGGTGCGGAAGTGTCATGGGATGCTGCGTCCTCTGAGGTGGTCTCTTCCTCAGAGGGGTGGGAAGTCTTCAGGACCTATAATTCTGAATCTGAGTGTCGCCCTGCAAGATACAATATAAGGAGCACAGCTTTAGTTTGTGTGGTGCACATGTAATGATTATGACAGCATTGTCTCAAACAATAAAATGTTCTAAGTAATCATTGTGCTTGTCAAAAGGCTGTATGTTCACCCAGGATCCCGACCTCCACTTCCACAATGGCACGTCTTCCCTGGATGGTTGCTAGCTCCAGGGCATCCTTCTCAGCCTCTGTCAGCGGATGTAAGTCAGGCACTTCTCCACCAGTCCTGGTTGCCTCATGCGCATTTTGGGTTCTCTTAACCTGGAGGAGTAAGGAGGCAAATATTGAGCATTGCCAAACAACAACAAGACACATGTCACAACAGGGGTGCTGGACCTACAGGTGGGGGAAGTTCGGTGTGAACTACAGACTCAGCCTGTCATGTAGGTGCCATGCTCTGAGCAGCAAACAAGGGTGAGTTCTTTCCTACATGCAGCCATTCATGTAGCATAATTCGTCCCTGCCTGACCTCCCTGTCTTTGGCATGGTAGTGGCACCCATGTGCCACTCTCTGTGGGGACACCCAGGTCAGGCGGAGCCATGCAACAAAGTGCCACTTACCTTTGCTGAGCGCAAGAGATCGTTCATCCTCTTGCAGCACTGGGCCCAGTCTCGACAGGTGACTCCACGGCAGCTTACCTCCTCTGTTATCTCCATCCAGTCTTGCTTGGTCAGACAGGAAGGCCTCTTTTTACCATTGCTGGGGAAAGGACCTCGCGCCTTTCCCTTGCAGCCTGGAGGAGAGGGAGCAGGGAGGCATTGTTGAACCGTGGGGCCACCCTTCCTCGCGCCTGTGCCATCTCCTGTGCCTTCCAGGTATCTTGGTTTGCAGATGCGCCTGAACAAATTATTCTGTGCTGCCTGGTCAGCTCCTGTTGGAAATACTTAGCAGGCCTGGTAGCATCTGGAGAGAGAAACGGAGTTAACATTTCAGGTCTGTGATGTCTTTTCTGATGGAAGGTCACAGGTGACTGAGCAGTCAGTCTTTGCCAGATGCTAATCACAAGAAAATGGGCCCCATTTTTTGGGGACTGAGGGAGCAGTAATTCTCTGTTGGTAAAAACGTAGGTACAAACTTGAGAACCATCAATGTCCTTTGCACTCAGGAAATGCCACATGATTGAAATTATTAGGTCTGGCCCTCCCGGTGGTACCCAATGCCACTGTTGAACTTGGTACACATGTGATAACTGAGGCGATCTGTGACCTCAGTACATGATGATGAAGAAGTCCATCATGACCACTTTCAGTCCTACCAAGAAGGCCACCTCCACATTGCCCAGTGGCTGCCAGGTGGACTGCAGCACATTCCTATTAAGATGTAGTTTCCTCATGCACAGCTCCTTGCTCACACCACATTAGGCAGTAGCGAATGCTGAAAGCTCCCATCTTCTGTCCTTGAACCACTCAGCCAATAGTCTTTGGCAATATCTACAGCCCTGCCCAGATCACCGAGCTGCCGTCAATACTTCAATGTCAGCATTAAATGCGAGTGAACATGGGAATGAACATTTACAAGTTATGTTTAATTGCTGCTTAATAAGCAGTTAACAAGCAAAGAATAAGTCATTGCTGCCAAGTTTCTCCATTAATGAGTGTTACAAATATTTACAGGCAGGAACAAGCTTGCAATGTGGGTGCAAGTAATACCTATCCCATTAATGCCAACTCATAAAATTACTGCCTGCACCCAATTAGCACATGAGCTAGTTCTAGTGCACAGAGTAAGTGAAATTTACTGTCACATTCTGGCTCAGCGCAATTGTTTGTTAGAAGAAAGACTGAGGGAATAGAGATGGACGAAATAAGGAGGAAATGGAGAGTGCGGGAACACCAAGGGAATAACATTGGAACATAAGAAATAGGAACAGGAGTAGGCCATTCGGCCCCTCGAGCCTGCTCTGCCATTCAATAAGATCATGTCTGATCTTCTACCTCAACTTCACCTTCCTATACTATCCCCATATTATTTAATTCCCTTAGTCTCCAAAATATTATCAACTTCTGCCTTGAATATACTCAATGACTGAGCATCCACAGCTCTCTGTGCTAGAGAATTCCAACGATTCACAACCCTCTGAGTGAAGAAGTTTTTCCTCATCCCAGTCCTAAATGGCTCACTCTATTTTCTGAGTTCTAATTTTAGACTCCCAGCCAGGGGAAACATCCTGCCTGCATCTACCCTGTAAAGCTATTTAAGAATTTTATATTTCAATGAGATCACCAAGGAGAACAATCAGGGAATGGAAAGGAAGAGAACATTGAGGAGGTAGAGTTGCCAGGAATATATTTGTTTCAAAATTAGACTGGTTTAATTTCAGTGGAGTGGCAGATTTTGCAGGAATTGAATTTTGGTCTCTACAGGGGCCCAGCAGGTTTTCTTTCGACTTTGCCTGAAAACAATGTTGTTCTAGTTGCATAGATCCAGAGTGTGATTAAAATGTTTATTGTGGAGTTACTGTTCTGATTATGCCAGTGCAATGGAATGTGATGGCAAAGTATCCTTGTTTTTTCCTTGACAGTCCAACATTCATTCGAGACTGCAGGCACACGTACATGTATTAAACTGGCAATTCTGTGAGGGAATAGGGTGTTATTGGAGGAACTGCTTTTCAGATGAAACTGAGTCTGCCCTCTTAGGTGGATCCTTTTGCACTATTTTGAAAAAGAGCATGTGAATTCCTCCTGGTGTCCCAGTCAATATTAATCCCTCAAACAACACCTAAAACAGATTAACTGGCCATTATTGTATTGCTTTTTTTTGGGTGTTGCTTGGCTGCTGTGTTTCCTACATAATAATACTTAATTGTTTATGGAACTCTTTGGGATGTAAAAGGAGCGATATAAATGCAATACCTTTCTTGATTGATTGCTATCGTTAGTTAACAACTCCATTATCATTGTTTAATGCGACTACCAGGATAGCAGATGGTGAGCTAGATAGACCTTGGTCTTTCTGTGTCTCATAATTCCTATCTTCCTTGTTCCACTCTGTAAACAAAGCTCCCCCCTCTCTTAATGAACACCCCATTGCTGCAGATCACACAAGTGTGGCGACAGTTCATTTCAGAGTGAGATGAGAATGCACAGGCTTGCAGCTGTGGGATGCTGGGTTTCATTAAGTATTTAATAAGAGCAGATTGCTGCTGGTGTGAGGAAGTATTGAGCAGAACAGGTCAATTAGCTTTCACCCTCATCCACCAGACCGACCAGACAGCAACACTACATTCAGGATTGTGATTTAGTTTTGAATCATATACCAGCACCTCTTGGTTCTATGCTGTCCCCATACAATTTTTGAGTTGCCACATTTTAAATTAAAACACAAAAGTCCTCTCATCGTGAATAGAAATATAATTTATAGCAATCCAGTGGGCAATTCCGAAAACACATATATTCAGGCCTGAATCAATTTCCCTCAGGCAATGGGAAATGTCATTCCTCTACAGAGACCTCTGTGGTAATGTGAGAGCAGCAAAAACCAGCATTACTGACTAACAGCCCCAGAGAGAGCAGTAAAACACAACGTCAAGAATTGATGGCTCTGAGATTGTGAGGTAAAATATAAAAAAGCAGGATACTATTGATTATTTCTGGTGTAATGAAGTCTCTGGTGTGTTTTGTGCTGAGGCACGGGATAGAGAGATATCTGAAATACAATGCAACCTGTTTCCACTAACATTTGCAAACGATGGACACTCATAAATGATTGACATTTGCAAATGATGAATGCACACAAATAACAAAACACTTGTGAATGATGAACCCACAGAATGAATATTACTGATGCACACTCGCAAACAATGAAGACTCACAGATGATAAACACACTGTTACGGCCACATGGTGTGATGTGGGTGGTTCCCACTGTTCAGCTCCCCACCTGATCGCAGCAAGTGTTTGTTGTGAGGGTTTAGCCCCTTGGTGTTTTATTTTTCAAATAAACAGACAGCGACAGGGCTTCTTGTAAGTTTAAAAAACAGAAAGTCAGTTGTTTATTGATCAATATGCCTTATCCTGAAATTGTCACAACTGCATCCACTCATGCATTCACACACACACACTCACACACACTCACAGAAGAAACAGATAGAGAGGGAAAAAAAGTAAGTGATTTTTATTGGGGGTGGGGTGGGGCGGTGGAGGTCATGATAAATCTGTTGAATTCTCTTGGAAATCAAGTCCTTAATGGGTGCAGATCTGAGATGATTGTAAATTTCTCTCTTGATTGAAAGTTCAGTTGAAGACGGTGGGTCACTTCTGGTCCACTGCTGTCTAATGTCGATGTAAGATTTTGCTGCAGGGCACATGCCTTCTGGCTTGTTGGAACACAAACTGCTAGATGTTGCTTCTCTCTCCCTCTCCTTCTCTCTCTCTGTGGCTTTAGGCTGTCTTTTTTTAAGGTAAAGCTGTGTTACTTCTCACTTCCTGGTAGGAGGCGTGCTCATCTCTTCCCCATAATGATTGCACAATGGCCTACAACATGGCGACTTCACACCTTCTTTGATTCAGAAGAAGACATTCAGTTCTAGAATGTTATAGGATGGGGTGCAATTGACAGCTCTTAGCTTTGAAGATTGTCCTTTTGCTTTGTCAGACAATTTGAATGCACAAAGCCCCGTCCCTTTCCCTCGGTGGCCATTTTCACTTGTTCACTTTTTAAAATAAAGGTTCATTTTTTAAAAAGACAAAGTCAGTTTTTGATAACTCCTCTGAGTTAGTCCATAATTTGTATCATCGCACTTGCGGTGCACATGATAACACGCAAATGATGAACACATGCGAACGATGAACATTTAAACAATGAATACACGCAAACGATGATCAATGGAAAATAATGAACACTTGCAAATGATGAGCACTTAAACAATGGACACTCGCAAAAGATGGACACAGATAAATGATGAACAGTTGAAAATGCTGAGCACACACAATCGATGGAAACTTAACAACGATGAACACTCATGAACAATGAACACTCGCAAATATGAACACTCGCCAATGTTGCACACTCACAAACGACGAACACTCACGGACGATGAACACACAAACATGGGACAGCATATCTACCTTGACAGTCTTTTGATCACATTCTGAACAAGGAAACAAGTTTTTAATTACTTTTTTTATTTCTAAACTGGACCACCTTTGTTCCTTTACTGCCTCCACCACGACATAGAATCTTTGCTTTGGGTCCACTCACATTTTACCTCAAGGTCGTCATGCCACCTCAGTGATCCTGGTTTCCCATATATCTGGTGTCTGGTTATCTTGTAGTGAGCCCAGAGCCACATAGACAATCTTGTCAAGGTATTGAGCCCTCACACAGTTTCCAATCCGTGGCCTTCGCTATAAATTAGAGAACGGGTAAGGCAGTTGATTATACCTGGTCCTGAGACTCCCCAAAGTGGTCCCAGACTCTGTGTGCAGCACACTGGAAACCACCCCCACATATTCCATACCCTGGCAATCATCTTGTGACTCTTGTTTGAGAATTAGTTATTGGCGGCACCATGGATCTTCTCAAACTATGGATACCTTCAAAAATTGGACAGCTGTGCCAATCCCCTAGTTCACAACTCACAGGTTTCACTGTACGAGCTGATTGATTCAGCTCAGGCAGCTCTTGTTCCAGTGCAAAACACGCTGCAAGATTGGTTTGGTAGACATCTTGGAAAGATGGCGAGAGGAGGGAATCTTGACCAATCACAGCTGTGTCACTGCTAGCTCCACACCAAAGTTATTTACACAAGTGTCTTTTCCCACCAGTCTGCAATAGTTTTCCTATGAGTGTATCTGGCTTCATCTTAAACACTGCAACTGATTTGCCTTCCATAGCCACTTACATAGAGCTTGCAGTATGGGTAGATGATTGGCTAACAGACAGGAAGCAACCATTGGGCATAAACGGGGCATTTTCAAGTTGGCAGGCAGTAAATAGTGAATCAGTGCTGGGACCTCAGCTATTTACAACCCATATTAATAACTTAGATGAAGAGACAGAGTAATGTTTCTAAGTTTGCTGATGGTACAAAGGTAGGTGGAAAGGTAAGCTGTGGGGAGGACACAGAGAGGCTACAAAGAGATATGGACAGGTCATGTGAGTGGGCAACAAGATGGCAGATGGAGTATAATGTAGGGAAGTGTGAAATTATTCACTTTGGTCGTAAGAATAGAAAAGCAGAATATTTTTTAAAAGGTGTGAAACTGGTAAGTGTTGATGTTCAAAGAGACTTGGGTATGCTTGTACAAGGAATGCTGAAAGTTAGCATGCAGGTACAGCAAGCAATTAGGAAGGCAAATGGCATGTTGGCCTTTATTGCAAGGGGATTGGAGTACAGGAATAAAGAAGCATTGCTACAGTTGTACAGGGTTTTGGTGAGACCACATCTGGAATACTGTGTGCAGTTTTTGGTCTCCACATTTAAGAAAGGATATATTTGCGTTGGAGGCAGTACAGCAAAGGTTCACTAGATTGGTCCCTGGAATGATGGGGTTGACCTATGATGAGTGACTAAGTAAAATGGGCCTATATTCTCTGGCATTTAGAAGAATGAGAGGTGATCTCATTGAAACATATAAGATTCTAAAGGGGCTGGATAGGGTAGACACTGAAAAATTATTTCCGCTAGTCGGGGAATCTAAAACACGGGGGCACAATCTCAGGATAAGGGGCTGATCATTTAGGACTGAGATGAGGAGAAATTATTTCACTCAAAGGGTTGTGAATCTTTGGAATTCTCTACCCAGACGGTTGTGGATGCTCCATTGTTGAATATATTTAAGGCTGAGATAGATAGACTTTTTGGTCTCTCAAGGGATATGGGGAGTGGGCAGGAAAGTGGAGTTGAATCCTAAGATCAGCCCTGA